>NC_068947.1:13425230-14752845 GCF_026419915.1 Harpia harpyja
GAATTACAATAATTATTACATGAAATGATGGGAACCTGGAATTTGGGAATTTGGGTGAAGAGGAGGATCATGAAAGGACATGCTGAAAAAGAAATTAGAAAGGTAGGAAGGGAAGGAGAGCTTGGAGCCATGGAATTGAAGAAAGGCAATGTTACAGGAAGAGGGGCAAGAGTGACTGGTTTCAACAGAGCTGTGGGGTCAAGAAGGATGAGGATGTAGCCCTGATTTTGTGGTTTGGCTAAGATTATTGTGTTAGAAGTTAAGAAGTTAGAACAGGGCTTAAAGATGTTGCAGTTCTGTGTTGCTGGCTAGCTTATTTTCTGGCTTCTGGCTTTACTGAGTGTAAGCTGTCTGCAAAGACAGTGTTGGATCATTCCCATTGCCCACTTCATACTGTCCTTTTTTCCCCTAGCTCTGCCATTGATGGGCATAGAGCCATTCACCGGTCTCATCCCAGCCTGTTTTCTGCTGTCCTGTTAATTAGCAGGTCCTTGGCCTTCTCCTTGGACACGTGAACAGGTATATTTGTGATGTGTAGAACCCACATAGAGGTGACCCCCAGGATGGGAATGTAATGGTAAGACACACAAACTTTCTGCCACGTGCTAAGGGAATTCATTACCAGCTATTGTCCATGTTTCAGGATCAAGCTGGGAGTATAGATCTGTAGAAGCTCTTTTAATGGCATTAGAAGAAGAGAACAGTGTTTTCCCAGAATTTCATAATACTTTAATATATGCTTTCATACTACTGATTCCAGCTTGTGATCTTGGATTTTCTGATGTTTCGGTATATACTACACAGTATGTCATAGTCCTTCAGAGAGTGAGTCAACAACTGTGATTATGAAATCTCTGTTTGTATGTAATATGACACATGCAGATTTAGTGGAATTGAGAACGTAATGAAAGTAATTCAAAGCCCAGTTCCGTAATGAGTATTTAAGAAAAAAAACCAAAACTAATCCCTTCTCTTTGACTCCAAAAGTTTTTCCTTTCTATATAATTTTTTAAAACTTGCTCCATCTGAACAGTTTTAAATCAAGAGAGATTAAACAACCCAGCATTATAGCCTCTGTTAAAAGTTAGAATCTTTTCTATGTGTGTAAAAAACACTTGCGCAATGCTCTAGAGCCATGAGTTTTAACTGTTGTAAAGAACAGGGTCTTCTAAGAAATCTATACAGTTTAAACAGACAAATTTCTGCAAGATGTACCTATGCTCATAAGAAAAGTCCTGATAGATCACCATCTGGAAATCCACATCAATAGCTAACTCAGTAAACAAACACCATCTGTATATCAGTGCTTCAGATTGGTAGTCTCTGACTAAAGAGATTATTAGTGGTCCACCATATTTACACAACACCTGAGATATATTACATTATTTAGCCCCCCAAAACAGGGGAAAAGAAGAAAAATAATACCTTGCTTTTTTATTTTTACAGTATTGATAGAGGCCAGTGCCTGTCTCGTTTCATTAAATTGCAAACTCTCATTTTTCCAAATTCAATCTTTTTGTTTATAAGGGAAGAACATTCAAAAACACATTTTTTTGCCTTTCTCTTTTAAACAGTCACTTGGCAGGCTGAAAAGACATTTCAAAACCCCAGCAACCCAACTGCGTGAAATGTAATAGAACAGACAAGTAATACACCCATGAGAACAATGCTTAAAATTTAAAAAGCTGACAGAACACATACTATAATGACCTGGGTAGGTGTCATGATAAGTACAAGGAAACCAGAGTATAAATATGAAACATGGTATCTTTTGTTTTGTTTTGTTTTGTTTTGTTTTTAAAGTCATACATTACTAAGCAACTGAAATTATGTAAAGAAAAAAATCAAGAAAAATAGATGCCATTTTTGATCTTTGGCAAACTTGTGTTAGGTTTACCTCCTGTTCCACCTCAACCATGAATTTTAGGTGTCGGTTAAGAACTGTGACTTCAGTTTTTAAGAATGTCCTTCTTTTTTAATTGCTAAAACTTAAATTCAAGGGGATTTGACTGCTGTGGTATCAATTAGAGCCTCTGTCATACCAGAATGAACCTGGAGGCTCCCAGCTGATATGCAAAAATGTTGATCATTCTTCAAAGGCAAGATCTGGGCCTGTCTTATGTCTCTTCCTTGGGTTTCTTCCTCTTTTAAATTTGAAACATAGTACTAAAAATGCAATTTTGCTTCTGTTTCTATCCAATGTAGTAAGAAGGAATAGGGAAATCATTAACATATTAAATAAACCCCTTAAAAATAAACAAAATAAATCTCATTGAAACTAAGAAAATTCTACAGGGAAGAAATGAGAAAACTGGAGAGAAGCTGGAGAAGCTCCATAATGTTTTAAAGTTCCACGAGGTCATAAAACTCCATAAAATGCAAAAAAAGAACAAACTATTTTTATTGTTAGTTGCAGACATTGTGTAATTTGCCATTCATTTGCCAGCAATAGTGAAAAATAAGCTGGCATTCTAGTAGTCAGGTTGTCAAAGTGACCTTTTTTAATGTCACATGTCACAGGATTTCATGTCACACTAAGACAACATGACAGGACAGAGCCAAGTTTTTGTAATGTTTCCCCTTCACCTTCTCAAAAGTGCTTGCATCCTAAAGAAGAAGATGAAAGTATGGTATATTCATTGCTTGATGATTCAATGACGACTCTAAAGAAAAAGGTCACACGGCAAAACAGCTTGTGCGTTATAATTTTTTTCAAGAAAGAAACACTATAAAATTGAAATAAACGGGCAAAACAGTTATGGTGCTTTAACATTAGGTGACAAGAACAAAGCTGAAATGTCAGAGCAGTTCGGAATGTCACTCAGATGCTTTCTGCAGTTATCACTGTACATCTAACAAATGCAAACTAAATGAAAATGCCCCGTTCCAGCTTCAGTTTGCAGTTGGTGACTGTGAGAACACAGAAAGACATGGACTGTGCAAATAACAGATTCATTTTTCAGAGACACACAGTATGGCTAACTTTATTATGAAATGTGGAAATCGGCTTTCATATGTCCCACTGTTGGCACTGAATAGGTTACAGATACACAGATTGTAAGAATTTCCATTAATGATTTTCAGATCTTTTTGTTGCTGTGTTTAAAACAGTAGGACTGAAACTATGACATGAAGAAGATCCTTGATTTGGTACCTAATTTTTCATTTATTCACCTCAATGTAAATGCACAGCAGAACACAGTTAGAATGAATAAAGTTATAATAGATTTTTTCCTGTTCTAAATGTAACAGGCAGATGGTCATTTTTATCCATGATTACTATACCACATTATGACCAGTTCTTTAATTAGTGTAAAAGTAGTTCATAATTCATGCACAGATGCACATTATATTTGTGCTGTCAAATGTCTGGATATAAACAGGTACAGCAGAGATAGCATACTTAATATAGTTTACTACTGTTTTCTAAACTTAACTTGTACTATTAAATTAATTTCTCTCGGCAAGAAGAAAACTCAGCCCAATCCACATAAAAAAACAAAGGAATAGTTTTAAAGATCAGTGTCCAAAGAAAACAAGAGCTCTCTGATCTTGTTGCTGGTATTTCCATCTGTGCCCATATCTTCCTAGCTCTCTCTCCCAGGCCCAGCAGCTTTTGAACGTGCTGACCAATAGGGTCTGCTACATTTGACAAATACAAATGACCCTAGGAATGCTATACATCCCTACAAATTTTGAGGAAATACAAACAGAGGCAGAAGCCATACCCAGTGTTCCTGCTGAGGGGAAGAATACACCATGGGTTCAGCTCTCATTAGACTCCCAAGGATTTGAATGGGAGATGGTTGCTGTGAATGTGGGAAGAGCTTCAGTCAATACTAATGCTCTACTACGCTCCACAAGTAAGAAAACTGGTTCCATTAGTTTTGCTGCTCGTGTAACAAACTGTCAAGTCTGGGACTGGGTATATTTCCCACTTCATGTATAGCATACTTTTCTTCTTTTCCTCCACTAAAGCCAGAAAGACCATATTCTCAGATAATTGAGACTACTAACAGGAACTCCTTATTGAATATCTGGATCTTGATCTTTTCTCTGGAAGGGTTCAAGTTCAAGTCCGTGTTCCTTAACTGCCTTAAAGGATTATGTAGGTGTAGGAACCCTTCCCTCAGACAGGGTATTATGTTCTTTGAGGGCAGAGACAGGGCAGACTTTCATTCCTGTGGGCTTGAATAAAAGCAAGAAGACAAGTCTCATCCCAACTGTGTATCCTACAGTGAGGCAGGGAAGGCTGCTCTTCACTTTCTAGAGGCATGGACCACTCATGGGCAGTAGAGGAGGAACCCAGAGAGCAGGAAATACCTGGGTGGCAACTGCTTGTTAAGCAGACTGTCAGAGGAGCTGGACATGGTCTCTGTACCTCAATGGTTCTGACTGATCCAATGGCGGGGATAAAACAACAACAGAAAAAATAAAGTAAAGCTAGCATAGAATTTATCTTTCCTCTGATTCTACTTGTTTTGTGTTTTGTTTGTTTGGAAAACCCTGTGATGATATATGTCTTAATTAAAGCTTGTGGAAGTCAGGCTCGTATGATCTTGATGTTAGAAGAGAAAATTGGAGTGCAGTAATTCTTAATATGAATAGAGTGTACATCACGTTCAGTATTAGCTCAATATATTAACTGTATATAACATTGGTTTATGTTCAAAATACTATTGGGAAATTTATTTTATTTTTATTTTTATTTTTTATCAGAAAAAAACCTTTTTTTTTAGAAGAGAGGAAGAAGGCAGTCAGTTTTTAATCTGTCAAGCTATGATGACCGAGTTATAGCCACAGCTGGGAGTGAAAACGGTCAAAATTTTCTAAGGATGTCTCCTAAGTGTACAGTCATACCATTTTCATAGAACCATAGAATGATTTGGGTTGGAAGGGACCTTTAAAGATCATCTAGTTCAACCCCCAACTTCTTTTCACTAGTTCTTTCACTGAAATTGTCAGTCTCTGTTCCCTTTACCTGCTATCACTTCCCTTCCGGCACAGCATTTTGGGATGTTTAGAAATGCTTAAACATTGCCAGAGCAGAAGCATGGAAATATTTTTAAATCATAACAACAGGCTTCCAGCTGATTTGCAAGGAGGGGTGCCTTCCTACATGTTTATCCTTATTCATCCTGTAATTATAGCAAACTGACTATAGGAGCTTTAAAAAACACCAAAAAGAACCCTTTGCCCATGTAGCAAATAATTTCCAGGCTTTAAAGGGAGTAGGTTTAATGATCTTGATTGGAATTTGAACTTCGATATGGTAGTTTGCAATGAAAAACTCAGAAATATAGTGAATTGGGGTAGTTTTATGAGTTGAGTAATTGGCCTTATTTGAACTAAGCTTGGGTAGATATAGTTTTAAAACATGTACTTTGTTTTTCTGCATTTTCCCTTCAGTATCTGCATTTCAGTATAGATTGTTCTATTTTGAAATCAGTGGTATACTCTGGGGAAACACAAAAGCCATTGTGCTTCCAAAAATTATTCACCAAATTGAAATTCTTCAGCAATGGTTCAGTGAGAAGTCACAGAAGACAGGATCTGCTTTTAAAAATTTGATTTCAGGAATAGATGTTCTGGGATCCTGAAGGCAGATCTCAGTGGACTGATTGATCTCAGTCCATTGGATGCCATAGTCTGTGCTGCAGATGAGAAAAGACTGGCAGTAGTGATTGCCAGGAATATCTTCTCAAGGTGATTTTTTTTTTTTTTTTCTTCCTGTGCTGGCAACAGTGAACAGAAAAGCTAATATAATTTAATAGTTTGAGTGTCCACAGGTATGATCCTTCTGGTTTATTATGGAATTTCATGCGTGTCAGGACCATCAAGAAAGGGTTCCAGGAATTTTTTATCACACCCTTTGCAGATGACCATCCTCTGAATATGGATATCTGTAGGACAGATTGCAGAAATACCATTTAAAAATATGTATTTACATTAGTGTCTGTAATCAGTTCACATGTTCAAACAATGCCTCTCCCTGTTCATTTTCATCAGGTCCTCAGAGCAGGTGCTAAATAAATCCTGAATTTTCCAGCACCACTAATTTGGTGAAAACTTGCCCTTGAAAGATGAGCAAACTAAGCTTTAAATCAGACAACCCCAACAGCCATGGCAGCCAGAAGCACTACTGAAAAGGTATTTGTAACCTTCTATGCAGAAGCCCAACAGCACTTTGAGTGTTAGATTTGTAAGTTCAGGGTTTGATTATAGCCTGGGCTGCTCTTACAAGAACCAGTTGCAGATGCAGCCTGACCAGTGTGGTCACACCTGTGCCCAGTGAGAAGGGTCCGACTTTCCCTCCTACTTCAGCTTTTCTGCGCTCATCTAAGACTCAGCTGCCTCAGGACTTGTTATTGTACTTTGCTTGAGCAGGACCTGGGATCTCAAATGGCTGCCAGAGGCATAGCTTCCTGCTTGCTTGGTGATTTACCAGGTGGGGCAAATTCAATGCCAGTTTTGCCAGTTTTTGTTTGAGTCCCAGTCTGTTTCTAGATTGTACAGTTTCTCATGTGTCGCAACTAAATAATTCATTCCTTGGTGATTTGAGGGGTTACTGCTCTCTCCCAGTGATACCAGCTCAGTTGTAATTCACTGAAGTGTGCAAGGCTCTTGAACATAAAGAGGTGCAACCTGCTGATAGGATGTTATCAGTGACTACTCCTCAGCTTCCCTCATCGAATTTTTCTTGGCAGATTTCTGACTTTGGACAAGGGGGAGCTAGAAAATGAAGGTGAGCTCAGATTGTGTTTTACAGCATGTCTGTGATTCTTACTAGGACAATCTGTGCAGTTGTAAACTTGTGATAGAAATCAGAATTAAAAAAACAGTATATCTTTGCATTAGGAATCCTGTAAAATCCCTTTTTGGCCAATAATAACCTTACCATGCTCTGGGGAATCTGTGTGGATCTATTTTCCTTTAGCCACAAGTGTTAAGCTAATATTTTGACTACTGCCTGACAAAACTCTTTTTCTTACAAACGTTAAAATTTTAGACATGAAAGTAACCTTTTTGGTACTGCATAAGCAGAGTTTCATGAAATACATATGTACTATTCCATTTCTCTGTAATAAAAGCATTTCCCAAATAACAGTGATGTACAAAGAAGCAATGCACTGATTTCTGCAGTGCTGTTTTGAGTAATGATATCCAGCAATTCCTTGGTGGCTGAGGCTTTGCTTCAGTCTTTTGTAAGGGATTTTTATGCTCCAAGTCTGAGAATGACAACAAGACTGCTAGACTCCCAGGAAAAAGAGCTCAAAGCAGTCATTCCTTTGTGTATTGGCGTAGCTTGGAGGAAGCTTTAGGCATGTCAGTAAAGCAAGCGGGATTGAATTATGCTGCCCTAAAGATGAGGGACCTGAATCACAAGAAGTGACTAGTGGTAGAAGGAAGGGGCAGTTGGCCTCGGAGGGTCCTGTAACAGGCTTTGCTGCAGCAGGGGAGGAGGCAGGAACAAGGAGGGTCAGTGCGCTGCTGCAGTTTCCCTGCGAGTGGTCTCCCTGCACGCCCCAACGTGAAGATTGGCAGCATCCAGCAATTATTCTTTAGCAAAAGTTATGAAGGGCCACTGCTTTGCATTAAGTCTAAAGAGGACCCAAAATATATGAACATTATGGTCTTGGTCCCAAAGACCCTAAAATGTAAATAGACTTTACTAATATTATTCTTCAACCATGAAGCATAGTTGAATATAACAATTCTAATTTTCCATGACACAGACTCAAATTGTTGGAAACAAATTCATGCTTTGTCACTTCAGGATTTTAATTCTACAAGTGACATGAAAACAGTTCTCACTCATTATAACATAACTTGCACTGTAAGCAATTAAATACTTTTTAGTATAAAATGTGGAAAAAAATATGGTGATGAAATTACACTGTAAATTTTGAACATTATTGTGATTGTCATTTTCCTCCAAAGGTATTTGTATCCTTGTTTTGGCTTATTGCTACTTTACAGAGGAAAATCAAACTAAAAATCACATACATTTCTTCCAATCTCAATTTTTGTAAGTGTTTTGGCTAAGGGAAATAGAGTTGAGAGTCAAAGAAAAAAAAAGCTCTTTTACTCCTTACTTTCTGTACATGCATATGTATAGGAATTTTTACTGAAACAGCTGAAAGGATGTACTGTACTTCATGTGCCCTTCCTCTTTCTCAAGCTCTTAAACTTGCAACAATCCATGAGAGGCAGCATGATGTCATTATAATCACAGAACAATTTTCTTCCTACTGGAAAGAAACACATTTTTTCCCCCCTCAATGAAAGAAAATTGAAGCTTTTAATGTTGCAAATAAAATAAAATACATTTAAGTTGCTATTTATTCTTAATTACTGTAGGTCTCTGAGAAGCAAGCAAGACACGTTGCATTTCAAAAGCAATAACTTTCCTTAGTCTTTGTTCTATTAAAACCTGTGGTTTTGGTTTTGTTCCTCCCCACCATCTGCACAAAGGTTGTATTTGTTTGTGTGCACGTGTGTAGTTTTTTGTTGTGATCCAGGCAGCACCAACATAGCACCTGGGGCTGCTTCAGATAGCAGGATTGACTGGTCCCTGAATGTTTGTGGGTCAGGTAATCTTCATACCTGAAGTACCTGAGTAACTACCAGGGGTGATACACAGTGTCTCATCAGCATTCAGAGCCAGTGCTGAAGTGGGAAAGGGAAGGGGTATGGGGGGTAAATCACTCAGAAGTAAGACAAGATAAAAGGAGCATGCTCAGAAGAGAAGGCAGTTGTTTCCTAATTGAGCTGAGGAGGAAAATGAAATGGCCTGTGGCACCCTCCCTCTGATCCATCCTTCCTTTGCACAGAGGGATGATGCTGTACCTGGTAAGTTGTCAGCCCAGTGATAATGTGTAAGAACAGTCACAGATGTCTTATGTTGCATACTATCGTCCTCCTTTGCAGCATTTCCTATGCAAGCACCAGCGCTCAATAAGAGCTTTACACATATGCTATGAACTTTCTGTCTGAGAAGGTTAGTTCCTTCCTCAAACCAGGACAGTTTTTGCATGCTGTGTACAATCGGTATATGAGGTGTGACAGGTTGCATCTCTCCTTCTCATGGGGGAGGTGAATGTTATAAGGAAAACTGAGACCTTAGCTGTTGACATGGTGATGTTGTTTTGACTGTAAATTACTTACCCTGAGGCTAGCTCTATGGTTTCCTAATGGCTGTCTGAACTGGAGGTCCAAGTGGGTGTGAACCAGCTGAGACTGAAACACAGTGGGTCTCCATGGTTTCCGATGTAGTCCTTGCTAGAGCAAGCACCTTTTCATCCAGCATGGGCATGTGGGATGTTGTCGCCATTCCTTGGCAAAGCACAGCTTTAGCACCTCCAGTTTATGATATTGTAGCTGCATTGTATTGTATTCCTACGACATGCCCTCCTTGGGCATATATTTATGGTTGGCCACTGAGGCTTTCTGCTGTGCTGAAAATCAGTGGCCTGCCTCCTGCATGAGGCAAGCTGCCTTGCCTGCAAACTGCCCCTCTGAGGAAAGGTTAGATTTCTTTTTTAGATGGTGCTCAAGGAGTTATCCAAGATTTTTAGATGGATGACTGATCTAGAACCTACTGATTTGATTTGCTGTTCTCCCTTGATCTTAAAAGGAGATTGGAGAGCTGTGTGTAACCTCCCCACTACTGAATTAGTGTAATTATTCATTCTCTGTGAACCTGATTACTTGTTTTCTGGCTCTAAAGAGAGATCACCAGTCTGGGAATACATGTTTCTTTGTGGCTGAAATTAATTTCAGCTCCACAAACACAGAACCTAGTGTTACCTGAACATGGCAGCTGCTCCCTTACTCCTTTGTTATGGCTTTGTTATGGCTTTTTTAGGCTGTAGTGAGTGCATGGGCACCTATTGTTGTACGGAGCAGATGAAGATTAAGAATTTGCTGCTTGTGCAACATAAGAAGGGAGGGCTTTAAATCTGAAAGACAGGGTGCATAAAAGTAGACTGACTAAAAAGTTATTTCAAAGACAGAAATAAGGCTAATTGTCTGCAAAAATGAAAACCTACTTGCTGTAAATGCCCAGCGGTTCTGAGCTTACTCTGAAATGCAAAACCTGCAGGAAACACTGAACAGAGTGCAGAATGAGGACCTCAGTGGAAATAGCTTTCAATCTCTATTCAGAGAGTGGCCATATTAATTAAATCTAGAATATGCTTTGTAAAAACCAAAAAGAATCATGCTGTATCTCAGCCAGAACAACAGAGTGACTAGTTTTACATGAAGTGTGAAATTAGGTTTAGTGTGTCCGAACTTTACCTCTGGGGAAAATGTGCTGCAGTTGCAAGCTAGTAGGGCACAGGTCAACTTGTGTGTATTCATAACTACACAGGGCTGCTGTTTTGACAATGTAATGCAATATGCTCATATTTTTATACTTGCTGTGAGATACTAAGTTTACCAAATGTACAATGACCTGTCTTTAAATATAATAAATACCTTAGCTTGCCAAAAATTTTAGGGTTGTATAGAAGCTGGGCTGCAGAATTTATGACAGTAGAGTTTAGATTTATGATAAAGAACTGGAAGTATTGAATGCAAGAACATATAATCTCTTGGATCACATAAATAAAATACATATGTGATATTATTTTGTTTAAATGCAGAAAACAAGATATGCCTTGATGATTGCATAGCACTGATTTATTTTCATTTCATCATATTCAAATTCTGCAAAATTCCTGTGGAATTTAAGGATCATTTGTTCTTTCCTTGTTTGTAGGAAGTTTTGTGTGGTTAAACAAATGGCTTGCAAAACAATCTATCATGAGATTTGCTTCAGTTCATCACAATGTCTTTAATATTCCTGTGTTACTGAAAATAATATAAAGTCTACAAGACAATTGTACAGAATTAGCTGTTTAAATCGGACTTATATTTTAATCCCTTAGAACAGGTAAGAATGCAAGACACAGTGAAGCCACAGAAACATAACATAACTAAATTTACAATTTTAAAAGATGTGAAGTACTTTGAACTGTATTTTAATAGGTCTTTGGAAAAGCACTGTTTTGTAATTACAAGCTCAAAACTGCTCAAAATAGTTAAATGACATTTTCTTTCTTTTCTTTTTTTTTGTTTTTTTCCTCCCTTCCCTTTTTCTCTTGGACTTACAGCTATAGCCCTTTTCTTGAAACATAGCTAAAACATAGGACCTCCACAATCGTCCCAATCTTAGAAAAGCTATGTGTTTTTAAATGCTTCTGGCATGGTACACCTGCAATTGCAGCCTCACTCTTGGATTTGGGGGTTTTGTTTTCTTTTACGTTTGGGGGAGGAGTGAGAAGAAGAGGGAATAAACATGCTTGCTGTTATTATTGTCTCTAAACCAGCCTGCAGACTAGGCTTCATTAGGAAGCGAGGAGGTTGAAAAGAGCTGGCTGCAGCAAGTTACTTGTTGCCTAGTGACACCATCAGACCTATAAACTCAGGCTTAACTCCAGTTCTTTTAACCCTCGAGAGTCCAGAATCTGCATTTTATTTCTGGGAGACTCCTGTTTTGACCAGTAAAGAATCTGCATTTTTAACAAAAACAGTACTGTACCACTAGATGCCAGCAAGAATCAGAGAGAGATGGATGGACAATTTGCAACTGAGATTAAAAAATAGTTAGTTCTTTAATGTAGGACTGAGATAATTGTTTATGTCTTCTTCCAGCAGAACTGAACCTGGAAATGCCATAGAAATGTAACATGTAAATACAAGTGTGAGGCTGTTTTTGCAAACAACATCCTGTCAATGAAAGATGAAGGGAGCAGCCTCACCTAGGCTCTGTCTTGACCCCTGATAACTGATAGTACATGTTTCTCTCCTAGTCATATGTGTGATAAATTGTCTTCTGTAGTTTTGTTGCTTGGTCATAATGTGCCCATTGATGATGAGGGCAAAATTCCTTTTTCTTTTGCAAAAGTTAGAAAACTTACTCAAACCCCACCTAATTAATGAGTGGGATGTCCATTTGCTGACAACTGTGGGGGAAGGTTACAAGGCAGAGGTGTTTTGTCTATGCGTCATAGAGCCATTATTTAAGAACTACTACCGCTGCCAGTTAGGCTGTAGGAGCTAATAGTAAGACATCAGTATTTTTATAGGTTGTGCTTTCTTATCAGAATAACTTAAATAACTTCAGGTTTTTGTATTTGTCCTGTTGACTTAGTTTCAGTTTTTCTACTAAACTGTATTTTGAAAGACTGTAGAACATTTAGAAACATAGCAAAAAGTTCATAGCTCAACTGCTGTCTCTCCCCAGACAAGTATCTTTGAAAGTGATTTTTAGCACTACCAACTGTTGCAGCAGTTAGATTTGGAAATTCTTTAAATTTGAAATAAAAAAATCACACTGTTAGTCTAAGTGAGATCTTTCAATCAGTATTGGCAAAAGCAATGAGACTTAGAAAATCTCTCTTCTGTTAGAATACCTGCTAGATGCATGTAACAAATTGCAAGATTAAAGGGTCAAAGGAAGAGAAATGTACTGATCAGGATTGCCTTTTACCAATCTATTCCTGTTTCCTGCAGAATATCTGTGTTATTCTATTACTCTTTACTTTAAGGTAGTTGGCAATGAGGAACCCACAGGCCACATGCCCTCAGTACCTACAACGAGGTTAACCTCTGCCCTCCACCACCTTCCTTGAGCCTCTTCCCACAGGCTCCTTTGCCCTGAAGTGCTTTTTCCCTCTCCCAAGGGACCAGAGGACTTTGCTCCCCACATGTCTCTCCACTAATTGCTGCTCTCCACCGTTTCTTGCTCAGCACTTAAATAGAAAGAAGGTTCCTGAGCTTGCTAACAGGATGGATGTGCATGAAATGAAAAACTTTTCCAAGGCCTTCTGTGGGCCAGAGGAGCTTTCAAGTGTTCAGATATAATATATATAATCTGCATTTGGGTAGAAATAATTTGCAATGGGGTAGAAAGGACAGGGTTGCTGGTTTAGTTTTTGTTTTACTTTGTTCTCCTGAAAACTTCTTTCCTCTGTAGGATTAGTCTGGAAGAGGGGGTTTCACTGGCTTTCCAAAGCACAGAGAGATGAATTTCTGGTCCCTACCTTACTGCTGGGAATTGCACAGCTGAGTGAGTTACACTGGTAATGTGCTAGAGTTAAAAAGACTCTACTTCACCGTGCTGGCTCAGATCCAGAAGATACGCAGTGGTACTGATTTGGTGGTATAGCTGCAATAACAAGCACACATTGGGCATAGACAACTTTGGTAAACTTAAGCTGAGAGCAATAGGGAAGACAAATTTTTGAACCCACCCCAAACTTGATGGGGGGTGTGAAACCCCAAAGTTTTGGCCTAGACTCACTGAAAAATGAAATATTTCTCAGACTAATTTTCCATATAATTACCTGACCCAAGGGCTCTGAGCCTTCTGTAACGTAATGTATTTCACACAGATGCAGGTCAGATAGTAACTAAGGGAAATTAAACATAAAAGAAGAGATAAACTGAAACTTCTGCTTCATGAATTTTATCTTCTGCTTTTGTAGCCTGTTCTTTTTTGGTAGCGTCTGGTTAGCAATTAAAATGTGATTAACATATAATGGTAACTGTTAATGTGGAAGCACTGAAATTCTTTGTGCTGGTGATTGCTTTCTCATTAACAGCAAGAATTATTGTGTGTTTTAACTGCTAGCCAAAGCTTAGGAGCCATGGAACACAAGTTTCCTTTGAAATCATGAAAATTGGTGATTTCTGTGTCACAGGATTTGGACTTACAGAAGGAGTAAAAATGCTTTTCAGTGACTAACAGGCAGTCATTAGAGGGGAGAAAGTGAAGACAATTTCTAGGCTTCTGGTGGCACAAGGCCATTCACGTATCCATAAGAGATAATGTTCCAGTAAAAATAGATTATTTTTTTTTAACTCCAGAAATCCCATGACTTCCAGACATCAGATAGCCTAGGTTGCTAGACATCCAGAAGGTCAATAAAGTACCATCCAAAGCACAGAGAATAGTCAGCAGAGGTTGTATTTCCAAAAGAGAGATGGAAGCATTAGTATTGTTATGCAAAGCAATGTACAGTTTCATTTGGAGTGTTTTCTTCATGGCTGGTCATCAACAGAGATAAATTCACATTGGAATAAGTGTAGAGAAGGCCTACTGACAGAACTTAAGGATGAAGAAAATTTCTTAGGAAACAATGCTAAAAGAGTGTTGTTGGTTTAATTAATTAGAATAAATGTGTCAGGGTAGGGAGAAATACCATTGTCTTCTGTAAATAGAGTAATGTGAAAATGTCAGGGAGGGTGAAAAGCTGTTTAAGCTAAAGGAAAACATCAATATAAATTGATCTCCAACACATTTAGCCTGGAAACTGGAAGAAAGCTTCCAGGCATCAGCAGAAGCAAAGTTCTGAAACAACCTTTCAAGAGAAAGTAGTGTGGACGCAAAGGAGATCTGTATAGTGCTTCCTTGGTCTATAAAAAAGATTACATGTTATGTTTGCCTACTAAAGCAGAAGCCAGTGATGGGTTACACAAGAGAGTCCCTTCAACTTTCACTTTCTTCTGAATAATCTTTAAAGAACTGTTGTGTGAACTGAATGAAAGTCCACTGTAAGGTGACCAAAGGTATTTCAGGTTAAATAACAGTTTTTCTTTATTTTAACTGCAAGAGAGGACACAGTAGATGCTCAAGAGAGAAATTACTAGTTAAACTAATAGAAAGAGTTAGAAACTCAATACACGCAGATTATATATTATATATATTTAATAAGTAAACTCTACAGCTGTTGCAAATTTAAGACGTGACTTTAATGTTTCCATCCTGAGGTGGCTTTCTAAAGGACTTAGTGACATGGATTATAGCTTTATATGTTATAAAAACCCCAAGTTATTAATCAGGTAACTTCGATATTTAACTAGGATTTTCCAATTAGGTATTTTGCTCTTTGTCATGATTATTTTCCCCATTTCCTTGGCTACACAAAACATTCATTTCAAATAGGAAATAAGTTTTATATCCTAGAAAAAAACAATTTAAAGTTTCTTCTCTCATCCTGTAGATATCTATAGGATATGTATCTGAATCTACACTGGATTGGTTTGTATGTCTGTCATCCCAAGTTTTGTCCCCACAACATTTAAATAAATTACTACAGTTATCTTAGATTTTAAAATGAAATAGCATTTTGAAACATAAATTTTTGTTTAAAAATGGGCCATTTGGACAGGTTCGGAACACCTTTTTTAAGGAGGGAAAAAAGGTAAACATTGATCCATATCAAGCTTTTGAAGTTTGTTTTACAAATTAGTTTTTTCCAGTGAAATACTGTTTTCATTGCACAGTTGCTAACTGGCTCTATCTGTATCAGTGAACAACTCACGTTCCTCAAATGGTTCTGCCTTTTTTATTGTCTGGACCATCTGCTGTGCTGTGAGCAGCTACTATTTTGAGCCTTTTCCCTTTAAGTACAAGTTTCAGATTAAATTAAGCCTTTGTAAAAGCTGAAATTATTGCCAAAGCATGTTCATAAGTGTTGATGTGCTTTTGTGGTTTTTTTTTTTAAAGCCTTTTCAGAAATTTCAGGCAGTAATGATAGCACATCCTCTCTAATGATAGCAGCATGAAGGACGGAATGATGTAATCATTCCTGAACTGTCTCTGAGGATGCATTTTAATAAGTTGGTTACAAATTATTTGTTAAAAAAAAATGTTAGCTGAAAATAATAAAACAAATCTTGAAAATGTGTTGTTAAAAACCTATCAAGGAGTCCAGTTGTTCATGACATCATTACCATAACAAATAAAAAGCAGAGAAATTAAGGTTGGGACAGCAATTGTCATGCATATCTGATGGCACCTGGGCATTTGCAGGCCTGCATGCTTTCCCACACAGCTAGTAAATCATCTTTTGTGAAGACCTTTGATGGATGTAGTGAATAACACATGAAGAACACATGAAGTCCAGTGCCAGCTGTCTGGATGATCTGCCACTAGTAATACTGCTAATATCCCAGCTTATAAGAGGGAGTCTACATTGCCCAGTTCAGTGATGTATGGGGATAGGTGAGCTTGTCCAGATACTGGAAGTATTATAGCCTGCTGAACTTGGCGCTTGGCTGGGACTAATTTACCATCCTTCTTTTGCTCAGTACTTTTTCCAACATCTGGATGAGGTCAGGTACATGGCAGAATACTGAGCCATGCAGACACACTTGTAGTAAGCAGAAAACCTTTTTCACCAGATGTAGAGACCAGGTAAATATATGTTTTATAGGTGCAGTTCTGATTGACCACAACAGGTCCATTTAGGCAGAAGAGGGAATGAGATAAAAAGAATGAGAGAATTCAAGCCTTTAATATGAGTCAGCTAAGTTTTAGGTTTGACACGTATTTTTGGTCAAAAGTGTAAGCTAGTAACTAGATTCAGCTGTGATAAAGTAGCATCATTGCCTAATTCCCACTAGTGTAACTAGACAAATTTTCTTATTTCAAACCCATTCAACTGGACTGGGGTTGTTCCAATAATGCCAGTGACTCCGGTTGTTGAGAACTGGGATTTAAGGTCCCTTGTACCCTCATTTTAGCCTACATCTTAGTGTAGCAAAACCCATGAACTTTACTTTTCAGATTTTGTTCCCTAATTCACATGTAGGAGTTGAAAGTCTTGATTTTTGCTACAGCTAGTTGTGTTGTCTCTCTGTGGTGTGCTTCAAATAGAGGATAACAGCCGCTGCTCTTCCCCCTTCCTTTGCACTTTCCAGTTGCACCTGGAGGCAAAGTGGGAAAACCTGCACACATGTTCCAGGAAATGACTGGTATGGATCTGATAGCGTATGTGAAATAGCATGGAGGTTTTGGTATAACTGTTGTAACGGTTTTTGTCTGAGAGGATATATCTGGATATGAATTTGAAAGTCAAATTAGTATTTGCTTTTCATTTTTAGCTAATATTCTATGTTAAAGATACCATGGCATAAGCAGTTGATCCTAGCCTGAAACTGAGGAAAATGTACTCGTTTGCCTGCTGAAATGTGTGCTAGTGTAGCTATGCAGCACTTGTAACCAGAAGAAATGCTCATTGTAAATCACATTTATGGTTAATGTCCAACCCAGGGGTAAAATGATGTCAGCAGAATTGTTTTAATGAAAAGTGCTTTTTTTTTCTGCAAGGGTTTTATTTTACTACAGGATCCCTTCGGATTTCTTCAGTACATATATGTGTTGATTATCTTCTATTTGATGCATTAATCTAAAACTCAGCGAAATACTGCCTGTAAACAGAGTATATCCAGCAGTTCTTCCCTTACTTGAAAGCTCGAAGATTAAAACTGTGAATTACCTAAACAATATCAACTAATGCTTCTTTTAGCTGTCTATAAGCACTGAAACATAGTGTTAATTTATCCCTCACTACTTGAAAACTTAATGCATTGTGTCTTGGTTTATTTGCCCCATTTGTGAAATTGTCACTGAATGTTTTGCAAATAAAATGCTCTGTCATTGTGATTTCAATAACTTAGTGATGCACAAAAACATAACATAATTTTATCTATTTTCTTGATATATAAGCCAAGAAAAAAAATCCCAGGAGGGCAAAATACACTAACTAATGTGCTACTCAGTAAGTCTATTTTTAATATACATATAAGTATGTTAAACTACTTCAGCATTTGTCAGTAACACAGGGGAGATTAGTGCATTAAATCCACTAAGCACCAGGGTGTGGGGTTTTTTGTAGTATCTCAATTCTGTTTGTGCTGTTGTCTTGCTACTCATACCTAATACTGTTGTTGTTGGTACTGTTGTTCTACCTACACCTGTATGTAGCGATACACACTTGTTTGTTTATTCCAAAAGCCTGCATCTCTTAGCACTTCTGCTTCAAAACTTCAACAGGCATGGTGCACTTCAGTACCTGAGCAGGTAGCTGTGGAAGAAATTCAACACTTCTGCTGTAAGTAGAACAGTTGGGTTTATAGATGACTCTTAAATACTTGTGTTTCTAGACCTACACTCCATCTGAATGATGAAACCTCTGAGACAGCAGTGCATAGCTACAAGCTCACCCTATTTTGGCTGATGCTGTGGGGCCCTAATTGAAGGGATCAACTAGTCATCCGATAGCTTTGCATTTTTTGATAGTCACTGATTTTTTGATTTTGCATCTGTTCCAGCTACTACAATTTCTTCAAATGCTTCAGTATTTAATTTTAAAGGTATCCTGGCAGAAGAAGCACTTCTTCCAGATGATAGCATGAAAATCATGATGGAATTCATTGACATTGTTAATGTTACATAAAGTGTAAGATACTAGTAATTATTACTAGGTTCTGGCATATTATGCTTTGTCCCATCTAAATGCATCATACTTTAGCAAGCAGTTAAGGTCTTCAAAACCAGGTTATTGGGTATTTTCTGTGCATAATTTTGACTATGAGACAAATGGGATAGATATGGATTTGGGGGCTGTACAGCAGAAAGACGGAGCTCTTCATATTCCCTGTTTCTCATGTGACCTGTTAGTCTCCAGGTTTCCTTTCTGTTTGGCTGTTGTTTCTGAGACATAATAAACAGATGATATCTAAGTAAATAGCAATGAGTGGCCCTTGACAGCTTTATTATGGCTATTATGTTATGGTACATTAAGTTTTTAATGAAATAAAATATGGCAGATTGCCAAATTATGTGATGATAATTTCAGGAAGCTGTAAACAGGTTACTCAGTAGTTTGTAATTGCTGCAGGTAATTTAACATTCAGGAAACTTCCACCCACTGACAGTAATTAAGATCGCATTTTGGCTATGTGCGTTGATTATGAGTATCTGATCAAGAGAATCTCTTTTTCTTTCATGTGGCATTTCACACTTAGTATTTTACTCTGCTGGCAGCAAATCTTGGCTTTGTATTTCACATCATGGAATGTGTCAGTGGAAAATATTGTAACAATATGTAATCTACCTGTGAATAACCTCGCTGCATGTGACTGGAGTTTTACTGTCAGACAGAGCTGTGCTTCTTCCTAAAATGAAAATTTCCTTTATGGGGCTGCCTGGTAGAAAGCAGTCATCTGGAAAGGACATCTTTCAGGTCTAGTTGGGCCAACACAAAGCCTTCAGCGCATCTAAATCTTGCATTAAGGTTGTGTGGGAGAAAGTGTCCAACCCAGCAGGTGTGTAGCGATGCTGTCAAAATAACCAGAAAAGACAGGAACCTCCCATCTGCGTGGAAGCTGGCTGAAAGAGTGCTGGTGGCAAGGTGCCACCAGACCCAGCGTGATCCGGAGGGAGCATCCCCAAGGATGCGGCTTCGAGGTCATTGATAGCAGGGAAACTGAGGCAGGCTTGAGGCTGGGGAATGACACACCTGAGCTGACCATCACCGTCTGGACTACCACTCCAAATCGAGCCCCAGGAATCCCAGTGTCAGTAGTGTTAGGCAATCGTGTGCAATCCAAGTTGGGGAAGAGGGTAACTGGGTTACCACGGCAGAGCATCCTCTGCCTCCCAGACTTGTGTAACTTGCCGGAGTTGAAGCCCACACTGGAAGAAACAGCGCTGCCACGTTGCCACAGCAACGGCAGGGACCTGTCAACACCTCTCTCCCTAATAGTGACAAATGGTACTTATTACATCAGCACTAATTTCATCCGATCCCTTTCAGATGAAGATACTTAGTCCTTGCTGATCAAATTGTGTTGCTGTAATTACTGAGAACAGACCTTATTAAATGACAGTGCTCCTTACTCATTGCCTCATCTCATGCCGAAACTTATCACTTTCCCTCCTTCCCTACTTTTGGTGGTGCGCTTGGCTGCCCTCAGGGCACGGTCCCCATCCCAAAGCGGTGACATTTTGCGTAGGTCACGAACAGTGCAGGTGATGGGTAGGAGGCTGCATCTGGTTTCTGTATTTTAATATATATGAAAAAATTGGAGCCAGATGTTCAGAGCTCATGAAGCAAAACTGTTAAATGCATGTGAAACTGTACGGTCCTTGCTACAAAAAGAAAAACTACTTGTCTATGTGTCTGTGGAAAGTAGCCTAACTTTAGGTTAGGCTAACCGCATTTATTGGAGAACACATGCTGCAGTTACCTTCTTATTGCACTACTTGATGTTCCAGGTTTAACAAAAGACTTTATACAAGTACAGTGAAATAAGTACAGAAAATCACCTAGGGAGGAGAAATTTAGACTGGAAATCCAGAGGATGCAAACTACTGCAGGCCAGCATCATGTCTATGATTTTCCTCCACCAGCTCCTAACCACACAGAGCTCTCCTTAGTCTGCAAAGGACTGGGAAGTCCTATGCAGTGAAAATAGTGATTTGCAGGGCATCAAGAAGCTCCACTCACAGATCAGGACACCCCTGTCACAGACAAATTTGAAAAGATATGCTTTGCCCCTGCAGACTTTTGATTTTAAATTGGCATTATGGTTTTCCTGCTCTGTCTGGTGGTGTTTGAATGCAATTGTTTCTTTCTAGCTTGCAATTTCAGTTTTTGATTTTTCCCAAACTTAGGATGGTAGGTTTTAGTCTGATGCCCTTCTGCTTCAGGATAAACAAAGCGGTGAATAAAAGACGACTTTAGAAAAGGATGGCCTTTTGTTGTGGAGTGAACAAACAGGGGGAAAGGGATGTTAAGTAGCATCCAAGTTAGCACTCAAATTCTGATACTGTTTTGAAAAAGATGAGTCTGAACAAAGTGAGACAAGTTACACAGCAAGTCACAGGGCAAAGAGAATTTTAAATAAAGATGTCTTTCATTTCTGTCATTGTTTTTAAAAGGAGAATTAATTCTTTTCTACAGATGTCATATGACAATGTATGCGCAAATATTATTTTTCACAATGTTATCACCTTGGCATTACACAAAAAATTCAAGATTACTATTAGTATTATTACTTGGTCATCTCATTAATTGACCAAAATATGCAAAACTTCTATTTCTGTGCTTTTGAAGCCTACATAATTATGAATATCTGCTTAAGGGCTAATAGTGTTCATTTTGTTGTTATATAATAAATAATAACAAATCCATTCACCTTATCATGAGAAAAAAACAGAGAAAGTCATAAGGACGATGAATGTAAATTTAAAATCGTGGCAACTAGTTTATGTCACAGCTAGCAAGAAGTGGGAGATGCCAAAAGTACTCCTTCCCAGGGTGTAGATGAGTGCATTGCTGCTCATTTCAACCTTCATCAGAGACCTTTTAGTATAGTTATAGTTTGGGACAACGGGAAAGTGTTTAGTTCGTCTCAGAATGATAAATTATCTGTGTATGCCACTTAAGGGTTAAAGGGTTATGTTGTGTGGGTTTTTTTAAATTTACATTGGGGTTTGGTAGTTTTATAGACTTAGAATAGAATAGACTATTTTAGTTAGAAGGAACCTACAATGATCATCTAGTCCAACTGCCTGACCAATTCAGGGCTGACCAAAAGTTAAAGCACGTTAATTGGGGCATTGTCCAAATGCCTCTTAAACACTGACAGGCTTGGGGCATTGACCACCTCTCTAGCAAGCCTGTTCCAGTCTTTGACCACCCTCTTGGTAAAGAAATGCTTCCTAATGTCCAATCTAAGCCTCCCCTGGTGCAGCTTTGAACCATTTCCACACATCTTATCACTGGATCCCAGGGAGAAGAGCTCAGCACCTCCCTCTCCACTTCCCTTCCTCAGAAAGCTGTAGAGAGCAATGAGTTTGCCCCTCAGCATCCTTTTCTCCAAATTAGACAAGCTTAAAGTCCTTAGCTGCTTCTCATAGGACATGCCTTCCAGCCCTTTCACCAGCTTTGCTGCCCTCCTCTGGATGCATTCGAGGACCTTCACAACCTTGTTTAATTGTGGGGCCCAGAACTGCACACAGTACTCAAGGTGAGGCTACACCAACTCTGAATACAGCGGGATAATCCCCTCTTTTGACCGGCTGGTTACACTGTGTTGGATGCACCCCAGGATGCAGTTTGCCCTCTTGGCTGCCAGAGCACACTGCTGACACACTGAGCCTGCTGTCAACCAGCACCCCCAGATCCCTTTCTGCAGGGCTGCTCCCCAGCCACTCCTCTCCCAATTTATACTTGTGCCCAGCATTACTCCGTCCTAGGTGCAGGATCTGGCACTTGGACTTGTTAAATTTCATCCCATTAATCACTGCCCAATGCTCCAGTCTATGTAGATCCCTCTGCAAGGCCTCTTGTCCCTCAAGAGAGTCAACAGCACCTCCCAGTTTGGTATCATCAGCAAATTTGTTAAAGGTGCATTTAAATCCTGCATCCAGATCATTGATACATATATTCAACAGAACTGGCCCTAGAATTGAACCCCGAGAAGCAACTGGTGGTGACCGGTCACCAGCCAGGTGCAGCCCCATTCACTACAACCCTTTGAGCTCTGCCCTTCAGCCAGCTCTTCACCCAGCGCACCGTGAACCCGCTCATCCCACAGCTAGACGACTTGTCCAGAAGGATGCTGTGAGGGACAGTATCAAAAGCCTGACTAAAATCCAGAAAAACTACATCCATGGGGTGGGTGATCTTATCATAGAAGGATATCAAATTAGTTAAACAGAAATTTCCCTTTGTGAACCCATGTTGACTGTGCCTGATGATTTCATTATTCTTTAAATGCCATGAGGCTGGTGTAAATGGGGTAAGGGAGAGAACTTGATGTTTTCAAATGTCTGGAAGATAGAAGCAGCTGTGGTTTGCATTAGGTCAACGCTTCCAGAATTTTTATGTAGCTCATTTTCATTCATGTTAAGGAAATTCTCTTGTAAGTAAGTGTACAAATATTTCAGATTGCTGAATACCATGCACAGATTCCATGCCTAGGATGCAATTTTTTTTTATCTTCATTTAATTACTGGAACATAGCTGGTATTTCAAGGCAATGACATTTGGTCGGTCCTCTGGGAAAATACAGCCACAAATCATCTCAACACAAGAGTAGGTCAAATGGTAATAATCAAGTCATATTCATAACTCATTGGAAATAGACTATTCTGAAATTGCTACCTGATATAGAACTAATGCCTCATTAATCAGAAATACATCAACCTAGGAACACTAGTTATGTCATCTAGAATTATGAATGAAATTACAAGGTATGCCACGTACAGTGTTACATTTAAGTAGACGCAGTCTTGTGTAGCCTCATACATGCTTGGAGGACTTGTTTTCATCATGAAAATGTGGTATGAACCTAAAAGTATGCAAAAAATATGTTGTGCGAGAAAGCAAGCTATGCAGCTTTACACACTCAGTATAAACAGCCTAATAAAGCAACCCTCTTTAGGGCTTTTTACAACACAGTGAATGACTTAATTTCAAATGAGTGAATCCCAAAGTCCTCCCTGTGGTAGAAATCACATTGGAGAAAAGGGGAAGCTCAGCTAGAGCAGAAAAGACCTCAGGACTCTCTTATTTACACACACACACATATTTGCCTTAACTGGCATGCATGTAGTCCAGAGTTTGCTTTTTCTGTGCTTTGGGCAGCATGCAATTGAGCTCTTGTACACAAGCCAACCACCTACTGTGTTCACATATGCCGAGTCTAATTTAAAATCCTTAACCATTCAGCAAGACTTCATCTGCAGGCTCAGCAAAATTATGCAGCTACTAGTTCAAAGCAAGTGGAAGTCCAGATATCTTAGAATATAGGTAATACTTACTTTTATGTGCAGTAGACTAGGCAGATGGACTGTGGGAATGCTAGTCCTGAAATCATTTAGTTAGTTCATGTTTCAGACCCATTTATACCTCTGATGTCCCTTAAATATGAAACATGCAAATTATATGTGTGTATTTCAAGCCAGAAAGTTGCATTTTTGTCAAGGCCTTAGACAAATAAAAAAAATATCCCCCCTACCCCTAAAACCCTTGCCATCCGTATTTCCTTTTAGACATTTTGGTGACTAAAATGAAAGTAGAGCAAAGTTGCCTTGATTGATTCTGTAGTTACATTACCTGTGCAAGATCCTTAATTTTTCACCTGTGATGTTCTCTAAACATCTCAATTTCATTGTGTACGTGCCCAGAGTTACCCTCCATTTCACAGCAGTGAACAGTCTGCTTCCAAATTTTTCCTGACTCTCTCAGGATCTTCAGTTGAAGTCCGAGCTCTTACACTTGGTTCAGGCATTTGAACCCTATACCAAAATGTAACAACCAGAGCCACTTTCACACCACTGCACAGCTGTGGAGAAGGGCTACCTTGTCCTTAGGGAATCTTTAGGGTCACCGTGTTTTGCCTTAGAAGACCATATACATACACAGCATGATGCTTTCCCATTGCTGTGTCTGGGCTGCTGTGAACCTTTTTTCCCAGTCACCTCAGTTTTTAGGCAGCTCTGGGCTGAACAGTACCGTCTCCATGTATTGGTGGGCTCCGCTATAGGACTCTTCCATGGATTTAGGTTTTATGCATCTCATGCATCTCAAATTCTTCTGACTTTTCCCTGTAATGCCAAAGTTGGGCTTAGAAAGAAAGACTTTTCTTAAGGTGACAAAAGTTTTGAAAGGTAAATGATTGATTAGGTTTATGTAGAAATGAAATGCTTCAGTAGTGTTTTTATACAGACATCTCATCTGCATTGCACGAAGACCTTCTCACAGCCATACACAGGCACACGTAAGGTAGTTCTTCCAGTCAGTGGCTCACACAGGGTCTAGTTTATTGCAGCTTATTGCTGAAATTCAGCTGTCTGTATTTTGTTGTCTTTTGAAAACACTTTCAGGTTATGTCTAAACTGCATGATGACAACAATGTTATTGAGCTCCTGTGTCCAGGTGCATGCCTTGGTGACACTGACTCCAGATCAAGGTGATACACAAGTGCCTGTAATTGTCACCTTCCACTTGCCCCCAGTGGTCTTTCCTTGGAAAAGAAGGTAGAATAGGACCTTGAAATGTAAAATAGCATGCCCCTACTGCATATTCTCAGCATAGCTTGAGGTGCCCTGTGGTATAAATCCTTCTGTATAAAAGGAATTTCATTTTAATAACATTTCAGAACTATACGAGTAGTTTGATGACTCACTGTGGAGGAAAATATCAGCCAACATGTAGCAAAATGGTAGAAAAGATGTAAAGTTTACAACTACTGTAAGCTAAATATTATAGCCTTTGGTTTTAAAACGACAGGAAGATCATTGCAGCTGTTAAGCACTGAAATAGCAAATTCTTCCTTTTCCCCATAAATTCTTATATGGGTGGAGATATGACATTGCTGTGGACATGCAGTATTTAAACAGTATAAATACTAGCTTGATCCTTTTGCAAAATATAATCAATTAACTTATTTATTTTCAGTCTCAATTGCAAAATTGATTGTCTAGTTGTACCATGTTAATACTTCAGTCTTCCTACCAGTGCAATGGCTTCAGAAATATTTGTACCAAAAATTAAACCTTCTCTAATTAAAATATTAAACTTCTGAAGTTCCCACAGTATCACATTTCTCATATATTCCTGATTAACAATTTGCAGTGCTAAGACTGTGGATTTTTTCTGAGATTTTTAGTCTCTGGCTGCAAGTTAGTTTACCTGGAATAGGATAGTATTTTTGGTAGGCAGAGGTAAAAGCAAGTCATGCTACATTTCTTTGATGCTGCTTTTCAGGATACAATCTTTAAAACAGTTGTCCTACTTGACAGTCCTTTGATGACACAAAAATAAGTGATTTTTGGGTACCAGTTCTAAAAAATGTGGTCCTTGTGTGTTTAATTGTTGTAGCAATGGTTAGTTTATTTATAAATCTATATCATCTTCGTACCTAATAACTGAAAAAATTATTTAGGACTGTAAAAATTCAGAGGACCTGCTGGCTTTCCTCTTCTCTTTCCCTTTGGTAACATATGTCAATTTAATATGTTCTTCCTGTATGTTCTCTTTATGAGCAGCATTTCTGAGGAAAAGACATTATGTTTGACAAATAAGTATTTTGTAAAATATAAGTAGCTTAGTATATGTAGTAGAAAAAGGGAAGCACTGAGGAAAAAACACGTAAGAAAACATTCCAAATATGCTGTCTGTTATCTGAATGGACAAGATGGCTGATATGTATGATTTTGTGCCCTTTATATATATTGCAATATGTAATGAATTTTATGTCATTTAGTATGTATTCTAATACAGATGGAAAGTCAAAATGTTAAAAGCAGTATTTTATGCCATAGGAATGATTAAAGATATTCTATTATTGGGGAACTAGAATTATTAATATTGCAACAACTTTTAACACTACTTCAGAGAAGAAATTACTGATTAAGCATTTGCTAAATGTCCTCAGCCCTTGTCATTTTTTTCTGCATAGCCCTCAGGATAATCTTCAGAGTGTAGGTTCCTTTTGTTTCGGACTCTGCATTGCCTGTTTTGTGCTCCGTGACTCCGTCCAGCTGTGATAACTGCTCACACAAAGGGATGTGTTTAAATAAGTGAGTTCTTAAATCCTAAATTTTGGGTTTCCATATTCACACTGCCTTATGGCAATGCCTAATCCAGATGTTGTAACCACTTGCATGTGAGTTAGGTACTGACACTAAGCAGCTGAAGAAAGTTACCAATATATGGCTGGTGAAACATGGCTCTCCTTGCAGTCAGCTGAAGAGAAGTAGGCCTTCTGCTTGATTTAGACACCTGTGATACACTGCCCAAATATGACACTCTGTCCTGATGTCAGAATAGCAGCATTGAACTGCACTCCCTGCAGTTAATGTCCACAGTCCTTCCAAATGATCCCCAAAGCAATTCATACTTGTTTGAAATACTGCATTTTAGGAAAACGTCTGTGCTGTAGAACAGACACCCAGCTGTTGGGTTTCTCAGAGACATTCCTTTGTGCAACGAAAAGTTTAAGTGCAGAAGCAACGATTATTCTCAGTAGAAAAGGAATTCAGTACAGAAGAGAAGCTTCTGGTCAAAACAGATGCAAAAGGTTTCAGTAATAGGGAAAAATGTCTCTGACTTTCAACTTCGTGTTTGAGTGAGATTATTTCCAACTGTGGTGTTAAAAGCTGAAGGTGCATCTTACAGACACCTTTGACCATGCTGGAAGAAGGTTCCACTGGTACCCCAGAGCTTGTGCTCAGGCAGCCCAAGGAAAGCCATGCCTGGAAGTAAAGGCAAAGAGATTGCTTTATAAGTGACCCCCTGTACCCCCAGGTACATAGGATGTGGTCTGTGGCAAAGCGTAAACTAATGAGCAGAGAGGAGAGGAATAAAAGGAGAACTTTAAATTGAGAGACAAATATAGAAGATACCCACTGATTAATATTTTCACCATGACTTAGAGATATGTGCTACTTATATATCTGGTTTGCTTAAAATCAGAGTAGAATAAATCTTAAATACTTAAACAGGATTACTGATAGTTAGGGAAAGTATCCTTAAAAAAAGTACAGTTAAGAAGAATTATGCCAAAAAATTAAGAGCTGTATACATTTTCAGCACTCTAAAGCTCAAATAAACTTGCCTAGTTTAAATCTAATTCTACATCATTTTCAAACCTGGTAAAAATCTTTTTGAAAAAGAAAGAAGAGAAACCTTTTTATCTTTAAAGGGGAAAAATCATCAATAATTTCAAGTAAAGAGTCAATTCTAGGACTGTGGGATCTTGCTAATGCATTGTGAGCAGAAAAAAACAGTGAAATTGGATAAATAAATGATTTGTTATAAATTATTTGCAGGGAATGGTGCATCTTCTAGTTACCTGTCTATCTTGCTGTCTTGCATTTATAATGATTTCTTTTGCTGTTGTTGCTACAGAACCTCTTCATTTTGTGAGGATTTGTTCTGGTTTCTCAATCGGGTGAAGATAAATAATCTTGGCATATTATATTCCAATTACAGAATGAAAATCCAAATGAAAGACATTGCCCACACAAATAAATGAAAAGTTGGTCATTTGCTCAATTGTACAATAGGAGGAGATGGTAACATGGCTGAGAGCTGAATTTCTGTAAGAATATTCATGAAATGTTCTGTTTCCTACATTTTTAGTCAAGAGGAAACTAAGCAGGTGGGGGTTGTTCAGCTTCACCACCACCACCACTTTCTGAATGGATCTGTCCATGCATACTGGAGTCATCTGGTGGCATTTACAAGCCTGGCTAGCCAAGTCAGGCACCTAAATCCATACCTCCATGGTTTTAGAAGTGATGGGCTTAAACAGTTTCCATGGTAATTATGATACTCTGCTCTTCAAAGTCATTTATTCATGTCAGCATCTAGATAGCAGCACACAGGTCAAGGTTTCCCAAGGATCATCTTTTTGAATCTGGATCATGAGTACAGCAGGACTGCTCATTGGTAACGTTTGATACAGGATGATGAAGAAGTACAAGCTCTAAGAAGCTGCTAAATGTGTGTGCATCTGAAATATATATAAATTGTGTGATTAAATGAAATATGCTTTTTGAACAACAGAGTGCTCTGATCTGCCCTGAAGCTGTGCTGATAACGGCATTTTGATGCCAAAGAACTATGAGAGGAAGGAGCATAGATGTGGTATTTCATTACCACTCTTGAAGAGGGAGGACCATGTAAAGACAACGTGTCCTTCTCTATTCTTTTTTTTTTTTTTTACCTAGCAGACTCAGAATGGCTTGTGCTGAGAAATCTCAGCATGTAGAGATTGCTTCATGGAACAGCCCAGGTTGGAAGGGACCTCGAAAGATCATCTGGTCCAACCTTTTTTGGGAAAGGGAGCTTAGATGAGATTATCTAGCACCTTGTCCAATTGCATCTTTAAAACCTCCAGTGACAGGGACTCTTCCATGTCCCTGGTCAGACTGTTCTGGTGAGTAACTAGCCTGATAACTAAGAAACCAGAAAACACATTTTATGTTTGGTGGTCAGTCCTGACTACATCAGCTCAATACTTGTCGATATTCCCGTGTGAGCTGTTCATGTTTGTAATTTTGTGTGTTCTTGGAATGAAGGCTGGGCTAGAAGGAGAGTCAACATTTAGGTTCAATTATAATTGTGTGCAGAAAGTTACACAAGTGCTGAGTTTGATTTCCCAGAATCAATGTCTGGCAAATATTAAGTGTTTACAGCTTCTCTACAAAATATTTCATACGGCCCTGGATGAATGTTGCTTGGGAGTCATCTCATCCACTCCTGGTCAGACAGAAGTGCAAAAGTAGTCACAATACACTTCATAAAAGAACGATGTTTGGTAGATACTGGTAGCACAGTTTGATTCCAGTCTAATTGTACTTTTCCAAGCAACTGCCAGTAAATCTCTTTTGCACACACTAGCAGAACAATTACATTTGAAATACATAATAGATAGATGTACATAGAAGAGAGATGTACATGTGAGCATATCTTTGAAAAATTTTCCTTAAATAAGGATGATTTCTGAAAATTTAACAAATTCTGAATTCTCTTGGAGATTTAACACCATAAATGCTATTCAGAAGTGTAATGAATCACCACATAACAACAGAATTACTGATATAGTAGATTTACATGCACTTGGGAAAAAAAGACACAGCTTTTCGATCAGACTAATGGCTTGGAAGTAGCTTCAGGAAGAGTGCTGGTAATCGCATTTGACGGTCTGAATTGATGGCTGATGGCTTGTAAAGGGCAATGCACTGGAGTGATTTCAGGGAGCTTTTAATAATGCTTAGCAAATGATCAGGCTGCACAGTCAATCGCTTTGTAGATGCCAATATTGTTTCCCCCCTCCCAGTAAGTTCAAAGCATAGGAAAAAAAAAATCAAACAAAAGCACAGAATTGCATACTTAGTCAAGATAATCACAGTATCCAGAAGAAAAACAAACCAAGAGTGAGATTTAAGGAATAAGTTTGATATAGACAAGGAATAATTGTAATTTTCACTTGACATTTGGATGCTACTTAAGGATGCTTCTAGGACACAATTCTATTTATAGATACACTGTGGTAAGTCTTAAAAATCTGCTAAATCCTAATTCATGACCAATATTAAGGAAGACAGAATCAAAGCAGTGTTACCCAGCAGAAGGGTATTGAGGAATAGACTCCAGTTTCTGCATCCTGTCTGTGGATGCAAAATTTGCAAGACTTTTCATGTCCTTCTCCTCTAGGGGAAGTGGTGGAGCTCGTGGATGGCCATAACCCCTTAAAAGTAGGATCCACATCCTCTCTATTCTCTCTCATGACATCTGGGAAAAGTTTTTTCTCTTTTTCTATTCAGTTACTTTCTGACCAAAACTTATTGGAGTAGCTTAAAAACCAAACCAAACTAGGTCAGTGACTTCTCCAGAAGATCCAAGGTCAAGAATATTTAAAATATTAATGATTTCTGAATGCCTCCACTTCAAGATGACTTGTAATACTCAAAACTAGATTTTTAGAAGTCATAATGCTCAATAGGAGATCAACTTAATTGTATGCATTATGACTATTTCATAGCATGCTTTGCTCTCACAGTCTTAGTTTTAATTTTGTAAGTTCCCTGTTGCCAAGAGCAACATTAGAAAGACTTGCAGGTACTGTATTACTTGTAGGGAATGGTTTGGGGAACAGTACTGTCAGGCTCTTAGCAAAAAGGAGCGATAGTATTACATAAAACATGTAATAATTTTCATTTCTGATGTATAGAAGGTAAAGAATTTTCCAAGTAGCAGTGATTAGTGAATTGGAGTATTGCCCTTGAATGAGGTAGATTACTCACTCACCTGTGAACTGTTGAGCCCATTTTCTTTCTTTAAAAATCAGTGGGAGATGACCTAGCTTTGTGAAGCGGTGTTGTCCCCAGCTTATTTAGATGATGGACTGCTGGCACATTACATATTAATTTTGGCTAGCACTTCATAGGATTTAAATCTTTCTATAGTCATCCATTTTGCATAGTTTACAGCTTTGTTTTGATGATCTGAGAGTGGAAGAGAGTCTTCTTCCAGAGGAAAGACCCCCCAGTAGATTGCCTTTGTATCCAAAGCTAAATAGGGAGGGTCCACTGTAGATTTCAGTTTTCAGGGAATTGATTGTGAATATTTTTGGGGTGTGAGACAAAAACAATGAATGTTGTCCAAGAATCCCTTAGGAAACTTCAAAATCACCCATGCCAACACTTCGTGTTATTGGTTTGACTGGATAAATATGATATTTTACAATCTGTTTTTACACATGTTCTATGTCTCTGCAGCTCCAATAAAACTTGAAGAACAAGCCTCTGTTTTGTTGTATTTGCATGTTGGTGATGAGATGCATTGAATTCTGCTTCATCTCATGTTCACCTGCATTTCCAGCAGATGCAGTGGCATTAGTTATTACTAATCAATAGGTGTTAATAGAAGGGTTGTGAATAGACTGGAAGTAAGTTTTAACTTTTTCTGGTGGTAAAGCTGATTTTTAAAAAAATAATAGTGGTTTTGTTTTCCATTAATTTTATTTCTTAATAGCCTGAAGCATAGGGTCTTATGGTCATGAGCAAGTTATTGTGGCCATTGACTTCAGTCTGTGGTTTGAGTACCATTTTCTGGTGAGACGTTTTATACAGAGAGAACTTTAAGGAAATCAGAGAAGGAAGAATCCTTAGAGTTTTCTTGCTAACCAAACTTGGACAAATAACCATTCACCAAATTACTCCCTGTTACCCTAAAGGCAGATGTTCAGCTAGTTTAAGTTGTTCTTATACCATCATACCCCTAAGACCTACACTACATTACACCATATTTTTTACTGCCTCCTGGGAATCTAGCTGCTTCCCTACTTGCCCAGAATTTCCCTTCCACCCTGTGATACAAAATAAATCATAAATTCTTGTCTTTCACTTTCCACGTTTCTTCATTGTCCCTTACAACATAAACCCACCACATCAGTGTATGTTCATTTTATGTGACTTAGATCTTCAAAGTTGGGAAATTTACATTAGCTTATTGGTGGATTTGTTGATGTTGTTACTGGTAGATATAAACCCACTAATATTACACTCAAATTTCTATTTTTGGAACAGTTTGAAGAGCAAATTGTTTTATTTGTCTATTGATTATATTTCTTAAAGGACAGTCCTGCATCTTAGTCTCCTTTACGTATGCATAAATTGTGATTAGTATGCTTTATTCCAACTGCTCCTTAAGAGTGTCTGGAAATCAAGACAGCTGTGCTAAGAACAGTGAGTCTAATACCTGTCCAGCAGAAATATTCTGGTAGCTATTTTTTTCAGTGACACTGTGACAGAAAATAGCCACAGTATCCAAGCTGTAAATTGGAAAAGAAAACAGAGGTTTTCACTGTGTACAGGCTCCTTTGGCGGCTTGACAAACCCTTTAGTTTTGCAAAGTGTGATGTAGTGCATGAATAGAGATATTCATTATAATCCTCATTGTACATACACCTCACAGTATAATCTTCATGTGAAGATCTTATACTTATTTGCAAGAAGTACCAGATGGTTTAATTTTCTGTTTTCAGGGTGCATCACTGTTAACTTACTGCAAATAAATGCAAGAACTATGTCAAATTAGACATTCAGTTTTTCTGTTAGAAAGTGAAGCTCCTCAACCAAGTTCCAAAAGGTTTGTAATTCCTTACACAGAACTGTAAAGGGGAAAAAAAAAACCTCACAAGAAAAAGAAAATGGATCTTTTGCTTTACTCCCAGCTGTGAAACCTTCCATGGTCAGAAACTTCCATTTGAATTTAGGAAAAGAATGACCTGGGTCATCAAGTTCAGTTCCATGAACATAAATACATACTACTGAAGAGTTCACAGAACATCTATTCTTAATTTCCCCCCAAAAACACAAACCAAAAAGCACTCCCTAAAATGATCTTAAAACTTTTGGTATACAGAATCTAAAATACTAAAAAAAACCAAAACCAAACCCCAACCCCAAATAATATGACACAATGAAGAGGAGGGATGAAGAAGTGATATCCCACAACCCTCCAGTGGCAGGATAGCTCTCTCATAAAAGAACTTCCAAGTGACACAGAGAAAAGTAAAAATCCCAGAGGACCTTGCCAGTCTTGTTGGTATCATAATTTTTATTGTTTCCAAATTAGGAGACTGTCTTTAATTCTGAACATGCAAACAACAGATGCCAACTAAGCACTTTAGGTTTTTCTAAGCCTTTCCCCTCAGAATGTTTTCTGCCTATCACCTTGCTGCAAAGGGGAGCAACCTGCTCTGTGCTCAGAAGACAATAGATACATCAAAGAAGTGTCTCGGGGAAGAAATCTTCCTTAACCCTACAGTTAATGATTAGAAGATCTGAATCATAGGATGAACAAAATATGATACAATACATGCTGAGAAACACTAATACCAGGTTTTTGCTTGAATTTAATGCCCAAAGCTTTACTTCACAAGCTTTCTGAACTCCCAGATCATGTTACACAGTCACTTCCATCTCTTTCTCAGGCTCCATCTTGAAACAAGCAGATTTCCCTACTGCTCTGTTTGGGAGGCTTTCCATCTTCTCCCAATCTTCTTCTAATCTTCTCCAAATGTCTAGACAAAGTTTTATCAATGGATAATTTAAAGCCATTAAATCTCATTCCAGTAATGCTCTTTAAATTGAATAATTCTTCTCTCTCCCTGGTATATACACCCAAACATACTTATTTTGTTATTTACTGTAATATTATTATTGACACATTTATTACTAACTTTATTTTAGCAGCACAAATAAACCAACTTTTTAAGGTCCCCTCTAAAAAATAGGTCCTCTTTTTCCCTAAGCACTATATAGCTGATTTTTTGCTCTTATTTGAGATGTCCTTTGTGAACAAAATCAACTTGCATTACAGATGATATCCTAAATGAGCTCTTGCCTGCATCTTATTCAATGGTACTACTGCTTCCCTGTGCCTACCAAAACTCCTCACCCGTTTAATCTTAGAATCCAATTAGGTTCTTTCATGGCTATGTCTCACTGGTAACTCACAGTTGTCCTATCATCCATCAGTACATCCATATTCCTCTCTTTCTCCATCCCTTTAAATTGTTGGACCTCTATCTCATTTAAAAAAAAAAAAAAAAAAGTCATTGTATAGTTAGTTACCTGCTCCACTTTCAGCTTTCTCTTTGTTTTCCTGAATAATGCTCTTGTCCTCCTCAATTTGAACAGAAAAATAATGCTGCTCTTAAAACCAAGGGGAAGGAACATAGACAAGGTGGAGAAGGGTGGGTTCATGTAGTGTTATCTCCTGTCAGCCTTTGTCAGTAAATTTGAGAAAGATTGTAGCACATTTATGCCTTCCCTTTGGGATTGTGACATTTTTACAAAGCGGATACTATGGACACAAGATTGCAGTGTGCATACCTGGCATTGTTAATGAGAACTGATCCTGTTCCTGACTTCCCTAGATTTAACAGAAATTATTTCCAGCCCGAAGAGTGCAACTGAATGTCCACACATTAAATTCTTAATTTCAGTCTAATTTTAATCTCTGGGAGCATAGAAATATCCTGGACTGGAAACTGTATTCCAAAATGTTTTCATTCCCAGGTTTATTACACAATAACAAGGACCAAAAATAAATGAGTGATTTCATAGTTTCAGAATAAAGCTTTCTCACATTCAGGGCTGATGCTAGGAATTAATACTCACAGCAAACATCAAGGATGTTTTCTGAGAAAAGAAATTAAGCACAAAGTATTTTTTTATTGTGTATTGCACACATTCTTAAAGAGACATCTGCAATCACTTCTCCACAAATACGTGAAGCGGACCAGTGTGAAGAAAATGAGAAAAATACGGCTTTTATGTCAACACGAAAATTACTTTTAAGTTGAAAAAGAAGAATATTTGTTTCATAATTCTGAAAGAATGAGTAGTAGGAAATCATAAGTACCTCTACTAATTTTCTAATACAGATTAGGTCCTAATCCAGATTGAAACCAGGAATTACAGAAATTGTAAGGAAGACTATGAAGAAGATCTGAATCTAAAATTAATATCCATTTCTCACCCCCACCCCTCCAAGTCACAGAAGAATTTTGCTTAATGGTTGGTTCACATTATGCTTGGATCAGGCTATCAGCGACTGTTGAGACCAATTCTTGTTCTGTGTGAGCAAATTTGCCACTGTGTGTGTTTTTGATATTTGCTCTGTTCATTTCTTGAAAGGTGCTGCTGCTTTCAAGCCCCTGCCTCTTTATTTTAGCACAGGTTGTTCTGATATTCTTGTGTGAATGCAATACATTCGATCTGGTCAGGAACCCAGAAGTAATGATAAAGTTAGAGAAATGGTTGCTCATGCGTTCTAGGAATTTCTTTACTCAGGGTCTTTTTAGCACAGAAGGGGACAGATGCAATGTGCAGAGAGGTAATTCCATTATAAACTTTTGAGTAATTCCAATTAGAAACCAAAGGCAAGTGTCTTCAAATTATTACCTGGCTTCATGTGCAGAAGCAGACGCCTCCAAAGGAAGCCCCCCCGTAACGTTGTGCTCCGCGGGTGTCTTCCAGGCACAGGAGTAAAGGGGCCGGGCTGCTCAGAGGGAGATGATGGGGCCAGAATTTCAGTAGTAGTTCACTCTAATTCTGCCATAGCAAAGTGTCTAATTCCTACATGTCTGCAAATTCTCATAGGAAAGACAAATGTTCTGCTTTTTTTCTAAACAATCTTTTAAACTGTTTGACCTTCCATTTTGCTGCCTGGAATTTACCATAGAGTTCCTATACTCACTCTGTAATTTCTGCATGAACTGTGGTATTTTTTGTGAATAACCTATTGCTTAAATTTTCCATCTTCTGGCTATTCTCGATCAATTTAGTTTTCACCTTCTGTTAGTGTATGCTGTTATATCTTGACTTGCTAATTTAAAAATCTTCCCTCTAATCCTTCAGGCTGTTGTCATGTCTCTTTATAAGCTCCTTCTTCTTAACCTAAGGTCTTTGACTCTTAAGGCTACCACTGTAAAACTGGGCTTCCAGCTTTTGAATCATTCTTGCAGCTCTTCCCTGAATCCCACCAAATTTTCAACATTATTTCGGTGAAGTGAGATTTACTTTTTTCATATTTCTTTTTTTCCACTTGTTTTAATAGAAAATGTTTCCATAAACAGAGCAGAGAAAGCTGCACAGTTATGAGATCTTTGGATCTATTTTTCTGAACTGAAATTTTGTTTCCCACCTCTCTCTAGCAGGTAGTGGGACTTCACTGAATTCCACCCCCCACCTTCTTGTGTGTTAATGATTTTTCCCGTTGTTAACTTCAGTTCATATATTATACATCTCATCTATAATTTATCATAAAGAGGGACCTTTTATTATTTATCACCTGCATGAGGACATGCATGTGCACACATGCATATATGAGATACTTTCTTACATAAAACTAAAGATTAACGTATAAATATTTAACTGAGGTTATAGTCTAAGCAAATATTGCTCCTAAAAGTTTTGGAAAATACTTTTTCCGGCAACTTTAATATGTACCACAGGGTACAGTCTGGTAAGAAACAGGTGATGCCTCTCCACAGAATATTATTTTAAATGTGAGGAAGAATTAAGGTAATTTAAAATTTTATCATCTTATTAAAGGTATGTTCCACTTCCGTGTATTCCCATTTCTTCTTCAAAACTTACTGTCTTTTAAGAGCTAGTATTGGCCTTAAACATCAATCATATTTTAAAAAGAGATAGGATTTTTTTTATAATTAAACAGTGAGACGACCAGGACTGTCCTGAACAATCATATTGTCTTTCATTTAAGTGGTGTCTGTTGTTCAGAAGACAAACTATCAAACAAACTTTAAAATATGTACTCCTCAGTCAGCCTTCCCTTTCACGGTAAAACTCTGTGAGAATTTTGTCTCAATAAGGGGAGAGAGAAGCCTGGGTCTTACAGAAAGTATTTGTTATTCATCACTGAAAAAATCTCTGTTTCCCAAGGTACAGTGTGGCAAGTGTTTACCAGTTAACTGTAGCAAATACTCCTTCAAAACACAAAATGAGCATTTAACTACACATTTGCAGACCTTGGGCAGCCTAAAACAGCGATCTTTCCTTCTTATATTAAAATATCTATATGAACTTTAGCAACCAGAAATTATTGGGTACCAGCTATTTCTGTCACCGAAGTATGGTGAATGGTGGTTAAACAAAGGTTTATTGTGCCACCAATACTTGAGTGTTGCGGATGCAGAAAAAGCAGCATCTGAGCTAAAAGGCAATGCTGTGTTGAAGTCATGCATTTTAACATATTATGTCCCTAGAAAAACTAAGTGCAGATTATGCTTGAAATGGTGTTAATCGCATAGCTTGCCTCTTAATGTTCAGGTGTTTGTAGCTTCTATTTAAATGGGAAATTATTCTAGGAAAAGGTAGCTAAAAAGTGTCTCAGAAATTAAGTGAGAAAGGGTAACTTTTCATTTAACTTTTTCTTTTTTTTAAGGTAGGAAGAAATTAGTTAGTGAATAGCTGTTACCTTTGGTAATGTCACTTTCTTTCCCCATCCATGGGGGTTTTTTTGATGGCTGCATCTGTATAGTAGAATTTAAAAGTACTTTTTATAGAGACTCAGAAGGCTTTCAGTACAGAGTCCTAGCCACCAAGTGAAATCAGATCTCTCCTTTGGCACCCATCATCTCATGGCTATACTCTGCAGACTATGCCACAGAAGAAGAGCTAGCCAGGTAATAGGAAAAAAGTACAGAAGAGTTTCAGCTTTAATATCTCATTTTGAAAGATTAGGTCAAAGCAAGTCAATGTAACAGGTTGGTCACACAATCAGATCACATCCAACTATTTACAATTAATTATTCAAGCCTTTCTTTGTGCTCTTGTCAATTTGAACAGAAGAGCTGTCAGCTGTTGAGTCTCTATTGAAGACCAGCCTTAGATCGTTATTATTGAACAGCTCCTTACTAGACTCTGGGGCCAATGCTACTGTCAGAAAGAAAAAGAAATGAAACACAGTATATTGACTTTTGGATCTTTTGGATATTATTTATTTAATTTTTCTCCTATCTTCTGTGTTCTTTGCTCTGCAATGTGCTATGCTTTGCACAATGTTCCCTTTGCTCCAGAAAGAACGTAAAGTCAACAAGGCTCAATTTACAGGGATTGCATATATGGTCCACCTTTTTAATGAAAATGCTCTAGGGAGGGAGATACTGTGTCTCAACTGTGGACATGGTGTAGAATGCAAATCCTAGGGTCAGTGACACAAACTCTTGGGGCTCTGCCTAAGAGGATTGGAGTGAAGAAAAAATGGCTTTCTCCTGGGAGATGAAGACTGAGAACTATGAAAGCAATAACGTTGACCCAAATAACAGTTGCTCAAGAGAATGAACCAATGCAGAACTTGCTTAGAATAAATGCCATACAGCTGTCAGATTTTGCTACATTAATTTTCTTTTCGTAAGATTCATTTATGGCTGTTCACATCCCTAAGCCATGGCTGCATGAAAGAGTATACTCAGATTAAAATTGAATATAAGGAAAGAGGAGAAAAATAGTTTTAGTTCAGAGCTTTTTCTTCACTACTTTTTTGCTGCCTAGTTTTGAAAAATAGGGATAATTATTTTTAAATGTTCTTATGTGACACTAGCATTTTTTGAATGCTCACGTAAAGTGTGAAGTCCCCAAAACTGCACTGTGTTTTCTCAGGAAAAAGAAGCACATTGAAGCAAATTGGGTCAATATCCTTACTTTAGATGAATTTGTCCAAAAAAAGAGTACTTTTAGACTTTATGCATTTAAAGCACTGTGTATAGAGAGTCACGCCTCTTTTCAAGCAACTGTCATGCACAAGTAAGAACAACAGACCACTGGTACATGATTTAAAATCCCTTTTAAGCCATGTTCTGGTGGCTTAAATGAGACTCTCATATATGGTTCACAGGTTTTATAATGCTCCCCTGCTTAAAGGTGTATTTTATCCCCACATGCTAATCCTTTAAAGACAAATTCCATGCATGCAGTTGGCCATTGTTGTTCTACATCTACAGTTGTGCAAGGGGTCATGGATGTGTCTGACTTACTTACACTGTGTGTGCTACAACAGTTGTACTGCATCTATCATCAGTGCAAAGTAGGCACTTTAGATTCTGCACATCTTGGATGGACTGAACGTGCTGTACATGTGTAGGCATTTGTGTCAGGTCAGTCCCATTTAGGCAACTTTATGCTGCTTGCACTTTCTGGGAATGCAAGAAATGTCAATTGTAAAGATCTTCATGTATAAATGTTATTAGCATGGTCAAGGCCATCTGTGCTAATGTCATAAGATGCTGACAAGCAAGGTCACTCTGTGACTCAACATGTTCTTTAATGGCCTGTGGAAATACAGAAAGAGAGAATGACTGCTCAGGAACACTGCTTAGGGTCCAGGCAATGCTGGTCTCTGTCTGCTATATTTTTATTTTGTTGAGGTGTTTTTAATCTAATGCTATGCTTCTTCAAAAATAAGTTTTAGAAGTAGAAAAAACGCTTTGTGTGACTTTCAGCCTAAAGTCTAATATTTAGGATATGAGTTTGCAGTAGTTTGTTCTAAAACACCTCTGTTTTCTTAACATTCATCATTTAAAAGATACAAGAAAACACATTATAGTGACTCTCACTGCTTAATAAATGGTGCCATGCAACCCTAAAACAGAGCTGTAAGGGTTAACAAAATAGATGCTTTTTGTCATTTGTAGAACTAATTGTATCTTTAAGTACAGGAAAAGCTCAGGAAAAGCAGAAGAATGTTTAACACAGGCTTGCCTGAAACATTAGTCTGGCCAAAGGCTATATTTTTAAAATAGTTTACTCTGAGGTCTTCATGCAAAATGAGCAACAGTGCAAACAAAATGGCTACAGCATGCTTGTGAACACCGACAATTGAAATAGTAGAATAGCAGTAACATTTAGCTCATACACAGAGCTTTACATATTCAAACTGTGTCCTTCTCGTGTACCTACATAAAGGGTTGGATAGTATCTGGCAGGTCTTCAGGCACAGCACATAAAATGAGGAGTAAGAAAGGATGCTTTTATGCTCAAAGCCCAGCATCGGGATACAGGATTCCCAAATCTGCCACAAACATGCAAGATTAGGCAAATCAATTAGCTTTACTGTGCCTCAATTTCCCAATCAAATAAAAATAAGCAAATTATGAAAATTACCTGAGAAATGTATTTGGGCATATTTGCATAATGTTCCTAATATCTGGACAAGCTTCCAAGTCATGATTCTCTGAGCAGTTCAGAGAAGGCAATGAAAAACCTAAAATACTTACATTTATTCTAAAGGAAAGATGCCTGTGCTTATAATGATATTTCTCCTTGTGCTGCCAGTCTAAGGAAAGTAATAGTACAGAATCAAAGTAATGTTTATGAGAAGGTCTGGAACTACACATCCTTCCTAGTTTTATCTCACATATGTTTTTGAAATTAAGTTGGATTGAAATACCCCTTAATCTTGAGTTGATGCTAAGCATAAATCACACTGTGAATTTAATTCATGCTGAAAAGTTATACTTACTGAACTTTTTTAATTGTTAAAAAGTTAGTTTGCCAAAGATGTCATTGAAGACCCTAACTTGACAAGGCACAGAAAATAAATAGCGACAACCATATCTACTGACAACATTATAACTCACATTCAAAGTGTTTCTGATTGTTGAAATGTTGTAAGAATTATAAAACTTTGTTACCCACAAAAAGTGAGGTCTGCATGCACACTATGCTAAAGCCCCGTATGCTGATGCAATACAGTCTGCAATCAGTTTCTCAGGAATTGCCTGCAGTTATTCCAATTTAAAATCAGTGCGTGCTTTTTTTTCTTCCAGCGAAGTTGATTATATGTGTGACTTATCCTGTATAATACTTAGTTGCTATTTTTCTAATATTCCTTTATGGGGTAATTTCATTGGGTCAGGGTCCACAGGAGTCCTTTTGTTTCATTATACGGTATGGAACAGTACACATTTCTGCTTTTACTACTGTCATCCTGATGCTCTGCCTTTTCTTCAGTTGTTCCGATGCCGTGCTGTATAGGAAACCAATGAACGTTCTGTATGTTTCTATACTGAGGAAAATGTGTACTGAGTCCTAAAAGATGGGACTAGCTTGTCAGGAGACTATTTTTTTAAAAAAAGGTAAGTGTATGAGTGTTAGTCAGAGCTGAATGAAGTTAAAATCACAAAATGCATGAAATGGAGCTCTCTGCCTCACCTGTGTTGTGTGTAAGGGTGAACCAGTGACAAAAGTAGGTTCCCATCATATTCCATAACTAGGTATGTTCAGAGTGGAAATCAGTGTGTATGAGAGAGAGCAAGTTTTCCTCTAGAAAGTAGTATTCAGCTAATGGTACGGGAAATTTTTAAAAATATTTTGATTTTTAAAGAGCTCTTGAAAAGTGACTCCATAGGTTTAACACTATTGTCTTGTTCAAAAAGATAAAAATGTACACCATTAATTGCTTTTTTTCCCTTTAAATTTACTCGCTGAACACTGGACTCTGTCCCCAGGGGAAGCCAAGCGTCTCCAGGGGAAATTATTTAATGTAGCTCTAATTCCTAGTGGAGCTACTTCCTCCCACAGTGAATGTTTTGAATATTTTTTAGCCCAAGAACATTGGTTTACTTTTCCAAATTGAGCGAGGAAGATAATAACTCCTTCCCAAGTCATTACCCTAAAACCAAATTAACCTGTTTAGGTTTCCCTAATTTTACACTCTCAGAATATGTCATTAGGTGAAAATACGATACTGGAAGGTACCATATGAGGCTTTGTCTGTTAGTTACTGCATATACCTTAAATAAAAATTCTGAATGCTCAGATGTCTTGTGAATCTTTGAATAGATTTTTTCATGAAGGGAAGTGGGTACTGTTCTAAATTTCTCATAAAACTGTTCCTTCAGGTTGAGATGCTTCATTACCTTCACAGCTACCTACGAATAAATGTGGTTAAACCTGTGGGGCCACAGAGCTGCAGCTGCTCTAATTAATGTAGCATAATATTGATTATTTGCAGTTAGTCAAAATAATTCTGCTGCTGCTGGCACTTATAATTCTGTGTATGCGAGGCTGTGATTTATTCTGATCATATTGTCTATAACAGTACGTATTCTGCATATACAATGACTTCAAACCTATAAACTATTAAGGTGCACATTTGGTGATGGTGACATAAACCAACTGCTGTTCAGGCCAGAGGAGATGGAGGTTCTCCCTTTACTTAACAAGCTTGTGTTTAAATTTACATGCAGATAGAAGGAGAGATGCGTTATGTTCCTTGATGTTGTAAAGAGTAAAGCAAAAGTTTATCTGTGCTAAGCCACTGGTCAGCTCCAGGCTATTTATTTACTTGGGATGCGCTAGCAAAAGCCTGAGAGAATAAATTTTAATCCTCCAGACAGCTCCATATATCATGGGCAAAGCTGAATCCTCTTTAATCAGAGCCCCTAAAACTAGCTAGTGATTTAAAATTATCTGCTTGCTTTCTAGCTGAAATAAGGAAAGCAGCTTCTACAGCAATGTGCGCAAGGACTCAAATCATCTAAAACTGCAGTATTAAAGATTATGGCAGTTTTATTTAATATCCTGGAGGACTGACAGTTAACATCAGTGGGCAGAGAACTGTAGCTGCTCATGCCTAATATCTTCATAAAAGATTAAGAGGGCGAACAATTAAATATAAACATTATGTGATCAGTCACGTTTATACTATCCAATCATAAAGTAGTAGCAATTAACATAACCTAGTCTGTGTACACAAAAATATAGCTCCTGCATCTCTTTATGCTTTTTAAAAAAAGAGCATGTTTATTCCTCTATAAAACTTGAATACTGCCCATGTCATATAGTGGAACTGGTATGGACAATTGGCATGAAATACGTTTCTGGAGTGTCAGAAGCATGGAGGGGGAAATAAAATATGTTCTGATTTGTATACTTTGTCTAACAATCTGGTTTTCAGAATGGCCATTATCCTAGTATCCAAACTTATCCAGAAAATGATAGCACTGCACATATAATAGCACTAATGCTCATGTGTCTTTCCTTATTCTGTGATTACAGAAACACAAGTGAACTCATGTTACAGTTGAATTTAAAGCAGCTAAAACCATGAATACAGGTACCACCACCTTTCAGGACCTATTTGATTTTTGAGCTTTGTGTTCAGGTCTCATCGTGTCTGAATGTGAACTCAGCACAGTACCAACTCTTGTTCCTATGGTAAAGCTGTAATTGACTCAGCAGATAATCTCTCTCAGCTCAATTTATAAAGGAAAAACTGGAGCTTCTTTTCCCTCCCTCCCCCGTTTCTCTTTCTGTGTCTCTCTTTTTTGCTTTATTTGCTTTCTTTCTTTTTTGTGTTTTTTTCTTTCTTTTTTCTTTTCCTTTCTTTTTCCTTTTTCTTTCTTTTTTACTTTTTTCTTTCTTTTTTCTTTTTTTCTTATTTCTTTCTCAATTTTATTCAACTTATGGTTCTATATGCAATAAATAGGCAGGTTTGTTGTTTTAGCTAGTAATATTGCATACAAAACATTAAGAGAAATTTGGAAACTATAGCTATGGCAAAATCTCAAGTTATAAGAGACAGTAAGCCACTTTGGAATGGAGAGGTAAACACCACAGTATCTAGATTTCTCTAAATCCACTTTCTTGGGAGAGCTGCAGAAAGACATGGTTGGTCACTAATATTCCTTAGAGATATAGGTGCCAAAATAATAGCAATTCTATGTTAACTCTTTTACTCCTTAAGCTTTTCTACTTTCAAGGATCAATTGGAAAATATTTCATGGCCTTGCTCCTTTCCTCTCCTGGCATTTTAGAGAGATGGTGATGATGGTTGAACTGGACCTCCCACACTTTGAGCAGCTGTGACCTCCACTGGCCGAGTGGCAGGGTGACTGATCAGTAACAGATTTACTTGTATACTGATTCAGACTGAGCTGCCACCAAACAGATGTTTCTTGAAGAGGGACCTGACTGAGGTAGAGGAGGTGAGGGCAGTAAAGAGTGGTGGTGTAAGAAAAAAATCTGTCTTAGTTTTGAGCTATCAGTTCTATGTAAATTTTGCAAAGTTAAGAATCCATCTACATTACAACAGGACCTATGTCAGGCCATAGGATTGGAAATGTTTATAAATGTCCTTAACTCTTTGCAGAGAGATAACCTCAGTTATTTTTTATTGAATTGGAAACAGATTATGTGCCTACATAAAATAGAAAAATACCTCACGTAAGGTTGCTTATCTTGTTTTATAAATTTTCAAATTTAATTCTGGGGAAAAAAAAAAGACCAAAAAAAAAAAAAAGACAGAAAGAGAAGGGAAACTGGCTGCTGTGGAACTGAAGAAAAATTCAGACCTGCAAGCTCAGTCTTATGATAGAGATACATCTCTGTGAGCTTTGAGGAGCCTGGAACAACAGATGAAATAATGCAGCAGCCTCCTTTGCCTCAGATAACCACTTCCTATGGCTTTTACGCTTATTTCTTTCCTTGTGTCAGGAAAAGACAGGAAAATGAAAGTCCTTAATATCTCATGAGTAACATTGTACTGTGGTGGCACTTGAGAAGCTTTGCTACTGAATTTTTCTCCCAGAAACTGACTCACACTCATGGCGGCCTCTCCAGTTATCAAACCTCAGATCTATGAGAGATGAAGACCAGGCCATGTAATACAAATAAGTATTTTGTTCTTCAGCAGGTAAGCTGAAGGGTGCAGGTGGTAACACAAGGGAGGGCTAATTCATTGCAATTGATTAAGGAAGAAGTTCATTGCCCTTGGGCTGTAGGACAGTGCTGTGGCTTCCCTCCTGCTACTGTTCTCCTGGAAGTCAGCTGCAGGTTGTGTCCCAGACAGGGAGAGAGGCAGTGGGCAACAAACTCCAAAGGTGCAATTTGTAGACCCCAGAGCTGAGGGAATATGAGGAGCTAAAAAAAATCAGTTTTATCTTCTGTAAGGTCTGCTAGCAGGGCCTGTGAGCTTGGCTGCATCCCTGGGGGGAGGTTGTGCTGCTCAGAGGAGCGTAGTCATGTTTTGACCATCTGCACCACCTACGGTGAGCAACACCCCAGGTGTCTCATGTAGGCTGAGTACATTGTGTGAGTGGTGCTCGGAAAAGTGAAATCCTTACCTCCCTCTTTCCCTACACGTCTCTCTTTCCTCATTTAATCTTTGGTTTGTGTATCAAAAGCATTCGCAGGACTGTGACTTCAGGGCACAGTTTAAGCATGGCTGCTTCTAGCACATTTTCCATGCCCAGAGCAGCAGATTGTTTTGCTTTGAGAATGATGTTGTAGCAGTGCCATAAAACTGAGTTATAGGTTACTCTCTACTTTGGCTCTGTGGGGATGTTTCTCCCCTTGTGTGCACAGGTCACGCTGGAAACTTGCTTAGCAGAAGCAGTTCTATCCAACGGAGGTGACAAGTACAGCTGATAAAAGTTTATTTGTTCTATATTATCATTTGGCACACAACTAGAACAGCCATCTGTTCTCTTAATTTCTATCAACCCAATTTAGACTGCAATAACATAATGCCGTTAGATGTGTTTCCAACAAAGTGAAAATCAAATATGATTTTTTTAAACCATCTTGAGGATAACATCACTCCTATTTAAAGACTACAAGCATGCTGGGGGAAAAGGGCATGATAAAAGAATAATTAATGTTACAGTTTTAAAATATTCTCATTTTCATACAAGATTATTATACACTAATTCAACAGGAAAGTGTTCACATTTTCTTATGAATTATACATGAGAACAATTTCACATAGGAAACCTAAACAGAATTATTTTAACTTATTACTCAGACCTGTAAAAGTTTATTTTAATCTCTGATATTATACAGTCTAATGGAAAGCATTAAAAACCTTACATAAGAGCAATTTCATAATTGTTAATGTGACCTCTTCTCACTTAGAGAAATGAACACATGATTTGCTAATGCAGCTCAACTTTAATGAAGCCACTAGGTTATTTAGGGCACTAGTCAGCAGATAGTAAAATGAGGGGTGTGTTTGTAAAATGTCATGGAATTTGGGGCCCTTAGCTCAGGTTGGCCTAGCCTAGGTACAACCCAGTTTCCTCCCCCTCTTCCCTGTTCTCTTCAGGGTCTTACTACTTTGAAATATGTATCTTCAAATCAAGTGGTTTGGTAATATCTCAAATGAAGACATAAATTTAAAGTTTCAGTTAATGAATGAAATTTAGTTAAGGAAAGACATGTTGATAAAGTATGCAAACTGTTCAAACGTTGGTGTAATGGCAAATGATGATATGGCTTGGTGAGTTGTGTAGGGAGATTGGATTCTGTGGTAAAGAATTCTGATTTGAACATGTAGTTTTTCATACAGCCAATTGTAGTGTCAAGACACACAGACAATAGGTTGCATCTACAGAATGGGGGAAATCTATTCTCTAAGTCCATGACTCTGAAAAGGAAATCACAATTTTCAGTGAATAACTGAAGCAAGTTAGCACTGATAAGAGGACTACTGTAATTCCTGGATGCGTAAGTGGAAGGGAAATTTGTGTAGAGGAGTGGTGACATTTTGCATTCACTATTACCAGAACCATTACTGAACTTATGTGCATGATCCAAACTTGAAAAAGAACTTCAAAAAGTTGTTAAGGTGTTAGGCAAGAACTACAGGAATATTTCAAGATATGAATAATTCATAGTAAATGATTTAGGAAGTTCAATCTGTATAACTAATTAAGGAGAAAGATGGTTTAAGAGGCAATTTCCTCATGTTCTGTAAGTACTTAAAAGGGCAGAAGATTTCTGACTGCAGAGGAAATCTTTAATGAAGGCAGAGTAAGATCTGATAGCTGGGGTCAAAGCCAGATAGACCACAAACAATACACTAACTTTCAAAAGTGAGAATAATTAACCATTCAAATAATTTACCCAGGGGTATCACATGCTCTCCGCTTACAAGAAATCTTTAATCATGACTAATGTCTTTTTAAAAAAGCTATAGCTTAACTTCCAGGTACAGACTTGGTGCAGGAGTTAATGGGTGAAGCATGAAAGGTGAGAATAAATGACTCTAATGGTCTTTCTAGTCCTTGGATCTATATAGGTTTTTTTCAGTCTCACAATGAGGCAAAGTTATGTATTAATGACAGATGAGATGTTGGAGAAAGAATTATGGGTTCCATTCCCTGTTTTTCTACTGACTTGTGTACATTGATCCACTCAGTAGGCTTCTCTGTAAAACATTTAAATTTTAAATAGTAATATGTTACTATGCTTGCCCACCTCACCAAGGCAAAAGGTAGTAAGGGTTCCTAACATCCTTTGAACTCTTTGAATGAAACTCATACTACAGATATTGGACCAGGTTTTCAAAGGCACTAAGCACTGAAAGCAAAAAAAAAGATGTAAGCTTTCAACATCTCTGAAAATCAGATGCTGAAATTATTATAATCAAGTTTTCAAGGCATTAATACAAACACTGCTGAGGAGGAATAATAAATGGGAATTATGAGCTATATTTTGACAGTGTTCTTTTTAATTGTTGTGAAGGAGGCTTCTTTGCCTTCCTCCCTTGAAGCCTGCAAACAGGCAAACAAACAAAAAGCTTCAGTTTATCTGAAAGGATGTTCCATTTAAAAAAAAATCCTTATTTGGCATATTAAGTAGGTGAGTCAAAAAAATTAGACTTTGTTACAGCAAAGCAAGAGCGATTAAATTAAATGCGCCTCAAGAAGAAAGCACTCCTCTAGATCAACAGGGCAATAAGAGCTTGTCGATCCCCATCCTGGTGCATTTCTAAACACTTTTTGAAGTACAGAAGGCAGAACACTCAACACTTAGGCTTTGTCACAGCTGACAGCCTGTCGGTTTTAATGAAAATGCTCTCCGTTTAGAAGATGACAGAAATTACATGCATTTCCCCTTTTATTTTTCTGTCATCTTTTCTGTCTCGCATTTTTACACTAGAAGGAGGGGTTGGTTATTAAAGCATTACATAAGTATGCAAAATATATTAAGAAGAAGAGAGGAAAAGGGAAAGCTTTAGCCCTGCAATTACACACAATGTGTGTTGGTGAGAAATGTACACTGTGGGATAACATCTGATATGTGGCAATAACTATTTACTTTTAGTTATCTTTAAAGAGGGTGAGGCAAAAATCTCTAGATAATGCCTTAAGTGAAGGTTTTATTATACAATTGCCTGAGTAATTTCCAACAGGAAGATGATCTAAGCAGTGCTAGATAGCTCAAGTATGTTCATAACTTCTCTAGAAAATATAGCAAGATAACACTGAACAATTTCTTGGCTCTGCACAGCTTTCACAAACCTCTTTTATTAAGTGGCAGGCTTTTAATAAGTGTAGCCACTCTCATTGACCCAGATGTACAACTGCATCTGAAAAAACCCACTTCCAGGACTGAGGAGGGAAGGCTTCACTTGCAAATATGTCAGTACTATGGGATCTGGAAATAGCCCACAAATCTATACATATTATTCAGCCTGGCAGTAGCCACTCCAAGTTTCCCCAGTTTCAATTCCAGAGTGAGTATTAGCAGCAATAACGTACAAGGTAGAAATACTGAGGAAGTGAGCTTTCGGCAGCTATAAGGAAAGCTCTGAATTTCATCTTCTAACTTAATTTCTGTGACAGTTGCTTCATGCTTATCCTAAGAAGAGAGACAAATTTAATTGTTAATGATGGCCTGTGCAGACCATATCTCAAAATTGTGCAGAGGATCTGAAAATAGTGAGAGCTTTAGAAAAGCATAGAGAAAGGAATCAATTTTTAAACTTTGGACACATTTGTATGAACTTAAACTTGTGCATACTAGTCACCTCCAACAGTGTGACTCTTTGTAGAAATGGAATTATGTATATTTAGCAAAGGTGAAACTGGATCCCAGAAAAAGAAAGCTATGTGAAGCCATTGTACCAGGAGCACATTTCTGCCTTTCAGCTGTTTAGGTTCCACTTGCTTGATACAAATGCACAGCATGTGCAGATTTACTGGAGGGACCAAAATGGTCACAACCATCCATCCCATTAGCACCTTTTTATGTGTTCCTCATCCTGTGATGTGACAGCTGAGCAGTGTCTCCACCAACATCTACCCCTGTATAGTTTGGTAATGGGGTTACATACCAGCTTGAAAAGTCTGATCTAAGCCTTGATCAGGCTGTAGAGGACATGTCTGCACGGTATATGCAGTGCTGGTTCAGCAGCCTGGCAGCCCTGCCAGCCGAGTGGCATTGCTGTGGGCAAGCACACGTCTGAACTGGCTGTGCTGTCTAAAATACAGAGCTGGTTAATGCTCACATCGCTGGAAACAGAAGCAAGAAGAGATTAGCTTTCCTCCATACCCATCATTAACCCCAAGTAAAGTCCTTAAATGTGATTGCCATCTCCTGAAGCTGCCATTTTATGCTGCCTACAGACTAAGGGAGACAACTGTGCTTTAATTACCTGTAATCCTTATAACATATTTCTTGGCAAAGGTAGACTTTCTTTATGGATATTTCAGTAGTGCTGCATCTATCTGCATGTGACACAGAAGTCAAACAGCCCATGGTTTTCACACCAAAATTCTAAATATCCTTCTAACCTAGAATTAGGGGTAAAGGTAAACCTTGTTAAAGGGTACAGATGCTGAGTACTTATGTGATGAGGAGATAGGGTAGAATGGCACAAGTGTTTATGTCTGAGTAATTGGGGACTGTGAAAGGAAAAGGAAGAAATACTCAACATAGGACATTACGTTATACCTAGGAGTTACAGTGTGAGGATCAACCAAAAAAAAAAAAAAAAAAAGAAGTATTGTCTGACCAACGGGAAGCACTTCTGTGTGAATCATTATGAGCCTGCATCCCTAAGTGGCAGTAGGATTTTCTTTGTTGTGGCTTTGGAGCTGGACTGTATGACTGACAGCAGGTAAAGGACAAGCCTGTGATTGTTAAGGGGGTTCACTAGGTGACTGCCTGCACACTTGCAGACTATGCTTTCTGGTTGCTAGTAGGTAGCTGTTAGCTGTCTGGTATATGTAGAAAACCTTATTAGCATGTTTGGTCAAGCCAAGCTATTTTGTGACTAGCAACTTATTAGTAATTGAGAAGCATATTTTATTGGTTTAACTTATTGTTATTAACTGTCTATATCATTTCCTCCAAACATTATAACTAATGTCTTAAAATACAAGATGCAAGATAGCTTTGCTTTTCTTGTGTAACCATTTCAATGCCATATTTCAGACAGCTGGCTGTGAAACTGAAATATTACGTATTCAGGTGCTTTTCCTGCTACTCTCAACAGTACATTTGTTTATAAGTAATTTGTGTTGAAACACAAGCCTTCTGTATGCAAGCAATTAAATTTCCAGAGGCATATGAAGTCAATATGGCCTCTGTATAAGAAGGAACCTCCCTAGCCTCTAAACCTCCCTCGGCTGGAATATAGTGTTGCTCATGGCTGAGGAGAGTACTCTTGCCATCCAGTCCTCCCTCCTCCTTCACACCTTCCCTTGCCCAGCTCTTCTCCTTCAGTAGCAGGCAAGTAGCTCAACATCTTCTATGCCTCCACTCCAGGGATTTATTTTGTTAATATACTTCTTAGTAATGGCACATGTTATTTGAACAAACAAGGTACTTCAGAAGGATATGCGCAGTGTGGTTTATGCTTTTCCAAAGTTGTGACCTAACTGCTTCCATGCTTGTGCCTTGACCTTCAGGAGAACAGGGCCAGCCAAGACAAGTCACCAGTGTGATTATTTTATAATACAGTATTCATACAAGGATGAGAGAGGTAGGCTTCTGTTGCTTTATTCAATATTCTCTGCTCTAAGGGTCAGTCCTGTCCCATGACATTAAATGGTTGCTAGAATTATTTTTTTTCCATTTCTTTCAGATTGTGGTTTAAAGGAGATTGCCCTTTGTAATGATACCTTTTCCTTTCTGTCTTTTCTCTGCTGGATTGCTTTCCCACTGATGCATTTGTGAGCAAGCACCCTGACTACACTTAATTATTAAAAAGTCATTGCTCAAATAGAGCTCTGAAGAAAAGGAAATATTTTTTACTGCCTGTTTACTGAATATTAGTTCATGATGGCTTTCATCTTTGTGTATTCTCTCCCGTAATTTTGGAGCCAGGTATGTTTTGTAATACATAGGTAGGGGTATGTATATTGTAAGAGCTACCAGCTACTAGAGAAAAAATAGCAGACAAAAAAGAAAGAAAAGATATTAACATTTTCTCCAGCATAAAGTTTTAGAAAAGCATACATAGCTTAGACTGCAGTATTTTTTAAATGGAAAGAGTGACCAGGTGAGGCCCAAGTTTGCAACGCATTCTAACCACATTACTTCCATTTATTGTAATATGGGAAAAGCTTTAGAGTAAACATGTACCATGTAGATGTTAGTTATTTGTGTCCTTGCTTTTAGAACATGCAGTTACAACAGAACAGAGGCATTTGTGCAGGTGTCAAATGATCAAAATTGCACACGTGTACATACGTACCATGATATTTTCCACATATTCTAGAGTTAATAATAAAAAATATGTATTTGAAGAGAATTTCAACCATATTATTTTCAATTTGAATGAACACTGGGAGAAATGGTGACCATGAACATGTCAGTCTTGTTCAGGTTTAGGGGGCAGTCACTTTGCTAGACTTAATTTTCTTCCTGAAATAAACCTTTCTCTGTAGAATTTAAAAAAAAAAAGGTATCTTTGGGTATTAAATAACACATCCTGTGCTATTTATTTAAGCCCTTCTTTTAGACCCAGAGTCTGTCTACCTGCTTATATTGTGCTTCTCTAATCACAGACTGCAATATTATTAAAAAAAAAGTCCACAGCAGATCAGATAATGTATTAACTCATCTTCTGCCAGTAGCTTGGCCGTGGAAGTACTGAACTGCAGGGAGCTCAGCCTGTCCTACTGAGCCCTGGGGTGCATTAACCCGCGTGAAACATGGACAGGGTGGGGTGGGACTGTTCCTGACACTTGTGCTGTCTAGCTGGCAGCTAGCACAGGTATGTACAGCCTCACTGGGGTCAGCGGTGTAGGCAACAACAGCAAGGCTGGTTTTGCTGTCTTTGTTTTCCCTGCAGCAGGCTGTGGAGCAGGGCTGTGCAGTACATGGCTCTTATGGCCGGAAGTCTTTAGCAAATATGTCCCATATTCTTGGGGTAAAAACTTCCTCCTTTTGTGAGTTTCTCTTGCTTTCACTGATCCCTTTAGTTTTACTTTTTATGATCTTTTTTTTCTCAGTTTTCTGGTGTACCTGGACAACAGATGCCATTTTTGGCTAATATTGTTTAATTATGCATGCTGTCCCAGACTGTCTTTCTAACACGTACAGGTCTGCTGGTCAATTGCCATCATATCACTCTACAGTATTGAATTAAACTGGATTAAATTCTGCATTGGTTCTTCACTCTGTATTTTATTTCAGATGCCTCTTGAATATTGTTTGTTGATTGTGATATAGACAATGGCGCATATCTTTCCTTCATTCCTCACATTTTCCTTACAGATCCCTATCTTTTTTATAAGAAGTGCACATGAATTAATATCTTTATATGCATTTGCAGTGAGTACTTAGCAAACTTATAATTGGTAGTTTCTAGAATCTGGAAAAAAAGCCTTCAGAACCCTCCAGTCTGTGTCATCCACCCCCCAGTGTGAGCAAGGAGAACACAGTAAGAACCTGCAGATATTTTAAACACTGCAAATTCTTGTGTCTTTCAGGACCTAGATTTCTCATCACATCCACGGGAGCCTTGTATATTTTAGACGTACAGAATGAAGATGGACTGTACAACTACCGATGTATCACAAGGCACAGGTACACTGGAGAAACACGACAAAGCAACAGTGCAAGACTTTTTGTATCAGGTACTCCTTCATATATCATGTTAAATTAAGTACTGTATATGCCTCTCTCTAGTGCGCTAAACTGGCAAGGCAGGTTCTTGTGCCCATATGCACTAACAACCAAGTTGTCTATCAAATGGAAAGTAGAAGTGGTCAGCTGTGAGCTGCTGCTGCAAAATAAAATGTCCCATTTTAAAATCCCTTTTACTGTTTTTCACCTCCTATTAGATATTTCCAGAGAGCCTGTAGGGAGCACTGGCATTTAGTACAGTGATTTTTAGTAGGTTTAGAGAACTTTGTAAAAGGACTGTGGATGGGATTCATCCCATTAAAAGTAGACTTGCACAGTGAAAGTATCTAGTCACCTTAACTTCCCTTCGTAACCAAAGGAGAGGAACACTTTTAGGGGTAGTGTATCTGACCTACTTCAGCTGCCCACTTTGAAGTGAGATGAATTGCCCCATGGTGCCTCTTTTTCTGTTAACCATAGCAGGAGCTCAGGACATTTAGCTCAGCTGTAGATATTTCCACTGCAGGAGTCTCAGGTTAGCTCAAGTGCATTTCAGCCTTCCTTTTCATTCATCACACTCCTTCCCTGGGGAAAACAGTGTGTTTCCCTGCTTTCAGGAGGGATCTCCAGCCAGAAGGGGTACATGACCTGTCCCAGTCCACCCAGGGTGCTGCAGGTAGGCAGGAGGGTTAGCTGGTGGTGTCCATGGGTAGAACTAAGAGTCCCAGGGCAAATGGCCTCATGCAGCAGGTAGGAAAATGAGAAAGTATCGGGGTCATTTTAACTTTTCCTTGTAATCGTAAATCACCTCCTAATTGTTGTGATGGACTGTTGGGTTCCCACACACACACACACTAAACACTTAGGGCTGTCGGTACAGTGCTGCTCCAATCCCACCTTCTCCCCATTTTGTCTCAGTGAGAGGAGGTGCCACTTGTGGGTAAGGTGAGAAGGAGGAGCTGACCCCAGGTGTGGGTTTGGAACTTGCTCTCAAACATCTCTGCATAGGATTAGCTCTTCTCCACCTCCCCTTCTTCTCCCTCATTTGCTGGGTGCCTGTAACTGTACCCTCTGTTTGCATGTGAGCAAATCTGCAACTGTATTCCCACATCTATAGAGTTAGGTAGGACTGTATTTCTCTTCTGTCTCCCTGTATCCTTCCCATACAGAAGACATGCCCACCATCCCACTGAAAGCCCCACAGAACTTTTTCTCCTTTTCACTGTTACTAAGTTGCCCTAAAGATCAGTCAGGGTATGGTGACCTTCACAATCTAACAGTCAGTGGGGTCATTCTCCTTTTGACCTTGTCCTCTTGTCTTTTGGTCTTTTTGTCAGAAAAAAAAATAATCTAGTGATTAGGTCTCAGCTCTCCACCCTCTGTTCGAGAGCCCTAACTAAGGGAGACAGAGGTGGGCACGGGGTTTTCCATTAGTAACATACTTATTGCCCTCCTCCACAATGGTCATTGCTGAAGGATTCTGGAGCCCTCTGAACACACAAGTCAGTACTTAAATATACTAATGATAAAAAAATAGTGTGATTGTTCAGGTTAGAATCACTTACCAGTCAGATGCAGGAGTTTCTTCCTTTGATATGTGTCTCCTGTGGGTAAAACTCTTGCCTCTGCTTTTTCCAGCCACATGAAGAAGTAGTTTTCCTGCACAATAATCTGCCTGCTTTGGTCTTATAAGCATAGGCAGGGTCCCATCCTTCTAGCTGGTTCCATAATATGGTCTGCTTCCGTATGAAATCATGCTAAGGCTGAGCCAGTGGTAACATAAATAAAATCAGGCTTGTATCTTGGTTACCACGGGAAAATTTCTAGTTACTTCACTGAACAAAAGGGGAAAAATGAAAGCTCTGTCTTGTTTGTAATTCAGGACAATCACCCTAAAAGATGTGCTGTGTCTGGAGTTCCCTTTTCTATTCTCCTCCACAGACCAAATGTAAACAGGAAATTTTACCTCTGTGCAACACCTGGCTTTTTTAATTCAATGGGGTTAATTGTTCTCTATCAGATCTATAGTGGGGTCTGATTTCCAGTCCTGTTAGTCTACTGAACAAGTGCAGCAATTGTGGGCAAGAGTTTCTCTCTTAATATTTCTCTAACAGGTTTTCTTTTTCCTTTACTGGAATTTATATTTTAAAATAGTGAGTCCTTTAAGAACGGAGATCAGAGAATCCATGAACATAGTTGTGAATGGTCTGCTTGCATGAGACCTACATTTTTGCCTGCCTTTTACATCCATAAATATTCTCTGCTTATTTGGGAATGAAATAGTTTGTGGTCAGTATTGACCATAGTCTCTTGACCACATTTTTAATCCAAGTTAAGCTTTGTTATTGTTTGAAAGAGTGAGAAAGGTAATGTACATATAATAGCAAATACACATGTGAATAAGTAGTATGCCTATGAACAAAGCAAAGTTCCAAATTTCATTTGGAGTAAGAATATCTCCTTGAAATCATGTGGCCTTTCTAAATAAAATTAAAACCAAGGCCATTAGCATGCTACAGAATATTCCTCTAATGCCCATTATAGCATGTTTTTCCAAAAATAATTTTGTCCAGCCATGAATCCCAGCTCCCAAAATCTTTACCATTTTTTAACCCTCACCCTCCAAAAAATCCTTATGATTTTGAAAAAGTAATGAGTTTCTTGCTCTGTCCTTCAAAGAAAATCTGAAGTAGAATATTTTAGAACAGTATTTTGCCTCAGTTTTTCTGCTGTTGTCCTTGCTAGAAGTCATTTGCAGCTGACTGTTAAAGCATAGTAAAATAATAATTCAAAAGAGTACATACCACATATTGGAATTGGGTTATGTTACTTTGCTATTTGCCTCATTGCAGGTGATTGCAAATGAACCTTGGGATTTCTTTTGTGCTTTTTTTCCTGTCTTTTTTTTTTTTTCTTTTTTCTTTTTTTCCTTAACTGGAATATATGCAATGTAGGAGCTCTAAATAGCAGTCTCTTCCAGGGACATCCCAAAGAGATGTTTCTACCATCCATTTAAATATATAAGTACAGAGTGCAAGAAAGCAGGTCACTGGAATCATATTTTGTGTATCCCTGAATATATTTGAAGTACCTCCTCTACAAGAACCAACTCAAGGCTTCTCAAGTACATAGGCAAATCCCAGTTTAGCTGTTCCATGGATGGGACTCCAGCCTGGCCTCCTCCTGCTAAGGCTCAGTTTGAGAAGGGAAAAAGTGAAGAGAAGTGAACCTGGCACAGAGGACCCAGGGACTGGTGTGCTGTTCTTGAAGGGTGAGAAATGGTAGCTGCAGAAGGGGACTGTGCCTCCCATGGCATCTGCTGCCGTAGCCCCCAGCTCCTGGGGGCAGCCCACCTGCCTTCCCAGGCTTCTGCCTAGGCATGGGGGCAGGTGGGCAGCAGCTGCTTTGCTGTCACCATCAGCTTGTTGTCCGAGGTGGCTTCGTGCTTTGCCTGGGCCCAGCATCAAAGCATGTGTGGTTCTCTGCTGCAAACTAGGAGGCTGTCAGAGTGTGATACTTACTAGCCCCAACTTTTCCTTACCATTACTTTAATTCCTCCCCTGGTGGCCCCCATCCTGCTTTGAAGTCCATGCGGTACTTTGTGTTTTTCTACTTAAAGGCTTGCAAATGGGACCACATATATCCTTCACAAAGTCTTTTGAAGTTAAAAGTGTATGGAGAAGATATGAAGCTACTGTGAGTTTTGAGTAGAAATGTGCAAACAATACCTTTATAAGTCAGTTCTATTTTTTTATTATTTAATTATTACTTTCAATTGAAAAAATTGATTTCGTGTAGATGTGACCTTCCTAAGAGCCAGAGCTGTAATTTCTTGTGCGCTTACGTTTTTACTGATTTAATTCCTCAGGCTGCACAAAAGAATCTATGCACTGAAAACATAGATGCCTGATGACCCAAAAGGCGAGAAAAGAACTGGCTAATCAATTAGTCAAATTGACATTGGCCTTCCCAATAGCATCCTGGCAGATTGTGCTTTCACTAAGCCAGACATAAACAGCATGGCAAGCTCAAAAATATAACCCTTCTTGATGCCAAATATGGACCCTGAGGCTACTGATGCATGCAAAATCATTTGTTTAACTACTGGTTGACATGTTTCTAATGAGACAGACAGTAAGTTGCTGTAAACTGAATGTGGTTTTGCTTTCAGTGGCTCAACTTTTTGCTGGCATCTAGAGAGCAGCAAAACCCCTGTGGTTGTCTTTCACTGAACTTGGCATTTAGGGTTTTATCTCGATATTCACATAAAATTTACTCAGCCCATTTGTTTACCATCACAATTTTAGTTTCTGGATTGATAGTATAACTTACATAGTGCCTCTAGCTATTTGTTCTCAAGCATACTCTCCCAAGTGTGGCTGCAGTTCATGAAGATATACCTAAGCTAGTTTTAAACTAACTAGCTCAGGTACTGATTACACTATCACTTGAGTAGCTTAAATTCAGCATGAACTGCTTCTTTAATCTCTCCAGCTCCTAACAGGAACCTGCTGCAGCTGCCCTGTGAGCAGTAGCAGAGCTAGCTAAGTCAAAGACCACTTGAAAATGTCAAAATGATTGCAATCACACCTACACCCAGGCAACTATGATGTAGATATACTCAAAAAGAGATCGGTGTGTCAGATAGGAGTAAAGGAGTTGATCAGCATGTGGAGTTTCTTTGTGAGACAGAAGTCCTAGAAAACTGGGTGCATGTGATGCGAAAATACTTAGATGAATATTTGTTGATTTATTGTCCAGTATTTCTGTTGCAGTAGCTCCAGGATGGGCTTCCATCATGCTGCATGCTGCACAAAACTGTAAACCATGTCATCCTCTTCCTGCAAAAGTTTTCAAGCTTAAAAAGCCAGAATCACAGAGTAGTATTTCTGGTGGAGTACTTGCACCTCTGGTGAAGGCACTCTGCTAGACTTCTGCGAGATACGTAAATATATATCAGGTGCTACACAAGTGTATTGGTCTGAAAGCTGCTTTTCTCAGTAAGTTGAGCACAAAAAGTTGGAGTATTAAGCTGTAAGTTGGTCTTGTCACATTAAGTTCTTTTTCCAGAGAGGAAGAAAAGGCTTGTCTGTCAGTTAGACTGCAGATGGAAATTCCTGTGTCTTTGCCCTTTTCTCTCCTGACATGGGGATAGATTGCTTTTCAATTCAAAGCCTTCAGACCACCGAGAAGCATGGAGAATCTGTTGGCTTCATTCTAGCAGAGTAGTGCAGGCATAACAGTAATAAATATTAAGGCAACACATTTCTGGCTCTCCATTCCTCTGATAGAGCACATGAAGGATGACCAGAGAAATGGTTGCCACCTGGAAAAAATCCAGTGAGAGGATTTCCAAGTAGCCATGAGATGCTTCAGTAGTACATGCTGCTGGATCCCAGCCACCACTACTGAGATATTACATACTGATGGCTGGGTCACAGTAGCAAATTGTAGTACATAAAACACTGGGCTAGTAAGTCAAAAAATGCAGGAGAAAAAATATTGGCACATTGCTTAGTGAATGAAAGAATTTCGATGCTTCCATTGAAAACTGCTGTTTGTTCTTTCAGATCCAGCGAATTCAGCTCCATCTATTCTAGATGGGTTTGACCACCGTAAAGCCATGGCAGGACAGCGAGTGGAGCTGCCTTGCAAAGCATCAGGGCACCCCGCACCAAAGTATCGTTGGCTGAAGGACAACGTTCCCTGGGAGCCTGACAGCAGGTTTCGGCAGACAGTTACAGGTCTGCTGATCGAGAACACGCGTCCCTCAGACTCAGGCAGCTATGTCTGCGAGGTGTGGAACAACTATGGGACTGCCGAGATGATAGGACGTCTGTACGTAAAACGTAAGTCCTGCACTGAGTGAAGATCTCAGGCCACTTCTTACTTGGGTGTTTGCATCAGGAAAGATGTTGCCATATCTTGCTGTACCTTCTGTTTTGTTACTTTATCTTAGCAATGCTTAAACTTCTCAAAGTTGTGGAACAACAGAAAGTAGGCTCTGTGGAGATGAGTTAGTTAGACAATTGAGCGATCAGAAGTGCAAATAGATGCAATTTCTAATGTAGCTATATAATTTATCACATGGAGGATATGTAATTTAGAAGCTTGAATTGGATGCTTAAAAAGAAATTGCAAATGTTCTCATGAATAAAGCTGCCAAACTCTCATTGCCATGACTCATGCTGTTCGGTAATATTGAATACTCATACCTCCCCTCAGTTGAGTATTCATGTGTGAATATTCTGAATGTTTCACAAATTCTACAAAGATAATTATTACTCAGAAGCACTGCACTGGAAAAGTGTTATTCTTCTATTGTTAAAAAAAATTTATTTCCTGGAATAGAAATAATGCTTTGTGAACTAATGTTTCCACCTATACAGCATGACTAGCAAACTGAAAAGGGAGAAGTTTGTGAACAGTTCAGGCCATAAAAATGTCTTCACAAATAATTACACATAATGTATTTGGGCAAAATAAAACCAAGATCAAAGATCAGTAATTCGTGAATTATAACGGAGGAGATTTGCTTCTAAATGTATTCATAAAAATTAGTTGAATTCTGTCTGCCTTGTATGATACAAAGTCAAAACTTCCAGAGACATGATGTAATGGTATTGCTAGTGATACCAAAAGTATCCCCTGTGCCAGAGACATGATGTAATGGTATTGCTAGTGATACCAAAAGTATCCCCTGTGCCAGAGACATGATGTAATGGTATTGCTAGGGTTACCAAAAGTATCCCCTGTGCCTGGTGATACATTTTACTTAGCCCTCAAACAGCCAGTAGATTCTTCTGGATCAGGTTGGCGGGAGGCAACAGTTGGGCAAAGGAGTTTTACCGTCCTCTTCAATGGAGGATGTGGTTCACTTTCTTGCATCATCATGGCTCTGAGATGCTGGTGGTGCACTTGAGTGTGTCTATTTTGTTTAATGTGTCATTGACAGTTTTGAGCCGTTGTGGTCATTTTGATAGGAAATAGGAAACGTAGAGATATTCAGTGACTAGTAACATGCATATAAGCACAGATTAACTGTTGTTCAGGACCATTGTATAGGAAAGGTCTGTTACATATGTGTCTGTGATCCAGAATGACTGAGGCCACTGACCTGTGTGGTTTTTTCCAGGCCTCTGCTCCCAATTGGCCACTGAACATACATGTGTTATAAACGCTAACCTGTGTGTTATAAAATGTTCAGTAAAGTGAATGAGTTAGCTGAAGAAATTTTCATGTATAAGCATGTGTATACATGTCTGTGTATGCATAAATGCAAGCTGGTAAAAAAATAAATAGGATCATATATATTCAGTTTCAGAGATGATATCAATGGTGATAATAGTCCCTTATCTTTATAAGGAAGTCAAACCAATAGATACAAAGCATGAGATGAGATCCGCATTCAGTAATGCTGATAACTGTTAGGTGGCAGGATAAAGATTGTTTTCCTTGCATTTACATTTATGACTTTTCTTCAACACTGTTTATCCTTTTTTTACAATATAAAACTTTCATTACCTATGTCCCACTGTTTCTTAAGGCTGACTTGAAAATATTGTAGTCCTCCAATGTCGAAACAGAAAATCTAGTGAGCCCCCACACAAAAACACTTCCATGTGGACAGATCTGATGGATATCTGTGAGTGTACCTATGTTAACATTTTAGCATGGATCTTCCACCCTTAAAAGCTAATCTCCTGGTCATTGGCATTTACTGCACTTGTTCACATCAGGGAGTGGTTTTGGAACGTGTAAACAGGGTTCCTTTTGCAAGAAATTAAACCAGAAGATAAGCTTCAGGAATGTACCTAATGCACCAGTTGAAAGGTCCACACTGAACTAACATGAAGTAACGTCCTACCCTCCCAAAACATGTGTAGTGCCATTGTTAGGCCCTCAGCACCAATGGTGTTACTCAGTCGATCTGCTCCTACTGTTCATTTAGGCATGGGATTATATCACGTGTTGAATAGGTTATTCCTATAGATCTTTGCTTTGTGTCATGGATATTGGTGTCAAAAATGCTTGTTTAGAGCAACTACAGTCATTTATTGTTTGCTTGGGTTTTTTTTCAGAAGGGTATGGCTGTGATTTTTGTTGTTCTCCTTAATTAAGAGTTAATTTGTTACTTGCACATAACTAGACACGTATATTTAACGTTTTCTATTTCCCTTTCCCTTATTTTGATTTAAATCTTCAGAACCACTAAAAGCCACGATCAGCCCACGGAAAGTAAAAAGCAGTGTTGGTAGTCAAGTGTCCTTGTCCTGCAGTGTGACGGGAACTGAGGACCAGGAGCTCTCTTGGTATCGTAATGGTGAAATCATCAACCCTGGTAACAACGTCCGGATCACTGGTGTCAATCGGGAGAACCTTATTATGGATGGAATGGCCAAGAGTGATGGTGGAGCTTACCAGTGCTTTGTGCGCAAGGACAAGATGTCTGCTCAAGACTATGTTCAGGTGGTACTAGAAGGTCAGTCACTACCTGTTTAGTGATTCTGGTCTCCATAATAATATATATGTCCTCTTTGGTGCCATCGTTGTATAGTGAGGGATTGTGGATCCTAAAAAACAGAAGAGGGTACTCATGAACTGTGAGTGGGGTTTATTGTGCCCCACTCTGAGCAAAAACTAATAGAATGAAAAAATTGATTTTAAAACAAAAATCCCTCCCAAGCAGTCCTTCCAGTCAATTTTTGTTTTTGGTGGCGGTGGATGGTGGTGCTGCTGATTATTTACATTAGCTTTTCAGCAGGACACAAGAGAAGAGGTCTCCATTCAACTCCAAAAATCTTCTGGGCATGCTTTTTCTGGTTGGGTGTATTCGCTGAAGGCTTAGAGATCATCTTAACTAACTGACACAATGTTCTGCATGATAATCAAGTGAGGAAAGTTATGAATTTGTACAGAGCCAGATCACTAATGAGGCTGTAGTGCAGTCATGGCATGGATGCTATTTTTAGAGTCTTTATAGAAAAAGAAGAGATTACCTGCCTGGATCGAGTTACCTCGGCAACCATCTCCCGTGACTAAGAAAGCCTAAAGAGCATATAGATAATCTATCATGATGTCGAGAGAGTGCAGGTTATCAGAGAGCAACAGCAGGAAAGATTTCAAAGACACTCAGGTCTCACTGGGAAAATAATGTCTGCTTTCATCTCCAAAAAAAGCCTGTCACTTGAATTAAAAAAAAAAACAAGAGGAGGAGGGGTGGCAGAGGTACATAGTGTGCACACTCACAGATTTATTGGTCCTGTGTCAGCTTTCTTTCAGGATAAAAAGCTTTTTTTTTGTTGCTGTTGTTTTGTTTTCTGAGGAGTGACAGTATCTAATGCAGCAAAGGAAAGGAAGAGAGTCAGAGATGAAAATAAATAAATAAATTAGAACTCTCTCACCTAACCAATGGAACAGAAATGAAAGGGAGAGGGGAGCAGTGGAGAAAATTATGAAATCAAATAAAATCAAATGCTCTTCCAGGGATGCTAAGGTCTTTCAGCAGTCTCAGAGTGGCAATGCCTTATGTTTTTTACTATGTGGCAAGCAAGGGAATTTTGCAGCTCTGCTTTTAATTCTGTTTTGTGGGGAGTCTTGCACACATCGTGCCAGTTCCCTCACTTTCCTGCGTGACATTGCACTGAAATCGCAATGTAAGAATTGTGATTTCCAGGTGAGTAATCATGGTTCAAGCCTCCTAAACATATAGGTAATACATAGCAGAGTGTATATGAAGCAGCAGTACATAATGTGCACAAATAGTGCATCACACAGAGCATGAGACTTGTCAGTCCTGTCCTGACATCCTCTGTCCTGTGTGAAACTGAAAGGAGTTATACTTAAATGGCTTCATGTACAAGGTGAGTTTTCAAGTGTCTTTGGCCCCTCTCTAGGTAATGAGGTGCCTTTTTCCTTCTGTTTCTTGCAGGCAGTAATACTGCAGGAACAACGAAGTTACCTACCTTACTTGCCACTTAGCTCTTTAAAACCAGACAGTAGCCTGCAGCACTGTTGTCCGAACTTTGGACTGGATTGCTTCCTGTGTTTTGCATACTGCTCTTGGTGTGTGGCCTTTTGCTCCCAATTACACTGAAATTCCTTCTAGATACAGCTTTGAAAGTGCGATTTTCAAAGGAGAACAAACATGCATTGCATGATCTCAGAAAGAACTTCCTAACTAATAGCAGAATGTCGGTACTCCTAAATGGTACCCCGCTGAACTCTCTGGATGGGTGGTTATTTAATCCTGCTCCCTACTTAGAATCTCAAAGTTTCTGTCTCCATCCATTCTCTTTATTCACTTGTCTAGTAGAGGCTGAGTGAATTGTGACACAGATCATGAGAGAAAGCATTTGAATGCTCTCATTTCAGAGGAATATTTATCTGTAGCACAAAATGACCACAGAAAGAAATGGTCATCACTGCTGGTACTGGCAATCTGTATTCAGAAAAGCTTAATTTAATACTTTTCTAAATGGGGTGTTGTGGGTCAGGAATAAACTGCATTGGCACAGCTGTGTGAAATTAGGCTATGCAAGTTATGCCTGGCTCTTGCCAACAGGATTCGTCCTTAGCTTTCCAAGGAGCTGAAATCTACCAGGAGAAGAAAAATTCCAAATTTGTTGAGGTTTTGCTGTATGTCTTTTGTGATGAACTGTGTATGGCTTTTACACTTTTCTGCAAGAACCTGGCAGTCCATATTGCTGTGCAGAGCCCTGGTCCGTGCTTTTCCTTCAGTAGAGTCAGTACCAAGTTTCTCAGAAGATGAAAAAGAAACCTGCAGTAAGCAAAGGATCATTTAAGTACTCTACTGCCAAATTTGTTTCCCTCTCTCAATAATTAGAGTTACATCCTGGAACACAGTTGTTTGCATTGCTTCTAAAAAACCATCTTGGCTCATGTGATAGGCTTCAGGATAGAGGGAACAAGCTTTATACCATGTAAATACTATTCTGCTTTTCTTTCCCTTGGCAGATGGAACTCCCAAAATTATTTCTGCCTTCAGTGAAAAAGTGGTGAGTCCAGGAGAGCCAGTCTCCCTTATGTGCAATGTGAAGGGGACTCCTCTGCCTACGATCACTTGGACACTGGACGAAGATCCCATTGTGAAGGACGGCAGTCATCGTATCAGCCAGATTATCACCTCTGAAGGCAATGTGGTCAGTTACCTGAATATCTCTAACACTCAGGTCCGAGATGGTGGAGTTTATCGCTGTACTGCCAACAACTCTGCTGGAGTCGTCCTGTACCAGGCTCGAATAAACGTAAGAGGTGCTTGTCAAATCAGCTCCTCAAAAAAACACACATAACTCATTGTAGTGGAGAAGAAGATTGTTGCATGTGATGAAATGAGTCTTGGAATGCCAAAACCAACTTACTGTTTTTCCTCTCCTTTTCTTCCCCGCTCTCTTTTCTCACCCTGCCTCTCCAGCCCCATCTAGAAAGTGTATGGTATGGTTAAATGTTGGAAGAACCCTTTGGCTTGTGTTCTACAGTCTATTTTTCCTATACTCATCTCTATTAGTTCACGGTTTCTTTATTTTAGTCCTGCTGTGCATGGGGGTTTTTCTTTTCCTTTCCTCTTTTACTTGTCCAACATTCATTGTAATTATTCATGTATATAGTACTTTAGCTTGCATTTCTAACTCTACATGGCATAATACCCATCCTCATGGTATTATACTTTATATATGTCAAAAAAAAAGCTAACTTTGTCAGCATTCTCATGTGTAGCAGGATTCTAGCTTTATATCAGTTTTGGTATTTCACATTAATTAAATCATCCTCAGCCTTTTAATTTGTAATGCAGCAAAGATTTTATCAGGCAAGTGTTGGATAATGCAAACATATACCCCCACATAATTAGTATGTATGCTGCAGGGTGAGGAAAAACTAGAGCATATAAAGATTAGGGAAACTGCTTAAGTAGCTCTTAAAGGAAAAACTGTCAAATGCTAAGAAGTGTTGTGCAAGCTGCATCTGTAAATGTCGTTAACGTTTGTATATTCAGAAAAATTATATGCAAGTTTCCTCAAGCAAATGTACCTTTAAATTGTTTTCAAGAGTTTCTTTTTACCCTTCTAGGGCCAGCAAGCATTCGACCAATGAAGAACATCACAGCAATAGCTGGACGGGACACCTACATCCACTGTCGTGTGATCGGCTACCCGTATTACTCCATCAAGTGGTACAAGAACTCTAACCTGCTACCATTTAACCATCGCCAAGTGGCGTTTGAGAACAACGGGACACTGAAGCTTTCAGATGTGCAGAAGGAAGTAGACGAGGGGGAATATACATGCAATGTCCTTGTTCAACCCCAGCTGTCCACCAGCCAGAGCGTGCACGTGACAGTAAAAGGTGAGGTTAACTCGGAAAACTAGAGCCAAGCTAATGGCTGTGTCATTTATAGACACGCAGAATTGCACACATAGGATTGTCCTGGCAGTTAGATAATGAGCACTTTAAAAAGGTTAATCCAGATTTTTGTTTATTTTAATGATGACATAGATGCTAATCAGTCACTGTGTCTTGTTGTCTCTTGAATTTTACCCACCTTCGTTCAACTAGCAAAGTATTGCTTTTTAAGTGGAAGCCTTGCAGAAGCAAGCTTTCTATGAGCAGTTTTCACTACAACAACTAAGTCAGTAGATTAATGGTTTGTCACCTAAGTTTCACTGCTGACTGTTTCTCTGCTGGATGACAAAGTTCACATTTTCATTAGACAGTAACTTTCCAGCTTTTGAAAAATAAGATGAGAATCTTAATGTGTTTCTGCCAATAAGCAGAAACAGGAGCTAAAAGCATTAACCTTGCTTCCCTTTGTCATGGTTTAAGGCCAGCCAACAACTAAGCACCACACAGCCCCTCGATCACTCCCCACTGCATTGGGATGGGGGAGAGAATCAGAAGAGTAAAAGTGAGAAAACTTGTGGGTTGAGATAAAGGCAGTTTAATAAGTAAAGCAAAAGCTGTGCACGCAAGCAAAGCAAAGAAAACAAGGAATTCATTCACCACTTCCCATGGGCAGGCAGGTGTTCAGCCATCTCCAGGAAAGCAGGGCTCCATCACATGTAACGGTTACTTGGGAAAACAAACGTCCCCCCCTTCCTTCTTCTTCCCCCAGCTTTATATGCTGAGCATGACATCATATGGTCTGGAATATCCCTTGGGTCAGTTGGGGTCAGCTGTCCCAGCTGTGTCCCCTCCCAACTCCTTGTGCCCCCCCAGCCTCCTCGCTGGTGGGTTGAGGTGAGAAGCAGAAAAGGCCTTGACTCTGTGTAAGCATTGCTCAGCAGTAACGAAAGCATCCCGGAACTATCAACGCTGTTTCCAGCACAAGTTCAAAATATAGCCTCATACTAGCTACTAGGAAGAAAACTAACTCTATCTTGGCCAAAACCAGCACATCTCTTATTAAGTGTGCTTTTCTGAGTGTTCTTGATTCTTTGAACAGCAGCACTGTAAATAAATGTGACTTGAAATTCTAATAGGATGCTTAAAATCTATTCAAATAGTCCCAAGCAAGGATGTTCAGATGGCCCTGAAAGACTTCAGCAACAGATGAGAATAGGAATTTTTTAGCATTGTGTCCTGACTATTCTGGTATTGGCAATGTTCAGACCTATTCACAAGGACACAAAAGACAGAAAACCTGATTGCAGCAGCACCTAGTTTTGAGCAATGGGGCCACTAAATAGTGCACTTCATGTGAACCTGTAGGAAGAATTGAGGTATAATTTCATTGTTCCTGAAGTTCGTAGAAACTTTTCCTGGGCTTTTGGGGGGTCAGAGGAGAGGAAGGAAGGAAGGTTGATTCCTGTATCTGTTCTCAGGTAAGATATAGAGAACAGTAAGGTAAAATAACTTTGTTACAGACATCTGATCTTTTAACTTCTTTCTGTTCTGTTTGTTTAGCCCTTTCTTGTTTTCAGTCTCAAATAATGTAATTGCTAACTATTTCAAGAGATTAGGGGACTAGCTTTAAGTCACTAGCAATTCAGACTCTGAAAGGCATGACATCTCACACACCTGAGACCACCAGGGGCACTGGTCACATGCTGTGGCATAAAAAGCTAATGTCACCATTTCTTTTCATGTATGTGGTACTTTGCTTGATATTACAATAATATAGTAGATCTGTTGATGCAGTTTAGGAACTGAATACCAAATTAGTAATTGTGTTGCTGCTGCACTAACTGTTCACCATGGTGAATCTGGTGGGGAATGCTGCCTCTTAAAAGATACTGCTCTTCAAATAAGTATCAAAACAAATGTAGCCAGACCAAAAAACCAAAAAAAATCTATCCTTACAACTCAGGCATTTAGATCAAAACATTACTAGTCACTGAGAATGCTAGTTGGTACCACAGGTGCAATACTGTTTTTTCTTCTATTAGGTTACAATTTCAAACTTGACAATTCCTTCCCCAGAAAGCAGATTGCCAGCTCTGTCAATTTTGATTGAACTGTAGCTTTTGTCAATGATTTGACTTCCTTGAAGGTATTCTGTTGTACTTCTGGATATTTAGCTGCCAGGGCCATTGGCTGCTCAGAAGTCTCAGTGACTGAATATACCTTGAATAATTCGCATAAACATGTGGTACATTTGAAGAGTGCCAGTGGGCTGAGCTGCCACTGCACCTGTGATACAGCCTCATCCTACATATGTCCCTCAAGGCAAATGCGTCAGAGCAGTGCAAGTTGCAGCATGAAAAGCGATCCATGGCACGTGCAAAGCAAACGTGTCAGCATGGCTCATATCTATTGATCTGGAGTTGCCAAAGTTGGCTGCAAAGTGCCCTAGCTACTTCATCGTGCCCTGGCATTGACAAGACCCTGTTATTTAGGAAAAGGTTAATAGCCTGTCCTCATAGGCTAAGCCCAAAATGTCAAAGGTGAGCTTTGTATGTCAGACCTGAACAATTCTCAAGGTTCTGCTGTTGTAGCTGGAGGTCAGCATTGCCACAGTGGTTTTGTAGATGGCTATGTATTGTTTTCTTCTGTAACTACGTAATGATTTTATCTAACATATTAGTGAAGAGTCAAAAGTGGCCTGTTGCTTTAAAAGATTATGTTGTGGTTTAACCCCAGCCAGCAACTAAGCACCACACAGCTGCTGGCTCACTTCCCCCCCGCCCCCAGTGGAATGGGGGAGAGAATTGGAAAGAAAAAGGTAACACTCGTGTGCTGAGATAAGAACAGTTTAATAGAATGGAAAGGAAGAAAATAATAATGATAATAATAATAATAAAATGACAATGATAATAATAATAATAAAATGACAATAATAATAATAGGATTGGAATATACAAAACAAGTGATGCACAATGAAATTGCTCACCACTTGCCAACTGATGTCCGGTTAGTTCCTGAGCAGCGATCCCCCCCAGACCAACTCCCCCCATTTTATATACTGGGCATGACGTCACATGGTATGGAATACCCCTTTGGCCAGTTTGGGTCAGCTGTCCTGACTGTGTCCCCTCCCACCTTCTTGTGCCGCTCCAGCCTTCTTGCTGGCTGGGCATAAGAAGCTGAAAAATCCTTGACTCTAGTATAAACACCACTTAGCAACAACTGAAAACATCAGTGCGTTATCAACATTCTTCTCATACTGAATCCAAGACATAACACTATACCAGCTACTAGAAAGAAAATTAACTCTATCCCAGCCAAAACCAGGACAATTATTAATGGTTGTGTTGCCTTTTCGTTTTATAGATTCCAAAGTTAATGTGATGAGTTTTCAGGCACTTATGTTTGATTCCAAGAAATACAAAATATGGCCCAGCTTGCATACTGGAGGTTAAAAGTACTCTGAAATATGACATTGTAAGGGGAGTTTATATCAGTGCTCAAATATCCTTATTTATAGTTCAGCTTCTCATACCATCAGTATACTTATTTCTTCTCCAGAGAAACAGAAGGAGAATTATTGCCCATCTTCAACATCATTGGTCCTTTGGTTTGTTCTCATTTCTGCTACAAGCTTCCTGGGTGACCTCAAACCAGTCATCTGAAGGGTGATTGAGAATAGATGATACTTAATGAGCTGTTACTTGGTATTTTGTTTCCTCCATGTTCTGTTCTGAAGTCATAATTATCAATTTCCTCGTGAGCTTTTCTGAGATTATAATCTCTGTGGCATCAAAGTGTTTTAGAAACAATGTGTTCATTTTCAAAACCCGCCTGGGTGATTAGGAGCGCTTTGGCAAATGGCAGCTGAGGCACAGACTGAACTTGGAAGTAGCCACAAATTTTTGTATGTTCAATTTCAGAAGCCTACAGCTTGATTTTTCCAGCTCACCTGCTGTTATATAGCATTTATATGTTCAAAGCTCTGCTCCCACTGAAATGAAGTTGCTTCTGAGAGTTCTTTTTCCTTCTTCAGATCAGACACGTCACCCAGCTTAGCAACCCCCTAGGAAAGACAGATTTAAGTAATTTAATTAGCATTATCTGAGAGATCTGTGGCAAAGGTGAATACAGAATTTGGCTCTACAGGGCAGCATTTATCTGCATTATGCATAAAACTGGCCTTTCCTGTCTGCAGCCCCCTGCCACATTTACCACCCACTTTCTAAACTCTCCAGTACATGAAGCATCCTTGTTCTGTCTTAAATGAGGACTTGCTAGAAGCAGCATCCAAATAAAGATATGCAACAGCATGAGCATGTAACCAAATACAAGATGGCTGCCCATTCTTTAGAGTATTTTAAGTTTTACAAACATCCAAATGAAAGCAAAATCTTGAGGACGTTCTTTGGAAATCACTGTAAGATCTCAGAGAGGAGAACAGAAAGTTTCTTCACAATAACCTCAAAATGAAATCTTGGCTGCCAGAGAACCCAAGAGTGGGGCTTACAGAGCCTTGCTGTGCAGCCTCCCACCTGGCAGGCTGTCAGGAAGCCAAAAGCTTGGGAGCTGGGCACTTATGTGCTATTTAACCTAGTAGGGCAGCTACTTCTTTGCATTGCTGATCAGAAGAATCAATGAGACACCACATGAAATCAGTCGTCTCATTTTTTAGGAATAACTGGTGCCCGTGTCTGCATAGGCACCTACCCCAGAGGTCTGCAGACTCCAAATAACTCTGTCCCACAGAGATGTGGCATGCCACCCCAACCCCCCCCCCCCCCCATCCCTTGCCTGTCCCCTGTCTCTGTCCCAAAATCTGGATCTTGGAAGCTAGCAGTCCCATAAGCTGACTGCTGGGAGCTGAGTGGAGAAGCTGGCAGGAAAATACGCAGATTTCTGCTTGGCAGACATAGCTCTGTTGGAGCCATGCCCGAGTCCTAATAGAGTTTTTTGGAAATCAAGCCATCTTGGCATTATTTTTTCATATTTAGACAAATGAATTAGCCAGTTCTGAGTTCTGACAAAAAACCATGAAAACTACCCACCCTGGAATGCATACCTAAAGGGGGGAGACTACAACTGTACTTACATACTTAATTTCTGGTACTTTGTACCTGTCGACCACTTACCTTTGCAACTGTAACAATGCTTTTTGCTTTGGCCTGTGTTAAATGCAATTTTCTTTTTAGCTTTTTTTGTAAAGTAAACCGAACCTCCTTTCCTCCCCCTCCTGCAAAGTGGAAATAGTAGTTACTAACATCCTCAGAAGTCAGTCATCAAGATTAGCCTTACTAAGGATACCTCATAGGTCCTTGCCAAGAACAGAATTATTGTTAGCAGCACCAGTTTCTTACTCTGCATTTGGCCCAGCTCTAGTGGTTTGCCAGTGGAGTTCATGTACATCTGCCAATGGCAGCGGACTATGGAAGTCAGGCATCCTAAGGAGAAGAATATTCTGCAGAAGATGTAGGGGTTTGTGTTCATTCCTCCTAAGTTTGACTTGTCCTCCTCAGTTTTCTCCAGCTCATCATTGCCCAAGTCCTGGCTCTTCTGCTCTGGGTTCCAAAACCAGTCTGTCCTCCACGTCTTTCCCATCTCAGTCTTCATTTCCTTGATACCTTGTTCTCATGACTCAAAACTAGTCTTCCCCTTCAGAGTTCCCAACCTTCCTCCCAGCCTCCAGTTACAGTCCTCTTTTTCTGCCAGTCTTCACTTTCTCCATCTCCACTGCATTTCAGTCTGTCTCCCCTTCATGTGGGTCTTTGTTCACTGTCAGTGCTGTACCTCACCCCACTGCTTCCTTGTCCCAGTCTCAAATCCCCAGCCAGCTTCCCAACTCCACTTTACCAACCTCCATCAACTCTGCAATCCCACTGCAATCCTGCTCCCAACTTCTGACTTCCCCCCACTGCCCCTGAATCCAATTCTATAGTTCCCTTTTGTTACCCTGAACACCACTTTGAGCTTCTGCTCTATCGCTTGCTGCTGCTATCTGCATGCCCAGCAATACAGGCTGGTTCCCCACTCTGGCCCCTTGGACCCCACATCTCCTTTCTTTCTCTCTGCATTGAAATAACTTTTTTCATGCTTCCTGGACCCAGCATGTGCAGCTGTACAAATACTAGAGAGACAAATCTATCTGCTTTGATTTCTGACATCTCATGAGACTGCACCTGCCCCACATGGCTGGAACTGACTCAGCCACTGAAGGTAGGGCTAGGATGTGTTTGGTGCTGCTCGAACCCTGGGAGCTCTTAGACTTTAGTCACTGGAAAATGTCTTCTCAGGATGTGATAACTATGAGGAGTTTGTCTCATCTATTTATTTGTTTTTGCTCAGACTGCAAAATTTGTGCACCCTTGTGATGGCTTTTCATAGGGACAGCAAGAATGTTACCATCAGTGCCATCACCTGCCGAACTTGAAATCCATGCTGCTAACCATGACTTCTCAGATTCTCACAACACCTTTTTTTTTTTTTGCTTTTATGGTAGGATCAAAATATACTGCATCCCTATTTTTCCACCCTTCCACCTTATTCTTGGAAATGGCCAAACAGTTGTAGCTGAAACTTTCCAGCTGAAGTGACTCAGCCTGAGGCAGACACCTGGCCTGGAAAAATACTGTCCAAACAAAAGTCGAACTGCAAGCAAATGAAAATAGTCTTACAATGAGAAGTGTTGGCAAACAAAGAAAGAGGTTATATTACCCACCCCATCTGTAAGTTTCATATTTCCATTGAAAAACAACCCTTCAAGTGGCAAGATGGTAAAATAATAATAGCAACATCCCTTGTACAGCATTTTAGTATATCTCAAAGCATTTTAAAAACAGGAGTGAGTCATTATCTCAATTTTTTTTATTATGTAATTTATAGTAATAGTTTTCTCAGCTACAGTAAAAGCCATCAGTAGTAAGTGATGATTTTCTTTTCATCAGTCTCATGGGACATACTTCTCATGTAAACAGCCTGCTGCTATTCACACTTCTCCGACAAATTAATTGAAAAAGAAGCCCCTGAGAGGGAAGGGTGCAGCATCATTAAAATAAAAAGTGCAGTGTTCAAAAGGACTGTTTCTGATCTTGTAGACCTTATATATCTCATTGATTTCGAAGGCTTCTCATTGCCTTATAACCAAGTGATAGCACTTCACCTGTTGTGAACGGCGTAAAAGAATTGTACCAGCCTGTTTCTTTTTAGAAAACAAGCAAAGCAAAGAGGGTCTATTTCTAAATAACTTCATGTTGCAACTATTTGAATAGATTCTCCTCATCTTTCCTGGGAAGTATCTAGCTTTTTCAAATATATAATATGTTATTGGTGGATTTGCATTGCAGTTCAGTTCAGGGAGGACTGGTTTAGATAGTGAAAAATATGCAGGCAAAAAAGGGGAAAAAAACATCAAGGGAAAAATCTTTCAAGGGTTCTTGGGACCCTGGTGCATGCTGTCATCAAACAATCTGCTAATCTGTTTATGCTTCAGTCTGTGGCATGGATTATGGCAAGTGTGAATTCAGTTTCATCCATGTATCTAAGACGTAACTTCTTATCTGTCCTACTGACTGAACCTTGCCAATAATTTGAGTCAGAAAAACTTCTGGCCTTGACATCCTTCAGATACTTCTGTCATTATATCACTTTCTGCCTTCTTTCACTCTCCCATGCAATATCTTTTTGGATTCCTCCAAGCTTTTTGCAACTTCTTCAGGAAGAAATATTCAGGTCTCTCAAAGTGACTGGAGTTGTCATATGCAGGAATCACACAAGGGCCGTGCAGTGGGAATGGATAAGAATGTCCAGTCATGCAAAAGATCCTGAAAAAATCCACTTAACAGTCATTTTCAGGTCACATAATGGGCATGGGGACTTGTTACAGGGAGCAAGCAGTGGCAGCAGTCTGATTTAAGGGAACGTGCACTTTAACAGTGATATCGCCCATGTGAGAACCCCAGCATCTAACCCGTAGAAGTACCTGAAGAAAAGACTAAAACAGTCCGGTATTCAGCATGTAAGACTTGACAGGTCTGTGTAAATTTTTTGCCATTCAACATAAACCAACTCAAGGTTAGCCTTACATTAAAGTAGCTGACTTACCTTCTTTAAAAGCTCACAAGTGTCATGTGGATACTGCAGTTAAGTGTCTTATTTTGTAGCAGTCTACTTCTAGTATGCTATACTCCCAATGACTTCACCTCTGACACTCCAGAACATAGTCACCCGGAAAAGGTATATTAAAGTTGTTTCATTACTATCCTAGTCTTCATGATGAGGAATTAGTATGTATAAATATAAAACTTTTCACTTACATCTAAAATAAAACTCACTGGTTTTGTGTACAGTCTTATATATTTCAAACACAATTTAAGTTGGTGTATGGATGTATTTATTTATGAATTATGTAAACAATATGAAATGAGCCTTAATACTTGAATAAGAGCCTCAGTTAAGGAGTTCAAGAGTATCTGTATATTATGCTTGGGTTTATCAAAAGCTATCCTTCTTCTCTCTCTTATAATGAAGCTTTATTTACTTTGGTTTTGGAAGAAGGCATATTCTTGTTCTTTTTTGTATGTATTTTGTCAATTATATTTGAAATATTTTCTTATATATTTGTTAAAATTGCTTTTAAAATTTTAAGCACTTTACTGCATCAAGTTATTGTGAGCTATTAGCAGTGTGTGTGTAAGTACATATACTAAGTACATATGGAAAGTTGAGACTGTGCGTGCACATGAGAGTGCAGGTCTGGAGTATGCTGGCCTAATTTCAAATCAATGTGTATAATACATACATAGCATGCAAAAAAAAAAGAGACAGTGTCAACCCTGTGGAAACAGAAGGGTGATAAAAAATCAGCTGCTTAGGTACAGCCCTGGGATGAAGGTGAAAGGGAAACTAGTGTGAAACCAGTAAAACTGCTCACGGGAATGATTTTCAGAGCCAGAGATCATTTTGTTAAAGTCCTCTCTGATCTAAATGCAGAATTTTTGGCTCTAGTGATTTATTTGGTTTCAACTTTTCACAGTGTCACATGAGGACAAAGATCACTTCAGATCATGTAGGGAATAAACAAGGGCAATAGCTCTGGACCAGGTTCCAAAGCACAGTAAAAGTAACTGGTAAGTGCTTCTGGAAGCATAGACTACAAGTGAGGCTTTTTACCAGGCAGCACTTTAACAATGAAGGTAACAGCTTGTGTTAATATACTCTTGCAGCTACTGTCATGTTCAAATCAAGAAGGTTTTCTGTTTTAAAAAATAAATAGTGAATGCATCTCCTTGTTCAGGGAACTGAGCTTCCCACCATCCTAGGTTTGCAGGATGCTTCATATGATAAGGGCATGCACTTTTCCCCTCACAATGGAGGCTGAAAGGAGGTGGTTTGATAGATGGATAAGACATGACATAAAAGCACTCTTGGTTTCTACCTAACATTTTACATCCTCTCTTATTTTGGAGGAGCTCCCAGAACAGCATCAGGGAGCCTGTGAGATACCAGTGTTGCATTGCAGAAAGGGGAGTGGGGACTAAGGCGAAAGGCGAAGTCTCTCATGTAAGCTGCCTGGGAAATACACACCACAGCATTTGCTCTGCCACACTCAGCAACAGTTCCTGATAAAATACCACAGCTTGTTGTGGTAAGATTTTTGAAGATTTTCGAATGCAGGGTTAATTTTGCTAACTAATGAACCGGTTAATTTTGGTAACTAATGAACCTACAAGTAGAGGGAAATCTTGTGCAACAACAGAGGCATAACAGGGATTAGTTTAGTTCTTTTTTTTTTTCCAATGCATACACTTAGAATGGCCCAAAGAATATAATGGTATTCCCTCTTTTCAAGACAGGATGCGTTATGACACGATGAGGGAGCAGGGTATGAGGCTTGGATCAGTAAATGCCATTAACAGATAGTTCGATGAATAATATGCCTTACTGGTAAGGTTCAATACATACAAAAAGAAGCAGAAAAATGCAGTCCTTCAGTGACTGTGTGCAATTGCTTAGACCATCAACCACAAGGGATGGGGTTATTTAGGAGAAAAAAATCGATGCCTGAGAAAACTTACAAATGCCTAGACTGTGGCTAGGGTTTGTGCAGAGACAAAACAGTTTTGGCTTTTGCACACCCAGAGCATGAAATCTAGGGTCACACGGCTGCCTTAAGAGGCTACGCAGTTTGGTGGTTATTACTCTGCAGCAGCCAATGGACCTGCGTTGTGAGTATTCATTGCCAAAGGTATTTTATATTGTGGGCACAGCTCCTGCAACAGTGTTGTTGTAAGAAAATCCATTAGGGAACCATTTATAATGATAAAGCAGAGGACGACTTTCCTTTTACTATGCAGAGCCACAGGAGAGAAACGCCATGTTCACAAGGCTGCTGCAGGAGACAGGCTATCTGCAGGATACTCTGTTTTAGTGAATCGTCTCAGCAGTTTCTTCCAACATAAATCCCATGGAATGGAGGGCAAGAAATTAAGGATGTTCCTCTGCTAATGGAGAGCAGCGTGGAAGCCCTCCTTGCCCTCCTTTACAATAATCTCCCAGAGGTACAGAAGACCTTGCTAGGGCAAAAAAACATAATTTAAATCTTCCTGCATTAGCACTAATGAGGCTGGCCCATGCTCCTCTTCTTAAATAGACACTTAATTCAAGCACTCAACAATAAAGCATTCCCAAGACACTGAGCTTCATTGCATGAAGCAGAGATTTTCACTCTTTTGCCCGTTGCGAGTAGAGGAAGAAACATCCCTTCTATGTACACAAGCACACATACACATACAACCCTCTCTCTATATAGTTAACATGTAACATCTTATATATAAAAAAGCACAATTTCACAAAAAAATCAAATACAAGCTCTGAAGTATTGTCAAACTAAAGCTACATATAGGGAAGGAAAATACTTCAACACACCTTGAAGTATTTTAAACACATTTTAAATACATCTGTCCTACTGTAACTTCTCTCTCTGGACTATTGTAGTATACATCCGTCTTATTTTTTGGTGCTGTTTGGCAATGATACAGCTTTAGTTTACAAAAAAAATAACCCACACGCTGGTTAATCAAGCTTGACATTTTCATCTGTCAAGGATATATGTCAACTTTTTACTGCAGAGATAGGTAGATATGGCAACTTTTGTATTTCAGAAGTTATTTGCCTGACTTCAGGTATGCTTTATTCTATGTTTTTAATAACTGATTTTTGTGATTGTTTCCCTCTTCAAACTAGCAGGAAGAAAATCCATCTACTATGTTAGGTCACCAGGAACTGCCTTTATGAGCCCAAACTGGTAAATACTGTAGCTGAAAAACATTCCTCAATACTTCAAAGTTATCACTAGACTATTTACTTTTTTAAAGTACTGATTTTAAATTACACACTGGTTTTAAAATAAGCTCCTTGTCAGGACTGCAAGCTGCTGCAGGTCAAATATACATTATATTTTATGAAGCAGAGATAAATGTTGGTTTCCTCTGTACCTTAAAAACCTGAGTAGAGGGAAGATGTGCTGTCTATAAATATTTTAGCCAATTTCTGAAATGCTTTGCAGGCTGCTATTTAAATTTTAGAGTTGGTAAATGCAGCCTTGCAAATCAATATTTTCTGAAAAATACTTCAGTGTGACCTAATGATCTTGCTCCCTGTTTTCTACATCAGGGAGATGGGGAGAGAAGATGCACATAATAATCCTTGAGCAATATGTTGTCTGACTTTTGATATCATTTTGTCCGTAAAAGATTGGTTCAAATTTGTTACACACTCAGCAGAAAATACAGAAGCAATTTGCCACCCTGTTCTGAATTTTAGCGTATCTTTCAGTAATGATGCCTGAGACTAGGAGAAGGGTTTGGGCAGAAATGTGCTAGGCAACACAGTAAGGGGGGCACTTGGCATTTAGCAGATATTTGCACTCATCAAGGGGTAAGGTTATGTCAAAACCTTTTGACAGTCTCATTCTGAAAATTTCTCATTCCCACTTGTATTATAAACTGCTTGTCAATAAATGCTAAGAGAAATTTGGCCTTTTTCTGCTGATACACAAAGAATCCAAAATATCTCATGTGAATGCATTAGCTGTGCTAAGGTAATTAGAAGAGGCAGGCAGACATTTTGCCTCACTTTGTGACATTAGGTCCCCAGGTGAAAAAGCAGTTAATTTCCAGCGCACAAAGTTCAAATAAATACAGTAATTTATACCGAGTTTCTTTCTTCTGTATGCCTGATCTACCAGATTTTCAAAACACAACAGGACAGGTTTTAGCAATTTGAGAGATGGCAGTCAGGAAAAAGCATTACAGCATGTGAGAAAAATTGATTGCAGTGGCACTTCTCACAACCTCAGACAGCGAGCCACTCTCGGAAGAAGTCAGGGAAAGCCTGTAAGGGAGAGTTGTGGTACCCTGTGCCTGATGTTACCTCTCTGTGGCAGCTGCACACGGTCGTAACTTCTCCTCATCAAATGGCATCATGGCTATCTCAGAAACAGTGGAGTTAATATCTGATCTGTGTCAACCTCTTGCACCATTATGTGCATGTACACAAGCACTTGAACATGCCTTTGAACAACACCTTAGCCCTTCAGGGGGTTCGGTATCGCTTCCTTAGTGCTAAACTTTCTCACTCCTGATGGAGGAGCAGCCAACATATGCGATGATCAAAAGAAATGCATTGAGCTAACATAGTAATGGTCACAAATACCTGTCCCTGCATCCCAGAAATAGGACACTGGCAGAGGAATAAAAATGCTGCTGGGGAAGTCAATGGGCTAGCATACATTGCAACCACTTTGAAGAGTTTTTCTGCTGCTTTTCTGCTTCAGTTCTGGGGAAAACACAGCCTTAGATTTGCTAAAGGGAGAAAGGACAAAAGAAATACAATTTGATAAAGCCACCAACTCCATTTTCTTCTGAAGCTAGCTAATATAGAGCAGTATAAATGTTCTGCTGTAGGTATCCTTCAATCTTTTCTGTTAAAGATGTTCAAATGTACTACAGAGTATATATAAGTAATCTCTCAGCAAGAATAGGAAAATGCACTCCTACATCTAAGGTACGTAACCTCTAGGAACATTCTCTTTTGATAAATGAGAATTTGAGTATTGCTCGCAAAGTTGGTTTTATAGTCTTTTCAGGAGTGATTGATAGAAACCTATGTTAGATCAATGCACTGGCTGTTAGGGTGCTCCCCTGAGAAGGGGAGAAGATTTCAGTTCCTTCGTCTGGGTAGATATTTGAGTCTCAATTTACCAAATTGTTAGTAAATGTTCCAGTCACTGCCCGGAGGAACTGAGGCACCCCCATTAATTCTTGCTTTGTTTACTGAATCCAACCTACTCTCTCCTTTGTTTTTATGAAAAATACCTGAAAACAAAAAAGGTTTTAAGAAGTGGAATTCTTCCCTAGGATAGAAAATAAGAGTGTTTCTTTCATGTTTTTTGTTTCAGTCACAGAATAATAAGTAAAAAAAAAAAAAAGAAAAAGAAAAAGATTTGCCAAGCAAAATATGCTTAGCAAGAATTAAATGCCAGCTTGAGCGTTTATGCCTCATACTGTCCCTCTGTTTAGGAATCAGTTTTAACTTAATTTGCTGTCACAAGTACTGCATATGCCTTTCACTTCATACCTCTACCTAATCTTATTGAGAATCGTGACTTGCAACACCAAGAAATAAGTGCCAGGAGCAATTAGAGAAGCTTACACTCCCTGTCATCATGTCCCAGAAGCAAAGCTGGAGCCTCTTCCAGGTTTATTCCGTGACCCTGAGCAAGACCCTCACACCAGACCTTGAAAGCTGCTGAGCTCTTCCTGGACTGTCCAGGCAGTGTCGCTGCTGAAAGACCTGGGGAGTGGCAAGCTGACAGTGTGATTTCTCGAAAAGGTGCTCAATACTCTTGCAAGAATCTGCCAGTGGTGTCTGGTGCCTCTACAAGCCAGGGATTTTACTGCTTGTGATCTCTGCTTATGCATTGGGTAGTCAAGAAAAAAAGGTATTTGCAAAAGACGTGATTTTTTTAAGTAAACAATGCTCTATGGCTGTCAAAGGTGTTGATTTTATATATTCAGCACTGCACATCTGTTCCATTATGTTGTTTTCAGAAATGAGACTGTAACTGCAATAGCTCCTCTCTTCTCTTTTGTTTCAGTTCCGCCTTTTATTCAGCCTTTTGAGTTCCCGCGGTTCTCCATCGGGCAGCGGGTCTTCATTCCCTGTGTGGTGGTGTCCGGGGATTTGCCCATCACAATCACCTGGCAGAAGGATGGCAGGCCGATCCCAGCCAGCCTGGGGGTGACGATTGACAACATTGACTTCACCAGCTCCTTAAGGATTTCTAATCTTTCGCTGATGCACAATGGGAATTATACCTGTATAGCTAGAAATGATGCAGCAGCTGTGGAGCACCAAAGCCAATTAATCGTGAGAGGTAAGTAGATATAATTAGTTTGAAGGGCACCAATTAAGCAGAATTCATCAGTATTTTGTAATGACATCTGTTTGATGGGAAGTATAAAAAAGAGGAAAATATGGTAATTCCTCTCTTCATAACAGAGAGCACACAGAGTAATGAAGCACAGAAACTAATGGGACTTTTCTATCTGAAAGTCTTGAAACCAGTCGAAAACCCTGGAGTGCACAGGGTGGATGGGGGAGCCACAAGACTGACTTCCTGGAAAATTTTGTGAGGCACAAGCCCGTTCACTGGGATCAAGCCTTTGAAATGGTATCAAATTCCTCTCTGTTATTGTTTTAGTCTAATTATCCCCATTTTTTTTTTTTTTTTTTTAGATCAGTCTTTCATATGACATGTCAGTAAAAAGCAAAGCATGGATGTTGACTTCTTGGGGAAATGACTCTCCCCTGTTACCATGTTGTTCTTTTCCTTATTTGTGTTTATTACGTAATTAGCATGATTCTTTTGCTCATGCTGACTTCACAACATTTTGCCTTGAAATAGATGTGAATATAGTTTCAGTAAAGGAAGCATTTTATGTGGAAAAGACCTTTCAGAGAGATACCTTGCCTTCAGCAGCTTTTGCCTTTCAAGTCACACATTAGCCAAGTTACCTAGATTATGCCTTGTGATATATCTTCAAATTTACTGTACAAAACTTCAACAAAAACAAATTGCTTCCTTTTCTTTCTGGAAGTTTTTCAAAGTGTTTTAAATTCCCCCCCCTCAAGAACTCATTTGAAGCAAAATCTTCTGAACAGCTCTTCCTTTTAAGTCAAATCTTCTCAAATCTTCGTCCTAGGACTGTCCTTAACAGATTATTCCCTAGTTTTCCACTTATAAAATGTGTATGCTTATGTTTTGTTATGCTAGTATTCCCAAAACTCAGTGGCAAATAGGTCCATTGCTTTTTCACTAGTTTTGGTATAAATATTACTTTAATGATTTTTTTTTTTTAAATTCACTGCTTTTAATCTTGTCTAAGTATTATTCAGTACAGATGTCTATTACTTTCCCCACCTATACAGTAATTCTTAAATGAAGTAGTCTAATTAACTACATGCATTTATTCTTTCCCATAGCTATTCTGTTAGCTTTTAACCCTATTCATCATTCTAATAATAAGAGATTTTCCTCACCTGCTCTTTTGCTGGAGAAGGGAAAGTTGACAACCTCCCATCACAACAGACAGTCCACTGTCTATGTCTGCCCTACACAGAAATGCTGCATCTAATAACAGCTGAGATCATACCTGATTTGCAGTTATACTCAGTGCTTGAAGTGATGGGAACAAATCACTGTAGCAACTCTGTACAGGTTCCTATCGGCATTTCATCAAAACAAGGATGGTAGGATGATCTAGGTAGTACCACTGAAAACTGGCTCTCTGCAAACAGTCTGCCCTTTTTTCAGCACCAAGACCCATGAGTCTATAACAGCTCAAGTGAGTCCATGTGTAGGGATTTCTGCTCTGTGCCTTGGAGAAGCCTTCTGGAGTCCTAGTCCTGCAACTTTTTAGGAGGTTATGACAGCTATTTCATTTCTCCCCTCTTGCTTATCTTTCTGCCCAGCTAGTGCTCTGCAGCAGCCTCCTTTAAGCCTCTCTCCTCTCCTCTCTTCTCTCTCTCTGTCAATTTAAATGGTAATGTCTTAATCAGTTTTGCATATACATATGGGATAATAGTTCTCACTCACAGGGAAAGGGGAAAATATAATATGATGTTTGACCTGAATTTTCTGCCAAAACCCTGGACTGACCTCTTTCCCTCATATTGAACTGCTTCAGCTGTCTCATTCCACATAGGTCAGAAGACAGGCAGCCATCACTGTTGGTCACTACTTGTCTGCATCCAATCTGACCTATACACATTTAAGTAAAGACTTGCTTTCCTGCTGTCTGTTTCTTCTCCGAGCTTTCCGATCCCTCCTCATCTTTTTGTTCATAGGTGCCCTATAACTGAAACATAATCTTTTTCTAAATCAAGTAAGAGTTTTTTCTCCAAATAAAGGGAGAAGGAATGGTGCTTTAACACCTCTTGTTTCTAATCAACATTGTGTGATGATTTCTCAGCAGTGTGCTTCAAACTTAAATGTTGGCTTTCCTAAATGTCAGGAGATGTGTTCTGGGAATATCTGATTTATGTGAAGTTTGTGTGCTTTGATATGAGAGTAGAGAGTGAATGGGAGAGGAAAGTAAAGGGAAATATGACTGTTCCCCACAAAGTTCCTTTTTCCTTATCTATACTGTCTTTGTATTAGTTTTAAAAGTAGACTTAGAAATGATGATAGCTATCATGTTTCCAAAATAAGTGGGACTCCATATCATTTTACAGTACATGGGTAGACTTTGAATTAGAATCTAAATCCAATCCATTCCTAAGATGAATGAAGAAACACAGGCCAACTGCTTGTTGCTACATTTGAACTACTAGTGAGTACACAAACTTCTGCAGAATCCATGCAGCCACATAAATTCTTTGGCTTTACAACTTGAGATTTTTTTCTTCAATATTTTCTATGTCAGATCACATGTATCTGCTATTTTTTAGCATTCATATTTCTCTGTTAAGTTTTAAGTTTGTTAATTAGATTACCTATATTCTTCCTACAAATATTATTTTTCATATCTAAGCTGCACTGCCATTTTTCCAGGAGTATTAAATGACAAAATTAAAACAAGCACTGGTCTCAAAATCTGTGGGCACCTTATGTTAAATCTTCACTGCTGTTCCTGTTACTTTGTGCTCTATAAAAGCAACCAAGTGGTGATAAGGAGCCCTAAAAATACCTGACCAGGAAGGCTGGATTTTCCCAGTCTTAAATATCAGAGGAAGATGACAGGCTTCCACAGAGCTTCCCTGCTGAGCATCACATAGGAGGTGGAAGACACCTGCTGAGAGAGAGAAAGTGAGAGGAGAAAGCTTTTGAGCAGCTGTGCAGCCCTGGGTAAGAAGATCTTAGGGCAATCTCAGTTCTCTGCCACGGGTTTCTTGGTGAGGACCTGGAAATGAGACAGAGTCATTTGTGCCCTCTGTAGGGCAGACACACTCTGGACATAGATCTGTCAGTACTTCTCTCCACAATTTATTGGCCAATTTCAGACAAATCAGAAGAGGGGAAAATGCCTCCAGTGGAGCTGAAAGCCTAAAAACTTAATGAAAATATGTGATTGAGTAGAAACACCTCTACTGAGTGTAACACTAGACACCAGAGAATCTACTCAGGTGAGCCCTTTTACAAACACAAGGAATGTTCCAACTGGAGTCTGTACTCAAACACGAGATACAAATCCACAGAAAAGCAGGCTTGATTAGTCCTCATGTTTATGAATATCTTTCAAAAGCTCATTAATTAGTCACTGGGAGAAGCCTACCTCTTTCACTGCATCTAGGGACTGCAGGTAGGCAGTCCAGGTGAGTGAAAACAGGGCTTTCCTTCTCAAAATCTTGTGCTCTGCCAGATCCCAGCCTGTAGTTCCTCTGGAAATTCATCAAAAATTTGCAAGCTAGAAGGGTTTCTCAAAACCCCATAAATCATTATTATTTTATTTTATTTCTTGTTGCACTCTTGGTTTGCTAGGCATGCTACTAAGAAAAAGGAAAGAATAGGATCCTATCATGAAAGCCATACACAGAAATTAGGAAAATATCTTCTCTGTCAACTACTTATATCATCATGCAAATTAATTAAGGCTTTACTCATTAGGGCTGTCTTCTAAAGAGTGATTAAAACTCTATATACACTTTATCATGTGTTATTAATTTCTGTAGGGTTTCCTAAAATGGGAATGAAGTAATTATGAAAGAAAAAGCAGTGAAAAAAGTTTTTAATTGGTAACCAAAGAGAAAAAGCTCATAAATGTATTATGAGTTCAAAATTTTTCAGATACTGCCAGAAAAGAGAATTCAAAGATAGTAGTGGGTGCATAAATCATGATTTTAAAATCCCTGCTAGTGAACACATCACAAGTTAAAATTGAGATGAGGTCTTTGAATACCTAATAACCCCCCCTTAATACATTTAGTGCATTAAGGGTAAATGTGTTTTCATTTTGCACTTGCCAGGAATGTCAAATATCATTACATAGTTAGGCACCCGATGAGGAGTCTCTAAGCCTTGAATCTTCCAGATAGGAAGTGAGTATCTGTCTGCTTTCTGATGTTTGGTGGTGGTGCTAGTGTGATGCAGCAAATGAAGTTTGTGATAGAAAAGCAAGGGGAGAAGATTTATGGTCGCAGCTGGTGTCAAAACTCATTTACTTTCTTTGCTGGTGTTTACACTGCGCCTTTGAAGATTACTCTTGAATGATTCACTTCCTATTTAATGTTCTCATTAGACAAACCTGATCAACACAAACCACTAGGCACTGTCTCATTTTGAAAAAGTACATCTTTTTTCTTGATCTGCATAGCAAATGATTTCACTAAACCAGCTAAATCGACCCCTTAGGTCCAATGACCAAATTTAATAACTGTTCATCTTTGCTAAAGTACAGTGTTTAATGATCTCATTCATTAATACATCAATGGTTGCTTTGGCTGATTAAATTTCTTCCATCATTTTGACAGTATGATCTAAATGTAAAGTACAAATATTCCCCGTAAAAATGAAACATTGTATTCTGGGCCAATGTCATAGATTATTTCTTAACTCACCCCAGTAGCCCACCAGAGGAGCTCGTGTTAGGAGCCTTCAGAATTGCTCTCCAGTGTGATGTAGTAATCACTGCACTTGGGAGCTAGAAGCACTTGCATAGATTTGAAGTCCAGGAAGGAGTGTGCACATTTGTCATCTGGTCCCTGGCATAAAGCACAGTCAGAAAGGATTCTTGGATTTACATAAGCAAAATTAAATCAGGGAATGTTAGCACACACTCATAAATTGATTTTAGTTAATAGCTTGTAAAGTCCATCACGGCGAGCACCGATGACACTGGTAAGCAGTATCTTCTTAGGGTACTAACTCATATTTTATCATCCTTTCAGGATTATTTCACACAAGGAGATAATAAAAGCATTTTCCCTCCTTTAAAATGGCACTGTGACATTCATGTTATCTTCAACATCCTATTCTGATTGCTCTCATCCTTTGTTTTCCCTTTGTGAGAGCCTGAGACTGCTAGTCATAATATTGATTAAAACCACTTTTTTTAGGTCCTTTGAGTTCAGCCATTAAATAGTTTGCATCTGTCAACTTATTGCTCTTACACTAAACAATTCAACAGCTCATTTCTCGTCACAGATCCGTGGGCTGCATTAAATGAGAGAGCCTAACAGAAACTCACTGTTAAAGCAATTTTAAATGCCCTCCTTTATGGGCTCAAGGGACTGTGCTGCTGAAACAAGGGTGATAATAAAAGTAGAACTGTTCAGTCATATTAGTGAGCTACTTCAGAGTGTTTGACTTCTCAAGGGGCAGAGGAGGCCCACACCTTTACAACTAAAGAGAGAGGAGGAGAACTAATTGTTTTCTTTTCTCCATTAACTTTACTTAGGCATATCAGACAAATTAACTTTGTTAAATTCTTACTAAGCAAATTTTCTTCAAGGGCTAATGAATTCCTGAAAGATAATGAAAAAGTGAATGTAGCTTTATAATCTAAAACTAAGTATCAAAATCTACATCAAGTAGTTAACCGCATTGTCTTCCAAAATATGGTAGCATGTAGCACTGAACAAGTTATTCATTTGAAATGAAATTTAGAAGGAAACCATCAATGAGGAAGAAAAATGTAAAGGCCTCCTCTGTTTACTTTTTAATCATTTCTATAGGAATAATCCTGTGGTTTTACCTAGACAGCAATACAGAAACAATTGAAAGGTCATTGAATGAGTAGTTTCGTTTTGCTGTAGCATCTTTTCTGATTTCTATTGGCAATCTTAAGATTAAGTGTCAAGGGTTCATGTCTTCAAAATCAGAGCAGCAGTTGGCATTTTTATAAGTAGTCCTAAAGGAAGGCCAAAGCTTTACTGAATGTAGAAATTGTTTCTATTACTGGATGTGGGCAGAATTTTTTGCCAAGTAAGGTCAAAACATGTTTTGTTTATGGAGCAGTACAAGGAAACCATACAATTGCTAATCATACACCTGGTTCTGGAGCTTATACGACAAAATTTAATTTCCACAGTTACCATTCTGGTATCATTCTGCATTGAAAGTAATAATTAAAAATGAGTATACCAAGAACATCTGAGCAAAAACTTATGTTTTATATATACCCAAAATACAGTGAAATCAACATGATAAAAAGCTCTGTTCAGAGCTTGTCAGCATTTAAGGCATGATACATCAAGAATATCTACCTGAGTTCATTAAAGATGTGGAAGGATGCATTTCCATAGAAATGCTCAAACAACATTTACACTTGGCATCCATCCATTTTTCTCTATATATACCCAAAAGGATTAGACAAAAATTTTATTTTAACAGATAACTTTAGTGCAAATAGTATTTTAAAGGCTGATTGCCTTTATTCTATACTAGGCAATCTTGCTTAACTTTTCCAGAACTTTCTGCATATGACTACCCATTTAATATAGTAAATTATCTTCTGAAAAATTAACACTTCTTGGCAGTCTCATCCACAGCAAATGAAGAATATAAAGAAAATGTTTTTCAAAGAGAAGGGAAATAAAACAAAGAAGTTAAAAAAGTTTTGTATTGTAAGAGAGATTTTAGAAGACATTATACTCGTCACACTTTTTAGTGGTAGAGGAGGCCAGTATTTATCAGTCACTCCAGTCCATCATTTGTAATCATTCACCTGTAAGACGGATACAACTGAGGTCGGTTTTTTGGGGTGGGGGTTTTTTTTTGGTCTATCCTCTTTATGGATAAGCAGCTTGTAATTGATTTTTCAGAAGTTGTGAATACAAATTTACTTACAGTTACTGAGGTGAAACAATCTGATGCCACTGTGCTGAGTCATATAAAATCAAATCTATTTGTGCAACTATTTGTACTTTTCACCTGCTTTGGAAAATAAATACTTGGGACTCCTTTTGTGTTTGGTGATAAAATGAACACAGAACAGTGAGAAAAGAGTTACCGAATCAACTGTCTTCTCTGAGTAGATAACTAGAACAGGGTGGGTGATTGCCCAGAGGTGCTGTTGCTGGGATTTGATGTTTGATGATTACCTATCAGGAATTGACATAACATATGATATATGTTTGTCAGTGTGGTAGCTGTTTGGAAAGCTGAAATGTTTGACAGCAGTAAATATATCTCCTAGTACAAAGCTGTTTCTTGCCTCTATCACTGTTAGTTCCTTCTGTTTCTTCTAGCCATGTTCCAAACAGCAGAGGAGCGTCTTTGTACATAGTTAGGCAATAAACAGCTTTGCATTATAGCTATAGGATTCAATAAGCAAAAGGTCCAGTTCAAGGGATTGTTTACTCTCTGGAAGATTGTTCTCCTCATTTAAAAACCAATTGTATCTATGAAGATGGAAAGAGAAAGTTGGAGGGGAGTCTGGATTATGGAGGCACAGGGAGGAAGGCTCAAGCTGTTGTGAGGAGGGTTCTCTGAACCTGGAGAGACTATGTCTAGAGAGTACATCTAGTATGTTTTTAGCAGTCCTGTCCATACTAACACTGGCAGCTCAAGTTTCTCCTTAAGGAAATGTTGGGACTCTGGTATAATGGGAGGTGCTATCTGCATAAACTATGAGAGTGTTTATACCGAAAAAACTTTAAAGTCGTATATTATAGCATTGATGCTTCTGCTGTGCTTCTGCCACACAGTTTTTCTGATGTATAATTAGTACTATATTCATGGCCATTAAGAGCTCTTTCAGGTCCCAGGGCAAATAGCCACTGTACTGATGATCCCCTTCTGTGCTGCCTTACATTTCCTCATGCTACCACCTTCTACCATACTTCCTTTCTTCATTTCTGGCACTTCTGGAGAAGCAGGTGGTGGGGTCTGATGGGGGTTTGGGTCAGAGGAAGGAGGGATGGTTGGGCCTTTTGTTCTGTCTCCCCCAACTTTCAGACAAAGTCGGCACTGGCTGGACCTGCGGAGCTGTGAATCCATGAGGCTGCTTGTGTGTCCCCGTGTGCATACACTGCGGTGGGGCGAGGAAAACAAGGAACTATTAGGATTTCTCCTTTACTGCATTAGATCTGAGTGTGTTGTTGTACTTGATTTGAGAAGAAAAAAATCTTTCACAGGCTCAGTCACCTTACTACACTTTCTCTGTAGCACTGTAAAAAATGACAAAAAGAATAACATGTGGGATAAGGACACAAATAATTTACTTTTTCTCTCAGGTATTTACTTCTTCATGTTCTGAACCAAAGAACAGGAGGTCAACAAAAATCTGTCATCTTAACTGACTTTGATACAGCCATTAAGCACCTTTAATATTCAATAACTTTTGTGGGTCTTTCAGCATTCTTCACAGTTTTCAGCTTTTCTTTCAAACTTGTATCAAATCTGCAGGTCTTTTGAGACTTTGACATGTAGTATCAGGCCTTCATGGTAAACTGTGGGTCTAACATTGTCACAAGTTGTTTTCTTCACTGTGTATCTATATTTGGAACTTGTAGAGCTTTTTCTTTAGATAAGCAGCTCTTATTTTATTTATGTATAAATAGATACATAGCTGCCTATGTTTGGAAGACTCACTGTAGTGGTTTTATACTTCTTTAGAATAAGTCTAATAATATGTATACATGATGCACATACTCTATTCCAGTAAGACTTCTTCTCTTCAACTACATGCAAGCAAATTTTGTTGAACCTTTCTATGGATGTTTGGAAAGAAAAGTCCTATCAGAGGTTATGGTTCAAACACCCTCATTTCAATATTAAGTGGTTTGATTGCTATTAAAAATGTTATTTTTTAAGATTATTTACGCTACATAATTTAATTCTTTTTCTAAAGCTTGGTAGTTCACTGTTATAAAAAAAACCACAGAAAATGTCAGTTGTTCTTAGACATCTGTCAAACCTCTGCCTTTGTTAGAAAGCATTTCTTTTCTGACCATGACACTATAATTTATCTGTTACTCCATTTTACAACCTCTCCTATGGAGAGATTTTTACTAACTTACTTTTGTATCCTATAAAGACCAGTGCTTTTGTTGTGCCTGGCAAGAAACACATTGAGATTGTGCACAGAAAGTAAATAATCATGTAAAAACAACTTTACTATGTCACTGGATCATCAAAAAGCAGGTTTTAATTTTTGCATTCCACTATGAAACATTATGCCTCCTTATTTGACTGCTCTGCCATTTTGAGCTACCTGGTAAGTTGGGCAAATTCTCATGGCTCCTTTTGCTTCCTCCCACAGTGCCCCCTCGGTTTGTGGTTCAGCCCAGCGACCAGGATGGGATCTATGGAAAAGCTGTAATTCTCAACTGCTCTGCAGAGGGTTATCCTGTTCCTACCATTGTCTGGAAGTACTCAAAAGGTAGGACTTCTCTGGTAATCACTGGGGACAAATTAATTCTGGTTTAGTAACAGCTTACTCACCTGTAAGTTACTGGTTTAATCTTCATATTGTCAGAGGCTGGCAGAGTGCAGTAAGGGAAGTATCAGTCATGTTTATACTGTTCTTATATCATTTCCCTAAGCACGTAGTGCTGGCCATTGTCATAGACACAAGGCTGAGCTAGATGGACTTTTGGTCTGCCTTAGAGACGTCCTGGAGCTGTGAATGTGTGCCTGTGTTAGCTATGGCCTCAGCGGGCAAGTGATGAAATGGATGGCTGAGAGAAAAGAGATACTGCTTTAATTGAAACAACCTCAGAACAAGGTTCACTGGCAGCATTTGGCTGATTTTTTTCCCCCTTCAAAATTCATGATAACATGGCCAATCATATCTTTTCAGCAAAGAAGAAAGGTCAGGTAGCATTAGCATAAGCAGTAATTCAGTATGCGCTTTACATAATGCTTTAACATTTTCTTCTCATGTAACAGAGCATTAAAACTGGCCCCACTTGACCCTCAGTAACCATAGGAAACTGACTGCTTTTTAATTAAAATGTGCTGCCTGCTAGATTGCGTCTTCTGGCCAGTTGTCTTCTGGTAGGTTTTTAGCAAGAAAACAAACTCTCCAAACTCTGTATCCAATCTAAATGAGTTAACTCTTTAAAAAGCAAAACTAGGTGCTGTTGAGAAGAAAACCTTATGTAATTTCCCGTGTCATTTTTGGTTTCCTTAGGATTTAAGTCCAAATTATATTTGAAGAAAAAAGGTGAGGGAAGAGAAATGTTCATGTTAAAGACTATTTTTGCTTGTATTGATAAATTCTGGTTTGTGGTAAGAAGAGTGCAGAGCTCCAGATTCCATTAGTCTCAATGGTGTATGGGTTTTTAATTATGAATATAGGTCACAAAGAAGTAGTTCTGTTTTGTTGTGTTTGCGTGCTGAAGGAGGAGGCCAAGCCAAGCTAGCAGAGTTGTAATTAACTGTGAAGAGATAAGCAGCCCATCTTAATAAAGGAGAAAGGGACAGTAGTTTGATTTTAGTGACACTCTACCATCAAGTGACTGTTTTTAAGGTTCCCCATTAACAGCTCTGAGGTTTTTAAGTCAAACAAAGTTTTAGTAGGTATGTGATGCAGGCAAAGCCATCCAACTGCAGTTTCATTTTTTGGCCAAAATAACTCTAGGTGAAAAGGTCAGTATTTTTACAAAAGCCTGTATTTTGCTAATGGATGACTGCAATTTCAATACCTAGTCTAACTCAGATGCTGTACAAGTCTATATGATATATGCTACATCTTCCTTTAAAGAGATACATTATATAATTGGTTTGTGAGCAAGGTTTGTGCCAAATTCTGAAATAATTACTCAGGTGAGGCCAGCAGGAGTAAAGCAATCAGATCATAGCTCATCTATAGGTACCACAACAGAGTAGAAAGGGCATCTGTACACCTGCAGGTAAGTTAGTGTCATTGGCTTTTCGTGTCAGTGAAAAAGGGAAAAAGAAGGTTCATTTTTTTGTACAATGGGATAGACAAGTATTGGAAATGGACTTGCTTTCTCTAAAGAATAATGACAGTGTTCAATACAGATACCCCATAATCATCAAGTGTCTGTTGTTTTAAGTCCTTCAGACTTACAGAGGCAATGGGCACACACTGAAACACAGGAGTGTTCTGTCTGAGTATAAGGAAGCACTTTTTTACTGTGAGGGTGACTGAGCACTGGCATGGGTTGCCCAGAGAGGCTGTGGAGTCTCATCCTTGGAGATATTCAAAAGCTGTCTGGACATGGTCCTGGGCAACCAACTTTAGGTGGCCCTGCTTGAGCAAAAGGGTTGGACCACGTGACCTCCTCAGGTCCCTTCCAACCTCAACCAGTCTGTGATTCTGTGATTCATGAGCATGTAGTCCTCTTGCAGATTCAACCATGCAGTTGTGTGTGATAAGCTGCTGTCACTGCTCAGGAAGGACTTTGGCTGTAATAGCAGTAACAGTGCGTGCGAAGAGTAAGAAGTCTTTACAAACTGTTATGCAAAATTTTGCCCAGTTGTAGCTATCCTGAGGAGTATTTGCCTTTTCTCTTCTGTGAACACCAAATTGTCCCCAGAATTTTTCATGTAAAGAAATATAAGAAGTGAGTGCTTGCATCTATCTACTTGGGCAATCAACTGCAGACTGGTAGAGTTAGTGAAGCATAGATGTGCCTTCCAACTAAATGACAGGGAAAATGGGTTATTAAAGACAAAAAATAGACAAAGGGGAAAGTGGGATATGCATGTGACTAAAATAGTTGAAAAAATCAACAATGGCAACTGATTTTTGCGCAAACATTATCCTTTTAACATCTCTAAGTTCACAGTATTGGCCACCAGACCTTCAGCATAACTCTAAGTCCCCGAAGCAAATTCTTCTACGACTAGAAGGATTTTTAGTATGCATGTCTGGTCTTTTTTAATATTCTAGATGTTGTATTCATAGATTGTTATAGCTTGCTATTTTATACTAAATCATTCCCCATAATATTTATTCATCGTATTTCCTTCTGGGCTGACTCAGCCAACTGCGTATAGTAATTAATGCTGACAGATATTAACTTCATGTACAGAAAGTGGTATAAGATAATTCCATTGAAGAAGACTACCTTATGATTTCCATGAAAAACCCCGTGTCCTGCTGCCAAAGTAGGTTGTAAAACCCTTTTTTACAAGAAGCATATCTTAATATACGCTTAGAGAGTCCCTAATGCTGGAGGAACTTGAACTTGTGGTGGCCTCTGGACAGTACAGCATGCTCACAGTATGGCAGTATCCTTTTCCCTATTCCCTAAAACACCCAGTATCTTACTTCCAAGGAAAAGTAGGTTCTTTCTTAAAACCAAAGTTGATACAGAAATCTTCATCTTCCTGTCTTTTTATGGACCTTCCATTTTTACGTTACCACCAAACATGGCACCTCATGCCTGATTAGTGGTCTGAGCTTTTTGTTTCTTTCTTTCTTTGTATTGATTTTTTTAACAGTCCAAATAAATATTGGCTACAAACATGGCAGAACAGAGATTTTATGTGTCATCAGTCAGTCAGCTGCAGGAGGAAACAAGCAACACAGTCACTGATGTGGTTTTCCACGTTACCCAGAGTTTCGTAGACAAGGTCCTAGAGGTCCCTTGAGTATGCCATGTTTACTACAACAGACATCCCTCTTAGTCATAAGAAATTAATCTGGTGTATGCATTTGGGATGCATACTTGTATGACTGTTCAGCTGTAATTGTCAATAATTTATCAACCTCTAAATGTACAACAAATGTGCCTTTTTACCCATGAGTGGTCTGAAAACCTTCATTTTCCCTCTCAGCCTTTCTGGTTCTTCCACTCCTGCTTTGTGTTCCCTTTTGCTTTTGTCCCTTTACCTTTAAATTATGGGCAAATTATTGTTACTATTACATTTCAAAAGTCTTTCTTCTTTCCATTTAATGAATTCAGTTTTGGCAAAAAACCATTCCGTTTGTTCTGATGATGTCAGAAGCCATTTGTATTTTAATTGAATTGAGCCTCTAAAACAGGAAGCTATAGTTTCTGCCTTATTTAAAAAAAAAAACAACGAGATGCTTTCCATCCTAACTAACCTATTTCCATGGGGGTCCTGCTTTAGGTGCCGGGGTTCCTCAGTTCCAGCCGATTGCATTGAACGGTCGTATCCAGCTTCTCACAAATGGCTCCTTGCTGATTAAACATGTGCTGGAAGAAGACAGTGGATACTACCTCTGCAAGGTCAGCAATGATGTGGGAGCAGACGTCAGCAAGTCCATGTACCTCACTGTTAAAAGTAAGAACTAAAACACTTCTTTGTGATCCAGATATTACCATTGAGTGAAAAAGGCTTGTTTACTGCATCCTTGGTTTGGAGGGAGGGGAGGTGGGGAGAGGTTGGTTTTGTCAGTTTTAGTTTAATGTTGGCATTCAGCTGCATGTGGTAGCACCTGAAAATTAGTATGGTTAATAAAAAACATCGTTTACTAGAGGGAGAAAAGGGTACTTAAAGATGAAAAGGATTAACATCTCATTTCAAAAATTTGTATCATGTCTATGAGCTACAGCTGAGTAATGAAGGGGAAGTAAGAAAACTTTGGTCAAGAGTAAAAAAACAATAACAAAGGAGAAATACCCACAGTAACTGTTACGAATCTCAGAAGTTGAAGAAAATATGGATTAAAAAGCCCCTTAATCAATTCTCAAGATACCATAGTGTCATGGTTTAACCCCAGCCGGTAACTAAACACCACACAGCCACTCACTCACTCTCCCCTACCCAGTGGAATGGGGGAGACAATCAGAAGGAAAAAGTTAAAACTCATGGGTTGAGATAAGAACAGTTTAATAGAATGGAAAGGAAGAAACTAATAATGATAATAATAACAATAATAAAATGACAATACTAATCAAAAGATTCCAATATACGAAAGAAGTGATGCACAATGAAATTGCTCACCACTTGCCAACTGATGTCTGGTTAGTTCCCGAGCAGCAATCCCCCCCAGGCCAACTCCCCCCATTTTATATACTGGGCATGACGTCACATAGTATGGAATACCCCGTTGGCCACTTTGGGTCAGCTGTCCTGGCTGTGTCCCCTCCCACCTTCTTGTGCCGCTCCAGCCTTCTTGCTGGCTGGGCATGAGAAGCTGAAAAATTCCTGACTTAGTCTAAACACTACTTAGCAACAACTGAAAACATCAGTGTGTTATCAACATTCTTCTCATACTGAACCCAAAACACAACATCATACCAGCTACTAGAAAGAAAATTAACTCTATCCCAGCTGAAACCAGGACACATAGATAGATACTATAGGTACAATTACAGTAGATACCACAAGATGCTATAACATACTATAAGATATTATAGATACAGTAGTCATTTTACAGTAATTTACAGCCACAGTAGTCATTTTGACTTAGCCACTGGCAGGTAACTTTCAGAAAAGGCATCTAATTCTGTTGAATCTGGAATGCATACACAACCTCTATCTATCTGTACTTTCTAGGAACAAGAGACAAAGGCAATCCAGTTTTTAGGTGCATGTTAGCTGTAACTCCTTCAAACATGAACATTGCTGAGAATATAGAAGAAATATTATGAAAAAAAGTTGTAGAGATATTATAATTTCTCACTGGAGAAAAAAGAGACTACTGACACTTCAGCATGCCAAATGTTCCTGGATAACCTATTAGACCAGTATTGAAGGAGGTCACCAAGCCATGCACTTTCAAGTTTGTAGGATTTTTGAAGATTGACTGAGTGCTTTGAAGTTCTGAGATGTCAATTATCTTGAAAAAGGTTTGCTCTTGAAAGTAAAAAGATTTTTTTTTTTTCTGAAAGGAAGGAAAATCCAACTTATTCTCCATTGGAGAGCTATACTTTAGACCATTAATGTTTAGGTTTAGGGGTGTTGTTTGTTGTAATGTCAGAGAATGAATAACTAAGTTCTTTGAAAGGAAGACTGTCAACTTTATTAGAATTGCAAGCCCCAGTACCTCAGATGTCCTTTCCACTCTGATTTACCATGGTGGCTGCTTCTTCTGAAAAATAACACAATATCCCAACCTCTCAAGCAAGTATATTAATTGCATACTTTTTCTGTGGATCAGTAGAAGTTCCAGCTTCTGTGGTTTCCATAACTGGCTGGTTTTGGGCCAATCTTCAACTGTAGTAGCAATGCACTGCTGTAATATGCTACAGAAAAACAGCTTTCCTCTAGTTGGCAGCTATGCGCACTGCCTGTCTGATCACTGCATGCAGTTTCATGTGTGATAAAAGAGCATCCCTTATCAAATAAGAGCAGGAGCTTCCCTGGAGAGTCAGTTGCTGTTTGAATCTAATGAAAACCCCTCCAGCTCTGAGATAGCAGGCAAGCACGTCTGTACACCCTCACACATCTGCACTAACACACGTGCTGCTCCAAGCACGGCTGTTAGAGCAAACGCGATTAGCGTCTTGGTGCGCGCGTAGAAGAGGCACAGCTTTAGCTTTAATCAAGCACCCATTAAGGACAAGCTGCTTTGGGGAAGTGTGCCATGTGGAGCTAGATCCCCTGTTCTGGTGGCATGGCTATGGCACATAATACTTGCAGCTGGTCGGGTGGAGTGACTCCAAAGTTAAGGCCTGGACTGGCCCTTATTCTCTCTGGTACTGTATCTAGTCATTCCTTGTTTTCTTTTTCTCTGTGGTTATTCTAGCTCCTTTTCCCTCTCCCCCACCAGCCTGTTTCTGGACCCTAGTCCTCAGGTATAGCCCTACTACTAGATAAAAACCTTGCTCTTCCTTCATGAAATTCACTGTGTTCTTAATTAGTTGATCTTGCTCCACAACGTCACCCTAATGCCTTCTTTCCTCAGAGGCAGGTGAGTCCTGGCCCAGACAGTTGTTTCTGGGTGACAAAGTTGGTAAGTTAAGAAACAGCCTTCCAAAATATAAAGATTAGCATCATTACATTTTGTTGTGGCTTCCTTTGACAAATGGTCTTCCCACCTTCCTTCAGTCTATATGTAGGTTGTCCTTGAGCAGTAGCTTAAATCACCTGATAAAAAAGTAGAGTGGCTTAGATGGATTTAGTCACTGATCATAAAACTAGACGGCCTCTCAGAAAGAAAGACATGGCAGCAGTCCCTTTACAGCCACCTCCTTCACTTCTTAGCTGTCCCCTGTACCACAGATACCTCATGCATGCAGATGCTAAACATTGATAGCATCACCACGAACTTGAAAAAAAACCGTTATGCACAGGTGATTCTTCTCCTCCATAATTGATAAAAGTTTCCACCTACTCTGTTAGTAACATTGCTGGATAAATTTTTGCCTTTCATAGATACTGTGACAAATCTCTTAAATGAGACTGGATGCTTTACCCTTCCAGAATTTCCAATGTCACCTGTATCTAAACAGAAAAGCAGTTGACCTTTGATGTCAAAAGAGGGTAGACAAATTTTTGTTTTGGTAGTTCAGGAGTGGACAGAATAAACATTGACCTAAAATACTTCCATGATTTCTACCTCTAAAACTAACAGACTTTTTCTTAGTGAAAAGCCAGCTGAAGCTATAAATCAACTTGGCTTGCTTAACAAGATTCTTAATGCTAAGAAGGAAATGATAGTAATTCCAGATACACATTTATTTAGTGCCTCAGTGTTTGTTGCATGACACCTTCATGTCAGAGAAGCTGGTCCAGCTTCTTGGTTGAAGGGAGATTTTATGAGGAGGGAGTGCCAAGAAAAAAGATGAGAGGAAAAAAGTGGCTTCAGGAATACTAACAGAAATGTGAAAAGAAATAGCTGCTAGAGTCGATGCTGAATCAGGAACCACAGGGCTAGAATGACAGCTGTGAAAGCAGAGAATCTTCACTTAGCAGCTATTATCCTTCTCCCTTTCTTTTCAAGAAATGGGCATAAAAATCATGATCAGTGATTTGTTCTCTTCTTCTGAACCAAGGATAAGTAGTTCTCAAATTCCTTATTCACTAAGACATACAATATTAGAAAATTATGAGAGAGATCTGGAATAAGGAATCTAGTGCTGTCTTGAGAAATGACTCCTAGTGCTTGGGATGAGAAGACTTCTAAAGAATTTCTATAAAGGATAATGAGCCTTTAACATGAAGGGAAGAACTAAAATTATTTAAAGGTTGCCTGGGAGTCACAAGGAAAGAGATGTCTGCTTAAAATGGACTGCCTGCCTGCCTTCATCTGAATAAATGTCACACTTCCTAATTCCACTTTAGGGGCTATATATAACATGATAGAATGGTATTGTGAAAAAATTCCCACCTGAAAAGCAAGCTTTCATTAAGGTATGTATGTTCCTATGTAAATAATCTGTTGGAGGCAGTTGTGTTAGCCCTGCCCCTTCTTAAATCTGTCACCTATTTTCATGTCAGTGTGGAGCCTGAGAATTTTTAATCTGATCACCAGAACATTTCCAAGAAATCCTGTCTGCCAAGAAAACAGAATTCACTTCATTCACTTTCCTCTCAAATATGCTTCTTAACTATTTGCATTATATGTGTTTAATATATAAACCTAAAGCCATCAGTCAGACCCACACCTCCTTCCAGCAGGAACATACTAATCCCAGCTAATACTTTTAATGTTAAGTTTCACCACTTAAACTTTTTTAAAAAAAAAACTTTAAAAATTGTTATCTATGACAAGAGCTGGTGGAATAACAGAAGAGGCTGTTGGGGAAAGGGAGCCTGGTCACAGTGTAAAAGTGAGTCTAGTGCCCTGTTGCTGCAGCTATCTTGGGTCTTGGCTGTGGTAATTCACCACCCTGTGCCTCTGCTGTCTCTGCCTCCCTTATAGTGCCTCTCATCCATGTTGACCATGACCTCTTCCAGGCAAGATTTGTTTCTCCCCAACCTCAGACAACTCATGCAACAAAGAGGCCCCAGTCACGTAACTAGCTACTACTGCAAAAGAAATCAAAGGTAATAGTAGTTATAAACACAAATAAACCCAAAGGATGCTTATGAAGGGAGATTCTGAATCTATTGAAGCTGTTCCCTCCACTGCTAGCTAACAGTTGTTCCACTGTATGGCTGAAGCACTGTAGCATTTGTTTATCAAAATGGGTAGGAGTCTATGCCTGGCTTCCTCCGTCAAACTTTATCTGGGCAGGATAAAGGCACACTTCCCATGTGGCCAGTCAAATGAGTTTGCTTTGCTGCAACACCTGCAGTAAAGCCAGCAAGCTGTGATGGAGAACTCACTGTGCTCTGCTCACCAGGGTGCCTCTAAATGCTCATTTTAGTCTTTAGGAAAATAATTCCTTGTTGAGAATATAGGAATGTCGAGATCCATCTGATTCCTACTTTTCCTTGTGTATGAAAAGAATAGCATTTATACATAGATGCTAGCCTTTTGTTTATGTCCAATTTCTCATTAAAAATGCATATATCCCACAATATGTCAGTAAGGGTGTCACTGCCTGTTCTGCATTTGCAAAGACAGATTATCCATGATATGTTGTAAAGGAAGATAAAAGTCACCATCTGTAACACCTTCAAAAAATGCTTGTAGGAAGAACAGCAATCATACTATGTCAAATTCACGCGAACCCAGTATTTTGATATTTCTTAATCGGTCTTTGCTCCATTTTTTTCACAGTCCCATGGTCAGTAAAAAGTGTTTTCTGTGGCAGAGCAAAACAAAGTCCCCTGGTCTGATTGTCTACTTTGTTTTACTGTTTTCTTCTCCTAACATTCTGCCATCTTCAAACAAAGGGCTTTTTCATTTATTTGCTTCTTCATACTTTGTGGTTATCTCGGGTAGGTTACAAAAATGGCCAAAATTGGTAAAAATCTCTAGCTGGATTACTTGCATATCTCCTCAGAATCAAAGAGTAAGGTAAAGGGAAAGAAAACCAAAAATAATTCCAGTGAACTGAAACTGCTCTTGTATCCCAGAGTGTCCTTTCTCATGAGCTGGTGAGCTGCCCTTGCCTACCTTCGCCCTTACCCTCATGACAGGCAACGCTCTCTTTCAGCACCTATTTCTTAGCCAATAAAGGCAAAAAACGTGTTAAATATGAGGATGTGAATGAACTGCAGTACAGCTCGGTTTAAATTCCAAGTCAGTGGTGATGGATTGTAACACTTTCTATCTGTCTTAATTACTTATTTATTTTCATTAAATGCACAGTCTAAAAGATGCTGTAAGAAAGGTACGGTAAATCTTGGAAACATGAAAATTCTCCCTAGACACAAGTACTTTCTCTTGTTAGTAAAACAGCCCATTTTTTTCTTAATGAGGTCCTCCCACTATGAGAAATGAACAGGGTCTGAATGCTGTTTTCTGCTTCTTCAGACCGTTGGCACAGCTTTGATTTAGGGACTTGCACTTTAATCACCCATCATGTGTCATTACCCCGACAGGCGGCAGCAGCCGCAAGATACAAGCTCCAATAAATTGCACTGAAAATCGCTGAAGCGATCCTTTGTTGATTTTCCTTTACAGCTATTCAATGGCAGATCAGCTGTCATAACAACACAGTGCCTGTGGCAACAGGGTGAAATTAAATGTGAAGTATGTTCAAGGTAGCTGGTAGAAAGCTGGAATATCCCTTTTCTTCTGTACATTCAAATGCTTTCTACTTCTCTCAGTAATGCCAGCCTGTGGCAATTGGCTAAAATGAATGCTTTCTCTTGTAAGATAATTGCCAGATGTACTGCAGTACAAATGTTCAAGAGCTTTTGTATGCAAATCTTTGCAATATTCTCATTTAAGGAAAAGAAGGGAGGTAAGGACTTCTCTCTTTTTAAAAAAAAATATTTTTCTAATTGGGTGCAAGGAGAAAAAGAATATAGCAGCCCTTTTTCTTTTCTTCAAGGCTGGTTGCACAGCAATGTTTCTAGCAGGAAGGTGAAACAGATTTCTCTCCAGCTAGCTAGCTAGAAAGTGCACATAGACTCTGCTATGTCTTTTCCATTTGTACCAACAGTATCATATTTATTGTTTTTTTCAGAATAGTTGTCTCTCTCCGCTTTATGTTGCCCAAATAGCAACATTCAAAAGGAAGCATGGGTGAGGTTTATTCCCAGAGGTTTTCTTTCTATTGAAATTTTCATAGTGGATACAGAATACCGAGGCTTTCCTGAAAAGTGACCAGTTTAACAAATCTGTGATGATTTCATCTTTTGAATACCTTCACATCTTCACTTTTCTTGGAAAGCCTCATAAGGGACAGGATTTACAAGGTACGTACTCTAGCTGCTGTTTTATTTTCTCCCTTTACTGAACACCTTAGTAATACTTAAACACAGCCAAACCACAGATATTTTAACAGTGTGTCTTCCTTTCTCAATCTTAATACCTCTTGTGTCCTGTTAAATTACTATTTTATTCAGAGAAGGGTTTACATGGCTCTCAGATTGCAATGTACTCTGTGTCCAGGTTTGGCCAGCTGTGGTTAGTAGACTCTGAAAAACAGAGATCATTTCAGATCAAGGATTACAGCTCCTGTCTCTGAATACTGCTGAAACAAGACTTGAAAATAAGGTCTGCTTTGCTTTCCTCCTTCAGTTGAGAAGGTGGTGGTGCAGTGATTGATGCAAGCTAGATAGATAACCCATTCATAATAACCTTCATCAAGAAAGTGAGCTCACAAATGTCAGTATATTGTATTTGGCACAATACTGCAAGCCCTGCTGTGCTAGAATATAATAAATGGTAATCCTGAAACGCTGTTATCTTGGAGGAAATATTCTGGAAATTATTCTTACTGATAATTTGGAAGGTCATTTTCTTGAAAGAGAACTTATAACTATTCAGATTTAGGCTTGCCTTCACATGAAATGTGAAGGAATACCCTTCTGGAACACAATATCTCTCAATGACCTTTTAAGAAAAGTATATGGCAGTACGCAAAGCACACTTGACAGCCAGGATTTCAGGATTACTCATCTTGGAGTTACTCATTACTCATCTACCAGCTTTAGCTTAGTAAATATTACTCCTCCTAGTTTGATAGGACAGGTGGAACATCCTCAAATCTCTGATGTTCGTTGTTACCTTTCTTTCCACCTCTGGCTGCAAAATGGTTTAGTGCCCTGCTCCTGCTCCTGCTCCTGGCTCTGCCACCGTGCCCCTCCTGAGCTCTACGCTACCTCTAAGCCTTGTTTGGGGGAGTGGGCAGAGACCACCCGAGGGTGCGAGTCACTGGCTCGACCTGCAGCAGCTCAGCCGGCTCCTTCGGGTGGAACAGTTTTGCAGGGCACACTCAGGGCATCGTATTCAGAAGCACAGCAGTGGAGCACTAAGTGGTTGGAGCTGGATGTGAGGGCATTTAGAGGTTGTGGTGACATCTATCATATGATACCATATCAACTGGAAGATCGGGAGAGAAATGAGTAGACACGGTAATTAAATTTGAACATTTACCTCAGAAATTCTCATTAGAACACACCACTCAAACTAAAACATTCTTTAATTCTTTTTTTCTGATGTTTTCTTAAAAAAGTGGTTCTAAATCTCAGTGTCAGCTACACAAAAGTGTGTCTTCATACAAATAGTGTTAGAACAGTGTGCTGATAGGTTATTTCTTTTTTTTCCTTTAATCCATGTGGTAGACGACTAATGACTAAACACTAACCATGCCCATAATTCAGTAGTGATCTTTACTGGTTTATCTAGAGTCAAACTGATTTAAAATGCAGTATGTATATAGGTACACAGTCTCATTTTGCTTGAATATTTACCTTAAGGGGCATTTAATGCTTATGGTGTATATAATTCCCTGGATTTTCCTGCTTCTGATTTATTAAGCCAGATAATTTTCCTGAGTATCATTTTAAAATATAGATGCTGCTGTGAATATATTAGTTTCATTTGTGGGGTGGGGGCTGTATGCAGTGTGTTTGCTGGGTTTAACGTTGGCTTCTAATAGAGGAAGTGCATGCATGATCTGTTGTTGCTAATTTTTATATTTGCAATGTCATCAAGAGTTGGGCCTACATCTCGCTAACAAAGAATAAACAAACTTGAATCAAGAGAGCATTGTAAAGCAATAGTGGGATGTAAATTAATTTGGTGTGTGTGTGTAGTGTACATGACCATTTCCACTTCAGAAAAGCTAGCTGTTATAGTACCGTGGTTTCGCCTTTCCTTTTTCCTTTCCTTTCATCTCTTTTCTCTGTGTCCAGTCGTGCCAGCTTTAAGGTACATCTCATTTACAAAGTAACCATGTTGCAGCAGGACAAAGCCTCAGGCTCAAAGAGGATGGTATTCTCATGTCTCACATCATTTTCCCTTCACACCCACTGGTGCTTCTTCCTCTTCCTCGCTGTCACCATTCTGCAAACCTCACATCTCTGCCATCACTTCCTCCTTTTTTTCCATCCTTTTCCATCCCACATTAATTCTTCTATCTATGCATTTCAGAGCTCCCTATTATTATTCTCATGTGAGTTTAGGATTTGCAGAATGCTATCTGAACAGCAATAATAGTGGACAAAGTCTTAAATTACAGTATTTCTTCTTACATATCAGGGTTTTTTCTGCACTTTGAATGATGTAATCACAATCTTTTTCAGCACAAGACCTACGTATCAAAAAGTTATTCACTGTTTTTTATTATTGAATGCTGTCATAAGACCTGCATGATGATTCTTTATAATTTTTCATTTTATTTATTTATTTATTATGGCTGGTTGTTTATCCCTATCTTTAATTTGATGTAAAAACCTAAATTTTGCATAAGAAAGGAAAGAAAGAGACAATAAAAAATATATTTCACAATAAAAAATATATTTCACTATCTTAAAAAATATGTAGGATATAAACTACATTTGACTATCAAGTGACACAGACGCCAAATCAGTTACATACATTTTTCTGTATGACTCTCCTGTAGTAAAAGAAAAATGTAAAAATATATGCAAATATTTTATGCTTTAGATAAGAGTTTATTTCTTTTTATATATAATATCAAATGTCACTAATAGCCAAAGACAATCTTTTACAACTGCTTCCATCAGTGCCATTTTAAACTTTTTTTAAAGCAAGCAATTTTGCCTTCAAATATAAAGTGTCATTTTTTGTATTACTTTCTTTTTCTCTTCAAAACAGTTTTTCAAGAATTGCTTGGTAGCTTTGTTCATATCCCTCTGTGAAAATCCTATGATGGTACTCAGTATATATACTGCGTATAGATTCTGTGATAATCAACATAAAGACAAAAATTAAATTTACATCTGGGAGGCATAGAAAAGGAACAGAAAATGCAAGAGCTGTCTACAAACTGAAGACGCTGTATACAGAAGAATTTAAGGCATTACTTCCTACACCCCCTCCTTCCTGCTGTGCTTGTCAGGTATAATTGGAAGAAAGGATTTGAAAATACAGATTTACTTTCAGCAGTATAGATGTATTTGCTTTGTGGGAAACAGGTTTCCTTCACCCTAACCATTAAGATTCAACCTCTGCATCAGCGTGTGAGCTCCCATCCACGTTGTTCATTCAGATACTTGTTTGGTGTGTGATGCTTGAACGTATCTAAATCTGTCGCTTTTATATTTCTTGGGAAAAAAAGGAAGTGTCCACTTATGGCCACAACAATTGATTTCTGAGTTTCTTCACCATATATATAACTAGAGAAGCATGGCTCCACTTTTAGATAAATCTTATTAGGATCCTGCAGGGTTAAGGAATGAATCGATTTGGTCTGTCAAACCAGGAGATAATGAAAGAATGAGCTCTTACTGTTGGCCTAATTACTTATGATTAATCTAACCCAATGCATTTTTTTTTAACTGTCTCCATCAGGCCACAGAATAATTAGTCTTACATTCACTTTCTGTTTTCTTTTCCATACTCAGTTAGAATATTTGATTATGTAGGAATTGTGTTGTCTGGACAGTATGTACAACTTTATGACATTAACTTTACTTTCTCTATCATCGTTTATGCAGTGCTTACCTTCCACCCGCCAAATTCTTGGTAGCCTCTGGGAAAGCAGTGTCGTGTAACTATGAATGTTGGTGAACACATGACCAAATTCAGAAAAGAGAAATGATTCTTCAGGGAGGGAAAAAATGCTATAGTTCCAACTACAGTTCTTGACTTGTGAAACAGTATTTTCCATTAAAATTGTTATTTTATTTAGAAATGTGCAAACCCTCCTGCTGACTTTGCAAAAGTGTAAGCAACAGTATCCATTAAGAATTTAGATGTTTATGAAAGTTGCCCACTGTATGCATTTATCAAAACATTAGAACAGAGCCGTCTGTGCAGGTACAAGTATGTGATTGCTATTGTGAAATTGTTTTAGCTGTGGTAGCTGTGAGTCTGCACCCTGGCATATTCCCCTGTGCAAGCTGCTGTGTTCTCAGGTGACCAAGGAAGCAGCCCAGTGTGGGCAGGTATTGGCAAGGATGTTGTTTAAACTCCCTGCTTTTAGGATTGAAACTTCTTCTGCTGAAAGTTTCTGTACTTCATTTTGCAAAATATCATGTGATGCCATTATGCTGTAAAAGTCCAGCAGGATCTCTTTCTCTCTTTGATCTATGTAAGTTAATGACCTCAATTACCAATATCTCTGTGTGCCCATGTGCATGAACATGTGGGCACTCACATAAACGTGTTGTTTGATGCTCACGTAAAATAAAGAATGCAAAAAGGAACAAAACCCATCCAGATGTGGTCAGATGGTATAAGGTTTTCCTGAATGTACTTCTTATGCTCTTTACTTAGCCATAATGCAGCTTTCAGAGAGACACATGAAATGATTGATCTTTGGCTGATCCGATGAAGGTGACTGATTTCAAATCTTTGCAGCAAAAAACAATGACACATCTAGTTTTGTAGCAGAAAAAAACCTGAGAGCTATGATGGGAATCCTGCCTTCATTAAACACTAAAATTCTTCTTGAAAACACATTAAATTTTTCTTGTCTGTGACATTCCTGTTAATGTTTTTGCATTAAATATAATTCCTAAAGATACATTCTCCAAAAAATACATCCTAAGTGTTATGTTCCTAAAACCATTTCTTCATTCTTAAAGCAGAACCCTGATTTATAAAAATAGTATGTATACAATTGTCTTTCATGTAATCAGTGACATGCTGAACAATGCTTGGCAAAGCAGACAGCTATTTAGGAGTTTAAACACATGTTGCTAGGGGTTGGTTTGGGTTTGGGGTTATGTTGTTGTTGTTTTAAAATTTGCTCAAACTTTTAAGAAAAAGTCTGTGCATATATATTGTATGCCATGCTCTGTAAGTATATGTAATCAAGCGCCAGCAAATGTTGTAAGTCTTCGGAAACGAATAGTAAAGCAACAATTTATGTCAGCTGTCTGGCTTTCAGTCAGTACTGCAAGTCCTCTCAGTTCCATTTCCACATTCTGAACTTTTCTTGTATCAGTTAAACTCCTAAATAATATCAGCAGTGATCTAATAAGAACATTTTTCTACTAATTGACGTGTCATATTGAGAGATAAGTACCTGAGAAACAATCCTGTTCTCTTACTTCCATCTCTTTCCTCACAAAGGACAAAGGTTTTCAAAGGATCAGATGTCTTTTCTGAAAGTTAGATGATATAGGCTTGTGACCACAAAATGAGAGAGAAATAGACAGAAAAAAAGTATACTTCAACAGAGCTATTGCATAAGTACATTTTGTTGCAAATCTTTAGAGCAGTAGAAAAAGCATCTGTTAGAGGGTTATTTTTTCCTGACTTTTAATTACTAGTCATTGATTTTGGTAATTGCACACATGTACATGCACAATAGTGCAGCAGGATTTCACTTCTGTGGTCTTATCTCAAAACTGGCTTTTAAAATGAGTGCCTATTACTGTAAGTGCTCCATAAGAAAGCAGTGCTCCGCTATTTTTGTCTTACTTTGCAATGCAGCATAACTGTTGCATTTACAACTGGTACAAGTTGGCTCTTTGCCATGCACTTAGAGCCATAAACCCCTACTTTCAGCAAGGAAAATCTCCTGCTATCAGATTTTTAAGTGGTGACTTGCCAAGCTGAAATAAGGAAGAACAGACTTTTCATAAGTGGTCACATATTGTTGTTGAAAATCCAATTACCATTTGCTAAATGCCCATCTCTAAGATTTAAATAAGTTAAATGAAGTGCCTAGCTTTTAAGGAAAATAAGCATGCACCTAAATGGTGAGGAAGATGATCACAAGAGTGCATAGCAATCTTGGGTGCCCTCAGGAATTTTGCTGACTCCATGTAGCATCTGTTTGTTCCAAGACGTATTTCAGGGAACTCATCAGTGGAGGGGCAGATGTGAACCAGGACTTCTGAGTTTTGATTGTTTATAATGACCCTTGCCTTTCTGGATCTACTTTGTTTCAGCATTCCCAGCAGAATAACTCATTGCACAGAGGTGCTAACACTCTCCCTTTTTGGTCTTAAGCCTTTCAGTGTGAAACTGGTAGACCTCCCAAAACACTGAAAGAGGTATTCAAAAACTGAGAAAGGAGAGAACGACCTGGCCAGAAAGACTAAGGCTGGCACTACCCACTCTTTAGCTTGGCTAGAATGACTAGGGCTTCTTCCTTGGCTGTGACCTGCTTTTAACCATTGCAATCTAGTTAGTTCACCTGTTAAGGCACAGCAGCAGAATAAATCAGATTCCCTTCTGGAAGAGGGGGCTCAAATGTGCAACCCAGTGAACATGGGTGAGCCAGTGGCTTGGCATCTGCTGAGCTGTGGTAGGTGTCCATGTCTCTGCCTAGCACAGGGGATATGCAAAGTAATTACTTGACAATTAAAGAGGTTGAATTTCCTCCCATTTGCTCTGGGCTAGGCATGTGGACCTGGGCAGTTACCATGGCTTTGCTGATACACAGTAAGTTCTTTGGATGCTACAATTAAACTGTGTATTTATGTGCTTATATGCATCTACTAATATATATACATGCTGTCGTCTGCAATTCCCAGTAAGTTCCTTAGATCTTGTCCCTATTCAAGGCTATTTCTGCTTTTGCTGATTAGTCTAGCATATTCTAATAGTAACATTACTTAGCTGTATTACTATAAATATCTCACCTGGACACTTTTTCTGGAGCAAGAGTTAACTTTTTACAGCTTAGTTAAAATTACTTTTAAAAGCAGAGGACACATGAACGGACAGATGAAACCCAAAACATAAACCTGAAACAAATTTCATTTCAGCTCCCGCATCTGAATGAGCAAGCTGTATGTGTGAAATATAGGAGCTTGAAAGCACCAGGGATTTAACTTGGGGCCATTCAGGGATACTTTTGCCTGGAACACACAGGAGTTAGAGTACTTTTAGGGGATATGTCATGTACTTCCAGCTTGCTTGTACCAAGACAGGTTGACTTACCGGTGAATTAGCCTGTTTCTCATGCAGTGTGATGTAAGCTAACTCAGGCAACATTACATACATGCTGAAATGCAAGTGACCTCAAGGAGTTATACTCTTACACCAGAGTAACTTACTTGCATGCTTTCATGCCCAGAAAATGGAAAAGGGAGAGTCATATTATATGAAGTGTTATAAACGATCTAACTGGTTCAAGTCAGGGGGTATCTGTGCTCTTTTTTGTCTCTCCCCATAAAGCTAGTGGGGGGTGTCCCCAGGTACCATTGGATACCTAAGCAGGCGTAATTGTCATTGTTGAGATAATGATCTGGAGGGGGTTGCTTCTTTAATTCTTGTACTCCAAAGAAGTTTAAGATATGGACTCTGTATCCATTTAATTTGCATCATTTTATGTTTCAGCAAGATAGTGAGAGTGAGGACTTTTCAGAGCCTTTGTGCAAGTCATGTAATGGTTTTTAAGTCTGGCAAGCTCTGTGTGTACCATGTGATGTTTTCCCAGCAAAAAAAAAATGCCTGTTTGCTTTAAATCTGATTTATTCATACAACTCCTTTAAAGGTCTTTTACCCTTCCTTCCCTTCCCACTGGAAACCCACTTTTATGTCCCTGTGGAGGCCAGGGGAGAAAAAAAATCCACATTTCTAAATGCACAGAGGACTTTATATGGAAAAGGCCAACATGATTACTCAAAGTATGAGGATGAACACATTTTTAAATGTGGGTGTCTCTTGTAGTCATATATATGCATGCATTCTCCCTGTGCAAATATATATATGCATGCACATACACGAATATGAGTAATGAATACACAAGTAACTTCATAGCGCCCCTTGACATATTGTTTCCACTGAGTATTTTCAGGAAAAATATGTTTTCCAGCTAAATTTTGTGCAGTATTAAATGCTAAGCCAATCTGCATAGCGTTTAAAAGGTATAAATCTTATCTGCTGGGAATAATCTTTTATCAGCATGTTTGCCTCACACTGTTGAGTCAAGCCAGGGTTCTAAATTTACAGTAAACTCTGGCATCCTTGTTTTGACTATGTGAAAATTTTTCATTTGTTTATGCTTTTCCAGAATTAAGTCTGTGATCTACTTGCAATAGAAATATTTAATATATATTCCTTGATTGCTTCTACAGTTCCACTAGTTTTGTATGGGTATACAGATTTTATTTCTCCTTTTGGAAGCATTTTCTTTTAATGTGTTGTTATAAAGGATGTTACAATCAATAGTTATAAAAAATACTGCAATTAAAAAGTTAAATGAATAATACCTGAATTGTAGATTTTGACTCATAAAAGATTTCTGTTGACCAAGACTGAAAACTTTCCAATTCTTATGATTTGCATGGAGGAAAAACCACACTTGATTCTGAATCAGGAGCTTTGTTTAGGAGGAACAGTCAAACTTTGCTTATTTTTAATATCACAACAACATTTTTGAAAGACAACAGCACAGGTATGGAACATACATGTACAGATACAGATATAACATCTTTATGAGGTAAAGAAAGTGACTTCTGAATGTTAACTCCTTTATTATGTCTCTCACATCAACTGATGCTAATAGTGCTCCAATATACTGTTCCAGAAATCCTGATTTTGCATTTCTTGACTTTTTAAATATTTTGTAGTTCACATCATGAAAATAAATGTTATTATTTTATTCACTTTAACTTAAAAAAGTATAGCGCACACTGAAGTAGATACACTGATGATTATTCTGAAGTTACAGAGTAAGAAGGGCTACTACATACATACATATTTAGTGTTTCAAGCCTCAGAGCAAAGTTAGTGATGCATATAAATCATTATTTATGCAATATACTTACATAATCCATATGCTCACTCTATAGAAACAATATGTAGGAAGCAACAGAAAAGTCAAAGAGATTGACCTTGTACAGTTATGAAGCAGTTGGACAGGATGGGTACGCTTGGGTGTCCCAAACTGCTCTCCTCCAGTGCCACAGGAAGAGAGAAGGAACCAACAGAAGTCAGTGGTATCTCTCAAAAAAAAACAGTTTGTTGATTCTGTTTTGCAGGAACATATCCCACTGCCCCTATTCTGGAAAAGCCTGACTAGTGTTTTGTGCATCTTTGAACCCTGTTCAAAATTTGTGCTTTGGGGATTGCCGGGAGGAGTAGGTCTGCTCACGGTTCCCCAGCTCCCTCTTATCCTGTTTTAATCTATCTGGAGGATTCAGCATGATCCAGCCTTCACCGGTTGTAGCTTCTGTGAGCAGTCTATTTTCAAGCATCTTCACAGGGATCCAGTCTCATTCTAATCTGTTTAGACACATCGTAGGCAGTTTTCTGAGGACTATATCTGTGGCAGGTTGGAAATTTTGTTCACTACCAGCTATTTTTGTGTGGCTGTTTTGGTCTGCAAATAGCTTCATGAAAATATTTTGTATGCCCAAACATAGCCTTCTGAAAAATCCAAATAAACCAAAAAGTCTCTGTGGGATTTTGCTAGCATTAAGGGAAAACAGTGGATTATCAGACCTAAAAAAAAAAATGTTGGGAGTCTATATATATATATCTTTTCTTAAGAAGGTATAAGCAGTGAAAAGCAGAATTGAGTTTGTAGTGAAAGCACAACAGACATTATGCTAAAAGCTTGGTACGACTAACATCAAGACATCAAACCTTCAAATATATTTGCAAAAATATGATGGCAAAAACAGATTATATTTTACCTGGTCAAGAAGATGCCCGTTATAACAGTGAGAAATAGAAACTATTAAGCTTATATAAGAAAGCTTCATGTGTCTGAACTGCCTTTAAAACAGTTTGCTCTCTATGTGGCATGCAGACAAGGATGTAAGAAGTGTGTTTTTCTGTCCTACAGCTTACAGGAGAACAAGGAGATGTCATTAACTGCAGTGGGTTTGCTATCTACACGTCTTCAGCTTCATTATGTTAACTGTGCAGGCTGATGAACTGTAATTGTTTCCTGGCTACCATTGGTAGGAGATAGGGTGACAAAGGGTGTTGGAGCACTGCTAGGTTCCTGTTTCTCTCATTGATCTCTATGAGAACAATCATTATGATAATGATTCTAATCCAAGCTTCTGTAATATAACTGAGAAATAAATGCTTCTTGGTTAATATGCCTCAATTAATGGGTCACCCAGTGTAGCTGCAGCAGGTTGCAAGTAAGTAGCTTTCAGGATCTGAGCCCAAATGATTATAGGTTTTCTTTCCTTTTTTAGATGAAATGGATTCATAAGCCTTACTCAAATGAATCGCTCTTGTAGTCATTAATTATAGTATACACATGTTAATGACATCATTATCAGGAGATAACATAATGTTCCATGGACCACGTGTTACAGTTGTTTCCTGTGCAAACAATTGTGCTTGATAACACAGTCTGTCACAAAATGTCAAAAGAAACCACATGGTGTCTTGAAATGATTGTGAAATTATCATGTGTCACAGCTATGTATGTCATAAACAATACCATCATGACTGAATTTTTCATTAGCTTCTTGGGTGAGGGATACTGAAGAGAACAAACAATTAAGATCTTGAACATCTCAAGTGCAGCACATAATGCAGCACTGAATTGTTTAAAGCATACCGTGTGACTGAATTAAAATGCATTAGTGATGAATTGAGGATATGCATAGTAATAGGCAATATTAAGGACCTTTGGTGATTTTTTCTTAGTTTTATTAAACATAAGCAGAAAGGAATTAATTTTTTAATATTCTATGGCTTAGTTCTCTTCTAGCACCTCCCTTTCATCTTGTATGAGGACTGGATAGTAAGACTGTAGGAGAGTTGCCAGTGCAACTCTTACTTAAGCAAATGAAATCCTAGCCAAGCGAAAGTCAGTGACAAAGCTCCTCTGGACTTCTACAGGACCAGAACCAGGTGGTGTATTGAGCTCTAGAAGTGTGAGTAATCTCACTTACACCCCTACCACGATACAGCAACAGTTTCAAGCCCATGGTCCGCCCGTGGGTTTTGGTGTGGGCAGTCACAGGAACAGAGCTCCTCCCGTTAACCGTGGCAGCAGGTCCAGCGGGTTTCCCACAGCACTTAACTACTAAACCCTTCCTGGCTTTGCCTCTGTGCAGCCCAGTTCAGTAAGAAAGACTGAACTCCTTCTTTTTGTTATCTATGGATTTTGGCAGTGTTACCAGCTTTTAAAGTTTTCCTTCTGAACTATGAAAGTGACAATTTATTGAGCTATCTATTTTTGGTTTTCCTGTTTTTCTTTTACTGAACTGAGAAACGTGATTATTCTCCTTCTGGAAGTAAGCTGTGCAAAATTGCCAAGAGGCATGGGTTCGCCAGGCACAGAAAGGTTGAATGGTTTTCCCCGGGGGCTGCAAAGGCTGCTTGTTACGGGACTGCCAGGAGATTTCTTCCTCTAATGCTGCCTCCTCGGTAGGGTTATGTGGAACCTGCTGACAAACAGCTCCCTAGAAGAGCTGTCAATATCATCATCTTCCAGACCTGTGCTTTTTTTAATCCACAAGACTGTGTGTTTAGATGCTCTGATGATAACAATAATACTGCTTTAGTCACGCAGTAATTAGCCGTCAGTAACAATGTAGACGAAGGGTGCTACCCAAACTTTGCTCCTCCATCCTCTTTCCCTAACCATTGAATTTCAAAAAGTGTGTGCTCCTGATGCTGATGCTACTTTTTATGAAAAATACATGTGAGCCAACCAGCCTCCCTGAAGCAAGTTGAAGATAGCTGACATGCAAATATTTTAGAAAATTTAAAGTTGAAAGACCAGTCTCTAAAGCAACATCTTAGTTTACATTTTTGTACTCTGTGGTTCCAGGTGATCTCAAAAGAGAAAACCATCTCAGAGGCTGCTCTTGAATTATATCTCTCCTTACCAGTAATAATGAGATGGGAATTCTTGATAGATGACCTGTTTTTACACTTCCTGAGAGGTTTCAATAAGATTAAGATAATGATTCAGATTCCTTTCTGTTTCCACCTGAATTGGAGTACCAAATCTTCCAATGTTCCCTGCAAAACTGATTATTCAGGTTTACAGTCTTGCAGTTACCAACTAGCTCAGCCCTTATACATGCAATAAATTACCAGTGACCCTTTTTTCACCCCCTTGCCTCAAAGTCCCATTCTCTGCAAAGGATATCATCTAATTAAAAAACACAACAGGGGCCTGCTCATACAGGAGGGTAGACTTAGGTGGGGGGGAAACTGTGTGACATTACAGGGATTTATTCTGGCAAAGTCTGAGGCAAGGAACGTGAGCTCTGGAGAGAGGTGTAAGAGACTAGTGAGATTTATGAGAGACTGGCAGAGCTGACAATAGAAACTGGAAGAGTTACTGGAGCTGCCAGCAACTTTGCAAGCTTTTGGAAAGAAAAATCAAAGGATTATTATTTGTTAGCAGCAGTATTAAAAATGTGTTTAACTGACACAGGGCTGAGAAGGCTTTTCCTTTCTTCGGTGCTGCAGATATGATTGCATTTATATCTTTTTCTCACAGTTCACTAGAGTTCAGCTTCTTAATGAGCTGTTCGTTGTAAGACTAGTTCTGGGCACTTTGTCTCTTGGTTGATGCTGCTCATACATAACAACCGAGTCAAGTACACAGCATAAATACAGGAACATTTCAGGAACCACACAACTTTAAGAAGTTTCCAAGTTATCCTTGGAAAACCTTTGTGAAATATGAGTTTGGATCTGTTCTTTTCTACCTGTGTAACTACCTCAAAAGACAGCAAACACATGCCACACATTATCTATAGAAATAATTCATCGTCTAGATATTCAGGGCATATTTTTAGGAAGACTTCAATTGCATTCAGGGATGTCCAGCAATTTTGCAAAGCAACTTGAACACCTGGACATAAAGGAAAGAACATAACATCTGTCAAAGAAGGTCAGAAGTAACCTTCTAGGAAACCTTAATTTTGCCACAGAAAATAGAGTAAAATGAAAGTATCCTATGTGGCATTCAGCAAGCCTAGCCAAAAGACCAGTCTTCTTTCTTGCTTCATTTCATTTCCTATTTTCTAACCAACTGCACGATCAAAATTAAGGTAGAAATAGGACAAGTAGCATCATTCGCTAACTGCATAACCCTGAGCACTTTGTACCCCCTGTACTAAAGGAGACCTTACCTTGTTGGAAAACAATGTTTGTGTAATTAAGGGTTATCATCAAACATGATCACAACAAAACAGGAGACTGTTGGAAGTTTCAGTTATTTTGTTTATTGAAATTTGGGGTGCTTGAATTTACCATTTAAAATAAGTTTCTTTCTTAATCCATATAAGATTAATCCAGAGAGGATATCTTGTGGTTCTGTATATACTTTAATTCTTACATATTTTTAAGGTCTGCCACCAGTAGAGTCTGAATATTTAAGTCTTCAAAATAGATTTCTGTCATTCAAGTTGCAGGTTTCAATACTAATGGAAGATGGAACACACTCTTTGAGCCGATTGCTGGATCTGGAGAAATGGACAAAGCAGCCTGGTTGAATAGTCCCCCATTTTCTTTCCTAGGAATTGAGGAAAAAAACTGTTGTCCACAAGACGTCCTGAAGGTGTCCAATGTCATCAATGACCCACTTAACTTACTAGAGGGAAAGAAAAAATAAATTGGGATGGAGAAGCAATCTGCTTTTATCACCCTTTTCCTTGCATAAGTAAAGATAAAGCGGTGTACTGGTGGTTTTGTCCAGTTTAGAGTTGTAGTTGCAGCTGCTTTGACAGTGGCAGCACCTACCTTTTTAGAACATTCATATTCAGTTATTAGTTTGGCATCATGCTGATATTGTTATTACTTTCATTTATCTTACTAGTAGGGAAAGTGAAAAAGTCATGTTATTTTTCAGCGTCTTTCAACTGTGAATTCTCAGTGAAATACTATGGGACAAAGGTGTAGTACTTTACCAACAAGGGATTTTTCATGCCAAATTTCAAAGAACAGCCAGATTTTCCATCAGTTAACACAGAGCAGAAGTGCAAGAGTTTCTCAAGATAAAATCTCAGGATGTTTTTTACAGGATCTTAGGTAATATGATAAATCTTTCATTAAAAGCAGCTACCAAAAAAAGCTGAGTTCAAGTAGTTATTTGCAGAGAAGTAGCATGGGTATACAACACTAGATTGTGTCCTGCCCATCAATCTTGCAGTGTTTTTAGCAAGAAAACTAGAAGCATTCATCCATGGGGAAATTCATTAAACAAGAAGCTGACTAGAAATCAGTGATAACTTGACTTCATGGTAAATAAGAGATTTTTAAACCTCTGATTCAATAATACAGTGAACTTGTGTATTGTATTTTACTTGGCAAAACTATTCTTTCAGTTCCTCATAGAATTAAAGAGTCAGGAATCTATTCCCAGGTGACCACCAGGACATCCATGTCCCTTAGAGTGATTTTAGCTTCATGAATTTGAGCATTTGTACTAGTATTGTTTGGCTGAAAAAAAGATTCAGTTTTGAGAATTTTCATACATTTTCATAATTTTTTTCCTTTTCTGTCAGAATTTGCATTTTGAAGATTCTTGTAAGCATGTTGGTCTGATTTTTGGACAAGTTCAGAACTGTAATATACATTTTTTTCCTCTCCTGCTTTCAGTGTTTTATATCACCTTTAACTAGGAGATCTCATTTGGTGAAAGCTCCTGGAGAGGGTGAAGCAGCAGTACCGAGTTTTAAAACAAACTGTACCATTTCTGTGCTTATATCATAGTCTTTATAAGATAAGTAGCTCTAACTATTGCTTAATAGAGGGTTTCTACAATTTAAAAAAAAAAAAAAAAGATTTTTCTAATTGGTTAAGCCATTGGCAATGTGTCTAATTAGTCAGGTTATGCAAGGAATTGAAGAGCCTGTGAAGCTGATAATGGAAAGCAGTGCCTTTTGCCTCTTAGACGGTATTTGAAATCTTCTGGATTTGTGGTGAATGAAGTAGCATTACTGTCTAAAAAGTGTTTGGTGCTCTGAATCCAGTTTCATAACAGAGACAGATTAACAAGAAGAGAAGCTTGCACAGCAGCTGATGGCTTTTGTGTTTGTTTATGAATAAAATAAACAGAAGAGTTCCATGTCCTAGGGAAATGATAATTATGAATGATGGCTTGCTGAAAATTATGATTTCATTTCTCTGTATAATTTCCAATGTTTTTGTGGACAGAAAAATGAAACGTTAGATAAAAATAAATGCTTAGAAATATTTGGAAAGTTCCATCCATTGACTCCCCACCAGTAGATTTCACACACAAATTATTGCCCAGGAACCAGGTTCTGAGGGACCAGACCAGCCGTGGCTGACTGCAAATCCTCCCAGATGTCTCAGGAAGATGGTAGTAAAAGCTGAACCAGGAGCTGTGGAGCTCAGAGCTCCACCACCCATGGTGTCAAATCACAGGCACACTCAGGGTCCTCGGCTTCATCACAGAGGGCTGGGAAATCCTGAGACCCCTATTTCAGGCAAGGTTTTTGCCATTTTCAGATTACCTGTTTTGGAGCCAAGGAAATGTTGGGCATCCTACTTTCACAGCTGGGAACATGAAAGCCCTGATCGCTCCTCTCCAAGCCTGAGCCACCTGTCCAGTCTACTGGGCAGTGCTGTGCTATAACCAGGGACCAGCAAACCATTTCTTTCTGCATAAAAAGTCATAAAAAGTGAGAGGGTATCCCAAGGAATAGTGGTTAGGCACTACTATAGTAATAGTATATATACTTCATTTTGCAAACAAAATCAAATATTAATTGAAGATAATAAACTAATAGTTTTAGTCTGACTTATTTTACTTTTTGTGTTGTTGACCTTACCCAAGCCTGTATATATAGTGAAATATCTGTCATGCTAGAAAAACAGAAAATGCGGAGGGAGAGGCTGAGGCATTTAGGTTCAAGGTTGTGTCCTCAAATAGGCAGTGATCATTGACTATATTGCTTACTCTGAGTGTTTGTAGTCTCTTTTTCTTATCTTTTGACCAGTAATTGAATGCTGAGCTAATAAACCCTTTTCAGCAATTCCTTTCATCAAAGAGACCACATTCTCATAAAAAGTTTTGGGTCGAAGAAATCAGCTGTTCTCTGACAAAAAATGACAGTCAAAAGTCCCAAAAGGGATGGTTCTGAAAAGTTTCCTACCAACTTATACGAAACTCTAAAATGCATCATAGAAAGAGCAAGACCACCCCAATAAAACCTGAACATAAGACCTCCCTGTGTATGTGACTAATAAGGTTGCTATATAGTGCATAAACCCACACTATTCCATTGTAAGTGCTTATTCCTTTTATAATGGAATATAATTTAAAAAAATAAAAACAACCCCAAGAATCACCAAATCAGCACTTGAAACTCCTGGATTTCCTAAAGCCGAACTCTTTGTATGAAGATCATTTAATAATTTAGGTAGCAAGTTTAGACCTAAGTACAGATTTTGTGTGTGTGTTTTTCAAGAATGTGATTAAAAAAAGAAACATTTGACAATCATCTGGTTAAAAAAAAATTATCAAAGAAGTATATTCATATTGTCCCTGTAACTAGCTGCTTCATTTATCATATTCAACATCCCTCATATACAATATGTCAAACCATGCTTAGAAGTATGACTTTCTTCTTACTTTGCTGGTGGTTGCATTACCACCACTGGCATTTTGGCCTCTGCTTTTGGGTGTTCATTCTGTATATGGGAGAGGGAATGGAGTTCCTATTCCTTTGAAACACAATTTCAATTTAAAGGAAAAAAATAAATCAAGTCCTTTGAACTCCTTATAACTTTCATGCTGTGGGAAGGTACTGTGGAGGAAGGTGACCTGCAGCCCTGTGCCATGTGCTTTGTTCATGAGATGGATGGTTATAATTTACTCCTGAAACACTAGTATTTACAATGCCTTTCCTTGGCTGAGGGGTAAAAATGGTCTCCAGAGAAATAGAAACATTTTTTTAAGAGCGTATTGAAAAGAGAAATCCACAGGACAGCTGAAGGTCAAGGGAAGAAGGCAATGAGCGTTGCTTTGTCTTCTTTTCCAGATAATGAAATAATTCTCCTTATTTGCCTCCATGGAAAACACTTATTATTTTTTTCCTCTCTTACTCACTCACACACATGTGCATATGCACGCATGCAAGCATGAACGCCCCCCCCCCCCCGCCCCTTGACCTCAGTTATATAGGAGGACCCTGGTTATATAGCAGGACACTGTCAACATCAGGAACAGTATGGTAAAATTTGGCTTTAAAATGCCTTTTCAGCTGTTCTCTGGCTCACAGTTGGAGGAGCTTATTGTCCGCTCTGAATAAGCCAAAATAACTATAACCCTGGTTCAAATTAGGGTCTGCTTCGTCTGGCCTTAGGCATTTGGGTACTGGAGCCAAATTGTCAGCCATTACTTTTGTCTGGAAGATTTATTAATTGTTCAGTGTAATAGTCCCAAAATACTCAGTAGAAAGGCTAGCCTTTAGATTTGACAAAACACTGCAAAGACATGATAGCAATGAATGTAAAAGGCACAAAAAAATCCCCATGGGGGGATGTAATTTTAGATTTAATCAAAGTAAGTGAGAATTTTCCTTTCTGATTTTCTGCTGTTAGAGCTGCTGCTTATTTATGGGTAAATGTAACTCACGGAAGTATTATACAGAATATCTTTACGTTAGAAATATTGTGTTTATCCAAGCCCTTTTTCTTCTTTACTAGTAATTCCTTGTTTCCATAAGACATGTATTAAAAAAATTGGTAAGCACAAAAGTTACCTATCAGCTTTTCCTAGACTGCACAGTCTTTAAGATGGTTCCCCACTCTTCTGGAAACTTTCTCCTTTTACTGACCAACATAAGAGACCTGTTTTCCCTGTAGAAACTGCTGGCGTGCTGAGCAGCAAAAGTAGAAAATAGACCTCACAGTGGAAAATAAAAGAACAGATTAGGAATCAAGTTTGTTATTTTTCAGCAACAAGCAGAGCTAATACTCCATAGATGCTCAGACCATTCCCAATCCATTCCCAGAAGGTCTCTGTGACAAGGAACAGAATTAGAATTTTGACTGGAGAAACCAGATTGATGTCCATTAAAATAAATGTCTTCAGAGCTTTTTATTAGGATCTTATTCTCCCCACTTGAATCTCCTTTCCTGTCTTTCCTGAGATAGGAGCATTTATTGACATCCTAAATCTCCTTAGTTAAGAGAATGTAGACAAGATTACACCTTTAGCACTGGATTTCCCTGACTTTAAGCTGGACTTCTAAAGGTTGGTTGTAAAAGTCTAAGCAGCTCACCCTGAGGTCCTTTTATCGTCAATAAGAAGCCATTCGTTGTCTTTAAGGCAAGATGAATGGCCCTCCGGAAGGTCTTGTTTCCCCCCAAGGACTGCTACAGAAGAAGCCCTCATTTGACTTGCTGAAGGTTTGGATGACTTATGTTTAGCCACCTGAAGTTAGGTTGAGATGAATGCCATCGACTGGTTCTATGAACGTGCTTTACCTCCATGCACAGGTGAATGCTTTTGTATATACATGCAATGCAATAACACCTTTCTGTTAGTATTAATATGCAGAATATATATATATTTATATCATTTGTGTTAACGTACTTATCTAGAGAATAGAGATACATAAAAATATAGAGAGTTGTATCTTACTGATTTTAATATATTCGAGTTCTGTTCCCATCATCAGTGTATTAGATGCTATTGGTCTATCTGCATCTATCTAGACAATAAAAACATAATTTACTCCAAAAGGCCAGACAGGACTAGTTCTACCAGAGCTCTCTTTCTTATACATCAGCAGATAGTATTTCATGGCTTTTTAGCTCAGAACTGAGCTGTTACAGACCCAAGTCACCGTGCTTAAAACTATACTTACTTGCATGAATGAGCAATGAATGAAAACCATTAATGTCCCAGCATGCACTGCTCACCAATACTCATTTTTGTTGTAGCCAGAGTTTCTTAGTGTGTTTCTGCTTCATTTAAACCCGTCAATACCTCAATTAGTGCTTGCTTCTCTTCCCCTGGGAGGGACATTTACACATGTCACTTCACAGCCTCCAAAATCTAAAAGACCCATGGGAACTGCTGGATCATAAAATATATCCTGATTAAAGCTTGTGTTTTCCAGTGACTTTCTTCCTTTTTTTTTTCTTTTAAACTTGTAAACTGTTCAGGTATTTTTAATGGAAGGGCACAAATGGAAAGTTTAAAGCATAACCACTTGTAAGAAAATAAATACCCTCCCATGTGATTCTACAGTCTCTATTTTTTACTGATTTGCATTCAGTAAGTCACAAAAAATTAAAGCACTGTATTTTACAATTATGACAGCAGTAACCCTCTCAATTAACATTAAAACTTGATGCCATCTTGATGGCAGACTGAATTAAATTTAAGATCAAAGCATTGGAGTAGTTATCTAAAATTATATATTGCTAGTTTTAACTATTTAACATTCCTGCTCTTTCCAGCCTGACTTTTATACAGGGTGGTGAAAGATTGTAATTGATTTGGAATAGAAAGTGACCCAAGAATTTTATACTTAATGGGCACATGTTTCTAATGCTAATTTTTAGGCATCCGTGTTTTTCAACAATGGCGATGATGGTAACGCTAACATTGTCCATTCATTTCCTGTGAAGGAAGATGGTCTTTGTCCAAGTCTTCATAGATCACAATCATATACATGTTAATGTAATTTTTTATAGATCTTTGATCACTTTTTTTTTGTTTGACAATTAGCCAAGCTTTGATGAAGCTGATTTTCCAGTGCCTTGTGGGTTACCATAGTTTGTCACAAATTTCCACAGGCTTTTACTATAACTGACTGCAGGGAACAAAGCTGTCAGCTTATCATTTCCCATTTTCTTTCTCTGGGTTATTAGGAAGTGCAGTTAGACAAAATGGGAATTGAAGCTGCATGGCAAAGCAAAAGAAAGTCACATTCATTTCAGAACCATGTCAAAGTCAAAGGAAAGACTGAGAAATATAAGCAGCTGCTGGTCTCACGTGTATCATTTGCAGACAGCAGTTTGCACTGTACAAACATAAAACTAATGCAGGAAAAGACCTCAGGAAGAAGAAAGAATTGCCTTTGTGATTTGAGAGAAAAGACCTTTTTTATTTTATTAATGTGTCTTTTGGTTAAAATTCATAGTTGTCATGCAAAATAAATCAACTTCTTTTCCTATAATGTGACCCGAAACCACTTCTGAGTGAATAAGATATGAACCCTAAATGTTCACAGCCTTTACCCTGACATATTCAATCAGATCATGAGCCACTGGTGGAGCTGCCAAGTACTCAAGACATCATTGTCATTCTTATTAAAGCTTAGCATCAAACAAGGACTGTTCTAACTTGGAAACACATGTTTGAATAATACTTACAATCAAAGTAACTTCATTTATATCAGTGGAATAGTAGCTGAAATGGTATTTTAGGGTGTACAAAACCCTTATTCATTCCCACTCAGTGATTTATTTCTTTTAAGAATTTTTTTCAAAGATTACCTTGTATGGATGTCCTAATGTCCTAATAATGCAGTTACCACTGAGTCTCTTGTTTTGATATAGGATTTGTAATGCAAACTTAGGTAGCTGGGACATGCACTGGTCATGTCTATGTTTAATATCTCTCTATTATTTATATATCATAACTCTCATGGACATCACTCTTCACTAAATAGAAACATAAAGATGCCATTTCTGCTGTGCACAGTCTCTTTTTCCATGGCAGTACTGTTTTTCATACTGTTCCATAAGAAAATTATTTGGCTAATAGAACTGCTAATGAAGCTCTTGCGTATTGTCCAGAAATCCATTCATCTAACAGTTTTTAATGGAAGCGTACAAAAAGCTACTAACCTTCCTTTTAGGGCAGGTTGGGGGTAGAAGGTAATTTGATTTGTTTTGCTTTGTTTTAAAAATATTTTCAGGAATATATTTATCAATAAATTTTCTGAATTTATTTTGTATACACTGTAGACTGCTGAAACTAAAACTGAGTAAATAATTCAGTCTGTCATATTAACTCATCAAATTTTTACTTCTCTCCTCAAATTTCTCAGGTTTATGTGTTGTTTGAAATTATTTTTCCTAGTCTGGAACCTCAGTGGCAATTAATTTCAAAACACTTGCTTTTTTTATTTTGAAATGCATGCCATATTGATTAGTTACGTAATTCACCTGGTATTGCTTCTATTTGAGAGTTGCATTGCTTACACAAAAAATTCTGTACTGATTCCAAGCAATATAGTAAAACATTGCATTCAAAATTCACTTTCATGAAATATTTAAATATTTTAAATTGAATTTTTAACATAATTATCTTAAAAGAACATGTCTCTGAGGAGGTTCACAACAGATGAACATGAGTAGGTAACAAACATGAAATTTATTTTCAAAATTAGTGAATATTGGTAGAAAATAGTTGTCATTAATTATATGTCCATTACTTTTGTGAAAATAACTTGTATTCATAAAAATGGGATGCTTATTTTTGTGTTAACGTATTTCTTTCATGCTTTGAGACATGCAGTTTGTTTTCTAGTCTTGGGCATCTCTTGAGGATGAGGACTAAGAGCATTATTTTCACCTGCTGGAAAGGTCACAGTTTTACCAAGGAACTGTGTGCTTAAAGTAAAGTATTTGAGCAGTCCTATTGTTTTTAAATTCTCTGCTAGATTCAGGACACCATTTGAATTCTGGAGAGATGCTACTTAAGTAAGCAAAAATGTCACTTATCAGAAAGGGAAAACTGAAGTTAAGAGAAGAATTTTAGCAAAGCATTCACTGACTCCTGGAAGTCTACTAAATTTGAAAATAAATTAACAAATAGATATCAACTAATTACAGTGTGAGAGCTAGTCCCCCTTAAATGTAAGTAATATATTTGCATGGGCTTTCTTTACCTGAGCAAAAGTGGATTAAGGAAGAGGGAATTTGGTTTTGAGGTAGAAAAATCTCATTTGTCATGGACCTCTCTTCTCACCACAGCCAGGTTGCTAGAAAAATACCATTTGGAGACTACAGATAGCCATAGTTCTTAAACATACTGAGAACTTCAGTCAGTCTTAGAATCATTTATGGCTGCTACAACGATATTTAGTGTTTAATTACAAATTAAAAGGTCGGGAGCCTTTTAATTTGCTTTCTTCCCACATGGCTATTTCCATCTATGAGCTAAAAGAAAAAATAGTTATTCCCCCCCACACTCCCTACATAATTTTTAAAATGAACGTGAATTTCGGTTTTCTAGTAATTCGTGAAGGTTTATTCTAAAAGGATTCAAAAGTTTCTGTTACTTTGCTCAAGCTTCACCTAACTTACTATAGCCTTCTTATTCTGGATAATGAGACTAGTCTTTGTCAAGGTAATTAAATGTTTTCATTTTTATTTGCATTCATTTCCTGATGAAACACTCAGCAGTAGCAGAGAAAAGAAAGATAGATTAAGTAATTTTTACTGAATCTGAGGAAAGGTCCAGGTTCAGTTTTCTTCAAGAATAGGACAAAAGGTTCTTGTTTTGTCTGAGCCAGTTCCATGATTCTTAAGAGTAACCTCAACTACTGAATTTTACACTTTGACTTTAATGATGAAGTTGTTAATACTATAAAGCACACAAAGAAAGGGGAAAACAATGGGTTGACCTGGGAAAAGGAATAAACAAACCAGCTTTCCAAATAGAAGCCCAACTTTAAACAGAGAAATCTCCTAAATTAATGCTGCTGGCAGTGATATGCATACCTTGAAAATGGAAATCTACCTGGACTTGTGCAAAGCATTTTACACTGTCCTGCACAACACCCTTGCCTCTAAATTGGCGAGACATGGATTTCATGGATGGAGCACTCGGTGGATAAGGAACTGGCTGGATGGTTGCACTGAAAGAGTTGCGGTCAACAGCTCGATGTCCAAGTGGAGACCAGTGACGAGTGGCATTCCTCAGGGGTCAGTATTGGGACTGGCACTGTTTAACATTTTTGTCAGCAACATGGACAGTGGGATTGAGTGCACCCTCAGCAAGTTTGCCAACGACACCAAGCTGTGTGGTGCAGTCGACATGCTGGAGGGAAGGGATGCCATCCAGAGGGACCTTGACAGGCTTGAGAGGTGGGCCCATGTGAACCTCATGAAGTTCTACAAGGCCAAGTGCAAGGTCCTGCACATGGGTCGGGGCAATCCCAAGCACAAATACAGGCTGGGCAGAGAATGGATAGAGAGCAGCTCTGAGGAGAAGGACTTGGGGGTGTTGGTTGACAAGAAGGTCAACATGACCCGGCAATGTGCTTTTGCAGACCAGAAAGCCAATCGTATCCTGGGCTGCATCAAAAGAAGCATGACCAGGAGTGGTCGAGGGAGGTGATTCTGGACATGGACCTGTTGGAGTGAGTCCAGAGGAGGGCCACGAATATGATCAGGGGGCTGGAGCACCTCTCCTATGAAGACAGGCTGAGAGAGTTGGGGTTCTTCAGCCTGGAGAAGAGAAGGCTCCAGTGAGACCTTATAGCAGCCTTCCAGTACCTAGAGGGGCCCTACAAGAAAGCTGGAGAGGGACTTTTTACAAGGGCGTGTAGTGATAGGACATGGGGTAATGGCTTTAAACTAAAATAGGGTAGATTTAGATTAGATGTAAGGAAGAAATTCTTTACTATGAGGGTAGTGAAGCACTGGTACAGGTTGCCCAGAGAGGTTGTGGATGCCCCATTCCTGGAAGTGTTCAAGGCCAGGTTGGATGAGGGTTTGAGCAACCTGGTCTAGTAGGAGGTGTCCCTGTCCCTGGCAGGGGGGGTTGGAACTAGATGATCTTTAAACCCAAACCATTCTATGATTCTATGAAATCATCATAATCTATAAACTGTAGCTTTTATTTTGTCCAGCTTTGACCAACAGACCTTTAACAATGCCCAGCACACATGGCATGCTTCAGAGAAAGACGTGGAGAACCCCAGAGGAGAGAGAATTGGATTAATTTGTCCCATAGGGAAGCCTACTCCAAAATCCTGGAACATGATGCTATGCATTCCTTGAACATGCACAGCAACATGCCCTTCCCTTCCAAAATTCTCTTATATAAATACATATCATTATATGAGTGTGTATATAATGTATATTTGAAGAGATATAAAGTATACACACACTTAATATGGCATCTGAATCATCTTGATACATTTCTAAATGCCTTCACTTTTTTTTTTTAAGACATCCTGAGAGAATCTCTCATGCATATATAGTACAGATTTAGTTTGCTTATTTACAATTTTCTAGATTATTTTGTCAGTAAAGAGCCAGCATATTTATCTCAGTTATTTGCATCAGTAATTTGATTAAAGATAGTTGGAGGATGAAGAAATACATTGCCTAAAATATCCTTGGGAATGTGTCTTTGTTACCAGAAATCTTTTGACATAGAGGAAGATAAAAAGAAGAGCTTCTGGTTTAGGATCATTGGAGATAAATTGTGAAGAGTAAAAAATCAGCTTTGGAGGAAGGGGAAATATTTAGCTGTGAGGCATTGCTATGGCAATAAGGAATCCTTGTGGAAGATTATGTGAGAGGAAGGGAAGGTTAAGCAGGGATAAAGCTGTATCTGACGAATAAAGTCATCTTTCTTTACATGTTTTTATGCTGCTCTTATTAAGAAAGTTTGTTGGAAAAAAAGTTGAGCTTCATAAGCTAGCCTCTGTTTTTTAAAAAGCGAGCAAGATAGCCGTGGTGTTTGGTTTGGCACTGTCACCCATCAGGGGACTCTTGGTAGACAACTGTTTAGGAGACCTGAAAGTGAGGAAGCAGTCTCTGAGAGAGGCTTCTGGAGGTCTGTGGGATTTAAATCCAAACCCAAACATCCCGTTTTCTGTGGGTGCGCACTGTGCTCTCCTACGCGAGAAGCAGGAGGAGGGTAGACCGGCCAGTGCAAGGCTCGCCTGCTCCGAATGCTGAGCCCTCCCGCCTGGGAACACGGGCACCCCGGGAGCTCAGGTGTCTCATGGGGAGGCACACACCACCCCCCAGCTCCTGGGTGGGCTAAGGACATGCTCCCTCCGTCACCAGAGAAACTCAAAGTAGGAGATGCTGATGGGAAGGAGGACTGCAGCTGTAGAGAAAATCACTAAGGTGACTTGAGAGGTTGGCATGATTTAATTAGGGATGGGGAATGTGGTTGGAGGAGGAAAACATTGCTGTAGGGGTTAGGGAACGTGTGAGATCCTGAGGAGGTTGCAGAATGAAGAGGACAGGGAGAGGTGAAGGGGACTGGAGAGTATTGCATTGAGGGGAAAAGAGGGAGATGTGGAGAGGTGCGGCAAATGAAGAAGGAAGGGACATGTAGAAGGCTTGGGAGATTATAGAAGAAAGAAAGGTGGTGGCACAAGTTAATGATGGTAATGTGGACTCCTTAATAGCCTGCCACTCATTTGAATTGGGTCTCTTATTGATGAACAAAATGCATAAAAGGTTATATTGGTCTATTTCAGGTGTTGCGGATGGGGGCAGATATGTTCAAGTGCACATACGTGCACACGCAGGGCTCACAGGCCTGCAGCTGCATAGGCTTAGTGCGCTAGCTTCTGTGTTTGGAAGCAACAAGCAGATGGCCACAAAAAGTGACTTTCTGAAATTAACCTCCCTGTGAGTGCTAGTACTTGGACAGACGCCAGATGAATCTGAATCTATTTTCATTCTCTGGAAGACGGAATCAGGCTTGTCCTAGTTTTCTATTCTGATTATTCATCATTTCTTCTCTTTGAATGCTCCTCTTTGACAAAACTAATCGGTACCTAATATCCAAACAAGACGTACTTCATCACTAATGCATATCAGTGCCTAAAGAGCCTCATGTATCTCACAAGACCTTTCTAAGAGTTCTTCCTGTAATTAGATCCCATTCGTAACTCTAACCACAGCTCTGTTAATTTTCAAATCGGTTTGTTTTGGTTCAGGAAGCCTTTGAACAGAAAGGGCTGCATCCTGACATATTGTCATATCCAAGCATCAACAGCTCTGGCATGTGAAAAGGTCATGCCACCAAGCATTAACATTTCAGAATAGCAATTATAGTAATTCATTTAAATAAGGAATTTTTTTGCTGTCTGGTAGTGACAGATGCAATCTATGCAGGAGGAAAGACCGGGAAGGCCTCAAATCGGGTCCTGTGCCAATGTCATCTTCTTAAAATAGAGACCGAGAGAAGTTCAGATGGAATGAGTGAGTTGTTCTGCTAAGAAGAGGCAAGCAAGCGTTCATGCATAAAAACAAGGAGAGTGGGGCTATTGCAGGAGGCAGCCCTGGAGTGCAAGAGCTTAGAGAAGGGACTCTTTACTGCCACCTCAGATGCTTTGAAAGGAGTGGACAGGTTCATTCAGAAGAGAGCAGTTCTGTGTGTTGTCCAGGGCTTTCCAGCTTCTCCCAAGCAGGGAAAGGGCCAGAACTGAAAGACAGACTCATGGGCTTTAATTCTTCCTGCTCACAAATGCTCACAGATGCTATTCACTGGTGGACAAATCATATGGGAAGGAAAGGACAGGCTACTGAGGACACCAAAGAGACCATCCTCTTTCAAAAATGTTGTGTTTGGAGGGGGTTGCAGTAAAACACTCTGAGGATTTTTTCTTCCTATTTCCAGAAAATTTTTATTCCAAAATGTGAAAATACTTGGGGTTCAAGCCTATTCTTTCTAGCAAGAGAGTACTTTTTTCAACATTAAAATTTTTTAAAGTCCTGAATGATTAATGACATTGACAGTTATGTCCAAACTGTTCTGCAAATACCTTCTGAATACAATAAAAACTCAAATCTAGCTAGGTTTATTGTCAGTTTAATTATACTTTCAGTTCAGTACAGTTTAACTATGCATTCAGCATATACTTGGACTGTAAGCTCTTTGGTGCAGAGCCTTTCTTTTAATTTTGTACAGCTCCTGGTTTAATTGAGCCCTCATTTTGATAAGTCATTACTGCCATACAAAATGGTAGAGCATATATCTGTCAGCAAATAAAGCAGTAGCTCACTAGAAAGAATAAGAAATTTTTATCAGTTCTTTATTGGCCCCATATCTGAATGCTTATTACTTACAGCACCTTTATTTAGTGTGAAAATTTTAATTATGTTACAAGTTGTCCTGTGAGTGGCAAAACAAATGGAGCCAGGATTCCTTTGGATTCGCATCTTCTTGTGTCTTCTCTACAGCCCTGCTGTCCAGTCCCAGCTCCTCTCTGCTAACTTCCCTTTGAGGCTCATCTTCAATCTTAAGAAAATTCTCTTACACAGCAATGAAAGCAAAATAATTCCTCACATTTTTGGCCATCTCGTCAAATATGGACAAGCTGAATGAGACCCAGATTAAAGGACCAGGCCTGTATCAACAGACTAGTCAGCTCACTAAGGAATGATATTTTTTTGTTTTGTCTGGTTTTAGTTCCAGCTATGATAACCTCCTATCCAAATACCACCTTGGCGACACAAGGTCAAAAGAAGGAGATGAGCTGCACAGCACATGGAGAGAAACCCATCATAGTCCGCTGGGAAAAAGAAGACCGAATCATTAACCCTGAAATGTCCCGTTACCTTGTTTCCACCAAGGAAGTTGGAGATGAAGTGATCTCTACTCTGCAGGTAAGAAAACAAAGTGACCTGCGACTCATCTACATGTGTGAGAGAGTTGCTTGATTTGGTTTTGATAGGGTTGCACACTTCTGCCCTACAAGGTCAGAGCCCCACCACTCACTCCACCTGTGGCACAGCCCTGGAGAGCTGGCAGCAAGAGGACGTAGAGGAAATCTCTGCATCCCACCCACCCAACCACCACCCCCCACCCCGAAAAATTACTCTCAATCCCCCCCTGCTGCAGAGGCAACAAGAGAGTAAGCCTGGCTCACAGCCCCCCTGTCCTTTCTGTCTCAGGAGCAACATGGCTCATGCCTTAGCCTGCCCTTCCTGGGGGGCCACAGCTCAGTTTTGAGTACACTGCTGATAAGCGCTGAGTAAATATCTGACCCCTAGCTCTGATGTGTGTCAGGCTTCCTTCACCAAAATCATTAGCTGTTTTGAGATAAAAATGCTATCTTTTTAAAGTACTTTTTCTCTCTCCCTTTCACTTTGTGAGGCTTGTGAGACCATTTTACAAAGTCAGGTTAGTCATCAGATTCAAAGTGAGATGGAAGGAAAAGGCACATGTAGATACGTAAGTAGTATATCTACTGCTGCCAGTAGTCCTTGGCACTTATTGTACACAGTAGCAGAAGTCACCAAGCCACCTAGCAAATGGTCATAGACTTCATCTTCACTTCTGTTTCTGTGACAGGCAGCTGTCTGGTGGTGTGGCAACCATGCATATCGACCTGCCTGACAAATCAGTATGTGGGATTCTGTTAACTCCTAAGTGGCTGACCTGGGTTAAATTGAGGGGCTACATGAGTGGCACTGCTGGTTTGGGGACTTAAGTTTCCCCAAGATGCCATGGAAGCACAGGAAACTCCTGCTGTTCTGGTGTCACCTACAATGGGTGGAACTATGACATTGCCCTCAATGTACCAGGATATACCTTTTTGCACTCAAATTTAAAATTTACCAACATGAGAAAGTTATCAGTCCATTCCTTTATATTTTTACATGTGCCTTTATGAAATCCAAAAGAATTTTTTAAAAAATCATATAGATTCTCAGTCAAAAATCTTGATTTTCCATTTTTTTAGTCACATGCTTAAAAACATTTTTACCAGGCTCAAGGAAATAATTCTCTAGCTCTCTAGTGATTGTCTATGTTCTAGTGTAACTCTTAAGGTATATCTCTTTCTTTACTAGCCAAAAATTGTGTTGGATGATATCCAGTGAAAATCTGGTTTTGATCTCTGTGAGGGAGCTTTGTCATTGATTTCTATAAGGAAGAATAAGTTCTACGTGTGACTTTGTTCATATTAGTATATTTGTGTTACAAATAATATTTAATTATAGGATAGACCCCTAGACCTTTCTGCTCTCATTCGTCTTATTGACTTTAATAAGATAATGCCTGGATGCACAACAATATTTCTTTTTGGAAGGCTGGAGACCTGCTTGGAGGATTCTCTTCTGAAGCAGTTGTGTACGGTAGTGGCGTTCTACATCCATATGTATGTTACATACAAAACCTTTGACTTCTGAGAGATAAAATGCCCCCAAAATAGAAAATATCAGGATTAAGGTTGTCTCTGAAGCTTTTAACTCAGTGCTTTTGCATGTGTGCATGATGATGTGATCTTTAGTTGTATACTCAGCTTTTATTTTTTCTGCAGGACCCCTGCCTCAGTCAGGCATGACTTGGATTTTCTCTGGAGTTGAATTAGGGTTGAGTAATGAAAGACACTGTGTGATGCAAGGCTGATCATTGAAACCAAACTTTTCACAGGTGGCCAATAATTGTGTGTTCTTTGTTTTCTAGGTACTTGCCTTGAGCCCTTGGGGTCTGATTTGCAGAAGTACTAAGCCCTCATAGCTGCAGCTTAACTCAATGGAAGCTGTTATGAACACATGAAATGCTATTTATTGCTAAGGACTCTGAGGGGGGAAAAGAAGGCCCTAGATGTATCAAATTGGGCTCTGAAAAATTTTGTTTTCCTATCTTAAAGCTCAGCCACACGTGCAACTTAACACAGCTTGACATGTTACCACATCTCAGATGATAACTCTACAATATCCTTGTAGCGAGTGGGAAATTAATCCATTTATCTTAACCAGTGGTGAATGAGAGTTGTGCTCATATTACCTTGGCTTTGCTAAGGAATAAAGAGCACATGGAGTTACCATGGCTCAGCTAATATATGGCAACTTGTCAAGCAGCCACAAACATTATCATATGTCTGGTTCCTTAATTCCCCATACGAAATGGTGGTAATACTCTTCATGATGTCAGGGTTTATGAAAATAAATTCACTCATGTTTCTGAAATGGGTATTGCATAGGTGAATCCACAGAAAAGGCTGTGAGAAAATGAATGTCTGTCTTCAGGGCACAGTTTGAACTGTGTGCAGTAAATAAAGTGTGGACCAGCACACTGAACAATGAGAAGAAAATGGTATTTGGAATATCTGCTCATTTAAAAAAAATCCTCTCCCTATTGTACGTTGAATGAAGCAGTGGTCCTGTAGAAAAAGATCATTATGATCATGTACATAGAGATCATGTATAACTTTCTATGTTATTAAATAACAAATTGAAAAGAAAAGCCACCCAAAATTTTATTATGAGGCACCCTACTGAATACTACAGGGTTCGCCACCAGTGTTTGAAACTTTATTTCCTCCACACAGACTTCAGCCACATGAGTTATTTTCAGAAATAACTGGAAAAAATTGGAGGCAGCAGGAGGCACCATTTTGTATGGAAAATTTCAGCCAACTGTTAAATACTTGGCAAACTTATGAGTAACTGGAAACAAGACTTCTGATGAGAAGCTACAGGAATAGGTGGTGCTCCAACTCATGACTATACATGCAGAGCTGATAGCCTGCTTCCTCAGCCCAGGTGTTGCTAGTTTTGATAAGTCTTGGTATTTTAGATGCTTTACTATGCATATGTATGTATGTGTATAACATGCAATATCTATTTATTACTGTCAAGTAAAACAGTTTGTACAATTTTTCTTGCACCATACAGAAAAGCTGTTGGTTTATTTTCTCTGCGTGCTGTTCAATCAATCACTTCTTTTCAAACCACCTATAGATTTTGCCAACTGTGCGTGAAGATTCTGGCTTCTTTTCCTGCCATGCCATCAATTCTTATGGGGAGGATCGTGGAATAATTCAGCTCACTGTGCAAGGTAGGAAGAGGACAACATAAGGAAAAAAACACAGCTATTGTAGTACAGTAAGTGTATGCCATCCTCAGAAATCTGTTGGGGGAGGGAGGCTCTGATTCCTAATTAAATGTATTCCTTATTGTCAAAGAAATGAGGAGCTGTGTTAAGACGCTCAGTCTTTCATTTGCCAGCATCATAGATTAAATCAAAATAAAGGATGAGCTTGAGTCCTTCTAGATCTGTACAAATTAATAAGAAGAATTTTTCTTACATACACTAGCTGACACTCTACTAAAGATACTTAAAACTATCATCTTCAGTAGGGACAGTGGATATGAGGGGGTTACTTTTTTTGGGGGGAGAGGGACAGGATTGCATTTGTTTTTAAAGAACAAAGGTGCTTAAACCCCAAGTCTGAAATCAAGCAAAAGTGATCTGACTTTATCTCTAGAGAAATGTTAAACCTACTGTGGATCTTTAAAAAAATATTTCAAGTTTCAACAGTCAAAATAAATTGTAATCAGTTTGCACAATGCAAACTCTAGGAACCTATGGTGCCTGGGGCTGGGGTTCCCCTCCCACAGGGTTTCACTCAGGCAGACAGCAGCAAGTCCTGGAGTGGCTGAGATACACTATTTGGGATGCAGAGCACGGGCAGGACTCAGCCACTGGCCACTGCTTCTTTCTGTGCGATGCCTGTTCCTCTGCTTGTATGCCTTTGAGCGTGCACACAACACATTTCTAGGACTTGCAAATTTCTTTCTCCCCACTCTTGATTTCAAGTAACAGCAGATTTCAGTGAATGCCTAAGGCAGCACTGTCGAAAAATTCAGGTGGAGTTTGGGGACAGGTTCTCAGTTACACCACTGCCCATTTAAACTGCCATGACAATTTAAAGGGGCATTAGAATCGGTATAAACGCTATTTATTTACATCCTTAACTCTAGAGACAGAAAGACGTTTTAGTGTAAATTTATACTGCTATCAAATTATTCTGTTATTAAATGAAGACCTTTAAACCTACTCAAAGAGATAGAAATTTTACTCCCTCCCCCTACCAAATTTAGCCCTTTTAAGTTTAGTATTCGTATTTCTACCATCACCTTTTGTGTAAAAGCTGTAGAAGTATCAGTGAGATGTGGTCGTGGTGTTCAAGGCAAAAATCTTTTCTAGCATGAGTAGTCCAATCTGGAGTGCTTTTAAGGAAATGCAACTCTATGTTGCGTATAAGAAGGTTAAACAGAAGTCAGTATTCAAGATTAATGCAGTGACTCCTAGTTGAAAAGTGACTTTTCCTCCCTCTGTTTAGCGTTCTTCAGCAGGTGATTAACTGGCTCAGGGTACTAATGAGCGACTGGAGAAAATGCCATGAGAGCTTACCACCAGTAAGCTGTGCCAGTGCCATGCGCATAAATGTTATCTTGTTAAGGGTACGGGCTTTCTTCTGACTAAAACTGTGTGTGTGTGTTTACTCAGAGCCCCCCGACCCTCCTGAAATAGAAATCCGAGAGGTGAGAGCACGCAGTATTGCCCTCAGATGGACCATGGGATTTGATGGAAACAGCCCAATCACTGGCTATGATATTGAGTGCAAAAATAAGTCGGGTAAGAAATAATCTTCTTCTGAAGTCATCCCCATCACTAGTCATTCATCACTGAATTTGTATCGTAAAAGATAATTCATAAATTGAAACTGCCTGATGGAAATTTTTACCATGGTTTATTTAATCTTCCACAGTAAGATTTATCTTCATTTGTTGTCTTTTTTTTTGAGGTAAGGACGTTAAGTTTAGCAATTGCTGCTTTTCCCTTTTACCAGAGAAACCTACACATAAGGGGTATAAATTTTTCTGTAAAACAAGCCATTCTAGGTGATAGCTGGTATGATGGTTTTGCTGGCTGATTCTTGGTCCCTGTTCTTATCTTTTCTCTGTTTGTTTTTTTTTTTTCTTTTCATTTTCTATTTTTCCCTATAGAAAAAAAATACCTGCCTTTACAATTTATCTTTTCCTGTAGTGCTGATTTTTAGAAGTTATTTTCTATTGATATCTGAGTACATGGCATCTTCCCTGGAAAGTCAGCAGTGAAAAAGAGTAGTTATGACAAAGACAAAGCAGGCTGTGTGGTAGTTTGCTGAAGCACCATGCAGAGTTTTCAGTAACGTACTGGAAATGCTCTGAAGGATAAGATCAGTGGCACACATTGGCAGGCCAATGAGAGCAGGTACCTTTCTGCTAATTTACCAGGTAGTCACATCAATGAACGCCTAATAAGATGAATGAGGTGAATAGCTTAAAAAAAAAAAAAAAAAAAAGCAACTCCCTAAGTCAGAAGAATATTCCTGTTCCTGCATGTATTAAGCCCCCAAAATATTCACTGTTGAAATCTAAAAACATTCAAGGTGCATTGGAAATATGTGATGTAAGATCACACTTAAAATGAGGCACATTGTTAAGCACTGTCCCTGAGTCATGATTTGAGAAGGGACTAGAAAGGAAATTGCAATGGAACAAAGTTTCCATATTTCAAGTATGATTAAAAAGACACTGAGAAATTATATTTTACTATTTTATGTTGGAGTTTGTTGCACTATTTTTAAGGGGAAGTAGTCCACTGGTAGGAATCCTCTATGTGTGCTTATCAGTGAAACATTCTGTTTATCAAAGCAACTATAGTACATTTATAGTCTTCTCCCTTTAGTTCTGAGATGTAAAAATGTATTTGTTCATAGAATTCTAAAATTTGCCGAATTTTTTTTTAAATTACTCTACTACCCATCTTTACGATTCTTCATTTGTCTACATTGTGTATTTCCTTTGTGCTTTACTTACTCAGGCAAAACTGTTGTGATGTTTTCATTACTAGATAAAATATTTTCAAGACTGTTAAATCATCAGTCAGCATTTTTACATTGGCTTTGTAAATAAACTTGATAATGTACAGGTGAGCATGGTACCTGAAAGATTACAAATGAAATTTCACCACTGAGGCTGTGGTCAGGAATCACAGGTTTGGAGATGTAGGCTAGGTAAGGATGCCTTCAAGAGTTATGTATACCTACAAGTTTCTGGGCTTTGTTTTCTTTTTGATTTTTTTCCTTTCTTTCCAACCACCCACCTGCTCCAGAAGAGTTTTTGAAAGTCATTCTTGCCTGAAAGGCTCCTTTCTTACCCGAAAACATCACTTGTATTTCTGGTATTTCTGAATCATGTAACCCAGCATAACCCAACCTAGGAAGACTGAGATGCTTTCCTTTGATTGAAGCAGTGGTGGAACAGGACTTCAGAGCTCTAAAACATCCTTGTTAGATTTAGTTCAATGTTTTCAAGCGATAATACAGAATGCAGGCAAAGATTAGGCGGTAATCACTGTGAATTTGCATTGCAAAATTATGTCTCTGTAACATGGCATGATAAATCAATAGCAAGACAGCAAATAAAGCGCTATCAGATTGGATGAAAACATAAGACACAACATAGTGATAAAGGTTAAAAAAAAAGAAAGAAATTAAAAATAGGGGGTGGCAGAATTGGTGTTGGAGAAAATATTTGTGTCTGTATATGAAGACAAATACTGGATGTCATGTCCTAAAAAGAGCAGATTATCTTCATTTCACTGCAAACAACAGAAACATCAGGTTTTGGAATCTAAGGCTGAATGTTTGGAGAAACTAGGACCAGGTTTCTGAATTCTTGTACACGATTATTGTCATTAATTAAATCATCAAGAAGATGAAACACCAAAGATGGTTACTGAAGAACTTGCACAGGGTTGGGGTAAGTTAGAACAAAGAAGAAGGAATTTTAAGAAAAATTCTCAGTTTCCAGATATTAACGGGACAGAAGAACGCTTAGGTAAAACATTCACAATCCAGATGGTAAGCTCAGGGAACAACCTGCCAAGGCCAAAGGAAAGCTGTAAACTGCACAGTTGTGTTTAGTGAGAATTTTCCACCTATGTTGCTTACCCTGAGGACTCAGAAATGGGTTTACAGCAGGATGCATCATCTAGGCTTCTCAAGAAGGAAAACTGCAGAACTTCTCGCTTTCAGAGAATGTGCAGGTGACCACGTCATGCACGGACTTCACTATACGATGCTGCCCTCATGTATCCTATCTACCCCTGCCGTGCCACCAGACAAAAAAGACATGTTAGTTACCCTCTAGAAGGAGCATGGAGCTGCCTTTCACATGGATAGGTGGCATCCGTAGGGTCCAGTTGCTGTGCAGGAGCAAGATGAATAGTGGGAGCTCAGCATTTCAGGCTGTTTCAGTACGTAGATACAATGCCTGTCTGTACAGAACCGTACCTGCGGCGCTCAGACCCGGCCCTTCATTGAAACCACTGATGTGCAGCCATCGGACTTTTCCACTGGAGGTGTAGAAAAAGGTTTGAAGATAGGAACAGGTATGGGGGTCCTTCTTTGTGCCTCTCCTCATCCTTTTTATTTTTTCTGCCATTAGGGAAAGCTGAGGGGCAAACTGACCATCAGTTCCATTTAAGTCCGGAGCCGAAGGGAGAGGGCTGTGCTTCGCGCTTTCTTGTGCTCACGCGTGAACTGAGCATCCTTCAGGACGCGGATGCCTTCGCAGAGCTGGGGGGTTCCCCCCTCCCCAGCCCCGCCGGCTGCAGTACCGCCAGCGGCCACCGGGTGGCAGCGCCGGGCCGGGCCCGGGGGCGGGCAGCCCCTGCCCCGGAAAGCGCCCTGAAGCGCAGCGGGTGGGCCCCATCGTCTTCCGCCAGTAGTCCCAAAGCTCCAGCCTTTGCTATAGGGACGGGTGCGAAGCTGCTGGGTTTCATAAAATCATAAATTCCTTCATAGATCATTGTGTCGGTGTGCGTTTTATATGACACTGAGAAATGCCTGGGTGGAACAAGGAATACATTAAAAATTCCACTCTTTCTTTTTTTTTTTTTTTTTTTTTTTTTTGCTAGGCCATTGCTGCTTGTTTTCTGTGCTTTTTCAGTCTTTCTGGGTAAGTGGATTTTAGAGCTCTCTGGAACAACAATAAAAACCAGAAGAGCCAGTAGTCAATCTTAATACCTCACTCAATTACTTACCATGTGGACACGAGCAAATATTTTTAGGGTTTGCCAGAAGAAAACAAAATTAACTTTTTCTTTTTCTTAATACCACTTAAATTTTTCAAAACTGAAAACGGTTTTGGAAAGAAATTGATTAATTTCTCTCTGGGCTGATTCAGTTTGGAGGGATTGCTTTTGTTGGTTTATTTTACCCTTCAAAAAGGGATACATGTATCAAAATATCCTCCTGATTTCCATGCATTAGTCATAAATAAACACTGGAAACCTACATTGAGAAGTACAAAAGACTGTGACTTTTCATCTCTCTCTTTCTCCATGGCATGTCATTACTTAATGTACTAAGAATCACCTGAAATTTTCCAATTTGTTTATTTGATTTCAGCAGCTAATATGTACTACAGAGTCCTACCACTCAGAGGTCAGTATTTCAAACAACCAAGTGAAAACTTAAGCAATTTGATAATGCACAGACTATATTAAAAAAAATTCTCATCATTCTCAAGGGAAAATTTAACACATTCTCTGTACCAAGCAGGTCTTTTTTTTAAAATTTCTTTCCTGTTGGTGTGGTACACTGGAACAGAGAGAGTCTCCTTCTGTGCTTGTATTACATTTAACACAATGGAGTGTAACTGCTGGTTAAAATTCTGTAAAGTTTAAGAAATTCTGTGAAGTTGTAGCAAACTGAAAGCAAGTTGTAGCAGCACTGCCTGCAGGTAACTCCTTTAAAGCTTCTGAAAGTATCCTGCAGAGGTAGCTGTGACAAACTCAGTTACCAAGGGAAAATATATTTAAGTGAATTTGGTTAGCACTTAAATGTCTGATTCCTGTATGTTTTCTGGGTAAACGAAGCCACACGGACAAGCAAACAGGCCCTGTAACCAGCCAAGCTGCAGATGTCATTGTCACAACTTGTGCATCTTTAACAAGCTCGTATAAAAGAATTTATGTGCAAATATTTTGTATCTGAGTAAGCTTTCTATTTTTAAACTATCCTTTCTTATCTGCTGAGCTTTCTGCAACCCTGCCTACAGTGACCCATACTGTAAAACACTCCTGTAGAGCCTCCAGTGACATCCCCCATAGGATGCTGCAGAGGTTAAAGGAGGAACATCGCCTGCAGTAAGAAAGAAATGAAGGATGGCAACTCATAAAAGACATCAAGATGCTTTGAATGGATAAATTCTATTATTTTGTTAGCAGCAATTGAATGCTTGGATGAAAAGGAGTGGTTACTGTGCTTAGCCAGTTTCCATCCTTTTTCCTGTTATATGTCTGGAGAATTTATTAAAAACATAACAGGCAGATGAATAGTAAGCATGAATAATAATAATGTGCTCTTCCTTTTACAGATATATGCAAAGAGCTAAGAGGGTTCTACATTCCCCTTGTATTAAACTGCTGCTGCATCCTAACACGAGTCAGGGAGATAGCATCAGTCCTGGAGGGTGCTGAGCCCCATGGCTAAGTACTCCAAGCTCGTGCTCACTGTTCACCTATGGTCTGAGCTCCTGGAGTTTGGGATCAAAGCCTAAGAGCCCTCCATTCCTATTTATTAACTCCTTTCCCCCCCTTTTTGGAGCACAACCCACCTTCTCGTTGAGTGAGGATCCCTTCGGGGCAGTAGCTCCCATCTTTTTCACAGTTGTTCCAATGTAGCAATGGTAAAAAACCAGTATGTACACACACACACACAACTGGGGAATCTTTGCTGCTCTCACCACTCCCTCAAAAAAAGGCAAAGGAGTAGCTATTTCCTTAGATTTGCTGATGAACCTGGGGCTGAGATCCCATTGATCACAGCACCACACTTGGAGCAGTCGGGAGTGCTGTCAAGGAAGGTGATCACTCAATTTGCTTGTAGCAGCAGGCATTTTCTGGGTTAATTCGGCAATGGCAGTATCCTGCTCTGTGAGATGCTTTAACTGCATGGTTGTGTTAGCAATGTTAACATCATCTTTTATTTGTCTGTTTTATTTTAACCTCTTATTAAATAGACTCTTGGGATTCTGTTCAGAGAACCAAAGATGTTTCCCCCCAGCTAAACCAAGCCACTATCATTGACCTCCACCCTTCCTCAACTTACAACATTCGCATGTATGCCAAGAATCGCATCGGCAAGAGTGAGGCCAGCAATGAGCTCACCATCACTACCGATGAAGCAGGTACACTCTGGTTTTGTAGCATCTAAATCATTCTGGGAATTATTGGTCTTTGATGTGAGGAATCTGTACTTGAAATGTTGCTTATGTTGCTGCAGCTGCATCAAAAGAAATACTGAATTGTTCCCATAAAACACTGTGACTTTGCAACTTCATCGTGTAGGCCTGTAATTAGAGCTGTTCAGTGGCATCTAGTGGTCAAAGAAGACATTATGCTCCAAATTTTCAGCCTGGGATACTGGAAACAACGCATCTATATCTACAGTTAGGCAATTCAATCAACAGCATCCTATTTTTAGTGGTGTTTCCTCCCCTGTGGGTCTTATGGCTTTCCTTAGATGCTCAGATATTAGTATAGGTGGCTAATTTAAGCTACTCCTATTTGAGAACATTGATCTACATGAATCAAATCTTCCTTTGACTATTCCATCCCCCAACCCACCCACCATTAGTTTTTCTGATCGCTGTAAAAGTCAGTTGGCTGTCAGTTTATGTCATCCTCCTGTTCTTTGTTGCCTCGTATTCTTCTACATCATTACATGTTTCTGTACCAGGAGGGCTATGTGGGCATTTTCACTTTGACGGCTGGAGCCACTCTTTTGTGTACTTGAATTGTTGCCTTCCAGTGCCATCTTATTTTTATTTCTCAGGGCTAGCAGAAGTGGCAGATGGATAAGGACAGGACAGTCTTGTGCATGCTACCACATCCCAAGTCCTACATGTTAGATGTGACAGTGGAAAAGACTTATGGGCGAAAAGCAGAGGGCTACAGCTCTCTGTTTCAGCAATTAGGAATGAAAATGCTGAATGGCCATAAATACTTGTGGCAGGCATGCATTGCAATTATATACAATGTACAAAGGTGTTGAGAGTAACCCAAGCAGCTTTAACACCCTTAGCCCACTGAAACTGGATGGAGTTACTCTGAAAAGTCTTGACCAGAAAGGAGCTTGCTCATTTGTATTTGAAAACACATTTTTATCTTGCTAATTTTATTTTTCCTGTTATCTTATGCTAAGGCAGCAATGCTTCCTTCTTTGGGGATTTTGAGAGGAAAACCATAATGCAAGTGTCTGGGTGACAGTGTCCTGGGAGTGAAAACCCTACTTCTTTTTCAAGATTCATGTTGGTCTAGGCTTTGAACACTCAGTGACCGATTTTCAGTTCAGCTCATATGAATACAACTGTGTAATTCCCACTCATTTTCCCTGTGGGTGAATTTACTACAGTGAAAATATACCCCTTGTCAGGAGAATATATTTTCGGCTCCGAGGGACTTTCTGAATAAGAACAGGACACAAGGGCTCACAGTGCAAAGCAGAACAAGCAGGAGACAACATGCATTTCTTTTTTCACCAGGTGTCTTTTTTCATCCTAATGGAAGGAAAGCCTTCAGTGAACAGCTTTATTAATGGTGAATAGTTTGTTTGCAACATATTTATCATTTGATCAGGGGTTTTCACTTCCTTTGTTCAATGAAAATGTGAAATCACTAGAGAAAACAGACTGTCCATTCTTCTGGCCAGCATCATCTGTATCCCCAAAATGCCCATCCTTCCTTGTGCATATACATTCAAAGTAGAGGGGTGGGTCTTGGAGCTACTCTCTCGTTCTCTCTTATTCACCCATGCTTGGAATATTTCTTACTTGCTGCATTTTTCCTGACTGATAATTCAGTTGTCAGGATCAGCAGCTGGACTTGGAATAAAAAAACAGCTTTCCCAAGGACAGGGTGGAACCTTAATATAACATTTTATTCAGTTCTCTGTAACCAAGTTTTAGAATAATTGATCCTTTTGTCACTGTCTTTTAAGGAGCCGTCTATTTGGAGAAAAAGACCAGCAGTGTGGAACTGTGTTCAAAAGTCACTGATCTACCTAGGGAACAACTGGAAGAGGGGAGGTCAGGCTTAGGCAGAGTATGTGATGTTTGCCTCCTGGGTTTTGATTTCAGGTGGTGTGCAATGTACAGGAGCATCATTTTTTGATCACTGTTTACTTCTGTTCTCTACTTTTACGATAGGAAATGGAGAACAGCATGGGTGCAGGGAATAAGAGAGAACATAATGAGAAGGGAGCAAAATAAAGGTCGAAGAAAGACAATATAAAAACTGAACAACTCAAACCATTCTATTGGCAGGGGGGTGCAGATTGTGTATCACGTATTACAGTGACCTGAGTTGCCCAGCACTAGCTATTAGAAAGAAAACTGTAAAGGGTCTCTGTGGCAAAAGGATAGTCAATCATGGCATGATTTCAAAGCTTACAGACCACAGCTTTCCCTCCATACAACCACAGTTAGCTCCTGTGTTGGAAAATAGACTGCAGGTACACACTTGCACTAACGCTTGTCAGAAAAACAAAAGCATTATGGCTGTTGTTTAATACTGAAATCAATAGAGGAAGCTGGGATATCTGGGTTTTCTTTAAGGCTTTGTCACAAATTCTGTATGACATTAAGTATGTAAAATAAACGACTTCTTATTTAACATTTCACCATGGTATGCTGGGAACAGTTAGCTACTCTGGTCTGTAAAAACTTTTGGGGTCTTTCAACAAAAAGTCAAGATTTTAAGGAACACATTTAAAAACCCAGTTTTAGGATCAAATGCTTTGCTCAATTCCACTACATTATAATGTACCTGGAGAAATGGCATTTGTGTTTGTCAACAGGGGGACAGAATCAAGGACAGGATTCAAAAAATTCATGGAGATCTCATTTTTGCCCATAGACTTTTTCCTCTTCTCCTTCCTGGACATTAATGCAAGGGGAGTGGAAATAAAGTTCTTTCAACCTTTGGAAATTTCCCATGTGAAGGACAGTCAAGAATGGCACAGAATAGGGCATCTTTAATAACTTAAGCATATTATAGGCTGTGTTCTGGGTCTCTGTGCTTTCATCAGTTAAAGCAAAATGTTCTGGTTCCTTTCACCAGAGCCGACATTTACTGCTGCTCCACCTCTAACGGCCCCATCTCACCCTTTTTATTGCTTTACTTCCTTTGTCATGCTATTAAACTTAATTTAATACCTTTTACTGAGGCCATATTCTGCATTAAGGGAACCCTCTACAGCAGCTCGAGATTACTCCATTCCTTTCTTCAGATCTTTCTTTTACAATGATTTACCTTGCTGAGCAAGCAATTTACTTCACACCTCTCCGTTCAGTCCCAGTCAATTCTTGATCTGCTTTGTAGCTGACCAGCTGACCAGTAGGTTCCCGTAGACTCAGGGCCTTCTTTTTTCATTCACCTTTAAAGCATCATGCACACCTTTGGCAGCATATTAATAGTAAATGAAACTCCCCCTGACTCAGGCAGGAGCTGCAGTGTGCTTTTTCCATCTGGCAGTTATTTTTTGTCCAATTTCAGGCTGGGATACTTACACTGAGGAGGGGGAGAGAGTAACGTGCAGGTTTTTGTGTATAAAATATTTGATGTTTGACTGAATGTGCTCAGTCCCTAGTGAACAAAGGGGATCCCACTGAAAAGTTTGTGACATCATGAAGGCCAGCTGAGGAGCTCCTGTCTCACCTGCTTTCAGATGGGTTCTGCTGTCTTTCTATCACCTACAGGGTTCTGACTGCTGAAATTATGTCTTGCCTATTTACAAAGCAGAAACAGCATTGTGAGCATATCACTAAACAAGAAAAGTCTATTATTCACTCTTACTTTATTTGCCAGGTTGCTATGTTTTGGCATGTGTTGTATTTCACTGTTGGCCAGAGATGACACCTGAATAAGGAAGCTGCTAGGCTCTGGTTTTGTTTGATGAAGTGGTATCTTCAGTTTTCCATATGGCATTGACTCAGTCCAAATCTTTGTGATGCTGTGTCCTGGTTTCAGCTGGGATAGAGTTAATTGTCTTCCTAGTAGCTGGTACAGTGCTATGTTTTGAGTTCAGTATGCAAAGAATTTTGATAACACTGATGTTTTCAGTTGTTGCTAAGTAGTGTTTAGACTAAAGTCAAGGATTTTTCAGCTTCTCATGCCCAGCCAGCAAGAAAGCTGGAGGGGCACAAGAAGTTGGCACAGGACACAGCCAGGGCAGCTGACCCGAACTGGCCAACGGGGTATTCCATACCATGGGACGTCCCATTTAGTATAGGAACTGGGGAGTGGGGGCGGGGAATCGCCGCTGGGGGACTGGCTGGGTGTCGGTTGGCGGGTGGTGAGCAACTGCACTGCGCATCATTTGTACATTCCAATCCTTTCATTATTGCTGGTGTCATTTCATTAGTGTTATCATTATCATTATTAGTTTCTTCTTTTCCGTTCTATTAAACCATTCTTATCTCAACCCACGGGTTTTGCTTCTTTTCCCGATTTTCTCCCCCATCCCACTGGGTGGGGGGGACTGAGTGAGCGGCTGCGTGGTGCTTAGTTGCTGGCTGGGGTTAAACCACGACATGCTGGTGTGTTAAGTTGATGACATACCATGTGAAGTGCCGAATTCTGTGTGCTGGTTTTGATCCATCTCTCTTCTCTCTTTGCAGCTCCTGATGGTCCACCTCAAGATGTCCAACTTGAGCCTATATCTTCACAAAGCATTAGGGTCACCTGGAAGGTAAATACACACAGCCAAGAATATAGACTGACAGTATTATGGTGCATTCAAAGAGGTTCCATTGACAGGATTATTATAACAACTGTGGATCAGTTATTTTATTTGGGAGAGACCTTGCAGATACCTTTGCCGACAAATCTTATATTGGCCATTAAGATTGGTGCATTATGCAAAGAAAGAACCTTCCATTAGAGAGTAATAGCAGCAGCCGCTTGCCTGTACTGATGACAATAACATTTCCTACTTCCTTCTGATTTCAGAGATGAGGCTATGTGCTTGGAAAATGAGCACTCACAGAATTTCACTGTGGTTTGGGGCAAAATTTCCCCAAACCATTGGAGCCAATGGGATTTTTTTCCCATTGCAATGGACTTTGGGACAGAGCCTTACTGAAGGCACGTCTGCACAGAGAGAGCAATATAGTGTCTCAGTATAGTCCATGAGAACTGATGAATCAGAGCAACTGATTTAAAAATATCAGCAACTGATATTATTTACAGATCTGGCATGTTTTATGACTCAATTTTTTCTAGATTTTTGCCCAGTGTTTTGACAATGACAGAATGTTTTAAATGCTTTCAGTATGATATCAGAGGTACTTAAACAATGTTTTAAATGGTTTTGTGCTATATACTGCTTGTACATTGTAGTGGACAGAATAAAGCTATCTAATTACAGTAGTGTAATCTCAATATGAATGGCAGTTTCCAGATTGTATTGATAATTCCATATATTTAAGACTCTGAAATACGTAGTATTAAGTGCTGGAGTAGGATGGTGGCATAATAGCCATTAATTTCTATAGTGATGTTAATTACTCCTGCAAATGTGGATAATGTGTATTTTGCCCCATGATATGGACCATCCAGAAAGCCAGGATAGTAACAGTGAGCTGCTGCTTATTAACCATATAAATAACTGTGGGCGGCTTATTTATTTATTTATTTATACAATAAATAATCAGCACAATCTTGTGTTAGTTTTGAGTTGGTTCCTGAAAAGACAGGTTTCTACAGTGCATGATCTCCGCACAGTGCAGGTGGACATATAACTACCGAGATGTCCAACTAGTACAGAGGGGGACCTCAGCTGTCAAGATTTTTTTCAGTAGTTCAATGGTGGTTTAAAAATGGTCCATTAAAAATTCTGGTTTGATGAGACATTTAAGTATTAAGCTTCAAAAGCAGTAGTCTTTATCAGACCTCTAATGCACAGGTCAGAAATATAGTGCTGATTCTTGGATCTCCTCCACATCTTAAATTTTTATCAGTGCTGGTTTTCATCAAATGGTTTCCAAAAAAGAAAGGCATGTAGTCACTAGCCACAGACTTATCTGATGGTTGAAGTGAAACACAACAATGTACTTATAAAAGGCATACATGAAGCATGGATTTAAATGCAACACACAGTCAGTAGAGCAAAGGAAGTAGCTGTTGAAGCAATGCAGAGTGTACAGTGATTCTTGACAACTGAAATTTGCTTCTCAAAGAAGCACTCAAGAAGTTTGACTGCCATCAGATCTAGTCAACTATAACCTCCAAGCTTCTATGCATGAATTTGTTTTTATGGATGTATGGGTAAACAGATTGAAAGGCTTTGCCTGCTTTTTCAAAGTTTACTTTGGGGGCTATTTTCAAAAGCAACAAGAGAAGATAGCCACCATTGGTTCACTGCTGGAGTTTATAGCTGCCATTTGTGATTCTGAAGATTTGCCATTAAATTTGATAAATGCAGATGTGTGTAAGCAGCTACAGGACAAACAAAATTCCCACACCTACATTTTAACAATATTGTCTAAAATGTGGTCCAATTTGTACTTCCAGCACACTTCAAGTCCAACTTAGTGTCCTGATCTCTAGGTATTGTCTGGGGAGTAGAAGCATATCAAATGAGCAGCTGGAGTTTTATTCTCAAGATCATGTTTGGAATTTGATTTGTGAATACTTGTCGAGTAATGATCAGTATCTAATATAACAAAATAATCACAGAAACAAGCTATGTATTGAATATAAACTCCATTGCCCTGGCAAGTCTCGTAAGCCAGGTGTAGAGATGGATTTTCACAATTGGAGTGAGCTTAAGGTGTGAGCTACCTGTGACCTTGGAAATGCCTGCTTGTACCCATGCAGCATACATCCAGATCAGGAAATGTGCGTCCATGCTCCCAGAACTGTGCACCACCACGTGAACCTGGTGCCATGTACTGTGCAGATGCTGGCTAGACATTTGGAGTTTGCTGTGGACTGCGCTGCCAGACTGCACCCCCAGTCTCCCATGAATACCCAGTCTCCTGAGAACCTTCAAGATATCATTCCTATAGACCCAGTTTCTGTTAAATCTGTTAAATCTTTTAATTTATTGACCAGCAGTATCTGACGTGGTCAAGCAGCACGAGAGGCACTGTAGCAGTGTCCTCTAGCAAAGTGCTAAGAAGGTGCTGCTGGCTCTAGCCAGAGGTAGCCTATGGCCCCATCATACCACAAGACCCCATGAGGTGCTGTTTTGCAAGCAGCAGAAACTCTGGAGGTCTGCCTATGAAAGGATGGACAGGAAAAGGCACCACTGGCACTTCACTGAAATTCTGCTCATTGTGGTCTTTGTGCTGTCAAGCCCCTGTGTGCTCACCTTGAAAACTCTTTGCCTTGATTTGCAGTCATTGCTTTATCTGCTGGTAGGTTAGCTCATCTGATGGGTGCCAAGTTTCTCTGCGGTGCTAGACGTAGTTGAGACCTAATTGTTTTCCTTGACCTCGAAGCTCCTTTGCAGACAAAGGTGAAGGTCAATGAGCTCCCTTCCTGAAAAGTTAGTGCTTGCGTAGTCCTACCTTTACTAGAAGAATTATCTCCTGAATGACAATTTGTAACAGCTGATTAAGAAGTCCCCCTATTAAGAAGTCCCAGATCAGGAGTGAGACATTTACTTCCCTTGAATTATTGCAGCTATCTCCTGGCCAGAGCAGTTTTAGTCCATTACTCAAAAAGATACTTTAAGATGGTCCCACAGACGTAATATGGTTCAGTTCCATGCTGAATCTTGACTTTTGGGTAGGTCCTTACGATGCACTGCTGTGCAGAAGGCACTCATTGCATTGTGTAATACAAAGTACTTAAGAATAAAGAAATACCCCATGAGATCAATCCTATATTGTCATGGAGGCAAAAAAGGAAGAAAACAAACTCAGTAATAACCTGGTCATTTTTACTTTGGAGGCATGTGGAGCTTTTGCCATGAAAAACTATGATGACATTATACAAAAGGGATTGTGTTGAGAAACGTATTTATATTTAAAGTTGGTAAACCTCATTTAAATATAGACAGTGTCAATAATACCAAAAGGAGCAGAGAATAGTGCATCAATTATCTTTCATCTTGTATTAAGTTCTATGTCTGCGGCTTACTGCAGTCGTTAATCTTCCTTTAAAGTTTCTCTTAGCCCACTTTTAGAAAATCCTAGTTAAGCAAAGTTTTATAGGTCTGTGATCTGTTTAATCCCATTTCTATGTGTCCACATAGAATATTGGGTTTCAGATTGAATTTTTAAATAATACTCAGCATTTTTTCATAGTTCAAAATGGTGCAGAGAGAATGGGAATTAAACAGGAATTCTTATTTAGAAAAGAGCATGAAAATATTTATTATTTTTTTCTTGTAGCACTTTACAAGGTAAATGAACCCATTAAATTTAGGCATGGGAAATATTCCTTTTCCTTTTTATGCATATACACATGCACACAACTATAAAATATCATACTTTACAAAAGACATTAATACCCTATTTTGCAAATATTGGATTTTGTGAGGTAAGCAGTAAGATCATGGACTGAAACTTACTTTTTCATAATGTTCTAAGACTACCAACAAGGTTAACCATATTTTTCCCCATGAACACTTAGTCATGGACATTCTTCACTGAATTTTCTACCAAAAATGTGCCTATACAAAAGAAAGTGTATATATCAAATATGATTTATTTGTGCAAAAAGTCAACAAAAAATGAAGCATTTAGATAGTACTAACAAGGAACATTTGAAGTTTTGTGGAGCAGAACTTTTCAATGCTTTGTTCTGAAGTGACTTGGAGCTTGTTTTATATTGTATAATGTTTCAAAGTGAAAAAAAAAAGTAAAATGTTAATATTTTATTTGAAGAAAAAATTCCCTTGACCTAAAACAATTATAAAGATGTATCATGAAAAATGCAAAATTTGCCATTTTATTCCAATTCAAAATGAGAAAGTATATAACTGCAGAATTCCCAGTGAAGAGGCTATTCTGGCTATAGTCCTGCTCTGAGGATATTTCAATGCATAGTAAATGTATGATTCACTTTTATCATTATGTTCCATCTGTTTTACAGTACGATATATGTGTTCCAATATATGTGCTATATGCCTCTGTAATCTATTATGCACAAGGTGTATGCTCACTTTTTCTTGGTGTACAGTGCATGCCTTATGGCATGTAGTGTACGTACATGCGGCATCTTAATGTGTGCTGTATGTGGCAGTAGGCAGTGCATGCCATTTACAAAGCAATACATGCACAACCTTATGTGGTGTTGCATGTTGCTTGTGATTTCAATGTGCAATGTGTGTTTGTGGCCGCAACTTTTCTTCAAAAGCCACCCATGGTAACTCATGGGAATGTTCCAGTTGCAGCCTTTAACTAGGAGAGGGTTTAGATCTTGAGATGTGCAACAGTGCGCATGTTAATGTTTGAGACAAGAAATCCCCATGCAGACTGTTGAGGATTTGCCAGGCTGTGATGGAATCCAACACTGATGGAGAGAACTGGTGTCCTGGCATGATTAAACTGGTGCCTCCACACTGATACACATTTAGAAAAGAGACGGTGACCTGCAACGTTGTCTGAAAGCAGTCTTCCCTGTAATAACATTTGAGTTGTCTGCTGCTTTGTCCAAACGGTTTGTCCTTTAGCCAATCTGAGATGTTTAGATTATGTTAGTTCAGTCTTTTTGCCCCTTCTCATCAACACTGACAATGCCTAAAAAAATGTATGAGCTATGCAAAATGGTATGGCTAGTAACAGAATTTGAAATCCTTCAACTAATGAAACAATTCACCCTGAAATATTTAATTATTAAAATGTGATAAAGTTATTTTCTTCTCAGGTGGAATGAAACAGTTTTATCTTATGGAGATATCTGAATCTCAAACCAACCAAAAAAATCTGACCTTAGTTCATACCTTCATAGTCCAGCTTAAAAAAACCCACCTTTTGCAATCATTTAAAGGTCATGAAGCCATGGAGCTGTTCAGAATAGGTAATGCTCTTGCAAACAAAGTGTTTTGATAATAAAAGACCTACATGTTTCTAAAGAAGTTGGGTTTTCTTTGACAACAAAACACAGAAATATTCAAACAGGAATATTCTTAGGTTCCAAATACATGGTTTTAATGCCTGCAGTGTGCCTTACAAGGTGCTCAAGGCCTGAATCTCCTAATTTAGTCATCTACATCTTTATGGACAGCACCATGCTTGCAGAGAGCTTGTTAGAACCAGAGGAACTGAAGTAGTACAGTGGAAGTTATATCTTTGCTTCAAGTTTTGTTTCTATTTCGGAAGGCAGGAGGGAGGAAAAAAATAAAGCATCTGAAGAGATAATTCAATCCATCAGATCCATCCGGTGATACATTTTGAATACAGAGAGGGTGCCAGCTTTTGCCGAGCAATGATTTGTTGGTAGTGGATGAAAGGCAAATCCCTCACTGGTTTTATTAGCTCCAGTGAAACTTTAGTCCAGTGGACAATAAACTCACTGAAACAGGCAGGTCCTGTGGCCGAAAAGAGTATTCTTCTTGAGAAAGTGTTCCTCTGTAGATTTAATGGGATATAGTAACAACAGAAATTGCTGTTTCTGCCAGCCTAACTCACTGCCGATAAACTGCGTCACAAAGGCCTTTTTTATGGGTCAGTGGAACGGATGAGCTTGTGGGCATCTGGTGGGAATTTGAAAGAGCTTTGGAGGATTTGAAAGAGCTTTTTGTCTATGGTTTATAAACTGTCCCTTAAAATGTTTATACTAATTATACCTCATATACGTAGAAAATCAGAAAGGAATGTTATCACATATTGAAATTAGTCCAGTACTATTTAAAGAGAATTTTAATAGGTATTTCTGTCAATAACGGGCTTTTTCCCTGAGTTGCCAATCCTTGTTTTACTCTAGACTGTATTTTATATTGCAAAGTACAGAAATTATTTCCACTAGTCAGATACAAGGAGTCTTGCACTGTGACTGAGAAATACAGTACATAATTATGGCCAACCATTTTTTACTGTCCATATTCTTGAATGCCAGATATTGTACACCTTGTTTTAGTAGCTATTCAGTATGCAAATCCCTGCTTTCCAATTCATTATTGCCTTCAGCACTCATTATCTAATCATCTTTCCACACTACACACTGAATGAACAGAAGCATATTTCAAAGCACAGCGTAAAATTTTTGCTAATGCATCTAGCTGAATAAACTTATGTGACTGCCTTCAACAGATCAATAAATGCCTTGCTAAAGATTTAGGGAGTGAATGGTAGGGGCTTCTGGCAAAAACACAATTAGTAGTTAATGGTAAGCCTGTAATGCAAATATACCCTTATCAACTCAACTTTGATTGATTCACCTGATAAGAGAACAAAACATTATAAATTCAAATTATAACTCAAGAATATCTCCTTATCAGATTTTTCTGTGTATGAACCATTTAAAGGTCTTTATTTTAGGCCAGGAATACACAAATTAGAACAAACTGCACCTGAAATTTATGTGTCATGGTAAAAAGTTAGTACTTCATGTACAGGGAGTATTTTTGAATTGTTACCTAGAAATAGACTTGCATTCGGTAGGAAAAAAAATCTTGACACTGTGTACATTTCAAAAATTTTAAGGGGAACAACTTGACTTTAGAGACATGTACTTAATGTCTAATCCTTCATTTTCTGTTTAGGCTCCAAAGAAGCACTTGCAAAATGGAATTATTCGTGGATACCAGATAGGTTACCGAGAGTACAGTGCAGGGGGAAATTTCCAGTTCAACATCATCAGTATCGATACCACTGGGGACAGTGAAGTTTATACGCTGAATAACCTGAAAAAATTCACCCAGTACGGCATGGTAGTCCAGGCTTGTAACCGGGCTGGAATAGGACCTTCTTCTCAGGAAATCATCACAACTACTCTTGAGGATGGTAGGTCCTTGGCAAACAGCTATCATGGGACATATTATGATTTCTTTATTTCTTTTTACCTTGTTACATTTATTGCTCGCTTAGTGATTATTATAGTGGGGATAATAGAAGACCAGATTTCACAGGTGTTAGATACAGTAGACAGCTGGATGGGAAGAGACTGGCCAATAAGCACAAACAATTTTCATTGCAAGAGATGCAGAATCATCCAGGTAAATAAACACAACTCTACTAATATGATATATCCTGCTGTGAATTATAATGACTAAGACCATAGCTTTCATTAAAAAGCCTATTGCTCTGGTGTTTAAATATTTACAAATTTTGTGATCTCATCATAGCTTCATAGTGTTCTCATAGTTTTGAGATGCTAAGAAGTAAAACTCTGAAAGGTGAAGTGATACTGCTAATTTTGTTGGCTTTTTTTTGTTTTCAAATGAATCTGCTGTGAAACCTAGAGCTCTTGTACTGCACTACTCCTTATCTTGTCAGCCCAAACAGAGATATGTGTTTTTTTCAAGGATATCCAAACTAATGTGAGAAAAATCATTTTTATTTCAGACAAAATTCAACCTGTCTAATCCAAGGAACAATTTAGGTTTGGGTTTTTTTTTTTTTTCAAACTGCATAAAAAGTACTTCTCAAACAATGAGAGGGAGTCCTCTAGTGGAAAAAGGGAACAATTCCATATCCAAAAAATGGCCCAATATTTTAGAAGAGTATAAAAGCAAATAATAATCCTAAAGGATAGTGTAGGTCAGATTTTCAGCTACTGTAAATTGGTGTCAGTGTACTGAAGTCAGTGCCAGCTAGGAATCTGACTTTTTACGTAGGGGAAATGGAGCAGCACACATCTAAAATTCTCAAGAGCTACAGATTTTGAGGCATATGCTTCATGGAAGACTGGTGTTTTTTGTTTACTCTAAATATTTCTAGGCCTAGACAGATCACTGCAAGACCTCAGAAGGCAGTATACTCACACATGCATATATTTTATATTATAATAAATAGTATTTTTTTTTTCTTTAGAATCCATCATGCTTACTATTCCTGGCAACAATTTTTTTTGGTCATTGCTCAGCTTTGGGTCCCTCTCAGAATTAAAGATGTCATGACCTTTAAAAGCAATGCCAGATACTAATACTGCTGTATTGCTTTGACACTAAATGGCCAACAGAAAATGCCTTAGATTTGGCTGACTTCTTCCAATTTTTCTAAATGTCAGTGAATATATTTTGTGAACATATTTTCCAATATTTTTTAAAGAAGTGGCCACTTTTCCCCACCACCAATTTTAATGGGACATTAAAATTGTCCAGAAAGATGGCGATTTGGCTGCAAACTTTAAAAAATATGTTTAAACTGCTTACAGAATATTCTGCATATTTCAGCACTAGAACACATTTCTCTTTCAAAAGAAGTGACAAAAAAACTATTAAAAGACTAGTCAGCAAGTGGGGAAGCTGTGCATCAAAAGTCATTCCAGGGAAACCAGCTGCACTTGCAGAAACATGTGGATTGTAGCAAGAATAAAAGTTTTGCATTGTTAACAGTGTATAACTACTAATTAAACAACCCATGGTGGGATAGCAATGAAAATTGAAAGGGTAGCTGAAGAGTAATCATTGAGTTGTGTTCATCAGGTTAAAAATGGTGAATATCTTATTCCAGTGCCCAGTTGCCCTCCAGGGAACGTGCAAGCCACTGCCACATCACCAGAAACCATCTCTATTTCTTGGTCAACGTTGGCGAAAGAAACTCTGAATGGGATTCTGCAAGGATTCAGGGTTATCTACTGGGCCAATCTCTTGGACGGAGGTGAGAGAAATAGAGCTATTACCAAGTAACAAGCCATATGCTCTCTGCTGTGAAGGCATTGTACTTCCTTTTCTCTTTGGTTTAGAGAAAGCTTCACCTACCCGAGAAGGAAGCCATTTTCTGTAGAGCTTTAACAGTAGCAGGTGCTGCAAAGCTGCCTGGAGGGGCCCTCAGGGAAGGCATCCACCATGGGTTTGCAACACTCCATAGACGTACCATAGTACCCAAAATGACCTGAGGAAATTTCATCTCAGTTACAAAGTCCAGCAGGTTTCTTTTATAAAGAATGATGATATGAACCTAAAAAATACCTGCCCAAACCTGTATTTTATTTTAGTTTGGTTGGTTATCTGTTTGCTTAGCTAGTTGCCTACTTGAGAGGTTATTGCTTATTTTTCGACAGAATGCATTTCATCTCCATACCTGAGGGCAAAAGAAAGAAACATTTTTGGAAAAGGCTTGTTATTTTCATGCCAGCCTCTTCTGTTGTGCTTATGGTTTGTACTCTTAGCATAATTCCTAGGGAAATAGACTCCTGAGCAGAGAATGAGTGAAATGATCAAAGGAGAAATTAGATACCTTACTAATCTGCAATTTGTCACATGATGATAATTCTAGGTATGGTCCTTTCTTGTAAATTAAATAGTAGTACGTTCGAGATGCACATGCCTTTATTCCTATTTGCCCTGCTGAATTTTCACAGCTCTAGAACAATGAGCTGTCTCCCTTCTTTCGCTTTCATCCATCAGGATCATAGTTCACTCTAATACGCAACTGTCTTGCAAATCCTGGCCTCTTAGTGTGGCAAGGGGAACTCGGAGTGGAAATGTAACCCGGAGGGCCATTGTTACTGCTGGTAATGTTAGAGTCAAAAATGTTTGGAAATAAACCACCAATTCCTTTGTACATTTAAAAATAAAGATAAAAATGTATGAAAAGCATACATAAAAATGTAAACGTTTTCAGTGATGCCTGTGGCCTTTGGATCACATCCTATGTGAATACTATCACTGCACATCTAAGTGCCTATGTGATGTCCTACAACATGATGAAAAAAGGTGATGTTCATGCAGTGCTTAAAATTGGAATTTCTTCATTTCTTCAGCTTCATTTTCTGCCCTAAATACGTTTAAAACTTTTTTGCTGTATGGGTTGTACTTCTTAGCTTGCTGCAAAAAAAGATTCATATGAAGTGCATCATCTTTCTGCCAGTAAATCTGATTTTACTGCGTTTAAATCTATTGTTAGCTGCTATTACTGCCATCAAGTGCTTTGCAGCAGCACTTGCTACATATTTTAAAATAAAGAGGACTTTTTCTTGTTTTTCCTTATGAGAAATGGTCTTTCTCAAAACCAGAAAATCTTTATGAAGATAACTGACCTTCTTATTTTTGCTTTAGGGGATGTTTTGCAATAATCTCTTCTTGTTATCTATTCTTTATGAAAAATCTTATTACTTGTAGAAATTTTCAATTCTTTTCCAAGTATTTAAAAAAAATGCAAAAAAAAAAAAGTTTGAAAATGAAACCTGGGTCTGCTTTGAATAGTAAGAAGTCAGGACACAAAGGAATTTATTTTAATTTATTATAATTCATTGCTGGTTTATAGTAATGAAGCATTACTTCTCTGGTACACTCTTTAATCCCTAAGTTTTCCACAGTAGATATCAATAGCTGGGAGAAGACTGAACTTGGCAATAACTCAATTTCCTTTTTATTCTATAGAGCTAGGAGAAATAAAGAATGTCACTACTACACAGCCATCACTAGAGCTTGATGGCCTGGAAAAATACACCAACTACAGCATTCAGGTGTTGGCTTTTACACGAGCTGGAGATGGAGTGAGAAGTGAACAAATTTTCACCCGCACTAAAGAAGATGGTAAGGAGTAAAACATTTTCCATTCCCACTTCCACAAAATGTTTGTATGTCTCAGGCTTTCAAAATAGTGCAAATATTGTACACAAACATGCAGAGTGAGATTTCTATCTGGAAGTCTTGAGTTAGGAGCACATGAAGATGGGTATGCGCCCACAGATTTGAAAACAATCTGACTGTTTCCAAGACTCCAGTTCAGGTGAGTCAGAAATTTGTAGATAACACTAATGATCTGAGCAAGTTTGTCTTTTTTTTTTTTTTTCCTCCCAAATACTTCAGGATCTTATTTGAGAATTTTGAGAGGGTTTGAGTTAATTCTTTACAAGTGATTGATAATGGGGAAAGGAGGAGAGGCTATTCTGGGATCATCTCATATAACTTATATGCTTCTAAAAAGAATTTTTTCAGTATATTAAAAAAAAAAAATCATCCAAAAACCTCTTCCCTCAAAAGCAAAATGAAGAACAAAAATCTCTTGCCTTTGTTCATAGACCAAAGCACGGAAAATTCAAGTTCTAATGCTGAAAGTTTAAGAAACTTTTAATCACACATAGACATGAAATTTCATAATCACTTTCTTGTAACTTTAACTATGGAAATCACTTCAGGTTGCCTTAGTAGGATGCCACATACTGATCTATTTCTCAAGGACTAGAATTTCAAATTCAGGGGGAGATTTGACCCTAACCTGTTTAATGCCCTGAAAACCCCATGAAATGTACAGATACATCTTTAGATCCCTAAACATTTTTGAAAATCTGGATCAAGAATTTTTTGGCAGAAATAAAAATGCACACAGTCCTAGCAATGAAGTTACTTGAATGTTTGATGGGTAAATTCTCCTGTGAGTTATGCAGTGTTTTTTCAAGGAAATTAGTCAATGGATTTTTCTTTATTACTTATCCAGTTTACTCGTAATTCATGTATATATGAATATATTTGTCAATTTTTTTATTTGTAATGAGATATACAAAAGTGCCAAGAGAGTAGGTTCAGCAGATTAACTGACTTGATGAATGCTTGGCCTTTTTTTGCCAATAAAAAAAATGACCTGATAAATGTTACTGATTTGTTCCAATAAAATATTAAGGGACTCATCCTAAAATTTACATGCATTGTAAGGTCACCTGGCCCCAACTGTAGTTGTATCCAGGGGATGTAGTATAAATGAAAATTGGACTTCTAAAATTTTCTCTTACGTTATCAAATGAGTTATTTGTTGCTTGTTCTATTTTCTTATGCTTAATACTTTCCATTACTTTGATCAAAGTTGAATTAACAGCAAAAAAAGTAAGTGAATGTCTTATACCTGAGAAATGTGAGGAGATTTAAGCATATAGCAATGTTGCTTAATGTAGGTCTACTTCCTGGTCTTGCTAGATGTAGATCTTGCTTGAGATCCTGCATCAGTTTGCAGTAATGGCTCTGCTTAAAACTGTCTTAGGGTACCGCACCTAGTCTGAAACTGTCAAGGACAATTTGCTCAGTTATAGACTTCTGTGTCTTAAACACTGAACATTAGGTCACTCTGATCCCACCCCAAAGTCCTTTAACAATCACTTTGGAGCACCTAAGTCCTGAGTCAGATGCTCTTGAGACACCCCATGCTTGGAGGTAGATGGCTTTATTTCAAAGAAAAATCAAAAAAATAAGAGAACTTTAAGATTACCTGCTGCATTTTCAAGTTACTTTTTGTCAAGTAGATACCAGCATGGCAACTTTTCCCTGAATACTCTCTGAACGCAAAGGCTTTCACCCCCAGAGCCTTGGGACTGGGACTTAAGCCACCAGCAGACAGGGGGATTGTCCCACGCTGCTCCAGGAGCCCAGGGACAGGCTGGTCTTGGGGAGATATAGTTCATGTCAGAGGACCCCTGAGGAAGAATGTGCACCCCAGCAAGAATGTGCTTGCTGGTCTTATGCCTTTGAGCAACATTGCAGCCTGCTGCCTTATGTGCCAAATTGGCCAGCCAGTCCAATGTTGGGAGACAATAAGGAGCATTCTTCCAGAAATCCCTGAAAAGCCAACCTGTAGAGACAACCCCTGGCTTCTGGGTCAGCACTTCATGGCGCATATGCCAGAGAAGTCATAATGGCTGTTCAGGAATGCCATGCACTGGTTTCTGTTGAGTTAAAAAATTGATGGGAGCTGCAAGCTACCAAAACTTGCCTGGGTGCGGATAACATTTTGTCTCTGTGTGAGGTTCCTTCAGCTTTTGGAATTGATCAGATGGCAGAAGTGGTGGCAGCAGTACCTCTGTCCCTCACTGGGGACAATAAAAACATGAGGTACTGCTCCTGAAAGGTTGCTGATTCCTCACCAAGACCATTCCCCTGCTCTAAAGAGATCAGATACCTCTCAGCCATCGCTGATATTTACTAACCTTTTCTGCAGTTTGCAGTGATGAGGACCCCATAGCCTCCCTAAGTATCCTGTACCAGTTAAGGATCCCCCATAATGCAATCTCTTTAGCTGCAAAGTGGGTTGAGTACTTCCTTCCACCCTGCTGGCCAGGGAGACCGATGGATAACTTGCTGCTTTATAACAGTATTTCCTATGTGAAATGTTACTGTGCCCATTACTCCTTCCCCTGACACATACACCTATCCATCTCCTGTAACCTGTCTCCAGTTTGCAACAGTTCTGAAACATCGGAAGCCCCAAATGTTTTGGGTTTTTTTCTTCTTTTTTTTTTTTCTTTTTTTCCCCCTTAACCCACCTTTTCCTAGTTTGCTTCTCTGTAATTCTTGGTGGCCCTTTGCTCGCTCTCTTTCTGAGAACAGACAGGCCCTGAGATGTGGGAAACACATATACTCAGACCTTGCTTGGCTGCTGTGCAAAGGCTCATCTCTCATCTTTAATTCTCCTGGCAGCTGAGCAATAATTCACCCCAAGGCAGCATGACTAACCTTTTCAGAGGTTTTCTGATGCCTCACAGTGGTTCCACTCATTAAATCTTTTGTCCAGAAAGCTAAACTGAAAGGTGTTCCAGAAAATACAATGATTTCATGTTTTGCTTCAGCTTCACAACTTTTTATTAAGGGGAGTAGAGGTTTAGAGTGGAATATATAAAGGCCTGCAGTTAAACATAAGCCAAAACCAAAGTTCTGGGTCTAAATATCCTAAAGGCTGTGGAAGTTAAATGGGAAAAGAGTATTCACATTGCCAAAATATATGTATCGAACAGGTGCCTCATTCCTCAGAAGAACAGACATTTCTTCTGTAATTTTCTAAAGAAAAGTCTCCTGTAGAGGATTATTCAGTGGGACTAATTTCAGTGCACCTAAAAGATCCTGCCCTAAAGTTAGTTTGAACACTCTTTTGGCATGTGAGATAAAAATAATTGCAATCTTAACAGAGCTTAGATCTGGAAACCTTATATCTGTGCTCCCAGACCTTCTCTGGCTAAAATTATGACACAACATATTCCACCCTCCTCTAATAAAATCTGTAAATCTGAGATATTTTTAAGTGACTGCCAAGCCCTCCACATTGTTGTTACTATGAGGCCATATCACACCATTAATTCCTTTTTCTTTTTTCATTTCTTTTACATGAGGGGAAACTTTTCTTTGTAAAATCAATGGGGCAGCATGTTCCACTGCTGCTGTTGAAAGGCAGATCGTGGCCTCCTGTGACTTCTCTGTTGGTGTTCAGCTAGAGTCATCAGGCCAAAATTTCTTTAGCAGGCTTGAAATCTCCAATGTGGTAAAATAAGAGTAAGCCAGGGACTGAAGTAGTCAGCCTGGATGAAATGAGTTGAGGCTTTGATTTCTTGTAATGTTTGATACTGATTTTAGACACCAGAGGTCAGACACTGCTGCTGATTAGCTTAGGAAATGGGAACAGCTCTAGCAAATAATAGGAAATGAGCTTTCCTTTCAATGTGATCGTATTTATGGGTTTTGTCTATCTTTTTTTTCTCCCATTAGCCTTCAGAAGAAGAAACTACTCTTCTTGAAGTTCCTTCTGGCAGAAAAATAAGTCAAGCAGAAATGTCCAATTTTTAAGAATTCATTGTGGTTTTGTCCCCTACCCTTTCCACTTTACAGTTTCTAATAAGCTGCTTGTACTCTTCACCTGAGGACTTAATTTACTAAATCATTAAAAATTAAAGCAGTTCTTCAAATTCCCTTCCTTGCTGTGTTCAAAGTACAGTGTCAAAAGCTACTCCATTTCGTAGCAATGGGGGGGCAACAAATTCCCTCTCTGGTTCTGCGCTGCAAATGCGATATGAGAAAACTGTAGCTGAGACAATTAATTTGCTCCCCGTACAAGCCTGACACATGACACAGCACCTCAGCCAGCAGCAGCACCTCTGACCTTGGGCAGAACTGGCCAGCGGAGAACAGAGCCCCCAGAGCCCCCTCTCAGGGAAAGATGCCTGCAATTGGCAATTTGGCCTGGCACGGCTGCTTTTTACTGAGTGTCTGGCAGAGGTTGTTTCTGGGGTTTCCGTGATGCAGGAGAATGCATGTTTCTCTGTCATATCAGTTTCTTTTGAGAAAATGCATTGTTATACCCAGACAGCTGTTTGTATAACACAGAAGACTTTGCTTGGTGCAGCAGTGCTGTCCTTCCAGCTCTCCTCTGCCAGGGAGGTCAGCATTCAGAGCAAGGGGAAAGCTGCAGCAAGGAAGCAGCAGGGACTAGCTGCAGGGAGGAAGGAGGAATAACACTAAACCCCTTTGCCAGCTTCAGTTTAAGACTCTGCCTGAATCCAGAGAGATTTTCCTCCTCTCCTTTCTCTCTGGACACCAAGCTCTCTGGTGATTGGCATGAGAGACATAGATGTACAGATACCATCTGACGAAGCTTTATATTTATTCTAAAATGAATAAGCATAAATCCAATCAAGCACACATTCAGTACTCTTTGGAGCAGAGCTCTGCTTGGGCTCATTCAGCAGGTGAGGATGGCTGTGCAGTTTATCACCTGGGTGCTATGATGGAAAACTGCCCTTAATGACCACTTAATGCATTTTTTTCTATTGTCAGAGATCTCCAATTTTATCTTTTTGACTAACAAAAAACCGTACAGAATAATAAATATTCCCCTTGTGAAACTGACAGGATTTGATAGAAATGGTGTGATTAATAGGAGGCCAGTTCAGAGTGAATGAGGAGTGGACAGCACATGTGAATGTATTTTGGCTAGCATAGGTCTAAATTGTAGGTGGGATATCTACATGAATGAAGGCACTACCGGCAGCAGTCAGGAGTTTATTTTGTTTCATTTTTCATAAATATAACAGTCAATAGGATAATCCTGTCTAGTGCAGAATTAAAAACCTGTTACAAAGCAGGCTTCAGTTTTCTGATATATTGATGATACTGCTCTTAAATGCACCACGCTCTGTGCATTTGCCTCCCTGCTGTTCAGTACCGTGAAGAAAAATGGTGATAATCTCTCTGTTTATGAAAAGGGAATGAGAAAGTTCCTGGAGCTCCTGCCCCTTATCTGGCACATCTAAATGCTGTTTCCTGGACTAGTTGTACCAGTATAATTGCCTTCTCTGTGTTAGCATTTCATTTGCACTGTCAAGAATACAAAGTGTTCTCCTCCCCATGAAAGCAGCATGCTATTTCCGTGTCTTTCAAAGCCTTGCTAGCCGGAGAATGAGGCCATCTTTAATCTTAAATTTGCCAAATCTGCTCCCTGGAATGTTGCAAAGTTGTCTAGAAGCAGTCTTTGGCTTCTCTGTGCTCAGCCCTGGTTGTCCTCTGGCTTCTTACCGTTATTTTATCCCTGGTGACCATGGAAAAAAGAAACTATGGTATTGTGCACATTTAGCTTAGCTTTGCTGGGAACTGTGGGAATCACTGTGCTAAATAAAGATCCATGGAGAATTCAATAAGACAGCCCAGGTCTCCCAATACTGCTGTCTCACAATAACTGAAGCTAGTAAGGCTACAGGATGCAAAGGCAATGAGAAAAAATACCTTAAGTTAGCATAGAAGACTGGGGTCTTTCCTCTCCAAGAAAAGGCAGGCACCATATTCCCCCACCAAAACTTTTTCAGATACTCAAGGAACCCATGGTTAGTAACAAATGTTTCAGTTAATGCAGAGCTAACTCATAATAATCTTGTTTAGGTCCAGGGGATGAGTTTGAACAATGAATTTACCCTCTGGACAGAGGACAGTGGTGGTCTGTAAGGCATCAGATGACAGTCTGTAGAATTCTGGCTAAGGAAATGTAAACACTTCCCCACACACAGTCATTTCCATATGCACAGCCCAGCAAACAAAGACAATGTAGCAAGAAGAGGAGTAATAAATGAACATTCAGAGTAATTTTGGCACCACTGCAAAAACTGTTGCCTGATTCCAACTCCTCTGCAACAAGGTGGAGGGGTCCTTTGATTAGAAAAGCTTCTGAAATTTGACTATATGGCTTCCTGACTTTCTTTCTAGTCCCTCTTTCTGCTGGTCTGTATACCCGACAGTAATACAGCAGTGCAATGACAAGTGATGTTTTCCACATATGTCCATTGACTGGAAAATGCTAGATGAATTCTGAGTTAATCCCTCAACAGTTGACAGCCACAACCAATTATTGTCAGAACCTATCCCTATAGATCACACCCTAATTTAACAATAAATTACTTTAACCTCATACATCTATTTGCAGTGATTTCCAGAAAACATTACTAACCGTAAAGGAATCCTCCTGTGGATTAAGTAATTACCCTGGAGAGCTAGCTTTCACTCTTCAGCAGCGGGAGCAAATAGCATTTCTAATGAGCTGGGTATAAATAACAAGTTGAATGCTGTCAAGCATCAATATTTACTCTTCATTGGATAGAACTGCTAACTGAATTAGCCCCTTTGCAGTGAGGGGCTGGGTTTTCTTGCAATTATAATCATGACATTGTCACGTGTTGCCTTATTAGCTTTCTCAACACACTATAAATAGAAAATGCATATTCAGAAATGTTGCACTGAGTGGTGCCTATCTGTCAGTTTTCTTACATCTTCCAGTAGTACCTGTACAGATATAAAATTGAAGTTCTCCTTATATGCTTTTCCCAACCTGAAGTAGCTAGCCACAAAGCTAAGCAAATTTAGACCCCAGGCTGTCTGGCTTCTCTTTGTAGGACAAGTTTTGTACCACCATAATAGCTACTTACTTACATGAGGTAACAAAGGTTAAGGATCCATCTACAAAGATCAGCTTGCTGGACAAGGGTTTTTCCATCTGTATTGCACAATAACTGTTTTCTGTGAAAGTAAAGAAAGATGATCAAGCATTGCAATGTTGGAAATTCTAACATTTTGGTTGTTTTACTTGAAATTAGACAAAAATATTAGATTCCTCATGAACCAAAAGTTCTGTAGAGAACAGAGTCCATCAAAATGTTTCGTCTTTAATAACATATGTAGTAATTTCCATTACAGAACATTGTATCTATTTTAATAATTTAATGTGAATATTCACCACATGCAGTATTAAAATAGATTTCCAATTATTTATTTTGACCATTTTTAAAATATTCTAAAATATTTTCCTGTTGACAAAAGGTGTGGTTTTTAGGAAATGCTAAAACAATTTATTCTGGTGTTAAATGTAGTCCTTGCTATATTGTTTAAGTACAAGCTTATGTGTGATGTTATATTCTAGCATGCAGGAATTTTTTCACATTAGTATAAAAGTGTTTCCAAAGTTGGAGAACAGTGTACAGTGTAATGTGTGTGAAAAATAACATATGCTCATGAAATTAAAGCCTTTCTCAAAATGCAAGCATGTGAAGAGATACAGTTAAGATAGATTATGTACCAAGATTTTAGCATTTCCTGGCTGAAGTTTCTTCCATGTGGTTTTAGAGGAGCGGGTGTTTTTTTCTCTTTCTCTGTGACAGTTTTTGATGGCTTATATAGATAGCTGCTGTAATTAGAGAAATAGATATGTGTTCACATACTGCAGTGCCAGATAGAGGTCTGAGCTGTTGCGAGCAAGGCTGGGGATAAGGATACTCTCTGGTCATATGTCTGCTCACACATCACGCCACTAGCTAGACCTGCGTCACGTCAGGCAGCGCTAACTGCACGCTACAGCTCATTTGCTCTCCACTTCATTAAATTCACAACTCTACTGTGTATGTCCATTAAACTGTTCACATGTGTATTATTTATACAGCGAATAATAGTTTGGCATGAGTTATATGTTCAAAATTGACAATTTATAATAACACGTTGTTTGGGAATTTCATTGGCCACAGCCAACCTATCTTCATGCATGCAGGCTGGGGGTGATAATTCACAAAAGTTTAACCATCAGTGGCAGCTTCTGCCTTGGGGGCCTCTGAAGCAGAGCCTCTCCCCTCTTAGGGATGGGGGCACAACCCTCCAAACCCTCTCCACTGGTGTGGGCAGCGTGGAGGCTGCTTCCTAACACAGGGTGTCCATCTCGGTCCACAGGGGCACGGTTACCAAAGCAGCACGCTCCCCTTTTCCTTTTTACTCCTCCGTTACACTAGGATGGCTGAGTGCCTGCCTTGGGTCACTCTAACACATCTTGGTTTTCCAGTTCCAGGTCCTCCCGCTGGTGTTAAAGCAGCTGCGGCTTCAGCCTCCACCGTCTTCGTCTCCTGGCTCCCTCCCCTCAAGCTGAACGGCATCATTCGGAAATACACTGTCTTCTGCTCGCACCCCTACCCCACAGTAAGTCCCACAGGGTGACCACAGATGGGCAGCACTGACTTGCGGGGCTGAAACAGTGTGTTTGCAGATACTTGGTGCTTGATGTTCTCTTTGCACTTCCTTTCCTGCCATTTGTTCACCCTAAGCAAGCGTGAAGGGGGATCCCAGGGCTACAGGGGTGGCTGAGAGCTGGTTTTGGTTTTTCCCACCTATCAAACTTTTTCACTGTTTAAAACCTATTGCAGAGTGCTGACTTACAAATCATTTCAAAACTCACAGTTGAAGTTGAGTATCTTTTAAGGTTTTTTTATTTAGAATGTACTCAGTTACCTTTTAGAGGACCAGCAAGAGCCCTGTTGTAGCTGGAGGCATGTATTTATATACCCATACTTAGATGTGTTTTCATCTAAGTTCCGGCCTTTTTGGCTTGAGTATTCATGTGTGAAAGAACATAATGACTTATGAACAAACGTACTTGCTTGTGAATAAGCTTATTTATGCCTGGAGTATTTGCCCACTCTAGGTCTACGTGCTATTACTTGCTGAGAAAGTGATAAGTGAAAAATTGAATTTAATAGCAGGTACCTTTCTCCCTTTCAGAGTCACAAAGGAATCCAGCTATCTTTAAACACAGGGGCCAGTTGCTCTTTGTAAATACCCATGCATATTTATTTTAATTTACATTGAAAAAAGTGCTTATTTATTTTTTATCTAAGGTTTTGATTTAGTTTTTAGGGAGGATTTCCCATCAAAGGTAGCATTGCAAGTTCCAAAATGCAATCTTAGTATAACAGACAAGGAAAATATTGTTCCAGAAGTAGGAGGAGTTTGACAGGGACGTTTCCAAAAGTGCCTCAGGCTTGTTTTCAAAGCTGGCTGAGAGCGAGGAAGGCCTGAGGGTATGTCTGAATGGGACCCTTCAGGCAGACACAGCCTCACCCTACCCACTCTTCCAGCAAGTGAACTAATTCTGCAGGTACTCAAGGGGATACAGGGCAAAACACACATGCCCGTTGATTGCTGTGCTGAAACTGATATGTCCTACTATAAGCAGGATTTATTAGTCACATCCAAAGCTAAAGGTTGGAGATCTTTGCTTCATTTATGTTTGGGGACTACTATCTCCATTAATTTAATAACTGCAGCCATGCAAACCAAACTATCTTGAGCATACCGTTTAAATGTAAACTAGCCAGGGATTTTTCCATCACACAGTGCGTTAAAGAGGTCGGAGTTTACAGAACTGGACCTTGCTGTTAGGGCTCTGGTCCCAGTGGGGACCAAGCGCTTCTCTGGGCGGTTGGAGGGAACACCAGGTGGTGCTGCTGGCTCTTGCTAGTTACTCACCATGCACTAAGCTGCAGTGTTTCTTCCTCAGGCTTCGCTAGCAACAACTTTTTGTATGCATACATCACCAGGAAAATAAACATCCTCAGCTAAAATTTTTTTTCTCTAATATGCAGTTCTCTCATATACAAAATTGTTTTTTTAAGACTGCTTATTGTATGGTTACCTTTCGGAGTACCTGAGTGATGGACCATGACAAGAATAGTTACTTTTTTTGCTAGTCTTGGCCTGTACTGAATTTTACTACTATATTTTGGTGGTGTTCATTATGGCATGATGGGGTGGTATCACTGCATACCTTAGCCCAAGGTAGAGGCACTTGGAGGTGTTTGTGTTTTCTGTTAATGTGTACATGTATAGTCATCTTGTTACCTGCATGCATGAAGGGCTGTATGGGTGTGTGTACATATAAATATATATACATACATATACATATGTATATATATATGCACAATATATCTGTGCACTGCTCACTAGTGTTTTGCAGATCAGCATGAGTTGTGGCTTACAGAGCAGGTCTTCTGCATCAGTCCTGTGTGGCGAGTGAGATCAGTTTCCAGAAGCCAAGTTGGACATCTTTAAATAAGTGTTAAGACCTCAGGACACATTTAATATAGGACATACTCCCCCAGCTTTATTTCTAACAAAATGGTTTCCTATCTTTTATTCTTAAAAGACTGTAAAATAAAAAGTTATTTTATTCAGAGCTAGCTTTGCAGTGAAACAAGCCTGCTGCAGAGGTGCTTGAATGCTGACACTCCTGGGCAGACATGGTCTCTATCTCCCAAGGAAGTTCTTGTATGATTCACTATTGCCAGAGACAAGTAGCTGACAGAGAAAGAGGTCTTAAATTAGGGTGAGGAGGGGAATAAAAAGAAGACCTGTGTCTTTGTCATCTCTTCTACCACCACAAGTAGCAAGTGCTGTAGATGGAGGTATAGAGCCATGAAAACTTCCTGAACAGACTTCTTCCTTCAGCCAAAGCCCTGGTTGCAAAATAACTTTGCTAAAAGTCTGCTGTTTAAGCAGAAAGGCAAACTCAGTTTTTAAGCATCAGTGAGGAGAAAGAGAAAAGGACAGTGGTAAAGGTATACTTATGGGAAGGCTATATTCTTTACAGATTGTGTTTTACAAGCAGTATGTGTTTGCTGAGAGCAAGTCAATACAGTACTCTTTAGACAGTCTAATAAGACAGTCCTTTACACAAGAACACTGCTTTGGTGTTAAGTCACCAACAGGAAAACTAATTAACACTGTTGGTCATATTGTGCACATTTTTATTATGAAGTGCAACCCCCATATGACCCTGAGATATTATAAGATGATGATTTGCTGCCTCTTGCACAGTTCAGTTTGCTTTGCAACGGCAAAAGCTGTTAAAACTTCTGCTTCCCCTGTACAGAAGGATGCAGACATTTCCTTTTTAAATATTTTGAGTCCTAAGGACAGTATTTGCCTGGGAGGTTTCAAGCCACGAATATGATTAATGTGTGAAAAATAATCATTATTCTCCACTGCAATCTATTCTCTAGCTAAAATAAATTGCAAACAAGGATCCAATGATGTACTGTTTAATTGTTTTGCCTCTACTATTGTATAGGCATTATTAAGCAGAACTTCCTCTTTTTTATTCTGCAAATATAGAAGAAAATACAAAAATGAGACTTAATGGGTCCTTCATTCTTCAAATATAAGAAACAAAACACACCAGAATTTAAGTTAAAATAATTATCCTCTGTGCTAACTCACAGCCCACATTCCCACAGTTCTTGATCCCACTTGACTCCTTGTGGGAGCTGGTTTCTCAAGACCACCTGTAATGGTCCCATGTTGGCCAGCTTCCTTCTAAGTGTGCTTATCCCCAGCGTACCAGCAGGACGCTCATCACGCTCATTCTGCCCAGGTCTCAGGGAAGCAACAGGCAGTACTATCAGCTGCAGCACAGGCTGCCATCCCATCCTGTCAGTGTAGGTTTTCCCAATGGTGCCATAGATATTGCACATGGTTTGAATCCTAGCAAAGAAGCCAGGGTGGTTCAGCTCCTACTTGGCTGTGGGGGGTGCTGCTTTAGGTGGCTGTTCCAGCACCTGCTGCCTTGGGTTGTAGATATGTTTTGCCAGGGCTTTTAAAAGGGCAAGAGAAAATCAGATTTAGGTGATTTCTGAAAAAAACTCCACCAACCTCTGGTTGTATTCAGGTTAGTACACTACATAAGGAGGAATCAATGGGATTAGATTAAATAAAATTTAGTTGGCACAAAGTGCCTGGAAAAGGTCATTGTGTCACAAAGCATGCAATGGCTAGCCAGCCTGGGAAACTGTAATCTCAGAACAGGTAAAAAGCAACACAGAAAGAAGGCAGGAGAACGAAGGTTAAGAAGCAGGATATACTGGTGCAGGAAGGGCTGAGAAAGCATTAGAACTGACAGACAAAGCAGAGAGAGGTTAAGAGCTGAAGACGTATAGACCAACTATATCATTTGGGTGTCAACAAACAGTACGGCATCGCTCAACAAGAAATATACATATTAAAATCTATTTTGCTTTGTTGATTTAACAAGTGCAGCCATTGTTGTTGTTGTTGCTTTTGGGGTTTTGTTGGGGGTGATCCATTGGTCAGTCATTCACTAATAGGAGCAAACATATTAAACAGGCTTATCCTGCTGTTTCCAACAAAGCAGGTCATTAAATTGTGCATCAGTCTTCTGCTTTCTCCATGGAATGCCTGGAGATTAATGGAAAGGAGTCATGTAAGTAGAACTGCACTATAAAAGGATAACAAATGGAGACCACTCTCCTTCTTAGTGATTTTTCTTGTCAGGACATTTTCAGTTGGTTCTTGTCTTCGTTCCGCTCATATTAAGATGTGAAATAATCTTTGAAAACTGTAATCTACAATTCTGGACTTCTCCAAAGGATTTAGAAAGACCCAAAAGCTGAAAGCCCAGCAAAGATTCATCTTGGCCTAGACATATTTCTGTGAAACAGTTGGGTTTGCAAGATGGGGGAGATGAACAGATATGAAGTAATGATGGAGAAGAAGGAAGCGATCTCGTATTTGGCCAAAACCCAAGTCAATTTGCTTGAAAATGTAGTTGATATTGGAAACTGACCAACATCTGGCACTGTTTGGGGCAGAGGGTTACTGATCTTTTTGGTATACTTATTTTTCTGTGAGAAACATCCTCTTAAGCCTGTTAGACTTTTATATATGTGTTTCATTTTTTCTTTTGGTTTAAACCCACTAAGAGGGAAAAAAAATTACATGGTATAACCTGCTGTCAAATTAAACAACAAGCATATGATGTCTGCACATGACACTCTTCCCATGTATATTCTGTCTGCTCAGTCCTGTGATAGGATAACCAGCAGCAGCAGCAGCAGCAGCAGTAGCAACTAGACTATTCATCTGTTTCTCACATCTCTATGCACCTTTTCCTGTCAATTTGTAGAGCGCCATATTGAGGGAAAAACAATAATCAGATTCCCCAATGAGGGTGTATTACAGTGGGGTTTTTTCTGTTCAGTAGAAAAAGTGGCATGAATCAGACTCTTTCATAGAATCATAGAATCATAGAATCATTTCGGTTGGAAAAGACCTTCAAGATCATCAAGTCCAACCATCAACCATGCCCACTAAACCATATGCTGAAGTACCCCGTCCACTCACTTTCTGAATACCTCCAGGGATGGTGACTCAACCACTTCCCTGGGCAGCCTATTCCAATGTTTGACAACCCTCTCAGTAAAAAATTTTTCCTAATATCTAACCTAAATCTCCCTTGCCTCAACTTGAGGCCATTTCCTCTTGTCCTATCTCCAGACACCTGACAGAAGAGACCAGCACCCACCTCACTACAACCCCCTTTCAGGTAGTTGTAGAGAGGATAAGGTCTCCCCTCAGCCTCCTCTTTTCTAGACTGAACAACCCCAGATCCCTCAGCCGCTCCTCATAAGACTTGTGCTCCAGGCCCCTCACCAACTCGGTTGCCCTTCTCTGGACACACTCCAGCACCTCAGTGTCTTTCCTGTAGTGAGGGGCCCAAAACTGAACACAGCACTCGAGGTGCGGCCTCACCAGTGCCGAGTACAGGGGAACAACCACCTCCCTGTTCCTGCTGGCCACACTGTTCCTGATACAGGCCAGGATGCCGCTGGCCTTCTTGGCCACCTGGGCACACTGCTGGCTCCTATTCAGCCGGCTGTCAACCAGCACGCCCAGGTCTTTCTCTGCCGGGCAGCTTTCCAGCCACTCTTCCCCAAGCCTGTAGCGCTGCATGGGGTTGCCGTGACCGAAGTGCAGGACCCAGCACTTGGCCTTGTTGAACTTCATACGATTGGCCTCAGCCCATCGATCCAGCCTGTCCAGATCTCTCTGTAGAGCCTCCCTACCCTCAAGCAGATCGACCCTGCCTCCCAACTTGGTGTCATCTACAAACTTGCTGAGGGTGCACTCAATCCCCTCATCCAAATCATCCATAAAGATATTAAACAGAACAGGGCCCAACACCGAGCCCTGAGGAACACCACTTGTGACCCACCGCCAACTGGATTTCACCCCATTACCACAACCCTCTGGGCTCGGCCATCCAGCCAGTTTTTTTACCCAGTGAAGAGTACACTTATCCAAGCCACGAGACACCAGTTTCTCAAGGAGTATGCCATGAGACACAGTGTCAAAACCTTTCTCTAGGTTCCTTCCACAAATGCATAGACTGCAGCCTCCCAACTCTGGTCACATAGTTTTCAAAAGATCCTGGTGGTAAACACTTAGGCCAAATATCTTGGTTTCTTATGAAGTCCTATATATCGGGAATACATTCCCCAATACAAACACATGCAGACTCTTCCAGAAAACACCTGGAGGATATTCTTTGCAATGTATTACTGATATCCTATCAAAAACATACACGGGAGACTCTGGAGGATGTCCTGTGAAAGAAGAGAGTCTGCTCTGCTCTGTCTCTGTTACTTGTAGACTCAAGGTGGGATTCAGTTCACCTGACTTCAGACATCTCAAAGAGACATACCTATGCTGATTCTGGGGTCATCAAGACTTTCTTTTCATTAAAGAAGCTAGATGTCTAAGAGAAGCTGGATGAATCTTCTTCCAAAATCTTCCCTTCTCTTTGTTTACTCTAGAGAAAGTATACGTGGTTGTCTTAAACCAGATGATACACATCTTAAACTAGATGATATGAAAGTATATACAATTATCTTAAACTAGATCTTTAAAGAACCAGAATTAGCTGATGTAAATTCCCAGCAGCTGGGTATTTTCCACACAATTCTTTCAGGCATACACAAATCTTGTCTTGATTTTGCATATGAGCTGTCCAAATTCTAACTCAATGTGAGGCAGCTTTGCATCATACTTTCTGACCCCCGGTTCCTCTCCAGTTTAAAGACTTGAATAACAGGCATGAAAAATAGAGCAAAAGCAGTTATAATCCAGAAGTGATTTGTTGTTACACACTGTAGAGGCTTCAGTGATTAAAGGGATGCTGAAAGTCTCTTTAAAAGGAGGAGAGAGGTAGCTGGTAGAAGTTGGCTAAATAGATAAAGTTACTGTTGAATGGAAGCTTATTTAGAGTCAGCAGAATCTGTAAGGTTGAATTTAGAATATATGTTCATTGATTTGTGTACTACAACCAGTATTTATCACTGTGTCTATACAGTACTTTTTACAGCATTATGATATTTATGTTTATTAATTCTTGCTCTTTATATAGCACAGAACTAGTGTGTAATTTTGGGTTATTTTAAAAACATATTTTGCATGGTATTTAAAATATGTCTTTTTTAATATACCACATGTACTCTTTACAGTTTCTTCATAGTTATTTCACAGCTTTACCAGTTCCCAAACATAGTACATTCATTCTTTTAATTGCTTTGTCAACTTTATAATTTTTGCCTATCTTACTTTTGTCATAGAGCAGATCTCAGCAGAGATGTGACAGAGTATAAATTAATTCTGATGTTGTGCTGTTTTATATGATTTTTAAAGGTCTCCTTGCAAAGCCCTACTAAAACAAATTTGATATTGATTTTTTCATAAAACTCCAGTCTTGTCTCACTACCTAGACTCACATATAGGTATATCAATATAGTCTAACAATAAGTCCTTGGTGTCAGTTGCAGTGTATTTCAGCAGGTTTGAATTCATCCCATTCCCTTCTGTATCACACGGGGGACAAAGCACTTGGGAGCAGATGGTGTCATACAATTTGTGAGTTGACTGAAATGCTCTGAACAAACCTGGTGATTTCCTGGGGCCACCAAAGGATGCAGCAGAACCCCTGGCAGCGCAGAAGGTTGTCTCCTGACCTTCCTGTGGTCACCAGCCGGTGACACCACATGCTGCTTCCCTGATCATGAGCCCCAGGAGGCTGATGGACTCTCTGTGAGTAGCTGCAAAGGGGCAAGCAGGTGGTGTACCTCGGTGGCTCCTGAGCAACAGACTCCTTGACTACATGGAAGTCCAGGCAGCGGGCTGTCTTCCAGGTGCGATTCCTGGAAATGGGTTTGCAAGATTTTCCTGCAGGTGGGAAGGCAGGGAGCTGCCTCTGTTTTTTCCAGAATTTCCATCTTGCACTTTCTAACATTTCACTTCCGCATTTAAGGGGAAAAAAAAAAAAAAGAGCAAGATAAAATTTTATATGGAAGCTGCATTCTGTTTTGTGCTCAGCTTCTGTTTACAACGGTTACTTTCAATAATGCTGAGTGGAAAACACATGCCATGTTTCAAAACATGAGCCAAAATAGCAAGACCTGAACAAAAGCTCTTATATGACCAAAGTGGTATCCAGACTCTTACTGAAAACTGTGGTCCAGGACTGGTGGTTATTTGCAGCTCTGACAGTCTGTGCATCTGTGAAAGGAAGCAAGGCAAAAGCCAGCAGTCCTGGAGAAAAGTACTAGTTCATGACCTCAGGCAGACTTTCACATCTTCAGGGAGTTCACCGAGAGGGCACATTAGTGATCTGTCTACTCTGTTCAGGGATGCAGAACTTGAAGCTCATTCTCTATAAATAGAGTAATGTATTGATTTCATATTAACCCAATTTCCTTCCAGGTAGAAACAACTTATCATAACCCCCATTACTGGATAACTTGTCAGTCCAAGGGACTCTAAAACATCATTTCCAGGAGCAATGAAGGCCTGAGGTAGAGCAGAGTAGACAATTCTGTGATGGTGTTGTGCAAAAAAATTGAGATTTTTGTGTTTTGATGTTGTAGAACTAAAAACTTACTTTAATTACTGATGAGGCTCAGTGCTCTTTGTAGGCCTCATCTGTACTGCTGATTAAACAAGGGCCAAGGAGCAGCACCTGGCCCCAAGATTATGTGACATTGACTGACGTCTGTCTACGCTGCTTAGAACTAGGACCTCTAAAGCAGATTTGTTTTAAAGAGAGCTATTTAGAGTAGTATGAAACTGAGCTAGAGATCAAGTTAAAAAGTGGTGTGGATCACCGGGGTGGAGTGCTCAACACAGTCACTGCCTCTCTCTCATTTAGCAGCAGAGATAAGCCCAGAGGATGCATGTTTATTGAGAGAAACTTAGCTAGGCACACACGGTTTCACTGAGACAGCTCAGGCTAGATATAAAACTGATTGCCGTTCTGTGGGAGGCTATGAAACCAGTGGTTCATTGTTGTGGGCAGGAGGAAGCAGCACAGGTATCTCTCCTGAGTCCACTTTTGTTCAGTTGTTCCATTAGTGACCTGGATAATGAAATAGCGAGAGTGCCTATTAAATTTGCAGCAGATAGAAGGCTGGGAGGAATTGCAAGTACACTGGAGACAGAACTACAATTCAGACAGATCTTGATGAACTGGGAAATTGGTCTGGAAAAAGTTAGATAAAATTTAGTATGGGTAAGTGCAAGAAAATGGGTACCATGAATAACCAACTACAGAAGTACTGGGTAGAGAGCAATTGGCTAGATTCTTCAGAACAGGATTTTGAGGTTATTGTGCATCCCAAGATGAACATTAGCTACCTTTATAATCCTGTTGTGAAAAGCCCAATGCCATACCCTGGGATTGTTGAATACAGGTTTGGAAACTGTATTCAAGAAGGCTATGGACCATTGTTAGAGAGTCTGAAGGATAACAGCAGATATTATTAGAGAAACTGTTAGAGAAAATGTGATTTCTGGACAATGTTGAAAGTATCAGGGTTATTAAGTTGTAAAAGGATAAGGGTACTGGTGGGGAAAGGAATAGTAAAACTTCTTGTAGGTTAAAGACTGGTGCAAAGATAAAGGTAATAATCTATTCTCCATGTTCCTAATAGACTGGAAATGAAGCTATGGGCTTAAACTGCAGCAGGAAACTCAAGCTAGATTTCATGAAAGCTTTCTAATAGTAAGATTAGTTCAGCAATGGAATAAGTCTTGCAGCCTAGGGAGTTGCAGAATCTCCATTTATTGTGTCTTCAAAATCAAGCTGGATAAACATCTGTCTGAAATTGTGCAGGTATAGTTGAACCTGGTTTAAAGAAAAATAGACTTGGGTGAACTCTCAGGGTCCTTCCAGCCCTGTTTTTAGATGATGCTATGGCCATATTTTATACCTAAATTCATAGTGAAAACACACATGCTACTTTAGGTAGTATATATATGTATTTTTAATTTTCAAGATGACGCAGCCAATTACAGGTAGCCAACTTGTATACACTCTTACTTCCTAACACACATCACAAACCTGGGATGATTCTTGCTTTTCACTCTTGTCCTTAAAGTCTCTGTGTGGCTTTCTCTGTTCACCTCTAAGTTTCCCACAACTTGCAGAGAACAAGGAGGTAGAGATCTTCAGTGCACCTATCTTACATCAGAAGTTGTGTAGATGCAGTTGTAGGCAAGGTGCAGCTTGCTTTGACTGAATAATCTTCCAGTACACAGTAAATGCTACCTGTTACCTTACCTCCCTGTTTGGGAAACTCCCTGATTTCTTGGAAAACTGTTACAAATGTATTTTTCTTCTAATGCGCCCTTTTGAAGTTTTCCCAGGCTGGGTTATAAAACACAATAAACAAACAAACAAAACAAAAAAACAGCCAAAGGGTTCAGAGTTTATGCACGTTACTTATCTAATTGCTTTCTAAAGGCGTCAGAAATGCCAGGAGATGGCATGCTGCTTCAAAGCCTACAAAGCAATGTATGCCAATAGAGCTGAAGTTGCATCAGAGGAAAATGATGCTCCCTGCAGTAGCTGTTCCTCAGCATCTCTTGCTGTTGCTTGGTTTGGGAAGTAGATTGACTGCACCGTGATAAAGGACTTTGTTTTAATTTTATTTTTCACAGCCCTTGCTGGCTTTTTAAAGACTTTGCCCTGTCTGTGCTTCTTAGACAGTGAGCTAAAGACAGAAGAACAATTAACCCGTCATCTATAAGCTGAATAAAAAAAGCAGTTAGAAAAAAAAATCCCTTGAGCAAGCATGTTACTGCTTTTGGGATAAAACAGCAGTATATGTTTCATACTGGCACATACAAAGACCAATATGTGACAAGGTGACACTCTTTAAAATATTTCTTATTTCAGTTGTTTAATCTTCTCTTTGCTGACGAAGCTCCCTTTTTTCTTTTTGTGTAATAAAAGTCTCTGGCATGTTAGTCTAATTGAAATGACATGCAAAAGTTAAAAGTAAAATCAATTCTTTGTCACTGGAGCATCCCCAAGTGTTTAAAAGGGAATGTTAGCTGAGGAAAGGGAAGGTGTATGTTAACCAGTTAGAAACCAAAATCTTTTGCTATAGCAGTTTGTTTTAAGAAAATAAGAATCATTAATTTAGTGAAGATACGTTTACCAGATTCAATTAATAAATTAATTCCATGAATAATTTAATTTAGATTTGGAATAGCTAGAGTTGCAAATGTGTGAATGATGCTGGTTCTCTGTGGCTGAAAGAAAGGAATTGAAGACAAGGCGTTTTAAGCTAATTCTGTGATTATTCCATCTTTGGAGTTCCAGGGAGAGAGAACTCCTCTGTTTTGAGACAGTTTTGCCTGCTCTTCTAGTTGACCACATTGCAGCCAGAGGAATTTTGGAGGGTTGGGTTTTTTTTCACTTTTGTCTTTAACTTTGGTCCTCAGAGCAGGAGCACTTAGTGCCAGTGCTGTAGCTTCAAGGCTGAGGTTTTCCTTTTCTGCTTAGGTACTCTATCCCAAACATAAAATCTCAAACCAGATTTCTCTAAGCTGTGTTTAGCAATTGTATACAGGGTGTATGTCTGTCTGACTGTCCCAGTCTCTGCCACTGCAGCAGGGGGCAGAGCCACGAGGCATTTCAAGCAGGAGATCTGCAGTATGAGGAGTGGCTTCCAAAGGCAGCCACGTGTCCCTTTCATAAACCATGGGAGTCATGGAAAAAACAGTGTAAATTTAACACGACTGATATTTGCTGGAATGAAAGTTTAGCAATAAGAAAGTTTGTAATGGTTAGCTGTTCCTAAATGCTGTATCCACATACCATGTTAATAGGTGGTTTAGAAGTAGCTTGTGCTAGATAGCTGCATTAATGAGTGGAGCTTAAGTGCCAGAGACAGCCTAGCTTGTTTGACTTTCAAATTAACCCTAGGAAACACTGCCTCATGAATATTAAAACTCAGCCTCCTGTGCCATGATCAATACATTAATTTTTATGTATGATCTCACAAAGATCCAGACTGTCAAGCTACAGGCATTTGTCCAATATTCTTGTGTAAACGTCAAGACAGATGGTTCTCAAAACCTGCTGTAATATTTCACGTAATAATAGAAGTGTCTGCCTGCGCTGACCTCATCATATCAGAAGTGGAAACCCAGGCAAATGCTTGCTAAATGGGACAAACCGACTTGGCATTTTGACAGGAGCAATGAGATTGCCTAGAAAGTACAGCAAGGTCCCTGTTTGAGCTTGTGTTGAGCCTAGATAAATGTTAGGTGGAGCAAACCAGTCTCCCCAGAAAAGTTAGTCTCCATGGAGGAAACAGAATGTATTCTTGTAGAAGCAAATAGAGGCACACATTTGTATAAAAGCCAGGGAGTTAAGTATTTTAGCTAACAAAGTTAAGTATTTTAATTAATAAGCACATTAACTTCAGATGCCTGCAGCGCAGACTACTATACCTGGACTAGTTATATGGACACTTCTATAGTTGGTGGGGAAACACAGGTATGTCAAGGGCATGATTCATCCCACTGCAATGTTTGTGTCTCAAATAGGCCAGAAGAACCTTGCCTTAGGAGTTACCTTTTCTTTGCACAGTCTCTGAAGGGAGTCAAGGTGAATGGCTTAGACACAAATGTCTTCACTCAAGATTTCAAAAGTGAGATGAAATGAACTCCCCTCTTCCCCTGGCTATAGGTGATGCCAGCTCAAGAATAAAGAAATGCAGTGACCCATTCAGGAGCTGAAACTGGCTACAGGTTCACACTGGAGAGGTGTTTAATGATATCTCAGAAACATCCCTTATTTATTTGGAATTCACTTTGAAGGACTACATATTCCAATGCTTTCAGGTCAACCTACCTTTTGAAATGCTAATCAGATGAGATTGGCCTTTACCAGGAGCAGATATTTGTATATCAAAGAGATTCCTTGCACACTTTCTGTCAGTCTGAATCAAGTTTAGATTACACTAATGCATAGTTTTTAATGCTGATTCCTAGTAAAATCTTCTTTTCTACGTCATTAACGTTCTAATTATTTTTAGCCTAATGTTAGTTAGCCATTACCATGCTCAGTGTTGCACAAGGAAGTGAGTATTGTTCATTCTAATGGTTCATTAACCCTCTATTTTTACGTACAAGAATCACAAAGCCCATGTCAGAAATAAAACCGCCTATATTGAGCATTGTAATACTGTTCAGGGCTGACGAGGTTTCCCTTCTCCTCCATCAAGGAGTCGAGCTTCCTGTGGAGGATGTGCTGAGGTGCACCAAGCCCACATCCCCTGGAGGAATGTATATATTCCTCCACAGCTTTCCTTGCACAGGTCACTTCAAGCAGACTGCAGAACATCTCACCGATAAGCAAGTACTGCATAGCAGTCGGTCAGCTTGGCTGCAGCCCACGGCCAAGGCACCTGAGTGACAGTGCAAGAATAGACTGAATTGGCATTTCTTCCAGCACTTGTCCTTCCCTGCTAATGCAGCTGAATATCTGAGATGATCTTCTGCTGGGAATCTTTGAACGGTAGTGATTTTGTGATTAAACAAAACTAGACTCGGGGGAAGTTTGAACAGTCTATTACAGAATACAGTTTTATTTCTTGATTCACTCCATTACTGAAGGAATAAGCCACCAAACCCAGGGATAAGGAGCACCAGCACAACGGTTCTAGGTGACCAAAGACATATCTTGAGTAGTAAACTCCAGATTTCACAGCAGGTGCAGGACTGAATCCTCTGTTGGGAAAGTTCTATGTAAGCCAAAATTGGTTTCTCAGAACTATTGATGGTAAATATTTGTCAAATATGTTCACTTAAATTGTTCATCCAACCTTGTAAAAATAAACAGACACATGAAAGTCCTAGTCTGAATAAAAACAATTTGTAAAGAAGATATAGGCCCAGATTCACTGAATATAAATTGATTGCAACAAGTTATTGTGTCTGCTCTGTTTATTGCCATCTGCCATCTGTTTGGAGCAATTGATACTCATTACTCATTCTAAGTACCCTGAAGTAACAGGCTTTCTAGTACTCAGCCTAGCAGACTTTCTCCAAATACTGTTTATTTTAGTCTGGAAACATTTGTCTCTCCCACCACAGGTAATCAGCGAGTTTGAAGCCTCTCCCGACTCATTTTCCTACAGAATCCCCAACCTGAGCCGGAATCGCCAGTACAGTGTCTGGGTGGTAGCAGTGACTGCTGCAGGAAGAGGCAACAGCAGCGAGATTATCACTGTGGAACCGCTAGCTAAAGGTACAGTGACAGTGCTTTTTAAAGCAATCCAGAACTTTACAATGCTAATTACTGTTATAATTGGCACATGGCTTCTTTATGCCTCATTGCTTACTGAGAGTGGGATTTGTCAGGAGTAACTTCAGTTCTCTCCAAAAGTTAGGTGACAACTCTCAGCTAATTGCCCAAGCTTTTGCTGTAGTCAGCAGAGAGAGAATGACGTGCTCCTCTAGGGGGTAATTCATCCCACCTACCTTAGAAGGAAATAAATTGCTTTTTGGAGCAATTTTTATCTTCTTTTGTTGGGTACAGAGGGTTTGCAGATGATCCCCCTCCCCTTCTGAATGTGTCTTTCTTTTTTCTTGGCATAAAAGATAACTTCTTTATCATTCCTCTCCTTACTAATATCTCTTGTGTACTCCACAAGTACTATCTTCTGTATAAAATGGTCTGATTAACATATCTAAACTCTGAACAATTGTTCTCAACTTGCATTAGCTTTGAAGTTTGCTGCTTCTATTTCAGATATGAAGCAGGGATAATGTGCCTCAAATCTTGCATATTTTTTTCCAGCTGTATTAGTTGTTCTATTAAAAGATATTGCTTGGGCCCATGAATTCTGCCTTATCTGTACTGTGAGATGTGATGCTTACAACACTATAGCACCTTAGCTTGCAAGTAGAGACCTAACGTTTTAGACAGCAAAATAAGAAGAGTCCCATCAGTACTCAATCTCTACATGGGGTCTTCAGGCTGATTTTTTTTTTTCCCCCACTCGAATTGGTAATATCACAGCATGTGCCAGTATGAACAGTTTATTGCACAGGTCCCTAGAGTTGCAAAGTTAGATGCATTTAAATGACTTTACAGTTTTACAAGCCTGCTAATTCTTCAGTCATGTGGCTAATGATGTAGTAATGTAAAATAAAGTGTCTAGTGCTTTATGATGACAGATACTTTCTAAAAAAGCTTTGGAGAACTTCAGCCAAATGCAACCAACATGAAAGCACTTTCTGCATGGAAGAGCATATAACATCACCATAGGGAAGCTTGCCATTCCTACCTATCTAGGTGGTAGATAACCAGACTGATGATGGAAAATTAACTACCAGAGCTATTGTCATGGCTGGCAGTGATGGTGTTTGGAGGGTGCTATTTCAACACATGACATAGCTTCCCAATGCATAGGAGTTGCAGACAGGGTTCCTCAGGCTTGTGATGGGAAATTTCTTGTCTTTTCTTTGCCCCTTCTCTAGGCTAAAGTTTTTATCACATGAAATGGATATTTTTCAACATTGCTGGGAGAAGCCTACAGTAACTACTATGTTACTACTGTAGATCACAATGAACAATTTATCAGTGTAAATACGGGGAGGGTCTAGCAAGGTAGAGAGGCCTAAGTTGGAACGAGCAGGAAAATGCTTGCCCCCATGCCATTGCTTACAGGGTTTTTCTGTCACCTGAGAAGAGTCACTTTCACTTTCTGCTTCCTTCTGGCATTTTTTGTACAGTCTTTCAGATGATCCTTTCTCTTAGTAGCTACACATTGTTAATAACATTGTTAAGCTGAACAAGCTTACTAGAAACTCGAATTGATTCTGCTCCTCCAAAGTTTATTTAACATGATTCATGATGACAAATAAGTGAACTTAAAAACAGCTTGTATGAAAACACAAGGGCGCTTTAAGGAAAAATAATTAATTACTTCAGTGTAGTCAAGTCAATGTGAACAAGGCTTTATTTTGAAGGACGGAAGAGTGCATCCAGTCAGTGTTAGACCTAGTAGTGATACTCCAATATAAAGTCTGCATTAGATGATGCTCAGGACAAGCCTCTCTTACACGCACTTAGGACTGAAAAAGTGCTGAGTAATCAATTTGTGGAGGTTGTGATGGATCCTAGGAATACTGAGAGATAGCAATTTTATGAACTTTGGATGTAGCCAGGTTAGAAATTATTGTATCACGTACGAGATTTCCTGTATGAATGCATCTCTGGACCTTTTAGAGAGGTGGGAGAAAGTGGTGGTCAGTGATAAGGGCAGTGGACGCACAATGAAGAAGGATGGGCAAAGCTAATAGCCTTGAAGACCTTTCTCACCCCCCAGTACATCTGAAGCAAGTAACACATCACAGGGTTAGAAGGAGTTATAGCTAAGAACACCCTACAGGCCATTACTGTGAAGTTGTTTTCTTCCTTTTTTTCTCAACTTATTTCACAGTAATTGTCCAAGTAATGATACCATCATGACAGCTAATGAGAGTTAACTTTGAATTGAATTATGTCAACTTAATTATAATCTCTTTAAGAACCCCTTTGAGAACAATGAGAATGTCTAGGTAGGGGTCTGATGTGAAATGGATAGTACAATTTAAATGAAAGCTTAATTCAAGTTAACATTTCTTTCTTTAGTGTCTCCATTTCTCAGAACAGATTGTTACTCTCTGTAATTAACTGACAAAAATAAGCAAAAAAGACCCAACAAAAAGAAAATAATCATGGCAATGAAAGTTCAGTCTCCATGTAAGCAGGCTGCACCCCCGCTCCTCAAATTATGCTTTATTGCTGACTTGAAAGTTGTAGGTTTAGCCCATCAAATATATCTAAAAGACAGGAAATTTGCATGCACCTTGTTCCTCTTATTTCCAGAGCATGACTGGTGAAGAATGGCATTTGCCAGCACATGATGATAACAGATCTAGACCCATGGCAATCTGATCCTCTGGGGAGAACTCTCTGACTTTAATGTTGAGTTTCCCCTGTTCTTGTAGACTACCTGAGCATTGATGTTGAACAGATTTGCCTCCTTGTCTATGTTGCTTTGTGTGTTTAATGTTTTAATCAACATGGGGGGCTCACACGGTAGTACACACACCCCATTGGTCCGTTTCTTTAATGGTTCATCATACTGGAATACACAGGATATTATTCTGTGAGAAAGTCAATGACAGAAACTCCTGACCCAGGGTATTCACTGATGGCTTTTGTATATGGATTAAGCTGAGCTGCAGTGAACTGACATAACTCTTGTTCAGTTTTCCTATACAGTTTGCTTTTAAAATTCAGTTGTGTCCTCTAGAGGAAAAAAAAAAAAAAAAGTATTTTACAGCCTCTTGCAAAGAATTTCTGCCTGTTTCTTATTCTATGGCAGTAAGTGTAGGTAATAGGATTCATAATTCAAACAAATAAACATGCAGAAAACCGCATTAGCATAAGAGTACACTCTTCTGTGAAGGCACCTCTTTATCTTCAATCAATGATTGGGTAATTTGCAAAAAATAGGAACACACAGTGCTAATCCAGTACTATGCCATCTAATGTAAGGCTAGTGGGTAGTCGGTAGGCATGTGGGTAGCTTCGATAACAAAGAGGTAAACCCTGCTGCTGAATTACCCACATGCTGTGTAAAGCTCCCTTGGCTCTAAAGGGAGACATCTGTGAGATTTAGGGTATTTTAACCTCATGAATGCCTGTTAGCATTTCAAACCTATTGCCTTCAGATGAATTTCACTAAAAATCTATTTTGTTTCTAGTTTTCTTTTGTTTGTGTACCTGTTAGCAGTCTCAGAACATTATTGGAAGCTAAGCTATAAAGAAAATTGGAGTTAAGAACTTCAGTGCTGTTTTACCATCTCTTTTAAAAGCACTCAGTACATGAAAGGAATAAGACAATCCATAGAAAGCTGTGGGTACTTTCACAAAAATAGTGTGGTATGCTTTTGTAATGTGCACTTCTGAGTTATGATCTCTGATCTTACCACTGGCTTAGACTTCTGTGAGGTTTGTGTTACTTCCACACATCACTGTAAAATGGGGCACACAGGATATTGAAAACCAGGAACTACAATATAAATGTTCTTTGGAGATCTGATATCCAACCTATGACTTAAGGAAGAATTCACATTGAAGTAACTGTTAAAAATAAAGGGATATCACAGAAAGTTTGCTAACAGTGGTGCCATGTCATGCTGAAGGCTTCAGCAGGATTCCCGCATTACATATGCTTTGTCCTGAAGTAACTGGCAGCAGTTGGAAATAGCTGGATATTTCGAGAAACATTGGAGATGTGGGAAAGCCCAGAAGAAAAGGATTAATAGTTAATTTTAAATGAGTTTTCAGGTTTCATGTTACTGAGGGAATTTTGCATGGAGCAAGAATTCGACTTTCTAACCACCATTGCTCAGAATGCACTGCAGCTACTAGGAACAGTCCAGATGCTTACAGATGTGTTTTGTAGATATTCACAGCTGACAACATCTCCTGCTGCTTTTTAAAGATGGCATGAATACCATTAGGCATCTCCTGCAACGAAAACCTGGCACCACTGAAGACAAATAAGCCTTCTAACACTAACTTCAGTGGAGTCAACTTTTCACACCATGTCTCTGGGTAGACTGAGCATTTTTCTGTTTCAGTTTAGCTTTGTTAATAAGCCCATGGGTTGTGGCAGTATAGGCCTGTGTAAATCTTTTCTAGAAGATATGGCCTTAGGAGTGCCACAGTAGCAAACAAGGCTGTACCATGAGACTTTTACCCACTGACCAGTGTCTTCGTATCATTCTGGTGTACCACCTCCTCAGGGCAGCACATGCCACAGCACCGTCCTGCTGGGACTAAACACCGGAGCTGCCAGAAGGAGGGAGCCAGGGGTCTTCAGCTGCTGTTTAGCCAGGATGGGACATGTCGATGCTTGGCTGCTAGGAAAGTAATGTTGTCCCATTACCTAACTGTGACTTTGTCCATTACCCTAAATCTTTAAACAGCTACTTCTTGTGTTTTCAGTTAAAATTTTGACCAGAGAAAAATCTCTCAAGAAGCTTAGTCTTCAACAACGCTTGAAGAGAACATAGGCAACACAATCCAAACTGATCATATAATCTATGAAATCTTTTTATGAATATCTCAAGTCCCACTGCAGCCTACTCAAGTAATTTCCTTGAACTCTTCAAGGCATGTTCTTTTATGCGTGATTTTTTTTTTTTTTTTAAGATGAAGTGTCCCAGTTATATTTGATGCTGGCTCTCATTTTCATGTTTTTCTAATTGGTGCAAAATGGATTATTAAGTATAAATTCTGATCAGTGTGCAAGACTGAAATAGATCAGGATTAAAAATACAGTATTTCATGTATCCTTATTCAGTATGTGCCTTTGAAATATGTATTTAGAGGCCAACAAGAAGTCTATTTCTATCAAGGGTCATACTTGAGTAGTAACATACAATGAAGCTGTAACACAACCCTAGTGTTCCTGTATATTATAAACTGAAACTGCAGGAGTGATATTTATGTTGATATATTTAGGTGGTATGAGACCTGACACAAATTAAACTGACTTAAAAGTTTGTTCATATTTGTGGACTTCAGATAGATTCTGCAATGTACTAACACGTACATACATGAAGGTTTATTTTGCTTAATACCATAGGTATTGTAACAGTGATGTATCAATAATTTAACTTTTGTAAGATACCTGTCTACTGTGGACACTTCCTGCTGGAAGCTTGGAGAGAAACATCCCTTGGACACAATTTTCATCCATAATTTCTACTATGAAACATATAAAAATCAGTAAAGATGATCAATAACTGATTTTGCTCTTTTTCTCTACAGGGACTCTTCCAGTCCTCCATCTATCTTTCTTTTAGTTATTTGTCTTCCATATACTAAAACTATAATATTTGTGCTTGAATAAATAGCTGATATTATGAGTTAAAAGGAATTAGCTTCCTAAAAGCACAGCTGGAAACAGATTGGTTTGGTTTTCCACATTTAATTCTGGATGTAATTTTCCCTTCCAAGGGCTATATGAATGAACACCTCATTTCAGTCTTTCATGCTCTCTTTTGCTCAGCTCCTGCCAGGATTTTGACATTCAGCGGCACAGTGACAACTCCCTGGATGAAGGACATTGTCCTCCCTTGCAAAGCCGTGGGAGACCCAGCTCCGACAGTCAAATGGATGAAGGATAGGTAACCAGCAACTAAATGTATAGCTCAAATAAAGCTCATTTGCTTAAAATCCTGAGGGCTGCAATAGAGGTGATCCTGGATGACTGTGTCAGGAAGGAGAATGACCGTTTGCAAGGACTGCACACAGTCACAGTAGACGAGGAGTTCAGAAATTCCTTGAACTAAAACTAATTGGCTGTGGTGATTAGAAAGTATCAAAAGGGAGGAAGAGTTACGAAGAAGGGGTAAAGGTAAACATTCAAAACATAAAACCTAGGAGTCTTTTCTGGTTTAACTTCAGGCACTCCAAACAGTTTTAGTTTGAGAAAGCAAAATGTCTGATGCATTGAATCGTGCTGTGGAGTGCGGTGTACATGAGTTGCACATATCTTGTCTTCTGTTATTCTGTTTTGATCTTTAGTTTCACAGCTTGTCAGAGTCACTTGGAAACGCACATGGACAATAATTTTCATCCAAGCAGTGATACTGCAGTGCTATGAAACCATCTTGTGCATTGATACAAATAGCTATTATTTTACAAGGATGAACTTTGTAGCCAGGACCTGCCTTTTACTCTTATTTTGGCACTTTTATGAAATAGCAGATAGTTAAGGAAGGAGTGAATTTCCATTTTCACTCAAATTGGGGCCAAGATATGTACGTTCTTTAAGCAAATGGCGTGTCTTTCCCAACAGAAAATAGTCCTTTGCTGTCTTTATTACAGAAAACACCCCCCCTCCTTTTTTTCTTTCTTTCCATTCTTAGTTGCTTCAAAAACAAATCCAATTCTGAGTAATTTTGATTGTAACTTCTTTAATGTATGCACTTTGTTTCCTGTGAGGTAGTAACGGGACACCCAGTCTAGTGATGATTGATGGGCGAAGAAGCATCTTCAGCAATGGCAGCTTTGTCATCCGTACTGTGAAAGCAGAAGACTCCGGATACTACAGTTGCGTGGCCAGTAACAACTGGGGATCAGATGAAATAATTTTGAATTTGCAGGTACAAGGTAAGACTATTGGATCTATCTCATAATTGTTATCACAGCTATTAACTGCTATGTCCTGGTAATGCATAGGTATGTCTGTTTGCAGGTGTACGTAAAATATTAGTATTAATGTGTATTAATAAAAATTTCATTCTTCAAAATTAATAAAAAAAATATTATGCAGGTGTGGCAGGTTGACCCTGGCTGAATGTCAGGTGCCCACCAAAGCCATTCTATCACTCCCTCCTCCTCAGCTGAATAGGGGAGAGAAAATATAACAAAGGGCTCGTGGGTCGAGATAAGGACAGGAGAGATCACTCACCAATTACCGTCACGGACAAAACAGACTCAACTTGGGGAAAAGTAACTCAATTTATTACCAATCAACCGGAGTAGGGTAATGAGAAATAAAACCAAATCTCAGAACACCTTACCTCCACCCCTCCCTTCTTCCCGGGCACAACTTCACTCCCGGATTCTCTACCTATCCCCCCCAGCAGCACAAGGGGACAGGGAATGGGGTTTACGGCCAGTTCATCACACGTCATTTCTGCCGCTTCATCCTCCTCAGGGGCAGGACTCATCACACTCTTCCCCTGCTCCAGCGTGGGGTCCCACCCACGGGAGACAGTCCTCCATGAACTTCTCCAACATGGGTCCTTCCCACGGGCTGCAGTTCTTCACGAACTGCTCCAGCATGGGTCCCTTCCACGGCATGCAGTCCTTCAGGCACAGACTGCTCCAGCATGGGTGCCCCTGCAGGGTCACAAGTCCTGCCAGAAAACCTGCTCCAGCATGGGCTCCTCTCTCCACAGATCCGCAGGTCCTGCCAGGAGCCTGCTCCAGCACGGGGTTCCCACGGGGTCACAGCCTCCTTCGGGCATCCACCTGCTCCGGCGTGGGGTCCTCCCCAGGCTGCAGGTGGATATCTGCTCCACCGTGGACCTCCCTGGGCTGCAGGGGGACAGCCTGCCTCACCATGGTCTTCCCCACGGGCTGCAGGGGAATCTCTGCTCTGGCACCTGGAGCACCTCCTCCCCCTCCTTCTTCACTGACCTGGGGGTCTGCAGGGTTGTTTCTCGTACATGTTCTCACTCCTCTCTCCGGCTGCCTTTTCTGTCTGTCCCAGCAACTTTTTTTTCCCTTCTTTAATATGTTATCCCAGAGGCGCTACCACTATCACTGATGGGCTCGGCCTTGGCCAGCAGCAGGTCTGTCTTGGAGCCGGCTGGCATTGGGTCTGTTGGACATGGGGGAAGCTTCCAGCAGCTTCTCACAGAAGCCACCCCTGTAGCCCGCCCCCCCCGCTACCAAAACCTTGCCACACAAAGCCAATACAGCAGGTCATTCTGATTCAGTCATCAACATTTCATGATAAAGCAAATGTTTTGCTTTTAGTAGAATGATTCGCACACTTGCAGTTAAGTCTCTATGTAAGATTTTGTAGGACTGAAAACAGAGTGTTCGCATTCAGTTATCTCCTAGTCCTTCACACAGAAAATATCAGCTTATGCCTTCTCCTTACAAATATTACATGTATCACTTAAATATTCCAAAATTCAGAAAGAGCTGAAGGCCTTTACTTTAGCTTCTGAAAAGCTATCAACAGAAATTTGCCTTTGTACTGAGACCTTGGACAAAAACAACATTATGCAAGAGCAGAATTTTATTGATGGTGAATATGAGGAAGCATTTAAAAAGAAACACTAGTACACCTTCAACTAGTGCATACTACCAGCTGCTTTTTATATGGATGTTGAAATCTATGTAATGTATCCATTATGATGTTGATATGTATAAAAGCAATGACAATACAAGAATACACATTAACAGTAACGTGAAGCAGAGCATGTGTATTCACACACCAAGAATTCACTATGCAGATTTCCTTGCTCGCTCACACTAAAGTAGATCTTAAGAGTGCTTCAACTGACTGCAGATTGTTGTACCAGAGGGAAGCAAATAACTGAGTTGGGAATATGGGCCGTGCTGTGGCCAGTCACTCTTCTGTCCCTTGATACACAACCTAAACTTCTAGTGCAAACACACAAGAACACAGAAAGAGATTGTTTTAACTGCAGTCCAACTCCCTCTGCATAAACCATTCCACTAAGCCTTGAAACAAATGCCATAGCATATATTAACTTACCTACAATCCAACAGAGCCTAAAGATGCTCTTCTGCAATGTTTGAAGCATGACCGCAACAGGAAGTAGGGAGAGAAAACTCTATCAAATGGAAACCTTATATTTATATTTCACTAAGTACTTTCATAATTTCATATCCTTGCTGTAACTAAAAGCAAATCAAAATTACTTCCCTGAGGGACAGAGAAAGACTGGCATTTAATATATGGGACCACCAGCTTTTGTAGGTAGGGTGAAGCCATGATGAAAGGTTTTACAATAAATCTTTCACAGTATAGTGTGTGCAGTCTCTCTCCATGGAATCAGCCAAGTCAGTGAGAATAGTGGAACAAATCCATCTCACATAGGGAATTTTCCTTTAGAGTATAAGCTGTCTTTTTTGTTTTATACAGCACTGTTTAGCCCTGTGAGGGCAGTAAAATCAACTTCTCTTTGAACTGGTCCATAGCTGTAAACCAGCAGCCTCCACTTCATATCAGCACTCATTATTTTGCAATCTGATGACTTGAACATGAACTGCAGCAGGGAGCTTTTCCTGGAGTTTCACTCTGCTGGTGGAGCCACCCCTTAAACACAGGCAAAGCAGGCAATGTCCTCTGGCAGCAGACTGCTGGACACAGCAGAGCATTTGTGACTTCTATCCTGTCTTGCTTATGGGCTGGTGTCTGTTGAGCAGTATCCTGTCTTGCTTATGGGCTGGTGTCTGTTGAGCAGTAACTACATCAGGGAAATGGCAGCTCCTGCCAGCAGCAGTCACCAACACCACCAGCCCCTTCCCACGCTTCAGTGGCAGTGACGGAGGAGGTACGACTGCCCTGTCGTCTCTCCTCCCTGGCTTTCCATCCCAGCGTTGCCACTGCTTCTCAGATCCCTTCCCATGACAGACACTACCCATGCCTCACTCCTTGTTCTTGAGGCAGCAAAGCTTAATTTTGTCTACATTTCTGAGGAGCTTGGAGACCTCTAGTAACACTTGTTCAGAAAACAATCTGTAAAACGAGCCAGACACAGTGCTACTGTGCATGACCAGAGCAGTGCAAAGGATTAGAAATAGGACCTTCCTTTTCTCCCCCTTTCAATTTCTGAACTCACAACTGCAGATGTAAAACACTTGGGTGAAGTGTTAGTACCTATTTACCCTTCAGGGCTCTAACAAATATTCGACTAGATCTTTGAAGTTTCAGCTGCCATTCTTCTCTATTTTAGCAAACACTATCCTCCACAGCCTTCCTGGTTTTGTGCCATGGTTCTGGTTACCTCACTTGTACAGCAGGACTAGCTAAATGGTTCAGGCAGAAGTCAAAGATGAGCTCTCCAGACTATAACTATTATATGATCATATTGGCTCATGATAGATTTGTCAAGGGGAAAAGCAAGCTGGCTACTCTGCCACTTTCTGCCCCTGACCATTGAGTTCCGGAAACCCGGACACTATACACTGGTGCAATTTGGGGTTATTTAGGCTGAGCCTAAACTGTCCCAGTTCCCAGTCCTGTTTGCAGTCCCAATTCCCTGTCCAAATTCCCAGTCCCAGTTCTCCCTACCCTGGGCAACTTGTTGAGATATAGCATGGCTCCTTCTCTGCCCTGTCATGCTGGATTTTCCTCTGAAGGAAACTGGACACTGGGCAGAGGATGGGAGATGAGACCTCTGTCTTACTCCTGCGCTCTGTGAGGAGCTGGTCCTGGGAACCATGCAATTCTTATGTCCCACAGTTTAGACACAGCCATAATGTTTATGGGGAGCAGCAAAACTGAACTGTTGCCAGGTTTGTTCAGCCTTTGCTGATAGAGTTGTGACTTCTTTATACCAATAGCCTCAGTGAATAGAGGGTGTGATCTGGAAGAAGTATGTGTCCGCCTCCGATCACAGATCTACCTATGTTACCTAGTTAGCACTCACAGTTACACTGGCAGAAACTCTTGTTATGCACTTTTTTTTTTTTTTTTTTACTTTTGCGATAATACCCTGCAAACACATGCATGAGTGGGGCATCATTTGCAAGTGGACACCTGTTTTCCACCACTAAAAATTTGGCTTGTCCCTAAAACAGATATGGAAAATAATGAAAAATAATGATTGGGTAGCTCATATGCCATTTAGGTCTGACAGGACAGATAGATACAAAAATTCAGAGAAAAGCAAGGGTTAAGAACTGAAAGACACAATTGTGTAGAAAATTAAATATAAAAAATGAAAGCTTGTCTGCTCTTGTCTTAACCAAGGATGTCAGCTAAACAGACACTTTGACAGAAATAATTTGCATTTTTTGCAACTCAAAACAGTGATTCGATAAATGACTGTTAGAAGGGATTAAGATCACATGTAATAATTTGAATCTATTTTCTATTTTTAACTATTTCCCATCTAGTTCCACCAGACCAGCCAAGACTCACTGTATCCAAAACTACATCTTCCTCTATCACTCTTTCCTGGATACCTGGAGACAATGGTGGCAGTTCTATCCGAGGTAATATAATTCAGGTTAATTGCAACTTCTTAGTAAATTATCATATGTTGATAGGATTAGTATATAATTATGAATGGCTACCAAAAAAAAGAAAAACAAAGCAATCTGTATTGCTGTCAGCGCTTAATGTGCACTATCATTGTGATAACAGCTTTCAGTAAATTGCAGTTTCTTTTTGTGGTGGTTTAATCACAGATTTAATCACTCTCTTCCAGCATACCCTCAGCTGTTATGACAGTTACTTTCTCTGATTTTCCAGACATGTAATTGCTAACCATTCATTTTTGAGGGTCCAGGTTCATCATCTGGTCTTTGTTGCTGATTGAAGGGTATTTAGAAATGCCTATCCCTTTCTTTTCCCTTTGATCATAAAAATGGTATTTAAGCTATCGTAAGGGTAGGCAAACTGTATTGCCGGGTATCTTTTAGTCAGGGGAGAGCTGTATGTCTCCCTGTGCACAGGATTTTTCTAGTTTTATTAGGTCTTTAAAATGACTTGTCATATTACCTGCAGAATTTGTGGTTTGTGTCTGGCTTATCATTGCCATCTGTGCTTTTCCTCCAGGTTATATTTTGCAGTACTCAGAAGATAACAGTGAGCAGTGGGGTAGTTTTCCCATTAGCCCTAGTGAAAGGTCCTACCGTTTAGAAACATTGAAATGTGGCACTTGGTACAAGTTTACTTTAACTGCTCAGAACGGAGTGGGGCCAGGACGCATCAGCGAGATCATTGAGGCCAAAACGCTTGGAAAAGGTATGTTGATTTCCATCCCCTTTGCTCACCTAGAGCTCTTGCATTCTGCTGTAGATCTTGGTTTGATGAGAAGACAGACTTGGATATTTTAATATTATTGGCTTTGGAAACATTTGCAGATGTGTCCATGCTGTGACAGAAGAAGCTGTCGCTGTGGGACTTGAAGCCATACTGGCTGATATTCTATCCTTATTTCTCTAATAATTTTTTTCTAAGATGGGTTGGTAGATATTTGGGAAAGGAGTGTCTCCACTGTCATAGGCTATAGCAATTCCAACTACTGCTATTGCCATAAGGAAATTTTTTCTTCTCTTCTTGTAAAAATTCAGGGGTTTATTTGTCTGGATGTTGAAGGAAGATGGGGAGTATATTTATGTGTGGAGGAAATAGAGCCAATGTCTTATTTCCGCTCCAAGCTGGTATTGCAGGAGCCATGCAAGCAGCACCCTTTGGAACAGGATAAGCGTTAGAAACGAAGCAAAAGTTTGCATAAAGCTCTGCACATCAAACCAGCCAAAATTTGTGGAATTCTTAGCTAACTCAGCAATGTGTCCCTTGGTCCTGCTTGCTGAGGGTAGTTCCACCTTGCAAATATGTGTCAGAATTATGAGGAAATTTGGCAACAGACCCACTTAAAGATGCGCTTTGGGGAGTTTTACCTCTAAGTCAACAAAGTGCAGTAGCTTTGCATAATGGTCTGAAGATCACCTCATCTTGCATCTCTTCACCGGTTGTAAGAAATACTCTCATTTGGGAGCATTTTCATAATAAAGATAGTTTACTCTGATAGGTATGTCTGCCCTTCTCTATGCTCTTCATCACACCTGTGCTGTTGCAGATCTCCCAAGCATCACAGCAAGGTGGACATTTCATTTGACACTCAGTGGCATAGGGAAGACCTTGTATGCAGTAGATGTGAATGGTATGACTTGCTGAAGCCCAGGGGAGACTGCAGATCAGCTGCATACATGCTGAGATTATTGGTGGCCAGGGAGAATGGTCTGCTGACCTTAAAGAAAGGGACATTTAAAGAAGTAGAAGTTGAGAGTTCTTATTTTCATTGCATAAATGTAAGGTTTGCATATGCTTCAAATAACATCTAAATGGGTCATGAGAAAGCAGATCTCTCAACCTCTTGAGTTTCTCTGGGACTTGATATATATGCCTGGAAACTACCTGTGTTACATTTACAGAGTGAGTCAGGTACAGTGTGATTTTGAATGCTGAGATCATTCTCAGTCATGTAAGAGCTCCAGAAGCATTTCTGTCCAAAGCTATGAACAGAGCCAATTGAAATAGTTCATAACACATGGCAGGAATCACCACTTTTGTTTAGATTCCTGTAGAATTTAGAAAAGAGAGTACATTTCGGTACGTCTCATCAAAGCACAAGAATGGCAAAAAGACCCCCATAGGATAAGTTATGCTTTATTACATAGCATATATATATGCTATATAATATATGCTATATAATATAGATATATAGATATCTACTATATAGAATAAAATAGCACATTAGAGATGATTTTCATCACATTAGGTGTAACTTCCTATAGTAAAAATACTGGGTTTGGTAAGTGGTTAGCAATAATATTTTTAAGTACACTACAGCAGTATTTAATATAAATAACATTTGTTGATGACCTGTCTTGTCCACCTTCTCTCATTATTTCAATTCTAAGGTGCCATTTTTACAGTCATTACTCCTGTATTATGTAGAACTGTCAAAAAAACTTTAATGTCTATATCAACAGAAACCAACATTTGATCCCAAATCAGGACAAGTAAATAGAAATGTCAACCTCTTTCTGAATGGAAACATCTTAACTCAAAAATACAAAATTCAAGGATATATTATTTTCAAATGTTTCATGTGCAATGTCAACATATTAATATTTTAAAAAAATTTATGTTTACTTGCAAGTTCTTCAAAATTGTAATTTTCTGCAAATGAAAGCCTCTGTACTCTCAAAAAAATTGTGTTCAATTTCACTTCAAAAGAAGACTAGAGCACCAGTGGACAATCTTCAAGTGTATTTGTCTTATAGTATTTCTACATAGTGTTCTGAACCCTTTTTTTTTTCTTAGCAGTGAGCAGGGGCATTTACTGATATGAAGTGTCTGCACTAGATTTACAAGCTGGGTCACGCCAGTCCATGCAAACTGTCAAGTCAGGTCTATGCAGAGATGTATGGATATTTTTTTCACATATGGATTTGAAAATATAGGTTTGTGAATCTGGCAGAAAGTGTGAAAAAACATTTAAGGCGCCAGGGGAAAAGAAGTTGAATATATAGATATTAAGATGATGTTAAGACCGTCCTAGAAATTATTCTCTTAATTTTATATTTTTGAGAGTCCTGTATCTGTAATACTTAAGCATTTCACTTGAACTGTATCATTGCTTCTAGAGCCACAGTTTTCAAAGGAACAAGAGCTCTTTGCTAGTATCAACACCACGAGAGTGAGGCTGAACCTGATAGGCTGGAATGACGGTGGCTGCCCCATCACCTCCTTCACCCTGGAGTACCGGCCATTTGGGACAACAGTCTGGACAACCGCTCAGCGGACATCCCTGTCAAAGTCCTACATACTGTATGACCTGCAGGAGGCAACCTGGTATGAACTGCAAATGAGAGTGTGCAACAGTGCTGGCTGTGCAGAGAAACAAGCCAAATTTGCAACACTCAATTATGATGGCAGTAAGTATATCTTTTTATTTATATCTGAGGTACTGTTTTTACTCTAGTTTCTTGGGTGATTTTTTTTGCTTGTCTTTCTTTTTCTCCCCCATAAAACCCTTTTTGAATCTGCTAGCCATGCTGACAGAAGGGTAACAGTCTCAAAGACATAAAATGCCTACTGATTTCATGACAATAGGCTGCCAGCAGAAAAGAAGAATTGTTTATTTGGCCTCACCGAGGAAAAGCTCCAGCACCAAAGTCAATCAACCATGAGACATGTAACAATAGGACACTAGGTGTCATTAGTTCGAGTGGTCTCAGAAGCACTTGCTAGTATTTCATGCATCTCTTCCATGAAATTTTTGTCTCCCATACAATTGGTTCCGGCAGCCATTCACAGCACCGACTGGCCTCATTGCTATTCCATGCAACGTCCTTGTGACACAGCTCAAAACCCATTATGGGACACAATGGAGCAGCTAACTAGCTTGTCATCCAGGAAAGCCTCCGGACAACATCCTCCAAGGGCAAAGCAATGACGATGCTATTATCCCTACTTACAGACAGGGGACAGTGAAACTAATGGCCGTGACAGATGGCTCTGTCATGCCCAGCAGCAGGACACAGGGGATGAAGGAATTGTTGCATCTTGCCCTTCTGCCAGGGGTTAGTGCCCACCCTGCAAAAGCCAGAACAAGAGGGCAAGAGGAAACATGCCAATTTGTCAGTCACTCCAGCTTGTATCCTGGCATGTTTATTGAAAGTGGTGGTGGCACATGTGTGCTTTTGCTGGCTTTATAGTGGGAAATGGATGTATTTCTGGCAAAAAGGCAGTACAGATGGCTCCAGATGGCAATCTCTTGAATCGCTCTAGCGTGAATTGCCAAAGCTTTTCTGGAGACATTCAGTGTAAAATGTTGTTGTGTTGCCAGGGATATTGTGCTGTATCGTGCAACTACTTGGCAACATCTGTACTGTAAATTAAACAACAGGATTAGTGAGCAAGTTAAAACAAGAACTGGTAATTGTCCAGCGACAGCACCAATTTGTTCATAACTCTGTGTTGGTAACACATCTCCCTGCCACAGTTTTGTCCTACACAAACCAGCAGTCTCCAAGACAATACCCATGTATGGCTCAGGGAAGAGCAAGAAACAGGGACCATTCCCAGTAAGAAGTGTGGGATATGAATCAGGCAGGGTTTAAACCTCAGCATCTTCCACATCCTCTAATGCTATCCCAGTTTTTGCACTAGGTACTCATCAGTTCTTGCAGATAATTAACAACACATGCCCTCACAGCTCACCCTTTTGCAAAAAGCACATCCTTTCATCTTTTTCTGTGAAAATATAATTTTGGTAAGCTGCCACACAGTCCTCATGTTATTTCAGACAGTCTAAAAAATTAAGAGAAAGATTTTGTCTCAGCACTTTAGAGGCCTACAGGAAACCAAGATCCAAGCAGTTATTATACAAATGCTGCCAGGTCTTGCCAGGTAGACTTAGGACCTGTTTTACTGAGCAGTATAAATGTTGTCAATAATAACTGTTTCAAGTATTATGAGTTAATTTCTTGCCACTCTACTTAGCCTATCCTCTTTTCTTTCCAGTACCTTTCTACAGGCAGCATCCAACTTTCAGTGATCATTTTTTACATCCACAGTTATTGATACATATATATGACTGGGGCAAACAGTCTTAAGCCATACCTGAAAATGAGATTATATGAAAATGCAGGTCCAGAGCCTGAAATTCCCACTGACAGCAGTGAAATCAAATGTATTCTTATGATGAACTGTTTTGAAATGTTGACAGACTCTGCTTTTTGGTTAGGTGATGATACTTAGCTTGGTTTCACATACTGTGACCTGCACACTGTTTGATTTTGTGTGTTGCTGTATGGCATCTTTAAAAGTGAGATAATGAAACAATAAAAATGTTTGTAGCATTAAATTTCCTGGGCCACTGCTTCTGGTCAGCTAGAAAATTTCTCATTTACAGCATTGATGGTTTTGTTTGTCAAGCATGCCCTGCCAGGACTATAGTGTGCCTTAGAGAGGCAACATGTTCTCAAACACTGACCACAAGTTTAAGAGAGGAAAACATGGATGGAAAAACAAATTTCAGTTTTCAAATTTTCTGAATTCATTACATTTGATGCAGAAGGAAAATGATAAACATTATTATTATTATCATTATTGAAAATTAAGATAGTCTGTTTCCACATAAAAGATTTTATAGAACTATTTCAGTGCTTCTAAAGCAGAAGTTGTCCCTACAGAGTCCCAGCTCCTCATTCATTTGTTCCTTAGTAAGCTGTGTAGGCTTAAGGCACTTCAGAGTTGGAAAACGGTGTCTGATTAGAAATCAACATTTTCTGTCAATATTTCACGCAGAAATTTTTGCTTTCATAGAGAGTGAATTTTTCATTTACAGAAAGCATGCCAGTGGAAACTTCTTGGCCAGCTCCACTTTTGAGTGCTGACCCTACCTCTACCATTGTTTCATCTTGTGATGTAAGATTAATCCCTTCCAGCTTCTAGGGGTCACAGCTGCCCATAGGATAAAACAGATGCAAGGGTAGTACTTTGAAGATTAGATAATATGTGTATGAAAGTTCTAGGATACCAAATGCTAAGAACAGGCCTAGGAGCTTTAGCAGTCTTAAGATGAAGCCTTTGTAAACTTCGTAGAAATCCTTGAGTTATGTGGTCTTTCAGTCATTCTGTTTGGAGTGCAGTAGCTGATTGTTATCTGTGACGGAGCTCCTGAGAAATATCACGGCTAAGTATGCTTTACCTTAAATCTCTTCGTAGTGAATTAGGTCAAAAGGTTAATGACAGATCTACGTGCGACTTTTTGCTTTCCGTTCATAGATATTTCAGCTAACCATTTTCAGCTTACAGATTTTATGACCTTCCTGCCCCTTGTTTTTCAGAACATTTGCACTCAATACTGAAGGAGTTATTTTTAGCAATGTGCAGCTGTAGCGTGCAGCACTACAAGCAAAGGAGCTTCCCGACTCAGAGATCAGCTACACAGTAGCCCTGACATTAAATCAGATCAGCTTGGTAGCTGCTCTAAACTATGTTAATTGATTCTAGCCCACCAGGGGACTTCCTACCATGAGGACCAGTTAGGACATGGAAAATACTTGGTAGTCCTAAAGTCACAAGGTGCAATGGGAGATGCTGGAAGGGCTGCAACACAGGGGAAAATAGGGCCAGAGACATTCAAATTACAGCTCCTATGAAGCATCAGTAAAGCAGGCTAATAAAGGGCAATGATGGTGAATTGACCTGGAAAAAAAACCCCTCCCAAATTTCTGGGACTTTGTTCTGAGAAAAGCTTTGACTATTCCACTCATAGCCAACACCTAGAATGACAACAAAAGTTTAAATGGTGTTTTCTCAATGGATAGCAGGTTTAGTTTTGGTAATTTCTAATACAATTGCTGAATACCCACAAATGGATAATGTGAAGGATATATAAACTTGCAGTACGTTTTTTTAATTAAGCTTGTACTGCCTGTATATAACATTATGAGGTTTACACTTTATTTGGAAGAGGTATGGAAAATGATAATCACTTACCTAAACACTTAAGGTTTAACTGAAATTAAGGCCACTCTTAATTTGATTTTCATTAAAGTATTAAGGAGAGCAAGATATAATTTTAGGTAATCTTGAACCCAACAGTCCTCAGCCAATCATCTGTGTGACTTTAATTCAGAGCAAAATTTGGCCCTTTAGTATTCAGGAGGGTTTAGGAGGATTTAGAGGCAGTTGTTAGTATTACCTTCAGGAGCTTGAAGTTCTTTCCATTTCTTCATCTAATCATTTTCTTTGCCTTTAGAGTAGTGCAAAAACTACATCTCAGTTAAGACAAGATAAAAAAATCCTGCTGTGCATTTATTCCAAGAAAAGGAAAATTAGAAAAAGAAGGAAAATTATGGGGAAGAACTGCAATGGAACAGTAGAAAAATATTCAAAATGCAAGTGTCAGAAAATAAATTTTCCAAAGTACCTGACATAGGTTTGGATGGTTGTAGCTTTTCTGTTTATCTTCCTCCCTTTAGGGAACTACTCTTCTCTTTATATGCAACTCAAATAGCTCTTCTGAAAAAACATGACTTAGAATTCTACATTTTCACTGTGGTTATGGCATCAGATTGTACTACATCATAGCACAATTTTTTTTTCTTATACTGTATGGTACATAATGAGATATAACTACATCGCTCAATGCAGCAATTAAAATGTAAAAAGGATGTGCCTGTTTTTCTATCTCACCGTCCTATCCTTTTAGCAAGTAAGTAGCCACTTTTATGTTTCAGTAGCTGGTTAAAATTGAATAGCTTCCATCGAAAGTCATCACAGTTCACAATACTTGTGTGTTTCTACCCATTTCAAACAAATCTGCATTTTATAGCCTCATTTGTGGTTGCATTCAGCAGTTTAATAGTAATCAGGAAATGAGTGAGAAGTCTTCCATGACTAAACAGCCTTCCAAAGAAAGTGCTGCATTCTTCTCACGTCCTTTAGAAGTAAAGAAAAAAAGAATGGAAAAGTTCAAGTATTATATATCACCAGGAAGCTAGTTATATTCGAAATGCAAATATGTCCCAAAATGAAAAAGTGAGCTGCCTGCGAATGCCAGTAGTTTGTAGATTCATTTCCCTCAATTCACTCTCAAAATTTGATTGTTTCTATCCAGTGTTACTCTCCTGTTTTACTGATGAGTATAATGTCAGCCACTCTTTAGCAAATTAGCATCAGGTTGGCTATCTGAATTTCAGATCAATATCACTGCTGCACCCCTAAGACGTGATATAAGAAAGCTTCTGTGCAAAGGATTCATCTGATGTATGTAGCACAGAATGAACTTTGTCAGATATGTTCCTTACAAAGAAAAGCCCAGCAGAAAGTATGAATATGTCGCAGCAGTGCTATTTTCCCATAGTAAGGAGTAACTTACATAGGTAGTAATTCTGAGATCTCTTACAGCTTTGTAATGGTTTAATATGACTTAAAATTAATCATAGTATTTGACTGTATAATGGGCATGGTTTTCTTTCATCAGTGAATGCACTTCTCGATTTCTGATAATCTATGAGTCTCTGCAGTCAGCACCTTGTTACCAGTGTGACTGGTTACATGTGCGTGGCCATTACACATGCAAAGACAACATCTGCCCTGAACATGACAAATCCTTCTTAATGTTCTGCATGCAGCTGAAGCATATAACATGCCATATTCCCTGAAAACTCAATCTTTTGTCTTCATTAATAGGCATCTAATATCATGACACTGTTTCCAGGTACAATCCCTCCACTCATTAAGTCAGTTGTGCAAAGTGAGGAAGGGCTGGCAACCAACGAAGGGCTAAAGATGCTGGTGACCATTTCCTGTATCTTGGTTGGGGTCTTGCTGCTTTTTGTGATGCTGCTGATCGTGCGGCGGAGGAGGAGGGAGCAGAGACTGAAGAGGCTGCGAGGTAAGATGAGAGCTGTGGCACTTATGTCTACATATGCGTACCCCCTGAACATGAAAGTACAAGTGGGGCTGCATGTGACCAAACTGTTCAATCCCCAGTTGGTACAATTTTCCTACAATATGTAACAGACATGAGGCAACAAGGCATATGTGTTTTCTACAGAAATTCCTTCTTTTTCTTTTGGTAGTAAGTTTCTAAAAAATCACTCATGTATGCATTGTTATTATTTTGCATGGGGGAAAGGACAATAATTGTCATGTGTTGGTGTTTGTTTGTTTGTTTTCCTTTTTTTGTTGTTGTTTGTTTCCCTTGTGAACGGTCTCAATAACCTAAAATAATTTTCTTTTGTCAAAGGATAAAATCCGATGTTCTAAAGATGGGGGGATTTCAGTTTTCCAGCAGATGCAAACCATGATTCCCAAATTGTAAAGTGAAAGTAGCCACATGTTAGTAGGTTAGAAAACACAACCAGATATTCTCAGATTTGTTACCACATCTTTTTCCCTATGATGTGTTATAACAGAACTCTTACAACAACACTTCATTGTTCACTGACCTTTCATTGTCACTGATCTGTACTTTTCTCTAATCTTTATTAAAATTCAGGTGTTTGCTATGTGAATAAGTTTTAGAACTGTGAATTTTTTCAACTTTATCAGTCTTCTAGTAAATACCCCCGGCTGAGCCACAACCAGGTTTTTGACCCTTGCAGTCTGCCGCTTCTGCACTTGGCCCTGCATGTTTTGCACTAGCACGCAACAGCAGACCTTACACTGAAGGTATTTGGGAAAAAGCCTTTCAAATCACATACTGAATAAATAGTAAAGCAGTTTATCACCTGCAAAAATAAGTCTAATCATTTCCAAGAGCCACCAAAATGTTTAGTTACTTGTATTTTAACCAAAATGTGATTGTGATATATATTAAAGCCAGGACCAACCCTGGGTATTCCATCTCACCTTAGCACCTACGTGTCTTTCTTTTGGGTCTCATTTTGTCTTTTGTAACAATATTTTTGATGTTTTTACAAAGAGACAGGGATACAGGGCTTTTAGCATGGGCAAATTTGTAGATCAAAGAGGACAACTAGCCTTATGGTTCATACACAGCTCTGGAAATCAGGGCATCTGGATGCTTTAGCTTGTATAATAAATTTCTCATTCAAATCCTTTTAAGTCATTTACCTCTGTGCAGCTTTTTTCACCAAAAAAAGTGGTAGGTTAAGGGTGAAGAAAGTATTATCTTATCTTGTCAGAAATACTGTGGAATTCCATCCAGTAACGAGCAGGGTATTTTGAGCTCCTTGGCTCCAGGAAATGATGGCTACGCACATTTAGTTTTTCATGGTTTATTTACAAGTATTCATAGATTCTTGAGTTACAGTCCCTTAAGAAGGCTGATGATCACTGGCCAGTATGGCTTTTGCATAACGTAAGACTTCTCTGAATTATTTCCTCTAAGAATATAGGGTTTTTCGAAAAATATCTGAGCTTCACTGAAACATAGGCAGTGGCAAAGAATTCATCAGTACTTTTGATAAAAGTCATCAGGATTTAACTACCATTTCTGTAAAAGCTGTGTCTCACTTCTTATCTGAATTTGTCAAGCTATGGCTTGACATCCCAACCATCTGGTCCTGTTATACTTCCGTCTGCTGTACAGGGACTGAAATTCATTTTTGTATCATATTTTCAGTCTCTGAGGGTATTCCTTTTACATGGTGGTAACCAAGTAATTTCTTAATGTTTTAATTGGTAAATGAAACAGATGAATCTTCTTTAATTTTTCTCTGTAGTTTTCCCATCATTTATTAATTTCAAGGCTTTTATCTGGTCCCTTTGCAATCTTTAGGTAGCTTTCCTCATCTGTGTATGCTAGAAATTAACATAATCTTCCAGCAACAGACAGCATCAGATAGAGAGGTAACAGCCTTTCTTCTGTCCCCTTATGGTCTTCTGTCTATATATGCAAGGATCACCTTTTTGGGTACAGCATTGTTTTAAGAATTTGCATTTAACTTCTTATCCCTTGAGAGCATCTGACAATTCTCTGATTACAGTGCAACAGGATAACATTCTCCATTGTATAGCTATGGTGTGTATTCTTGATATATGACCTCATACAGGTATCAACAGATACATTGCTAACTTGTGGCCAACCTACCTGATGATCCAGATTGTTACACCTTAATGACCTGGCATTTTCATTATATTTTAGCTACCTAATTCTTGTGTCATTTTCAAACTTTTATCAGATATTATTTCATTAACTCCAGACAACTGAAGTACCAACAGTGTCATGTCCTATGGTGCATGATGAAAGTTAATATTAAACAATGATTCTCTGCCTAAAATTGTGTTTTGGATATGTTGAAACCCATGTAAAATGGCTGCTGTGTTAATTTTTTATATCATGCTACTTTGCTACTAAAATATTTTGAGGTACCAAAACTTTGCTCTAGAGAAATATAAATATAAATACAATACTTCAACATTATTTAATCGTTTCTCAGTGAGAGTTTCTTCAGTGTCATCAATTCTAAGTGAATTTTAATCTAATTTTAAAAAAATCAACTTTGTTTCACATGGCTGATTGACCACAAGTTTATATTGCTTGTCCTCAATTATTCCAACTACTTTAATTCATTTCATCAAGCTTCATTCCACTTTTTTCATCATTTTTCTCATTGCCCAGATCAGATTGATAGGACTTCAGTAATTCATATTTTTTTTGTTCATTCTTTTTGAAGACTGATCCCATATTAGCCATTTTCTGCTCTTCTGGAGGTTACTTCATGTTCTAAATGTCTTACTGACGATCAGTATTGCTATTCCAAAGAACTCCTTATGAAGTTCTCTAAAAAATCCTGTGTACAAGTTTTTCTCATCTCCTAACTAAAAACCCTGTTTTGCTCTAGTAGTTGTTGTGTTCAACTTTCATCTGAATTAGTTTTGAAATTGAAATCCTGTCATTATGACTTGATATGTATCACCTGGTGGGGTTTCTTTGAGGCACAGGACTCATTTTTCCTAAATCATGATTCCACCATCAACTTTCCTCTAGTCTACATCAGAAATAATAGTTTCCACAGTGGGACCTTCTAAAAGAATTTATATAAGTTACAGATGTAATTCTTGCTTTTGTGGCTCCAGTAGATGTCTTTTCCTTGAACCTGCTTGACAAAGAGGAGTGGGAATTGCAGATTTATTTGCAGTACATTCTGTATGCAGACATTTGTATCTGTGCTTATAGACAATGGGTTTGTGACTGCAGTTTCTGTGGGGCAAATGTAGCATAAGGACAACAGTCTCTCCATTCCTAATCCTTTTACTCCTTGTTTTAGCACGTAGGGACAGGTAACTCTCTTCCTCCTGTGTCATGCCCAGTACGATTTATTTCTCTAGGAGTACTTTGTTTAGAAAGAAAGTGTAGTTTTCAGCAAAGCCTTGATTTTTGCTCAGTTTAGTAGTTCCACAGGTCAGGCCACAAGAAGGTCAATTGACTGCTGGAGTTCATGCCGCCATTCAGTAGGTCAGCATATATTATAACAGAGAAACCTGATGACTTACCACTCTTTCTCCTTACTATTAACCTAGCTCCACTACTACCATAATAGTTTTCCCTTTGTTTTTAAATCCAACTCACCTTAATCCAAGCAGAAAGTATCAGTGCATCATGATAGTTCAGAAGTGCCAGCATGCAAGATAAAACTGTATCACGGCCCCTGATTTCCCAGGGGGCAAGCCAAATGTGTTAAGAATTTTAAAGGCAGCTGCCCCAGCAAATGGAAGTGAGGGCTGCCGCTGGGTCCATGCCTGTCGGCACAGTCGTATGTCAAACCCACGGCGAGGAGCAGTTTGTCTTTTTCACTAAGGTATGGGGGATGCTTGGCTGGAGCGGGAAATCATCCCCTTCACTCTGTCATTCATGGCCTCCCTGAGCCCTGTTTTGCCCACCTGAAAGCTGGGAGATAGGATGCTGGCAGAGATACTGGCTCATTTTATGAAGAATTCTCAGTTTGCTGATCAAAACTGTAATTTAGGAAATGCACATTACAATCCGTAGTCTATACTCACTGGTTTGTGAAACCAGCATTTCTCCTATAGCTGATGTTTTGGACACACTGTTACCATATTCAGTTGCTTTTAGGCTTCTGGATTTTGCTTTGACAGATACATAAGATCCCTTATCTTCTTGGGATGTTTGTTTTGGTCCAGTCCTACACCAGCCTGTGTGTCCAGGACAGCCATCATTAACTATAGTAATGCTGCTGACCATTGTAACTATCTGCTTGAATAACTAGTACATTCAAACCCTGCTGATGGAGTTCCTTTTTTTTCTGCAGTACTTCCTTATTCAGCTTTTGACACATAACATGATCTTGCATGATGCCTCATGTTATTTTTGATTGAAGTTGCACAATCTCCTTTGCATCTCTTTGACCAAGAATGCATATATGTTAATGTGCGTTTGAATATGTGCCATATACATTTAATGGTGAGGACATAACATTTTTTTCCAGATGCAGCATGGAACACAGCTATATGCTGTGCAGCACCTGAGAACATGTGAGGGAGATTTTTTGTCATTTAAACAAAACTAAAAAGCAAACTGAACGACATTGGGCCAAGCAACCTTCAACTTTCTCCCTTCAGCTTTTCTTGAGTTGTGAGTTACTAGCACAAGTATCCATAATCTTCACTTAAGGGGGCAGCAATTGCTTCACAAAAGCTGCTAGCTGAATGAAAACAATATTTGCATGTTAAATCACCCTTATTATATGTGCCAGAGGGAGAATGTGTGCATAGTCTCTTCATGATCCTAGTGATGCTAGAATAACAAGAAGCATCATAAAGTTTGCTGAAAAAAACATGACTTGGAACCAGAGCTGCTTTGTTTTTTAAAGTGTTCTTCAGAAGAACTGGATCCCTTCCTGGGTCCTTAGAAGTCAGTAGCAAAACTATCTCTGGGTCATTTAGGAGCAGCAGTGGTATTTTTCTTTCTGACTGATGATAAAGACATTGTCTTCTACTATATAGTACCACTTATAAGAGTGTTAATAGCAAAAGGCAGTCCCAAAGAAAGTGAAAAATAGAAAGTCTGAGTGCTTAAATGGAGCACTGTTTGGATTACATGGGACATCTCAGATGAAGAGTCCTTCCCCCCACCAGGATTCTGCCATGCTTTGTGCTGAAAAGGGATAGGGGAAGGTTAAAAATAAAGGACTGGAAGCACAGAATTTCAGCTTCTTCAGTAGTAGGTGAGGAATAAAGCTTAAAACAGGCAAGCTGGTGCAGTGTGAGAAAAACAGAATGTAGAAAGTGGATGGAAGGGGTTTTGTTGAGGTTTTTTTATGAATAAAAAGAGCCCTTTGTCCATTCCTTTTAAAAATGAATACAAATGTAGCCAAAGCAATGCATTAAGATAGTGGTTTGTTTCTGCCTGTGTCCTCTGAATTTTAAAGGCAGGATATTTAATAGGATCATGGGCAAGAAAATTGTTGTAGGTGTAGGAGACCCAAGAGGTGATTAAGGAATAAAAAGGTGAGATGGAGAAAGCAAAGACAAATTCAGTAAATGGCTTGGCAGGTGCTGGTAGATTTACAACCAGCAGATAAAAGAATAAATTAAAATTTCATGTAATAGGAGAGTCGCTTGAAGACTTAGAACTTGGAACTGTTTTCTTCTCAGATTTGCTTGCCTTGGTTGCACAAAAGGCTGCTTTGTCGCTGTGTGGTATACTTAAAGACTCTGGAGTCAGCATTTTTAAGTGAGTTTGTTTAGCGGCAGACTGCAGAACAAAGCATAGCTGTCTATTTTTGCTGAATATTACTACGGAAATTATTATATTATGTTGACAAAGTTTTACGGAAAGCTGCCTGAAGAATACGTGGTGAACCAACCTTCAGCTGTGTCTTTTGATCTGAGAAGTATCAGAATAATTATATCCCCAAAGGATTTTATGGTAATAATAACAGCAACGACAACAACAGGAGGAATATTGCTCCTTCAGCAGCACCTCATTTTGCAGGGCTGATCCATGTGGGAATAAGCCACCTTCTGTTTTGTGTATAGACTGCCCTCTGAAGACCCAGTAGCAGTTTTGAATTATTGCTAGTGGAAAAACATTCATATTTGAGAGCAACCAAACAAATTAACTCCTTGGAGACCTCCCTTGCTCAGACCTCCATGCAGTCAGGTTTGGTTTGGAAATGGCAGGTTGGCAACTGCTCATCCAGCTTGGGTTTGGCTTCTGCCCAGAAATGGATGTCAACATTTTGTCTTCTTGCCTTTTCTTCCTTCCTCACCTTTTCACTTGCTAGCTGTGGCATGAAGGAACAGAGATCCCCGTTACTGGTTAAACTGTTCCTGCTTCTAATAAGTTTCTGTAGTTTTTTCTAGTTAAGCCAATGGTAACTTGTACTTCTCTAAGCATCTTTGGTGCTACTGATGAACTAAACAGGGCTGTCTGGGGCAGAAATGCAGTTTCAGCAAAAGTAGGGACTTTAGAGATGATTTTATTCTTGCCACTGATCTGAGAAACAACCGTGGTCTTACACAAGGCTGATTGAAATCACTTACTTCCTAAGAATCAAGCTATCAAATAGATTTTCATTTGTGATGACATTTCTTCTATTTTCTTCTAGATGCAAAGAGTTTGGCTGAAATGCTTATGAGGTAAGAATAGACTTAATGTTTTTAAATTGAAAAATGTCTGTCAACTATGGCATCATATTTAAAAATTATTATAGGGACAAACGGAGAAGTAAACCTTCTATTCCTAAGTCCTTTTTCAAAACACACCATTTGACTGTCTGTTAAGAGCTAGGACACATTGCTGGTTAGCAATGGAAAAAAAAAAGACAATTTTGGACAGTATCTGTGAGGGAATACAATGGTAAAAAACTGAGAACTCTGTGTTAGTAGATTAAATTATAGAAGCTATGTAGGTCCGTTTGGACATTTTTCCTATTCAGAAAAACATTTTCATAATACGTACCAAAGTAATTGCTCTTCAGAGAACATCTGATTGAAGGCAGTAAGTGCCTGGATGCGAACATCTCTAAATTTTACAGTTATATTTATGTAATTCACTATTGCTAGCTGCTTATACCCAAAGGTATAGAAGAGCAGGTAAATCCATTTATTATTTTTCAGTTCTGTTCCATTAGCTCAGCATCCAGAAATCTAATTCAGTTGTTGAATTGCAACAGAATGACTATTCTGGCACCACAATTCTTTCAAAGATGGAAATTTCATCTCTTCAATGTTTATTGTTTTGTCTGGGGAGAATATTGAACTTTAAAACTGCTGCATATATTTGAAAACGGGATCACCAAGGGATTATTTTTAAGTTCAAATGAGTTTAAGTTCAAAATTGGTTTGCTAGAAAATCTTTTTATTTTTAAGCAACAAATTTGAGAATGTCATAGATATTTTACCAAATGAACTGTACTCTAAACTTCCTCACCCGTGATAAACTTCACCTGCTATTGTAAGAATATACTTTCCAAAGACATGGTGACAGATGGTTTTAGTGTAAACTCAGCTTTAAGCCAATACATCTGAATAGTCCCACTGATGTTAACAAGACTGGTCATGCAGGTCAGGTCATACCCTTCCTACCTGCCAGTTAGAAATCCCTGCTAGCAGCAGATTGCAGGTTTAAGCAACTTCGGGAAGATATGCTCTGCTATTTTTCAGTGTCGCAGAAAACAGCACAGATTAGCATATGCAGCAAGCCTGTTCCCGAAAGAAACCCAGCACAGACTGGCTGAAACTCCTGGATGAAGATATTCAGTCCCAGTGACAACCACACATAACACCTCTGCAAGGCCATTTCAGAGTCTCACTCCTCTGATGCTCAGAAAACTCTATCAAACTGCCAACATAAGTGTCCGGTTTCGACCCATTTTTTCCTCTGGTGCTGTCAACCTTCAAATTAAAGAGCTTCTTTTGCCCTCCCCACCTGATGCACTCAGAGAGCAGTCAGGTTCCTTCCCAGCCTTTAGTTCAGAGTTGGTTTTCTAGGTAATTCATCTGCCACTGTTTCTTTTTGCTTTTCCTTTCACCGACATTGAAATATGATCAAGTCGGTTTCCCCCATCTCGTTTATTAACAAATAATCTTGTTTTTATTAAATAGTCATATTTTATATTTCTCTTCTAAAAGTGTGAACAGAGGCAAATGACTACCAAACCAGGACTTTAGAGGAAATAGGGGATAAAGGCCTACATTTGCAGACACGTCATAACTTGGAGCTCTCAGAATGATGCTGTATAGGAGAACCTGCTTTCTACAGGCTAAATGCTGTGTCACTTGTGATAAATATGATATACCTCCAACTGAAACCTGAGCTACCCGCTATCACTAGATGTTCCTGAAGATTTAGCATGTTAATAATCAAAGGATAATAAGGCCTCTCCAAAGCAATAGTCACTTATTATAAACCCCATGGTATTTTATATCTTTTAGATTTCACCAAAATCTGCTATGATAAAAATATCAAAAAAAGAGGGTATGCTGTGGGTTATGCCTTGATGTTTATTAATTGGACAGAAAGCAGAAAAGATGATTCCCTGCTTGGTAGGAAGGTGTGAGGATGGAGAGAGCTTTGTGTATCTTCCACTTTGAGATTTCAATGAGCATGTGTAAAGCTGATTAAGAATGGAGCTTTAGTCTTTGCTTTGAAAGTCGCTGGCTTTGGCTGTGTAAGTCAAATATCTGGGGAGCAGGATAAGCCCCAGTAGTTAGCAGTTTAACAGGAGCTGCACAACTTGTTGCTGATACCTTAAACTAGCAAATAAAATTTCCTGCTGCTGTACAATCACAGCTTTTTTATGTTTCTTTTGGGTGAAAGCATTGGTCCAGCCAACTTCTTTGTAACAGTTCACTGTGAATTAGTATAGCAATCAACTGAGCTTTCTAATTTTGACCACAACGTGAGGAAACTTTTCTCCTCAAATATCCCTCTGTCAGGCTGCTTATTCACACAATTTAGTTTTCCATATGTTTTTACAACAACCATCTTAGACATCAGGAAACTGTGATGTGGCCTCTCTGCCAAGGATCCGGAGTGATTTGGGGTTTTCAGAGCACCATATTTAATCCCTTTACATAACTAGCTTGATTGGTTTAACCCTCTCCTGTGCATACAGACAGTCACTCAAGTAAGTATTTTTTTTATTAAAGATCCAGAAAGATTATTTAAAAGGCAATGTTCTTTTAACTATGTACACTCTTTCAAAATATATTATACACTGTACTTGCTCTGGAAAAAGGCCCATTTATCCACAGACTGTACAGAAAAGCTGTACTTAATCAGACCCAAAGGCCTACGTACCCAAGTATCTGCCTTTCATAGTGGCCAAAAGCAGACACCTGGGTAGAGTAAAAAACTACAGCAAATATGTACTTGTTCCCCAGACAGGCTCCCAGTCTCTAACAATTTGGAGTTCAGAGATTCATTGAACCAGAAGGAATGAATTGTATTATACACAGATCCTTACAAGGTCTGTCAGGTAAAGAACAGCCATAGCACATGTTTAAGTTTGGGAATTTTATATCTGTAGGTTAAGGAAAATATAGGTAGATGTGCTTCCTCCCTTTAAAGAATTAATCATTTGACTCCTCATCCACCAAACTGTTACAATACTCTGATGCCTGAATTTTCCTAGGTTAGAAAATACTTGGGCACCAAACTTCAGAATTGCAATCCTAAAAATCTTTGCCTCGCTGCCAAGTCCTAGAGGCACTTAATTGCTGTTGGCACTTTAGGTTTTTATAACCTCAAAGCTGAGCTATTGTGGTCTGCAGAAAATAATTCAAAATTCCTTGAGCCAGAAAAGAGATAGCATGCTAATCAGCAGCAACACTCTTGCTACTGCCAATTGCCTTTCTGTGTTTGGACACTCCACGCCACCGTGCCGCTGCATACAGGAGAATTAATTACACCAGTAAGGAGGAAGAGAGAGATCACACAAAATGAGGCATAAATCTTGAGTATAGTAGGGAATTTTCATGCATATAGAGAGACCTGGGTTCCAGTTCTGGCTTGAAGGACCTTCCACATATTTTGCATAAAGCTATCACTGGAGCCAAGAATGGAATTCAGAATTCTCTCTTGGCAGGTGAGCAATAACACTGCAAACCTGGGGAACCGTCCTCCTGCTCCCTGTGGTCCAAACAATACTTTCTGTGTGGTTGAGTACTTTGCAATAGTAGGAATATAGAACATTCATACTGCAGAAGAGCTTCTAGCTCTCACTGGGATTCTGGGGTCTGCATTCTCTGAGGAAAATGTCTGATTTGATCCCTTTGTCTCCTGTGTCCCTGGTGAGCGGAGGAGGGGTGCAATGATGCATTTATTAAACTCAGTTATGTATTGCACAGATTCTATGTGTATCTGGTTGCATGTATCCTATAACTATTGGATTATTGATTATTAATTGAAATTAGACCTCAGAAATTCAGTTTTCTACTTGATCCAGGTTTGCTCTATGATTTTGGACAAGCCCAAAGTAGTCCGACTTTTCAAGGGCATGTATTCAAGTATATTTGGCATGCAGATAATATATTAGTCTCTGATTCTCTTAACATTTCAGCGACTTGAGTGGAAATCAATAGGAGAGTGGCATCTAATCCATGCAGCGACTTTGCAGAGACTTCGAGAACATCAGCGTGGAATTTGTCTGCATTTTAGGATCCTAAATGTCTTTGAAAATTTATGTGCTTAATAACACACTGTGACTACTATTCTCCACTGATTATATATGGAGAAAAGTCTGGGCAGCCCTTGGGTAGCTCTCCTGATATTTTGCTTCCATAATGATTAAATGAGGCACCAGTTGTAGGCTGTTTGAATGCATTTCAGCTATCCATCTGTACATGATGGCAACAGTACCACCTAACTACCCAGGTAAAGACAGAGACGTTAAAGTTTCAGATGCATAGATATTGCTAATCCTGGGGACCACAAGAGCGGGGAAAGCCAGAAGGTGAGAATCAGCCAGAGAGGTGTACCTGTGTGCCTTGCGGATCTCAGTCTTGGATTTGGAGCAGAATTAGACCACGTGACAAGGAAATTCCTCCTAAAAAAGACTCTAGGAGAACCTCCAAACCTGCAGTAATTAGGTCTTGCTCACATGGAGACACAACAGGAAGTTAAGGCAAATTGTCTAGAGATGTGGGCTCATCATACATGCATTAATCTCTGATGTAGAGGCCTGCACTCAGGGATGATGTGAGCTTATCATCAAGCAGCTTAATAGTCCTCCGCTGATTCCATTAACAACAATAATTCATTGCCAAAGGAGAATTAAACCAAGTGATCTACAGCTACTTTACAGTCGAAAATGAGCCTCCACTTTTAGATTTTAAAGCTTTTTGAAGTCTGAGCACATGGATCACACTACTGGCTGATTTGTCTTAACTTTCCTCAGCCTCCCCACATATAGAAGTATTTGCAAATATTTCCTCTCCTCCAAAGAGTAATTACATCTAAAAGGGCAAAAAGTTCCTGGGTTTTCAGTGCAGTCTGAAGGTTTCTTGGTGCAAGCTCTGTACTAGAAATTATTGTAGCACTCAGTTTTACTTTCCATTTTCATTTGCTTTTGGTAGACAGCTCATTTAAGAAGTCATTTTCTGGTACACAAACTTCAACATGAAATTGTTTCAATTTGCATGATGATAGAATAATTGGTTTATGTTCTTTTTTAGAATATTGCATCAATCAATTAGAAATAATCCATGATTGTAAACAAGATTTGCCATTCTAGTCTTGGAACATCAATGGGACTAAAACCTTTATTTATTTTATGCAATTTATTAATGGAATCCCTAGTTGTTAATTTACTTTTTCATTTATCAATTCTAGTGATGTTTGGAATTATCTAATGAAAAATAATGAAAAGTTAAAAAAATAATTAGAAATTACTCAAGACATCATTTTCCTACCAACCTGTTTGATCAGTTGTGTGTTTCTTGACTCATTCTTGAGGAATGAAAGAAAAGGTCCATCTTGCAAAGTGTTTTTACTAATTTCATTATATGACACTTGAAGAAAACTATACAAAATTTTCAGGAGATTCCTACTGATAAAGAATAGACCAAATCCCTCAACACTGTGCATTCATCTAATTGCTTGTCATGTGCAATAAATTAATACCATGCACTTGTTCTGAAGAGGGGGAAATAAGATGTATGACTATTTTTGCTGATTATGGTTACATTATTTTTTGTCTGAGCTGGACAGATTCAAAATGAGGAAGTTTGCAAGTATCTTTCCACTTAGGCTGAAAGTTAATGTGTTTGCTTCTCTTTTGTTTTTAGCAAGAACACCAGGACATCAGATACACTTAATAAGCAGCAGCAAACACTGAGGATGCACATAGACATTCCCAGAGCACAGCTTCTGATTGAGGAGAGGGACACGATGGAGACCATTGGTAAACTCTTGTTGGGCTTGTTTTCACTGGTTAATGTAACAGTCACTTTACCCCACACCTTTTCCCCACTGCACACATCAAGAAAAAAGAGCTACAAAGTAATTTGCCACATTTGAAAACTGAACTGATTTTTTTTCTCCCCTTTGAATCATTTTCCATTTTAAGTAATCTCAGTACAGTATTTAAAATAATGCAGGACATAAGGAAAATGAAGCAGGTGGAAAGAGCTGCTTGAAGGAAATGTAAATGAAGACTGGCAGTTTTATGATTTTCATTTTGATTTCTCTTTTGGCTTTGACTATGCAGTTGGATCACTGGCATTACTTATAAGGAAAATGAAATTCTGAAACTACAATATCAGTATTTAAAGATTGGCAACAGCCAACTTCTAAAACTTAGACATTGCATATTGTATCCACCTGTTCATAGCAAATGATATTTCAACATTTTGATCAGTTTTCAGCTTTTGTGTATCCATGCAAAATTCAAATCTAAACTGTTTCACACAACAGAAAACAAGATTTCTCATGTGGCTGGCACATAGCTGAACTGTCATGAAAAATAGAATTGTTTGGTGTTGGGGGTTTTTTCCAACTAATTTAAACACAAGGTGTCTGAAATCTCAACAGAAGAAATATACAACCTGATCTTGTGACTGTATGGGTACACACCATGGCGAGACCCTCCAGAATGACTGATCTTGTTAGACTTCTGATTTATTTGGATTCAAATCTGTGTAGAAGAAGCCTATGCTGGCTAAGAGTGTAACAGCATCCCAGGGACGGCGTGGCTCCCCAGAAGCTGGGAGCAGCATCTCTGCATGTCCTGTCCTTGCCTGCACTGGGGAGGGACAAGCTCCTTTAGCCCTGCACCCTGTCACACTTGCTGTCAGTCTGGCATGGGGGGGGGGTGGCCTCAGGGGACATTTCACATTTTGTGCTGCACATTTGAAAAGGAGACCTATGCTTAACTGGAAATACAGACTTTTTAAAATCCTGATTTGAGCTTCCCAAAGTTTGCCTCTCTGATGCAGTCTTTTGTGCCAGGCTTCATCCTAAAGACAGTTTTTATTTTTGAGTTACAGTTGCTGAGCAATAGGGGGTTATACCAGAAATACCATTAGTGCCTTAACTGTATCAATGCGATCAGTGCCTTGGTAATAGCCAGGTCTCCACACAGCACTCAGAATAAGCAGGCACTTTGGCAGTCTTTGACATAGTTTACTGCCAAGAGGCTTTATTCCCAACTTTATTAAGAGCTCATCTTTTGCCAGAGACAGAGTAGTTTGATTTCATAATGCTTATTCTATTTATGGCCTTCTTTGGGTAAAAAATGCTAGTTATGTTATTGTGCAGAATTGTTTGCCTTAATGGTATCTTGTCAAGTTAAAAACCCCCCAAAACCAGGAATGCTTAGAAGAAGCGGATCAACCTCCGCTGACTAGTAAATGCACAGAAGCCCCACTGCTGCCAGTCCCTTTAGAAATACATTACAAATCTATATAGCATAGCATCGCAGGAAGCTCTTGTGGCTTTTATTACTATTATGAATGCATAGAAAGCCTGTAAAGAATGCAAAAGATAATCTGATAGCATGCAAATAGTTGTTCTGCAAGCAGAAAGTCAGTGGAAGATTTATTGCTGTTAAACCTTCCATGATGAAGTGGACCAGATTCCTCTTTGGAGCAGAAGAAATACAATACAGAGATCACAACTGAAAAAAAAAGTAAGTGCTGTATAGCGCTGGCTTTCTCCAGGGATCAAGGTCTGTGTAGAAATTTGGTGAATAAATCCTACCCCATAGGCAAGCAATAGGCAGCAGAACCATACAGCAAAGGTCAATGCTCACCTTTTTCTTCCAGTCCTTCCCAAGGGCAGGCTTTACCTTGCACCTTTCTTTGCAGCTGCAGGTAAGCCCATAGTCAGCTGGACTGACTATGTTGAGAGAAACTTATATGACTCACATAAAGCTCCCCAAAGCTTCTTTTCAAACCTATGGTGGTGAGGTTTGGTGCAGAGAGAGCTGGTAGGACTTAGCCCTTAGTTTCCAGAGCAGCAAAACACTGGACTTAAGGATGCTTAGCTGCCCTGCAAGTATATTTCCATCGCCTTCACCGCGGTAGTCACATGCTTAAAAAATAAGCAACTCCCTGAGAACAGTCTTGGGTCATCACCATCCCTTCTGTAATATTCTGTCTCTGGAGAAAAAGCTGACTGGTAGAGGGTTAGTTAGCAACATTACCTAATGACCTCGTTTTGGGAAGACATAGGTGATTTCAGTGAGGACATTACTAATTATGTTAATAAAAAGAAATAAATGCAATATGTTGTTGACAAATTCAGCTGAGCTCTCTGAAAATGAAAGGGAAGAAGGCAGTGTTCAAAAGATGGGGAAGAAGGAATTAGGGCCAAAATTAATTACACACAAATTAGCTTTTTGGAAGGATGCTTAATAGCCTCGGTTGCACATTTCTAAAGTGAAATCACAAAGAATGACATGAAAACTACACTTATTATTTAGTTTTGTATGAACTTTGAGTTTAAACCCAGAGCTCCCAAGCTGCGGTACACACTTCAAAGCCATCTTCAGTCCTGCAGAGAAGAGGGAGCTGCCGCTGTCACTGGTGGTGCCCAGCCGAAAATGTCTGAAGACTTGCTGTAAAGCTCTTATGTTGGCAAACACAAAATTCGTTACACATTATCTGATGGTTTTTTTAACTTACAGATGACAGATCAACAGTTCTGCTCACTGATGCTGACTTTGGAGAGACATCTAAGCAGAAGTCACTGACTGTCACCCACACAGTACATTACCAGTCTGTGTCACAAGCTACAGGACCACTGGTGGATGTTTCTGATGCCCGGCCAGGAACAAGTAAGCATATAAGAGAATATGTTACCTGGAGAGAAGAAAGCTATAGGAAAATTAATACTGTGCTCCTGCGTTTGCATCCTCATGGGATTTTTTTTCTTCAATCTGAAAGTTGAGAGAAGTCTATTTAGGTCAGCAGAGAACATTTCTTATACAATTGCATTTAGTGATTCAATATGGTAAAAATGGCATACGCATCTGCAATGCAATTTGAAATAATTCATACCTGGCTTTCATTAAACCAAATGCATGCTAGATTTTAATTTCTGGAATTTATTGGGTAAATTAGCTTAATGGCTTTTAGTGTCTAATATATTTTTTTCTTAATGATCAATCTTTATTGTATTTCAAAATACATCTTCCCTCCTTATCTATCAATCAGGCAAGAAATACATTTCTCATTATTGCTTTTCTGAAGTTGGATTTCCAGTTTTAGTTATTATGGTAAATTACTTTTCCCAGATATATTCATCCTGAGTTATTCTCATAGTGATTAAAATACTATCATAAATTAATAAACTGCAGCAATCCATTCTTCTTATATCTCTCATGAATGTGTTCCATATCCATGTAAATGGGAAAAAAAAATCACTAGATCAAAGGAATACTTATGAGTTAGGAATATTACCAAAATGTAGTTCACTAGCAGTGTGCAATTTCTAAAATCTCTTGGATTATTTCTATCCCCTGATGGTTCCAGAATTTGTTTACTTGGTGAGTTCGGTGAAAATAAACACTGAAAGCCTAGTTGCTAGAATGCAGATTATTCGAAAAATCTTAATTTAATCTCCTTTTCCACCCCAGTCTTTATAAATGGTAGCTGTTCTAGTCCTGACTAGTTGCTGCTTTTCTAACTCTGACAGTTTTAAAATGTGGTTAGTTATTTCTTGAGGACTAGTTTAGTACCACAATTTTTCATCTATGGAGAGTCATGGCATTTGAATTAGAAGAGTCAAGACACGATATTTGTTTTCTTTCTGGTACCACTCTCGTCTCGTTCCTTTAATTCATGTATATGCTGGCTAGCCTGCTCACTAAAAGCAAAAATATCATCATATAATTTTTATCATGTTGGCCAATCAAGATTGTCTGAGTAAACAATGGACTCTCCATCGTTTTCCAATCCTGCCTTTTCTACTAAGGAAAGAGACACCACCCCAAAACCGTATGCCTGTATCATGCCACAGCATTTTATGGCACCAGCACCTTCCATACCTAATGCCTTTTTTGTGTGCAGTTATGTCCTTCAAATTCCTTCAAATTAAACTTGGATTTAACTCATGTGTAAGGGTATGATCCATGTCCAGCCCAGCTTTGGAAATAGAAATCCACCATCACTTCTATTATGCAGTAAAGATCTAATTGCAGCAGTGCACAGTGCTGGGTCAAAGACTTTTAGGTAGTGTTCTCTGGATTTAGGACACTAATATAGCCTTGATAGAGGCTAGACAATGAGATTTTGCGTAGACCCACAGCTTTCTCTGTGAAGAGGGGAGCAGTGCCCAGCTGGACGGCTCAGAGGTTATGGATCCTCCTGTATGAGCACACTCACACTCACTGATAGGCAAATATTCCCTTACAGCACTTTTGAAGTTGTTCTCTAGTTCTTTTGTATTTATTTATAAAAGAGGTATGCTCCATGAACCTTTGCCTTGCTCACCTCAGCTCTCTACAGTTATGTTTCAGCATATGACAGCAGAGCTGGCTTAACAACCGGGGCACCAGATGTGTGCTGTTTTCCATCACACAGGCAGCTCTGGAGCCTGCTGCGTCCCTGCTACAGAGTCCCTTACGCAGGCGCAGCACAGCTGGTGCAGAGCTACTGCTCAGCACATGCTCAGCAGGATGAGCACTGACCTCCTGTGCTGGCAGCAGGCTCTCCCACCTCCTTCAAATTGCTGACGAAAGCCTTCTGAGTCACGGGGTCAGAGAACAGCTGAGGTTGGAAGGGAGGGACCTCTGGGCACCAGGTAGTCTGACCCCTCTGCTTAAAGCAAGGTCAGCTAGAGCCAGCTGCCCAGGGCCATGCGCAGATGACTTTTGAATATCTTCAAGGATGGAGACTCCACCACCTCTCTGGGCAACCTGCTCCAGTGCTCAGCCTCCCTCACAGTGAAGTGTTTCCTGATGTTCAGAGAGAAGCTCCCGTGTTTCACCTTGTGGCCATTGCCTCTGGTCCTGTCACTGGGCACCACCGAAAAGAGCCTGGCTCTGTCCAATTTGCACCTTCCCTTCAGGTATTTATATATATTGACAAAATGCCCCCGATCCTTCTCTTCTCTTCTGCAGACGATGCAGCCCCAGCACCAAGCCAAGCGTTTTCCCACTAGCACTCTCCTCCTGTCCTTCATGTCTTCCTTCGAGGCAGACACGAGGCTCGCTTCTGGCTATGACAGCCACGTGCCAACTTTCCACAGCTGGAACAAGCAGTGGTTTATACTGACAGGCTGGTCACGTTGTGCCAAGTGCATTTTTGGATGTTATCCATGTGAGGTGGCTATGTGTTGCACTACCAGGAGGATCAATTATCAATGACATTGGGTTCATATTTTTCCGCTGCTGTAAGGGGAAGATGTGAAATAGGAGAAGGATCAGACCATAGCTAGTACTAGTAAATAAATGCCTTGTTTCTTTGAAGCAACAGAATACAAATTCTTACTCGGAATGCTTAGGCAGAAGCAATGCTCAGAGTCATTATCTGGGTATTGTTTTTTTTCTTTAAATTGCTTCTGTTAAAGTCTCTTACCTCAAAGACTGACAACTTCACCATTTGAATGTCAAAGAACATTTGAATAGATTTGAATTTTTCATTTCTAATACCCTTTCTATTGTTAGTAATATCCTTTCAGAAGCTTCGAAGAGAAATCCTTCAGTGCTGATTTAGTCACTTTCTGTTTGCCACATAATGATTTTTCTGTTCCACTTTCTTTGTTAGGGAGGACAAGCCTCACTTTTACAGAAGAACTATTTATTAACAAAATTAAGGAGGTCAGTTCTGGCAGATAGCTCACTTTAACTCCCTTGGTCACCATATTATCTCCAGGATAATAAAAAATAAACCATTGCTGACCTTAAACAAGTAGCAGATTACTTGTAAAGTTTAAGAAATTGTATTTCTTTACTAATTTTTTTTTAAAACAGTCAAATCTTTATGAACCTGTTCTTACTGAAACTCTGATGGCACTATTACAGGTTATGCTTTATGTCTTGGTTACTTGTTAAAAAAACCAGGGAATCTGTAGCTGATTAATACTGCAATATAGTAAAAGTATTAGTAAAATGTCCAGAATAGGAAATTATATATTACCACATTTCTGAGCACATGTTTTTACGAACTGAGAGCAGGTACTTGGTGTAGGGTGTTTCTGAGGGCACATCTACACTGATAATTTACCTTGGACTTCGCTTGAGATGTGGTGTGAAATCCCTGACCAGATCTACTTGCCTTGTGCTCTTTCACATCTCAAAGTGGTTTTGGTTCTGGAGAACTGCTTAAGTTGGAGTAAAGGGATAATGAATGTGTCAATGGGAGGTTGGTGGGGCCTCAGCTCTTCAGTTGCACTGTTTTTTAAAATGTATGGTTTCATTAGAAAGAGGGTATTTCAAAAAAGCATTAGCAGTTTGGTAATGAACAGCATTTTCACTGTTCTTTCCCCCTCCCCCCAAAGAATGTTTTGTGGGGGTTTTTTAACCAGTACGATTTCAGTGGCCATCCCCTTCTGACAGGGCTTGTTTCCTTATCAATTCAAGAGCCTAGTGGCAAACACCCTCTCTGTTATCCGCCACAGATCCTACCACAAGGAGGAGTGCCAAAACCGGATCCACAGCTCGCAACCGCTACGCCAGTCAGTGGACCCTCAACAGACCTCACCCCACCATATCAGCTCATACCCTCACCACAGACTGGAGGCTGCCCACCCCCAGGCCAGCAGGATCAGTGGACAAGGAAAGCGACAGCTACAGCGTCAGCCCCTCGCAGGACACCGGTACGGGGCTCTCTGCAGGGCCGCGCTGGGAAACGGGACAGTGGTAGCTGCAGTGACCTTCTTGGTCCTTGGTGTACTTCATTTGGTGCTTAGGTGTCATTATTTTTTCCTTGCCAGGGTGTTTTTCTGTGGGCTATTTATAAGGGGTGCCACAAACGCATATAGTGCCGATGATAACAAATATTGTGCCCGTGGTTTCTGATGCCACACATGCATACTGGAGCCCTCTGAAAGATATGGTGGTAATTTTTCCTGTAGCCAAAGTGCTGTACTTCCTGTATCTGAAGGAAAAAGTAGTATTTGCTGCATGAAACGGCATTGACCAGGAAGGGGCAGTATTAGCAACCAAGAATATGCCTGAATCATAGGTGGAATGGTTTTAAGGTTTGAGCTACACTGAGGTTTGTATTTTCCTTTTCACATTCCTATAATATGCTCACAGGGTTTATTCTAGGTGGAAAAAATAAGAATGAAAAATCTGGAATTAGAGTCCACATCAAAATCCATTCATATCACTGAATGCTGCAGCAGCTAGCTCTGTTTTTTCCTGAGAAACAGCATAGGTTTTATTCCTCTAGATGATAACTGGGGAGACACTGAATACATAATCTGCCTGCAGTCTTCATCTCTTCTTGATGTCTTCACATTATAAATGCGATTGTACCTGGAAAAAAAAAAGCTTTCTCCTCTGCCCTACACTGAACAAGTGACAAAAAAGGGCAAATAAATGAGTAAATGATTAAGCAGAGGAATAGTCACGAAGCAAATCTAATAAAAGTTAAATATGAAGAAAGGTAAAATACTATTCAAAGGTATGCCTGACAGAAGCAAATTCAGGCTTACTCTGGCCTCCTCAGATTAAGGAAAATATTTGTCACGTGAAAAAGCTATGTGTTAGAGCTACAAAGCAGTAGGTGTGACTTTTGATTCTTTCTATAAGGACAAGCATCTGACTTCCCTTATGTCCAGTAACTTATAGGTTGGAGTTCTCATCTTTTCACAGTTCATCCTCCTAAACTTGCAGACCCCTGTGTTGTCTCCATAGGGTAACGGCACTCAATAGATGCCTCTAGCCAGCTGACAGACTTCATCCTGATTTCTTCAGGTAGAATTATCATAAGGCTTTAAGGATTAACTCTAATAGCTATACAGATACAAAATAAATAGCAAATGTTATCTCAGTAACTCTTTTTGTAGACATTCCAGATTTCAGGTGCCCTTGCATGTGTTCCAACATTTTGTCACCCAATGATATTTTCCAATGCACGTGGCAAAGGGAGATAATTCAATTTGCTGTGTAGTTTAATAGACAAACTACATGTAATTTTGTAACCAGACTTCATAATCTATGTTTTAACACGGCTGCTTTCCTACTCTATGTCTACCCTTGAATACACAGTGATTTATGTAAGGGATAGCAAGCTTTAGATCATGCTCAGGAAAGCTTTTCTTATGCCAAAATGTAACTCTGTTATGCCACTTGGTTTCTAGGAAAAGAATAGAGTCAGTTTAATCTAAGTACTTCAGAAGTTTAAAATTTCCAAATAAACATTATAATAGATGTAGCCAAATTACGTGTTCAAGAATCAATTGAGCTAATGTGCACATTTGATCACTTTTCCAATATGGACTTCAGATTTCTGAATCTAGTTGATGCAATTGATTTTTGGCAGAATTTAGCACTTATTATCAAAATAATTCCAGGTTTACAAAGCAGTAGCTTTTAAGCTTAGGAGAAATTTATTGCAGCAGCTCATAGCTGTAACTAAGTTCAAATGTTCTAACTAGAGGCCATTAGAAATTTTTTGATGAATCTAGGTTTCATGAAGTTCACCCTGGGCTTGGATGAACTTTCATCAAATCTGAAGTAGGTGTTCAAGCAGATTCTTCCCAAAATAGTCTCCCCACGGTATGGGATATGGGTAGCTGCAGGGCCTGAGCTACATTGACCAAACTGGGACCTTTGCATGACCATCATATTTACAGACACTGCTCTATGGCACTGGGCAACTGCTCCCTTCCAGGAGTTTCCAGTTGATCAGAAATTTGGCAAGACATTATTTTGGCCTGATTTACAAATCAAATGTGAAAAACAGAATGATGTTTCCTGGGGGGGGGGCGGGGGGGAAGGCACCTTGTTTAAGTTCTGGCCAGCTCAAAATCTTAAGGAAGTTACAGCATATTGTAGAAGTACTTGTCATTTTAAATAATGCATGCTCCTATTTACAAGTGGCAGGAGTGTCGTTTTTTGAGCACAATGGAAACTGATGCAAGGATCCTAGCACACAATAAGAAAGATAAAGATTTGCAATAACAACACAGTTGCCTCTGGCTGGTATAGGAGTCCCATTTTTATGAATTAGCTATTACATTGTGCCTGTTTATTGAACATCACCAACAATGTCTGAAATTGTACAGATCTTGTGATGAAACATGACTTCTGCCCAAGGAACTTTTGGAAGTCTTCTGCTTTTCCAGCCCACTGAAGTAGAAGTGTGATGGGTGCAACAGACCAGTGATTTGTCCCCGCAGAAATGAGCGATGCATTTCCAAAATGCTTTTAAATGTATCAGTAGCCATTTACATTTTCAATAATAGTGCTTGTTTAAGAAATATTGATATTCTCAGAAATTCATCAGCAGAAAAGAACAGCTTGAAGGTCATAATAGCCTGTGTGTCAAATATGAAGCTCCCACTAGCTTCAGCAGCATTGAAAAAAGCACTTGAATGACTGCAGGCTGGTAGCTACCAAACAATATTGCTTTCTTAAGACCTTTGTTCCGTATGAAATGAGTTAGTATTTACCTAGTGTCAGACAGTCAGAGACAAGGTCTGAGAGACACCGCCTTTATATTTGACCTTTGTCCTCAGGGCGTTCTCAAAAAAAAGATATAAGATTGAAACAGGTACAGAAAGACTATCCTTTCTCACCTAGACATCACCTCACAGAAATATTTCTAAGATGCATTAAAAGGTAATGTAAAGAAGCTGTTCCTCATTTTGCTAAATCTGTTTTGTGGGTTTCTAACTTTTTTAAGGCATTTAACTTGTAGAGAAATGATTTTTTTGTGAAAAATAAAAGTAACCTTTTCATGTATTAAAGGTTATTTCTTCTAAACCATGAATTTAATGATAAGCCACATAATGCTGCTAGCAGACTACTTCACTTTAGATTATCTGTAATTATCAAGTAACTGACTAAACTGAAAATTGTGCAGACATTTATAGTGAAGCAGACTCATTTAAATCACCTTGATAATTTCAAGAGTTCTGCATTATATTAAGAAATACTATCATGTTCACAGCTTTTTTTCCAAAAAGGATTGTGCAGATGTTGTCTTTCTCCCATTATTTATACTTCTGATGTTTAGATCGAGCAAGAAGCAGCATGGTCTCCACAGAAAGTGCCTCCTCAACATATGAAGAGCTAGCGAGAGCATATGAGCATGCAAAAATGGAAGAGCAGCTGAGACATGCCAAGTTCACCATTACAGAATGCTTCATATCAGACACATCGTCGGAGCAGCTCACGGCAGGGACTAATGACTACACAGACAGTCTGACCTCAAGCACGCCGTCAGAGTCGGGGATTTGCAGGTTTACCGCATCCCCCCCCAAACCTCAGGATGGAGGGCGAGTGATGAACATGGCAGTTCCAAAGGCACATCGGCCAGGTGAGACGTTAGAGGTAACATTTTGGTCCTTGGGGTGAGCATTTCACCCCATGCCTAGACTGGTTAACAGGAAAGGGTATATATACCACAAGGAAGAAAGAAAGTGCACAATATATACTGTAAATACTTACAGAGATAATTGCTTTTTTGTCCCAGCTAATATAACATTTGAGTATATTCTCCCATATACAGAAAAATTAGGAACTTGGAAATTTAGGAACAGAAGGGGACTGTTTAGGCCATCAAATACACTCCTCTACAGCTGCAGCCATCTGGCAATAGAACCTTCTGGGATAAATAAGACCATATGCGGTACATATCATCATAGAATCAGAGAATGGTTTGGATTGGAAGGGACCTTAAAGATCATGTAGTTGCAACCCTCCTGCCAGGGACAGGGACATCTTCCCCTAGACCAGGTTGCTCAAAGCCCCATCCAACCTGGCCTTGAACACTTCCAGGGATGGGGCATCCACAACTTCTCTGGGCAACCTGTTCCAGTGCCTCACTACCCTCATAGTAAGGAATTTCTTCCTTATATCTAATCTGAATCCACCCTCTTTCAGTTTAAAGCCATAACCCCTTGTCCTACCACTACGTGGCCTTGTAAAAAGTCCTCCTCCGGCTTTCTCATAGGTCCCCTTTAGGTACTGGCAGGCTGCTATAAGGTCTCCCTGGAGCCTTCTCTTCTCCAGGCTGAACAGCCCCAACTCTCTCAGCCTTTCTTTAGAGGTGAGGTGTTCCAGTCCTCTGATCATTTTTGTGGCCGTCCTCTAACAGGTCCATGTCTTTCCTGTGCTGAGGACCCCAGAGCTGGACGCAGTACTCCAGGTGGGGTCTCACCAGAGCGGAGCAGAGGGGCAGAATCACCTCCCTCGACCTGCTGGTCACACTTCTTTTGGTGCAGCCCAGGATACAGTTGGCTTTCTGGGCTGCAAGTGCACATTGCTGGCTCATATTCAGTTTTTCATCCACTAATACCCCCAAGTCCTTCTCCGCAGGGCTGCTCTCAATCCACTCATCACCCAGCCTGTATTTGTGCTTGGGATTGCCCCGACCCATGTGCAGGACCTTGCACTTGGCCTTGTAGAACTTCATGAGGTTCACATGGGCCCACCTCTCAAGCCTGTCAAGGTCCCTCTGGATGGCATCCCTTCCCTCCAGCGTGTTGACCACACCACGCAGCTTGGTGTCATCTGCAAACTTGCTGAGGGTGCACTCAATCCCACTGTCCATGTTGCTGACAAAGATGGACAGTGCCCATCTCTAGCCCAAATCACCTGCTAATAAAACATGTCTTACATCAATACTTTCTGCTTGAGAGCAAAGATGTGCTATCAGAAGAGTTCATAAAGACAGATTGTAAAAGATGTACTCTCCCTTCTGCCTTGCAGCATCTTGTCAAGTTGTAATAACCCTTCGGTGATGTTCTTGAGCTGTTATACTCTCTCTTTGACATCTCCTAATATCAAACTAGAATTATCTAAAGGACGGAGAATAAAAAATGGACAAAATTAAGACAGTGCTATAGCTCAAGGGATATGGAGCTTTCTACCTTCAGACAAATTTAAACTTCTTACTGACTGAAGGTGCCTGAGGGACATCCATCTATTGGGCTCAATCAAATTTCCAGTTCACAAAGAATGCTGTTTCTAGTGATATCCCAGTGCACAATAGCATAGGTAGATTATCTGTGGTACTCTGAGATCAAACACATTATAAAATCTTCTCAGAATATTTGTCAGTCTCCATTATAGAATACATGGTGTGACATCGTGGAGGAGGATTCAAATGGGAAAAAGGCATAATTATATTTGTGTGCTTTTTGAAAACATGATTTATTTTACTTTATTTTTATTTAGTATATATGTTTGCCAGTGTGGGTGGAGCTACTTATATACACAGAAAGTAATCAGTAGTGCTCGTATATGTAAAGAATAAACTATAGTCTTTTCCTTAATATACATCATAAATGGAAAAGCAATTGTTGTGAAGACAGAGGAATGGAAGATAGACAGTGGTATCAGGAAAGTCATTCAAAAGCAGGACCTGACACTGAAAAGAAAGCATAAAGGATTTTGCTAGAGAAAGCTGAAAGAAGAACATGGGACGAAAAAGACCAAGCAGAAGGTAGAAAGTTATAATAGACAAGGCAGGAAATTAGTGTATCATAGAGATAGATAAGAGGGAAAATAAGTAGGAAATAAAATAGTGAGAGAAATGATTGATTTCTGTGTAGTCACAGAGTAGAACCACAAACCCAGGAGCTGTAAAAATAAAGATAGAAATAATTTTACTTTCTAACTCAAAAAAAGTAAGATAAATATTTGTCTTTTCTCTGCTAAAGGGAAGCATCTGCATTCACAGCTGAGTCAAAATTGCAACCCTCTCCTTCCAGTCAGTCAACAAACATTTTTTATCATTTCTTTAACAAATAGCTTACTCTCTTCCTTTCATGTTCCAAATACATTATTTATGCATATTTAGTATTTGGTTCTAATATATTCCATATAAAAATGATTTTCTTGAGGGCATACAGCATGAAAATTTAGTCCCTGTGCTTGAGTTAAAAGCTTCCGGGATTGGAACATCATCAGAGCCCCTCTAGTGAATTACAGACTTGTAGCCATGTTTACCTCTGTCAGTTTAAATGGCTGGAATTTTTACCTGCTCTTCTTGATTAGCTTTAGCTTTCCTTTGCAGTAAGGAAATGAAATATATTATGAAATTAATAATTAGCTTCAATACTTTGAAAAAAATTGAGTGTTCCAGCAGAGCAACTTGAATGTTGGCCTCTAAATATTGAATGATATGTTATTAAAGGTTACTTTTTGCAGGTCTTTAAACAAAACATACAGGTAGAAAGACAGACCATATTTTTAGTGTTCATATCAGTGAGGAAAGACTTAGTGGGCATCTTTATTCTCTCACCCACCACTTCAGAAATTCTGCAGAAGTAATTAATAATTCAAATACAATTAATCAAAGTAATTCTACATTTGGGAACATGGAGAAGAAATTAAAAAGTTAAGGTATTTAGATTAAGTAGATGAGAACATCTGAGCTGAAACACTGACTGCACTTCTTTAGCACATGTCTATTTGTCCTGGTTTCAGCTGGGATAGAGTTAACTGTCTTCCTAGTAGCTGGTACGGTGCTATGTTTTGTGTTCAGTATGAGAAGAATGTTGATAACACTGATGTTTTCAGTTGTTGCTCAGTAGTGTTTAGACTAAAGTCAAGGATTTTTCAGCTTCTCATGCCCAGCCAGCGAGAAAGCTGGAGGGGCACAAGAAGTTGGCACAGGACACAGCCAGGGCACCTGACCCAAACTGGCCAACGGGGTATTCCATACCATGTGATGTCACATCTAGTTTAGGAACTGGGAAGTGGGGGCAGGGATTCGCCGCTCGGGGACTGGCTGGGTGTCGGTCGGCGAGTGGTGAGCAATTGCACTGCGCATCATTTGTACATTCCAATCCTTTCATTATTACTGTTGTCATTTTATTAGTGTTATCATTATCATTATTAGTTTCTTCTTCTCTGTTCTATTAAACCGTTCTTATCTCAACCCACGGGTTTTGCTTCTTTTCCCAATTTTCTCCCCCATCCCACTGGGTGGGGGGAGTGAGTGAGTGGCTGCGTGGTGTTTAGTTGCTGGCTGGGGTTAAACCACAACACTATTCTTCCTTGAAGTGAGTCTTTTCTTTCAAGATAACTTTTACCTGTTTTCATGGTGCTTTGCTTTTCTTCTCCCCCAACTCATTCTCTTTCTTGTACAATGTCACTTTCAATAACTTATGCCTCCTCCTTCCTAATTTCTAATCTCACTTTTCAAACTGCCTGTAATGCTACCTATTGTAACTTTTATGGTTGCGATAAAGGTTTAGGTGTCTACAATCAGTAGTATTTGTTTTTCAAAATAACCCCCAACAATTAAAAGGCAGTTTCAGAAAGACTATAACAAAACGTTATTTTGATAAGTGGGACATTTTGAAATTAACCTACCCAATGGCAAGGCTGCAACTTTACTCAAGAAAGGTAATGATGGAGTTTACCAGTGAAGACTTTGTCAGCCATAACTGACTGAGCTATTACAGCACCTATTTCTTAGCTTATTGCTACCATAAGTATTTGGTATGAGCAAGCAAAATGTTAGACCACCCTAAGGCTTGCCTTCAGAAGACCTTCCTGCAAGTTTCTGAGGGAATCCCAACTCATGTCACTGATTGTTCCCTTGCTTTTCCTGAGCATCTCATAGGATTCTTTTGTACCTGTATAGTCAAGCCTGCTGATCAAACCACCTGCTTTATCTAACAGGCAGTGTTTGAGAGCTCAGGTTGCTCCAAACTGAGATAGTTAATGATTAGGAGTAGGGTACCTGAATGCGTTTTCACTGGAGGAGGAAAAGGGGTGATCAAGATTCAATGAATTGTATTCTGGGGGCTGACATCAACTTGCTATGTTGTTCCCAACTTCCATACCATTTTCATTCAGAAATTGAATCAAAACATTTGATCACCCCATCAGCTTGAATTATATTTGGATGGCTCATCAGATGTCTGGGCAAGCTTAGTAATTGATCATTTCTAGCACTGTAACTATGAATTAGGACTGTCTTTTCAGAAATTTTACACATTATGTACAACTTCGACTCTGTAACTAGTAATGCGTAATAGTTGATTGCCTCATATTCTAGCCCACTGTAAGTCTTCTAATAGACCTTTTCCCTTCCATTTAGCTGGTGCTTTAGATGCACACTCAGCTCAGCAGTCAGAACTGCTTCTGACTTCTGGATTTCTACACCTTTTTCCTGATATTTGGTTTACAGAAAAAAGAATCAGTTTCATTAAGTCAGCTCAGACATGGGAGCTAAAAAATGCAAGGATTTTGCCATAAAACAATAATGATAATTTTATAAAGAAAAATAGACCAATCGTACCTAATGTCATAGAAATTGTAAATAAGGAAACAAAGTGATTTTGGCATACTGAATCTGAGACATGCACCGGGACTTCAGAAAGATCTGGATATTTGGCATGGTTATTCTTTTATAATTCAGAGTGCCAAATGTGTTGCACTGTAGTACACATCTCTATATTTCAGCTGAAGTTACTGCATCACAGAATCACAGAATAGTTGAGGTTGGAGGGGACCTCTGGAGGTCATCTGGTCTAACCCCACCCCCACTACTCAAGCTGGGCCACCTATAGGTAGGTTGTCCAGGACCATGTCCAGTTGGGGTTTGAGTATCTCCAAGGATGAAAACTCTACAACCTCTCTGGGTGCCAGTGCTCAGTCACCCTCACAGTAAATAAATGTTTCCTGGTGTTCAGACAGAGCCTTCTGTGTTTCAGTTTGTGCCCATTGCCTGTGGTCCTGTCACTGGGCACCACTGAGAAGAGTCTGGCTCTGTCCTCTTTGCACCCTCCTTTCAGGTATTTGTATACATTGATGAGATCCCCTTGACCCTTCTTTTCTTCAGGCTGAACAGTCCCAGCTCTCTCAGCCTTTCCTTGTAGGAGACATGCTCCAGTCCCTTAATCATCTCAGTGTCCCTTAGCTGGACTCTCTCCAGTAGCTCCACATCTCTCTTGTATTGGTGAGCCCAGAGCTGGACACAGTACTCCAGGCGTGGCCTCACCAGTGCTGAGGGAAGCATCACCTCCCTTGGTATGCTGGCAACACTCCTATTGCAAACCAGGTTACAGCTGTCCTTTGTCATAATGGCACATTGCTACTTCATGTTCAACTTTGTGTCTGCCAGGACCCCCATGGCCTTTTCTGCAAAGCTGCTTTCAAGCTGGGTGCCCCCCAGCATGTACTGGTGCATGGGGTTGTTCCTCCACAGGTGCAGGACTTTGCACTTCCCCTCGTTGATGTGCATGAGGTTTGTGGTGGCCCATTTCTCCAGCCTGGCAAGGTCCCTCTGGGTAGCAGCACAATCCTCTGGTGTATCAGCCACTCCTCCCAGTTTTGTGTCATCAGTAAACTTGCTAAGGGTACACTCTGCCCCATCATCCAGATCATTAATGAAGATGCTGAAGAGTACTGGACCCAGTATTCACCCCTGTGGTACACCGCTAGTTACTGGTCTCCAACTAGAATTTGTGTCACTGATCACCACACTCCGGGCCAGGCTGTTCAGCTAGATTTCAGTTCACCTCACTGTCTGCTCATCCAGCCCATATTTCATCAGCTTCTCCATGAGGATTTTATGAGAGACAGTGTCAAAAGCCTTACTGAAGTCAAGGTAGACAATATCCACTGCCTTCCACCCATCTACCAAGCCAGTCATTTTATCACAACAGTTATCAGGTTGGTCAAGCATGACTTCCCCTTGGTGAATCCATGCTGACTACTCCTGATCACCTTCTTGTTCTTCATGTGCCTGAGAATGGTTTCCAGGATTAGCTGCTCCATCACCTTCCCAGGGGTGGAGATGAGGTTGAGTGGCCTGTAGGTTCCCGGGTCCTCCTTCTTGTCATTCTTGAAGATAGGAGTGACATTTGCTTTCTTCCAGTCTTCAGGCACTTCTCCCAACCACCATGAACAGTCAAAAGTGATTATTGAGAGTAGCCTTACAATGACATCTGCCAGTTCCCTCAGCACTTGTAGGTGCATCCCATCAAGGCCCATGGATTTACATATGTCCTGTTTGCTTAAGTATTCCCTGACCTGATCCTTGCCCACCAAGAGTAAGTCTTCCTTGCTCCAGACTTCCACTGATCTCTTGGACTTGGGATTCCTGAAGGCTGGTCTTGCCAGTAAAGACTGAAGCAAATAAGGCATTCAGTACCTCAGCCTTTTCCATGTCCTGTGTCACTAGGTTCCCTGCTCCATTCAGCAGGGCCACATTTTCCCTGGCCTTCCTTTTGTCACCTATATGCTTATAGAAGCCTTTCTTGTTGTCTTCGACATCCCTGGCCAGATTCAACTCCAGTTGGGCTTTGACTTTCCTAACCACATTTCTTCATGCTTGGACAGTGTCTCTATATTCCCTCCAGGTTACCTGTGCCTGCTTCCACCCTCTGTGTACTCCCTCTTTGTATTTGAGTTTTGCCAGGAGCTCCTTGTTCATCCATGCAGGCCTCCTGGCATTTTTGCCTGAGTTTCTGCTCATAGAGCTTGGAGGAGGTGAACCTTGAATATCAATCAGCTTGCTTTGACATGAGGCTACTTCCAGTTGTCTGTGAGAGCAGCTGTAGATGTTTTCTGCATCACTGTCTTGACACCAGGCAAAAACTTTCAAGTATAGAGAGAAGGTGTTATTAAACAGTCTTCAACAAAAAATATTTTAGGTGTTGCATTTTTCTTAAACTTTTCAAAAGTCATAGCTACAGGAAATGGAACAGGGAAGTAGGATTTTTTAAAAATAATTCCTACATTCAGTGTTTTGAAAGCATGTCTTATGCATCCTTGTGCTCTGATCTCTACAACTCCATAGACAGATTTTTGGAAAAAGTTGAGATTATTTGTAGGTTCTGCTTCAGCATCCACAAAAGCATCATTATTTTTCCTTTATACACATTATAAACCACCAAGCAAACTGAAATTACTGCTTAACAACAGCTTCTGCATAGCTTCCGAAAAATGAAAGGATGGATGCAGGCCTGCACATAGGTTTTTGTGGACTTCACAGAGCTGGCACGCCTAATTTGCCCAGGCCTTGAAGCTGACCCATTGCAGATGGTGACATTTCTCAGTAAGCCATAAAAATAGTCTTGTGTCTCAGGAGGCACATTAAAAGAGAAAATTGAAGCAGTAGAGATAGCATAGCAGTATTTTAAACATGTGGGATAAATCACATCCTTTAGAAAAGCGGGTCTTCAATTCCTAACCTCTGTGCAGTATTAATATTTTTCATGGTATAAAAATGATGTCAATACCTTGTTAGCATTGCATCTTTCTCAGCATCAGCTCCCAGAGGTTTGGGATTATGATTGCTGCTCTCCTCCCCACAGTTGTCACTAACTTTGTCACTAACTAGAATTTTGGTTAGCAAGATCAGGTCCTCAAAGAATAGGCATACCAGGCAATCATCTCAACAGTATACTAGGTCCTTCAAGATCAAAACTGAGGCATTTTTTCATATTAATATTCAGAAATTTCAATAGTTGTTATCCAAAGTTTACCTGGGAGGTTGACAAATGAGTCAGTCCTTTGTCCTCCAAAGTTGTCATTCAAATCTTGCATTCAGAAACTGGGTGGGACAGAAATTGGAAAGAAATATACTCTCTTCTTACCTCCCACTGTGCCATCAAAGAGCCTGTAATGTAAAAAAAGTGGAAGATAATTGTAGAGGTTGAAAAAGTTTTATAATAATGTTTCTCTTTTCTGTTTTAAAAACATTAACCACAAACTGAGTTATCATAACAATTATTCTTAACTGCAATAAACATTGCAGTAGCAGTTTATTAAAAATAGATTTCTGTTATTATAATTTTAAATCTCAGTAATAGCCTCAGCCAAGAAGCCTCTTGGGTTTTTTCCTCTCTCTACTCCTAAATTATTGTGCTTGAGAAAAGAACAGCTATTAACTGGGAAGTATTTTGATATTTCTGTTCTTCCCAAGTGCTATTTATGTCTTTTTTGTGCACAGACAACTTACTTGCATCCTCTGGCAATGGAATTCATGCTTGGAAGAAATAATATCTGACCGGTGCTTGGATAGGAAATATCTAGAAAGTTTTCATCAGGTCTCTTGCTATTTGCAGAAACCCCCCTTTCACAGGGGTACTGCAAAACTCAGACCCCCAGATTATATTTTTCTGATGCTAATCAGCACGAAAAAGAACCTCTTAAAATATGTGACATTATCCTTAAGGGTTAACTTGACTTGGACCAGGCAGAGACTTGTCTACCTGATGTCACAAAACAAGCGCAAGCTCATTTTGACAATCCCGCTTCCTTGCCTCTTTGGAGATCACATTAAGACAGAAATCCTGCAGGACTAACAACATCTCAGATACACTTCCAGAGAAGAGATATCATTCACTGTCAGATTAGGAGATTTTGAAATCCATTTAAAGCATGCCAAGATTTTATATCTCAGAACCTCTTCTACTAACTTTCAGCTGATGAAAGGAACCGGTCTGGAAAGAATCCTGCATGTGGGTGGAGAGAAAAAGCAGCCAGGCAGACTCTGAAAAAACTAGATTTTCCAGAGACTGATTTCACAGCCCTGAAGATGGCAAGAACACCCCATTCCTCCATAGGGAAGCTGAGTGCTTTCCCGGGTCCCTACACCTGCACAGAGCAGGAGCACCAGTTTGCTAAGCCCCTGCTCCACTGGAAGCATTTTCCTCCTGCTGTCCTTGTGCTGTTGGTTGCTGCTTGAGGGCAGAGCTCCATCCTCTGCCTGCCAGCCCTCCTGCTCGGCCTCTCCATCCCAGAGGAGGAGATTTGGCCAGCAGCCACCACCTTCTCACGGCAGCCGGAGGACAGGACAGGCCTGCTCTCAGTCAAGCTCTCAGCAAGCAAGTACGGGCACTTCTTTGGTCTCGGTTTCTCAGTTCAGCACCTAAGTCAAGCAGCTCGAGTCTAGCCCTAAGCCTGCTGCATATTTAATAGAAAAGAACACTGGTCTGACCTCTCCAGCTTTGCTGAATGATCAAGTTCTTTCAGTATTTAAGATGCCTTAATTAGCATTCTTGACCCAATTTACAAGTTTCTTGCTGCTTTGACTAATCCTGCTGACTTGAACAGCAAAGTCTTAGCTTGTAGACAAGCTTTAAGCTCCAGAATGCAAGTACTTTATTAAATAATTATTTACAAGAGTCCCTTAAAATATAGTCTGGACATCACCTGCAGTGCATTAATGCACACAAGTCAAGAAACAAATCTTCTTTTCCAGTATTCATTCACTACAGCTAAAATAAGCTGCTTAGCACAATAAGAAAAATATGAACCGCGCAGTAATAGAAAGCACAGTATATTTTCAGTGTCAGCCCTGTAACCTGAGATAAAGAGATGTGAACTCTTTTCCACTGATCTGTGAGTCCAAGGGTGAAGGAGTTATTTCCCTCTTCTACTCAATGTAGGAAAGTGTGACATAGTGATGAAATCTATTTAGAGACTTGCTTTCTATGGAAAAGTTGCTGACAGCGCTCTATAAGCTGCAGCAGTAACTGAATCTGATACAAATTCAGCCACTGGGGATTCAGTAATGGCTGGGACTTTTGACTTAGGGCTTCCAGCTCACCTTTTGCCTCTTTTTTCCCAGGCCTATTATATTATTCTGCATTGACTGAAAATGGAATTGTACAGTTCCACAGTTTCCAGATCCAAAACTGAATTTCTTGAAGATATGGGGGAATCTACGTTTGACCTTTTTTTCGTTCAGAAATCCCACAGCAAAGTATGAAAAGGCTAATATATGAATTGTTTTCTTTTTTAGTTCTACACTTGCACTCTCTGGTTTCAAATAAAATAGAATATATATATAAAAAAATATATATGTGTATGTGCACACCATATAGTGTGTATGTAGAGCAAAGAAATCACCATCCTGACTCCACAACTGGAGACCAAGGTCCAGTTTTGAGAAAACGACATAAGGAGACAAATCAAAATAGGCAGGTGGGAAAGCAGTGGGACAGGCAGAACAGTTGTAAGTGGGGAGAAAAACTTCTTGCCTATGTTTTTAACTGTAGTGAATACTCTTAACACATATGTTAACTTACTTGTATGTATACTTACTTACACATGCGTGACATATTCTAAAGTTACTCCCCTAGATGAGCATCTCTAATGTTTCCATATTAAATTTTCCTGCACCTGGAACACCTTCTTTTCATTTTCTATTGCTTTGTTGGAAAACTAGGAACATGTCACAAAGAGACAGACTGTGCCATTTGCTTCTTATCACAGAAATGGCACATCGGTGATGAGACTAAAATGCCTTTATCCTGTCTCAGGTTTTATTTCTGCAGAGTATCAGGAGCTTTTTCTCCTTCTGCTGTGAAAAGCTGAATGTTCTGCGGGGATGAAAACCATTTAATTCCACATTTAATTTGACATGACTACGTACTTGAAATCATTGGCTTGCATTATTTTTCTGGTGGATTTACAGAAAGGAAAGTTCACACTGCAAGTTTTTTAACCTTGCCAGTACAATAAAAATGAACCTAAGCAGGTTCAGATCAAAAGCTAAAATATTATGAGAATAGAAAGGAAAACTATGCTGGTGTGAATCATGAGTTTAAATAGGGCAGCTGTTCAGTTACAAATACAAAATTTCTGTGCAAATGTAATGTGAAAGTTCCATTTTAGGTAGCGTACAAGATGTCTGAAAGCTAAATTCAAGTTATTGATGATAAAAGTAATTTATTTTTACATCTGTCATCTATAAATCAGTGATACAGGTGTTAGGAAGATTTATTTTATTTTTTTATTAGAGGAGAGAAACAACTGGTACCAGTTCCTCAAGGACTCTACGAGGAGTGTGTAGGAGCACAATTATCTTTTCCTGTTGCTAATTTATTTGTTATTTTTATTTGAAATTTAACATTAACTTTGGAAAAATACAGTATCCAAAACTGTGCTGGTTTGTAATACTATTTGGTTCTTTGCTCTCTTCTAGATTAAAAGTTGCGTGTTAGGGAAAACACCCTTTCTAGAATGCCCATTTCCTACCTTTTCATTACCAACAAAATATTTATTAAAAATGAGATTTTTTTGAATTCAAATTTAATTTAGTTTTTCTAAAGCTGATTATTTTCTTCGTGGTCTTTTTTTTTTTTTCATAAGCTGCAACTATTAAAATAGACTACCCATGTTTTCTGTAGGTTTGGAGACATTGGATTCAACTGTACTTAGAGGAGAGTTTTATGCCTAAAGCAAGGATTACATTTATCAGTAAATTTTCAGCTACTTTCATGTTCTTACAGTCATAACTGCAATGTTAAATTTCTAAAACTACCAGCAAATGTTCCAAATCAAACCAAAGATGCTGTGTCCAATTAAAATAATAGATTTTTAGAGCAGTTCTGTTAAGAGTCCCTATCTTAAACCTCACTTCTACAAAAACTAGATTTCACCTGTTCATGCCATTTTAATTTTGAAGATGCCAAAGCATTTCACCTTGATAGTGTTGAGACACAGTGTGTGTGGTTTTTGCGTGGGCTTTCAGTCAGCCCAAGGTAACCAGAAGCAGTTGTTTCCATACAGATAAGAACTGATCTAGCCTTGCTTTAAGGTCCTGGCAGTCAATTACAGCTGTTACTGCTTTAACTAACTGACTTCACACACAGCAGGCTCTGCTCATTTCCCCTGTGCTAAGAGGACCTTAATGTAATCTGAGATCTATAGGAGAAGTGAGAGACTGGCATCTGAAAATGTAAACCAAATCTTACCTGCAAGAAAAAACACACTTGTGCTATTTTTGGAAGTAAAGTAGTAACTGTTATCACTAGAGAAACAAACTTATGTTTTAACAGTACATTCATAATCTGACTGTAGTGATAGTCTTTGCTATCCATGTAAGAGCTTCTTTATATGCTGGCCTTTAAAGCATAGCTGTATGTACATGTGGATGTATTTCAGTATTGTTCCCCTTTTTGTGCCAGCATCCTTAATTTAAATGTGAGAGCTGAACTTCTGGTCCCAGTGGATTAATTAACAAAAATGGAATGATGCACCTCATCAGCATCACTCAGGTGATTCAAACTGATGGACATGTGGAGACCAAGTTACAGTAATTTATCCATGAATATATCTTCAGCAGGGCAGCATCGATATTGGTTTCCTTGTTGTAGCCTGACCTCCCCGTAACTATTAGTAGAGTGTTATGCTTACCCCTCACCTTGGCACGGTCAGGTTTAGCCATGAATTCATGGGTATGCTGCAAAGCCTGTTGAGGTCAACAGAGTGACTCCCACTGATTTCAGTGAACCATAAGTACAGTTCAAACTCCTCACCTCTCCAGCCTCTGTGCTGAATCTAGGCTCCCAAGATATCCCAGGAATAAATCCATGAAGGATGCCAGTTTCCATGGAGTCACGATCGATTTAACCTCAACTGAAGTGATGTATAATTGAACACTTTCCGTTCACTGCACCCAGGATCAGCAAACGAGTTCTTAAAACTCCAGCATTGCTAACTAGAGGCACCTGAGCGAGGGCTTCAGCACGGCTTTCCTAGCTCAGCCGGTGGGCAGGAGAGCGCTGTCTCAGAGCATCCTTAAAAATGTATGAAGCAGCTTGCATGACAAGGTGAAGACGGAAAGGGACAGCTCCCATACTTTAGTTTTCTAACATCATTTCATTATTTATTGACAGTTTTTCTGACTTGAGTTTTGGAGTGCATATTGATTTACATGGCAAGGTCTCTTTTACAAGTTTTTATAAGTTAGACATTGCATCAAATCGAAACAGGAGGGCCTCAGTTTTGCAGGTGCACCGTCCCTGTGAGGCTGAACACCCACATGGCATCTCCATAGAGTCTAAATCTATCTGGCCCCTGGAATTAATCAGTTTTTCCTTCCTTACACTGCCAGCTCAGTGGCAGAGAGGCCCTTAAAAATATGTCCATTCTCCTTAAAGTTACTTCTGAAAGGTACGAAGCATCTGAGAGGTCTTTTAAAAGTGCAGCACTGTATGAAAGACCAAAGTTCTGCTTGGAGAAATACAAACCAAAAATGTGCTTTGATTCCTGTTTCATTAGACCTTTCAGGAGCAGGCAACAACACGATAATCAAGTCTCCTGGCATTCAGTTAGACAGATGCACAGTGTGTTACGTTGATGTAGTACAGATGTATGATCTCAGCTAAACTATAGCAGTCATGCTTTTGCTTTAAGACACATTGATTAAGGACTTCTTGGAATTAGAATTAAATCTAAATAACAAAATTAATTATCTTAAAAAAAAATTATCCACATTAGTTGGGATCCTCATTTTCAGTCACTTAAACCTAATCTCCAGTAAGTATAAATCAATTTATAGTGTTGCTGAAATCTATATAGCTACTCTGATTTATGCCAGTAGCAAATTTGGCTCCTGAACTACAGTTTTACTGATACCCTGGTGTTTCTTAAGAGATAACTCCAACAGCTGTGGTCAACAGTAACTGTTGTTTTTATTTTGTTGTGTGAAACATAGTTGGTATTTTTAATGCTTTTATGAAAATGCCAGTTTTAGCAGACTGCAACATGCAATATTTAACAAGGTGTTAGAGATCTTCAAATTATCTACAAGGGTGCAGTTTTCATGGAGAAAGAAAAATGAAACTTGCCAGTTATAAAGTACAGCCCTGCAGGGATGATAGGGAATTCTGATTTCTCCATCCAGAAATGGGAAACTTGGCATATTTTTCTAAAGTGTTTTGGCTGTTTCCTACGTGATCACAAACATGAACAGTGTAAAGATGTGATTTTATGTCAACTGCCAAAACACTGTGAGAAGCCCAAAAGATGTAATGGCATGGGTCACAAAGCTACAAAGGGCAGGTTAGCAGCTGAAATGCATCCAGACACCTTGCTGGCCTTGATCAACGTTATGCATTCAGTTGGTTTAAAAGTGTCCCCCAAACATTGAGCACTTTGATCATTTTTCTTGGGCAGCCAAGCAGAGATAGAAGAAGGGAAGAGCACATGCCTGCTTTTACAGCAGCTTCTTCGCTAGCGAGAAAGCTGTGCTCTGCCTCCTCCCTCCTTCCTCTTCCCTTCTGCTGCTAAGACTGTAATTTAAGGGAGTGCTTGGACCTTTTGCCTTTTATTCTGGATCACCTTAGAGAATTATTAAATCCAGCTTTTGTATTGAAAAAATAGGTTCAGAAGGAGCCCGTAAGCTCCTGAACTTGCTAATGGTGTGCTCCTGTTGATTGAGAGCAAGCTGAGGTTCCCATTCATTTGAGCAGTCAGTAATTTGCATGGGGAAATTTCACCTCCATTTCCATTACTGATGAATATTGGCTCTAGAGAGTGGAGCCCTGTTATTCAAAGCATTCTTCAGAAATTTTTTATTGTTCAGTTGTGGCATTTTACTGCAACATTTACAAGAAAATAGTAATTATTAAACAAAGAGCATTGGGAAGGCAGTTCCACACTGAACAGATCCTGGGGAGAACAAAACAAAACAAAACAAACCCTAACAGAGGCATAAGTTAAAGCCTGCCTACTGCTTTGATTCTCTTCATTTCATTATCCTCCAAGTTTCCAACAAGTACCCATCTGACCCTTCGACTGGGTGCTGAGTCAAGGCAGGCACCATGAAGCTCAGCTGGGTGCTGGGAGCACCAGCGCCCCATTTTGGGGCAGGAATGACTCTGCATCTGGAAAGGATTTCCTTGCTTCCCTTTGCAGCCAGTCACTTTTCCTGGCTAACAAGGCAGGAGGGCAGAGCCGGTGCTGAGCTCTTCACTGAGGCACCACCAGGCTGAGACCTGTATCAGCCAAGCCAGGAGGTTCAGGACTGATCCTCTTTACCCCCTGCTTGGCTGAGCAGGACACAGGATCAAGGTAACCAAACAGTTGGCTTTATTGCTCATTAAGTGTATTTATTTCTGATGTTGCAGTGTGCTGTGAGCCTTGCAGGTCTGACTCTTAGCCTGTTGGTGCGGGAATGATTGCAGCGCAGTGCTGACTGTTCTGCGGGTTCAGTGCAGGATACATGGCCAGAAGGTGGACAGTGAGGGAGCACCAGCAGGTTTCAAACACTGACAGCAGCAACTGTAAGAAATGTTATTGCTGCTATCAGTCCAGCTTCAGATCAAGCTGCTGCTGTCTAAGAAATCTTTGCCTGCTAGCTTTTAATGGTGTGTCAGGTTTTGAAGTGACAAAGACCTCTGAACATCGCTTGTGCTCTTTTTTTCATCACACCTCTCACCTTGGCCTTGCAAACCCTCCATCCTTTCCTCACTTCTAATTTAAGCTTTTCCTATAGGCAGTCTTTTTCCTGACAAACAGCCTGTGAGTATCAGCAAAGGCTTCACTGATTTATTTACTGCGCTAGTGAGCTGGAAAACCCCACTAAACTTTTTAATCAGCGTAAACATGAACTTAAAGCTATCTGTCAGTAGCTCTGTCTCCCTTGCTTCCTTTTGAAGGAAAACACAATATCCCATCAGTGCTTCCCCTTCCAAACTCAGGACAAGCCGAGAGATGCCCAACGCAGTGGCACTTCATCTTCGCTAGCACTTGTACACCCCCCCAGCACTGCACAATGTCATGAAGAGTATACTTGGGTCCCAAATCAACATAACTACATCAGCAAGGCACCTTACCCATGCTAACAGAGCTGTATGGATTCAGTTCTGGCATGATCCCATGAGATCATGCCAGAGAGATCTCTAAGAGCTTTTTTTACCCACTCGCCTATTGAAGTAAGCTGTGTGAATGCCCTATTCACCCAGTCTTATTCTTACCTTTGTTAAATAAAATATCCTGTCATAGTCACCAGTCCAGCTTTATAAACTCTTCTAAAATAATCTTTCAAATAGCATGGAATTTCCTTCACATGGCAAACCAAAACTTGAAAATCATCAGGCAGTCATCATCACTGAGGGTATCTGTGTCAAAGCATTGTGAAGACAAATTGCTTTTGCTTTAGTGGAAGTTATGATTCATGAGAAAATGCATATAGCTATCATGTGACAACTTGGTAAGAGCATCTTTTTTGCAGCCTGTGATGATCTTTGTATTGAATATAGCACAAATCCTTAGATTTTTCTGGAGCAGATGAAAGCAAAAATACATGCAAGCTCTCTGGCATTTGAAAGAGGTATGAGGTAAATCTTTGGGGAGAAAGGAGGGCATCTCATCTTGGTTTAGTTCTGCAAAGAAGATAGCTATCTTGAATAAAATCCCAGAAAAGTTGAGCAGTGATATTTTTGCCCAGTGCTGCATTAACTCAGAAAATACTCCATTTTTTGGTAGAATGTGTTCCTTATGGTAAATATCATAGTAAGTGACTTTTAGCATTTGTTTACAAATATTTGTTGAAGCAAACATTTTCTTAAATGTGCTATACTAAATAATTCATTAGAGGGTTGGACAGAAAAAAAAAGACTGAGGTAGTTCTGGCTTGAATTGCCGCATTCAGATTTGACTGGATGTTTATTGTTTGTGTATGAATTCAGTGTTTCTGAATACAGCAAATTTCCCTTTTTTAAAAATGCATCAGAAAACTATAGTTTTAGTATGTCTTTTGTACTAATTAAACCAAAATGCATGAATTATTAAACATGCTCATTTGCAGTGTTCATGCACTTGAAAGGTTTGCTTTCATTAGTAATAAGGCACACACACAGCTGAAAAGAGGTAATTAGGGCATCAAAAGCAGTGAACCATCCTGAAACTTCATAATGCTTTGCCTGAAAAAAATCACCATTCAGCTGAATAGCAAGAAAACAAAAAAAATGTCTACACTGTTGAGTCCAGAAGGATGAGAACCAAAGTCTTTCCAAGTAACTCCATAGATATGCAAGAGGCTTTTACTCCTCAAATATACCTTCAGAACTGATGTAGGAATGGCAAAAGGGAACCCCTGTGGTTATATTTCAAAGACTGTGTTTTTAAGTCAGAAACACATTAGTTCTTATAAATCAAAGACTTTTTTCATCCTGTGAGACTGTTTCAATCCTAGCAAAGAAGAAAAAGTTCTATTCTCAAAATTTTTCTTTTCTAATGATTTTAATAATCTGCTTGTTTTATAAGCACTTGCAGGGAAAGATGTTTCTTGCAGATAAGAAGGAGCGCTGGCACTTTTTATGATAGGAAAATGTGTACATCATATCAAATAATGAGTGCTCTGTGTAAGCCATGCCAGAGATTGTGCATTGCGTATCCAGCTTTGGAGACCAAGTTACACTCTCTGGTTTCCCATTACTGCAATCCTGTTGGAACTTTGCCCCCAGTCGTTTAGAAAATTACGGTAAAATGACTGCATATTGTTTACACAGATTATTGACTATGCTTTCTTATGTAGATTTAGGGAGGAAAAAAAGGTCTTTTTCACACAGCCTGAAGCTCTTAAATACAGGTGCGAAATGTCTAGACAGCAGCTTGAAAACCAACCTTCATCTCTGTAAGGTTCAACACTCATCTTTTTTATAGTTCATGCACATCCATCGCTCTCAAGAAGTAGCGGTGTGTTAAGATGCAGAAGTGGCTCTCCAAGGCGACTGCGGGGGTCTGCCAATGAGCCATGCTCCGGCTTCTGCTCCGCACCGGCTCCTTCCTGGAAAGTCGACCATAAAACAGAAAATGCAGTAGTAAGAGGGAATGCATGCGAAATTACCTGGCTGGTCTTAATAAAGCAGTGGGCGTTGTGCTGCCTGGCAGCAGCCTGTCAGAGCTGGTGTTAGGGCAACAGACATCTTTGGGAAAAGGCCTGTTGTTGCAGGGAATAGGGATGGGGGTTCAGCACAGAAAATTGGTCCTTTTCTGCCGGGGCTGAGGGATCCCTCTTTTGCATGGTGGGCAATCGTGGGATCGCGAAAGAAACCCCACTTTCTGACTCCAGCAGTCTCTAAACATCCCTGACAAGAAGGAAGGTATTACTTTGGTATTATAGTTAGTCACAAAGTTTTCACGCCCACTATTGCCATCTCAGAGGTGTGCTTTGCTGCCCGCCTTCGCTGGGGCCCTGACAGGGATAACCCACGCCTGAGGCAGCCAAGCGAAGGCCCTCACCACCGTCGTTAGTGGGCAGAGACAGGTACGTGGGGGCAGCATCTCGCTCCTACACTCTTGTTTCTCTCCCCCACTGGCGAGGAGTGGGTAGCGATAAGGATCCTAATTTAGGATACCGCGATGCTGCAAAAGATGCAGCCACAGGGAGCAAGCGATACAAGCGTTTCCCATCCAGGCTGTCTCCTCCCTGCAGCCCACGGGGAATGGTCGTTGGAGCAAACTGCCCCCACAACTGCATCTTGGAAGGACTCGGCCCAAAAGGGAACCCAGAAGCAAAATAACTGGGGTGCAGCATGGGTGGCCAGGGGATGGGGGTCTGGGTGCCAAGGGGCTGTTGGGCAGCACGGGCATACCCGCGGGCAGCTCCGTTCGATGCCTTTAGTTAAGTGGAGTGAGTCGGCGCCTGCCAGTTCATGTGTCTGTATCCTGATGTACTTTCCCCCAGCAGTAGGTACATTGCTGTCTCGGCTGAAATAGGTCTCATACGCTGAATGGGTTTGGTATGAAAGGTACTGTAGGAAAATAGGGTAAATGAGTAAAACCAAATAATGTTACCACAATTCATTTTTCAAGTGGCAACCGGTATCATTATAAGCACAAACCTTCCCGTCTCTCTAAACTTTCGTAAATGCTATTGTGGTGCATGTCAGCCTAATCTTGAGATATGCACATCTTACTCTACGGGGGTTAGACACTATGTACCATGCATCTCTGTTGGAGATTTAGCTAGAATAAAACATATGGAATCAGACAGTGCCTGGGGGATTTCTATAGGAATAACCAGTGTTTCTGTCCAAATGTAACTTCTCAGCAATTCTCTGTCTGTAACCTGAAATTATGGATAGAGCAGATGCTGTTACTCTTTTAGGCAAGATTTGCAGTGCCTTGACTTATATGAGAAAGCAAAAGACCTGTTTTATTTTAGATCATTGGACAGCTTTTAGCGTGGTTAGGAAAAATGAAATTGTTATACCTTGTTTTATTATGAAGGAGTGCTTTCCTAGTGTACTGTTTATGCCACTGCCACAGCTCAGCCTTAATTTCTACTGCTGTAAATAGCTCCTGTAGACACAGGTGTAGTAGTGCCAAGAGTCTTCTACTTTAAGCATTCAGGGTGCATCCCATCTGTAGATGAGACTATGGTTTTGATATCAGCTATAAAAAGGAAGCTATATACTTGCAGAGGTCTGTAAAGAAGGGGAAATGCTGTTCTTGAATGGGCCTGTAACAGGGCTTTTTTTCATATATATGTGAGGTTACACTATCAAATATTTTTTTAAGGTAGTGTCATTATGTGCCTGATTGCCTCTCATTTGTTTGAAGTAACTTTATGAATGCCTAACAAGCAGGCCAAAAATAAATAAGCCAAACTGATTTCTGTAGCAGGTCTAATACACACAGAGATATGTGGAAGGTAACACTCACCCCTGCCTAATTCCAGATAACAGATCCAAGGCACCTGTTTGAACTCAGTAGATTTGCAAAGGCAAATCCTCTGAACTGAGGAGGCTGCCATCACCAGGTTCACATAGAAATGCCCAGGAATCAGGGGAAATAACAAAGAGGAGGTTTCCTTGACAATACAGAACAGAAGGGAAGGTTGATGCAAGAGCTAGGTGCCAGCCCCAATGCATTTTGTTGCTACAAAACAGCAGCATATTGATGGCCATAGTGGTAGAAAATCATTAGTGGTTTAAATACAGTGATGATGGATGCCAGGTAAATGTAATTATATTGGGACAAGAATGCTTTTCTCTTTTATTCAAAAATCTCTTTAAAACTATAGTTTTAACACTCATGCATCCATTTTAAATAATTTGGTCATTCTACTCTGGATTGGGGGTTATTAATTGTAATTGTGAAGGTTTTCATTTAAAATGGAAAATAAGAAAAGGAAATCTACCGAGCCTGTACATTTTCCAAGTTTTGACAAATGAAAACCAAGACCTTTTCTTTTAGGATTTTGAGAAAAAATTCCTAGTCTTTTCAGTTTATCTTCTTCATGCTGTGAGTGCATGTAAAACACATCGCACTTCTCCTTATAGTCATTCTATTATGGAAACACATATTAATAGTGAATTCTTATGGATCTGCCCAAAAGGAGATTGTTGACCCTTGATTCTGTAAGATCATAGCATAGTAAATGGCTGACAAACAATATATCAACTCTAAATACTGCAGCTGGATTGATTACAGATACTCTGCTTTGGTGGCCAAAACCATCAGCTTGATTCCCCCAGCCAGTAGGTGAGCGTAACACAGCACATGACCATAAGTAAGGACTTGTTTTTTCACTTTTGCCTCCCCAGGTGATCTCATGCATTTGCCACCCTACCTTAGGATGGACTTTTTATTGAACCGTGGCGTGCAGGGCACGAGCAGAGACCTGGGTTTGGGGCAAGCCTGCTTGGAGCCGCAGAAAAGCCGAACCTTGAAGCGCCCCACCGTCCTGGAGCCGATACCCATGGAGACATCCTCCACAAGAGAAGTACAGTCATGGCAACCTGGTGCTGTGGCGACGTTACCTCAGCGAGAAGGAGCTGAGCTAGGACAGGCAGCAAAAATGAGCAGCTCCCAAGAATCCCTGCTGGACTCCCGGGGCCACTTGAAAGGAAACAATCCCTACGCAAAATCTTACACCCTGGTATAACAAAAAGAGCATGGTTGGACAGTGGCTGTAAATATTTACACTGAAAAAAAATCCAATGAAAGCTACCTTTTTTTTATTGAATTCCAATATTTATAATTAAAGAAGAAGATTGCCAAAATATTTGACAAAAAAAAATATGAACGACAGACAGTGCAAAGACTCTCTTGCTTTTTTTCTGTCTGAGTGTGAGCTTCATCTGACTGGACATCTGAATTTTTGGGTAAAAGAGTCCAGTTTTCTGATCTTCACAAGCGTTTGTGTTTTTACTGATTTTCTACGAAGTGCATGGAGACTTAACTAAAACATTTTAACTGGAAGTTCCATCAGACAAGATTTAAAAGGGAAAAAAATCACAAAAAAAAAAAAAAATCACCCTATTTGTGAATTCAACAGGAACATTGATTTGGAAAAAAACGAGTCTTTTGTCATGTTTGCACTTTTTTTTTAAATTAGAAAATGGGTCCTTGATTGTTCTTTTTTTGTTGTTAATTAGGATGAGTGATGTCAGTGGAGTGAGGGGACTGATTTGGGGTTTTTTTTAATATTAATTTAATGAGACACTCTTTGCATTTTGTCTATGCGAAATAAAAGGGTCTTCTGCCTTTATTTGTGATGTCTGCTTCCGTTGCCTTCTGCTGTACTTGGTTTTCCCTAAGTGTAATTGCCATGTCGGTTCCATAATCTGAACAATGTCTTCTTGTCCCTTGGGCGGAAAAGGAAAGCGGGGGTCATACCTTTGGAAGAAAAATTGGCATTCACTTACCCACAGCTTTTTTGCTACCATGGGGCAGAGAGCTAGAACGGTGCAAGTCCCGAGTGCTCTGAATCAAACTCATCAGGGACTATCTGCATTCGCTTCATCGGCCACTGGGAGGCTTTTGTTCAGCTTCAATATTTTTTGGATCAGAAGAAATGTGTTGATGTTACTTTACTTACTCCTAGGAATGGATTTTTAGTCCATTTGGGAGTAGCACTCACAGAAATTAGTTGCTTACATAAGGACTGGGGAAAAAAAACAAACAGCTTTTCCCATAATAGAAGAAAGGGGAGGAAAAAGTTATTCCAGGTCTAAGATCAACACGGCTTCCTTTAGAGGAAGAAAATCTTTTTACAGAGGAGCTGTCAGCTCATATTACTTTGTTGCATCTTTTGATTACACGAGAAGTAATATTGCTTGTTTTATACAAAGCATAAATGATTGAACACTACAGTTGGTGGGTTTAACACAATAACATTTGAGCCGCCTTGCTAAGTGCCTCCTTGTGTGTGTTCTGGCTACCTGTGTGTGCCCTGACCAAGAGAACATGGTGCAGAGCATCCCAGATTAGCGCTAACACAAACACGCTGTTCAGCACTGGCTGGAAATATTAACTGGGGTCTGAAAGCAATAAACTAGGTACACTTGAGCAGGCTGAGAACCTCCTGCAATTTCCCTGGCTGGTGACAGTGTGGGCACTGCTAATTCAAACATTTCTGCACCGTGCTCAATTCAAGCTGTTTCAAAATGGAAAAATGCAGTTACGTACAATTGTTTCATTACTATTATTAATGTAATTATGCTGTTATAAGGGCAATAAGTTAGCAAAGTACTTAAGTGTCTTGAATCAAGTTGCACTTGCATCCTTAGCTATGTCAAGCCCAAGTGCTAAAGTGCTGGCAAGTCCTACAGAAGGAGCCAAATGAAGACATCCTTGAGGTATGTACTTCTTACAGACCTACAGAAGAGTGCCAAGATGTCACTCAGGTAAGGAACCACTTTCCATCTACTCTACCTATTTGACCAATATGATGATAAAGCACATTAAAAAAAAGACACCACCAAAAAACCCCCCCCAAAAAACCCAAAAAACCGAAACCAAGCAACACCACACAACATTTTGCCTCTGTAAAAAGAAATAAAAATAAAAAAAATAATTAAGAATTACCCATGAAGTATTTTCAAACAGAATGAAAAAACTATATGTTGAAAAAAGATTGTTATTAATTTGCCTTAGTTTGTTGTGTTTTTTTTCCATAGAGAAACATTTTTTTAAGAACATAATTTAACATACAGAAAGAAGTTTCTTTTACTATTTCCCATTGAAAAACTCCACAGAAAACTAAACTTCTATTGAAAATTTCATTTGAGGGCAATTCAGTTCTTTTTGATTCCCACAAGAGTCTTTCCGGTGTGCTCAGCTGGAGCTGGATGGGGCATTAGTACTGCATTTACAAATAAAAATTTATTTTCTCAGTGGCATTCAGGACTTTGGAGTCTCAGGCCATTTTCAGCTTCCATTCAAGCTTCCTTCCTGTCCTCTGAAAAAAAGGTGAAAAGCTTTTGGGTAAAACTGAGTTTGATCCATTTTTTTCTGTGGCTCTTGGCTGCTCTCAAGCCCAGGGATGGTGGGTCTTGTGGCTGTGCTCCCCACCAGAACTTGCCTTCAGTGACAGACAAGAATGAGCATGTGATGCAGGGAGGAAATATTCCCATTTTAAACTCCTGGTGACTGCTGGTAGTGGAAATATTCCAATATCTCCCTAAATCTACATTTGGCTGACAATCTGGAAAGTGCCAACCATCCTTGACTTAATGAGACTTCCTCCTCATCTGTATTCAATATGCCTGGTAATATTCATCCTCCTCATGAAGTGAAGACGCCTTTGGGGGCCCCATATTCACAGAAATTCATGGCAAGTCTCCTGCTGGTTAAAATCAGAGTGGAACCGGGCTGTTGCTTAACACACGGAGGCTCAGACCTGCAGGGTGCCTGGCTCCGTGCCCTGGATCCAGCCAGCCCTTCAGTATGCGTGACTGTAAACATGTGTACGGTCCCCTTGGCTTGGGGGTTTTATTGGCTTTTAATTTTCCAAACAGCACTGGAGCGGTAGAGCTAGTTAAACATGTAACAGAAGCTTTAAGGAAGTGCCTGTCCTACTCTCATCTAGTCAAGGTTTGGAGGTAGAAGTAAACTCTTTTCTCAGGTCAATATAGCTGGGAGCAGCCAAATCCCTGCAGAGTGCATTGGTTCGCAGGGCCAAGATGAGAGCAAAAGTGTTGATGTGTCTCTGACACTTCCCTGTAAGAGAACCACCAAAATTCACATTTTACTTTTCCCCATGCCCCAACCTCAGCTAACCCTTTAATGATTCACAGATAGTAATTAACTCTCCCCTTTTGTCTCAAATGAGTTAGCAACTCCCTCACTCCTGCCTTTTGTAAGAACATTTTTATCCTTCTTTATTCCATTACTGTTTTGCTTAAATTGTCTGATTAACACAATTACATTAAACTCAGTACAGTTTTTCGCTCTCCTTGTTTTTAGGTCAGAGCTTGCTTTTCCTATTCAGAACCAAAGAAATATTGACCATTTAAGTTTGTCTTTTGGTTGATTATTTTTTTAACCAGGTGAGCTCCATAGCAGTGTTACTGTAGCTAAGAGGACTTATGAATTCCAAGCAAGGTGAGGTATTATTACACCAAATAACATAGTTGAAAAACAAACAAAAGTAACCCTGGGCTACTATTTGGGACAAACAAAGTCCAGAGGAGCTTTGTGCAACCAGGTTTCCTACTTTCCCAGGCAGCCGGGGGGATGATACCCAATCCCTGGCTTGCAGGTGGGGGAATGGCAATAGGTCTCACCTGATTCCTTGCATTAAGTAGTTTGGGGTAAATGTCTTCAGACTTTGATGCCCAACAGAGTTTGCCTGCACAGCCAGGTATGTATGAAGAGGGGGTTTTTTGGTCAGTTTTTGGGGGGGGGCCTGAAGGATGAACAGTGAAGAGGTGGGATAAAGGGGCCAGCTGAAAAGGCAAATTCTGCCAGCACACCATTTTCCTGAGTAGGCTGAAAAGCTCTCACAGAGAAGGGAGCTCTCCTTTAAAAGAAAGGAAAGGTAAAAGGAAAAAAAGCATAGTTTGGACAGCCTGTTCATAGTTTTAGTGTTAGTCAGGTTATTTTAGGTCACAGCAGTTGCTTAATGGGCTCTCATGGTCAACTATGAGGCATTCCAGCAGGGAAAAGAGAGTGCTTTTCACCATTAATTTTCTCTGGACTTGCCTGAGCATCCCAAGGGGAACCTCACCAGAAAGAAAATGCCTCTGTAGGAAGCACACCAGCCCAGTGCACACCACTAGCACTGCTGGGGGGTCAAACAGTGCGCTTCCCTGGGGTTTTATTGTACATTCTGAACTACTCCTCCCTTTTTCACAATGAATGTTACACTCCTTTGTTTTGGGATTTCAGGACAGGAGAGTGCTAGAATTGACATAAAAAGGATCTGTAACTATTTTCAGAGTTGACAAGGGCCCTGTAAACTTCCCAGCAGGTCTTCAGAGTGGGAGCATTTAGTATGCCAGCTCCCCACCCCGCAGCAATCTCCTCCTGGCTCTGTTTTAAATGCCTCTGCCCTCCGACATAAATGTTTTTCCCCTTTGCAGGCACCCGCTGAAGGTGCTTGGTACTTTTCAGGCCTGACGGTAGGCAAGGGGACAAGCATCAGGGATGACCCTGAGGGCAGAGCTGGCCAGACACAGCCACAGCAAGAGTGGGCAGCTGTCCTGCCTGTTGGAGCAATCGTTTGAGCGTAAAATGAAGACCCATTTTTATGTGATGTGCTTATTAGGAGGAAGGCTGCTGCAGGTATTTATTTGTCCTGATGCTGCCTGACTAGAAACATACACACAGAATTTCTAGCCAGTAACTTTTTTTTTTTTTTTTAATGAGAAATATATACGAGTAGAAGATTTCAAAATCTCTGGGACTGAGTGTGAAAGAAACTGATCCCTACTCTTGCCCATGGAAGAGTAATGCCAAAACCAATTTCTCAGAGTACTGAAACAAAAAAAAAAAAAGAGCTTTGAGCTAAATTGTGGAAGTTACTGGTTTTACATTGAAACTCTGAGTCTGTCAGAAAGCATAAACAACCCCCCCCCCCTCCCCCCCAGTTCAAACCTTTGGACACTTTTATTTAATTGAAAGCAAGTAAGATAGGTGTTTCATAAAAGGATATCGCATAATGGTGAGATAGTAGAGAAATCCACAACACAATGGGAAAACAACGTAGAAAACCTGGAGAAATGCCATCATTAAGGAACTGTGTCATCAAAACTGTAACATGCAGTGACATGATTTTGGGATATTGCCCAAGTTCAGTTAAGCTACATCTTTGCACCTAATGCTTTATTTAACAGTTCCAGTCCCAGTGGGATAACAAAATTAATCTGATTCAACAGTTTGATAGGGAAAGCTGTAGTTTCAGTGCTATTTGTAGTGCAACGGAGGCCTTGGGTGGTGTGGGGAGGGAAGGGAGCATTGCAGTTGGGGGCTCAGAAATACGAAGCGCACATTGAAACATGTATTGTGGTAGATTTTCCACCACCTAGAGCCTTGCTATGGTTGATCCTGCAGCTTTTCCATAAAGAAAGCACACCAGGTTCACAGAGGGTTTGAAAATGCTCTTTCCTCCCATCCCCTTGCAGGCATCATTCTTCCTTCCCATCCCACCCTGCCCTCAATTTTCAGAGGTTTTTGAGGTTACAGAAAGTCAGTGTGGCTGCCTCTGGATCCCAGGGAACATCTTCTTCCCTTCATCTCTGCTGGCAGCATCTCCAGCATCTCCCGGTCCCTCTCCTGCCGCAGTTCCCACGCTGTCCCAGCCCCCACTGCTGCCCCACACTGAGGTCTTGCACCCCTGCGGCATGTGCCCCTTCCTGGGGCGGCCACCACCCTGCTTCTGTAAAACCAGAAAAGTGGGACCTGGGACTCCCCTGTGTCCAAGGCAAGTCCCAGTGCACATCATTCCCAAACACCTCAGAGCCTCAAAGGTGGAGATCTCAGCTCTGATGGCTAAAGCTCAGTCCAGAAGCTTGAAATCAAACAGCTGTCATGCCTATGGCACCCGGCATGCCTGCCTTACCAAGGGCTGCAGCTCCCAGGGGGCTAGCATCTCTCCTGTGCCAAGAAAAGAGCTCCTGTTATACTGGAGAGGATAAATAGGCTGGTAGCATTAAGGACCCCACATCTGTTCCCAGGTGGGCGCAGGTCTGCTGGGGCTCATCTGTGCCTTTGCACACCAGTGTGCTGGCGACTGATGTCCGGCTGTCACCTCCTGTCTGTCTGGGCAGCCAGAGACTCGCAGGAAAGTGGGATCTCACTGGGACTCTGCTGGATTTAAATAACGTTGTACCAAAAGCACAAGGCAGGGATAATTTGTTCATGAAGAAAAGCATTAGAGGGCTGTAAGGCTCTGCTCTGTACCAGCATCTTTACCTCTGTGTAATTGCTCCAACATTAGTAATAGTAAAATTATATGCTTCCATAAGGAAATTTAAATTAAATGTAACCTAAATCAATTTGAACTTTGAAACACTGAGCTTGTACCACCTGTCTTTCCTATAGAACAAATTATATTTAAGCCCCAAGGTCAAGAGCAAAGAGAAAACTTAATTAAAGTTGATAGCAGACTGCATAATCACACCTGAACCTACATACAAACAGATGAAGCACCAAAAGCCATTTATTTTATTTTGCTATCCTTGCCTGGACTCTAATAAGATTTTCCTTTTAAAATGGCGACAGCTTCAGTTGCATTTCATCATGCATGTACAGAAATGAATGGATATCTTGGCAAGCTGCTCTCCACCAACCACAAAAGCTCATTCATTAGTCTCTGACATGTTAGGCCATAGCTCTTTGCACTTCTAATTAAATCGTCATCCTTGAAGGTGAACCTTTACAGTATTTATAAGCAAAATCATCTCAGGTGGAGGAGCTGTGAACCAAGGCAATAGGCAACACAGAATTGATGAGGTGCTGTTAAAAATAACTCTGCAGTTTTCCTGTCATTTCAAAGAGAGACAAGACAAAACTCTAGAGAGAGCGTGAAGCTAGTTTCACGGCAGACTTTGTTTGAGGAAGACTTGGGATTTAGCAGCTAAAAAAGAGTAGATGTGACCACCCAATTGTGCATTTGATCCCATGGGTGGCTTGCAACGTGCAGGGTATGTTTGGGATTTAGGCTGCTTTTCACTGGCCCCCCGCAGGAGTACGGCATAGCTGAACGTGGTTTGCCAGACCAGAGGGAGTTGATGCACTGGGAATGTGTGGGATTGCAGGTTATTTCTGGTCAATCTGGCATTACAGAGCCAGCTGTCACCTGCGCCATGAGTAGCTTATCTGTGATTACAGCGTGCAGACGTGCACGTGCATACCCATACACAAAAACACTCTTCATCATCTGCACAGAGAATGTCAAGATCAATGTGAAAGCTATCATCCCAGCCCTTTTACTATCACTGCATTGCACTTGGTGGAATGGAGCAGGGAAAGATGCTATAGCACCATGAAACCACAGCAATCAGCCACTTCCAGTCACATCACTCTCAAGTGTTTCTCTTCGCTGTGTGTAGGTGCATAGGCAGATCTTAATTTTTATGGCCCACCTTTTAGCAAATATTGTCATATCTAGGAGACAACATCTCCTGGTTATTTTTATAAACTCATATTTTATTCTTTAGTCCTCACAGCAAGAAGTTGAGCTTCTTAATCCATTCAGCACGAGAATACAAAAGTCAGAGACTTTTAGGGGCAAATGCTCAGGTCAAGGTGAAGGGTGTCATTCACACTGACTAGGACTAGAAGAAAAGAAAAAGAATTGGATGAAGTTTGAGTGCTAGAAAGTGCTCTGCATGAACCTTCAAAGTACAGCAAGCCCATGATCCCCCTTTACAGCTGTGAACCACTTTTCAGACACTCATGCACACAGGAGGGCCCTGGGAGCTGTATGCAGTGCTGTCCCATCCCCTCCTAACACGGCACAGCAAAACCACATCCATTTCCGTAGGTGGTACTCGGAGCAGATACAGAGATAGTCAGTGTTGACCTCCTCAGGAACATACAGAAAGCTTTATGCCAAAGCTGATGATGTCATGAAGAATATGTTTGATCAAAAGACTACTGCTACTAATTATGATTATTCTCAATAGATTTGTTTCAGCATAGCCTGATGATTAGGGTTCTCACTGGAAAGACCACTCAGTGGACCCAAAATTTTCATGACAGTCTTTCATTTTCAGTAACATCCAGCATAAAAAGAGCCTGGTCTCCTGCCAGTTCAATAAGTTGGCCTTAGATAAATGGGAGTTACCTGAGCCTGAGGCTCTGAGGCCAACAAACCATCTACTAAATCAGGCCTGGGCACCCCATAGCATCTGCCTGTTGGTAGCCTCTTTCTCCTGGATTCAGGGTCTAGCAGAGGTTTGTGGGGATTCAGCTTCCAGGTGGGAGCTTCGAGAGTCTCTTCCCAACACCAGGGCAGATCCCCATCCTTTGGGTGAATTGGCAGCTTCCCTCAATTGCCTGGAAGCAGCCCAAGACACCACTTACTTACAGCCACAACGGGCTGGAAACAGAAAGGAAACATTTGGATTTTTTTTTTTTTTCCTTATAAAAGAAAAGCAACTTTCAGAATTTCCATCCTTCTGGCAAGCTACACATTTCCCTTCTCTGCCCTGGGAAGCAAACAAAAGCATTTCCAACACTCGCATTAACTGAAGAACAGAAAGCAGTTTTGGGTGCATCCAATGATTATCACATTGACTTGCTTTCTCCCTGCTGCATTGTCTGACAAACAGAGCAGCCAGGACAAGGCTGGACAAGGACTGGGTCTCAGCAGTCTTGATGAAATTAGCCAATACTGAGCCCAGGGTAAAAACAACTTGCCCAGTGCTTCAGTGAGGGTTCCCATGCAGCACTTCTTTAGCTGTGTGTGCTGGGCCGGAAAGAGGCTTGAAATTTTGTCATGCAAATTAGCGATTGCTCAACTGACCAGGCAGCTGAACCAGCAGAGCAATCAGCGGGTGTGATGTGTTTGAACTTACCAGAGAGCTCAAGGCCCATGGAAATCAGGGCATATCCCAGCCCCTGGGGCGACTTCCAAAAACATGAACAAAAAGCACAGCTCCTGAAGGAAAATAGCATGTTACCTATATGCAAATGAAACAATATTTCCAGCACATGAGCTCTGAGGCAGTCTTTAGAGCCCAAACATAGCCTGGACCACATGAGAAAAGAGCAAGTCTTGCCCACTTACCTAGCAATATATTGACTTGTTTCTTGCATGGTTCAATAACAGAAACTCATCTCCGAAGTCCGGATAGTCCCTGTAAAATACACGCTCAGGCCTGACAGGACAAAATCTTTCCTATTTTTACAGTCACTGAAGTCCCAAAGACTTTATTAAGGGTTTAGCATAAGAGAAGCAGGCAGAGAAGTGTGTAATAAAGAAAGTAAAAGTGTTCCGCTCGGAGGTGAAAAATGACAGAGACCAAGAGCTAAGACCTTGGCAAAATTCGCCACAACTTTAAATTCACCAGGTCTTGCCAAGTAGACAAAGTTATGCACAGCTGATGTCTGTGTCATGATGATGCTTGACAGTACAGTTTCTACCTTTTGTAGTTTTAATCAAAATCAAAAACTTCAGCATTTAGTAACAGTGGCAGTGTCAAATATTATTGTGGCTCTGTCAGTGACATGATGTTGCCTCAAAGACGGAAGAATATTAAGGTCAGATGTCTCTGAGCTTTTCATTTAATCTTATTTCCACTGAGAAGATAGGACTCTTCCCTCTGAATAGAGTACATCGACATTTCTAGTACTAAAGACTCAGGAGCTCTATATCTCGTAGGGGGAAAGCTGCTGATATAGTCTTTCATTGGCACTTCTACAGCACATATCAGGAGTGTAACCGAATAACTCAGAAGCCTGAATGCTTTATATGCCCCCCATCATACCTATGAGGAAGGGAAGGCTGCAGGGATCAGATGCTTTCTTCAAGGTCATTCTGTAGACACAAGACTTCAGCCTTCATTGGTTCTCACGCAGGGCTTGATTCTGCTCAGCCGAGCTCTGTGGCAGGTTGCCCAAAGAAGTTGTGGCATTTCCATCCTTGCAGGTACTGCAAATTCGAGCAGACAAGCCCTGAGTCACCTGAGCTATGCTGGCCCTGCTCTGAGCAGGGGAGGAATAATCCCTGAGGTCTCCTCTGGACTAAATTACTCTGTGATTTCAAAACAGAATTTCCCGTGGGAGCAGAACTGCACTTGGAGGGCCTCAGTCGTAAGGACCTGCTTTCCTCCTTGTTGTTGATAGCAAAACATTAAAGTTTTTCTCTCCTGACCCTTGAGAATAAGATGAATACTTCCACATTTGCAAAAGAAATCCCTTTTCCCTGGTTCTTCAGTTGCACACCTTGCTGGGGGTCATGGGGAAACTTCTGGCTTTAGTTTTAACATGTGCTACTATCCAGCCACCTACCCAGTTTCACCTCAGCTTTGCATACATACAGTGCTATAAATATTTTCCAACTATGGTCATAATGTGGGGTCCCAAAAATCAGCTGAAAGTTTGTCCTCCACCTACCTATACCTTAGCTTCCTGTGCGGGCAACTGCTACTTCATCTCACCGTGACCTCATGCAGAGAAACTCAGAAATGTTTGTGGAGCACTTGGACACGGGTGACAGCGTTCGTGAAATGAAATTAGAGTAATGAAATCTCCAGGGAGCCAATGCATTATTTTATGTTCAGTTCAGCCTCTGAACGGTGAATTCTAAATAAAATACAAGTTGTATAAAAGAAAATAAGGAGTAATTTCCCATTCATAGAAATAGGAGTGGGTTGGGGAGGAGGAAGGATATAGGCTTATGAAGTCAAAACCTGTGTCATAACACATTTCATCACGGAGGAGCAAGTACCATTAGTACTGCAGGGGTATCTAATTCTGGCATTTTTCAACCTCAGATGGCTGGCTTTGCAACCTAGTTATTTTTTATGTGCTTTATAGTGTGCAGAAACTTTCTGATGTTTTGCTAACCAATGACCTTGTTTGAAAAGAGCATCTACGGTATTTTAATGACTTTCAGATAACTTTTATAGCTGATGTTTTCAACCAGCAGGGTACTCTTGGGTCCAAATCTAAATATATTCCGTCTGAAGAAGTGTCAATGTTAAAAAAAAAACAATGAAGGATGTCAATTACATCCCAGCATTCCCCAGAGTGCTTGAAAATATCTGCTGAATCAATACATACATATATATTTGTTTTAAAAAAAAAAAAAGAAAATTAAAAAGACAATACTTATAACAAAGTACGTTACTCTGGAGAAAAACTTGCAAAGTTGACTGATTTCTAAAAAATTCAAATATTTCCTATACTTTTAGCAAAAGCTTTCTATTTATCCCTCTTTTTCTACTACAATATTTACTGTATGATTTCTACAGACATTATTTTCCTTATGCAGGTAATTTCTTATGCTGTCTGAATATGTCCAGAACGTTAGTAGGTTTTTACTCCAAGACACCTTTATTCCAACACTCTTCATTATCAAAATAGCATTTTCATGTATACGGAAAACATCCAAGGATTTTCACAAACTAAGAGTATTGGCCACATCAGAAGATGTCAGGTATAACCTTAATTCTTCAAAGAGCTGAACAATCCCCTTAAAAGAAGATTCAAAGGACAAACACAGAAATTTCTTTGACACGTGCAGCCAAAATGCCTTCCAGTTGCAAAGACAAAACTGTATTCATGGTGCACTTCTATCATTAAAAATTGATGGTGTGGTCATGCTGTTAGCTGACAGGTTTGGGGTGGGCTGGGGTGGGTTTTCCTGTGTACGATGCTCCAGAGATGGTGGCGAGGGCAGTGGTGCAAACCCGCTCCTGGTGGCTCCTGCTGGTCCTTTCCAGGGACACGCCGGGAGCAGCGACTGATGCCGCCCTGCACTCGCAGGCTCCCGAGGTCAGGTCCCACTACAGAGCAGCAGGACTGCGGGCTGCCATGGTGAAGTCATTGAAGGCTGAAAACACTGCTGCAGGCTGGTACATGCACACATTTTTGTGCGGGGCTTTGGGGTCTTTTTTTAAAATGTACATACATTTTAAAGGTTACAATCTTTTGTGACATTTCCATTTCTCTTTTCTTGCTGGTGATGGTGCAGCTGACAAATCGAAGCCGAAGCGTAATCCAAATAACTGTTTGCTGTTTTCTCCTCTTGGCTACCTTTGAGACCTGGGCAGTGTTCGTGTGGTTACTCATAAGTGCTTCTGAATGCTGAATTTGACCCAAGTCAACCTAGACAGCATCTGTCAGATGGCAAAAACCAGTTTCTGGCTGACAAGTAGAAGAGCAGCAGGACTATAAAAATAAGGGTGTTAGGTACAGCTTTTAAAGACATTCGATCATATATATCATGGGAGAATATCCCATGAGACTAATTCTAATTCACACTAATTTCCATGTTTTATGAACCCTTTTTTAATTGTCATTACACTCAAGGCGGGGGGGGGCAATGACTGTTCACAGCTTTTCTGTCCTAAAGTTAACCTCTGAAGAAGCTACAGCTTCTTCAAGAAGGCTTTCACCAAACAGCTCCTGCAGAGAGAGGTCCCTGCTTCCCTTCCCTGGGTCTCATATAATCGGAATTCATGCTACGGTCCACATCCCCAGCTAGTAAAACTGAATACCACTCCTTTTCCAGCTGATGACATTATATTGATTTACACTAATAATAAAACTGGTCTCTTTTTTTTTTAGAGGGAGCAGTGTCTGTCTACAGATACAAACAGGGTTTTGCACCTCTATGTATAATGCACTGTTTAAGTTACAGGCACCTATGTACGCACACACATTTAAATTAATATATGCTTGTAATACAATCAGCGTGTCTTCAATTTAAATACAGGTATTAGATAACATGTTACTTTATACATATACATAATTGAGGTAAAGTGTATGGGGAATAACTTTTGTTACACAAAAAGCTGGAAAAACAGACGTGCTTTCAGGCAGATGAGTTCTTTTTCAGGTCATTTTCAGGACTCATGTACCCCAAATGTGTCTTTCTTCCCTTTTTTATACCACCTACGCTAACAAATAATTGTATCCGTTTCTGCAAACCTTGCTTCACCTAGTAGCCTTAGCCCATCACAGCTATGACAGGGCTAGTGTTAGCTGAACACAAACTGCTGCTTTCTCAAAGCTTTCTCATGACACATCATGCCGCACAGGCCTGAAACAGCCCCCATTTCCTATCTGTGGAAAACTACTGTTATTTTTCTAGGTTGTGTTTGGATTGTTTGTCCTATCATGATCCCAAATGCTGCAATGTGTAACACAGCTCCTCTGTTCGGTGAGTACACGGGGGCTTGAGATCTGCTACTGTCTGCAGTGACTGAGGAGGGAAGTCTTAATTAAATGTGTCCATCAGTAGGTAAAAAGCTTCCCTTTTTCTTATAATGGGAAGATACACAGGTAATTGCCTTTTCGATTTATCACCTCCTGTATCAGGGCTGCTGGCACAAGGCATGGAGGTATTGTACTCTGGGTGTCAGGAGGCAAAGGGGAGGGAAGATGTGGGGAATCTTCTCTGGCAGTCCAGTTTGGAGGAGGACCATCTGGACAGCAGCCTGGGAGCAATTCATCAGCTCTGCAAGATGAAGCTCAGAAGCCGAACACCTTTTCTCTTCTGTAAGAGCTAGCTAAAAGTAAACCAGATTCTGCTGCAATGAATTATTAAAAGGAGTTCATTTAACATTATTGTGATCTGGCTGAAGTACAGACAAGGCAAAGTGGTTTCCCAAATCTTATTGACTTCCCTAAGTGTCCTATTAGAGGACAAAAATGTGAGTTTGTCAGCAAAAATATCTGCTGGAGGAAACTTAACACAAATCAAAATGAGCTTTGGAGAAGGAAAGTAGTTAAATGGGAGCTCCTGGTGGAAAAAAAAAAAAAAGCAGCAATGCTTTAGTTTTAAGTGGCTCAATAAAGAAAAATGTGCTCTGACAGTCCTGTGATATGCCAATGTCTGTGGGGCATAAAGGTCTGCATCTGGGATCACGCATATGTTCTATACATAAAGTAAAAATGTACGTATGTTACAATATAGGTATGTGTGTATACCCAACCATCATAGGTCATCTCTGCACCCCGGAGTCAGGAGAGGTGATTCACCCTCTGCCCCTTTTCTGCCCTGGTCAGTATTTCAATGTCATATTTCACCACCTGCCTTAAGAGTTGACTGTGCAATAATGTGCATAGTAGAGTCCATAGAATCATAGAATGGTTTGAGTTGGAGGGACCTTTAAAGATCATCTAGTCCAAGCCCCCAGCAATAAGCAGGGACATCTTCAATTAGATCGGGTTGTTCAAAGCCCCATCCAACCTGACCTTGAACGTTTCCAGGGATGGGGCATCTACAACCTCTCTGGGCAACCTGTGCCAGTGTTTCACCACCCTAATTCTAAAAAAATGTCTTCCTTACATTTACTCTAAATCTACCCTCTTTTAGTTTAAAACCATTAACCCTTGTCCTATCGCAACACGCACTACCAAAATCTCTGTCCCCATCTTTCTTGTAGGCCCCCTTTAAGTACTGAAGTGCTGCAATAAGATCTCCCCGGAGCCTTCTCTTCTCCAGGCTGAACAACCCCAACTCTCTCAGCCTGTCCTCAAAGGGGAGGTGCTCCAGCCCCCGATCATATTCGTGGCCCTCCTCTGGTCTTGCTGCAACAGGTCCATGTCCTTCTTATGTTTGGGGCCCCAGAGCTGGACGCAGTACTCCAGGTGGGGTCTCACCAGAGCGGAGCAGAGGGGCAGAATCACCTCCCTCGACCTGCTGGTCACACTTCTTTTGGTGCAGCCCAGGATACGGTTGGCTTTCTGGGCTGCAAGTGCACATTGCCGGGTCATGTCCAGCTTCTCATCCACCAGTACCCCCAAGTCCTTCTCCGCAGGACTGCTCTCAATCCCTTCATCCCCAGCCTGTATTGATGCTGGGAGTTGCCCCAACCCAGATGCAGGACCTTGCACTTGGCCTTGTTGAACCTCATGAGGCTCACACGGCCCCACTTCTCAAGCTTGTCCAGGTCTCTCTGGATGGCATCCTTTCCCTCAGGCATGTCAACTGCACCACTCACTTGGGCTAGTATACAGCAGCTGGAAACCATCAAGCACACTCTTCACAAGTTTCAGGGTAAAGAAGTTCAATAACCCAGGGATTTTGAGTATTCATCAATAGTTTCATTAAAGACTAAGGGAAACACATACAATTGTTTTCATTATGTAGCAAGCTAAAAAGACAATAGATGAAACTATGAGAAGGCAGCAAAGAAGGACAGCAGAAGTTAACATACCAGTCTTGCAAATGTTGCACCAATTTTCCTCAGTTCTTCCAGCAGAATTTTTATTTTCTCCAATTGTTCCTCTGTGCAATGCTGTGTAATTCAATTTCTCACAGCCTTATTAGCTTTGTCAGCAAGACTTTTAACTTCTGCTTTTTGCAACCACGAGTCCCAGATCACCAAGCAAAATGAGGGTATGCCTAAAGCCCAGGCTATGAAGTTCAGTCTCCAAGGCAAAGCTCCCGTTAATTCAGTATGGCCAGTACTTTTTGTAATGGATCTCACATAAAAATGTATGGGTAGCCCACACTCTTAAGTGCTTTAATAAATGGATAATGATGTAGAAATGCCTTAGGGTTCCTCTTTTCTTTCCCTTCCTTCTTGAGTTCTTTAACACATGACAGCAAATAATAGCTATTTCTAAAACAATTAATTGGAGGAAAAAAAATCTGTAAATACACTTTATAACTGAATTGTTTAATAGACAAAATTTAAAAACAGAGTCCCTGAAGACAGTTCCAACTTGTTTTGCATTACTGGTACTTTTAGGAAATAAGTAAAATATGCAAATAACCTTAATCAGTTCATATCTGACTGAAGATTTAAAGGGCTCTGTCAAAAACTATTACCACAAATATTTGCTAAACTTTTTTTTTCTTTTAATTTCCAGCAGGACAGTCCACAAAAAGGTCTGTGGAAAACTGTCACAGTCAGTATTGACACTGGGCTGACCTCTGTAATTGCAGAATTTGGGAACATGAAATTACTGGTAAGTTTGTTTTAAAAGAGCTTCAGGAGGTAGCAAATGAGGTGTTTGGTGGGCATGTGCTTGTGCACATGTATCTGTAACCAAGGATATCAGTGAAAACATCCTTCTTTAATGTGAACTCTTGACTTCAGTAAGTCTAGTCAAGAAAAAGGTGCTGAGTTTGTATAATTATGACACTTCATACCGGTTGAGTGAGAATACCTGCTTAAATTCTCCATTTTCGTTTCTTTTCTTCCTCATTTTTTCTTGTACCTCAATAGTATTTTGTATAGCATTACGTAGTGGGATCTGCAGTGACTGCTTTGCTTGTGTGTTAATTCTAAAGAATGATGGCCAGTAGGGATTTTTAAAGTTTATAAGCAGGAATATCCTTGGAAATCACTACAGCTGTAAACAGTATGCTGTACATACTAGAGCTAGGACAGGTGGGTGAAAACATATGGTGTTTTTAATTTTCCTAATGAACATGGTATTTTCCGCAATCTCGTAAAGAATCAGTGTAAATTAGTTTCCTAAAAGAATGATGTTTTGCAGCTAATCAGAGTACTTGGTTACCACACAATTATTTCCTAAATGGAAAAAATGCACATTAGCATGAATATTCAAATAAGACTCTAAACCATTAAAGGCCCATTTGTTCTACAAATAGAACTGTAGTGACTTTTTGAATAAGTTCTTCCTGAAAAGCAGTTTTCTACAGATGTGAGAGGCCAGAAATGATATACTTACTCTAAGAAAAGGGGAGGTATCTGTTGTCTTGAAGGAGAGCAACTAAGCAGATGTAGGAGATCAATCTATGTTTCTGCCTGGATTTCCAGGATTGCTGTTCTTTACCGTTTTCAAAAGAATAATCAAATTCCCAAATGAACTTGAATAAAATTGCTTGTTCTTTTGAGTTTGATGGACTAGTTATTTTTAGTCAGGTTTAGTCACTAGAAGCACGTTTTTTTTTTAGAGAGAGTTTGCACAGATCCTTAAGGATTTTTATAACACTTCAGAAGCACAGGAAAAACACTCTACAGCACTTCTGATGCTTTCAAAGTATTTTAAATGCTTTAATGAAAAACTCCATAAAATCTCACCAAGAAATAATGTTAAATGCGTAAGAATATTAACACTTGTATTTTAGCCCAGTTACTGAAATAATTTTTTTTTTTGCTATTATATCCAAAATCTGGTGCGTCACTTTCATACACTACAAAATAGTTTAGCTGATTTTTATTGTATTTCAGTAGCTATCAATTTTGGCATATATAAGAAAAAAAAACAGTAATTTTTTTTCTTTTCTTTGTTTTATTTTCCAATAAAGCTTTTAATGGCTAATGATATTCCTAATAGTTTTTTTTCATCTATTGTAGAAAGTTTATTCCCCTTAGTAGCAGGACACAGAAAGATAGTGAAGTAGTATATAATGGACTAAGTAACTTTATATATGAGAGACTCTCCCTCACACTACTAACATGCTCAGCCTACCCTATGTGTAACTTGCACCAAGTCTAAGAGATCAGATCACAAAGAAGCTGATCTCACATCTGGAAACATGCCCAGTGAAGCAAATGCCTTCATTTTTCTCCATAGTAAACTCAAAGAAGGAAAAAAAGAATGGGTGCACTATGGATTTGTGAGAAAGACTGTGCTTAATGTAACTGATGGATAATCTGATCCATTTTCAGCCTTATTTTTCCTCTATCTAAAAATTGAAACCCAAGCCCTTGATTCCTGCATACTGCTCAGGAAGGAGCAGAACTTTTTTGGTGTATGTGTATACATGTATGTACATATATGTGTATACCTGTGTACTTGAATACATAAACACATGTTTAAACAACAGAAGAAAGAGAGGGGCACAGGTCAGCATGGTCAGAGTAGTTCATAGTATTTGACCCTGCAAAAATGATCCATTTGCATTGATACCTTGCACATCAAACAGTGTTTGTAAGCAGCCTAATGCTATAGGAGCGGGCATTTCTAAACCACGACTCTAGCAAATAAACATTGCACAGATTTCTGTTATACCCTGCCCTGCACGTTTTCCTTCTTATTTTCCTTCCTATTTTTTTTCACTGATGAAATTTACACACAGAGGCTTAAGCACCAAAACCTGAGGTTTGCTCTTTCTTCCACACAGGCAGGCTGAAAGTGCGTGTTTTTCTCCTTAGATGGCTTTTATGACTTGGAAAATGGATATTGCAATCTCAGTATGCAATTGATGCATGGTGCACAGATGCAGTGCCTTGGAAAACATTTGCATTCACTATCATGATGTTTTCCTAATTAGATGCCTCTGAACACAGATCTATTTCCAGCATGGTTTTTACGTCGAACTGCACAACAAATTCAGTTCAACTGGCAGTTTAGCTTACCCAAATGCCATCAACAGAACTTAGCGGAAATAAATTAAAGAGGCAGTAATGTGCTCGTAGCGTTAACATTAGCATTTCATGGCCTTTAGCTAGCTCAGGCAATAAACAAACTTGAATTGTGAAAAGTTTCCTGCTTATGCGGACAGAAGGGCGTCTGATGGCTGAAGGCTGATTGCTGCTTCTCATCAGACACCATCACTTGCCTTTTCTGACTGGCTTTTGAGAACCTTAACCGCGGTCATAAAGTATCTTGGTCTCCAATAGAGGGTTAAAGGGAGGAAGAAGAACAAAGGAGGGTAAAATGGGGGATGGATGTCAAAGAAAACTTGCTTTGAATACTGATGGAAGGAGTAGCTTGATAGCTGGGATGCAGCGTCTCTCCCTCTTAGGCTGCTGATTGAAGTGATGGAGGTTTGCTGACTGACAACTTGCTGGTGTGGATCATCATTAAAGGTTTTCCCTCCGGTTGTCCTTCAACAAACAGCTCATGTGAAACACAGGCTGTAGGGAGAGCGAGACAGTCTCTGTTAGGATTTCTGGTGAAATTCAGAAGAGGTACCTATGTTTTCTCGTATCATCCTACTCTTTCCACCACCGCTGGAAGCAAAAATGCTTTTAAGTACCTGGAGCTGCATATATAAAATACAGCTGAAGTATGATTTTAACCACTGCCTCAAGCTGATTTCCTAGAGCCACAGACAGGCAGGGACGTAAGTGGTTACACTTTCAGAAGTGCTGAGCACCCAGCAGCCCTCCCCACGGAAGACTATTTGGTACTGATTGAAAGTGGCTCCTCTAGACACGATCCATCACAGTGAGAAACTTGATTTCACCCAGCTATTAATGCCGTGACTTTATTGAGTGATGGCACAAGGAGGAAAGGGACAATGCAGAGCTGGCAGCAGGCACAGAAGTGATGGGGGAGCTGCTCTGGTAGGACAAAATGGTGCCAAAAGCTGAGCTGAGATGGGGTCTGATGAGGGAAGAGAGGAAGGGAAAAAAGAAAAATCTCACCTTTCTGGAAGTCAAAACTGTGTTGAATTGCTGTCATTTTGTGTCAAATTATGTCTTCTGGGGTTTTTTTGAGGAACATAGATTGCTTCAAGTATTGGGACTACAGAAGTATTGTAGCAGGATAAAAACTCAAAATGGAGTTATTTCAACAGGTGAACTATATGCTCCCTCACCAATCGTGTACTGGAGCCCCACACTAGGGGTAATGAAGGAAGGGAGCTGGTTTCTGCTCTGGTTGAAGCAGATTTCCTGCCCCAGATTTGATTTCAGATGATAGGGAGTAAGTTTGCCTCTGACAAGAAATCCTCTACTGGAAGGGAGCAGGTTGTCAGGGGTCGCGGGGTTTATGGCTCTCTATTGCCTGTGGGTGGCACGTTTGACAAAATAAAAATTGTCCAAGGTGGGAAACCACTTCTAGTCAACAGAAGTTCCTCAAAAGAAAAAAAAAAAGACACTTAAAATCTGAATTTTTCCCAGGAGCACTATATAGAGTGACTTCATCTACCTTGCTTTAAAAGACCACACTTTATTTTATTCATGTACCAAGGGGAAGACCAAATCAACCACAAACTGCCTGCTGCAATGGTTCAGCCTATACTATATGCCAAGACCTGGGCTTTCATCTGTGGTGTCATCCTTCTAGTGGGCTCCTCAGCAAAGGTCCAGCCCAGAGCTTTGCAGAATGCCACCCAGGCTCCACCACCTTGAAGAGCAGAGACCAAGCTGCTGGGACCTCTGCTGGGCCCTGCTGAGCCCATAGCTGATGGAGGGCTTGAAGACCAGCCAGAGAGGGGCAGAGACCTGGGACTACCCAGGGAGTGATGGTGAAAGCTTTCCCCTGCTGCTGCCACCTCCTGAGTGGCTGAGCTGGCTGCCACATGCTGCTTCATTTCCCCCAAATCATGTCACTGCTTGAGAGCAAATACTAAGATGTTATCACAAAAAGTTTACACATGTGCACCTTACTACCAAAGGCTCTTCAGTTTTCCATGTCATTTATATAAATGTGTCTTCAGCCACCACAAGAACTGCAACTCCAAAGCAAAAATTTTAGTTCTCTTCCAGAAGATTGCAGTTTACTTAGACACAGGCTAGCTTTATCCTGGCAGGCTAGGCTAGGATTGCTCTGGTATTTTACTGTAGCTTAGTGTTTGATGATCAGTTTATTCCATGAATTTTTTTCAGGCAATAAATACTAGCTGTATGTGGCAAAGCATCTGGAGCCGTTTGTTAGTCCAACACACAAGGGAAGCAGAATAGTCAGCACAACCATGGTCTAATTTTGAAGCTAGGATTTATTTACGTCAGCTGGTCAAACTACATCCTTTCATGCACTGTGACTATAAAAGTAACTGCAGTAGTAATGGTCCATCAATAAGGCAAATTGGACCTCCAAAAAGAAGAAAAGGCAATGCACTTTCTGCAATGAGTACATGGACAATTTTGCATGGCAGAGGAGAGAATAGCTATGAGATTTAGTACAGCTTCAGCTGAAGCCACTTCCAGTTCCTTGGCATGGTACTGAACCACAGGGGCTAATTGCAAGGCAGCCTGCAGAGCAGTTCATCAATATAGATCTAGCAAAGCTTGTGAGAACAACAATTTAAACCCCATTTTTGTTGCTTAAAAATGTGGGAGTACAGAAGGCAATATGACTGCTGTAGCACAAAAATACAGCATGGAATAGTCCATGCTTGCTCTCATCAGTGATTAGACAATGGCAAAAGGTCGTTTTCCAAGACTTTTCACGTGTTAAAAAGATAGACCTTGATAGCAAGTACATTTCATGCACTATCAGCAATATATTAGCTCCTTTTTCAGCTGAGGAAGTAAGCAAAGACTTGTGGAAAAGAATGGAACTTGTTTTTCTGGTGACTCAAGATAAAGCAATATCAAAATGTTTCTAAAGTTTGTCTCTTGGTATACAATTAGTTGAAAGGGGAACAGGTCTGCATAAATATTTTCAGGATTGAAGTGAATTGTTAGCAGTGTTCATAAATATAATCAGTATACTACCATAAAACTGTCTGTACTTGGACAACTTATCATGATGTGCAGCTGGTAACACTAAAGTTAACTTTGGAAGAAACTGCTCTGCCTTCAAAGTAATAGGAAAAGGAATTACTGAAGTTAATTTAGCTTATACACGGCAGAAACAGCAACGTGTGCTCCCTCTAAGACATCAGTTTAATTTTAAAGCTTATAGGACAGGAGGCTTCCATCACATTTCCCTCTCTGCCAGCAGACTGTTCATGTCAGCCTTGACAAACGGGAGTTTTTGAGGCAGAGAGTACTCAGCTCTGCACACAAAAGCACAAAGAAACTTAAATGTTCTGCAGATATAACAAATGACTTTTTCATATTATTTTATATTTGCTAAGTTGTAATTCTTAAGCCTCTTAAAGATGGTGAAAATGTAGATGGGTGAATGCTGCTTTTTTAATACTAGAAACTATGACAATCTTAAAATTAGAACAATTTCATCCTGTATGTGCTGAAGTTTGACATAATGCATTAGCTGAAGGTTAAATTACAACGAAGAACAGATGACAGATTACTTGTTCATAAGAGTAACTCTTCTCTAACAAAAAATATGCAAAATTATTTAATTCACTGCCTCACATTTGTTCTCAAATAGCTGAATTCACATTCTGATTTCTGAGGGGAAAATTTTTATTCATTTTCTGAAGGAAGGAAAAAGGTGACTTTTTGAAAACTGTAGATGTGTGCAAAAGGGGGAAACTTCTGATTGATTTATGTTTGTACCATGATGTATGAACTGAAATATTAAGTAAAGCATGTATGTATGTTGGGGAGGGCGTGAGGAACCCTGCATTAGAGGAGGTCAGGTTCTATTTTCAAGCATCTTAATTTTTTAGAATTCTAGCTTTCCCTCACACTTAATAATTATGGCATTTGCTGTGTAAATTTCTAACTCAAATATATCAGCAGAAAGACAACCTTGCCAGATTGCAGAAATATGCTAAATATTAAAACCCTTAAGGCTTAGGCTTCACTCACACATGCAAAGAAGTTTCAAGAAATGATTATGAAATAATTATTCATTACAGTTACACTGAACTTACATAATATCTTAAACAAGAAAGTAAAAGTTTATAATAACTGAATTTTATGTCACAGCCATAGGAAAATTTAGGAAAAAAAAATCCTGGGATGCTAAGGGAAACATGCTTCTCTAAAGGATCCTCTACTTTTCATGTTGTCCCTTATTTTCACCCAAGAAAGGCAGTACCTCTCTTACCAAAGATCTCTGTCACTCACTTCTCCTTAGCCAGATGGCAGGGCAAACAGATCAGCCACCAGTTCCTCCAGCTATTCCTCTCCAGGAATTCAATTAGAGAAAACGACTGCTTGGTGAATATACTTCCCATTAGCTTCCCCTGGACCTTGAACTAAGCTTCATTTGTAAAGCAGAAATAACCCTCTCAGGAGGGTTCTCCAAAGAGTAATTTCTTTTAAAGGTCATGCACGCACTTTTGAAAGAACTGAACACCTGCTTATGAGGAATTATTAGAGCTCTTACGTGAAATGCAGATTTTGTACGCATCAAAATATCGAATCTAAACCCTTTTGTCTTCCAGAATTTTTAAAATGTGCATGTGTTTGTACCCACATGGCCAATTCATATAGCTAAACACGACAGTTGGATGCACTGGCCAGAAACTTACCTCATATCTAAATATCTCACATCTAGCATCTTTTTAAATTGATCGTTTGTCCACAGAAGAGAGCTGAAAAATAACCTGTTCTCTGACTGACAGTTGAGTTAATGAACTTAACTAGATAATCCTGTAAGGTCTGAAGTTAAATACCATAGCTAAGAAAAGGTATTACCCTTGTTTTTCTCCTCACTCTGACTTCACTAAGTGTAACAGTTCCAAGACAAAAGACAAGGGTTATAGCCCAGTGTCCAGAAATCCCAACTACTTAAATTGTTCCATTACTGAAGTACAAAGACAACCATCCATCAATATGTCAACAAAGTTTTAAAAGGTGGCTCTTCATTTTTTCCAGGAGAAATAGTGTTTTCTACATGACTCTGGAAACTAGGCTAAAAAAAAAAACAGGGAAAAAAAAAAAAGAAAGAAAAAAAAAAAGAACTTTTAACCCCAGAGACTTGCTGCTTATTTTAGCAATGCAGCTGTTACCAAGGCAGGTAGCAGAGATGCAGTACACTTTTCTAAAACTTCAGCTGAACACAGACCCTCTCATGTTGCACTAAGTGGGAAAATAATACAGTTATTTTGCTGAATAGGGTATTTAGAAAGAAATGTCTCTTAGATCAATTAATTTGGTTGATTGCATGTTGAGAAACAGATTTCTCTAAAGTATTTGGTTCTGGTTAATCAGAGAAGCACAGTGTCAGGCTGTAGCAATGAGCTCTCTTTCCTTCTTTCTTTTCGATTTAGAGGAAAAAAGCTTCTGTAAAAATCATCGATTTCTCACCAACAATTTCCAACTGATTTTTGAATGTAGAATGAAAATCCCTAAACTGCTATGAAGTGAAGTCATAAATAACCTGGGTTATATAATAACAGGCTCATATATAATAACATCCTCATTAAAAGTGATGTCTTCAGCATCATTTACTAATTTCTCATTTTTTCCAAGTTTGGTGGAAACTAGTTTGCAAGTAGTCCACCTCCAATGCCTGACCTCTGCTGTTGAGGGATAATTTATTAGATGTGTTTCCAAGTCTCCATTAACTGTGACTTTCCAGTCTATTAACTATTTACATCTGGTATCACATAAGCATTTCTAACATAAGCACTGCCGTAGTGAATGTAGATGCTATATAAATAATGAAGGAGTAATGGATTGGATCAACTCCATCTGGAAACAGGATAAACTCCTCTATCTCAGGCAGGAGCTTTTTCCATAGTACCAAACCTAGGTGAGTTTCTTGCTGGAGAAAGAGGCTGGATACTTTCAAGGCTGTGTTGGAAGGCGCCTTGCTGCAGCCACTGAAGCCTGAAGCAGGACCTAAATAGGCAATGGGTCAGCTTGGTTTGCCACCCAGAAAAGGGAATTTCAGTGCTAGGAAGGGGTCCTGTTCCTCCAGAGCACAGCTTTAATGCTGGACTCTACCGAGCAGATGTGTCCCATGTAACTGCAGGAGCTGAGAAGGACGCGTTCCCTCGTTGAGCTCAGCCATTTCTAATACAGCAGAGACGGCAGCAAGGAGCTCACAGGAGCACATTCACAGGCACAAAGATTACCAGGCTGCTATACTCTTCCCCTGACGAATGCAGACATCTGATATTCATCTTGTACTTTGCAGTCCCAGAAAGATGTCTGTAGTAGCTGTACCTCAGCAATACTACTGTGCTTGCCGGGAATTACAGGCACCACTGCTCTGAGCTTTCAAGACAGAGCAGGTTTGAGATTAATTCAAACAGTAGTGAGGAAAATACCTGTTCCATAATATTGGTTCTTTCTCAAAACTCTCCTTGCAAGCAAATCTTGCACAACTGCTAATAGATGCAGATATATAACAAGACAGAATTTGTTTGTTTTTATTTTTCATGCAACAGACATATCAAAAAACAATCAGATGTCACTGCAGCTATGTTTATAAATGGCTGGCTAATAACTGGAAGCTGGTGCAAATTAAGTCAGATTTATTTTGCTTTAGGTGAGAGCTTGTTAATAACAGTGAAATACACGATGAAGAGAGGCACTGCTAAACCTCCCTGCTTGGCAGAAACCTCATCCATCACGGAATTGCTGCAGCTGAATATAGCACGTTTACACAGCCTGTGAAAGATTTGCAAAAGCACCCAGGAGATTAAAGTGCATAAGTGCCAATGACTTTAAATGGCACTTGCTTTTGCAAATTTCATCCCCTGAGACTTCAGTAGACTTAATAACGCACAAAAATACAATCTGAAGTGCAATCCAGCTTTACATAAGCTCGGCAAGTCTTGCTTTTGTTTTAATTTGACTGATATTGTAAGGAGAAAACAAAAATGATTGCTTCTTCAGAAATTATCAGACTGAAAAGTAGTCTTTATAATAATACTTAACTCCTAGGCTCACTAATGCAAGTGTTCCTAAATGCCAACAGATAAGATGTTTTTCAGTGGAAATCAACAGGTTAGTTTGGCAGAGAAGAGACAAGCAAAGGGAATTAACTGGCCTTGACTAATCATCTCACCTAAAGAATACCACTGCTGACAGAGCACATGAAAATGGTTTTACAAGAGGGAATAACATAGCCTAAAGTGCGCAAACAAAGGTAACCTTTTAAAGCTGATTTGCACCAGAGGCCTCGGCCTATTGTCTGAAAATAATAATGTTGACTCCAGCAACCCAATCAAGCCTTATCTCAGTGTATCAACAGAAAAGCTATTCATCTGGGAATGTTTTAGCAAAAAGCAGCATGAAAATCAAGAGAGTGAAATTTGGTTGCTAGGACAAAGAAAAAGCAACAAAAGTGCGTGCCTGTTCACACCACATTAGCTAAGGCACTCCCTGAAAGATTCGCAGCAGCTGAGAAATCAACTTTCTGTGTAAATGTGTCTTCCTTGGCCATGTGGTTTTGTGTTCCTGAGATACAAAACATTTTTCAGTGGCGTTTTGCAAGTCTTAGATCCATCAACTACATATTGTCAGCTATTTCCAAGGCAGAGAGTTAGAAGGACACTCCAGAACTGGCAAGCAGGCTGCTGCTCTGCAGCAATGTGAATCCCAAAGGGCACTGGGTGACGTCTTCAGGGTTTTCTGAGGAATATCCTTTTGAATGAAGCAGTGGCTTCCCCCCCCCCCCCGCCCACACACACACACACACACTTTGCGACATGTTTTGTTATCACTTAGGTCTTGTTGTGTGGGAACAACACACCTCACCCAAGCTGGGTTGCCCACCCGTGCCTGCTGGCATGCTGCATCCACCAGCAAGAGCAGGCTGTGGGGAGGTTTTGTTTTAAGAGACTCTCAGACAGACATGGAGTGATAAATTTTGAGGTGATAACTTTCAGTACCAGCAGTGGGGAAGCAGATCCAAGAGTTTTATCTCACCTTTATGCAGCACATCCTCACTTGTGCTGCAGTCCTGCAGCCCAGCCCCCTGCTCCATGCTGCTTGCTGGGCTGCTTGCGCAGCGAGGTGGCACGCAATGCGAACAAAATTCAAGGGCAGAAACAAAGTGTAAGTCGTGCTGGTGCACCCAGGGCTGTTCTCCAGTGCCTGCTTTCCTGTGTGGCAGCTGCACATCACTGGTGTGCATTCAAGCCTGAACTCTGACCGCATTGGCACTGAAGGAATGCTGTGCAGATGAAAAAGGGATATTTATCATTTTGTGTTTGCTTCCTCAAAGGAGAATTGTCTGATTCTATGCAGGCAAAAAATGTCATCAGAGAATTCACTTTCTCACTGGATACTTTCAGGATTTCCTTTACCCTTTTTACTTTTACTCTCTCACTTTTTTCTTTGTTGCTAGTCCTTACCTGGAAGCTTTGGCAGCTATAAACTATAAATACTATTGAAAATTACTTATTTAAGTTAGCCTTATTGACTACAAAGCTTGCAGGATTACAATTTCAATGTGCAGCACAGAATCAAGATAATGGACTTTAAATTCAGATGATGGGCATAAACTCACGTAGATATGTAAGAATGGAGCAAACACAGGTAGCTCTCTAATGCGAAGAAAAACTTACATTAATGGAAAGTGCTGCTTAAACTATGAAACCACCATTTACTTCTTTTGTATAAAAGTATATAGAATATGATGCATAATGGATGCTTTTCCCTTGTGTGCATCCGCACAGCAATATTAAAAAAGAGCAGAAATAGAGGAGCTAATCATCCATCTTTTTGCTATGCAGCAGACATCAATAAACTGGAGTTTGTGTTCCATTCCATTAAAATCCCAATGTCCCAGGCAATAACCTGTCTTTCAATAAGCACAGGTCTAATGTCCAGTGAAATGTGAGCTAATGCTGAGTGGAAAATGACTTCTGTATTTACCTACTTCCAAATTGCATTTTATCCATTTTCATTTACCAAATAAAAAATAATTGATTGCCTTAACTTACCCTTTGTAAAGAAAAAGCCTCTATGATCAGGGGAATGTTGGTGGCAGAAGAATTCTAGTAGAATAAAATTGTTTTCCCTCTGAACAATGATTTTAATTTCTCCAAATACGATGTCTCCCAATTCACTTTTTAAACCTAGATCCAAGAGATGTTTTGGGCATTCTCCAGAGACTGTAGGTACCATATGTCAGGGGGAAGTCTAGAGGGCAAACTACAGGATGACTGATCAAATACTGAGATTTTTATTTTTAACTCTAAGACAGAATTTACACAGCACAGCTGTGATCCCTAAATGCCTGCCAGTTGCCTTGCGTAACTTGAACACATTGCAATGCCTCAGCGCATGCAATGTTGCCCAGGTATCCCCTAAAGACAATGCTATACTGTTTAGTTTTATATAACTGAACGGGAAATATCTAAGTAATTCATTATATCAGCAAAAGTGTGGGAAATGAAATGCTCCAGCTCTTCAGTATTAGGCAATCACCTCCCCTCCCCGCCACGGTTCCCCCTCCACCCACCCTTCCTGCTGTAATTCTCTACCCACGCCCTATGCCTCCTCCTTAATGCACCGTCATTATGTATGTCCCCTTCGCCTTTCCCATAACCCTTCCCTTTCCACTACAGCAATCACCTTCACTCACCCCTGCTCCCATGCTTTGCTGCCATCTCCCACCAGTGTGTCTGCTTTGTCCTCCTCCCCGGTTGCTGGGGCCCAACAAGCGATGCCCGATGCTGGGACCACTCTGGGCTTCAGGGAGCTCGTTGACTCCACAGCCCTGTGGCTGCTCAACTAAAAGGTCTAGTGCTGGTGCTTATTTTTGGCCTGCCTGGTGTTTTGGCAATGAGGCTTGCCTGTTCAGGTCAGCCAGCTGCCCAGCCAGGCAGGCAGATGTGCGCTCCCATCAGCTAACGAATTACCCTGCAAGCTAGCCCCAACTCAAGGCTGTGCAGGACCAGGCTGAGTTTTGTCTAAATATCTGATAGTCAGAAACAACGAACAAACGAACAAAACAGTCCTATAAAAGGGGACTCACATACCCCCATGTGATATTAAAGTGGGGACCAGACACATTTCCCATGTCTGGCTTGCGGGCAGCACTGCATCACCCGTGCAGAAGTGGGGAAAGTGGGACGGCACCAGCCCTGGGCAGGGGCACAGCAAAGCAGGGACGCGACCAGCAAGGTCCCTTCTGCCCAGAGCAGCCAATTTGCTGCCACCAAAACAACTGAGTTTGGCCACGCCAGGAGGATTATAGGTATGCCCACGCCACACAAAGAAATGTGTCACTGTGGCTTGTGTGTGTGATCTGAACTATTTTAATGCATTCAGGAGAGATGCCAGTCTTCTGCAGCTGTGTCATTTTTCCCCTTGCTGTAGTTATTGTTGTTCTTGTTATTCATCATTGCTACCATCTTGTCATTATTTTTTTTATATCTTTCACTATATTAAATGTGGACTTGGCTCCCAAGAAGAAATGACAATGGTTAAAGAAAAAGTGATATCATTTTGCCAAAAGCTGCAAACTAAGTACAGAAAGTCACTATACTTTGTGTACTTAACGAGGCCATCAGATCATGCCCTCATGCACCCTCCCTCTGTCACATTAGTCCTGAAGACTTCAGTGGGAATATTTATGGTGGAAACTACTACTGAATGTGAGTAATAGTATCAGTTTGGCCTTTGTGAAAGACCATTAAATCACAACGCACTGAGAAGGGGCAAGACTCCTCAGGCTTATTTCAAGAGCTATTTTTAGATGTGGATATTCAGACTTTTCTTATCAAATAATTAGTCATCACAAGTAAAGGCAAGATAACTTTTGAGAATAAAATAGGAATTAATTGAAGCCTTTTCTGAGCTTCCAAAAAATGTTGATTTAGAGATCATTGAAGCCTCTGCACCTGACTGTAATAATTTAGTAATAGGAAAGGGAAAAGCACAAAAAAAATCTGAACCAATTACAATTCCTGCCTGACTTGAAGGCCAAAGAACTGCAGATAAAGACATTTACCTGGATTTCTGTATCATCCTGGTATTGCAGAGGTGCAGTGGGACTATAAAATTAAGAAAGGTGTTTTACAGCCAATATAGTGTCTTGTAGAAAAGAACAGGAAAATCCTGACTAGACAGAGAGACCGCAGAGAGGCTCCATATCCACAGGAAATGATGTTCTGACAATAAGCCAACAAAATAATACTGTTACAAAAAATGCCAAAAGCCATGTAAAAGTGTGGTAAGGGGATCATCACTTGTAAAATATTCAAGATAATTATGCTGCTGTGCTTGGCACTGGTTATGTTTCATTTGGATGGCTGCATTTCATTTCAGGCACACAGATGAATTGGCAGAGTTCAAAGGAGAATAACAAAAAATGATGAAAAGCGTTGGAAAAGGAAACCTATGAGATAAGGTTAGGGAAACTGGGTGTAGCTGGTCTAGAACAAATTAATCTAAATGGCAGGAGGGAGGATTTAGGTTAAGTACAAACCAACCTTTACAGCTTTAAGAAAAGTTCAGTCATGGTACAAGCTGCCAAGGAAGGTTTTAGCCTCACCATCACTAGAGATACTAAAAGGCAGGAGACCATCTGTCAGGGAGAGTTTAGGGATTAAAAAAAAAAAAAAAAAAAAAAAAAAGCACTGCCACAATTAAAGAGTTGAGCTAAATAACCCATTTGTGGCTAGCCTTTAATGGACTAGAAGTGGCATGGCTTCTTTTTTTAGGGTAAGTTCCTAGATCTTTTCACTGTGAAGATTGATCCCCACAATTCTCTAGGAGACTACCAGTCTGAGGAGTGTTTGGAAAAAAGTTTAATTTATAGCTCTGTACCTTCAGCAAGCCACAGGTTGGTTTTGGCTTGCCTTTCTGTGTTTAACTTGATAGAACTCACATCGTTTGCCATTTTCCTCATCTGGGCATTCTTGTGCTTTCTGATGGTGTTTCTTTACTTCTAATAGTCTCCTTTGCTGCTTACTTCTACAGGTTATTTTACAGTCCAGGCAACCATGTGAACAAAGGATTTCTAAGGCAATTTTTCTGATCATTCAACTGTAGGTTATTCTCTTTTGGGACAATCTGACAGTAATTTGGAGCAGAAGCAGTATGGATGTGTCTGGGGAGAGTGTGGGTGTATATGGTGGGAGTTACAACCCTGTTTCCTGCAAAATCTACTGCTCTGAATAATCTTTCATGTTACCTATGGGAACTTTTGGTTTACCAGCACAGATATCCGCCTAATTTAAATTTTGCTTTCCATGACTTGGTTACTCCCAGCTAGGTAGTGCCAGTTAACTACAAAGCTCAGTGAGTGTGTGGAAGCTAAAAGACCCATATAATACCTGGAATGTTTAAGTGTCCTCTTTCGCCCATCTTAGTGAAGTTCCTCGTTGAATCAAACTCCGTTTCCTCACCTTAGCAATATCCAGATAGGTCTTTGAAAAGTATGAGTTAACGGTAAGAAAGGAAATTAAAAACTGCCACCTTGGATATGAACAAAGGATCAATGAAAAGCAAGACTCAGGAGCAAGAAAGCTCTCCTCTCCTGGGAACATGAACTGAATCTGTGATGCAAATACATTTTCATAAAAAGGAAATTGTCTGACAGGGGCAGCCACAATTAATCCAAATTTCATGCCAGTTCACTATTTCCTCATTATGTTTCACTGTCTATTAAGACTGTATTTGTAAGATGCACTCTGAACTTCACATTAAAGAATAGCCCTGCTGCTGAAAGAGCCATAATTCATTTACTAACAGCCCTTGTTGCTGTGCTTCAATAATGTAATCGTTTTCTCTGTGTCCCAACCATATGATTATTCCTGTTGTGTAGGAAATTTAAGTCTAAGGAATGTCAGATCAAATATAAAAGCCTAGTGCTTACCCATGGTTTTTATTCAATTAGGTAACCATTACAGAGCTCATGCTATTTCGAATGACATAATGCAGAATGCAAATGCAGTCCTTGATTACAGATATATGTTCATCTAAACAAAATGGCACCAACACAATCCAAACCCATTACAATTTTTAAATTATTATGCTAAAGCAATTATTATATGGTGAGCAGTCTCTGCGAAAGACAAGTGGGGAATCTGTGGCCTCCACAAACCACACTTGGAGCACAGCAGCAGTGGTGTTTGAGGTTTATTTGTGAAATTCCTAAATGCAGAGAAACAGTGCTGCTAAAATATGCTCCTAGAGTGAAAGCACTGAGCTGCAACTTGGAGAACTCTGACTTTGCAGGTGATGTGTGGGTAAGTCACACATAGGGCTGGGACCTGACCCAGACACAGGTGCCTAAGGCAGGGTCTGGTCAGCATTTAGATGTTTATCCCCAAACTAAGATCTAAAAAGCCCTGTCCACTCCCACCCAGTCTTGCTGCCCTTATTAAGCATCTCACACGTCGTCTCTGCACATGCCTTCTACATCGCCCACAGGCTCCATAAGGTTTCCTCTGCTCAACGTCTCTGAGGGCTCCTCCTAACCAGCACAGTTCCAAAGCTCCTATCACCCATGATCAGGTTTGGGCCTCTCAACAAATTGTTGCCCAGCACCACAAGTGCCTTAACCTGCATAAGGCTGAGGACCTTCCCTTTGCAGTCCCCCAGCCTGCCTTTCAGGCACAGCTCTGCACCCCTTCAGTATTGCTGCTATGGTGGGCTCTGATGGGAAGCAACTGCCACCAGCATGAGATCTTCCTTTCCCTCTATTCCTGCCCTTTGGTTGTAGCCTTCTGTTTACAGGAGGGGACTAATGATATATGTGTCCTTTGCCCTGGTGATCAGAATACTCCTGTGGAAGGTGGGAGAGGAAGAAATGAATCCCTCTAGGCAGAGCTGGGAATTATACCTGAATCTCTCACACCTGATGGAGTCCCAACTGCAGGCTGTTCAAAGGCAGGCAGGTTGTCCCCACTCAGCACACCTGCCTCCATCAGCCTGGAGGTGAGGCTCACGCTGCTGCCTTGGAGAACCACTGCAAACACCAGTCCTTCAGAAAACACTTCTGTCTCTGATTTCCCTAGAGACAAAGATGCCTACTGGAACCCCTAAATCTGCTGATGAAGCCAAGAGGGTGAGATTTTTTTACACTTCTCTGTGTGGTGTGTGTCCCACTTGCCCAATCTAAATAGCTCCTTTTTCTGAGTACAAGGTACTTGTTTAAACCTTTTCTGAACCTTCCTCATGCACTATATGGGCAGCAAATTCCTGATCAGGTCTGAAGTCAGGCAAGATCCTTACTTAGATCCAGCTTGAAACTGGTCTGTTACTGGTTTACAGCAGGGAGAAAATAGAAATACTTCCCAATTTAAGACAGACATTGTTGTGGCTACGTTTTGTTAATCAAAAACTGGGCTAATACAGTGAAAAAGCAAGGGGCTCATATAAAGTTGAATACAGAACAGTGCAAACAGGGACAGGGAGTCTTTTATGATTTACTCATCAAATACTGAAAATAATATGAAAAGAGGAGAGAGAGATGGCACAGAAACAGTTACTGATTACGTAGAGAGTGAAAAGCTGCATCAAAAAGAGAGTTTCGAGGGTCAGTTTCTATTTTTACAAATTAAAAAAAAATCCTACCAAAGGTTTCTGGATTTGGGTTTTGTATTTTGTGTCTGATTCCCCCCCGCCCCCATAACAGTCAATGTGGTCCAAGCTGGGTAATTCTGAACATTATCATGCAAAGAGGAAGGACAGGGACAATTTCCCCACTTAAGCCACTTTATTGGCATAATTGCAAGACAAAAATAAACTGCTCACTGCTTCCTACACCTCTTCCCCTCATGACAGCTTCTGTCTGCAAGTTTTTACTTTCAGCTCATTATGAGAAAGTAATTTTATTGCCACATTTGGCTGGCAGCTGGAATTCTCCAAATGAGGTAAGCAGGGCTGAGATGCATGCTCTCATCTCTCAGCAAAAATCTCGTAACATACGGTGCTCTTATGTCTCCAAGCTTTACGTGAAGAGGAAAACAGGCATCTGGGCTGAGTTCATTTGTAACGCTGTGGTTGCTGGATTAATATGAAAAGACAGATGAAGGCAGACACTTTAATTACTTCACCCTAACTTTTTATTACAACATCAAGTAAAATGGTGAGTTACAGAGGATAATGGGTGTGAAACATCTGGGATGAAGTCACACACAAGCTCAGGGTTTGTTATCTGCCAATGGGGTTTTAAATATTGATAATTTCTGTACATGCATCTTTATGTTACTTCTGATTTTCTTGATAATCATTTCACGATTACTTTGTTTTAAGCTCTGAGGTAGCTACTAAGACTGGGACCCCGCTTTTTTCTTCTGGAATTTTCTGAACTGGGACTGTATCGCCACAGCCGCCCGCTCTGTCTCTGGTGCGTCCATGTCTATGTCAAATTCCTCTTGAACCTTCTTCTGCCCATCTGCTCAAAGAAAACAAAACAAAACATCAGCAGTTTTTTCAAACAGTCATGATCACCGGACAGCACAGGTGAAAAAACCTGCCCCTCTCTCCTTCACAGACACAGCCGTGACAATGGGGAGCATATTCAGAAAAAAATCTGGGACCAGTTTCCGCAGACACAGCTTATCAAACCCCCAACCCCTTCCCAATGGCAGAGTGACAGCAGTTGGTAGCTAGGCACTGAGGAGTGACATCCAGCTGGTGCTCAGCAGTCACCGAGTATCACCCTGACATCTGAGCAAGTCCCCTCCTGCCCGGGGAGCTAAGCGAGAGGCAGAGGGACCCTCCTGTGCCACCCTGTGGGTAGAAGTTACTCATATCCCCTTGTTTACTCTAAAACAATGGCACCTTAAAATATTTTAAAGTAAGGATTAAGACCCTGTTCCTATCACACCTCCTGCATTAGAGGAAGAGATAATACTTCCCAAGGCAAATTTCCATCCTTTTCACTTGTTTCCTGCCTCATCCCTTTCAGCATATACCACTCTTCCCCTTTGAAACATTTATGTTTGATCTCTCTGCCACCGTGCTGCTTCCCTCACTTCTCTCCGGGCTCTGTTGTTGCCTTTCAGCCTCGATCCTTGGCTCTTTGCCTTCCTTTATTCCCAGTGCTCAGCTTTTCATTCAACTGCATTCAGCCTCCACATGGACAACCCAGCTGACTTTGCTGAATTTTGCTTCATCCACCTACGTGTTGAAAGTGCAGCCCTGGGAAAACTCCTGCCCTCATTGCGAAGATAACCCTAATCTGCCTGAACTAACAAAGTGAGAACACACATTCACTCCACTAACCTCATCATACCACTGAGTTTCTCTTCTCTATAACCTAGTTTGTTAAAACTCACTTATGTAATTGTTGTATCCCAGTCAGTCCTGCAGTGAACGTCATACCAGGAGTCTGCAGACAGCTCTACTTAAAACAGCTGTGGGAATTCACCCATTTTGAACCACTTTGCTTTGTGTTCTTGAGATTAATACCTCCTGGATGCTCATCCTCAAGTACTGTTAATGCAGATCAAGGGAAACACTTTCAATGTATTATTAAAATGAAAAGAAACTTATTCCCCACTCTCTCTCTCCTTCCCACTAGAAAGCAGGGGTGCCATTTCATGATTTTAGCACGAGTCTTGCAGTTTTTCTTGCCTTTACTTCTTGTTCTTATTTAGAACTCAATTTTTGTGTCCATTTCCCATGACCAGCATCCACTCTAAACTGGGCAAATATTTAAAGGGAAGGTTTGGGCATATTCCATACTGATTTTATTTTAACTACAATAACCAAATAAATGCACCTATGTTAACATAAAAGAAATGTTCACTTAATATTTTGTTTTACTTAGAAGAACATTTAAGAAGAAAGATGAAAATGTCAGAAGAAAGAGAAAGTCTGGAGGGGAAGAATAGCTTGAGACCTTACCAAAACTTTGATTATGCAGTATAATGAAAAGCTAGGTTATCAAAACTAAAATTTTATGGAAGAAAATGAATCATACTAACATTACGTCACACTTCCACAGCCATTAAATCCAAGAATCTGCACAGTTTGTGTAACTATTCGAGCAACACAACCACCTTAAGTACAGAAATACAATTATTGCCTTATTTTTCATGGGGAAAGGGAGGTGAAGGTCAGAAAAGACTTCCTTATGCTCACAAGTTGTTGACATAGCGACGGAGAAAACTGAACTCTCCCGTTAAAGCCATGTTATATACTGAAATTTAGAGTGGCTTGTTAAAGAAACAGAAATTCCTGTACCAGTTCCTAAACTAATAACTATAACACAACAACGCTTTGTGAAAATTACCCTATTGCCAGATACCACCTTCTCCACATTGCTGTGTACACAGCAGAGAAACGGAGATTATTTTTTAAATCAAATTTCAAAAGGAATTATCATTTTCACAGTGACTTAGTACCATTCTATTGGTATTTTGGGGCATCGATGTTGATTTGGTATTTAGAGCTTAAAGGGAACTAAGACAAGAAATCACAACATTGTATATGGAAACAAACCAAAAAATAACTTTAAATCATCCTGTAAAAGACTACAAATATTCAGTCAGAACATGTAAATATACTTTTCATTTGAAATTTTTGAGTGAAAAAAAATGAATAGCCTGATCAGCTAGCTGTAACAGCAACCACTTTTTGATATCAGTAAGAAGAAAATAAAAACTGTTTTACTTGTCCATATGTCAGAATCTCTCCTCTGTTAATAGGGTCTTATTAACTTATTCTAAAGATAAGAGTCTCACTTATGGGAAAATACACTTACTCCTTATGGAGAAATATTTTATCAAAATGTTTATACCAGTAATGTAATAAGCATTTAATCTGCTTTGAAACTGATGAGACTAGTCTTCTCATTGCTTGATGATTTTCATTTTTGTTGTAACATGCTGAATTTTAGGATCATCCCTAGCCATTTACTAGACAAAGCTATCCATCTTAAAACAAAAGTGGAGTTTATGCATCAATTTTAGCTTTTCAGTATATAAATTACTGTCCCTTGGAAACGTCAATAGGGAAAACCAGATGGATGGATGAGTAGACACAGTTGGTTTCATACCTCTTGATGAAATCTGGCTTCTACAACTCATTTCCTATTACAGCCAGGTCTTAGCAGTATGTTAACTTGCAGTAGTGACTCAGCAATCTTATGTTAAGATTTTATAGACTTAAGAAAATCCAACACTTAGTATAATTTTTCTCTAGAATTTCCAGGCCAGTTAATCTTTGCTTGATGTGAATCATCATCACTGCCTTGAAATCAATTGTACTACAAGAATTTACCATACCTGAAGATCTACAATAATTTACTGTATTTAAGATCTGACTTTCTTTTATTTTTTGACCCATTCTTGTTGAAACCAAAACCAAAACTCCTTATGAACTCTTTCTGTATTTCTCTTTTTCCCATCACTAAGGAGAAATGGCAGGATGAGAAGTTTTCAGCCATGATTTAGGCTTGTAGATTAAGAAATTAGAAGTGTTCAAAAGGGCCAAAACATTTATATGGGTAATGAAGAAATTCACTGTTAGCTTACAGATGGTATAGAAATATATGTATGATTACACATATATGCATAATGTACATTATAAAACAACATGTATATCATCTATCTATAACGTATATGACATATCTGTGTTTCCTTTCTCCCTACGCCCATCTTTCTCTTTCTGTATATATTTTTGGTATATCCACATTTGAATATACAGAGAATATATATGAATATATATAGAAATACACAGACATATTTGCCTAAAGAGTTCTAAGTCCTGCGTTACACTGAAAAGAGCTGGATGGGGTATTTCCTAGATTTTGGGAGTGGATTTTCTTGGGAGTTGTCCCCAAACCATCTTCTATTAATGACTGTCACAACACAGATACTTTAACAGATGGATTGTCAATCTGGACAGAGAATTAAGTGGTGTGCCTTCTTTGGCTTTGTCTATGCTAAGGGAAAAAGATTTTAGCTTTTACCTTGAGTTGCTTTACTAGAAGTAGCCTAATGATTTAAAATATATCTCACCCCGCTAACTACACTGTCTTTGTTTTACTGGTTAGTTAGCATTAAGAACATGAGTTCCAACCCCCCATGGCAGGGGGGGTGGAACTAGGTGATCTTTAAGGTCCCTTCCAACCCACACCATTCTATGATTCTATGAATTAAGAATTGACCCACCCAATTACAGTGAAAACGCAGCCTGTGCTTGGGACCTGCACAGACTAGAGATGACCTCACTGCACCAATACGAGTGACTGAAAGCCTTTTTGCACCCTTCCTACTATATATGCACCTACGCTATGCTAGCTTTTACCTGTCAGTAGTTGTTCATATCTCTCAAACACGCAGGCTATTAAGTTTGAATGCTGAAATTGTGAAATTTATGCAGACACCTGAAAGCAAGACCATAGAAACGTCCCTCTTTCATTCATTGTCTCCCAATCCTAGCTTTCCTTTCACAAGGGATCACTAGCTTGGAAGTGATCTGAAAATCCAGGAAATTTTCACTCTCAGCAGGCCAGAGCACAGATAAGCACTTGCACAGGCTTTACTCTTGGACTTGCTTTTTAATTCCTATTGGTGGGGGCCAACCATTCTGTCTGATAACAAGCCACCTTTTTCTAAGCTACCTTTATGTAGCAATAAAGGTAGGTCTGGATTCCCTCCCCATCCTCAGTCACATGCACACACTTTTGTTGGTATCTACACGTTCTAGACTAGGTGCAGATTTCCTCCACGAGGATATCTGAGGATCCCTGGACTACCACAGGTTCACATAAGGAAACTAGGAGGAACAAGACTGTTGTCAGCAGACTTCAATTCACAAGCTACTTGTGATTTTGAGGGATTCAGAAATCAAAAAAGGTTGATACGCACTGGCCTGTACTTTACGCTTTCTGAGGGGATTTAGTTTCATTAGCACTATAAAAAATAAAACCCCTAACCTTTCTCACTACACTCAGATATTTCAAGGCTTTTCCTGAAAGATTTCTTCATACTTAGTCCAAATTCCCACTCCTAGATAGTGACTCCCACTCGTCTTCTGAACATGCCATGACAAGCCAGGGAGTCAGCACATGTCCCTGCTGGGTTGTGATCACCACCAACAGGGGAGGTGAACAGAACAATCCCACGCCAACAGTCATAGGTTGGCCATAACAACAGTCTGGTATCTGATGAGTTTTTCAAAATCACGTGTTTAATGTGGACTGACTCTGGCCGTGTGTCAATTCAGGCAAATCTGAGTTGTAGTGGAACAAACTCCTTGGAGCACACCACCAACTGCTTGATGAGTCCCACCATCATAAGGAGCGCCCCATGTCCCACCACCAATCTGGTGCCACAGACTGCTTTGCAGGACTAAAGACCCAGACAACTTGCAGTGTGCAGATTTTACTTCAGTATATGCAATAGTCATCCCAGCAGGAGGGCCTGAAACAGCATCTAATTAGCTGTTTTCCAAATCTAACATCCTGAAAGCTCATTTCACATCATTGCAATTGAAAAAGATCTATTTATTCCATTTCCAGATGAAACATTAGAATGCTGTCTCTGTAATCTGCTACAGTGCCTCATAATCCATTGCAAACACTGGATGGATAATGAAGCTGCCTGTAACAAGGAAAACAATCAGATCTTACACACAAATCTACCCAGCAAACTCTCGAGAAATGTGGTGCAAGTGTAATTATTCACAAAAATGCCTTCAGCTATTTCCTTCATTTACTTTTCAACTATAAAGTAAAATGAATTATGACAACACTGGAAAAACAAAACACTGCTTATTCCATATGGGCTAAAAGCCTAAAGCAGTCTTTTGTGACCTTTGAACACAGGCTAAACAGACTAGTGTTCATGGAAGGGCAAAAGATGGTGGGATGGACTTGGGGGAAAAGAGGACCCACTCTTTATTCTCAGAATTTCTCCATCCTCCAGATGAAATAGAGATTACTTGTCACCTTCTGGAAAAACATGCAGCATGAAAAATTGCATGGGCTGGAGCCTCTAACTGGCATTTCACGTCTTAAGTGCTATCCTCCGCCCCTGCTCACCCAGCCCACATCCAACAGGAATTACGGGACTATACTTAAGATGGAATATACTCATAAAAATACTGCATTTTTCAGGGGCTAAACTGCAGCATTTGGAAAAAGACTAAATGAAGTGTGGGACAGAATCACAGTGCCCCATAACATGCCAGAAGTGGTATTTTGCCTAAGGCAGGATCATTACCTCCCACTGCTCAAAAGATCATTCAAGCTGTGACAATCTTTATGCTACTCTGATCCCAAGCTATTACACCAGTCTGTCCAATGAGGCAGAACAGTCCCTAATTAAAGAGGACCAAAATGGGCAGGAATCTCATGAATGTTGACATTCATGTGGAGCATTATCTTTACCTTTATGTGATGGAAAGAGTCATTTTATCTCACTAGACTCCACAAAGCGACCAGCCAGCTAGAGAAAATGTATGGGTGTTTATGTGTATGGAGGCCAGATTCAATTCCTTACAAGCACCAGTTTTGAAAGCCATGAGTTAGTGTGACCGTTCTTCCCCCTCTGTATTCAACTGAGGGGTGAGGAAGTGAAAGACAGGGTCTCATCTTCTTCTAGGGGACTCAATCTAGCCTTTTTCTTCTGTGCAAGATGAGGAAAAACAACACCATAACTGACCTTGTGACTGAAGAAAGGAGACAGTCTACTTCTCAACAATAAAAACTCTCCAGTCAGTTGCCAGGGCCACATTACCCAGCAGGCTGGCTCTGAGCCTTTGTTTTGGTCACCCTGCTGCTCCCCAGCAGACTCTCACTTCACAAGGCAGCTGAAAAGATGGCAATGTTGGGGGAGTGGACGTTGCCCAAGCCCAAGAGGAGAAAGGAACATAGTATTAGCATTAAGAAGAGAGCCTTAATCTGACCTTGTCTCCTTTTATTTATTTCCTAGCCTTTTCTTTTGCTGAATGAAATGCCAATTAGAGACCTCTCTGAGATCATCAGCTCAGCAACTACAGTTTGTTGCTCTCTGTGGTATCGGGAACAAACATCTCCCAGAGCCTTGAGCATTGCACTGGTTTTGCAGCCTCACTAGCTTAATGTATAAGGCTTGCAGCTGTGGTGTGGGGAGACAGGCTGCTGTGAGGACTTTGCCTCAGCAACCCTCCAGTGACAGGATGATCCAAAGAGAATTATTTATATAAGGAGCCTGTTATAGCACAGTGGGCTGATGAAAGCTCATTAGCACAGTACCTATGCATTTTGAGGGACAGACTCCGTGATACTGCTAGTGTGATGCAATATTCCCATTGTCTAGAATGACCTTACCACATCAGGATATTATTGGCCTTTCTGTTAGCTCTGTCTGCCTCCTGAGTTAGTGTCTAGGCACAAACCTTTCAGACATTACTTTTTTCACATGCATGTTCCTGATGTCACAACACAAAACTCTATGAAATTTTGGTCTAACTTTCCTAGACTGATGCAGTAATTTAAAGCCATTGGTTCTTGTGATACTACTGGTTAATCTCCAGTTTGGTGTTCATTTGCAAAAGACCTGAATCCCTGGCAGCCTTGTAATTTAGTTGCTTTACCAACATGCTAGCATAACGCTAATGCAGTATCAGGCCTCTGTGGAATTACCTCAGTGTGACAGTCTTGTGGCCCCATGACCTTCTCAGCCACAAGAGGCACAATCCCTTCAGTCCTCTGAACAGCAGCCATGAGACTATGCAAGACAGAAATTCTGTCTTCTTATCCACACCTGCACAATGGGGTATCATCATCTCACTGTCATATAGATAATCCAACTCAAATGTTAGCTACTTCATTTTTAAGGACAGAAATTTTCTCTAATTAGCTTAGGAATAACACAATAATTTTTCTTCCTACTCATTAAAAATGCTGCAGGGTGAGGTACTCATTTTGTGACAAGGACTATATCACTATATTTGTTATTGTTTCTTCACTCCATAATGAACTCAGACATTTCAAGGGCCACCTTCCAAAGTCAAAGGCTGCCTATTCTGAGTGTCAGTAGGTAGGCACTCGACGGTGGGGGCGGTTACAGGTTTATACAAGGGTGTTCATTTTCCACAGTCAGTTATTTGAAGGTGGTAGGCAATGGAGAAGTGTAATGTGCACACAGTAACTACCTCTGAAACTGAAGAGCAAATCCTGGAGCTCAGCAGTCTCCTGTGACTTCAAAAGCACAGTGTGAAGGGAAATAAAGGTTACCATTAGTGACCAGATTAAATGTAACAGCTATTTTTATCTGAACCACACCAACTGGCCCCTTAATATCACTCAAAGCAAGCCAGAAAAGAATTAACATCTTTCAATTCAACTGTAAATTACAATTTGGTATAAAGAAGATGACTTTATTAGGCAACCAGAATCCTTTCTTCTTCAAATTGACCTTTACTTTTGTAATGCAGTGTTGTTATCTTGAATTTGAAAAATTAGTTTTGCTGTAGAAAATAGTGGTTGTTCTTTTATGATTTTAAAAATGTTATTTCAGCATGAGGTTTTTGAAGTGTCTGATTAATCTTTTTTTTCCTATTTATACTAATGGTCAAGAGCAGCAATGCTATTTCTGACATAAGATAAACGAAGTAGCACAAGATTATGTATATTGGGGAAACATAATGAAACAGAAAGGAATAGTAATAAAATTCAGTTTACAAAAATTGTATTTTCAACTAATTCATAGCCAACTACACATGAATTGATTTTCCTCAACAGTTAATACAGACACAAATACTGTTTTTCTTTAAATACTAATATTATTTAAGCAATCATTCCTCATCTTCAAAATAATTAACATATCACAGAATTATAAAATGGCTTACAAATGCATAACCGATGCATAGATTGGTATGTAAGTGTTAATGGGGACCTACGAGGTATTCTGGAGGTATTCTGGGCATGAAACTAGAGGCCATAATTCACATCCCCACATGAAGACCAAACTTTGTGGAAGTCTAAACTAGGAACATAGCAAATTAAAATGGCCATCTTAGCTGTATAATCTCATCTCTTACTAGATAAAGCTGCATATAAGGAGTGCTAGAGTGACTGGCAAATTCAATGGAAGCCTCTGAGAGGTAAAAGAAAGTGGTGTTGGGGATCAAGTGCTGGCACAGCCAGGTCCCTCTGTCACTGCAGAATGATGCCCCACCAGCAGAGATAATACACTTAGCCCTAAGTCCTGTCCTCCAGGAGAAAGTACCATGACCTTCTTCACAAATTCAGTCCAAAGTTATGGGATTCTCTTTCTGCAGCTGCATGCAAGTGATCCCAAATCATAGGATGGTTTGGGTTGGAAGGGACCTTAAAGATCATCTAGTTCCAACCCTCCTGCCATGGGCAGGGACACTTTCCAGTAGACCGAGTTGCTCAAAGCCCCATCCAACCTGGCCTTGAACACTTCCAGGGATGGGGCATCAACAGCTTCTCCAGGCAACCTCTTCCAGTGTCTCACCACCCTCACAGTAAAGAATTTTTTCCTGATATCTAATCTAAATCTACCCTCTTTTAGTTTAAAGCCATTACCACTTGTCCTATCATTACACTCCCTGTTAAAGAGTCCCTCCCCATCTTTCCTGTAAGCCCCCTTTAAGTACTGGAAGGCCGCTATAAGATCTCCCCAGAGCCTTCTCTTCTCCACGCTAAACAGCCTCAACTCTCTCAGCCTGTCCTCATAGGGGAGGTGCTCCAGCCCTCTGATCATCTTCATGGCCTTCCTCTGGACTTGCTCCAACAGGTCCATGTCTTTCTTATGTTGGGGGCCCCAGAGCTGGACGCAGTACTCCAGGTGGGGTCTCACCAGAGCGGAGCAGAGGGGCAGAATCACCTCCCTCAACCTGCTGGTCACACTGCTTTTGGTGCAGCCCAGGATACAGTTGGCTTTCTGGGCTGCAAGTGCACATTGCCGGCTCATATTCAGTTTTTCATCCACTAATACCCCCAAAGTCCTTCTCCACAGGGCTGCTCTCAATCCACTCATCACCCAGCCTGTATTTGTGCTTGGGATTGCCCCGACCCATGTGCAGGACCTTGCACTTGGCCTTGTTGAACTTCATGAGGTTTGCACGGGCCCACCTCTCAAGCCTGTCAAGGTCCCTCTGAATGGCATCCCTTCCCTCCAGCATGTTGACTGCACCACACAGCTTGGTGTCATCCGCAAACTTGCTGAGGGTGCACTCAATCCCACTGTCCGTGTAGCTGACTGTCCTGGTTTCAGCTGGGATAGAGTTAACTGTCTTCCTAGTAGCTGGTACAGTGCTATGTTTTGAGTTCAGAGCGAAGAATGTTGATAACACTGATGTTTTCAGTTGTTGCTCAGTAGTGTTTAGACTAATGTCAAGGATTTTTCAGCTTCTCATGCTCAGCCAGTGAGAAAGCTGGAGGGGCACAAGAAGTTGGCACAGGACACAGCCAGGGCACCTGACCCAAACTGGCCAACGGTGTATTCCATACCATGTGATGTCCCATCCAGTATAGGAATGGGGAAGTGGGGGGCAGGGATTCGCCGCTCGGGGACTGGCTGGGTGTTGGTCGGCGGGTGGTGAGCAATTGCACTGCGCATCGTTTGTACATTCCAATCCTTTCATTATTGCTGTTGTCATTTTATGAGTGTTATCATTATCATTATTAGTTTCTTCTTTTCTGTTCTATTAAACCGTTCTTATCTCAACCCACGGGTTTTGCTTCTTTTCCCGATTTTCTCCCCCATCCCACTGGGTGGGGGGGAGTGAGTGAGCGGCTGCGTGGTGTTTAGTTGCTGGCTGGGGTTAAACCACGACACTGACAAAGATGTTAAACAGCGCTGGTCCCAATACTGACCCCTGAGGAACGCCACTCATTGCTGGTCTCCCCTTGCACATTGAGCCGTTGACCGCAACTCTTTGAGTGCAACCATCCAGCCAATTCCTTATCCACCGAGTGATCCATCTGTCAAATCCATGTCTCTCCAAGTTAGAGACAAGGATGTCATGCAGGACAGTGTCAAATGCTTTGCACAAGTCCAGGTAGATGACATCAGTTGCTTGTCCCTTATCCACCAAGGCTGTAACCCTGTCGTAGAAGGCCACCAAATTTGTCAGGCACAATTTGCCCTTAGTGAAGCTATGTTGGCTGTCACCAATCACTTCCTTATTTTCCATGTGCCCTAGCATAGTTTCCAGGAGGATCCACTCCATGATCTTGCCAGGCACAGAGGTGAGACTGACTGGCCTGTAGTTTCCCAGGTCTTCCTTTTTTCCCCTTTTTAATAATGGGAGTTACGTTTCCCCTTTTCCCGTCAATGGGAACTTCCCCATACTGCCACAACTTCTCAAATATGATGGAGTGTGGCTTAGCCACTTCATTGGCCAGTTCCCTCAGGACCCACAGATGCATTTCATCAGGTCCCATGGACTTGTGCACCTTCACGTTCCTTAGATGGTCTCGAATCTGATCTTCTCCTACAGTGGGCAGTTCTTCACTCTCCCAGTCCCTGCCTTTGCCTTCTGTGACTTGGGCGGTGTGGCCAGAGCACTTGCCAGTGAAGACTGAGGAAAAAAAGTCATTGAGTACCTCAGCCTTCTCCATGTCCCAGGTAAACAGGTCTCCCATTTCCTTCCAGAGGGGGCCCACGTTTTCCTCTAATCACCAACGTACCTATAGAAGCTGTTCTTGTTGCCCTTGATGTCCCTGGCCAGATTTAATTCTATCAGGGCTTTGGCTTTCCTAACCTGATCCCTGACTGCTTGGACAATTTCTTTGTATTCCTCCCAGGCTACCTGTCCTTGCTTCCACCCTCTGTAGGCTTCCTTGCTGTGTTTGAGTTTGACCAGGAGCTCTTTGTTCATCCACGCAGGCCTCCTGTTGTTTTTGCCTGACTTCCTCTTTGTTGGGACGCATTGCTCCTGAGCTTGGAAGACATGATCCTTGAATATTAACCAGCTTTCTTGGGTCTCTCTTCCCTCCAGGGCTTTATCCTGTGGTACTCTACCAAGCAGATCCCTGAAGAGGCCAAAGTCTGCTCTCCTGAAGTCCAGGGTAGCGAGCTTGCTGTGTGGCCTCCTTGCTGTCATAAGGATCTTGAACTCCACCATTTCATGGTCATTGCAGCCAAGGCTGCCCTTGAGCTTCACATTCCCCACCAGCCCCTCCTTGTTGATGAGAACAAGGTCCAGCATAGCACCAATGTCCCAGCCAAGTTTTAAATGGGAATTGTTATGATGTGTTTTTAATTTCCTGTGCAATTTCCAGTTCTCACTTCCTCTGTAAACACTATGCCTTTAACCAGCTTTGCTGTTCGACTGTGGAAAGAGCTGCATTTCAGCAGCGCGTGAAGCAAGCCGCCCTCTTGACTCACTAGTCAACTGCTTGATTAATATATGATCAGTTACTTTCCTATTATGGTAGCATTCAGGCGCTCCAAGTCATAGCTGGGAACCCTAATGTGGTTACAAATGCAGAACAACAAATTCTCCCCCCTCTGCCGCCCCTCAGTAATATGACCTTTGCAAAAGTGTCTTCAGCAATAAAGTTTAAAATAACAACAGGAGAACTTCCTCAAGGCTACCTCCTAGGCTATGGCTACACTAGCACACTACCCAAGGCCACGGTATGGCTCAGGCACCATCCACAGCTTCTCTAGAGCATGTATTAGTCAGCGCAGCCACTGGCATGGCTGGGACTGTTCCAGCTAGACCTCTGCCAGGCACTGCCTGGCTACTGTGGCCACATAGCATGGCCAGGACCCTGTCTTGCAGGCAGGGTGCATGAGAACACCCTGGGTTTTTGAGGGAAAGAGAGTTTAGCCCTATTGATTCAAGCCATGTTGCACCACTTTGCATCAAAGTCAGAGAAAAGGCTCTAGTTCACTTTATTTTCTGATAGAGAAGTAGTCCCCAGCACTTCAAAACACTTTGTAGCTCCAGACTGCTAGGGAACTGACTCAAAATGAGTTGGCACTTGCTCTTAATTGTGTGATGACCAACAGTACCTGAGAGCCCTTGCAAGGAAAATGTGAGAGGTGTTAATCTTCCAATGTGGTACTGCCTCCCTTGTGTTGTATAATGGCTTCACTTTCCAGAAATGCTTCCCCACACTTCCCCTTTGCAGCTTATAAGAGTAGTTAGGGAATAAGCTCAGAGAAATGGCAGTGATCACAATATGCCACACAGAAGTAGCAGAAAAGGGGGCTCAAATTCATGCACTGCCAAAGCGAGATGAGCTGGGGAAGACAGCATAGGTTACAGAGGAAAACCTGTCAATCAGAAAAAGGAGAGGAGTCAATCAATAGAACCGTGGTATGGAGTCAGAAAGTGTTTCTCTTCACACATAAAATGAAGAAAATGACGAGCGAGATTTTGCTCAGCTCATCTTCCAAGTGGAAAATAAGGGCAGTTTCTAGACATCATTGTATACCGGCAGATCTCTGTCAGCAACTAATGAGAGCGCTATTTTAAGTTTTCACAGTAAATTTAATAAGAACTGTTACATGAGAGCTTGGAAAGTCACAGTGAGAAGATATTCTCCTCTTGTAAAATCCATCACCAGGTTTTAATTACAAAGTATTTAACCACACACTCAGCAGTGAACAGTATAACGTATAGGAACTGAGCTTTGCCATTCAACATTACACCCTTAAGTAAAGGAGTCATTTCAGTATCTTCTATGCCTATGGTATCAAAAAATGCCTTGTAAATAAGATTATCTGTAAGAAGCATTTACTTTACTGCCTAGATTAAATGCAAGAAACAAACAACTTATGTCTAAACACTGCAACTTTTATTTGCATGAACACGGGCACTGTTCTGTGCTGGTAATAGGATAATTACTTTAGCACAATCCCACCATGAAAAAGCCAATGCTTTAATGTATCATGGTTTTTTAACATCTTGCACTACATGCCAGCTTGGGGGTGCTTGTGGAGGCAGTTGGGCCATTCTCAAAGTCTTGCAGATAGAAGTGGAGCTTATAAGGTTAAAAATGCCCAAGAAAGCATCTGGAGTCCTTTGGAGACAGAACAAAATTGTCATGGGGTACCTGATCCAGCCCACAGGCTGAGTTGAACGATTGTGGTCTAAGAGATTCTTTTTGGGAGTGTATTTGGCAAAAGAAAGTTTGTTACCCTTCCATAAAACCAAATGTATCCCATCAGTAGAGCCCCAGAGATGCAATGCATATAAAACCTAGGCTTCCGGAGTAGCTCCAAGGTAGTTCAGTCACAGTCTGAGCAAAGACTAGCATACCCTGATAGTCATCAGTTTACCAGGAGACTTGGCCTGCCAATAGATCTTACACGCTCCTGCATCAATTGGCTTTGTAACTTCCGCTCCAGCATCCACAAGTGCAACCAGATGTAGTGCTGGATTGATGCAGTCTGACCAGTAGTCTTACTGAATGTTCTGTATAGCAAAATTCTCTCAGAAAAGGTACAGAATTTTAACGTGTCTGACTTCTGAAAGCAGTTACCCAGCTGTAGTTTTCCACCATAAAGCAAAGAAATTCTATTGCAGGACGGTTCTAGGAAATTTCCACTGTTTTCTTTTGCTTGGGCTGTTATCCGAACAGAATCATGTCTCCATTGAACACAAAAAGCCACATTGTATGTTTATTTCCCCTGCAGGCTGGTTTGCTTAACTTTCTTAGGAAGAGGGTCGCTGCAGGAGAATGCACGATAGCACTGAAATAGCAGTAAGGGGGGAGACAAATGAATATCCTGTGGCAATACGGCTCTGAAAGAGGATGAGAAGGAATTATATGCTGGTGGGTGATGTCAGTGAATTCCAGGCTATCTTGCCCAACAGCCATTTGGAAAGCCATGTTACGTGTTGTGCAGAAGCTCACTAGGCCAAACATTTTAAAACTGGATTCTAGATAAAAAGCTCTGTCCAATTCCTGTGAAAAATTTGCCTAGCTTAATTTAGAATCATAGAATCATTTAGGTTGGAAAAGATCTTTAAGATCATCAAGTCCAACTGTAAAAAACCCCACACCTTGCAGGTGTTTACATTGGAGCTCATCAGCAGCTCACTTTAGAAAGAAACCAATGGAGAAAAATAGGCACTCCAAGGGTGCAATTCATCTGACCTACTTTAGGTAGACATTTTAGGATAGCATGAATCTCACCCTTGAATCCCCTTCCTATATTGGCCAGTTCTCCATTAGCTATAAAGGGAGCTCAGGGTGACTAGTTCAGACGTAGATGTTGATACTTAATCAAATGAATAACATTCCTTGAGCCTGTGTGGTGCCTGAACTACATGTTGTAGAATGTCATATGAACACACTTATCTGCTATTTCTTGTGAAATTCTTTCTCATCAAATAAATTATTTAGCCCTTACAAAAGGTACTACACCAAAACTGTAGCAGCTAAGAAACCTTATTTGCTTCAGGAAGGAAGAAAATAAAATAGAGGCATACCTTCTCACACTACTCCCATCTGTGTGCTTCCATCCCACTGCTAGCAAGGAAAGAAGAGCTCACCTTCAATAAAGGGTCAAAACCAACATTTGTTCCCTCTGCTGAGATTGTCAGTGAAGCTGCCAGTTGTGCAGCTGATCTGGATCCTCTCATGTTCCCTCAGGAGCTGACTGAACAGTCTGCATACATTTCTCTTTTTATAGATACATAGCTGAACAGACAAAAAACCTGTACCAGCACCTCTTGCTATCCTTTCATTTTATTATTTCAAGGATAGTGAATTTTTGTGCATGTATGTGTGTCTGCATGCTATGGAGTGACTATTTCCTTTTCATTTTTAAGTGTACATCAGTAAGACCTCTTATATTTCCCTAATAAGGGATGACAGTTAACACCACGACAAGCAATATCAAACGCTTCATATGAACAAGCCACCAAATGACAGTTGCTGTGAGAACTATAATTGAATTTGCAAGCTACTGCGAACACCAAATCTCTGCTCTGCTATTTAGCTAATAATGAGCCAGGTGATGGCTGCTGCCATTCTGCTGAAGAGTGGAGATGTTCAAAGGAACCTTGTTGTACCTAGCATGTGTCAAAGGCAGCCATTACTGGACTGCAGGACTGAGACTACATAGAGGAGAAGAAATAAAATGGGTGAGTCAGATGTGCTGGAGAAGACAAGTACCTTTTAAAAGGTATTCCTAGCCATGCTTCTCATTCCTGATCCAAACCGAGGAAGGCCCCCACTGTCAGGAGATTATAGTCTGTATGTAGTGCACAGAAAACCACAGTGACCACCTCCTAGTACAGTTCCCCAACATGAATCCCCTCTCCTTCCTTCCTGGGTCCTGTGCAGCACCTGTGGGTAAAGAGGAGGCATGGCTTCTGCACTGAAATCTGAGCTGATGTGCACTCAATAGAGAATTCTGATTTTACAGGACAAGTATACGCACATGTTCTTTAAATGCCAAAGCACACAAGTTACTGCTTCATCATGCCTTACTGGAAGAAATAAAAAAAACCCCCATACATCCTTTTCTTTCTTTCCCCTCCCCTACTGTAGAAACTGATGCTAAGGTTACTATGACTATTGGCTCCCAGTCAGAACGTGAGCATAGCTCTGCTCTTCCACAAATTTCCTCTCACTGAGTAATAGAAAAGACCTTAGTGACACATAGGACAATTTACTGTTTGGCATAAAGGAGTAAAAAATGGCAGTGAATAGATTCTTTAAGAGTGGGGAATGAATCCAGAAGGGCAAGGTGTCCTTCTCAGCAGCTTGTTCATTACTTATAGACAGTTACTGTGTTGTGAGGCTAAAGCCTGGAATTCTAACAAGTCAATACCAAAGCTCTGTGGGATTTCTCATCTCTGACTTTAGTGTCTGTATTTATTGAGTGAGGACTGATGGTATAGGGTAATGTAATTTTCCAAGCATTTTCAAAGTAGCAGAGATTAATGAGCAAGGTCAGGCACCAAAGGCGCTAGACAATACTTCAAACCCCACTTCTACTTTTTTTTCTTCCTTTACCCCATGTCATAAAAAAAATAAAATTCCAAGCCTTCTAGGTCCCAGGCACTGACTCAGCAACATCCTCTTTTGAACTTCATGCTGTTCCAGATAAAGAGTGGAGGGGTTGTTCTCCCATAAGAATGCAGTTATATGTTCTGACAAGCATCTGACGAGCATCTGACTGAAGTGTAGATCATTAAGGCTGGGTTGCAGTGGGCTTATTCTCAGGTGTGTAGCAAGGAGAAGCAGCAGCCACCTTTTTACAGCCTATGTATTGATTAATCACACCTACATATATCTTTTTAAAACATTGGTAAAAGCAAGCATGGTTTTCCAATAAAGTCCCAGTGAAAGGAGAAGACAGGCCCATATTCCTAGTTCTTTATGTATATCAGGAGGTTATGGAGCAGGGAAGGGAAAACGGTCTCATTATCCTGAGAGATGGTACATTTAGCAAACCCACACAGTACACTGAGGACGCAAAGAAAGGCTGTACATGCTTGAAGTGCAGTGCCAATGAAAGCGGTGGCTATGAAGTACACCAACCCACCACTCAAGTGGCCTTCCAGCCCCCAGAGCTGCAACAAATTACTTTTGTTACCTGGAGCATTCCCTGCCTCCTCCTCCTCTGGAAGGGACTGTCCTCCCTTTTTTCCCTCCCATCTTGATCCAGTAGCACCTCCTTTTGCTTGATGGTCCCACCTAACAGGGTTCACACACTGCCATCCCTGCTAAAGCACCCTTGGTGCAGCCCCATTCACCTTTACAGAGTACGTATACATAGCCTCATAATGGAGGAATAGGAGAGTGAGAGCGCACTGGTGATCTGTATGCCACATGTTCTCCTGTACGTCTTTGACTGGCTTTGTCCCCCTTGTAGATCTCTGCCCTATGCTGAAAAGACTTGCAGTGACAGTGAGACAGGGAGAAAAGGCATTAAGCTGTGCGGGGATTTTGGCAGGTGGTCACTACACATGTTCATTCATTTGCCATTTGGTTTTTTGTTTGTTTGGGGTTTTTAATTAAAAAATCAGGAGTGGTTGTTGAGCCTTTAACTCAAGCACAATTACAAAAAAACCCCACACAACTTCCAGACAATGAATTAGGAAGTGCTAGCACGGTAAACCTCAGCAAAGTGCAAGAAGAAATTCTTTGCTATAAATTTATGGTAAATGTTTTGTATCCTTGCAGATTCACAAGGTCTCCCTGAAACTCAGAAGGTGTTGAGTGGTTTGCTTTTAAATATAAAATGTTTTAAATACAAAAAAAGAAAAAAAAATTTTAAAACAAAACAAAAAAACCAGCTTTATTGATGTGAGGTTGTCTGGAAGAAAAGAAGGGTTCCTATTCATTCAATCTTTGTTTTCACCTCACTAAGTTTTCACCTGGTGCCTTTTAACAACTGCTATTTAAAAACAATTTTATCAGGAAGGGTGGGCATTGATTTAGCTAAGTGCTTCAACTGCAATTACAGAGTTATTAAACCCAGTGCCAGATACTCTAATTGACATGAAAAGCTAACTGAGGCCAGGGAATAGAGGTTTCCTCTTGCTTAAGTTGTATGTTTATTGCACACAGAAAGCTATCTTAAAAGAATATTAAGGTTGCAGAGTTGAGCATGAAAAGGTTAGTAAAAAACAAGCTACACCAATTCCTTCATGGAATTAATTCAGTTATTTTTGCAGAGACAGCTTTAATTCTGGAAAATCCTGTTTCAAATTCTTGACTTTGCAACCTTCATAGTCTTAAGAGCATGTTGTGTTTCCTAGATTTAAAGAAAAAAAAAAATCATATTCTGCTGCAACACATGGACACGCACATGGTTCCTCAGCACAACTGCTTGGAACTGTTAGATCCACCACATAGACCTCTTGTTTTAATGGGGTAACTGATAGTGGTAGTAGGCTGTTCCTCTACTTGAACCAGCAGGAAATGGGATGAGTTGCATATTTCACTGGTGGGTTTCATACAGCTGACAAGAAAGGAACAAAGAGTCTATGGAACATATGAGCTGCAGGCTCAGGGACTTCATTGCTCATTGATGCCTTCAGATGTGCTGGCCATTTCTGTTCTACCTCATCTGTACAAACTCAAGGCTAGCCCCATCTCTTCCCCAGTCTAGATACTCATCATGGTTCCTAGTAGACCTCGACAATGCTGTTTCTTTATTTGGCTAGTCCTAGTCCCCCAAACAGGCATCCCCTAATCTCAGAACTCCACCCCAGCCCCTTCCCACACTAGCTGGCTCCTGGCTTCCTCCCGTTCTTACATCCCAATTCATATCCTTCCCTCCCAGTCCCAGTTTCCATTCAAAACTGTCAGGTTTGATCAGGGTTCTCCCTAATACTCCGGGGTTCTAGTTTCCTGATGAGACTTACTGAACTCCATGATTCCATCCTTTGACCTTCCTGCTCCAGCTTCTGTGACCATGTGGTTCCAAGGAAGGAGGAACATTTCCTTCTAAGCAACTGTAGTGTTTTGGGAACACTGAAGGGGCACCACCATGCTCTTAGTTTCAGTTCCTGGCCAAAGTGCAGCTTACAGAAGCATATAGCAGCAATTAAAGAAAACTATAATTTCCTTAAGTCTTGCAAAGACAGTGTTGGTTTAGTTATTTTAGTGCTTACTATTTGGCTCAGTGATGTTGAATTTTCATTTAAAATAAATAACTGCTTCACTGAACACATGCAAATGTATGATTTGTCTTTCTAGACATTTATAACTTGGCCAATTTTGAAGATAGAAAAGTCAATCTTACGTTTCTGTTCAAAATGACAAAGGCTCAGAACAGTAAAAAAACAGGCCACTAGAAATTGTTTTTAATTGATAGACATGCTAGCATTTTGTTCAAGCCTCATTTTTGGAAACAACTGGAATGACTTTGCTGAACCCTTCCAAAATAATTCTGCTTGAGGCAAGCAATCAACATGACAAATTTCAGCCTAAGCAATTGGATTTTGACAAGGCTGTGTACAACTGAAAAGGGAGCTTTTAACCAGCAGAGTTCAGCAGCTCTGTTAATTGGCCTTGCCACCAGTCGAGATTGTAATAAACAAAATACATATATATAATATGAGTAAAAGAATGTAAACTAAATGAAGTAAAAATAAAAGTTATGGATAGCTGGGAAAATCTTTAAAAGGGGTCAAAACCAGAGTGTGAATATTCCTGTGCTGGTGTTTCGAGAGTTGCCAATGATTTCTTGAAGTTTCGGCCTCAGAAAAAAAAACAGAAAATAGTTGAGTCATTGTGCTGGTTTTGGCTGGGATAGAGTTAATTTTCTTCATAGTAGCCAGTATGGGGCTATGTTTTGGATTTGTGCTGAAAACAGTGTTGATAATTCAGGGAGGTTTTCCTTACTGCTGAGCAGTGCTTACACAGCACCAAGGCTTTTTCTGCTCCTCACCCCACCAGCGAGCAGGCTGGGGGCACAAGGAGATGAGACGGGACACAACCAGGACAGCTGACCCCAACTGACCCAAGGGATATTCCAGACCATATGATGTCATGCTCAGCATATAAAGCTGGGGGAAGAAGGAGGAAGGGGGGGGGGGGGGTGGCATTCGGAGTAATGATGCTTTGTCTTCTCAAGTAACTGTTACACATGATGGAGCCCTGCTTTCCTGGAGATGGCTGAACACCTGCCTGCTGATTGGAAGTAGTGAATGGATTCCTTATTTTGCTTTGCTTGTGTGCACAGCTTTTGCTTTACCTATTAAACTGTCTTTATCTCAGCCCACAAGTTTGCTCACTTTTACATTTCTGATTCTCTCCCCCATCCCACTGTGTGGGGCGGAGTGAGTGAGAGGCTGCGTGGTGCTTAGTTGCCGGCTGGGGTTAAACCACAGCAGTCATTTAAAATGATTACATGAAGACAAAAATTAATCAAAGCTCTCCTGTATACATTCTGTGTTTGAGGATTTCTCTAGCACTTAACTCTGCTACTCATTTAAAACTTCTCTAGAAAACTTTTCCCCCTGTATGAATTTACGCATTGACAGGCACTTTTTAAGTTCAGTTTGGATTTACAGACTTGTCAGTTTGTCAATAAAGCTGATCAGAAACAGCATCTTAGCTGACACACACGGTTGACCAACCTCAGATCGTTACTCCAGCCCACGTTTTCTAATCTATATAGATTCATTTTTCCTTCTATTTCTGAGGATTACAAGCCCCATGAGCTTACAAGGTTAGCATCTAGAAGGACTAGAAATATCATGCATTAGAAAACACAAGCTGGGTTGGTGCAATAAAGGATTTAAGTTAGGACTTAAATCCCTGACACCGCAAATGTTGGCATATAGAGAATGCACAGTATAGAGCACATCCCAGAACTAGTCCCTGTTGCCCTAAAATGCACCTCATTTTCTTCACTGCTCAAATTTTGGACTTGAATGTAAACAGAACTAATTAAATATTTTTTTCTTCTCTTTGCTCAGGAAACCCAATATTTATTCCTTCCTTCCTTCCCAAGCTAATAAGGCAGACAGAAAGAACAATTAAAAGCCTTCTCGTTTCCACTCCCACTGTTTTAAAGACTGCTTTGTCTCTTTCTTAAATGTGGTGCTCTTCTTCCAGATGTTTCTTTGCTGCCTACTCACCTTAAGCCCTTGCTTAAATCTAGTCTGGGAAACAGTAAATGTTTTGCGAGACTGGAAAGAACAGCGAGACTTTGGGTGAGGGTCAGCCATGACTCCAGATTAGAGCATTAGTCAGTAAACCTTCCTTAGTAAAGAATATACATTCACCAAAAGACCCAGACCAGAACTTTGCCTGGGAAAATAAGAGGAGGGAAAATTAGGCAGTTAGAGGGAGAAGTAGCACTTGACCTAGCTGTGCTGAAGAGACATGAAATTCTCTGGGGGAGGAGAAAGAATGAGGAGTGAGATGGGAACACAGCATGAGGGAGACAGTAAGAAAGCAAGCCAGAGAAGAAGCTACTTGTGGAAAAGATGAAGGCAAAACATCAGTTTTTATGAAGATGGGAAGAAAGTAAGGAATAACTAACCTGAGCCATTGTAGCAGCCTGGCCTGCCTGGCAGAGAGAACAAGTAGCTTGGAATCAACCCAGAGCATCCCACTGCATCACATGCTTCATCCCACTCTCATGGGCACACTCACCTGTTGCCTGTGCAAATAAAGGGTCTCACTGGCAGAAAACTTATCTACTTATACAAGGCAATGACTGGTTAAAAGCTTCAGTATAGCGAATGCCTCTTGGGCCTTGCATAAACTGGCAGAAATCACTGCCAGAATAGCTATAGCAATTTGCACCAAGGATCTAAGTCTGTCTTCTGCTGCTTACCTCAATCTGTGCAATCTCTTCTGACTAGCAATAACCAGTTTGTTGGTTTTTTTTTTTTAACGAAGTTGATCAGACTATCCTGAAACAAGTCACTGGGGGGGCAGAACACCTTTTTTGAACTGCCTGAACTGAAAGTCCACATTGCTTTTTGGTTTGGTTTTTTTTCTGGCACACTTGGTCAAGCTTATCAACTGTTTTGTCACATCCAGACAGCATCACTTAGAACAACAAAAGGTATCCCTGACACTGGAAGAGGAGGCTGGCAGCTCTAGGCTGGATCACTCACTATCTCAGCAATTATACTGAAATGTTAAGTTGTGATGAACAAAAGTGGAAGCTGTACTCAGCCTCTTGCTGCTAGGCCAGAAACCTCACAAACACACAGCAGAATAGAAGCAGCTGCTCTCCATCTCAGCTCAGGTTAATGAGATGCTGGTTTTTATTCTGCAAGTTCAGTCAAGAGATTTGCCCCTAAATATGCTTTGTGGTACTGCATAATCCTGGAGAAAACTACTTACAGGCATAGAAAATTACTGTGATGTCCTAAGAGCTGTGTGAAGCTTGAAACTAGGGTCAGATTTATGGTAGTTATAAAACCTTTCTATGCCAAGTTTCAAATAAAATTGGATCTACTTATACTTTGGAGAAGAAAACAATAACTTCGTAGTGATCTTGCATAGTACCCACTCCAAAAATAAAGGCAGTTGTGGATGTGCTTACATTTAGAGTCATTAACACCTGAAACTTAGAACCAAATGGAGCAGGAGTTAGAAGCTCACACAAACAGATATATGGGGGAGAAACTCCAAAGAAGCACTAGTAGCCCTTGATGCAGCTTTCTTCACCAATTTTTTTGTGTGCCATCTTCTACTGCAAGAAGAAAAAGAACTAATGAAAGGGAGAAAATAAGTATTCTAATTCCAACTCACTCTGGACCTTGGCCAGTCCACCATGTAATAGAGAAAATGCTAATGTTAGCAGCAGTAATCTTCTTAAGATGATGAATAAAGACCAAAAATCTACACTAATTCTGCTGCATCAGAGAACAGCCTCTAGACTGAGTTGTTCACAAGGTCTGCCTGTGGCATGGGAGGAATGGAGGAAATAGCCAAAAATTACAGTTTCTTTTTGATGTTTTTCCATAATGTAATCTTTTTTAGCTGAGAGACCTCCAGAGGACTCCATCACATGACTCAGTCTGTTGCTTTTTATTTACGTGGTCCCTCATTTAAAAACCATAAATACTTAAACAACAGTTGTTACACTTTTCTCTGGCATAGGGGCACAGTTTCAAAGAGGTCCAAGGGTCAGTGCAGACTAGGTCCAAACTTCCTGGACATGGGCAGGACAGCTCCAAGTCTTGCAGCTGGTCCCACTGGGCATGACACAGGCCTTTCTGCCAGTGTGCTAAGCATATACAGTATTTTTTATGGATCCTTAATCTCCAGATTTCTTTCCACTGGAGTCTAACAGAGCTATTTCTTTCTCTTAAATTTGACAAAGGAACTTAAGCCAAAGACTTAAGTTTGTCTGAGATGAGACAAAGTGGTGCTGATGGATAGAATGATGACTCATGACTGATTGGCAAAGCCTGTGTCTGTGCCCTCCGCTGACAGCATCTATCACCCATTGACAAAAAGGTCCAAAACCACACATCTTCCATTTGTCATCTTACCTTCTTGGCTAAAAGAAGCCAGGAATGCTTTTTTCCAGCTTCTCCTAGGCAGCACAACATACCTTTGCCTCCCAAAGGCAGACCTCACAAGAGATACACAGTGTTTAGTTACAAATAGATTGATTGTAAAGGTGACCAAGAAATTTTTGCTAGTGAAAAATACAGCTGTCTGCTTTATGAACAAAATTGTTAGATGAGATCACAATATACCTGTGCTTTGCACTGTCTGCTAGTAATTAGTCTGCTGGCTGCTAGACCAAGAGGTAGCTGCTTCAGGATGCCAAACAGCCTTGAATCCAGCTACCTCAGCTCTGTCTAGACGTCCTTCCCTATGTGGCCCCCAGTTATCTGAGGTGAAAAGAAGGGGAGCATCCAATTCTCATCTGTGTTGTATGAAGAGCCACCTGTATAAGCCAGGGTGGGGGTATACACACTCCCATCATACCCCAAGATGGGGCCAAACATAACTGGAAGTCTGGTATTACCTGTGCATCCCCATCTTCTCAAAGGTACCACACCTGATAACCTACATTCAACTCAGTGAAGTCAGTCTAAGGCCACAAGAATAAACCTATCTTCAAGCTTTATTAATCTCTCCCCTCCTACCCTTTTCTTTAGCTGTACCACATTTGCCACAAACCAGAATCCAGCCCAGAATTTTCTCCATAGCTAACTCTTGCTTCCTGTCAGAAACTTGGGTCAAACTCTCTGCAGTGTCTATAGGGACCTCAGCCCTAAATTTTTAAGGTGCTACTAATTTTAATGAGAATTACATTATTTTATGAACACTGAATTAGAAAATTATTAGTAAAAATCATTTACATACAATAGTGCAGCATTGTTTAGCTGGAGAAAACAGTGCCTGTATAAAGCAGGCAGAATGAACAGAACAAGCCCTTAAAAAACCTACAAACGTAGAGGAAAGGACTGATCAAGGCTAATCTAAACTTCAAACGACAGAATACCAAAGTCACAATGCATTGGAAGTTAATGCACCACCAATGTGCAATAAAACTAAAGATGTTCAGGTGAGGGACTCTGTCCTATACATTGTGTTTGAAAAAGAGAGAGTTGTTGCAACACATTCTCAGAAAGGAGCACTTCTGGAGAACCTACGAAAGTAGAAATGACCTAGAGTAAAAAGGCCATTAGAAGTCCAAAAGGCTAACTCTTAGTTGTCTGGCTATCAGTATGAGATCTGTAACTTAGATTAGAAACTGCAGAGCCAGGATAGTTACTGTTGGATTAGTACAGACACATAATGAATTCCAAAATCCTACAAAAATGTATTGTTTTTCTGGCTATTAGCCCAGATTTTAATTAGTTTGTGCTAATGAATACATTTGTACACGTCCATTTTTTATTGGCAGCTTTTAGAGGAGCTAGTAAATTGGTCACTGTGGAGTGCCAGTGCTTCACTAAAACCTAACAAATAATTAATGTTTTCTCCACCTAGAGTCAACTAGCAGTCTCAGGGGGTTTTAGGTATAAATTAGAATGAAAGATGAGGTACTCAAAATACAGTTAGAGTGCTCATTCATCAACCACGATTAAATAATGTTACTGTGAGACCCTAGAGAAGTGCTGAGAGCTGAGTTCTAGTCTCTGGACTACCCACAATATCTCTCAGGAGCTGCCAGAGCACCCTGCCCTATTTTCTACTGTGACTCTTGAAACGCCTTTTCCATATCTGGTGCTATCTAAGTTTCTTCTTTTCCTGAGAATTCCTCCTTGGAAAATATGTATTTTTCTCAGTCCTTCCTGTTCATAACCCACAGTGGTCTGGGGAAAAAAATTAACCAATACTAAGTGTTCTTTACTAAAATAAATGCTTTCATCAGATCCAGTATCCTAGCGAACAAAGACCTCAAGCCAGGAAATATCTGGACGTTTTCACATCCAGATTTCCACAGAGAAAATGGCTGGAAGAGCTGACATGAGGTGGTCAGGATCAGCCAGATCTAAATAAGGATGGAGATACTTGAGACGGGATTAAGGAGAAGTTAAATGCCCAGGTCCAAAACCGGCATTCTGAAAAAGCCTGTTGAGCATCCACTTAACTCCAGAGATATACAGGCTCTAGACTTTTATTTTAGTATTACCCACAAATTCCTCAGCCTTGATAGAGTTGAGTGAATCAGAAGCCATTTTATACCTAAATCAGATTAGGATCTATAAACACCAGGCTCTCCAGAGCAGCCCATTCTTGTAAGTATCACGTTACAAAAGAATACATTTCTCTGTTGACAATAAATGGAGCTTTAGGTCTCTCACACAGATGTACACCAATACAGCCAGGCAAGACGAATTTCACCCCTAACCTATAGAGAGGGACAGAGTTTACTATTATTAATCCTAACAGCTCCTGTTCAGCATAGGAACCCAGGACACAGGTGGGCTGAAGTCCCACTTTGAGACACCCTTTTCTTACATTGAACAGGCAACCTAGGCACTTTACGTAAGGTCCTGAAATCCACTCTGAGCACCAGGACTGAAGGTGCAGTGTTGCGCTGGTTCATGTTGTAGCATCTAATTCCTTTTTGCAGCCTTAACTGCTCTTTGTTCTGGTCACTAGTTCAGCTAAGGACCAAATTTTAATCATGTCTGTAACGCTCCCGCTGTTCTAAATTCTGGTGCCTGCTCACACAAGGGAGCTTGATAACACCAAATTACAAGCTAATTTTGGAGCATTGAGCTAAGTGCATTAAGACAGCTGTGTGCTATAAATTGAAATCTTAAAAACCTTCGGAAAAAAATTATTAATCATTTACCAAATTACTAACAGACAAGGAACTCTTAAGTGGAAAAGCATTTTCATTTCATTTACAAAACCAAATCTTCTGGAAAAGAAAAATAACAGAACAAAACAAAAGCCTACCATATAAAGCAAGGCAGATAGTGTGTACAGTCAAAAAGAAAAGTGATGTTTCTGTAACAGTAAGTCCTGGTAACCACTGTTGTGCATTGACTGTGTTCCTCTTTCATTTTTCACTTCCACTAAATTAAAATCACACTGCTGAGCTATATACACCTCTTGTAGCCTTTTAATCATCTGTTGTTAGTGTCTGGGAACACGTAGAGATAGATCTGCAACTTGTGCAAGTCAGTCCAGCTCTGTGGACTTCCAGTGTAAATATGCTAGCTTACATATGCCATTGACTCTAGTCCTGATACAGCCCCAAACTATCCTTGATGATGCAGGGACAGATTCATTTCAGAGGTAATGTTATTGGTTTTACTATGGTTATCTAGGGACTGGCTTGACCCATGTCCTTCATTTGGGTTCCTACCAGCAGCAAAGCAGAACTAAACGTTCCTCTTCTCAGAGTATTGATGACAGCACGGTTTCAAATGAGTGCACATTTGTGGAAGCAAGCCTGTGTGTCAGCTACGTACCAGTCATGGAAAGAAGTCTCGTTCTCCCTAGTGCATAGTCAGGCAGCACACCGATAATTACAGACTGATTTCCAAAAGAAATATGGCACTTGTCAAAGGCATAATTTCAGTTCTGCCTTTCCTCATTAACACTTGACGGGAACTCCAGCATATTTATGAGTCATCTAAAAGGAAAAAACCACAAGCTGCACCAAAGCTTTATTATTTCTCAATTTACAACTGACTTTTTTTTCCCTAATGACCTAGCCCGATCTTTACAGACCAGCTTCTCAGAAAGGATTAGGGCTCCTACCACTTTTCAGGTGCTCAAATGTCCACTGAATTAGGCACCTCCTGAGTGCCGGGATCCCAGTGCTGCAGGAAGCTGGATCCAAGTCACGTTGTCATTGTTGAAAGGACAAAGAAACTCAGACAAAAATCTCACCGAACAGGGAAGTAGTGGCTGTCAGCTAAGGGCGGAAACTAGGGGTCAGAAAGGCCAAACCCAGAGTGTAACAGGCCACAGTCAATACAAATATCAAAAAAAACCAAGGACAAAGGAACATGTTAATATCCTCATGGGTATCCTGAAGAGGCTTGGGTTTCAGACTTAAATGGCGCTCTTTCTACCTTTGGTTTTACAGACTCCATTCTTTCAGGCAATTTCACTGCTCCTCCATGTTCTCACTGAACTTGGTTCGCCTGACAACACAGTAACCTTTCAGGGGAGGATGGTGTGCACACCATCTAACACAACAGGGCTGTGATCCTCCATTAACTACTGAAACTAAGTTACAAGTGAGCATAATTCATCATGATTTCCTTGCTCTGCTTCTAATCTCAATTCCTACTGCAGGAATGCTCCAGCTCTACTAATTTCTACCTCCTGCAAAGGTGCAAAGGAGCAGACTGTTTCAGTGACCATATGTAAGTATATATACTTATATACATGTGTTCATTTCTCACATTTTTAGAAATGCAGCTGAATTTTTGGGTGCACTCAGTTTGAGAGCATCACATATAAGCAGGCACACAAGTGTCCCAAATTGTATGCAGGCACTGTGTGCAAAACAAAGATCCCATAAATTAATCAAGTTATTCTCGTAGCAAGCTAGGAAGAAAGATATGGACTGGGGCAAAAATTGTTATTGTTATCTCTATTTTTAAATACTTGGAAGACACTCAGTTACTACAGTGGTGAGGACCATATAAGTACCTAGACAGATTCATTTATAGCAGGAGTGTTCAGTGTGAGGGTTTTTCTATCTCAAAGGTGCCAGCTAGCTGGGACCTTTTCCTCTAAGGGAAGAAAAAAAAAAGGGGGTGGAGGGAAATATATTTTGAAATAATTTCAGATTTTTAAGTCCTTAAAAAGTGAGTTTAAAAAGCTGAAATCATTCTTCTATGGTTACGCTGTTCTGCTTTGTTTTTTTTTCCCCATGGGACTTATGCATTTAATTTGCTCTCCTGGTACTCTTTTATCAGATAGGAAGCCATTCTTTTCCTCTCCAGTGCAGTCCCACAGAGGAAAAAACCCCAAACAACATGCAAGAAAAAGCTGCATAATTAACATTATATATCAACATACACACAGACACCCTTCATGTGCATAATGCTATATTCTTTGTGTCAGTAGATGGACTTATTTGGTAGTCAGAGTAGTTATAAATGATACACAAAAAAAACTTGCAGGGAATTCCAAAGACAGGACATTGGCCAGACTAAATGAGCACTGCTGGCTCTGCTAATTGATGAAGCTTTTAATACAATGCTTTTTTTTTTTTTGAAGATGCTTCTGCCCAAACATTTAAAAATGAAAGCTTCTCATTACCAGATGAAGTGCAGCAGTAATGCACAGTATCAAACCCAACTTGTCAGATAACAGAAGAATAAGAACAGTATCTGCTCTCTTACAAGTACTACTTAAGTTTAGACTAGGTATATTCATTACTTTAAACTCCACCAGAGGATCCTCTCCATGAAACTAGACGGCTACTGCATGTGTACAGACATGTGTGGGGGTCGGTGAAGTTTCAGTACAGAAGGTGTCCATCTCAAACACATATAAAAATTATTGCTTTAAAAGTTTTTGTTGCTGGATAAACATCAAAAGTTGTTGATATGAAAATTTTTGTGAACAATCCTTCATTGTCATCATTACCCCAAGTAAATAAGCACACAGTATTCCTCTGGAGACTACTTAAACTTATTCCTGGCCTCAAGAAATGGAAATTCACCTAGGAGAAGAAATGAAGTTCATGCATAATCCCCCTCTCTTCCTTTCAGCATCCTCTCTAGGGAAGATCTGTAAACAATCCGAGCGCCTTGTTATTAAAGGCTTGATCTGTCTTTAGCTGAGACATGTTGGCTGCCTGAAGAGATGAACAGACTCCTTGATAAACACACCAGTCTGGGCAAAAGAAGAGATATAGGCCAGGAGAGGACCTGAGACATATTTGGTTTGATTCTGGGTAAACTTTGTGTGTAGCTATCCCCAGGAACGTGCCTGAAATGAAACTCAGTGCATAAGGTTGCCTGCAATGTTTTTGCCATGCATAGCTATGCCTTGAGAAGGGATTCGTCTAGAACTGTTTACTTTAAATTTTTCTCCTAACTCATCTGAAACACTCTCAGCTACAGATCACGGTGATGAGTTCACACAGGATTTTTACACCTTCTGAGCGATCTGTACATGACCAAATACAACTTACATAACTATGCTGAGGCCTCAAACACTTCTGTATTTAGGCTTTGTGAAAGTGTTACATTATTTGATGGTTGCATATAAGTCTAGGAATGTTGCTGAGACACAGACTTCCCATTTTAAGAGATGGGGATGAGGTACAGCAAATTATTCTCATTTCACTTCCTAAATCCCCACTAGTACCAGCTAGGTTGTATGAGATAGCACAGAATTTGGCTCTGGATATAGATTGAAAGTAGAAGAGAGGGACTGCGTTACTGACTGGGAGATCACATTCCATGAAGCACCACTTTCAAGGGACAAGAAAATTTTAGCAGAACACCCTAGTGAAAGGAGACAAGAGGGCAAGGTAATTTTCCCCCCCCAACTATCAACCTAATACCCAAAAAACCTCAATATTAGTTTCATACAATACTCCCATTCTAACTTCTGATTAGTGCTGGGGGGGGTGGGGGGACAGGAATATCAGAGTGAAGCAGTCTGAAACAGTTGAGGGGTTTTATGGTTTGTTTTGGGGTTTTTTTGTTTTTTGGTTTTTTTAAACATTAATTCAGCAGTTGCTTGCAAGATTAATTTCATTTTTTGCCACACAAGCAATATTTTGTGGGAAAGAAAATGCACAAGGCATTGCAATGGTACGGCTCAGTCACTGTCCTTTCTGGTGACTAAAGAACATGTCCTCTAGACCTGGGCAGATACAGCAAACTGTTCCATGAGATCCTTTGAATATTTATACAAATTAGCCTCATGTGTTCCCTCCCTTTTCAAAATCATTTTTCCATAAGTAAGTTTATTTGTAGAGCTGTTCCCAAAACCAGTACGTTTTTACATAGTCATCAGAGAATATTAGTGGAAAATTAATTTCAAGTTCTTAAACAGATATTTTTGTTAGACCATACTACAATAATGATCCTGGCCTCTAGCCAGGAATTAAAGCTCTATTAAGCTAAGCACTCTCCATAAATAACTATGAAGATGATTATTCACTCTGTCGGACCTAGCAAGATTCTTTATTCTTGAGTGTAGTGTGCACAGAGTACAGAATTTCCTAAATTCCTTAAGTACATGAAATAGGTGAATGGACTGTTGATAACACTGCAAGATACATACCTCTCTACCAGGAAAGCTTACTAGAGATCTGTCTATTCTACCATGCATGATTGTTTTACAATTCTTTACCATTACTGTTAAATGTTTTCTAGAAGCATTCAGATTGAAGTGAGTTTAGATTACTCCATTTTAGATGTAAAAGATAAGAATTTACTTTACTTTATTAACTCTACTGTTTCCTTATCCTTATGTAGAGGCATCCCATGATGTACTGTATGGAGAGGAGGAAATGTGGAACATTTATTCATTTATAGTTTTCTGACCACCCCAAAGCAGAGATCATATGCTAACAAGACAAATTCTTAAGAACAAGTAGAAACTGAAAACGGCTTTACTGTTTCAGTACAACTGACCATCTCGCCATGATTGTGTAGGCCTAATCCACAATGACATTTAAATTCATGTAAAACCTATTCATTTTTCATTTCACTCAGAGGAAGTTACAGAATTCATCACATGAAAATGTGTATTTTGTTATTATAAATATTGATACTGCTGAATGATAAATCTCATATTCCAAGCAAATTATTAACAAATATCAATTAACAATTACATGCCTTACATACTTTCAGAAGAAAGGGTAAGATCTATTGATAGGAAAAAGAGTGATTCTAAATCTGAAGATAGAAATAATTGGTTCTGATGTAATTATTTCCCTGACAGTTGTGCTAGGCTGTAAAGAGTAGATTGTATGATACCAGCTCACAAATTACATAGCAAAAAAACGCAGAGTAATGTGAAACAGAATGAGAAGTGACAAGTATTAACCTACAAAGGAACTTTGTAACATTGCCAAGGTAGTAAGAATAGTACATTAGGAACATCCCGTTTTCATTTAGGATGCATTTGCAAACATGATAGGCCAGATTAATCAAACCAGGTGAGCAAAAGGAAATTATAGCTTCTTATCCCACACTGACTCCCACTATTAGACCAAGTCAGATTCATATAGGAGAGGGTGCATGCAGATAGTACTGCTGTCTTCCCTTTCAATTTTCTACCATGGAGAACAGCATTATATAATAGAGTTTACAAGTTAAGCTCATAATAGCATACATAAATATGTCATGGCTTTCAGGTAGACTGAGGTCCTTCAAGACCCAGTGAGGTTATGGCAGCTGCAGTTACATGGCTCCTATGTACAACAAGTTGGTTTTATACCTATGCTTCTGTATGCATAGTACTACTGCTAATTATTAGGGTGTTTTTTCTTTAAAAATAGTCCTTTGACCAGTTTTCACTCAGGAAAACTAGTTTATATAGTTTATTCCCAATAATATTTTTGTTCTTCCCACTCTGACAACAGGATGAAGCTACATAGACTTCCCTGACAATATAGTGTGTTTATATTATAAACTATAGCAATAGTATGTTTTGGATGGAAAAGCTACTCAGCATTACACAGTGCCCGCTGAAGCTATCAGGAGCTCTTCCATTGGCTTCATTAGCCACTGATGTACCATGAGAGCACACTGTAATGCAAGAGTCACTCTTCATTAGGAAGACATGAATCACCATCTGATTTTGATCATAACCTGTAAAAGGACAAACTACAACTTGTTTAAAAGGTCAAGATAGACAAATGTCATCTAGGGCTTGACCAGCATCCAGTGAGGTCATCGAAGGTTAACAGCAAAACTCTCAGTGTGTGTAAAAGCTACTCCAACACAAGTGATTATTCAGTATTCATAATCCTGATACAGCTTCAAGAACTACCAGACTTGTTGCTGCATAAAACCCAAGAAGATATGGTGGTACATATTATATGAAATACAGTGGAGAGGAATCCTGTCTGCTCATGACCGGTGCTCTGGAAGAGAAGAAGGAGCTTTGTCCCCCACGCCTCACCACCTAGCAGTCTGGAAGACTGTTCAAGAAGGCAGCTGAGGGAAGATAACTGCTGATGAATGAAGGTCCCATGTAGGTACAACAGTCCATTCATCAGCATGACAACCAGTACAGTTTGTGTATGGGATTTGCTTCTCCCATTATCACAAACTCTTGTACTGTGGCATATCACTGCTCCACACTACTGGCTTTTCTGAAGCTCAGCCTTTTCCATTGCTCATCCCCCTGAGCCAACAAGCAAGGCTGCTAGAACAAGGCAGTGCCAGTTCTGTAGACATCGGGACTGAGCCTGCATTGTGTGTATGATAAAATTCTCCACTGGAAGGGAGGCTAACTCAGAGAGACCACTGCTGTGGTGGTAGGAACTAAATACAATTACAGATATAATGCTGCTATCTAACGAAGGTCAAACAAGAACAAGCATTTGTAAGTGTCTACCAAAACTATCACTCCTATAAAAGGAATCTTCGGAGACTGAATTTCCCTGAATGCTTTACTGTAACAGCAACAGCATACATGTCTTCAAAGAGAATGCTGACTGCCACAGTCATTAGTTTTATTTTCTCCAGTTTTGAGCCAGCCCAGAGACAAGGCCAAAACTCATTTTCTACAAACAATGCACAAACAAAACTTCACCCACAGCAGTATCTCCACTGTGTGAATCAAAAACTCTGAAAACAGCTGACCCTATTTGTTGTTAGGGCTAGTTTTCAGCAGCTTTTCCTGATCTTGTAATCAAGAGCAAGGATAGTGACCAGACTAGTTTGCCTTTGCACCCATTTTCATAGCATGACTTTTTTTTTTTTAAACAAGATGAAAGGGGTTTTGATTTCTCCTCCCTCCCCCCTTTTCCACAAGAGGGAAAGTTTCCTTTTGACAGGGAGACAAACATATGAAGAGGCTCGTAACAGCCACAATGAAAATTTAAGACATGAACATATTGCAGACTTCTGGCCAAAAAGCATGTAATGAGGATTTATATTGTGTATGTGGGTTTACAGCACACCCCAATTTTCAGAGGAATAAATCACTTCTACTTGAGTTCTAACTACACAGAGCTAATAAGGACAAAGAGCTATACATTTCTGCTTCTTTGATTTAGAATTCAATCTCAGCTTCAAAGTTCTGATTCTGCTTTATTTTCATGCAAGCATATGGATTGGGGAGGCCAGAGGACTCTATTCCATCTCCTCTGCTGCACCTCTATTTTATGTAGGTGACAGGCTTTTGTTATATTTCATTACAAAAAATAATTGGTATCTATTTGTCTAAGATTAACTGCACATCTGCCTGTTTATATTACACCTAAAACTATGCTATAACTAGAATCATATATTTGTGAATTAATGATGAAGTCCTTTCTCACTCAAAATTCCCTTTGAGAAAAAAAGAATTTGCTTTTAAAAAGGCTGCAGGATCAGTAAATCTAAGCTAAACTTGACAACAGGACAGTTTTATTTGGGAAGAAATTCAAGGCAAATGAGCTCAGTTCATAACATGCTCAAACAGTAAAGAGAAAAACATGCTTCCCATGCTGCCCAAATGGCTGACAATTTTGCTTGCTTTCCTTTCCTGTTAACTTGAGAATGCAAATGGCTTTGCTGTCAGGGTACATTTGTTCCCACTAATTCAAGACACTCTAACAAGCCAAAATATTTTTTTTCCACTCTAATTTGTGTTTTATCATATTGGGAACATCATCTATGGATTTCATTTACTGTAATGTTATGCAAACAGCCCTTATGGGAAAGTCACCTCTCTGTAATAGGAAAACTAAGCATAAAGAAGTCTTAATGTTTTAAGATGTGTTGCCTCAAAGGGCCCAAAAATTCTGTTCAGACCAACACCTAAAAGCCAAAATATATTTCCAAAATAACTGCTCAAATATCCTATCTCAGAAAACCTGTGGCTTTTCAGAGAAGAGACTTACATTCTTCATGCTTTTCAGTAGATGGGATGGACTACCAGAGCATAGTATTTTAATTAGAACTGGATGATCAAACAGAAGCAGACAGCATATTTACATAGTTCAATCCTCATCTTATTCATGAATGTCTACAAACTGATGCTGCCTCATTCAGCTGCATATGTAAGAAAGCTGATCAAAATGTTTTCCTCTGAAAAATGTTTCTGACAGTAACTGGATTTTAATCAGGTGATCATTTGTGTGTAAAGCATTTCTGCCTCCTATAGGAAATAAGATGAGATTTCAGGTAAAAACACAATTTCTGTTTTCTCTGAAAATTCAGTTTGACTTGGGGGGGGGGGTTGCAGGGGGCTGGATATCAACATTTTCCAATTAGAATTGTTTGTGCCACTTAAGGGGCAGAAATTGGTTCCTGCCCACCCCTTTGTTAAAGTCCAAAAAAACCCCAATGACTCACCCCTTAGAGCAGTGCAGCATAAGTCCAGATTCACTCAGAGTTCCAAAGTTAGGAGCCTATTTGCCATATGGTCCTTCCACGCGAGCTACTCCATCCATACCCTATCTCTAGCAACACTCAAATGAGCTCTGTGCAAGTGCCTTCTAACTTTGGTATCTTAGTTATGGGCCTAAAACTAGGTGGGATGAATCAGACCACAGAAACCATGTTTATGAGCAAGTCCTTTGTAATTAGTTTACTTTTGTTCACCTTTCCCATTCACATAGCAGCTGCTCATAATACTTCACCTGGTCTCTTGGTGTTCTTTTCACATACTTAACACTGTCTTGTTCTAGCCCCATTTGTATCTGCACTGACTTCTACAGAGTCCTTTGGTTTACCATGTACAAGCTCAGAATCAGGTCTCTACTTTAGTAGATGGTTTGAACATACAAATATAAAGAAAACAATCCCACTGAAGCCCTTCCATTTTTAAAAACACATTCAAAAGATAAGATATGAAACCATGAATGTTGCTACCTGACATCTATCATTACAGTAAAAAATATTTTGGCTCAATCTGACTCAACGTTTCCATCAAGAAATACTCTTACCATTCTCACCAGATGTCTTGTCTTTTCCATTTGTAGCTCCGGTTCCTTGTCTCTGTTGGGGGGAAAAAAAACCAAAACAAGTGGTTAGAAAAAACTTGAATGTGCATCTTCCCCTTGGAATTACTAGCAGTTACAGCCTGATTTTCCCTTGATAACTTGGATAGTCATTCACCCTCATGCAATGTTGCTTTGAAACACTACCAGTCAGAACAGGAATGCTTAGTACCATTTAGGTACCGCTGTGCAACTATACATGTAACTGTGTATAATTATCACGTTAGTGATGGAATACATGTAATCAAGTTTCCAGCAGTGCAAGGGTATGAGCTACAGTAGGATATCTCTTCAGGTCCCTGCCGTGCCTCCATTTCCATGATTCTTCTGACCTGACTTTGGCCAGAAGACTCATCTTTCTGCCACGGCCACAAGTGCAGATGGAACTTCCCACTTCAATTCACTCTGTCCAAGGAATAGCCTCATGACTTTCCATGAAACAAACTGATTTAAGTCACTCTACTAAGTAACATGTGGCAAACACTAGCACAGTCAAAATAAATATTCACAGTGGCAGGGCTGCATTAGTGTGGTTACACTACTAGGTAACTTTCTAGCTTAGAAATGGTCACTCCATGAAAATTATGCTGCATCCCCCAGAGAAAGCATCCCACAGGTGGAATTGTTACTTTAGCAAGTATGGCAAAACTTGCATTTTTTATGCAAAATTATTCATACTTGTGTGTATTACTGAAATAGACTAAAGAATTTGTCCTCTGGGGTTGTACATGTAAAAAACTCAGAATATTAAATTCAGTGAATAAATCCAGCTGCATTCAGCCATCAGGGGCAGCATATCCTCATGCATCAGGAAAGTTAACAGCTACAGTAGCATTGCAAACCAAATGGCTTGTACCAAAATATGGACAGTCATATCAATTCTCTTATGAAAATTCACACAGGCATACTTATCTGAAGGTATTTACTCTAGAATATCTGGTTAAAACCTTCCCTACTGCTCTGGTTTCTGTCCATCTCCCACAGCAGTGGTATTATCAGGGTATTCTGTGTACATGGAGCTAATCACAACATAAGTACAAAACCTTCATGTGTACTCTTAGCTCTTATTATAGAAGCCAGAGGGGGGAAGCAAACTCTTCAAACCCCTCAGGAGAATACAAGAGAGCTACATATGGTCTATCGTGCATCCACATGCCAGTGGTGGGTTTTCTCATCTTTTCTGTGGTAGACTTCAGGGCATATACCTCTGCTCTACTGGCTCTGCCTCATCTCTCACTCTGTGCAATGAAACAGACGATCTGCAGAGAAAACAACTCTGAGTCTATAAGCACAGCTACAGTCTCCTCATATGATGGAAATATATTTTTTTTTTTTCTCCCTGGAGCCTCAGACCTAAGACAGGCGAGAAAAAGACTTAGCCAATAACATCAAAGAATGGAATTCTAAAGGGATAAATATCTTTCACAAAAGTGAAAGTTACCAACAGCCAGAAATCAATAAATCCACCTGACAACAAGTTTTGCTAAAGATATTAACCTTTATACCTTTATTTAAAGTTTGGTTAATATTTCCATATTTCAATTTCAATCCATATCTGAAACTGGATTTTAGTGTTAATTTACTGGGACCTCCCAAAAACCCAAAATACTGGATTTTTTCTATCTATAAAATGGTAACTATATTGCTTTTCCCTCCCCTGTTTATTTTTAAATACTTTTTCAAGTTGTCTTATTTCCTGAGTGTTTCAGGCTGTGCTACTTAGCCTTTATGAAAGCTTCTCTTTCCTCCCTAGGCTATACCTGTCAGGTTCAGTCTGCTATTGATGGGGTGCTGGAATATGGATCCACACATTTATTTCATTTCTCAGGATTTTCCCTCAAGCAGAGAGGAAAGTGGTCACAGAAAACGAATAAAAATTTGGCTTTGGTCAATGCAGGTTTTTCTGTTCATGAGGTCAAGATTTTTTCTTTAAGCCTGAAATCAGTCTAAGTATTCTACAGCCATTCATGTGATTGGTGACCATTGGACATATACAGAATGAAGCCTGAAAGTCTGCCAAACAAGCTTCTGATAGCCTCTCCTTCAGTTATATACATATTTTGATCTGTAAGCACTGTGCTGTCCTCCAAGTGAGTGCAATGGATTTGAAAGTGCAAATCAGTTTCTCATTAACAAGGCATTGAAACTTATGAAAAAGCCTTATACAATGTGATCATCCACTTGCAAAACCTTTAGCCTTTTACTTCAATACATTCAATGGACTTTTTTTTAAACATTTTCAAAATGCTGGTATTATTAGAAGCTGGATCTTCTTGCTTCTTTCATCACCTTTCATAATGCTACCACAGGCTGCAAAACAAAGCTTAGCTTTCTAATGTCTTTCAGAGCACAAGAGGACTAAACATGAGGAGGAGTTAACTAAGGGTGTTTTGAAGCAATGGATGAAAGCCCTCCAAAAGCTGATAAAACAGATATTGTCCTCAAATGCAATAGATCAAATTAAAATCAATGAAATATAAGAAAAATCTTAATTTCTGAGTTTTGCTTTTAAGCAGAAAACCCCAAAGTTGTTGACCATATTTTAAAAGATAAAAGCAGTCTAATGCTTTCTGTTTCCTATAACTTGTAGCCAGCTTCTTTCATTCGAAGATTGCTTCTAAAATTCCCCAGCGTAAGGCAAGCACAAGGACAGAAGCACTGAATAAACTTCCCACTAGGCATCAAAGAAGAAACAGAGCCAAAATGAACATGAGTGCAAAACCGTAATGATTATACAGTAAAACAGGATAAACAGTTTTGTTGCTATGTTGCGTAGGAGGAAACATAGTTTATGACTGCTTGGGGCTATATTAATTTTTAACTCAGTGGTTTTACAGAACATCAAAGCACATCATTAAAAATGTCTCCAAAATCAAAGTCACTCGCAATTTGTCAGAAGAGGAAGGAAAAAGGACTACTGCCATATGCCAAAAGTCCCAGTAAGAAAACAGGTTTACTTTCCTGTTAAATTCTGTGCTATACACAGCAGCTAGTTAATGTGGTATGAAAAATTGTACTAAATTAGTCCCAAAGGTGTACAAACTAAGGTCAAAAGTGAATTTGCAGCCCAGAGGACTTCTCAAGAAGAATGTTAAATTACTACAGCAGCTTTTCTACTCATTCTTCTAGCCCCCCCTAAGCCTAATTTTTGCCTTTAATCTTACATTCTGTTCTTGTCTTGAAATAGCTTGACCTTTTCAGTTATGCTTCCAATTAGTGCCTTAGTGTTAGGGATTGTAGCCAGGTGTTGATTACAGAATTTTTGGGGGCAGAGCAGTTGTTTGGTTTTTGATGAGCCACAGAAAGCCCAAGATCAGGGACATGAAACTGTCAGAAAGTTCTCAGGCAAATGGGCCCTATTGGTAACAACATTATTCTGCTCCTTCATCTCAGTGCAGGGCCAACAAGGTACAGCAGGCTGTATCCCAGTAAAGCAGTGGCTGCAGATTTTCAAAAGTCTATTTTTTCTACATCAAAGAATGAAAGAGCATCCAAGGGTAGAATTAAGAGAATAGAAATGGTGGAAAGTTTTTGTAAAGTGAGTAGCAGAAAGTCAGTGTAAACTTGACTCAGGACAAAAATCATTTCACTGACATATGAAATGTTATTCAGAAGCTCTGTACTCACTGACAAGAGGAACAGCAGTGAACTCTGTGCACATCCTAAGCTTTTCTTAAGCCTTGTTTTGCTACCAGGTCCATCCCTAACAAAAGGCATTACATGTGTGACAAAGAAATACACATTGGTACAATACAGCACAAAAATGGCTGTGGGTCAGGCAGCTGTGTGCAAAGCAAGCCTTTATTCTGCAATACCATCTGTTCCCCATACAAAATTTTCTCTGTAAGAGTTATAAATTGAATCAATCTAAACTATTTCATAAGCGTCTTATTTTTTTCATATCCTTCTGCTTTAATTAAAGAGTTCAGCTGCTTTAGCCTTTAAATTAAAAAAAGTACTGAAAAATATTTTTTTTATATTTATGAAGTTTATAACCTTCCTGCAAATAAAAATGTCACTGTAAATATCTGCTTAAGGATTTTCCATGTTTTCCAAGTAAGGAAAGCTTTATAGTCAACAGCAGAATGATCAGGAGATACAGCAATTTCTACCTGCTGTTTTTCAGGACTAAATACTTCCTGTACAGTTCTTCAAATTAGGACAATTAGGGTTGACTTTATCCAGAAACAACATAAGAAACACAAGTTCTTACAGGTTGATCTTTACTTAGTGTTGGTTGATCTTTGAAGATACTGAGTTTTAGATTACTGAAGTAAGCGACAGTTGACATTCATTAGACTATAGGCATAGGTAGATTCCAAAGCATACTTATGTAATCATTACTGCCTGAAGGTTCATAGTACATTTTTTAGTTTCCCCTAGGCAGAATTTTGAGGACATTACATTAGCATGCACACTTCCTAAAAGGTACAGAATGAATTAGAGAAATCTGGATTAAAAACACAGAAAACTAACAAATGTGGGTCCTACATATTTCACATAGTCTCCTTTTTGGTGTACCTCCTGTCCAGGCACATTATATTCAACTCCCCTGGTTCTAAGAACCCAGAGTTTGCCATGCTTTTTAATACCAGATATAAATTTGCTATTGAAAAACCCAGAAGACAACATATTAATTTTAAAAACAAGCAGTGGGCATTGAGGGGAACATCAGTTATTGCTGGTAGATCAATACATTATGCATACATGCCACTTAAAAGATGAGCTGATAACCTGAGCCTACTGAAATAAATGGGAATTTTGCAATTGCTTATCTTTCACGTTCTAGCAAAGAGAACAAGCTATATGTCAGAAACTAAGTGAAGATCCAAAATTTAAGCACAGGCAAGAACTAAGCAGCTATGACCTGGGATGAGTGGATACACTCTGTAGAATTCAGGATGTCAATGTGATTAATTAGGTTAAACTCTTTACTGGAGATCTGTTTCACTATGTTTGACCACCTCTTCCTAATGTCATGTATTGACTTGAAACTATAGCACTCAGCATTTCACACATTCCAGTGTGAAAAACATTACTCTTAACCACAACACAGTAAATAATTTGTTAACAAGAAGGACAAAAGATATTACCATGTTTAAGATAAAAAGTTAAAAGCAGAAAAAATGATGCTGCTGTGACAAATTTCTGTTTACTGAAGCTGCAAGGACTACCTGGCCTCTAAGTAATGGGACTGGAATTTTAGCACCACTGTATTTTTTAGAATTATATATCAAAAAGCATGAAGAGGAACAGCTGGGAGAGAAAGTGTACTGCTGTAGAACCATGCACAAATTCTGCCGTTTCACTCATTCTCTCCTATTACAAGTCTTCTCAAAACTGGTCTGCAATACAGCCAAATGGCAAATCCCAAACCAACTTCTGTGACGTACAGGTTCATTCACATCAGTAACAGCTAGTCACCTAAAGAACATCTGCAGACAGAACTGAAGAATCCCAGAGAGAAGCTTGAATATAGTAATGAAAATTGCATTAGAAGCTACACAAGTAAACTTTCCTCACTGGTCTATTTGTGCCTCCTTTACAAGTTCCCCTATTTTTATAGATGTACTCAATATTTGAGAAGAAAGTGTCCTTCAAAGCCCACATTTAAGGTAATTGCATCAGGTACAGAACATCTAGTAAATATTTTGTCTGAACGATGAGTAAAACTGATAATGTGCCTGTTACTTGTCTCACACATCACTGTAAGAAATCACAGATCACATTTTCTGGGCACCTGACAAAGGAAAAATATTTATCAACATATACTTCAGTACAAAGGAGTCCACTCCTGGTTATGACCAAGCTTGTATTTCTGGTCAAAGTAGCTTTCTGGAGACCACAACTTTTCCCTGGCTGCTCTCTCCCTAGGATCTCAGTTGTTTAGGATATGGCCTCTACTCTCACCTATGTAGCACCTTCTCTGCGTGCTCCTTTACACAAAGGGAGTCTTCTACAGCCAGTTTTCTGGCTGTCTTGCATTGCTAGGGCAGCATAATATTGCCACAGCAAGAGTGCCAGAATCCATCCTTCTATACTGGCTGTCTAAACTAAACAATCCCTGGCACTCTGACAATTTCTGTAATTATCTTCATGGGTCAAACTGTGTTCTACTTGACTAGCTCTTGATTGTCCTTAATTTTATTAAGGCTCTCCTATAGCTATTTTAGTAAGTTAAAACTCCACAGGTGGGCTGAGATGAACTGATGGTATTCAAACAACAGTGGCTAGAAGTTGGCACAGTGACCAGCACTGTTTTTCTATGACTTTTGTAGTCACTGAAAGCATATGAGTATGCACACACATGCACATTGTCATCCCAGAAACCACAGTAATATTTGTCAGAAATTAACAATAAGGCTATGGGTAACTACAGATGATTTTCCTTCTAGACACTGTGGACCAGTGCGTGGCTCTTGCTATTGCAATGATCTGGGGAAGATACAATCTCTTCACAATTTCATCTTTCTATAAAGGACACAACATGGACCTCAGCATTCATATCCTTGCATCTTTGTCAATCATTGACACTGGTGCAAATTAAGTCTCAAACACAGAAGGAAAGCACTATACTCAAGGTATAGCTGTCAATAGAAGCTGCAACCTGCATGAAAAGCTATTTACCAGGTTGACTGCTGAAGTACTGGTTGCTGCATTTCCCCAGGAAGGAGGATATGCAGGTTTAGGTACTGTTTACTCAGGGTGAACCCATGACTCCCATGAGAGGGAGGCATGCTGGTGGAAGGCCCTGGCCCTCCTGATGATCCAGCAGACAGCCAGGCACAGAAAAAGCAATGGGAACTGAAGGAGTAACCTTGAAGCTGGGGCTTCTCAGGGTAGTTGAAAGACAGGGCTGCAGTTCCTGCTCCTGGGTTTTGTTTGCAATGTGGTCCTTGTCCATGTAAAACACACATTTTATTTACATGTCTATACAAAATGCATACTCTACCCAATGGGCAGAATGCCTTAGTCAGGGGTTGCTCGCAGAGGGCATTTGCCTCAATTTAAGAGGTGTGAATTGTTGTTCACTTTCATCCAGACTGAGCTTTTGGCTTGAGGTAAATCCTCAGAACAGGCACCTCTGAGTGTACACAGACAACAGAGCTTCAGCACCCAGTACACTTTCAGGTTAAACAAGGAGGTACCTGGTGGAACTGGGCAGAAAGAATTCACTGTCTGGGATATAAAAACCCACTTACAGTGCTGGTTTTAAATATTCTAATAGCACAGACAAGAACTTTCACTGTGCCCTACTTTTGCCATTGCTGGGCTGTAATTTATAAATCAGCACAGTAAGAACCTGCTGATTTTGTATTCAGATTCAATATAATGTTCTAAACAGAATATTTACACCAACACCAAATGCAATCAACATAATTAGCACAAACAGTAGCTTGCTTAATATTTAGGTTATTAGCATATTTTGAATTAAAATATTATTAAGCAGATATTTCTCCAAAGACATTGTAATCACAATTTTTTTTTTTTTTTTGAGGCAGGGATTAATGGAATCTTTGAAGTTCATTTTGAAAGCAGCTGCAAGAATGTATTTCCCAAATCCTGTTAATTACCATGCCAGCCATGAGAAGTAATCCCTCTTTTTTCTGCAGGAAATGGAGGATTTGATCCTGCAAGGCTTATTTATAGGGGTAACTTATATGTGGACAAATAGTTGTCTTCAATTCAGCAGAATTACTCGCATGAGTAGAGTTGGAACCTCAATGTGGTACAGTGGAATTTCTCTAAACTGCATGTTAGGTTTTGTTCAGCAAAGGGCAAAGAGGGTAAAATCAACTACAGAATAAGCCTTCTTACACCACTTGCCAAAAATTACCTCAGCTCTCAGCTGGACATGGGTGATACAGCCTGTATCCCAATTACACTGGAAATTGATAAAGAGAAAAAAATCAAGGTGACCCAAGAGGAATATTTCAATTACATAAAAATTAAGATAGATGGCATAAAATGAAAAATGACTGAGGTTAAGGTGGTCCATTCTTTTTTCTATTATTTCTTATCTATTGGTAGCATCAGACCTGGCACTACATTTCCAGAAAGGGCATTTTTGGGCTGGAAACCTGCCTTAAGAACTACTTCCCAGTCTAGCCCAATCCAGCCGCACCTTCCCATCCCCAAGGCCTCATTTGTTTGGATGCAATTGTTTGCAAGGTCATACAGAAAATAGAAGCACTAAAATTATTCAAGTTAAAAATAACCCTTCAGCAAAGCTGTGTTGAAAACAATCATTGAAGGAATCCAGCTAAAAAAATACATAGTTTAATTGTTTATGTTGGTCATTTCAGTAAAGTGGCTGATGTCTGATCCACAAACAGTCATACCAGGGCAATGGAACAGGCAACAGACAGTATCACAGGGAGGAAGCACTGCAGTTTTGTTCCGGGAACTGAAAATCGGAGCAAGTCAACACTTCATACCACAAAACACAGCATGCTGTATCTACATGTGATGTTGCATTACCCCATAGCAATCTTTACTCTGCAAGGGAGCAAAACATGGAGCAACACAGGTACACTCATGCAGCCTAAATTACAACCCTTGGCAGGTACCTGTGCAGGCAAATACAGACAGTTAATGGCAACTGACTGTGGCATCTGATTAGGAGCAAAACAGAACCTTGGGGATCTGGGAAAAGCATTTGGATTCACATGGTATCTTGGGTATCCTTTAATATTAGCATCCCCAGATAGGAAGAGTGCCCTAAGCCAATTAAGGGGTCAGGATCCTTGCCTAGGCATAATATAACTGATTATGGATGGTGTTTTTGTAACAAAAATTGTATTTCATTCTTCCAAACCCTTCTGAAGTTTAAGGTAATTTAATTTGCTGATCTACAAACCCAGCTGTAATTGAGTTAAATGATGTCTTCAACGGACAGCTTGGCTTATTAATGGCAAAAGTCTGCACTGACAAATTGCTTCATATCTTATCATATTTGCTATCATTATTAAAACAGGCTGCTTCTTCCCAGACTGCAAAATTTCTGGTGTTTTTTCTGTTGGCATTTTTAGGTTTATTTCCAGTTGTACAATTACAAAAATTGTTCTCACTTTCTTCCTATTTCCCTACATATTTCAGAGGTAAAAAGATGTTATTATAGTCTGTTAGACTGCACTAGTAACTGGCCAGCCAGGTTTTTAAAAGGTATTAATTATGGCAGTTTCAAGTTGCCATGCAAAGGAACTTTCTGCCTTCACCCCAGGGCAAAGCCTTCTGATTTTCAAGACAAGAACAAGACAAAGCAGCAAGGATGTTTATGCGTCACTTACTCTACTCCTCAAATCCCCAGGCAGCCAGTCTAGTCACAGAGAGCAATTCCAAGCAGCCCCCCAGCCATCTGCAGTTATGACAGTAACTTCTTTGGGGCTATTCCAGTAGCAGGGGAATCACTGGACTGAGAGCATGCTGGAGCCTTGGCAAGGCACCCTGCCCAGGGGCTGCACAGAGAGATGACACAAACCTGTTATCTCTGGCTCTGTGCCACAAGGAGATTCATGTGAGGGGAACCCTGAACTGGTTGCTGAAGCTGCCTTGAAATGGGGCCTCACCTGACAGAGGATTTGTCCTGCATTGTTCAAATCTACATCAGAAATGACCCACTGAGACTTTGGGAAAGCTGCTTTATTTGAAGTGTGATGCAGTTCAAAGCCATCTTGGCACTATGAGTCTAAACTGCAGCCAAGCTATTAGAAACAACCTTGCCATACTAAAAAGGAAAATGGACAGGGTGATGCACAAGGTCACCTTGATTGCCAGGAATCAGGGACAACAATCAAATACACTCACATACAGCAAGCAAAAAAAAAGCCAGGTCACTAGCTCTGTCCAAGAGCTGGCCAAAAAATAGGGATTTCCACAAATCAGAAGCTCCCAGGACCCTGCAGCTGCTCAGTAAAATTGATGCTGCTATCAGCTTCATTGTCAATAGCAGCAGAGAAGATAAGAACGCACTTTTCACTGAGCAGCTGTAGTTCCCAGGGTCCCTGACCCCAGGACAGACCCACCAGGCTACCTGACAGTAAATGCTCTACAGTTCCTGTAGTGCCCCAGCTGTGGAACAAGTCCAGGGGAAACACGGTCGGGCAGATTCAGCAAAAGCTCCCCCACATTGTTTCAAACACTCTCCCTCCACAGAACTGTGTTTTGCAATTCAAGTTCAATGAAAACTTGCAGGTTTCTCCACTCCGAGTAGTCATCAGTCATTCCTTCCGTCTTCAGTCTCTTATGTATGAGGCTCCATTCTGCACTTTGTGCCTTGCATATGAAGTGAAAGAAAAGTGTTACCCAGCTAAACATTTTCACCTCATTGACACATGAACATGGCAAACCATCATACAATGCCATTAAAAAAGGACCCTAATGTGCTGCTCCAGAAGAGTCATGCATTTTGTTAATATCCTAACATACCCATTCTGTAACCAGACAGAAAATAGGTTCCTTACACATTTCATGCAGAAAGCAGGTAACGTTCACTTAGATCCAGCTATGTGCTACCTGACACACTGCAGTCAAAAACATCTATTAAAGGCTTACATGGCATGACCACAGGAAACATTGCTAGAATTCACATAATTTGCAACTTGGTTTTTTTGCATTTTACAACACTAATGCTAGATCCTTTGCTACCAATGTTTCTGCATCTGCAGATCCATCCCATAAATCCAGTTCCAAGATGGAAACACACCAAGCTTTTAGTCCAAGGCAAAGAATACAAAGCAGCACTCAAAAGCCCTGTGAAACAAAGAGAGGACCTCCTGTCATCTAGCTTAAGAGGTTCATACAGCTTGGCTTGGATGTCAGTGCTGTCCAGTAGCTCACAAAATATGCTGAAGGAAAGAAGTGATAGCTAGCCAAGTCTGACTGGTAAATTAAAATTGGCATGAAGCTGGCCTGCCTTAGGTATTTGGCTGCCCTGCTTAAAGTGCGGCACATGTGTGACAGCACATGCATTTTAAAGTGTGCCAAGCCAACAATGTGTTTGCTCTCTTCTCTGGTGGCGAGTGTGTATCTGTCAGATCTGAGTGGAGTAGTGGTATGTATGAAGCAGGTATGAAGCCACATGTCTTATTTTTCCACCACACCATCTGCAGAAAGATACCTGCCTAGCCATCTCCTCTTGCCTAGTATGCTTTTCCTCCTTCTTTCCTTCCTATCAAGTTAATGCTTCTAATTTGTAGCAGTTTATCTTGTATTAGTAAAATGTGAGGTAAAGGGAGACATGTTTGGAATTCAAGGAACCAGATTTCAATGTCATTTCGTATTTCCTTCCTGAATACCACATACTATCTCTTAAGTTCAAATAAAAGGCATTCTTCAGAGTATTTCAGTTAGTGTTAAAATTAGGTGCTTAAAAGGGTCAACATCCAGAGTATTCAGTATTTTAAAACAAAAATAATTTAAGCCTGGGGAATTGAAAGAGAAGCATATTTTCTACAAGAGAAAGGGAGAGAGATAGCAAGAATCCCATTACTTGAAACATTCAAGCTAGAGAATGAAAAGCCCTAGAACTCAAATGAAAGACATGCTTGTGATTTTTATGAGAATTATTTTTCTGTCTCTGTACCTTTCCCCTACTGCCCCATCCAAACTTGGATTTTATCATTTTCAAGTGTGTTTTCATGTTTAGCTAGGCATTACACTCTAGTTCATCTCAGGTAGGCTTCTGTCCTTCACCAGATTATGTTGCATCTGTCTAATGAAGTCCGCACTCACCTTGTTTGGTCCCTTTTAAAGGGAAGTCTACCTTGGCCATCCAAAGCCCAAATCCCTCTTCCCCTAGTAGAAGAGGGTACTCCTTATCTGATCAACCCAAGCTCACCCTACTGCCTATTGAGGGCTTTGCTGAAATACATTTGGCTTCTTAGTAGAGATGCAAAGGTACAGTAGTATATGGTTAGTGGCACCCATCAGGGATAAATCAGTTGAATAAGTCTGGATCAGAAACACCAATTCACTGAAGCCAAACTTTTTGTGGGAAAGTGCTATGATATCTATAAAAACATCCACACAAATCACTGGCCTTCCTTCATATACTGAGTGTCACTAGGAAAAGGTCCAATATCACCAAAATCCTCAGGAAGTCAAAGATGTCCTCAGACCTATTCATTTTTGCCTCATTTGCTTAGTTATACACTCACACCAGTGTAGGAGTTATGATCTTGATAGCCTTTTCCTTGAAATGTATCTTCTCCTGTAGTCAGAACACTGCCAACTACTATTTCAATGCCTGGTAATCCCTCTAGTGTTAGATTCATAGAGAACAAAGCATCACCAAGGCAGATTGACAGGCAGGTGCCTGGACCAGTGATACCTGCTGGGTAGCAAGCCTTATTTTGTAGGTCACAGGACAGAGATGCAAATCATCCCCAGGCATTAGCAGTGGGTACTGTCTGCTTTCCAGCACTCTGCCCAGTTATTTTGAAGCTGTGCAGATCCCTAATTTCCTTGGAAGTTCTCCTCCACCCCCTAAAAAAACAAGGCACTTTCTGTGAAAAACTGCTTCTCATGTGCTCTAATAGCTTCTGCTGGAGATGCTGACTTGACAGGACTGTTGCAACTGTCTCACTGATTCACTCCAGAAGAGCCTGCTAGCTCTTGTCAAGCTTAACAAGCTTTAGCATAACACAGAGTTGTCCTGTTTCCAGGGATAGCCCTAGTCAGTGCTAGCTTGGTCATTTCTGACCTGTGCTCCATCATTCCCAGGAAAGGTGCACCTATATACCTCCAAATACATCTATACCAGTGCGTACAGCTAGCCAGGTTCACTACAGTTCTCCCCTCTTCTTTACTTTTAGGAGATTCATGTTGTGCTGGGATGCAACACAACCTTCCCCCACTCAAGCACAGAGCAGTGCGTGCCCCTTCTGAGTTTACACCACTATAACCAGAACATTTGGTTCAGGTTTCTCTCATTCTACTGCCACAGCTTTCTAGTCCTGAGGGCACTGTGCAGCAGCTGGCTCCACAGCACAGCTAGAACCAAACCTGCCAGCCAAGGAACAGCAAATAAGGCTGGTGACAGAACAGGTCAGACATTTCCATCACGCATTTGGACACCAAGACTCTGCGTTAAGACACTAAATATACACTTGCATACATTTTGCCATAGTTAGAGCTCTGTGTCTCCACACATAGAAAATCTGAAGCACTCATACCTGGTGCCACCCTTCTCACCAGCTTGCTGTCTCAGTCCAGGAATCTTGTGAAGTCTCTAAAGTCAGACAGAGGCACACCACCTTTCACAGTTGGGTTTTTTTCCCCCCCCTTTTGTTTCTCACTTTCAGCTTTAACAAAAGAGATCTCTAACAATTTTGTCTACTATCAAGTACTCACTGTATCAGCTCCACCACTGGTTAAAGTCATGTTTCATGCACTATATACTAAGGTGATAATGTAAGAACATTCAGTGTCTATAAAATAATACTTTTCTCTTTAAGAGGAAAGACAGTTCAGCTGTAACTAATACTCAAGGCATGTAGGCAGACAATTTCCATTTCTCTGATTAAACTTGTGCTTCTTCCTCCAAATTCCATATTAGTGCATGAATAAAGCTATATCCACTTAGTATGAATTGATCAGATGAGATAGCACCAGCCAAAGACCTGGCCTATGTGACACTTGCCCAATTTACTTGTAAGTAGACTAGTCTGGTCTCAGAGGAGGCAGACATGGAGAGTGGGGATAAATTGTGACCTCAAATCCTGTCATTAATAATAAGTTTCACAATTGCAACGCTTCTGCAGTTGCTTGCACCGAGTTTATTCCATCAAGATTGCAATTTATTTTCCTATTTAGAGAAAGGTAGCCTATATAGTCTGTCTCTTCCAGCTCTTTCCATACAAAAAAATAAAGACTGATTTTCTTAATTAAAATTAGAGGGAAAGGAAGAAAAAGGATTTTTTAGTTATGATTGGACCTATTTTCTACTTATCTACCATGTATTTTTTTTTTTAGAAACCCAATGTCCAAACAACTGAAGAAAAAAACAGAACACCTTTTCTTAGAAAGAGGGAGAATATGTTATTCATCTTCATTAGAAGATCCTATGCCTTGCAGAGAAAGCAGCATTACATGACTTAGTGAATTTAAGGCTCTGTTGCAACTGACAGGATGAAGAAAGTCATGGTTTTTGTCTGATGCATGCAGCCACCTTCTCCTAATCCTCTTCAGCCAAGAAGTGGGCGTCTCACAATTTACATACCCAGTGTCTAGGCCTAGCCACACTATTACAATTTCTTCTGTAGCAAAGTTAGAGGTAAAACATGTAAACACTGAGACACATTTTCCAAGTCATACCTAAAAAAAAATAAAAAAGCAAGACAGATAATAGCAAACAGTGGCCTGGAAATCAAATATCTTATTCAAATCAATAAACAATCACCCAACAACCTTTGATGAAAAAGCCACCATTACTGTTGAAGTTAACTGCTACTATACACTGCATTTCATGATGAACATGATCTAGTTAATGCAGAAACTGTTTGAAGATGACCCTTATAAGCTTGCCAATGCATTATGAATTTAGGGATATTGGACTAGAAACTAACATGCCTTTGCAACCTGAAATGATATTCTATTATCAATTACTGCAGTATGAAAGTTGGAGTTTTCCTGTTTTATGAATGCAGGACTTTTTGCTTTAAGTTATTTTTAAAGGGAAACATGGTATCTGAAGCATACTATTAAAGCTAACTGTCCTTTAATAAAAGTGCTGTGTTATTTGAATCTGTTGGCATTCTTGCAATGTGTAAAAAACCAGTGTCCTTGTTTCTAAACAGTACATCTGCCAGTTTCAAATTAAGATCAATTTCCAGCCTCAATTTTAAGTGCTATTTTAGAAAGTGCCTGATCCCACTGAAACCACGCTGGTGGAAGGAGTAGGCAGAGTGACAGATCTAAAACTTATTGTTCTCCTTTCTTCCTCCTCTTTTAAGATGCAATTTACCACCCAGCTAATAAATAGATGCGAGTTAAAATTAAAAACTGGTGTTCGTGTTCCTTATCTGTCCCATCCCCATCCTATAATAGCTGCAGAATTTCTTCTTCCACCTTGCCACATTCTTGCTACACTTCTTCAATCTATACAGTTTTGACCTATTGTGGGTATAACCTCAGTGAAGCCAATAGTCAACAGTTGGGGGTCATGGCAGTATCTGAAAAATGCATCCAGAAGGGCCCCCTTAAGACAACTGGTGGGCTCAGACACTCCACTGGACTGCAAGCATCACACAAGAGAACAGTAGCTCCCTTGAACAAATATGGCATGTTTCCTCCCTACAAACAGCAGCGCTCTGATTTAGTGCTGTCAGGATTATTGGTGTACAATCCTCACTTCAGTGCTTAGTACAACTGGTTCTAAGACACTAAATACTATTTCAGTGGAAAAGATTCAGCTGAATTCAGGAGAGCAATCCATTTAAGAACCCCAGTTTTCCCATTTAACTACCTGAAGCAGCTACAGTTTCAGGCAGAAGCCTCCACATATGCCTAATGCTTCACACTTGGCCATGTCCCTCTCCTAACAGTCTCCTGGTGACCACACTTGTCCAAAGTGATAGAGACATGTTCCAGGTTCTCCCTCAACCTGGAGGGAAGAGGACACTGTCTGTTACTCTGCCAGCTTAGAGGCATGCCCAAACCGCCAGGCCATATGGTATTACCAGTTTTGAAAATAGCCATAGCAGAGACTGCCTTGGTTATTAGCATCTTAGACACACACACCCCCCTCCCCAAGGGCTGGTGAAGCTCAAATTTCAGAAGAAAGTCTTTGACACCAGTGTTCAGCCATGTCACCTTTCCAGTGAAGCCTCCATCTTTGTCAAGTTGTCTGCCTGGGTACCTCCCACTGAAGGTGATCTGAGCCCCAAAACAATGCTTCAGTACTCCAGGCTGCAGAGGAGAGCTGTCTGGATGAACATGCCCCACATGGCAGCTCATCCTCCATGAATGCCCTACATACCCCTATTACAGGTCACACGAGCACCGTTTATGATCCTTTTGAACGTAGACACAACACAGCAGTTGCTGCAGGATTCAAGAGCCCTGAGGCAACATAAGGCAAAGGTAAAGAGCTTGCTGTACTTAAAGGAAGAAACAAGACCTAGTGTTCTTTGTATTCAAAGCCTGACCAAAAAATCCCTACATTTATGCAGAGATCAAGTCCCCAGCTCTTAGCCTCCCCAGCTAAGAGACCTAAGCACTCTACAGACTCCTAACAGCTCTCCTCTTCTGTCTTACAAATTTTGTGTGCCTGGTTGGTTGTTGCCTGTATCAAAACGAAAGCTAGGATATTCTTGCTACTGTCTGGTAGTTAGGCTGCTCCTCAAATATATAAAGCTGCTGGCTCAAACCCTGCCTTAGGTGGTGTGCATCAGCACCCTGGCAATCAGTACAGCACTTCACTCACATTGTGTAAGGGTCTTCCAATGCAAGTTCTTCTCTTAAATCACTGGTGCCTCAGGCATGTGGACTGATTAGGTAGATTTCCTGAATGGCTCTCCCAAAGTCAGACACCTAAATAACACATGTTAAAGCTGAACTCCTCTCCTACACCAGCAATATCACTCTGACCCTTTAATACCAAAAGGAAATAAATGCATCCAACAAGGCAATCTCTGCTAATGCTATTTTAAGCTCCAACTCCTTGCACATGTGCTTCATCCCTGAACCACTGGAACAGCATCCAGGGCTGTAACACCATATTGTTTAAATGCACTCCTTCCCAAATCCACACCTGATTCCTGATGACAACCAGAATCATTCAACACAGGAGGCAAGAGTGGCAGTAAATGTCGTAAAAATGTTTGTGTGATGAAATGCTTCTTATGAACCTTCATGCCAGGCACTGTCACCATGACCAGACATCATCTGCAACATGTCAGATAGTTAAATGAAAATGACTGATGACAGGGTTCCCTCTGGTGAATCAAATTTATGCCAGTTTGAGCCTACAGGCTCTCTGGTAAAACTACTGGCTGTGAATAGCGATTTGGCATTGGTCTACAAGCCCATTGCCCAAGATTACTTCCCCCAGTTCATCCTATGTGACCACATATCTTTAATGGAAGAAGGGCTGCATCTCATGGGTGCTCACTGTCAGCAGCTGATATTTTCCAGCATGGCTTTTCTCTCTAGGCTCATTAAAAATAACAGAAAACATCTGCAGACCTAAAGAAAAGGCTCCTTAGTTATTTGAGGACATACTTTCAAAGCTACTTCAACACCTAAAAATGCATTTCAGTATATAAGGACATTCCTGAGAAGTTCCCCATACACCTAAGTGATCCATCTGCCATGAAAACTAAGCAGCAGGAAGCACTAACCATGTTTTGCAATGCTACTAGGTAAACTCTTATACCTCAAGTTCACTGTAACTAGTTACAGGGCCAGACTTCTGCCCAGCAGACAGAGCATCTTAAACATTTTCAGACAAATTTTGCAAAGGAAGAAGTGTAGGGTTTTTCTGTAGAAGAGTTCTCTACCCTTACTCAAAAAAAAGTTAGCTGCTAGAAAATAGGAAAGTACTCTAGTCAGATGAACAGCTGCTTCCTGTTCAGTTTTCTCTACCAGGAGACTGGTAATCACTGCCCATAAACAGGAAGTAAGTTAATTTTGCTTGAAGCAGTAAAATAAGAACCCATGCAACATCTCAGGAAATACCTTGAGGGATACAAAAGCTCTTTTCAGAGATTTCTGAAACCGCATTTCAAGCTCCACTCAAATCCTGACAATTGTTAGCACAAAGCAAAAAAACCTTTCCCACCCTCCCAACACCATTCTATTTAGGATAATCTTTTGATGGCTCTAGTTGAGCCTCTTTTCAATCACCCTGGCCTCAGATTTTCTAGCAGATTAAAAAAAAGAAAATAAAAATATTTTTCAGTTACAGCATTACAACTGAAATCCACCAAGACCCCCATCCAAATACAGCAAACAGATGTCTAAGGAGCTTGCTTTCTGCTGATCTTTTTTGCCTCATTTTTTTAACAGTCTTTTTCAGTGAGATGGTTTGGGGTGGTCCAGTTGGTTCCATCTGCCTTGTGGAAAAAGAATCATCTTTTGATTAATAGCTAACAGGCAAATAACAGCAAGGAAGCTTTTCTCCATTGGAACTGTGAGCGACAAACTCTCCAATGTCAGGCAAATGACAGTAGCACTGAAGACACCGAGTACAGTGCTAAGTGTCATACATACAGGGCTTAGTGCTGTGCCAGAGCAAGAGACATCTTCCAGCTCTGAGGGTTTGCTAGGAATACTGTTCTGTGAGGCACAAGGAAATGTATTATGAATAGAGAGCCCTTATGCTGGTATCAGGGAGGATCTTGATGTTCATCAGGACTTAAAATCCAAAGGGCAAGCAATCTAATTCAAACTATGAAGGGGTAATTACTGAGCAAATACAACCCAGCACAGGGCAATAACAGGAGTGCCTTGTACAGTTACAGTAAGTACAGCAGTATCACCCAATCATTACTCCTTACTAGATTTTTTTTTTCCCCCCAAATGCTATCTTTAAGGAGCAGAATAGTGTTGTATCTCACAGAACACTTCAGATAGCCTAGGTGGCAAAGGGACAGTGACTGCAAAAGAAACCCCATGCTGCATGAACTCTTATCTAGTTGATATAAATACAGGCAGCAGCTGAGAAGAGGTCATGGACAGCCTGGTGCATTACACCTGGACTGCCTGATCCCTGCAAGCAGCAGAAAAGCACAATGAGGATTTCCTCTGCTTTCCCCATTTGGCCTGACCTGCAAGCCAAGATGTAAGCTTCTCCTCATAAATCCCTGCACCAGAGACCATGCTACTACACTGCTTTTTGTCTCAGGTTTACACCTCATCTAAAAATACAGCTGAGTAACACCTGCACAGCAACTAGTCAAAACTTATTTGGCATTGCTCTTAAATTTTACTCTTGCTGCTAAGAACAGAATACCCATTTGTTAATGAAGCAGCAGGTCTTGTATAACAGGAAATAGCCTCCAAAAATAGGTGCTGGGTAAGGTGTAGTTACAGGTATCTCTACTGATTCCCAAAGAAAGAGTTGCACTAGAGAATGAGGGCTCTGCCAGCTGAACCTGCCCAGCATTTGACTGACTGCACTATCAAGTAGCCATCACACCTGACACCACCTTTAACAAAAATACTAGTTTGCCCCAGAGAACTCTTCCACTGCAAAAAACCCACAGTGAAAATTTTCCACTTATTTATTTACAGGGGCACAAGTGATCCTTACATGTTTGGCACTATTTACATTTTTTTCCTTAATTGCAATCCTTCCCCAGACACTATTTATAAAGTTTACATCAGCACCCAACTCTAAACGTGGCATTTTTTCCCCAAGATCTCTAGCAGATAACTTTCACACAACTTCACACATCTGTCTTTCTGCATAGGAAAGCATTAAATGCATCCGTAAATTATTGGGTTTTTTTTTTAATAAGGGATTCTTCACTGGTGTGCATGGTCCTTCAAAGGGCAAAAGACTGCCTTGTTTTATGCATCGAAGGAGCATACCCACCTGTGGAGATATGTTTATCAGAAGACAGGGCTTAGCAGAAGCTACGGATTTCAGACCCCCCACCCAGCGAAGAGACACCGCTCAGGTCCACCAGCTCTGCCGGCAAGTCCAGCAGACCCTCAGCGGTTTCCCCGCCCGGGAAGCACCCGGCCCTCCCCAGCCGCCCTTCGAAAAGGGAAGGTCACGCTCGACGCCAAGCGCTCCCCGCACTCCAGCCTCCCCGGCCGGCTTTCCGAGGGGCTGCGGCGGTCTCCCCGCCGCGAGCCCGCCCAACGGCCGCCCGCGAGCCCGCCCAACGGCCGCTCACCTCGCTCATGTCTCGCGGCAGCCCGGCTCGCAGCAGCCCGCCCGGCACAGCGCTCCCGCCGCCCCGCGCCGCCCGTTAAGAAGCGGCGCCCCGCGCCCAGCCTGGCCCGCGCCAGCCAATGAGCGCCGCTCCCGCGCCGAGCCCCCCGCTCCCCTATCCGAGAGGGCGCGGCGCCCCCTGGCGGCCGCGGCGGCGGCTCGGGAGCGGCACCGGGGCGGAGGGGGGGGGGTCCCCCCGTCCCGCGCAGCCGGGAACGCGCCCCCGCCGCCGCCTCCTGGGCCCAGCGGGCATGGCGGAGGCCCTGAGGCAGGAGGCCCTCTCGTCCTCAGCAGCGGTGACAAGCAGCGGGACCGCTGCTTTCCCCGAACGCCCGGCGCAAGCGGCGCTCGCTCCCCTGTGGGGCGGTCCCCGCCGAGGAAAGAGAGGGTCACCGAGGGAGGCAGCTGGAGGGGCTGGGGATGGGCCCGGCCGCCCCGTTGGGGCTGGGAGCGGCCCTTCAGACCGTACGTGCTGGAGGTAGGCTGAGAATGCGGATTAGTGCGTGCGGATCGGATCAAATGGTCAAAGTTGGGCGGCTCGCTCTGCCACCCGCCATGGTTCTTTATTACTGAGGAGCTCAGCAAGTCGTAACGTGAGTCCCACTGCCATTTCTGTTAAAATAATTCTGCGGCATTTCTTCATCTATCTGCTTTCGCAGATACATGGGAAAAAGTCCTTCTGATAGTTTTTCTGAACGAATAATTAAAACAGAACTTTGGAAAGTGTGCAGTTACACTCCAGCATCCATCTTTTGATGGAGCACGATTACTATATTTGGCAATACACATTCAGATGCTCTGACTCATGTATCTGTGAAGAAATATAGATTCAATTTGCTCTGGGAATGCATTTAACTCCCTCAAATTTTTCTCAAATCAATAAAAAAGTTAGCGCATTATTTTGGAGAGCCTGAGAAGCTTGCCAAACCTTTCGACTTCCAGGGACTACCTTGCAGCAACTTCTTCTCTTCATCAAAATCTTATGTTCAGGGCCAGGCTTAATAGAGACAGTGAAATAAATTTTGTGAGACCTTTCTGGAAAATGCCTTTCCCCTTTGAGTCGCAGAGCTGTAGAAGCTGCAGCTTCACCTTCCCGTACCACCGATCAGTAGATGGGCAGAGACGGAGGGGCACGTGGAGCCCTCCCATTCCAGTCACTGCTGCCACAGCTTTCGGTCTGCTCCTGCCTGGCCCTTGCCTGGCCATGTGCTCCTTCCCCAGCTGGAGCAGGATGGGGTCCTCCACCTGAGGATGAGGAGGCTCCACAGGCAGTGGAACCAGGGACATGTATCCTGGGAAAGATATAGAGATGCTGCCCGGATGTGTAGGGGTGGGATCAGGAAGCTAAGGCACAGTTGGAGCTGAATTTGGCAAAGGATGCAAAGAATAATAAGAAGGGCTTCTACACATATGTTGGCCAGAAAAGGAAGATTAAAGAAAATGTAGCCTCCTGGTAAATGGGAGAGCTGGTGACAACAAACACGGAGAAAGCTGGGGTACTCAACAAATTATTTGTCTCAGTTTTCAGTGGTAATCTCTCTTCCCACATCTCTCAGACCCCTGAACCTCAAGGCAGGGACTAGGGGAATGAAATCCCTCCCATCGACAGTGAAGATCAGGTTTGAGATCCCCTGAAGAACCTGAACATACACCAGTCCGTGGGACGTGACAAGATGCATCCCAGGGTCCTGAGAGAATTGGCTGATGTAGTTGCCAAGCCACGCTCCATCATATTTGAAAAGTCATGGCAGTGAGGGGAAGTCCCCAGTGACTGGAGAAAGAGAAACATCACATCCATTTTTAAAAAGGGTAAAAAGGAGGACCCTGGGAACTACCGACCAGTCAGCTTCACCTCTGTGCCCAGTAAGATCATGAAGCAGATCCTCCTGGAACACATTTCAAAACATAAGGAAGACCGGGAGGTGATTAGGGACAGCCAACATGGCTTCACCAAGGACAAATCATGCCTGACTAATCTAGTGACCTTCTACGATGGAGTGGCTGAATCAGTGGACAGGATAAGGTCTACAGATGTCATCTACCTGGACTTACGTAAGGCCGTTGATATGGTCCCCCGCAATATTCTTGCTGCTAAATTAGAGAAACATGGGTTTGATGGATGGACTGTTAGACAGATAAAGAATTGGCTGGATGGCCACATCTAAAGAGTTACAGTCAATGGTTCAATGTCCAGGTGGACAACAGTAATGAGTGGTGTCCCTCAGGGGTCTGTACAGGGACAAATACTATTTAATATCTTCATTAACAACATACATAGACAGGGGGATTGAGTGCACCTTCAACAAGTTTGCAGATGACACCAAGCTGTGTGGTGTGGTCGACATGCTGGAGGGAAGGGACGCCATCCAGAGGGACCTTGACAGGCTTGAGGAGTGGGCCCATGTGAACCTCATGAAGTCCAACAAGGCCAAGTGGAAGGTCCTGCACCTGTGTCAGGGCAATCTCCAGTATCAATACAGGCTGGGGGATGAAGGGATTGAGAGCAGCCCTGCAGAGAAGGACTCGGGGGTACTGGTGGATGAAAAGCTGGACATGAGCCGGCAATATGCGCTCGCAGCCCAGAAAGCCAGCCGTACCCTGGGCTGCATCAAAAGCAGCGTGACCAGCAGGTCGAGGGAGGTGATTCTGCCCCTCTGCTCCGCTCTGGTGAGACCCCACCTGGAGTACTGCGTCCAGCTCTGGGGTCCTCAGCACAGGAAAGACATGGACCTGATGGAGGAGGGCCATGAAAATGATTGGAGGACTGGAACACCTCACCTGTAAAGACAGGCTGAGAGAGTTGGGTCTTTTCAGCCTGGAGAAGAGAAGGCCCTGGGCAGACCTTATTGTGGCCTTTCAATATATGAAAGGGGCTTATAAGAAAGATGTAGAGAGACTTTTTACCAGGGCCTGCACAGGGCTGTGGACGTGGGGTGTGAGGCAGAAGGGCAGAAATGTGGAGGGGGACAGGCTGGTGTGGGGGTTGATAACAGGAGGGTGGAAGATGCATGGTTTGCCTCCTGCTTCCTTCAGGGTGCTAGGAAGGCAGAGGAAGCTGAGGGCACGAGCTGAAAACGGACACTGGAGACCTCAGCCACAGAAGGAGGTGAACTGTCTCTGAAGAAGGAAGAGCGCTGCCTTTTATTTCACTTGGGCTCCCAGGTTGGCAAGACCTGACCTCCCTACCTTTGTAAATGCGTTCATATCCGTTTACTTGGACTGATAAACATGTTATTGTATCAGCTCAGAAAATTGGTGCCCTGACTTCTGGGCAGGAATAAAATGCTAAATCATGATTTATTCTTATTCTGGAGAAACTTGCTGGCTCCTGACAAGGGAAGAGCCCGTGCAGTTCTTCTCAGTCGCTGATGTGATTACTAGACTAAGCCAGCCACTGGGACTTTCATGGTCTTGATTTTGAGTAAGGACATCTGGGATCCCAGTCTTGCAGGGAAATAGATTTATAGGTATAAGTTAAGTATGAATCCAGCCATTCACAATTGGGGATCTCTGTACTGCAGGGACTCTACTTTTTATGAATTTGAAGCCTGACAAGGTATCCCCCCCCCCCCCCCTTTTTTTTGAGGCTTCTCCAAGTTACTAGTGATAATAAAAAAGGGGGAAGACCTCATTTAAAATATCATCTTTGGTACTCTTTCATTATACTATTATTCCCAGGACTTCCACCAGCATCTGACATTTTTAAAAATTGACATTAATTGTCCCAGCTCTTGTTGTGAGTGGACCATAAACACGGTAAGAGTGCATTGCATGAGTAGCTTCAGGAGTGTCAATACAGTGTAAGGACCCAAAGTAAATATGATGAAGTTTAGCCCCTGAAGAAGCTATGTATTATGTGACAACATTTTCCAGTGAAAAGTAATTGTGGGTGCATTGCATTAGTATTTGTATTGTGACAGGCGTGCCATTGATCTGTGAGCTTATAGGTACAAGGCACAATGCTAACACAAATTATTAAAGTGGTATTTCTGACCAAAGGGCTCACAATCACATAGTAAGTGATACAGACCACTGAGAGAAAAATCTTTTCAGTTCCCATTGACACTGATAGGAGTCCTATTGGTCTCACTCTTCATCATCAAAATAAATGTGTCAAATTCAAGCAGAAAATCCAACGGTGATAATTCAGGCTGTTCTCCACTGTGCACAGAGGAGCATGTTAGCAGAGAAAGCTCTTTGCACTAGATTCATCAGGGGAACATCTAATGGTTTTATTTCCTAACCTGTTTTGAGGAGTTCACAGCTTCCAAGAGAAGCACACTGGAGAGCACACTAAGCTGCACTGGGGGAAGCCCAGAGGTCCCACGGCACTCATCCCCATGCCCTCACTACAGCGCCCACCCACTGCAGGATGTCCTGCAGTCCCAGTTCAGTACCTGTGGGCAGGATTGATGTGAGCTGGCATTTTGAGGAATAAGCTGCCCAGATTAGCTAGTGAGAGAAGTGGAGGAGGGTGGAAATCCCTCTCTTCTTGGGGCCCAGTGTTAAATTTGAGTTTATAGCCAGGCGCTGAGTTTGCTCTTTTCAAATACAGCACCAAGCATGGTTTCTTCTTCTAGAGCAATGATGCTGGGGGTGATGGCAGTGCCCTCCATGCAATGATTCGCTGCTCTGAGGACAACTTGCATATATTGCAGCATGCAGTCATAGTATAAGATGCATAAGCCACCCTCAGGTTCCTGAGTTAGCACAGGACTCTCCTCTCCCCGGTGACAGCCCCCCATAGAAATGCATCTCTTCTCTCTCTCCCTCTCCCTCTGAACAAATCTTGTTCCCTGCCTCCCAGATTTGCATATCATACACTGGAGAACACTTCCACAGCCAACCAAAGCAATCTAGATATAAACTGGGGACTGAAATGCATATGTGCCTCTCCTACTTGTTAGTGTAGACCTACGGAACTCAATAGCTTTTGAATGTACATGCACACCAACACACAGATCTAATCTTGGGTACAACCAAGATTGTTGCTCGGACATTTTTATTTACGAGCCAGCTTAGTTTGACATGTCTTGAGTTCTGGAAATGCATCAGCGATTTGAATTTTTCAGAAGGATCTAAGAACAAAGATAACCCTAATATTTGTTTTATTTATATTCTGTCATTTATGCTGTCTGATGGCACCAGGTTTTAGTTTTGAGGTACCCCTTTGCTGGCAGCCTTTCTAACCTATGGTAATCCTTTAACTTAAAGGTGCCCCAAAGCTCAGCTTTTACTTAAGTGCACAGCTAAATAGTGACACTTTTAAATAGAGAAAATGTTCTAAGCTAATCTATTTTCAAGAGCCGTTATATTCTGAAAATTGACTATTAAAATACCACCTTCTTATTCGTCATGTCTGCACTCGGTATATGTTCAATCTTGTCTGCTGGCATATGACTGCAATTTTACTGCCTTTTACTCCCACTTACCTGAAAGACTCAGCAGAGAGAAGAGCATCTGAGCTGGATCCTGAAACAGAAAGCATCACAGGCTTCCAAGGAGTTTCACCTGTGCAAGGGAACTGAAGATGGCTCTTCTCTGCAAGACTGAGCAATCCACAATTGGTGAACTATGTATTGCACGTATGTGACAAAAGAGCTAATTGTATGCTCACTCTTTGTAACTGGCAATGACACACAACTGCACAGTCTTGCCTCACCTTAAATACTGCCATTGAAGGCATCTACTAAGTGAAGTGGTTTTACTGGAAGTCTGATTAGCTGCAGAATCGCTCCAGAAGGGGAAGATGACTGCTTAGGCTGTTATATTTTTCAGTCAAAATTTGATTTAAATCAAATCAAACAAAATGAAAATGTGCCTGTGCCTTGAAAGGTGTTCCATATTCCATCAGTGCAGAGCCACTCTGTTTGGTAGAATATATTTGAATTTTGACTGTGACTGCAGAAACTGACATTTCCCAGCACTTGAGGTCGGTACACTGAAATGAAACCTATGCCTCTTGCTGGTTTTACACTCTATGAATTTTTGAAGAGAGGGAACAATTTCACACAAACTTTCTGAAAGAAAAAAGTCTGTGTTGCAGCTGAAATCAAGGATGTTGATTTCAAATGGAAAGCTTTCTTTTCAGAAAGGCGTGTGCCTTTGAATACTGGGAAATAGAAGGGGATCTGGAACGTGACCTTAATTATAGAGAACATGCTGTAATTATAGGCTTTGGTTTGCTCCTTGATAGTAATAGATTTAACAAGCATAGTCCTAGAACTGTACGATGTGTGACTGGTCATTCATACATATCAGCTAATTTGCCCAAGTAAAAAAATTAAAATGTAGAAAAAAGACAGTTTCCACAGGTTTAACTCCCATTAGTATGTCTCTTTACTTTTTAATTAAGAAGCTAATGGCTGTGGGTAGTAACAAAATACCTTTGAAGATCTGGGCCTTGGGGCCTTTGTTACAACCTAACCTTTGTTCCCATGCAAGAGGAATGAGTTAATGGTTCCAGCAAAATCTTTTCGCTGTCGATGTCACAAAAATATCAAATATAATTTGGAAAAATTGAGTCTTTTCTCCGGAGAGTTACATGACATGACTTACTGTACAGTGTGAGTCATCTTCTATCCTAAAAAAAATGTCCAAACCACCCAAATATAAGTGTTGATTCTTTAGTCTGGCCATTGAATTTTGAAGGGTGTAATTCACAGATGTGTCCTTAACTTTGGTGTAAAGAAAGTCATTCTCAGTTTAAGCCAAATTCCCTAAATATTTCAAAGCCTGAAAAGTGTTGTGGGGTTTGACTTTTTGATTGGCTCTGTTCTGCAGAAGCCAGAGGATGTGAAAATGTATAGCATTGAGCTGTTACTTGGCACCTACCCATGGCAGTTAACTTCTTAATTAAAAGGTAAAAAGACATAATTATCAGTTAACAATTTTCAATCTCTGTACAGACAAAGGAATTAATGTGATTAAAAAGATCCACAATTATAACTTGCAGTATGGAGAGATAAGGAAGTTTAAAGTATACTCCTCTTACTTTACTTCAGTGACTTTGGGGAAATTAAGGTTAAGGGCAAATTTTCTGTGCTCAGCATCTCTTTCTGTGCCCTTTAGATTAAACAAACAAAGAGAAAATCAAACTCTTTCTCCCCAAAATTCTCAGTGGCATCTTACAGAAATAAAGAATTTCTTTCTAGTACAAGCTGAGAGCATTAGGTGCTGCATATATATGTATATATGTATTTATGTATGTATGTATGCTGCATATGTCAGGATGAAATAAGACTTCCAGGAGAGTCCCATTGGCTCTTGACCGTTGCAGAGGGGTCAGGGAACCTTTTCCCCTTTGTTTACTCCCTAAATCCTTATTCAGCTCAGAGAATGGATCTAGAAGACTGCTAGCTTCTAGAAGGGGCTGAAGTATATTGCAAAGGTAACATTACTGCCGGTATTAACCTCTGCATGAAGCTCAGGCATCACAGTCTTGTCTCCTACCCCTGCTGCAGAACGCTGGTTTGACCAAAAATGAAGGGTAGTGCTATCAGACCCCTTCCACTGTGCACGACCCAGCAGTGCTGCTGGGACTGCTGGAGCTGCTGGATTTTTTTTTTTTTTTTTTTTGGTCTCTACAACAGCATAAAGCTGAAGTTCAGAAGAGTTTCTGTCCTGTTTCTTTTTCATCTTTAGACAGAGCAGAGGCTTCAAAGCAACCTCTGATCTTTGTGTTGTAGCACTCCCAATTTTTGCCAGACATTTTACAGGAAAAAATAAAAAGTCAAGACACTCAAACCCTTTCTTTCCACTTACCCCAGAAACCTTTTTAGTGCTGTATTGATAGTAATTATGCATAACATATTCCAGTAAAAGGAAGTTAAAGTCATCAGGTCAAGTGATCCATAATTAGCAGCTGCCAAAATGAGGATACCAATGTGAATGTACTTCATCTCTGCTCTTCCCTCATGCGAATACATGTTGGGTTTCTTCACTTTCTCAGAGGACAGGAGCTTGCCTCTGCTGTGCAGGGTGGACCAGGTTAGGGCACAGTTCAAGACCGAGCAGTTAGCTGGAGAGGGAAAACCTTATCAATGTTCAGTCAAGGACTCACGCATAGGAAGGTCAATAAAAGGGAGGATTTGCCTCTATTGCTAAATATCTTCCTTAAAATATATTTATGGATTGATATGTGAAGCTTTGGAGTTCTCAGCCTCAGCATCTGGGGCCTTTTGACCCTTACATACTTGGTTTTTAAATGGAGCTGGTTACAATTAACATTACATACAATGTTGGCTGGAGGTAGGAAGCATGATATGGACTTGATACTTCAAGAGGTCCCTTCTAGGTCTGTTTCCTACATTTAGTTTATTCCCAAAATGGGATCTCTTCCACTTATCAAGGTAAAGATATTTACTTAACATTCAGAAATTGAGCTAGTCAAAGAAAATGTAAGATCAGCACTTCTAAATTTCCGAGCTGTGAAGTGCAACAACAGACTGAGACAGATTGTGCTGGCTTCTAGAAATACCCATTTAGTAATGGGCATGCTCAGAGACCCAAAACCGGGCACTTTAACACAGCCTGTTCTGTGCCACTGAGTTAAATCTCTCCTTTTAGCAACGGTTAGTTTGCCGAGAGGAGTATGAGGCATGGAAAGGAAAGGAGACATAAAGTATGCAAGAAAAAAACAGCTGTGCGTGTTCAGCATCTAAAGACCTAAGCTGATGAATAGGTGTAGCTAATTTGGCTGAATCTTTTTTAATGAAATTATTTGCATTTTTTATGTTAAGAAATGATAAAATGGAGGTGGAAATAAAAGCAACTCCCGGCTAACTGATGGGAATGGACGACCCCTCACTAAAAGCACCTCACTTTTAACAGAAAGAAATCCTTAGTTCTGTTTCCTTCATCTTTCTTCTACAATGTCTGTGTTACCAATAATAACACCTCATTTAGCTATTTCCTATGGGCTAACAGTGACATTTCAGTTTAATGGTTGATGACTTTTCTGGGGGCCCTGTCCACCTTCTATCCTTGCTAGAAAGTGCTTGCTCTGACCCAGTATCTTTAATTGAGGTGTCATTAAGTAAAGGTTCTTGTAAAGGTCAACATAACTCTGAAATAGATTCATGAACACAAAAGAGATATGCTTCTTTGTCCTGACTCACTGCAGTGCCATTTTATTCAGCACAGAGTTTTCCTTGGTGGTATTTCCAAAGCACCATCAGAAGGTGAGTTTGGAAGGGCTGGGCTCTCAGGGATCTCTCTGTGGACCATGAAAATACAAGTTTCCCCTGAGGCACTTCCAGGACACAACTGACCACCCTGATCTGTGTCCTCGCAGAGCATCTCTCTCTCCCCTCTCCCTCTCCTTTAACTTTCTAGTTGGATGAGGGAAAAGAAAGCACCCAAAACTTTTTTTAGCCATTGTGGATATACCCTTAAGGGCTGGCACAGAAACCCTTCCCCTGAAAGATGTTAAGTCTTCTACGGATGGCAATGGGGGAGGGTGAGAACAAGGCCAAGCCGTGGGATGCCCCAGTTCCAACCTCACAGTCTGTGTGTCTGGCACTGTGCAGCTTCTACAATTTTTTCTTCTTATCTTCCCTCTTTAAAATGCAAGCTAGGTCACATGTAGCTTGTTCAATGCTGCTGCACAGAAATTTAAAAAACCTGTATCATGTTACTTAGGTTAGAAAAAAAGCGCAGTTAGATTTAATGCATTCTTGTGTAGTTGGTTTGTCCCTGTGCAGCTCTAGTGCAATGAAGCATAGAGGGGTCTAGCATTTACCCTGGTACACTATGATTTGACCAAAACAAAAGTCCAGTACGTACTCCCTCAAATGATCAGAAAGAAAATCATTTTGAGTCAGTTAGAAGCAGTTCAGGCACTACAGTGGACTTGGCAGCATGATGGAGCACTGGCTGTGGCCCTAATGGACTAAGTAGCTCTGATCTCAGCTGCAAAATTCAGTAGCAATACTGGATTTACATTTTTTTCAGGCATTTTGTTTTTATGAATAATAAGTAGGTTCATTTATATAAATTACTCGAAGGAGTTTGTGAAGGTCAGTGGAATCTAATCCCAGGTTCTCTTAAATATTTAGTTTATCATCTCTTTGTATTTTAAGTTTCAGAAGCTAAAACTTTAATGATGTTATGCAACTGTAAACAGATGAGTTCACCTGATATTGAGGAAGGGAAGGGTATTAAATAACATACCTCTTATCCAGGAAAGGCCAAAAACTTGCTAGCTTCTTTTACTGAGGGCATTGCCATTTTGTTGAGCATTTATCTACCTTGTTTCATGTTTCAAACAGATTCGTAGAATCAAAGAATAATTTAGGTCAAAAGGGATCTCTGGAGTTCGTCAGATTCCCCAAGCCCAGTGTAGGGCCAGCATCAGTGAGATCCTTATGTTGCCCCAGGAACAGCTATGAAATACAGCCTACATAAGGAAAGGTGGTGCAACCATTTGATATAAGTTTCTGGACACCATGTGCAAGGCATTCTGACCTAGAGCCTGGAATTTTTTGTTTGTTTGTGTGTTTGTATTAGCTTTGTCAATAATGCATTGTTATGTTGCCAGGTGGCGTGGAATTAGATATATGAAAATATTTTTATACACATTTCAGATGAGTAAAGAGGGCTTCTATGTGTACAATAAACCCACTGTAGTTCCCACCTCTAGCACATTTTCTGTATTTGCAGGAATATCTCAGCAGTCGTAATACACACTATCCGGGTTCGCCCTGCCATCTGGTCACAAGTTGTTCCTTGGGTGGAGAACCAGCCTATGTCATGCCCTGGTTCTGGAGTTACATCAGAACACGGCTGTGCCAATCTCCCCCTGCACGTGCCTCTCTAGAGGCCGCAGCACTTCTTGGGCTTTGAAGTATGCCCAAGTTTTCTGGGAGGGAGAAAACCTTCAAATCCAGGGCCTGAGGGCAAGGGCTGCCTGATGTTGGACCTCTCTTACCCTGGTGCTGGAGGAAAACCTGCCAGTCCTGCACTAGCCTGTACAGGTGACTCAGGATCTTTAATGAGTTCTGAAGCTTTTCTTCCTAATGGGATTTTCTGTTGTTGTTTGTTCTTGAGAGCTCAGTTTGATGAGACACTGATCAGGGCAAGGACTGAGAAGTAGGTGAAAGCATATTGTATACATATCCTCAGGCTCTTGGGTGATACTCACTAATACCTCATTAAACAGGATGGTTAATGACACTCTCAGTACTGCATCTGTAAGCAGTTTGCTACTCATCTGCTTAGCCCACATTTAAATTCAGTATTAAAAAGCAGTGACACAATACTATCGCTAACCTATGCACCATATCTCAGCAATATATGGGGTTCAGTGGGAAAAGGCAATTATGATTAGTATAAAACTGGAAAACAAGTAACACATGATTTGGCTCTGGGGAGAGCTGTTAGCAGCATAGGCCAGTATCTTGTCTCAGTCACTCCAGAGGATCTTCAGTGTAGTGTCTTTAAACAAAATTGTTTCAAATGAATGAGCTTTGGTTTACAACAGCAGAGAAGACACGAGAGTCAGCTGCTTTCTGCTGCTGAAATGTGCCTTTCCCTCCCTGTCCTTGTTCTTCTTCGTCCCTCGCTGCTGCAAAAGAGGGGATACTGTTTTGGACTGTGACCAAGAGCATTGCCAGAATGTTTCCTGCTAGTTTCAATGAATATCATACAAAAAGATGTGCAAGCACATAAACATCCCAATTCAAGTCCACTTCCATATTAGATATTTATTCCCCTTGTTCCATTATACACATTCCTAATTTAAAGGAAGACATGACTGATGCCTAGAGACCAAAGTAACCATTGTGTCCTTTGGAGTTCTTGTGTTATAAATTATCTTGGCCATAAAGTACATTAAAAAAACATACCTGGCTATTGAGAGTCACCATGCTCTGCGCACTGAAATGCCAATTCTAACCCAGGGGAAGGAATCATTAATTGGGTAATGAAATTGAAAGCATGATAATAGATTTATTACTTAAATTGTTGATTATGCCAATTGACCTTTTAGTTAGATCTTTAAGCCTTCATAAAGTCCTCTTGCTCCTTGACAGGAAAAAACCAACAACCCTGTGCTAGCAATTATATTCATTTGACAACTGTGTTTGCAAAGCAGAAAACACAGCAAATGGAGCAAACTGAGTTCAATGAACTCTTACCTATGAGGTCTCCAGCATAACATCAACTCAGGCAGCGTGAGCTGAATACTCTGCACTGTGCACCTGCAGTAGGAAAACCACTGTAGTTACAGCCTAGCACTTACATGTAAATTGTTGCAATTACAGGCTATTCAGTTGATGTTTTGAATTAACTTGGTCAATGACCCACGAGTGTGTCTGAAGGCAGTGCTTCCCTGAAAGATAAACGCACGGAAAATGAGAGATGGCATGCATTGTCACTCACTTGCCCACTGTGAACTTTTGTCATTAAGCAGCTACAAAGGGGACAAAGGACATAGGTGTCTGCTAGGCAAACCTTACCCAGCAGCAAAATTAACAAATACAAGCAAAGGAGTGACTTAAGTAGTGTAACATTGGTAACCATAGCTCATGGCTCTTCTTACAGTTTCCATTTCAGAGCACCACCAATGACTTCATAATCATCTGACATTAATTGTATCTACCTATCAAAAGGGATTAGCAGTTGAAGTTAAGGAAACTAAGGCTTTGTAACTTATTAGCTATGAAGATGCTGAGTGTAGCAATACAGCAAGAGAAGAAGGAAAACCTCCCTGATTTGGTGGATGATCTTCCCAATATACATTAGAAAGTCTTCATTAATTATTTCTGATTGGGTTCATTGCAATAATTGAATCACATCTGCAATGCAGGGCAAAATTTGTCAGCAGTCTGGCCACTGAGGGTAAAGGGATATACATTTCCTTCCTTATTATTTCTGCAGTGCCATGTGGCTGTTTGCGGAGCTTCACAGCCAGCTGAGAAGGTGAGAGGTGACAACAGACTGAGGGCAGAGGGGGAGAAAAGAAGCATCTGCAAAGAAGGAGGGGAAAAAACTTTTCTGGAGGGAAATAAAACATTATCTGCAGTAGCGCAGCTTGGGTACGCGTAGTTCAGGGGTGACTTTGTCGCAGCTACTCAGCAGGAAAGCAATTGCACTGAAAGTTTGCTGGACACAGAAGCAATTTTCTTTAGGCACCTGCTTAGGCGCAGTACCACGGTGCGACAGGAGTGAGTGGCTCTGGCCTTCCTGTACTGATATGCACAGGTTGCTCAGTGAGCACAGATTAATAAAGACAAATGGCTTGTCTCCCCCTTCCTTGTACGACCGCTTGGTAGACTATTTGTGCTCCCATGTTATGTGGCAAAGTGAGCGGCTGCCTGGCTTCTCCGTTTGGGTAAAGGATGCTCGCACCTGTGTCCTGGGAGTGATGTAGGGCAGCAGCAGTGCTGGGGTTGTTACAGAAAGAGCCCCTGCAGCAGGGCCACCTGAGGGAGATGCGGTGCCTCACTGCCTCGTGGCAGGATTGCACTTAAATCTGGAAGTAACTCTGCTCCTAAATGGGTGGACAGGGGCTCCTTGTTGTAACGTGCAACCAGCGGGAAACTGCAGAAAGTGTACTAGCTGCTTAGTTTGTGCTGTCTGTAAAAACAACTTTTAAATCTGCCCTCAACATTATCTTTCTTACAACCTGAGGAAGCCCTACAGCTTCTAGGCAGCTCGGAAAGGGGCCGGCAGCAGCACACGGTGTCAGCAGCAGCAGTGTGGGGCTGCCCCACCAGGCAGGCACGCTGCCGGGGACAGGGGGGCAAGCAGGGGCCGGGTCCTCGTGGTGAGGGGCACAGCCCCGTGAGGGGAAAAGAGCAGAGCAGCTCCAGTGACCGTCACCAGGTCAGCCAAAAGCCCAGGTGACCGCACAGGTCCGTAGTGGCAGGCAGGTTCAAGGTCCAGGCAGCGAGTGAAGCCGGGGCAGGGCCAGTGAGGGGCAGGGGCTGGGTGACGGAGCTCCCGAGCCAGGGAGCACAGGGTGCATGGGCAGAGGCCCCGGATGAGGGTTCTCACTGCTCTTTCTGACAGCTTAGCTGTTTTCACACAAGTGTGATGGAAGGTTATGCAGCATCACCATATTAGAGCAGACCTCAGACACAGGCAATTAAACCCTTGGATGTGTGGGGTGGAAGAGGCTGCAGCAGAGGTTTGTTCCCCTGTACTCGGCACTGGTGAGGCCGCACCTCGAGTGCTGTGTTCAGTTTTGGGCCCCTCACTACAGGAAAGACATTGAGCTGCTGGAGCGTGTCCAGAGAAGGGCAACCAAGTTGGTGAGGGGCCTGGAGCACAAGTCTTATGAGGAGCGGCTGAGGGATCTGGGGTTGTTCAGTCTAGAAAAGAGGAGGCTGAGGGGAGACCTTATCGCTCTCTACAACTACCTGAAAGGGGGTTGTAGTGAGGTGGGTGTTGGTCTCTTCTGTCAGGTGTCTGGAGATAGGACAAGAGGAAATGGCCTCAAGTTGAGGCAAGGGAGATTTAGGTTAGATATTAGGAAAAATTTTTTTGCTGAGAGGGTTGTCAAACATCGGAATGGGCTGCCCAGGGAAGTGGTTGATTCACCATCCCTGGAGGTATTCAAAAAGCGAGTGGACAGGGTACTCCAGGGCATGGTTTAGGGGGCTGGTTAATGGTTGGACTCGATGATCTTGAAGGTCTTTTCCAACCGAAATGATTCTATGATTCTATGATTCTATGACTACAGAGAGATGGCTACGGAGGCTGTTGGCATACTCAGGGCCCTGACAAGCTTCTTATAAATGCTATCAAAATTGCATATGAAAGCTAAGTCATTTCATTAGATCTCCCAAGACCTCAGCTATTAAGTATCAGCTCAGAGCAGTGGAAATACATGTGTGCTACCACAGCCTCCTCCTCCTTTACCTTGCACTTTCCAGCCCTTGCACCTCCCAATGTTCCATCTGCTTTAGTACATGCATCTTGTAAACACATTTAATACACACAGCTAATCTTTGTATGTTGGGGGAAAAAAAGTAAAATAAGGAAGCCTTGGAAGGAATATATTTATTTGTAACTCTGGACAGTCTTACCAAGTAAGAAAGGTCTTTTAATTTTAAAATAGACTTACCCCACTGAAATCAGCAAAGATTTTGCATGAACAAAGGGAACAGAATCTTGGCTTGTGAATTGATACAAAGTTATAAAATTTCCTCAAATTTGGTTGCACAATACAATATAGAAAGTCACAATTATTTTCAGGATCTTAAGGTGAAAGTTAGTCAATAATTAGGTCTTATGTTCATATTGCTGATATTTCAGTAGATTATACTCAGGTCATGTTTCTTCACCAAAACACTATGACACTGTGCCACAGGAGCACAGTGCCGTAGTAAAACCTTGCCTCGTGCTTTAAAGCATTGCACAATTCAGCTATAGCCCCAGTATGACAGAATCCATGATGTAACCATCTTATATAATTTTAGGGGAAAAAGGATTAATTTTATTTTAACCTGTTTTGCAGTTACAGCTATTGTTCAAAGTATATTGCTCCATCCACTCGGGGATTGGCACACTGCCCCGTCACCAAGTGTGAGGACTCCTGGTGATCAGCAGTCCCATCCTTGTCACTCTTCTGTGATTGTCCCCTGCTCTGGCAATGGATAAAAGCAGTAGGGGAAAGTAACTGTTCCTCTGCCAGCTTGGATGCCTCCGCAATGAATTTTGATGGCTCGGCATAGACACTGCATCTCTCTGTCCTCTTTGAGTTGTTTATTTTGCAAATGGAGACTATGAAGCAGTGATCAAATTTAAAGTCTTTTCTGAGCTCAGGCTGAGGTACTGCCTCCTCACCGGCAGCATCAAAGGGCTTGGCTGATAATGTAGATCTTAATGTAGATGTCTTTAGAGGGTCAGGGAACAGCCTTGCAAATTTCCAAGACACAGATCTCCACAAAAATGGCTGCTAAATTTTCTTGTATTTTAAACAGTCTCTGTTTTGCATGGTTTGAGTGTGTCTAACTGCTCTACACCAAAAAATAATGCAGTCCAGAGTACATAAGGCTAACTTTCAAGCAGGAATTGCTGCCCCACCACTCTTTCGGTGTGGACCAGCAATCATCATGAAGATTACTGGCTTCTGCATAGGTGCTGCAACATGCAAGAGAAGTGCTGAGACAAACCTAAATGGCATAGTGTTCTTTTTAACAAATTGTATGGCTCTGTAGTAAAACCAAATAAATGTATTGCCTCATCAAGGGGGATTCGTTGCCTGTCCTTTGGAAGGACAGTAGGGTAACATCTAAATGCAACTCTGTGTCTCTGAAGACAGACAAGCATCTGGCAGCTTGTAGCACCTTGTGAATCCTTACTCTGCTGGGAAAGAAAAATACAGTCTGCCACTATCTCTGAAAGACTGTCAGCCATGGGGCAGGAGGTCTGACCCACGGGTCTCCCTTTGTCCTTTCACAGCAGGCCTAAAACGGGTGGTAGCAACACTGGTGTTTGCAGCAAAGAGACCCAGGGTGCATGAACACATGGTGCAAGCGAGCAGAGCTGAGACCACAGCATCAGTATCTGACTGGAAAGTCATTGGGACTAAGGGGATCAATAGCAGAGATGAGCCATTCCAAGGTCAGAGCAGCCCCTGGGCTTTTTGTGATGGGAAGCTAATGAGTTGGAAGCAGAGCTGAGATGGATCTGGTTGGCTTCTCTAATAAAAACATCTCAGTATTGTTTTCCCTGGATTTTGGCATTCTTTCCCCAAAACAAAAACAAACAGAGGGTTTTGCTGGAACATGATTTAAAAAAAAAACCAAAACAATTAGTGTAAGCCTCATTTGAGGGAGTGATCATACCACAGTAGAAAATAAACAATATAAATAACATCTGTGTGACGTGAGTTCTGCTATGAGAGCTAATGCCAAATGACACTGGAAGCTCCCAGACATTAATTCTCTGAGCTGAAAAGGAATAGCCTATTGCAATATTCCTCTGAGCCAGCAAATATCCATATTCATTTAAATAACTATCTGTGCTAATCTAGCATAAATAATCCATGATTTCTAGGATAATGTAAAGGAGTTGTTACCAACCTGCACCTCCCAAAGAACAGAGAGCAGTGAGGAATGGGTAAGAGAAAACTCAATTCCCCAGGGCAGAAGGGCAGGAACCTCATTCAGAGCTACAGACTGCAGCAATGCAGAGCGCTCCTCTCAAATCCTACCTTCACAACAACACGACTAACTTTTCTACTGGCTGAGGAGGTTTGGTGCAGACATGTTAGTGTGGACCAGGCTTGGCTTCTCTTTCTTTCTCCAGTTTTTCCCAACAGCAGTTCAGGAAGGTCAGTTGAGATTTGCATAGTGTCCTCCTGGAGTCCCAGTGGGTGGGATGATGGAAATACACAGCCATCAGTGTGTGTGCATAGGCCGGAGAAAGTTTCCAGGTAGAGGTAGTATGTTTTATTGTATCAGCTGGTATTGCTGGAAATATTAGGCAAACTTTCAGATATGCAAGCCCTTATTCAGGTCTGAAACAGAAGCAGCAATTTTCAGGGCTCGATACAAGCTGAGAACAAATGCTCAGATGTTAATTAGGTATGTATCAATTAGGCCTTTGTTTAAAGAAAAGGTATTTGGTAGCTGTGGAGAAGAAAGGGTGGTAAAGAGAGAGGAAAGTGAGACAGAAAGTTAAAGTTAAATGAAGCTGCTTGTCACCTAGGGGGAAGAAGAGACAGGTAGTTTATAGCCTGGGGAACAAGAGTCGATCGTGGTGAGTAGGAGGAGAATCTAATCATAAAAGTCGCATCTACTGAGAGCATGCTCCTCCGTATCAAGTGGCTTTATGAATTTCAATTCTCAACCTCATCTTTAGAAGGGTTTTTGGAGGTTGTTCGGAAAAAGAGTACTAAGATGACAAAGGTGTTTTGGGAGCAGTATTCTCCTATTGGCAGCTAGGGCGTTATTTTTTATTATAGCTTGACCACATCAGACAATTTTGGTCTATACTGATTGCTTAATTTTACTTACGCAATTTCCATGAGGCCACTGGATTAATTTTATTGTATTTCTGGGAATGTAGGTGTGAGATTTAGAGAAATTCAGGGAGGGAGAGTTGGGGGTGGGCCCCATTTTAGGCAGGTAAGGTCTATTTGGGTGGAGAGGGAAGGGTAATAAAAAATGATAATTCTGCTCAGCCCACACAAACCTGAGGTGCTTTTTTATTGTAAAAAGAAACCTCCACATGAAGCCAGTGTTATTTTTAAATGGCTTTGTATTAAAGGTAACCTGAATTTTTCTGTGAAATAAAAAAATAAAACCAACTGGTGAGACAACTTTGGGAAACCTTACTGTAGAATGAAATACTGTTTATCTCCAATGCATTTTTGCCCACACATACATGTATGGAATTCAAATCAGAATGTTTTGTAAAGAAACGTGGAAGGGTTTTATACTATCAGACTGTGCACATTCTGTGAGTAGCAAGAAACTAAATACTTCTAGATTACTAAAATGTCCCTCAAGTCATAATTATAAATCAATATGGATGTGTACAAAAGATTGGTGTCTCCATAAAGTGCCTGAAATTCAATATTTTTAGTATACTGTGTCTTCTGAAAGTGCCTGCATATTTTATATTCCCTGTGTGCTAAAAATTGTCTCTGTATTTTATGTATTGTTGTTTGTGGAGCTCTATGTGCAAACATAAGTAACAGCTAGTACTGGAAATTATATACAGGCTGTATAACATACCTGAAGAAAACAAATCTGGAAGCTTAAAAATGCCCTTAACTATAAATTTCAAGGACACCATAAGAATTTTTAACCTTTTGCTAATGCTGTTAAGAGTATACCATAGCTGTGTGGGATGCATTCTTGTAGCTGGCAGGAAGGAAAATAGCTCCAGACTCTGGTTAATGTGCACGTTTCCATGGTTGTGGCACCTATTTGTGTGAAAACCCTTCGTTTGCTGGAGCCAGTAGGATGTGCAGTCAGTGGGGTGTAATTCCTATTGCTGCTGTGTGTTGTCCGCTGGCAATCATCTGCTGGCAAGTGGTCCCCCGGGTAAGCGTGGCACGCTGGAGCACTTTCCAGCTCCCAGGCAAGATGCACAGCTGGAGGGTGACCTGGCTGCACTCCCCTGATGTCTGACTGCAACAGCTTGGAGCTGTCAGCAGGAAAGGGGGGCTCCCACACCCTTCCCAGATTAGGGGTCTCACATCAGCCCGTTCATTCAGCAGGAGTGCTGGGAGGTGCTCGTGTCCAGCCACAGCCTGAAAACCAATTTGGGAAGCACTGCTGGTGTCCTCTGAAGAGCCTCAAGCACCAGGTAGCACCACGTGGAAATCTCAGTGAGGACTCCCCAGCATGGAACGCACCAGACTGCTGACACAGGAGCCTGTCTTTTGGCTCAGAGCATGTGTCCTCTTGCCCATGGCCTCAACACAACAATGTTTTTGATTAATGTGGAAGGATATAGATTAATTGGAGAAAAGGTTTTCTTCAGTTCTAGGTTGACTGCTTTAGTATGATACCAAATAATATCAAAGCTAAGCTTGAAATCAAGGGCTTTGAGATAAACAACACAGTATAGTTTGATTCCTTTTCAAAATACATTCTAACGAATCAACTTTTTTTGCTGGGAAACTACTGCCTCCATGCAGTTTTCATTTTTGTACTGCAGGATTACTTTTCTGACAACCAGAAGGCTTGCTAACCATGCACGTGCACAGAAAGCCAAAGGTCCATGGTTTTTATACCCGACTCACAGGCTGGTGTTACCCTGGGCCTCTCTCTCTCATGCAATGGACATTCCTCTAATAAAGAGGATTTTTGCTTGTGTTTAGGTTGCTTTAAGCTACAGTAGCAACGGGGAGATGTCAGCAATAGCAATACTTGTATCAGAATAAGGTAGATATTTCTTTCAGTGCATGGTTATTTTGAGGAAAAAACCCAGCTATTCCACAATGTAAATTGCTTATATTTTCTCTGTATAACACTATAGCTATTTACATACCATGCTGTTGGTACAATTGCATTCGATGGGAATGCATTTCAAAGCTCTTCCTTAACCAAACAAGACAGAAAGATGGTCAGAATTTGAAACAGCTTTGTATACAATGGCACATGGCAGACCGTGAATTGGTCTCAGCACTTGTTCTGACAGACTGACTGAAAATACAACTAGCAGTGCAAAAATCTGTCACAATTTAATGAGATGCCAAATGCTAAACATGCAAAACAACTTTTTCCTGAGATCAGGTTTCAAATTTCTTATTTTTGTTGCACAGATTATCACTGTAAGTAATTCTATGTGGTGGCTTCTTTCAGCACTTAAAGAGCACCTGCATTGGTTCATACAAAAGATTAACATGCAAAACACTGAATAATTCAGAATGCTTTGAGTGGGTAGAAAGATAAGTACACTGAAAATAACTTGTTTTTTCTGGATGACGTTTGCCTTTTTGTAAAAAACTAATAAGCTTGAACTTTTTATTATGAAATACAAAACTTCAGACAAAACATTTCAGCTAGAAATCATAATTTTTAGATTGGGAATGTACATACAGGGTCCATATGCCAGATCTGCTCTACTGACAAGGCTGCCTACCTAAAGTGCATTTCCCATGGTCATTATCAACTCTATCCCTGATGAAATGACAGGGCCCAGCATGAATGCCAGCAGCCACCCTGTGCTGTGACCCAAGTCATTTGGCTGCCAAACATGGCCCACAAGTAGAACAGAGACATAAAGCATTCAAGCAACAACTCTAAATGTCAGGAGTTTCAAATCCACATTTTTCAGCTTAAGATTTTTGCATTTCAATCAAAATAGGATTTTTTTGGCATGCGGGTGATTGATTGTTTTTTATTTAAAACTGGAACATCAGATTTAATACAAATAGCTTTAACAAAAAAATGTATTGAAATGAAACAAATTAATTAATTAGTTTTGTTAGAAATTTTGAAACAGCCCTCATGAAAACTTCCCTTGGTTTTATTACAGAACAGAAATTAAAATATATTGTTGATCTATAAGCCCAAGATGATCAGCTGTACATAAAGTACATTAAAAAAGCAGTAGATATTGTATTAACCATTATTATTATTAACCCGTTCTTCTGAACTAATATATCTCTTGCAGTTCCAGTCCCTGATCTTGCTGTGGATAACCTAACATTTCTGTCTGATAGGAGTTTTGCTGATTCCCTTGGGATCCAAAGCATGGATTCTTGTTCTTGTAAAGTCACATCAGATTCATTGTCTCTCAAGTTAAGGCTGTCATTTATGTCCATTATTTTGCTGAGATATCATATGCTACATTATAAAGGTTGCAATTTTATTTCATTACATGAGGGGAAAAAAGAAAAATAACTTATAGCTTAAACTGAGAGAACTGGTGTTAACCTTTCTGTGTTGCAGGAAGCCATCCAAATGTGCAAAATGCAACTGATAGAGAAATTTCCTGGAGAAGTACATCCTAAACAAGTGTCACATTTCTAATTTTCTTTGGGCTGATCAGATAATCGATACGTCTTTGAGGTCGCACCTATGGGAGAATAAAAGCAGTTATAGAACTAAAAGAAATCCTAGAAAAGCAGTCCCGCAAAGGTCCTCAGGAGTTTACCTGCCAAACCCTCACCCCAAAGCATCATACCAAAATGCAATCTATCATCAGCAACCCACTCAAAATCTAAATACAAAGGAAAGGATGAACAGCAGAACAAAAAAAACCTTCACATCCAACACACTGATGGCAGTTCTGGGAATTCATTAACTGGTCTTATGCTACCTGAGAACTTCTTGTGGACTCTGCAGTCTGTATTCTTTTAAGCAAAACACAATGTTGGGCGTTTCTCCTCTGGTTCTCTTAAAGAAACTACCTGTTAAACTGTAAGAAAAACTTAATATCTGACATATTGTTTTCCAAATAATACATTAGAAATTACTACAATAAGCATGGCAGTATTTCATGTATCTGAAAGACCACTCTCAACATCTCAGTGTTTATTCAAAGCAGGCTTTTTTTTAAAGTTCCCATGACTGGCATGATTCCACTTCCACCAACTGCAGCCTGTTTTCAAACTGACCCCAGTGGGATCAGTGCAGGGCAAATGCACAGCAGTTTTGAAACCTCTATCCTCATTTGAAATCAGTGCAGTGGATTTCCAGTCCTAATTACTTACGCACTTTTACAAAATATCATTGCAGAGGAAAAGACAAAGAAAAATTCATTCTCAAATGCATCCAAGAAACATACACTTTGGATATTTACATATGGTAGTGAGACCTCACATAGATAATTACAAAGTAGCTCTAAGGAATGAAAATTTCTTCTGAAGTTATAAACATGCCTCTTCACAGAGATTCCTAAATGAAACACTACAGTTGAATGGTTTGCTGCAGCCAGCCCCTGTGTTGGTTTTATCTACCTCCAGGTAGATGCTATCTGCTGGCTACTGTTCCTTGCAAATTCCCTGCCACAGGGTCTCAGGCCCTTGGAAATTAATGGAAATGTCACTGTTCTTCCCAGTGGAATTTTTTATCAAGCCAAAGCTGGTTCCTAACTATGGACCAATCTTCTTGTGGTTTGTTTCTGGAACATTAGTCATATACAGTCTGTATTGCCTTGGTATTCTTCCAGTATTAAACATCTTAAATAATGCATTGGTACATATACATTATTGAGTAAGCCATAGAAGAAAATGTTAGATAACAAATGTGGACAACATGTCTCTGGTATTTAATGAGTCCCAGCACCTCAAGAAAAACCATGGGATAAATATAACTATCCTAGAAACATTTCACAAGACAGCTGCCTTCTGTTTTACACACAACTCTCTTCCCGTGCCCCCCCCCTTTTTTTTTTGTTGCTAGAACATACTGCTGTTTTCTAAATTTACCCTTCTTTACTGTTTATTTCTGCAGAGAGGAGAGGCGCTCTGGGAAGTAACAGGATTGCCTGTCTCTGCTTAAGAGACCTTTTCCAAGATCTCTCTGCTGCACTTAATTCCTTGCAGTTCAGCCCAAAGACCTTTATTGGTGCTCAACAGAGACATCACTCATTCATTTCTACAGCACATCAGAAGTTTCCTCTGGTCTGTGTTATGCTGGAGACTAATATAGATGAGATTTGCTCTATTTATGGCAGAACAGTTATTAGGTATTTCCTGATTGATCAATTACAGGTCTGTTATGGCAGGCTTTCTTACTAGGACAGGAGTTTTGAGAAGCTCTCTACTACTGCTCCCCCCCAAAATAACAAATTTACAAGTAGAATGGAAAAAAAAACATCTGAAAAAAGCTGAAGGCAAGTGTTATGTTTGTGGAAAGCAAGTATTCTCAGATACTGTGGACCGTCCTTTGAATATAAAGTATACTGAACTAGTTAGCATACTGAGTAACCAGAAAACTTCAGAGGGGGTCCAAAAGCACCTCATTGAACACTGTCTCTGAAACTTCCTGAAATATGTCATCATTTGAATGCCATGTTTAGCAAAATACTGGAGTGGGAATACTTCCCAGAACGTGTTGCACAAAAATACTGTATTACACCCAGATTTACTAAAGGAAAAAAGATATTAATCAGAAAGTTCATCAAGTAATGTTGTTGAAAGAGGCAGTGTTTATGGCCATTAGTTGGCAATAGTACAGAAGATTTTGGTTTGCATGTGATTTTGAATAGGGGGGAGTCAGAGGACTTGCACGAGCTGGATTCTTCCTTGACAGCACTGGGGAAAATGTAACCCAAGCATGCCTCTTTTGCTTTAAAAACCTCATCTGCAAGCATGAGCCATCCAGCCCCTGTCTTGTCATGCCATTTCTCCTCACCACCAAAGGAGGAACTGAGCAGCAAGTTTGCTCCTGGGGTGGGGACTGTGCCCATGATGGCTCGCCTCTGCCCAGCTGCACCTTTCATAGTCATTTGCTTTAGAGCAAATGTCCTGGGTTATTTGTATTTTACTCTCACTGTGCTCTGATATCAATTAATGAATAATTTCATGAATTTCAATCAACTCACGCTGTGTACTGGCCCATTTTCTGTGGAGCTTTCTCTGAAGTAGCACAGCCTCACTAATGTTGCAGTTCCCTGGATATAACTTCACTGAAATGGAGGCTGCTGTCTGCTGGTCAGTGACCTAAAACTCATTTTCTGATTCTGTGGAAGATCTCGTACAACACATTACAAATACAAAATGCAGAGGAGTAGGACCACAACAACCATTTCATATTTAGACCCTGATAGCCTACAGCAGCTAGAGCCTCTGCTTGGTTTTGATTTCAAAGTTGTTTCTTCTTCAGATTAATTCAGTGCTCTACTAGTCCTGTCAGCCCTAGTCTGAGAAAAAACGGTTTCATCATTCATTACATCCTACACATCGAAGGGAAAAAAGACAGCTCTAGTGGTTCACTGCACAGCCCAGCATTACAGGAGTGAGTTTCTAAGTCCCCTCTATCAGTAAGGATGCAATATCATCAGCATTTCTTTTACATAATTTGAAATCCCTTTGTACTGTCAGCTTGGCATCCAGTTAACAATAGATATTTGACAGTCACATGTTTCAAAGCCTGCCTGTTGACTTATCTGCCCTGGATGCCTTTTTATAGGGATTACTATAAAGAGAATATTATACTGGGAAAAGCTTTGCATAATTTGTTGGTTTGGTTGGGGAAAGAGATGCCCAAACCTTTCCAACTCTCCCAGCTCTTCAGCCAGACAAAAAGAGAGCTAGCAATACATGGATGAATCAGAAGGCGAAATGAGTGTGTGTATCAGCTGATTTCAGGGTTGAATCCTTCAGTGATGTTTTGAATACCGATCTTCAGTCAATGAAAGAAGGACTTTGCTATTACAAGCATGTTGTAGTCATTTCTGCAACCCATATGACATCAGCGATATGAATGATGAACACACATCTGGCATTATGAAACAGGGCTCTGATCTTTAAACTGATTTGACAGATGGCAGCTCCTCAGACACTGACGCTGTGGAAATGTGTGATAAACTGAAGGCTTTGCCTGCTATTAGCCAGCCAAAAAAATCCAAGTCTAACTGCATTAGAACAAATTGCTGAAATTAATGTGGTAGGAGTACTTCCAAATGTGTCTGTGTGCATCACACATTTGGCTAACTGTTAGAACAAAAAATCAGGGAAGCACAGCTTTCCGTTTCTGAAGGTTATTTTTCCCCCTGCCCTCAGTTTTTAATTCTTATTGCAAATTCACTTCATTTACAGGAAAACACCCGCCCCAAAGTTCTGGATACCCTCAAAATAATTCAGATACACTATTGTTTCAAATAGCAAACCAGTTCCATCAACTTGTCCTGCACTCAGCACATTTCCCTGTCCATCAATAGACATACAGCCTGGAAATTCCTTCTCATTTCTTTGTGAGTTAATCCCGCCCACATAACTTCACTCCTCCCCTTCTTCCACAGACGCTTGGGAAAATTACACTATAAACTGCACCTGCCTTTTCTATATCTGTATCATCAATATTTATTACTCTCTTAATCAAGATATGCTGACCAATGAATATCATAACATGACATACTCTATAGCACATTTCACCAGTAGGGGTAAAATTATTTTCTGTCATTGGTTTATATTTCTATTTTATTGACCTTTTAATTTGATTTTGATAGCTTAATTTTTCTTTTCAAACAATCCTCAGTCAGAGCAGTTATATACAGTGCAATAAATGGAGCTACAATTCATCATTCATTTCCTTCCCAGTATAAAACCACAACCACAACTAAATAATGTTTCCAGTTTATAGTGTCATTTGGAGTAGTTAAGAAGAAAAATAGATCCTTCCCCATTAACGGAGCCATGACTCACTCTGGATTGGAGAGGAAGAGTGTGGCTGTGGTGGCAAGTATAAGCATACTGTAGCTGTGCTGAAGTCAGCTGAATTACACCAGAGAGGAATCTGGCCCACTATAAATGAGCACTCACTCCCTCTTATGAAATGGTCTTCTGATTTATCATAGAGACATTTATGGCATATTAAATGGACTAATTATGAGGCTTGTGTAGGAGACTGTCCAGTCCTGCAGGATGCTGAGTCCTCAGAGCTCCTTTTGTACCAGTAGGACTTGAAAAAATGCAGTTCCTTGGAGGTGGCACTCAGGAGCTGGTAGAACTGGCCCTATGGCCCTTGTTCAAGCCAAAATCATCTGTGGGACTGCCCCAAAATCTGCTAGAGCCAAGGTAAGGGCTGATTGCACTTGGGTTTTGGAAGGAGCTCTGCAATGGGTCAGGACATGAGAAACAGCCCCTGAGATGGGACCTTGGTCCCTAACGCCCCTTTGGCCTGCAGCTCAGCCCTTGGACTAGGAGCAAGAATGACTCTCCTCCCATCGCTGACAGTAACAAAATATGCAATTAAACAGAAGCCTGTAATTCTACTCTCCATTTGACCTTTTCTTGGCTAATGTAATCAGAATGAAGACCTTCCAGCACCCCTGACTGATGCTCCTGGCCTCCTCTACCCGTGGCTGGTAATTTTTTCCTCAGCTCGATAATTTAGTTCAATATTCATCATTTTTTACATGTCTTGCACACCTTTTTTTTCCCCTTCTTCTTCGCTGAGGTATTACTTTTCCCTAAGATGATTTGCCAAATCTTTTGTTCATGTTGTGAATTGATCAGTGCAATTGCTGGGCAACATTTATCTTCTGTGAACATTTTGCATTACTTTCTGATTCAAAGAGTTTCAATGGACAATAGCTGACCTCAGTGATTTTCCTGTTGTCACCTTTTACAGTGAGACCCACCAGGTATTTCAGGCTTTGTATCTGGTTGGATCCATGGGCAAGGACTTCTGAGGAAACAAAACCTGTGATACAAAGTCTCCCTTAATCTCTCAAATAATTTAAAATTGTAACTTTTTACATATGGAACAGAAGGAATCAAATTTGAAGCTGATACCCTCAGAGATGCAGGGAGACTGCCTAATGCCTCTGACCTGTGCTGAAACTTTCCATCCAGTTTTCTCCTGGGAGTGGGAGGAATGGGCTGTGCAGCAGGTACGACCACCTCTGTCTAGTCAAAATGCTAACTTGAAAAATCTTCATTCACTGCGATTGCCCTGCTTTTCATCTTGTTCCCACATCCATGAGCTTCTTTTAATTTTAAAACTCTCTGTTTAAACTTTGCCCATATGGACCTATTTTCTAGCCTTGTTGCTGTGGTTAATCCTGATCCCATAAGGTGACAAGGAAGCCAATCACAGAAATCTTAACTTCTTTCACCTTGCAGAGGTAGAGAGACAAGGCTTTAGGTCTTCAGTCTCTGTGACTCTTTCCATCAGCAGATGGGCTCCTTGTTCCTTTCCCACCCGGCTCCTGAGGGAGGACTTAGGTTCTTCACTCCTTCTTCTTGATATCCATAGAAGTACTGCAAGGACGTTTGCTCATTTTTCTTGATTATCCAGGGAGAGAGAGGCAATTTGCTGGAGTTCACCCCTTTATGACCTCCTTCACTATGGAAAAAATTCTCTGGATAACTTCTATTCCTCCTGGGTTTTTAGCCCCTATTTCTCATTAGAAAGTCCCGAATAATAAAGATTAAAAACCTTTAGGAATGTTTCCTGTATCCAGGCAGGGAAAGCCAACTGAGAAATGCAACCTTCTGTGCTTAGAAAATGCAGTGGCAGGAAGGCAGGTGGTTTCTGAAGAAATGGTTTGATTCAGCACTAATCAGCAAACAGTTAATGGCTTGCCATATGACTTCTCCTACTTGACAAGAAATAAAATGAAAGAGCACCACAATGTTTATTATGCAATATATTGGCAACAGTGGTGATTGAACTTTATCAGAATGCATCCAGTAACACTTTTTGTCAGAAAACCTCTGTTATGTAGTTAACAGGGAAGGTTACGGATGTAAAAGAAAAACCTTTTTTTGTCTGGGAAATGTTTCACTATGTTTGTATGTAATGCCATAACTTTAAATCACAGACTGCAAATCCACAATTTAAGGTAAACCTTCATCAACCTTTATCAGCTCCTGCTTATACAAGATGGGACCATCACAATATACTGAGAAGACCTGTTCAAACTGAGAAAGAGTTTGTCTTCACAAACCATTTTTAGATTGCTAAATATTCCTCCAACATATGGAAAACAGTTATAAATAATTTCCACCTCTAGATTATCTCTTGATATTTTTCAAAAATGTGTGTGCATTTACTGATGCAGCTAGAAGCCACCATAACACACTTGTACCAAATATTGTCCAGGGACAACTGGTTTAACAGAAACAGTTCAACTTTATGCTGTGTGCCTGTGAGGGATTTAAATGTTTCCTTAGCCACTGGGCTGCAAGGGACCTCCTAGGCCATCTAATCTAGTATTTGACAGGGAGGACTGCACCCGCATTTATGTTTGTTTGAATCGGGATCATGAATCCAATGCTTGTGAATCCAGTCTCCTGATGGTCCCCACTCACAACACTATCATTCTCACTGTGGAGCTGTCTGAGAGCACCCAAACTGGATACCTGTCAGATGACACCAAATGGCTTAACGGCACCCCAGTGCACAACCAGTGCATATCAACCATTAATGAGCACCCAGTCACTAGGAAGTGGCTACAGCTAACTGAAGTTACTGCCTCCCCTTGAAATGTGTATAGGGTGGATACGAGGTCCTCAGCGCAAGCTCCTTTCTTCTCAGAGCAGACCGTAATGTGCCTCATGCCTTGTGCATGTAAACATAACCAGTGCCTTATAATCCTGTTCATAAGTGTATTGAACACTGTCTGAAACTGTTGCTCAGGGTTATAGATTCACACTGAACCCTCAGCTGTTTTGTACATGCTTTTCAGCTTTTCTTTAATAGTATTTTGTTTGACAAGTAATTAATGTCAAACATAATAACTACCAGCCACAAATACATCAGTATCATTGCTATTATTTTTACTGTTATTGTTTTGATCATTGTTTTAATCATTGATTGAGTACTTCCTAAATTACATTGTGCGCCAAAAGAACTAGACACACTCTGCTATGATTTATATGCAATGTCATCCCAAGACAGATTTCTGCATTGTACATGTTGAAACAGCTTTTCAAAAATAAATGAGTTATCACTGTGTTGAGGAGGGAACTTGGTACCACATCACTGCCACATTCCCAAGAGATTATTGGCAAAAACCATCATGGAGGTGCTAAATGTATTCTACAAATATATGGCATAAATTAAGATCCATGTTGCTGTTGTGCTAAAAGCTAAGAGAGCCCAGCACCACCCTTCAGAACGGAGGTAGCAGAGAACAGAACAAGTAGAGGAATAAACACTGAGCTCTACTTCTTTACATGTTAGCCACATGGAAAGGGGCAAAGCTCTAGGGTGGACTGGGTGTTAGCTCTGTGCTTTCCCTTCCGTCATTTACTGTTGAGATACCAAAGGTCTCTAAGATCAGTGTAAAGTTCCTGACTGAAGCAACTTCTGCAATGTGCAAGTGTAATTGGAAAATACAATCAAGAAATGATCCAGAGAAAATGTACATTTATTTACTGTATCATCTGCACTGGATTTTGTTTGCAAAGGAACCCCAAACCTCACCTACAACAGTGCCTCCACCTTACATCCACATCTCCTCCAGCCTGGCAACAGGGGGAGAACAACAAAGTCATTGCAGACCTCCACTTTGGCAAAGGCACCTATATAACAGCTGTCCAGAATTATTACATGCCCAGAGCATGCCCACATTATAATGGTTTAATGTATAATATACACAGAGGTGAATTCTCAAAAGCCAAGCCAGAGTTACTCCGGCTGGCAAGGCTGAAAGGATTAATTAATCGTAGTAATTGGGCTTGTGGAGAGAGATGACAAGACTTTTTAATCCCAGGAATGATGAAAAGACAATTGGCTTTACCTATGGGAAGTCTGTCCCAGCCAGGGCTATCTACCATGATGGCCAGCAGAAAGGCCTAGTTGACATTTGGAGGAGGAAAGATATCAAAAGCAATGGAAAGGAAAGAGCAGACACTGACAAATGCCTGTCAGAGTTCAAGGAGTGTCTGGATGATGTTCTTAGTCATATGGTTTAGTTTTAGGTAGTGCTGCAAGGAGCAGGGAGTTGGACTCGGTGATCCTTATGGGTCCCTTCCAACTTGAGATATTCTGTGATTCTATGAGGGGAAATCTGTGACATCGTAACTTTAGCCTGGGAGGTGGGGAGGAAGATGTAGCAGAGTGCTGAGGGGAAGATATGTGACAAAAGCTTTATTAGACATTTCTTCCAAATATCAGGAGTGGTTGTTTCTCCCTCACCTCCCCGCCCCCCCCTTCAAATCAACCTAAATCCAAGGCTAATACCCAGGGCACTTATCCTTATAAATCAAACATTCAGGAATGCTGAAGGGACATTCCACTTACCCAGTTACAGTTGTAATTGACTTATAAATGTCTACGTCCACCCAAAATCTATGTTTGGATGTAGTATGATACACACTGTGCGAAAAAAAAGGTCAAGATAACAGCATTACAATTACCTTTGGTACAGAACTGTTATGTAAATCTGCAGCAGGGACAGTGAACTTTGAAGACATTGGGGGAAGAGAGGAAATTCCTGTAACAAGAATATAAAAGATTACCATTATTCGGTGTCCACCATGGCGTGAACCACAAGCCATTCAGGCATACAGCTAAATATGATTTAATATTGTGAGCCAAACTCTAGCTAACTTGTTGGGCTAACATGGCAAGGTTTTTGTGATGGTGGGGAAGCTTGCAGGGGTGACTTCTGTGAGAAGACACCAGGAGCTGCCCCCATGTTGGACAAAGCCAGTTCCAGCCAGCTCCAGGATGGTCCTACTGCTGGCCAAAGCTGAGGCCATCAGCAACACTGGTGGCACCTCTGTGATAACATATTTAAGAAAGGGTAATAAATGCTGCACAGCAGGAGCTGGGAAAGAGGAGTGAGAATACATGAGAGAAACAACCCTGCAGACCCCCAGGTCAGTGAAGAAGGAGGGGGAGGAGATGCTCCAGGCGCTGGAGCAGAGATTCCCCTGCAGCCCATGGGGAAGACCATGGTGAGGCAGGCTGTCCCCCTGCAGCCCAGGGAGGTCTACAGCGGAGCAGATGTCCACCTGCAGCCCGGGGAAGACCCCACGCCAGAGCAGGTGTATATGCCCTGAGGGAAGATACAGCCTGTGGAGAGCCCACACTGGAGCAGGTTCCTGGCAGGAACTGTGACCACATGGGGGACCGACGCTGGAGCAGTCCATTCCTGAAGGAAAGGACCCATGCTTAAGCAGTTCTTGAAGAACTGCAGCCTGTGGGAAGGACCCACGCTGGAGCAAGGGAAGAGTGTGAGGAGGAACGAGCGGCAGACATGATGTGTTATGGACTGACCACAGCCCCCATTCCCCGTCCCCCTGCGCTGCTTGTGGGGGGAGGGTGGATGTTTTTAGTTTTGTTTTTCTTTCTCACTATCCTACTCTGTTATTAATTGGCAATAAATTAAATTAATCTTCCCCAAGTGGAGTCTGCTTTGCCTGTGACAGTAACTGGTGAGTGATCTCCCCATCCTTATCTTGACCCACAAGCTTTTCCATCTTATTTTCTTCCTGTCTTGTTGAGAAGGGGGAGCGATAGAGTGGCTTGGTGAGCACTTGGTGGCCAGCCAAGGTCAACCCAGCACACTAACAAATATGAAAGGAGCCCATCTAGGATCCAGTAGAATCAACTTGTCCAGGTTTTCCTTTTATTTTTTATAACTGCTACATTTTACGATAACACATGCTCTTGAAATCTTTTCACTGCACTTATTTCTTCACAATTTGTTAGAGAGAAAAGGATGTATGCCTGGATTATAGACTCTGCACAATAATTTTATGTCATTAAGTGTTTGATTAAACGTTTTGATAATAATGTGCTTATAAATGCAAGTGGTGGGTAACGATTTGGTGGAGATTTACATTTGCTGTTGAAGAGTCTTTGTGCTTAAGGACTAGAATTTATAATGCCTGAGTCATTTATCAGTAAAATCATAGTTCACTAACTGCCTTTTTTTCTTTCTTTCTTTTTTTTTTTTTGTTCCCTTCTGTTGGTGGTGGTGGATTTTTTTGTTTTTACAGACCAACTGCAAAATATTGCTTAAATTGACTATTGTATGGGAATCCAGTACTCCCACCTCTGGCCCCAGAAAATATTTGGAAGAACAAAGCATTTAAAAAAACAAACCCAGGACTAAAACTAAATTCAACTGCAAAGAACTTTTTGATGTTTTCTCAATACTTTTGAAGGAGCATACTCTAGAAAATCCAAGATGTTCTGAAGAGGTTCAGGCCAAGCACAAGTCCTTCACAAAGTATTGTGAAATCTTGTAATGTAATTGCTTGACATGTTGTCCAAAATGCCTATGTTGAGAAGCAGTTTGACAATATTTGATTCACCAGCTTAGACTCACTTGGGATTTGTTCTGTGTTCCACGGTTCCTCTGGAATGTATCCTTGATTTTCGCTACCATGCCTTTGCCTGTTTTCCAAATCACCATCTTTTTTCTTCTCAGCTGAAACTTTTCTAGAACAAAAAGGCCTGTCATTAGAACTTCATTATGATATGCGAATTCTTGGGTAGTAGGCTACAGAGAAAAAATTATATGTCTTACTTCTGAAAAAATAGGTGCAAAACATATCTGCACCTTCCAAGTAATTAGCTAGTACAAATCTTTTCCCATAGAAGTATTACCTGTGAAATTCTGTTTAGAAAGTTTCCATCAGCTGCATTATCAGAAAGCAGGAAAATAAAGTGAGCAATCTTCAAAGAGTGAAGACTCTGTTCCAGATCATAGGTTTTGTAGGAAATTAATTTTGATCTCTAATTCTGAATTACAGGATATTCAGTGGCCCAATAATGAAACACAAGCTAGGTCACTTATGGCAGCTCATAAATTTTGTGATTTGAGCCCCCCCAATTGCAAAAACAAAGCATGTTATCTCACATCACCACAATTATCTCCCAAGTGATTTGTCTGCACACTCCAAAGTTAATCTTTCATTTTGAAATTTTCTTTACAAGTAAGCGTAGCCAGAGTGAAGTTGACAGAAATCCCTCGGTTAAAGTTACACATCTCTGAATTTGCAGAACGGTGACCTGCGTAGCTGCACAGCGAGAAAAGACTGCCTTTTTACTCAAAACTCTTATGCTAGAAGAGATGCTACTATTCATTTGTTACTACCATGGACTCCTCTCCAGGATAGTCCCAGGTCCATCTTTGCCTAGGTTTCTGGTGTGGCAAGCACAAACTGATGGCTGGACTATGACAACCCAGGGATTTGTAAGGAAAGGGGGAAATATTCTTGGTTAGCAATATTTGTGGAAACTGCTGCATTTACTTTTATATGTTTAGGGAGAATTACTTTGCAGGCCCATAGATCTTCAGATGAGCATTACTGATGCACACGTAAATCTAACAAGTCAGCTATGACTACATGGGTTTTTTTAGGAGGTAAACAAGTTAGATACCACTAAGAAACCTGTCATGGTTCTAGAAGACAAGAGCAATTGTTTAGGAATACCACCTCAACATGTTACATGATACTGTACTGTCTATTTTATCTGATCCTTAGATCTCAACAAACTCAGTGTAGTAGCCAAATCAAAAGCAGCTACAAAAACGTGTGGGAAGTACAGCAAGATAGCCAGCCAAGTTAAAAATAAATGTGGGAAGCAAAGCAATATATCTTTGGTCTCACCACTTTGTTGCTACTACTACAACACAGCTTCCAAAATCTGGACAATCATCATTCTTTTTACTGCAGGTAGGTTCCCCCCCAAGAAAAAAACCACCTAACCTAAAAATCTGTATGTGATTGTAAGTAATTCCTGTGATTTCAGTGTCATTGTTTAGACATGCTAAAACTTTACAGAACTGTCAACACTGAGTTTCTAAGTCCAAGCTGAGCCACAGAGCCCGGACTCATCCCAGTGCTTAAGTTTTTGCTTAAGCGTTTGCTTAACTTTCAAAGTGTAAGCAACATTTATGAAGTCAGTACAACAACTCATGTTTAAAGTTAATGGGAAAATAGGAACTTTACTACTCAGATCTAAAACCACACATTCTGTCATGAAGATAGTAATGTTTTGCCCTATTCTGGACCTGTTCAGGCTGTCTGAAAGAAAGCACTGTGCAGACCCGCATAAGCAAGGTAGGGTCCTGGGAATGACACGGTCCTGGCCATACCAGTCCTCACTGCGGGGGCAGATGCCTCCCTGTGTGTTCAATTGATTTTGCCTTATAGGGTTGACCCTTGCGGAAAGCTTTTGGCAGAACCAAGTCAGAATCCAAGCAAAAAGGCTTTGTAGGACTTTATTCATAGCAAAACCTATATGCAAGTTGTACCTGCTTTTGGCCTCCTATTCCCTGCTGATTTACTCCTGCCCTATTAATATAGCTGCAGTTGGTAAAATGATCAATTTAGCATCATAAACTAAGAAATCACGTGGAATTTTACTGGTATGGCATGGCATAATTACCATCATCTCCTCAGGACACAGTAGTGTTTACCTATTTCCTTATTTTGTTTTGTATCAATAAAGTGCTCTATAAATGGAAATCTGCCAACAGACCTTCACAAAATTTCCCCACAAGAGGCCGTTAATGAAGCTAGGTGTTACTGAAGTGCAAGGCAACGCGGGGTAACGTTTTGTAAACTCATTAAGAGATGGGGAGTTAAAAGCCCCACAAGCGTAGGCAGAGTATGAATTTACAATGCTCCCTAGAAGCTTAGAAAAAATAACTCCAAATAACCTCACTGACGTTGCTGTCACAGCCGCAATGGCGCCAATAAACAGGATCTTAACGCTGATAACCATTAGCTCATGATTTCTAAGATTTTCCAACTCAATGCAGTAATGCACCAACAGCTTTGTACTCAAGTCCATCAGATAATCACTTCATTAAGTGTCGACACCCATCACCGGGGCAGCTTTATTTATTCATTTAATTTTTATCAGTCTAACGCTAACGAACCTTAAAAGCGCCGGGGAGGCCGTCTAATTTGCCTGCCAATCTATCCCAATTAGCTTGCGGCAAGGCTCCTCGCCGGAAGGTCCGGGACCCCCCCCGGCCGCGGCAGCCCCAGCAGCGCTGCTGGGCTCGCAGTGACCTCCTGTGGCGGAGCGGGCAATCGCCCGGCACGCTGCAGGCAGCCAGCCTGGTGCAGGCAGGGCACCGACCCTGCCTTCTCCGGGGGCTATAGCCAATTTTTAAGGGTTTGCTTTGCCCGTCAGCTTCAGTAGGAGTCTATCTGCAGTTTGTAATGTCTGTGCTTGCTGAATCAGAGAGGTAGCCTTTGCAGGGTTTTGATTCTTTTCACCTAATTTATTGTGGGAATGGAGTTCGCAACCTGCTGCGAGCTGCGGCCCTGGCTTTTCGCCCCTAAGGTCAGTCCCCTTTCCTGCGCACTGCCTCCCCCTCCTCTGCTGTGTGCACAGAAATGGTCAAGGTCACACAGAAGGCAGCACCCAAGCATCCTGGGAGTGCTGGGCCATGGGGCATGGGAATGGGCACATCCCTCTCACCACCCTGCAGCAGCCCAAAAGTGTTTAGTTAAAAGGAAAAATTATCCCACCTCATCCAGCTTACCTTATTTCATTTTGATACGTAGATCCTGGGGGGGGGGGGGGGGGGGGGAGAGGAAGAGAGAGAAAAAAAAAAGGGAATGTGTTTAAAATGCAGGAAAGTAAAATGTGACCTACTAGAGAGCTCCTCTTGGAGCATACACTATGTTCCAGCTACCACAGGGGCATCTCTCTTCTGTTACAAAACTGTGCAATATCCCTGTAGAACAGCTTACACAGAAATTGGAAATTAGGCACACAGCACTGAAGGTATACTTCAACAAAGAACCTCAGCATAGGAACTAAACGTCATTGAAAGTTAACATACTCCTGAAAAACACTACCCCCTTGTAGTTAATGTGAATGGCAAAACTAATGGGTCACTGATTACTTTGGAACCAATTTATAGAAGAAACAGCAAGATCTCACACTTCTGCTTGCAGGTCTTTGCACTACACTAGAGCTGACATAACTAGGAGATTTTATATCTAACTTAAAATATTTTTTTAATGTATAGACCGGTTATGAAGGTCCACTTACCTTTCTTCTTTAGGCAGCAGCAGCGTACAACAACCACAATAATAATGATCAGAAGAATAATACCAACAAGTGAAAGCACGACTGCAAGTACAATGACCCATGTGCTTCTGCTCTCTTCACTGTAATAATTTTCTGTTAAATTAAATGGAGAAACATTGTACTATCAGAGCCTCAAAACATCCTTTTTAGAATATTTACCTTTTCTGTGAGAAGTTATTAACTGCTTGTTGATTATTTAGCAAGGATCCTGTGTTTTCCAAATGACACTCTGTATTTATGGATGGTGCCCTAGAATTTAAGATGTTTCCAAATGCAAATTCTTTATTGCAATTGTAACTTTTCCCACTGCCACTTCTCTTCTGAAAAACACAGGGTTGCAATCTTCCAACCTAAACTTTATTTCATAGATATGCTGGGCCTTCCAGCATCCTTTGGAGACATTTGGGGTTGGGAGAGGGGTTAAGATTCAATTTAGATGTCTATATTGCACATATTAAGCATCTCGCCTAGCTGCTCTTGTCAGTGGAGAGAACATAGGTATTTTGGGTTACAATTCATTTGGCCAAATGTGTATGTGCCCCTTTCGATAAGATGAACAACTCTGAAGAATGTCCGTTTCTCCCCACGGACCACAGCAATAGTCTTAGGTGACTACTACAGAAGGAGATCGAGCCTGTAGGTATGATTTTCTGATTAACTCCATCTTGGGATTTCTTTCACCGATTTCAGCAGGTCTTTGATTTTGGGACATACTTGGTAGGGCATCTGTTATCCACTTAAAGAGCAGCAAAGAGCAAAACCTGTAAAGAGTAGCACCATTTTGGCATATGCAGCTACTAACCCATCTTCTCCACCAGCATTCTCACAACATTAACTTACTCCTTTGTCTTTGCTGTAATCTACAGAGTTAAATGAGGTGATTTAAAGATAATTCAGTGCCTTGCTGAAATCGGTTGCTATGACCAAACAGTTTTCCTACAAAGCTCCCACGTGCACAGAATTTTAAAAATACCTCATATTTCTTACATAGCTGGATGCACAAGGAAGATGTCAGTTCTGATTTTCACATCATCCTGCCCTTTGGTTTTGACCAAGTATTTCAGAAGCACCTCTGATTTGGCTACCCTTTGAAAAGCAGCCCCCAAATAATTTTGAGAGTTCTTTAGAAACTTTAGATTCCAATCCAAATTACAGGTGTGAGACACATCCAAACTTGACAAAACACATTCTGTCGCACTGGGTTTATGATTGTCATTTCCTCATTAGAGGTTCCAGTTAACACCTGCATGGCCACATTTAGCTGACAGCCTCTGGAAAAGGTACCGCAGCAATGAAGGTGATTGGTAGCTGCACAGTGTCAGGGCTATTCCCCTGATGTGTGAACCACAGTATCTGCTGGTTTACCTATGGCAGGGAATAAAGTAAATCCTTTCTATCTACAAATTTGCCTGGGTATATGTTTGGGGTGTGGAGGTTTCAGACTGCAAAGATACAAGACCAGAGCCTCCTACAAAGCTTGAACCTCTTTTAGGAGTCTGCATTTTCCAAAGCTCAGGTCATTATGATTAAGCAATTTGTTCCAGTCTTCTCTAATCCTAATGCTCAATTGGCATGTTTTGAATTTCTTCTGACTGTTAGAGAAAACAAGCACTCAGTAACCTGCAAACTAGTAGTTAATTCTGTAGGCTGTAATCAGTTGTGATTACAATTGATGATGAACTTGTTCGTAATATTTTTTATCTAGAAGTACTGCAACAAATATTTATATTTTATCATATTTTTTTCCATAAAGCATGCCACAGGGATTTCAAGATGCCTAAAATATGAAGACAGCTATTTAGCTATAGGGGAAAGCTTAACCTTAGTGTGAAGGGAGGAGCTAAACACACCTGCACTGGCCCATACCTCCAGGCTGGCTGCCACACCAAGGTATTTCACTCCCTGTCAGGTTCAGGTTACATGCCAAAACAGAATCTACTGAGTTGAAGCAAGAACAGGGTACAACACAAACACTCCCGGCACTTCAGCATTGTAGTTTTGCCCCAGTTTTGGAGGATCCAGAAAGAAACTGGAGCTGGGACCAGCAGGTATGAATGCAGGAGCTGCCAGCTCAACACGCAAGTAGGGGTGCAGAGGGGCACTAAGGCATGAGGGCATTAAACCCCTTTTAGCCCTGTTAGTAAATCCACACCAAGTTACATGAGGTGCTTAGTATGGACAAAGCCACTTCCTCATTCCACAGGGCCCATCCTCTGCCGCTATCCAGACCTCTGGCTCCTCCCAAAGCTGCCCAAAAATTTACTTGGGCTAAGTATCTGCAGAAAAGGGGATTTTCCCTGGCACATGCTGGTGACCAAGGAGAAATGAGAGACCAGAAAAAGCTGCACATTGCTTCTTGGACACCTTGGAGCTTTCTGGCTAACTTAAAAAGCAAAGGAGGATCAGGCTCATGGCAGATTCCCTGTCTTCGTCTTCTGCAGGTCAAAGACGACATGAAGTCAACACTGAAGCCAAAGAGAGTCTGGGCCCAGCTAATGGACTCTGCCATGGACCCCATTTCCCAATAACAGCTCTGTGAATGCATTGGCTGGGATAACTCCATAGGAGTTCCCAAATTTGGTGCTCAGCCAAACACCACTGTAAGTGAGGTAACTCTGGAGGAGGAGTGACTGACATAAAAATGCATCACCTTGTATGGAAAGGTCTGAGATTAAGACTGATCTAGAGGTGCAGGAGGGTAGGACATTCATTGACCAGGGGATGGCTGGCTGAAGAGGGCTCAGATTTTTGGTTGCAGTTCTTGTGAATGGACAGGTATTGCTTGTGAGGAACATGGAGGAATTTGATTCCACAAGCTTTTAAGTGAAAGCTAAACTGATATTACAGTAGTTTTGGGAAGGACTCCTTAAATGTTTGAAGCTAGTCGTATTCTTTCCTGAGACCAGCAAGCTAAGGCTGCGTCTGTATAAGAAAAGTCAGACAAGCTCTGAGATTTCAAGTGTGATATATACATTATATATCTTCCTCTGTCATAAATGCCATGTCTTTATTTCATTCTAATAATTGAAAGACTTCATATTCTCGCATCCCGACAAATTTTTCCAAAGAGAAATGAATGATGGTCCTGTACAATCACTAATTATACACTAACTGTGCTTCATGACATCTGTTTTTCTCCTCTTCTGATTTACAATGAGTAGCTATGGAAACTGAGGGTGGATACCTCTGTACAAATGAGTAGGCAGAGGAATTTATTAATTTCCTCAGGATAGTTCTATTTTGCTTAGTCAGTAATTAGGATCAATGTGACTACAAAAAAGTCATATTAAGAATGGTGAAATGACCTTTTTCAACTGCATTACAAAGCAAGTATCTCTGAAAAAGGCTTGCTAATAATGACTTATACTTAAAATAAAAGGCGCAGTTACTCAACCTCCTCAGTTAATATGTCGAAGCTTCTATACCAAACCCCTCATCAATCCACTATAAGTGTGCTGTGTTCACCCATTACAGAAGAATCATTTCACCAAGAAAAGCTGTCAGCATCATTACAGAAGTTCGCAATGCTCAGCACATCATAAAAAGAAACATAGATTTGAGGCCCTACTCTGTACAGAAAACAGCTGGGGATGCATAGTCCCACTGCAAAAAACTCCATATAATCTACGCATTTCCCGTACCGCAGGATAAGGCTAATAAAAGGGATGTCACTGTAGGGTGGACTGTGTCACCATAGGAGACAGTGTGCCTATACCCAGTGTGCTGGTTTTGGCTGGGCTAGACTTAATTTTCTTCACAGTAGATAGTATGGGGCTATGTTTTGGATTTGCAGTGAAAACAGTGTTGATCATTCAGGGATGTTTTAGTTATTACTGAGCAGTGCTTACCCAGAGTCAAGGCCTTTTCTGCTTCTCACCCCACCCCACCAGTGAGTAGGCTGGGGGTGCCCAAAAAATTGGGAGGGGACACAGCTGGGACAGCTGACCCCAACTGACCAAAGGGATATTCCAGACCATATGATGTCATGCTCAGCATATAAAGCTGGGGGAAGAAGAAGGAAGGGGGGAACGTTTGGAGTGATGGCGTTTGTCTTCCCAAATAACTAGTACACGTGATGGAGCCCTGCTTTCCTGGGGATGGCTTAACACCTGCCTGCCAATTGGAAGTAGTGAATGAATTCCTTGTTTTGCTTTGCTTGCATGCATGGTTTTTGGTTTACCTATTAAACTGTCTTTATCTCAACCACAAGTTTTCTCACTTTTACTCTTCCAATTGTCTCCCCCATCCCGCTGCCAGGGGAGTGAGCGAGCAGCTGGGTGGTGCTTAGTTGCCAGATGGGGTTAAATCACGATGCCCAGTAACCTCAGCTCCCTGCCATGCAACTAGTGCTTCAAGTTTAGTTTGCCTTGAGACTCCTCTACCTGACAGCTGAGATATTTGGCTAGTCTCAACAGAGAAATGCTCCTAAAGACGGTTTGGTATTGTCTCCCTCATCCGAATTAAACACTGCTAACCCACAGGGAGACACTTCTTCTTACTTGCTCTTATTGTGTTATGGTTTGGAAAAGAAAAACATTTTTCATAGCATTCTGTTAGATTGTGAGGCAGATCTGTAGTGATAGTCCCACTTGCTTTGTTCTACACTGGCAGCACAGACCAGATAAAAATCACCTTTTCCTGATGAGCCTCCTAGTACTGTAAATGTGTTAAATTACAGAATTTTATTTTCATAGCATGTCAGTGAGGCCAAAGACCAGCAGCATTACAGAAAATGCTGCTAACCTTAGCAAAAATATTTAAGGTTATCAAAGGTCTTGCTAACTGTTTTTGAGAGATTTGCCCAACATCCATACTTGGATTAAAGTGACCTTGAATTTCCTTAAATAAAAGGCAATAAAAAGCAACTAAATGCACCATCCAAAGAATTCCACATATGTTGCTGCAGGACATTTTTTACCTTCCTCTAAGATGTGAAAGGCACCATGCCAGGAAGAGGAAAGCAGGCCCAATGGGTCTGTGATCTAAGTAGACTTTGGGATAAGGCCCATGAATATGTAGTTTCTCTTGATGACCTAATTCTTCTTCTGTAATGGGTGAATATATCACGTACAAAGACTTTCTTACAGCAGATTGGTGATAGGTATACACTATAGAAGTTCCTACATATAAATGCTACCATCTGCAATTAGGTGCCAGCCTCAGTGCAGCCCTGGGAATGTTACCACCATACTACAACAGCTGCATCACATCTGGTCACTGCTCATGTGCAGAACTTTCTATTTGCACCTGAAGTGCTAGTACAGAATCTATTTGGGGTTGTGTGCAGAAACTGGGAGTAAAATCCACGGGTTTTTTCCAAGTCAGTGGTAAAACTGGTATTGAATATTATGGAGAACAATTTCACCTGAGGGTGTGGCTTTGAGTAAATGAGGTCTAACAAATTATGTTAATACGGCAGGCATGGACTAATCAAGGATATATAAGATCTAAATTCAATAGATGTTTACTTGGTCAAGGAGGAAAGGCTGGTTTTCTTAGCAGTGAATCCATAGTAGGAGTCAGTGGCAGATGTACTGCTTTTTTTTGTCTTGCTCAATCCTAAATTGGACTTTGTGGTTCATTTGTGGTACCAGTCCTCTCACAGATGTGAATTTAACCCTACCTATGTATCAGGTTGTGACTACTGGGTCTTAATTTTATCACCTTTGCACATCTCATAGTATTCCATTTGCAAGTAAAAGACTTTTCAAAATAAAAGCAAAACAAAACAAAAATCACAGTTCTGAGTATAGGCAGTACAGTACAGGTACTACAGTATAGGCAAAGTACAACAAATATTCACTTACCTAGAGCAGAGTTGACAAAAATAACAGTTACAGTTGCATTCTGAGGGTTAGGGAGTGCTCCTATGTCAGCTAAACAAGTCAAAATCTCAGTGTCCGTCGGAGTCAAAGTTAGGATGCTCAGGGCATTGTGGAGGCCATTAGATCCTTGACTGTGCTGGGTAACATACCTCGACTTATCAATGAAAGAGTCATTTGTCATCCAGGTAATGTCTGGAGCTGGAGCCCATCCTAAGGCTTCACAAACAATTTCAATTGTTTTGTTCTCTTTTACTGTTAAGGTGCTATTTTTGATGAATAAAGATCCATTAACTGTAGGAGGGAAAAGATGTTTTGTTCCTTCAGAATATTTGGCTGCATTGGTTTCCTGCTGATAGTTTCAAATCTTATCTTGCTACCGAGAAATAGCTATGCCTTGAGATATGAAGTCAAAAACAATCATTATTAACACAGATATACCATATGCATGATATAAACATGCAGATATTGCAACTTCACGGACACATTGTCCATTATGTCTAAAGCACAAGTCTCAGCTTTCGGTAACTTTCCAATAAAAAGCAGGAAATTATACTTTTTAGCCATCCTGATATATTTCCAGCTGAAGGACAACATAATGAAATAACAGTGTTTCTAAGTTTTAAGTATGCTTGGGTTTTATCAGGAAAGGTTTACGGGTACATGATGAGATGTTCTCATTGCCTGAAGCACCTCTTTGACAAATGGCTAGTGTCTGGTGGTTAGATCTTGCTTTACTGGCTGCACTCTGTCACTACTGATGCTTAGAGAGGAGGAAGAGGTCTCATATACAGGGGCTTGATATGCAGGAACTTTTTATTCCTTGGAAATGGTAGATTGCAGCAGCAATCATATGAAGAGTATCACCTTGTGTTTCAAGGGCTTTACTTCTACATGCCATTAAATCAAACTTAAATAAGCTGGATAAGGACTGATTTCTGAGTCAGAAAGCAGGAGGGAGATCTGCCCTAAAGACAGCAGAAGGTTCGTGTACAAAGATGTTCATAGGGGTAATCCATACTGTTTCTAGCCAAAAGATAATTTTTGACTGAATGCTGGTGGGCCTGATATAGCCTTCAGGCACTTTAATGCAACCCAATAAAGAATAAGAGAAGGAAAGGAAAAAACAAGGGCAGTTATAACCTTTGTTAATGGCACTCTGAATGTGACTCTGAAACCTGCTTTGACAGTAAAATTAAGACAAGGAGGACAGGAGGCAAAGGATGGTAAATGAGAGCATGTAGTCCTTCACAGGGATAATTTGAGCAATTCATCCGAGTATTCCTTTAAGTGCAGTGTAATAAAATAGCTTTCTATTGGTGGCTATACGCACCTTGAACAGAAAGAAACGCAAAGCTATTCTCACTATGTTGCTGAGTACTGCATTCAATTTTTCCAGAGTCACTCAGCTGGGTGTTGTGGATGATCAGCTCTGAGGTAAATGCATTGCTACTGGTATAATTCTGAGAGGTGAAGCGGTCTGATGTTTCAACAGCTCCTTGAGAATTGATGACAGTGAGGACAGGATTTCCATTGGACAGCCAAATGAGAATTACCCATCCTACCGACACAGTGCAATTAAACCGGGCTTCTGAACCAGCAAGGACTGTTGCATTAGCAGGGCCATTTATAATAGAGTAACAAAAGCCAAGACCTGGAAGGAAGAAAAAAACACAGTCTGTAAATACATATACAACACCACCACCAAAGGTCTTTGACTTAATTTTTACTGCCAGCAATTTAAGGCTAAAAAGCCAGACACCCTGGTTCAAATAGTATTATCCACTAGGAGCACTGGGATATTAAGCACTTAGTCACGTGTCAGGAAAGGCTGTTGATTCAGCTGAGCTGGCACTTCACCTCTGAGGGTCATCAGAGTACCTGAGACTTTTAGGAAAAGATTCTTGTCTCATTTTCTATAATGTCTGTCAGTAAGTTGCTAAAGATATATATGGTGAACTGAAATTTCAACTGAGTAATGTTAATCCCACAGCAGTAAGCAGTGGTAAAATGCTACGTTGTTATAATGGATCCCCAAGCCAATCATTACAAACGCAAGTACATACTTGTATAGTTTAAAAGATCTTAACCAGGTCAGAGATGGAGATGTACAATCTAATCTTTCAGCTCCAGCTTAGATTAAATGGTTTTCTTTAAAGATGCATTTGCTTTTTTTGCCTCTCCTCCTCCCACTCCAAAATCACCTGTCTCTATTCAGTGATTCACTAAAAAGCTGACTTATCATTTTGCTGAAAGAAAGAAGTTCCACTTTTAAATAGGAAAGTACATGAGTTCTCTAGATTTTAAATAAATAAAGGAGTATGTAACTGGTCCCTTTTCCATACCTCGGATTGCCACTGATTTTTTGCAGCCCCAGCGTATATCCTTCTATGCTCCTTCTCCCATTCATCTGCCTCTTCCCTTATTTCTCATGCATGCATCACAAACATACTTATCCACCTTCTCAGGCTTTCTGTAAACCAAAGCTGCTGTTATTCGTGAGTTTTTCTTCCTTAAGAGGTAGTATGAATTTTGGCTACTATTTTCCAGAACTGAAAGCTCCTTTCTAAGGAAGCCATTTCGTTTTCCTTTCCTCCTCAACAGATCCAGGGCCTCCCATTGCCCTCAGAGGAATGAAGGTGCAGCTGTTGCCCAGGCAGATGGTGGATCCCTTGCCTGTGGGAAGGCAGAAGCACTTGTTTCTACCACGCAGAAAGTGAAGGAAGAACGAAGGCAGGGACCCTCTTTTTCAAAGCAGCAGCTGTGACTTCAGTCCCTGAAATAGCCAGGGGAAATGGTGCCGTTTTGAAGGTGGGCAAATCTTAAAGCATTGCTCAGAGAGAGAACATCATATACCCTAGTCTTCATGAGGGTCAAACCTTCACACTGTAAGAACATCCCAGACTATTTGGTTGGTGTCTTAGGGAGCAGGACTTGAGAGAGCAGCTTACCAATGTCTTTCCCATATTGGGGAGCCCAAAATGGTAGGCTCTCATAAGCCAGTCACTTTACTAAGTCACTGCCACCCACAGCCCTGCTGGCTGCAGGTGGAGTGGAGGAGGAGGGAGAGGACTGCCACGGCAGGCTCTGCTGTCGCCGAGGTTCATCCCAGGGGCCTGCCCGTGCTCTGCATGCATCCCACTGGGCACAGCTCTTCCTCATCCCCCACAGCTGCTACCGTCTCTTCACCTGCCTCTAAGCTCAGATCTGTTCCCTTTTGGCCTAGTGCTCACCTGCACTTCGCTGTGACAGTTGTTCTTTGATGGGGGCATTGAAAGGTTTCGGTGGCAAGGGACCTCAGGCAATCTTCTAGCCCAAACCTCTGCTCCAAGCAGAGCTAACTTCACAGTTAGGCCATTTGCACAGGGCCTTGTCAAGTCAAATTTTGAATATCTCCAAGGATGGAGATTTCACAAGGTCCCTGCAGACCAAGCAGTCCTGCCAGTGAGATCTACCTCACCAGTGAGTTTTTCATCACTTACTGGGAAACATTCATGCTGAGGAAGCACCAAGACTGCCAGTGCTACCCCTAACGATTCAGGCTGTAGTCTGCATAATTACAGCAATTAGATACTACAGTCCATAGCAGTCTAATTAAAACCCCGTGTCTGCAAATTTGGCCTGAGAATAAGTGTTCAATTATTTTCAGGAGAAAGCAAGTCTGAAATGGCCATTACTCCCTTGCTAAGAGTATTCAGGACAATGAAGTGATTTTTAACGGTTTCATTCAACACAGGTTTTGTACATTTTAGGTAGTTTATTCATTAATGGGTTAATTATAAATTATTGAAAAATTCATTTTTCATTCAATCAATAGCTGGCGTGAGTAAGGGAGAATATGCTGTATTGTTTCACACAAAAGAGATGTTTGATAGTTGTACAAATGGAACCAGAGCCCAATCTCAGTTACGCTGTTGCAACCAGAGCCTCGGTGAATGCACGTAGGGCATAGGGTCTGTAATCTCATCGCTCCAATGTCAATATCATTTTCTAATTCCCAGTTCACATTTAATCTTAGGCAGTGTATATCTAAGCAGGTTTGTGCCAAGAATTGTTCTTTAATATAAATAGCTCCTCTCTTTCCTCCCACTAGCCTCATGTATTTACAGACAAGAGCTTTTTCATTCTTTGTTTTGCAGGATTATACAAACCTAGCTCTCCCTGGTTCTTTGTATGATTGACTCTGAGTTCTCTCATGTTTACAAAAACCTTTACAAAAATTTTCCACCTTCCTGGGTTATGTTATCTCTGCCATGCACCTCATTCTCCAAAGTATATCTGCGTGTGAGCAATAAAACATTAAATGAAAAGCAAACTTCACTTCCACTTATAGTTAATAAAGCCAGATAAGATACAGTAAAACATATTTCTGTTCAACTTAGATGGCTCATTTTTTCCCGTAGCATTTATTCAAAGCTCTCTTCAGACTTGTAAAGGTGAACTGAAATGCTTTAAAATGTGAAACAACTTGAAGACGAACTCAGCAATCAAATCTATGTGCATACCTTAATAAGTTGCTTTACAGTTAACCCAACAAAATGCCTAAAAGCCATTTCCTCTCTTTTCTATTTGTCACTTTCTGAATGTTAGGGACTGGCCACATGTCTGTGGATGGCATCATTTACAGAGCTATGGGTTTTCTAATGAACGTGCACTGATGAAGTGCATTCCAGTGAGACCATTTGTCACGTAATATGGCCCTCTTCCCTGATATTCAACATCCAGTTGTCATGATTTCTATTCATAACTTATATTGCCAGGGTTGAGACACTGTCCTAAGCTCAAACGTGTCTTTGAATTATCTATTCTTTCTTGACTCTTATTGTAGCCAGGCTTTACAATATTACTCCCTGTACACCTATGATGTCTATAACATGTTCATGTGCTGATATTTTTGATTTTTACGCTTTATTTGAAGTCTTTCTGACTGGTTGAAGTGAACATAAACAGCTACCATGATGATAGACACAGCCACGAACAAACTTCCTTAGAGTTAACACCAAAATACATTTAGTTGCTCATGAAACAGGAGCTGCAGTACTTACCCACACTGCTCCTCTTAATGCAAACTGATCTCTGTGCATTTTTAATTTATTTCCATGCCTGTGCAAATGCTTTACTTTTTTAAGGAGTCGTGGTTTGCCACGGCTCTGAATAAATGATGTGACTTTCAGTACACTCCTAGCTGTTAATTAATCATTTGCTATGAGATCATGTCTGAGTTCCATTATAGTCTTCAAATTTATCCCTAAATGTGAATAATCAGTGATCATCGGCTTTAAAAATACATGGCTAATATTGCTTTTGTTTTCTTCAAACACTCAGGACAGTATAAGCAGATAGGAATGAGTTATTCTTTCATTTATCTAAGATAATATAATCATTTTTTATCAGTCCATAGGTATGGTAGGATCTACTTCTTCCACCAATCATATCTGCTGGAGCAATAGATGGTCTTTCACTGACTTCCATGAGCTATGGAACAGGTCCATAAGCCCTGTATGGGGATACTATGGGTGGCAGGAGGACTGAGGAGTGGGATGTAGCTCAACCTTGCCTCCATTTAGATCTCAGTAAAGCCCCACTGAAAAAGGAGCTTCATGAGCCTTCTCCACCTGCTGCCAAAACATTTTTGGTGGTTTTAACTTTGCCTCTTTATCTTTTAGCTTTTATTTTTTATCCTGCAATAGCACGTGGAGTCCTGAACCAACAGGGTGTTCCATTGTCCAACTCAGGTACAAACACTGATAAAGTAGCCTGTGTAAGGTCAAAGAGGACATTCATGACATGACAGAAATGGGATCTAAACCCAGTTACCAGTGCTTTAAGCCAGTGCTATAAGTCCTTTTGCTGGACCTTGCTTCTCGCACTAAGGAGAAAACTTTAGTGCTAGTTTCACTTACATACTGCTTAAAAAATACCTTGCATATGGTTGCTTTTAGACAAATTAAGGCCTCAGGCTAGATTGTCATTGCACTTTACAGGAATTTTGTGTTCAGCTCTTAACAGCTGGTTTAACATCTGCTTCCCCACACACAACCAATAAGAAATCCCACCCAGGCAAATATTATCTTTGCAACAGGGAAATGTTAGGCTGTCTTCATGATATTGCATTATCCCTTGACTTTTGAAGAACAAAGCTGAGTTAAGACACCTTCTTTGAGGCACATCACTAAATGTTTATAAAGCAGTCACCAGTGGTGAAAGTTTGCTTAAACTGATAAGTATTTATGGTATTTCAGTTGCTCAGTCCTTCCCAACAGCATGCAGAGTATACGCCAAATCCTTTATGGGCTGTTTATTTCCTCCTCTGTCACACAAAGCCACTGTCACATCACTGCAGGTTTTGAAGAAAAAAAAATGCATCTTATTCCCTGGATGACACCTGCACTGAGGCAACATCATCTGCCAAAAAACCACCTTGCCCTTTGTCACCAATGTTTTTTCTTCCACGCTTGAACTAACTCTAGAGGACCACTTTTACATGCTGAAGGATTCAGTGACAAGGGCATTGAGATGTGGCTACCTTCTTTTCCTTCTCTCCTCTCCTCTGCTGACTCTGTCTTTCCTCTCTTATAAGTGACCTATTTGGATGCAGTGCAGTGAAGGATGGGCTTAGCCTTTTGCCGTAACGATTCCTTTTTTTTCAGCCTCGTTATCGTATTTCAGAATAATCTCCCCCTCTATACCCATATTGCCCTTCCATAAACACTGCCTTTCATGCTTCAGCTTTTACATCTAGTCTCTGTCTTCCTCCCTTCCTTCTCTGCTATTTCTGTTTGAATGTCTACATTTTTTTTCCTTTCAGTCTGTTTTAATTTCTTTTTCTCTTCACTCTTTCTTTAGTCTCTTGCTCACTCCACCTTGTCTTCTGCCTTCCCTGCCTCATCGCTGGCTCACCACTCCAGCAACAGCTCTGCAATAAATTGTTTTGGATTTGGTAAGATTTTTCTTCAGCACATCTCAAGTTTATTTCAAAAGCCAACAGCCCTGCATCTGAGCTTTCTGAAAACCAAAATAGATTAGAGCTTGTCAAAGCCTGCAGAGAAGGACTAGCTTGTTTGCTTATGTTAACAAGACTTTTTAAATGCTTATAGGAAGTTTCTGTCAAGTAATACTGGTCTACTCATACTCAGCAACACATATTTCCACCCACCTGCACACAAACCTCTCCACAGCCCCCAAGTGTGCCTTCTCATCTCTTCTCTCACTCACCGTTTGACGGCTGTCCCTTGCAGCCTCTCCTGGCTCTGCTGCTGGACTACTCTGGCAGCAGGCTGGGACTGCATAGAGGTCCTGTGGTCTGCAATGCTATCGCTGCCAAAGGGCATGCCGTGCTCACCCGGGGGGATGCTCAAACCAGCTGTGCCATGCAGCCATCTCGGCAGCCTAGCCACACCGCCCAGCCTTGCAACTCCCGACATCTCAAGAGCAGCAATATTTCTTTCAAGAGCAACACTTGCCTTTCTGCAATACAATTTTCTCTCTGCTTTGGGGTGTGCTCCTGCGGCTGCACCGCACAGTGTGGGCGATGCCTGCTACCCCAGTACAGCATCCAGGTGGGGCAATAAAACACCCATTGCAGGCATGCTTGAACTAAAAGCATTAGTGAAGGGTAATAGCAATCCTCTAAAACACATAGTACTCTGCTCTGGATGCTTAGGAAGACAGTGCAAGAAGCAGAACAAATAAAAATTGAGGCTTTCTTGTTATAACATCTGTGTCCATAAATAGGAGACCTAGGGACTTCCTGAGCCAATGATTGCATCTGCACCTACGGATCTACCCTCCATGATATTTGTTTCTAGCTTTTTTCAGCCTATTTATAATTTGGTATCCCCCATATCCAGTGACCATGAGCTTTACTATTCAATTACGTACTGTGAGGAAAAGTACATTCTTTGGTTTGCCTTAAATCTTCTTTCTGATAGTTTTGCTGGTTGCCACTAGCTCTTTTTGTTATTAGAAATTGTGAATAACCATTTCACCATTCACCTCCATATAATTAATTGTTTTAATAAATGTTTACTATTTCTTCTTTTTCACAAGCAGTAAAATATCCCAGTCTAATGAAGACCTCCTCATACCTTTGATCACCTCTGTCACACTTTACACCTTTCTCAGACCTATGATGTCATTTTTGAAATGGAAGGGCTAACAAAACATCCATTATTCAAGATATAAGCTGTCTGTGGACTTATATAATGCCAGGTTTCATTTTATTTCCCTCGCTGAAGACACTAAGCAGTGAAATTTTCTCTCTTTTTCAGCAATTTACTCTTTTTCCAGGTTATCTACTCTCTTACTCCACTAGACATCTTCAGTGAAGTGATGCTTTGCATCGAATGTTTTCTGCTCCTTTATTACTTACTCACTTGGCATCATGACATTTTCTGGCAAATCTTCCTAGTCTCTTTTTGGATTTGGCTGCCCTAAGTAATTCTGCACCACCTGCAAAGTCTGCCACCTCACAGTGCTTCTTGAATACCGCATATCCCTGTGCAACTCCACCGGGAACACCACTCTGCTCAGAAAACTCAACATTTATTCCTGCATTGTGTTTCCTTTCACCAGTTTTTAAGCCATGACAATACCTTCCCTCTCATCCTGCTGCAGCTCCCTCCTTTCAGAGCCTGTTAAAACCCCAGCTAGACTATAATGAAAAAAACCAGCCTTGTCTCCATTAACCAACTAGTCACTTTATATTCACATTTTCTTTAAAGCTCTGCCACCAAGATATCTTTTATCTGAATTCAATTTGAAACTCAGGCATGTGAAATGTAAATTGGAGGCAAACTACCAAAATGATAATTTGCACATATTTCTGGGAGCAAAATCAGATGCTGATATTGAGCTCTCTACGGATGTCCCCTCAAAAGCAGTCCCAAACAGACAGGAGGAGGATGAACGAAAGGAGAGGGAGAAATAAGTGGGACATCCCTGCTCACTGGAAGTGAGAGAGGGCAGCCTCCCCATCTCCCCCCCATCCCATCCATGCTCACTTCTGCATACTGAAGCCCACTCTAAGCCATCATACCATTCAGGCTTGAAATGCAAACTTAACCATTTCAAACAGTTTAAATAATCCCCCTCTGCAACTGACTGTTCGATCTGATATCGCCAGTAACTGTCATTTACAGAGCTTTAAAATTAGTTCACACTTTAACTTTAAAATTAGTTCATTTTTTCCACACTGGCTCATTTCACGGGTTATGAATGTGTCCTACCTGGTAGCGAGGCAGTTAAGATGAGAGGAATTAAAATGAGCTTCTGGAACCTCTCCATTGGAGCATTCTCCCCTGGTCCCTAAGGCAGAAAGCCACCAGCAGTCACTGCATACTTGAGCAGAAGCTGAAGGACAGAACTTATCAAGAAACTCGGTAATGAGCTGCTGCTTTGCGTCTTGTGATAAAATGTGACTTCATGTGACCTGTATTATCAACAAGGAGAGAAGATTAAATGAGAGAGGGTTTGGAAGGAGAGCAGTACCTTTTCTCAAAACAACTGTTTCAAAAGAAGTAGAGGAGCTTTCTTCGGCAGAGAAACCTCCCCCTATGGACCTTGCATCTCTTGCTCCCTTAGTCCCTCCTGGCTATTACAACACTACTGCTTCAGGATTGACTGTGTCAGGGGAGCTCCATCTGCATCGTTAAAGTTAATCATGAGCAGCTGGGAAAAATAATTCTCTAAGCTTCCTGCAATTGCATGTGTATTGTGGGTGCGCTGTCCATGCCGCCGGCGTCGTCGTCCTGGCAGACTAATGAACCCTGTGCTCCATCACTTACTGTCATGCAGGGCAACTGTGCAGGGCACCAGCTGCTTCCCTGGGGTTGGAGGGGCACAGACCTCCATTCGGAGGGTTTGTGCTCCCTGCAACCTCCTCGGGAAACTGATGCCTCCTGCACCAGGCAGCCTTTGGAAGAGGAAGTGGGAATATATCCCAATGTGCCGCTACATCCAAAAAGTTTGGTTTCATGTTTTTCTGTGTGCTTTACTCCAAAACTAGGATTCCTATTCATACATTTCCAGTGAAAGCCTGGTACCATCATTTCTGTGGCAGTCCTGTCAGGCCCTCACCACGCAGGGGCCACCCTGGCCAGGAGCAACAGCTCCTGCCACCCTGGGCTCTCCATCCCACCTGCCTTGGGGCAAGGATGAGAAACACCAGATCTCCTCCCAGCTCCCCAGACTGAGCGTTCAGAAAGGCTGCTAGTGTAAAGAGGGTCCCCAGAATTATTTCTCTGAACTTAAGAGTGCCTCTTACACCTTAAAATAAAACACCACCAGCTATCCACCGTGGTCAGAGATAAAATACAGAGCTTGGGTGGGAGCCATCACCTTCTGCATTTTCTGCTTTTCCAGTGTTTGTGATTCACTTGTGTGATATTATTCTCCTCCCCCTCAAAATATGTGGGAGAGAGTTTGACTGCGCTGCTTGGTTTACTAACTTATCAGCTGGGAAATTGAAGCTTGCCTTAAAGAAAGGGACACGGGCCAGAGGATGTGGTTTTGTGGCCAGCCCAAATTTCTTGTCAGGAAAGTGGTTTTCTTTTGAGGGGTGTTCATTGTGGCAGCTCTGTGCAATGCATAAATATTAGTATCACCACAGAGACACCTTGAGTTTCCTGTAACAACCATACTTTTTTAACCACACTTTTGCTAAAACCAAAACCACACCAAGGCACAAAACATAAAAGCCCTGGCCCAGCTGTTCATTTTGCAGTTTTGTGCAAAGACCCTGCATTAATTCCCAGCAAGGCTTTTGTGAAAGCAGCGGTGGTGGGATGGCACAGGAGCGGGTGGCAGTGCCTCTCATGGAGTGCCTGTGTAGCAGGAATGTCCAATGCCCAGACCCTCCCTGACCGCTGCACCACTGCAACCAACAAAAAACATTTTTGCTGTCTTTCCAAACATGTTCACCTGCAGCATCAAGCTATACCAGAGCTCTGTTCACTGCTCAGCGCTTTAAGCAGGGGGTCTCACTGCGTTTACTGCAGCAGTTGTGATCTAACCAGCTCAGTGGGCAGTTTGCCCCGCGTTTTCCCATTTTGCAAGCTTTCAGTTTACCTTGAGAACTTAAGGGACAGCCCTGTCAACTAATCATCATTTTAGCCAAACCTGTGGGCTGATTTCTTTACCTGCATGTTGGGAGGGGGGCTAGTTTGTAGGCTGGTTTGGATTTGCCCAGTGCATTTTCAAAGGTTTTGTTCTTTTCTCACTTCCATGTTTCGTGTGTGGAGGAGTCCCCAGCGGGCAGCTGCGACAGGAGGGTCACCATGGATGGCTCGGAGGGGTTTCTCCTTGCTCTGTCACTCAGCAGGTACACAAACCCGTCAGTATTTTTTAAGAGTTAGTATTATCTGTCATATGAAGTGAAATGGCCCAAGTAAAGCACCACGAAACAAATCCAAAAGTCGGTGCTGTGTCCTTTTTCAGGAAGCTATGATCCCGGGCAGGATCTATAGGTCTGGAGAGGACCCTGCCAACCTGGGCAGCAGCCTTCATACCTCCACTTACAAATCCGGCTGCACCAACACAAGCCGAGCTGAGCAAAGTTTTATGGAGAAGAATAAACTTGCTAGAATCTTATGCCTAAATTCAGGCCAAAATCAGTAAATAACTTGGGGTGAAGTAAAGCGAGAAGGGAAATGAAGGGATCTATAAAGTTTTGTTTTGCTTTGTTTCAAAACAGACTTTTGAAGGGGAAGGGAAAGGAAATATTACCCGATCCTCAGCTGAAACAGGATATTTGGGCCGACGATTAATTAAATACCTGGGGTTTGCCCTGAACTGCTTTTTACCTTCTCCGCAGGTGACCAGGGTGACTCGCACTGTCAGCGCTGCTGTGCGTGGCTCTGAGCCTATTCCCTCCCACATCCACGCCGGAGGCAAGGGGATTATATCCATAATATCACCGTAAAGGAGTGGCAGCCGGATCCAGCCTGGCACAGAGCGGGGCTCGGATGCTTTGTGCACCCTGCGATGCGGGGCACACCCGCCCTGAAGACCGGGGAGCACAGCGCAAGATGGGTGGCGCAGAACGCCCCTCCTCACCCCAGGGCTGCTTCCCTGCTGTGGCAGGAGCAGGGGAGAGGGTTAAATTATCTTTCAGTGAATAATGGCTCCAGAGGGGTTACCTGGATTGCTTCCCCGGGCGCCGAGAGGGTGTCTCTGACCGCCTTCCCTTTGACGACGAGCCCCGCTCGCACCCTGCACCTGGGGGACGCAGGAGGAGGCCGGCGGCGTTCCAAGCGAGAGGCCCCAGGCCAGCCCTCGCCTCCTCGCCCCGGGGAAACCTCCCTCAGGCGGCAGGGCGGCTGCCCGAGGTGCCGCGGGGAAGGAGCACCGACCTCTGCCGCCTCTCAGCTGCCGGGCCCCGGGGCAGGCGCCGGCCCTGACACTGTCCCTGCGATACCGTGAGGTAAGGATCGCCTCTCCCCTTCCCCCCGCCCAAATACGTGTATCGCTGTGTTAATATTTAACCGGTCCTGCAGGAGGAAGTAAGGCACAGCCGATGACACACACACACGGGAGCAAACTTCAGGCCGTCCCAACCCGCGAAGCTGGATGGGCGCTGCCGCCTCACATCTCGGCGGAGCACGGCCACGCCGCCTTGCTGGGACAGAGCTGCAGGCGACATGGCAGAGAGCAGAAGCGCCCGCCTGTGGGCTCTGCACCAGCTGTGCCCTCACCAGCGGGCGCTGTCACCCACAGCCGGGGGTGTCGGGGTCCATTGGCAGCCCCTGACAGGGCGAGGGGTGAGCCAGAGCCAGGGTACATCCAGGAGGTTCATAGAATCATAGAATCATAGAATCATTTCGGTTGGAAAAGACCTTCAAGATCATCGAGTCCAACCATTAACCAGCCCCCTAAACCATGCCCTGGAGTACCCTGTCCACTCGCTTTTTGAATACCTCCAGGGATGGTGAATCAACCACTTCCCTGGGCAGCCTATTCCAATGTTTGACAACCCTCTCAGTAAAAAAATTTTTCCTAATATCTAACTTAAATCTCCCTTGCCTCAACTTGAGGCCATTTCCTCTTGTCCTATCTCCAGACACCTGACAGAAGAGACCAGCACCCACCTCACTACAACCCCCCTTCAGGTAGTTGTAGAGAGCGATAAGGTCTCCCCTCAGCCTCCTCTTTTCTAGACTGAACAACCCCAGATCCCTCAGCCGCTCCTCATAAGACTTGTGCTCCAGGCCCCTCACCAACTCGGTTGCCCTTCTCTGGACACGCTCTAGCGGCTCAATGTCTTTCCTGTAGTGAGGGGCCCAAAACTGAACACAGCACTCGAGGTGCGGCCTCACCAGTGCCGAGTACAGGGGAACAACCACCTCCCTGCTCCTGCTGGCCACACTGTTCCTGATACAGGCCAGGATGCGATTGGCCTTCTTGGCCACCTGGGCACACTGCTGGCTCATATTCAGCTGGCTGTCAACCAGCACCCCCAGGTCTTTCTCTGCCGGGCAGCTTTCCAGCCACTCTTCCCCAAGCCTGTAGCGCTGCATGGGGTTGCCGTGACCGAAGTGCAGGACCCGGCACTTGGCCGTGTTAAACTTCATACAATTGGCCTCAGCCCATCGGTCCAGCCTGTCCAGATCTCTCTGTAGAGCCTCCCTACCCTCAAGCAGATCGACCCTGCCTCCCAACTTGGTGTTATCTGCAAACTTGCTGAGGGTGCACTCAATCCCCTCATCCAAATCATCCATAAAGATATTAAACAGAACAGGGCCCAACACCGAGCCCTGGGGAACACCACTTGTGACCCGCCGCCAGTCGGGAACTGAAGGAGATAGGGCCAGGGCCAGGGCCAGGGCTGGAGACAAGGCCACAACATGGCGCCAAGGGGCCCACGCAGGGAACGGGGCCAGACACAGGGATGGTGCAGGCTGCAGTGTCACTGGGGCAGGGGGTCATGGCCCCGGGGGGCTGACGTGCTGCCCTGGGCCGTGGGCAGGGTCGGAGAGCCCCGGGGGGACTGCCAAGGGAGGGTCAGGCCGGCTGGTGCCCTCAGGGCCCCAGCAAAATGGGCTCTTACTGTGAAGTGCAAAGTTGCAAGCAGCTGGTGAGAAAACTGAGTTGGTTTTCCATCTTTCAATGGAAAATGCAGGCTCCAAGAGATTTTTTTTTTCCTTTTTTATTTTCATGTTCCTTTCAGTTTTTATTTTGGGGAATTTTTTGTGCTATGTCAAAAAAAATGTTCGTTAAAACATTTCATTTAATTCTGAAATATTTTGTGTTTGTTTGCTCAGTTAAATCACACCTTTTCCTGCTTCTTTGATGGTTGTGTGTGTTCACCAAAGCTGCCATGCTGCCTCATGAGAGATGCTCTTTCAATGGCTGCAGCCTTCGTTTTCCTCTTAGAGCTGAACAGCATCCTTCGCATTACACCATCATTGGTCAGTGACTTGAACTGATGTGACACATCAGGAGATTTTTATGATGAGTCCATCTCCTGGGAAGCTTAAATCATAAAGAAGGGACATATGACTTTCCTGAACTGTATTTCCTACTAAGCACAGTAACAGTTCTAGCAAGTAGAAATTAATGCCACACTGACTCAAAATGAAAAGGTTCAGTTCAGCAAAGGGAAAAGAAACAGTTGGTTTGGAGAATTTGGATCCATTTCCAAAATTAAATTTCAAAAACTGTGCTTTATTAGGAAAAATATCACCCTTACTTGTTAAAAAAAAAAAATAAAAAGCTATGAGACCTGCAGGAAGTTTTTTGACCAGTTATAATTTTTTCTTTTTGCTTCCTTGCTTTTCCAAACACCTCTTTTTTTTAAGTCTAAAATCTCACTCTTGTTCAACCAACAGCCCTAATTTTGTAACAGTATTCTTGAAATACCTACTATGTGTAGTTTGATTTCCATCCAAATAAAGCTAGGGGAAGAAAAGGGAAAACATCTAATAAGCAGATTCCATCTCTAGTTGTCTAAGTAGGAAAAGTGCAGAAAGTTAAAATGGATTGACTGGATTTCCACCTTGATTTAATAAAGATAACTCTTTGTAAAAGTGCTTTGGAAAGGATAATAGCTGGTTTTAAAACTCTTACAAAACTATCATTTGGCACTACCGAGAAGAGATTGGCTCTGTCATCTTTGTAATTGCTCTTCAGGTAGATTTAAGCTGTTATTAGATCACCCCTTAACCTCTTCTCTGCCTGACTAAAGCCTTGCTCCCTCAGCATCTCCTCACCAGTGCTGTACTCTAGACACTTGTCCACTTCATGTCTTGCCACTAGACCCTGTTTAGCTTCTCTACATGCTGCTTGAACTGAGGGGCACAAAACTGCACACAGATTTCCAGATGTGTGTAGTAGAGGAGAATAATAGTTTCTCTGAATTTGCTGGCAACGCTTCTCTGAATGTGGCCTAGTAGTACATGGTTTGCCATATTTGTGGTGAGAGGGCATTGTTGGTTTGTATTTACCCTGGTGTTCATTTCACCTAGCTCTCTTCATCAAGTTTTCTATCCACTGTCACTTAGGTGGTACTACTGCAGGCTATACCTCAAGGCTGTTGCACCTGATGTGCAGAACTTTGTGCTTCTCCGTGCTGGATTTCATGATGTTTCTGTTGGCCCAGTCCTCAAGCTTATCAAGGTCCATTTGGATGTCATGTTGCTGCACCTGTGCCACAGCTGTCTTTATAACACTAGCTAATCACAGGCTAATCAGCTATCTCTTTACCACACTGAGGTCTGTCATGGTCTGGAGATTAGCCATGTCCTTAAATGTGTACTCCCATAAAGATGCATACACCACTCTACTGGCCCCCATTGCAGGCATTTCTTTCCCATCTCCTCAACGTAGAGAGGACTGGTTGGGAACTGGGTGCGTTGTAGCCTAGAGCATCCACTGTGTTTATGTCCTGCTCTGGATCTGATCCCAGTAGGAGTCATCAGGAGAGCACCTGTCACCTCCTCCCACATACTTGCTGGCTTGGCTTCATCAGGCTGAAATCCTCCTGGGTGAATCTGGTGCACAGTGACTGGACTCAAATGTCCTTTGTTTTCCCTGAGGCTGCTTAGGCAACAAACACATGTATTAATATTTTATTAAGTATTTCTCACTGCCCTTGTTAGTTCCTTCCGTACTTTGACTTTCCTAATGAACCGTGATATCATGATGAATACAACCATTGGCACTGGTTAGGATGTGCGTGGGATAAGACATTACACAGCATGGTAAAGTGTCCGAATCCGCAACTGCTGAGAACATCGTGCACATACAAGACTATCCATGCTCATGAGTGAAAGACCAGGTCCTAAGTTTGCCAGTCTGATGCAAATGGAAAATCATTTTGTGAATCATCACCCTGCATACCAGGCAGATTCCTACCTCCCACTCCAGTTTCTCTAGACACTTCTTTCCAATTCTTCCTTTTTCTTCTGCCTGTGAGTAGGAGGATTTTTGCCTGTTTTTTTTCCCCCAACCCTTCCAAACTCTTTTTTGTGCACCATACTATTTCTTCTGTATGGTGTGTAGACTGTGTAAACTGCTGGAGCAACCCTCAACGTTTTTTGTTCCGGGGTGTGTTAGTCTGAAACATATGTCTATACAGCTTGCTGTGCAAACCCACGCAAGAAGCTCTAAGTGAAATGGACTTTCTGAGAGTCACTTAGAGAAGCCTTCTGTCATTGTCATTGGGGCCATAAGTGTAATTTTTTTTTCTCACAGGAGAACTGGACAAATTGTCATGATGGAAAATGAAGAGCATTTCGACACCTTCATTTGTAAATTACTTCTAATGAGCAAGAACGCAGCAGGGGAAATCACCAGTCCCTACACTTCCATGCTGCATCTTAGCTTATTTAGCTGAGTCAAAGAAAATATGATCAGAGGATGTGAGCATTAAAATAGCAGGGAAGAGGCACTTACAAATACAACGTTAAAGCTGATTTGAGGTTATTGCTAGAAACAGGAATAAAATTCTTCATTTTCCCATTGAAACTGGCTTGAAAAGGGTTTTGAACATTACAAAGGCTTTGAGAAATGGCTCCCTCTTAAAAAATAAATGTTATTTTCTCTAGTGAAGAACAGGAGAATTGAAACATCTAGAAAAGACTAAGGTAGGAGACAAGCTGCCCTCGTGACTGAATTAGCTGTGTCTATCTTGATGCCTACAGGACACTTCTCTCTAGTAGCAAATCAGGCCAAAGAGATGCTAAGCCATAACTTTTCCAACTCTGCCTCCTTTTTTTTCCTCTTTCTATGCTCTTACACCTTTCCTCTACTGTTTGCCAAAATATTTGGTGCTCTGAAAAGCATATTTCTCATTCAAAACAGATTTTATTAGTGTTAGCTATAGAAGTCAAGTAAGATACACAGATCCCTCTCTCACAAGCTTTAGTTTTTAAAATCTTTTCATTAACCTGTTAATATATTGAAGACTCATCACAGTTTTAAGCTTTGATTCACATTTCTCCTTAATCAGGACCCAAATGCACTAGAGGAAAAGCTCTAGAAATAACAAAGTTGTGCCATTTCCTCTTTCTATTACCTATGTGACTGTTGAGATGCATTTTCCCCCATCTTGTTTCCACTTTGTAGGGTATGAGAACTCCAGAGACCCATTTCTGCTTTCAACATCAAGCACAGTGAAGACTCAGTGCAAGCTGGGATCTTTGCTGTCTACTACATATATATTTAGGTGAAAAATTAGGATACCCCACATGTCCCTCTGTTGCACAAACAATAGTGTAATGTTTGTCTCCATATTTTAAAAGAAACCTCAGTTTGTAAAAAATTGTGTGCTGAGTGAACAAAAAAGAATTACTTGACAGATAAATTAATTATGTGAAAGATACGGATGGTATCCTGTGACATCCCTATTGAATAGCTGACAAAGTGGGGCTGTGGGGGCACTTCCAGAGGAGCTGCAATCCTTATGAATACAAGTGACCATACACAGCATTCAGGACCCCCTCCTCAGCTACTGCTAGCCAGCTAAGGCACAGGCATCTATCCTAAACTATTTATCAAGCATTTTTTTCTGTAGTCATTAAAGATATAAAAGCACTACCAGATGATGCTTCACCTATCCTGATACAAGGGTCCAAGGCAGACAAGATATGTCACCCTTTGGTTAGGCCTGCCTCATTATTTTGACTACAGAGTAGTCTGAAAGACTGGGCTGGACTGGATGTGCTGGTTTAGGCTACAAAAGGTAGCTGAGACCAGTCCCACCAACAGATGTTTCATGGTGACCTGAGGAATCCTGTTTTATCTCCTTCCTAGGAAGGTAGGTCATCTTTGTCTTGACCTAAAGATTCATGAAGTGATGCTACAGTGAATTGAGGCCTGGGTAAATCCTCAAAAACCTCATAACACCAATATAGCTCATCTGATTTTTTTTTGTTCAGATTTTTTTCTTCAGTGGTCTCTTGCTGGTTATTATAAAGCTGTAACTCTGTGAAGAATTGCTGTGGGCCCTTAATGAGGAAAGCTTTGGATATAATCTTCCAGACTTTCATACACAGGAGGCCACAGGATTAAACACTTTATTTGTGTGAATATCCTTGCAGCTTTTATTTGGCATTAACAAATCTGCGCAACTAGAATGTAGTTCTCCAGTACTTTCGTGCTAGCACTCCTGAACTGCATTCCATGTTTCCCCTTTGGCAGGTGCATCCTTCCTCTCCAGCACTGAAATCAGTGATGAGTTGTAGCTGGTAAAATAAAAATGTCATAATTCAGGGAATGTAGATGAAGGCATTCATCATGGAGTCCAGGCAACAACAGAAGTAAGAAAGTTTATCACAGAATGAAAGAAGATGCAGCTTTGGTGCTGTTAGGAGGAGTGTACTTCTAAGAAGGAAATTTTTAGTGCTCTCTCATGTATCAGTTCCCTTGGCAACATTTTCTTTAGCTTTAGAAATGTTTTGTCACTGGTCCAAACAGTTGGCTTAATTGCTCTGGTTATCGTTCAGTTTATTCTAAGGAACTTTTCAATGTACAATAGTGTGCCAAGAAAATGTAAACATCATTCTCTACACTCATTATAGTCACTATTACATTTTTCATTATTGCTTAGGGTCATGATTTTAGACTCCCTCCTGAGCTTTATATGCGCAGCCGGATTCTTCAAGGAGTTCAGACAAAGTGCAAATCTATCTAGAGCTCCTTTAAAACTGGTGCACTCAACACCTATCAGTCAGTGCACGCTAAGTCCAGCTCTGGACATGTCTGATGAACAGTGCACAAGACTTTTCAGTGATATGCACACACAAGCACTATGCCCAGGGCTCCAAATCCCACAGGACTTCCCTGACAATATCAGGAAAACTACCATGGGAGTATGAAACTATACCCCTTTTCTTTCTTTCCTGATGATTTTGCAAGGTTGCCAGTTATGAGAAATGTTAATACCTCTGTGTAGTGGGTTGACCCTGGCTGGATGCCAGGAGCCCACCAAAGCCGCTCTATCACTCCCCCTTCTTAACTGGACAGGGGGAAGAAAATATAACCAAAGGCTCGTGGGTCAAGATAAGGATAGGAGAGATCACTCACCAATTACCGTCACGGGCAAAACAGACTCAGTTTGGGGAAAAATTAACTTGATTTATTACAAATCAACCGGAGTAGGGTAATGAGAAATAAAACCAAATCTCAGAACACCTTCCCTCCACCCCTCCCTTCTTCCCGGGCACAACTTCACCCCCGGATTCTCTACCACCCCCCCAGCGGCACAGGGGGACGGGGATGGGGTTTACGGTCAGTTCATCACACGTTATTTTCTGCCGCTTCATCCTCCTCAGGGGGAGGACTCATCACACTCTTCCCCTGCTCCAGCGTGGGGTCCCACCCACGGGAGACAGTCCTCCACGAACTTCTCCAACGTGGGTCCTTCCCACGGGCTGCAGTTCTTCATGAACTGCTCCAGCATGGGTCCTTTCCACGGTGTGCAGTCCTTCAGGCACAGACTGCTCCAGCGTGGGCCCCCCACGGGGTCACAAGTCCTGCCAGAAAACCTGCTCCGTGGGCTCCTCTCTCCACAGATCCGCAGGTCCTGCCAGGAGCCTGCTCCAGCGCGGGGTTCCCACGGGGTCACAGCCTCCTTCGGGAACCCACCTGCTCCGGCGTGGGGTCCTCCACGGGCTGCAGGTGGATATCTGCTCCACCGTGGACCTCCATGGACTGCAGGGGGACAGCCTGCCTCACCATGGTCTTCACCACGGGCTGCAGGGGAATCTCTGCTCCGGCGCCTGGAGCATCTCCTCCCCCTCCTTCTTCACTGACCTTGGTGTCCGCAGGGTTGTTTCTCTTACATGTTCTCACTCCTCTCTCCGGCTGCCGAAATACCGCCGTCCCAACTTTTTTCCTTCTTAAAAATGTTATCACAGAGGCGTTACCACTATCGCTGATTGGCTCGGCCTTGGCCGGCGGCGGGTCTGTCTTAGAGCCGGCTGGTATGGGCTCTGTCGAACACAGGGGAAGCTTCCAGCAGCTTCTTACAGAAGCCACCCCTGTAACCCCACCCGCTACCAAAACCTTGCCACACAAAACCAATACACTCTGAAAATAGAATATTAATGAGCATTCCCTAAGTGACCTGCAGGCATGTTCCAAACTGACACTGCAATGATGAGAGTGCAGATTATCACCATAAAAGTAGGCATTATATTGGAAGAGTGTGTCTTTTTTGCATTTTCATGAAATGCATCCTTATGACTGACATGTTACTGCTCCCTTTCGGCATTCATTTAAGATCACCAAGTAGAAATGGCAGGGGTTTTTTCTTAGAAATAAATGTCTCCTATGCACTGTACCTGTGATGCGGAGTCTGTGACTGAAAGCTGCCCTTTTGCAGTAAGAGAACATAAGTCCCTGGCAGAGATGGTTTCAGATACTCAATTTCTCTTTATGTGGCGGAGTAATGGAAGTGCTTGTGATCACCGCTGTATTTTGGCTTTCTCTTATAGAGGAGCAGTAAACTTTATTTTGATATTCGGCCATTTCCTTTGCAACATTTGTATATAAAATAAGATTCCCTAAAAGCTTGGGCAACTGGTGAGTACTGAAGGATCTCAAGAATATAGTAAAGACTGACATGTTTATAGGGTAAACTTTCTAGTCCCCTCTCCTCCCCTATCCCATGCAGCACCTTTTTCAGCAAAGTTGGAGAAGGCAGTACTGCTCAGTTACGGTGTCCTCTGGCAGCAAACCTCCTGCCACTTGAGTTATACCTGCAAGGCATGCAGGGTTTGGCCTCAGCATAAGGGGCTGGGATCCCCAAAATGGACTGGGGAGGTGGGTGAGTACAGAGGTGCATCCCACACCCTTGCCCTCAGCAGCGAGCTCTCCCCACCAGCAACAAGTGCTGCTATTCCGCTGCCTCCTCACCCCCAGCAGGAGCAAGCTGCATTACTCACTTACTTACACTGCAGCTCACTCCCACTCCTGCCTCACAGCTCAGCTCACTCTTCTTTTTCGTTCCCTCAATGAACCTTTACTAGCAGAAGCACATGTAAAAGCTGCAGGTCCCTTCATGTACTGGAGTCAAACATTTACTTACAACTGCTGTTCCAGCAATAACAATTAAATTAAACATGAAGGGAAAAGAGCTGCCTGCAAGATCTACAAGCTGGAGGTGTAAATCACACCACATAACTAATTTATGACGTTCTGTGCCTACAGCTGTATGCTGACGGTTTGTAAGTGTAAGGGTGGCTGTGATTTCTAAGTGCTTTTGGTGACAAAAGAATAGGAAACTGATTACACAGGCCTCTATCCCTGCACCCAAAGTCATAAATTGAATGAGGTCAGGTTAGGTCAGTAGCAGAATGCAAGGGATGTTGTGTACATGGTTCAGTTGCAGAGATTCTAAGAAGGGACTTGGATTTTTTTTCCCCACAAAAATAATGCATTTTTGAATATGTGAAACATAAGGCAACAACAAGGTTATTTCTCAACCATTGAAATTGTCCAACTACATTTTTCAGTGAAAATGTACTTGAGTGAACTTTTTAGGATAGCCTTAAAACCACTATATTACTGGGCTTTGAAAAAATCTCTATTTGCTCAGCCAGAACGTATGCAAATTCAAGTCTGTTTTTTCAGGCTGGATCTTCTATGTACTGCATATATCTAAGTCCTGTGACTCAGATGATTTCCTCTATCCAGTGTGATAATATTTATAGATACTTCTGGAATTATATTGATGGAATGAACTAATGAATTTAAGTCCAGCTACAAACAAACAAGCAAAATACAGCAGAAAGTTAAGCGAGGAAAAAAGGTAAAAGATAAAGGTAGTAAGGGAGACCTTTTCTAGTTACAGTTTTTAGTTCATAACTGCTTGTATCTGGCAAACAATCTGACGGCCTTCAGTTATTTGACATTTCCCTTTTCAGTGATAGGGGAACAGCACTGTGCTTCCAGGTCCCAAGGAGCATGCCAGTCAGCCACAGTCAAATCGTGCTGGCTATGGTGACACAGGCAAAACCATTTCAGGTTGGATCTTGATCTTCCAAAAGGTATCAACTGTGGTTAAAATTGTCTTTTATCAATTCCCTTGTTATGGTTTTAGCAATCTTGCACTTGACACTGTTGTCATTTGGAAAAAGAGCTCTGAATTCAGATCACAGCCTGTTTATAAGGTTTTGTTGTAAGGTGCCTTTGACTTAAAGGTGTACCATGCGTAGACCGTTAATGGCAAGAGTGACTAATGTGGCAAGATCGCGTGCTTAATACTTGGGAAAGCACTCCCATTCCTAATCCCTTTCTTTTATATGGGAATTAATATTTGCCTTAGGAGGAGGAACCAACCAGTCATTTTAGGATGCACATACTAAGGCATTTTAAAGAAGGGGAGAAAATTCAACAGATTCAGATTCAGATTCAACAAGGCTAAGTGCCAGGTCCTGCATTTGAGTCACAACAACCCCATGCAATGCTACAAGTTTGGGAAAGAGTGGCTGGAAAGCTGCCTGGCAGAAAAGGACCTGGGGGTGTTGGTCAATAGCTGGCTGAATATGGGCCAGCCTGTGCCCAGGTGGCCAAGAAGGCCAACGGCATCCTGGCTTGTATCAGAAATAGTGTGGCCAGCAGGACTAGGGAAGTGATTGTTCCCCTGTACTCAGCACTGGTGAGGCCGCACCTTGAGTACTGTGTTCAGTTTTGGGCCCCTCACTACAGGAAAGACACTGAGGTGCTGGAGTGTGTCCAAAGAAGAGCAACAAAGCTGGTGAAGGGTCTAGAGAACAAGTCTTATGAGGAGCAGCTGAGGGAACTGGGTTGTTTAGCCTGGAGAAAAGGAGGCTGAGGGGAGACCTTATCGCTCTCTACAACTACCTGAAAGGAGGTTGTAGCGAGGTAGGTATCGGTCTCTTTTCCTAAGTAATGAGTGATAGGATGAGAAGAAATGGCCTCAACTTGCACCAGGGGAGGTTTAGGTTGGATATTAGGAAAAATTTCTTCACCAAAAGTGTTGTCAAGCACTGGAACAGGTTGTCCAGGGAAGTGGTTGAGTCACCATCCCTGGAGGTATTTAAAAGATGTGCACACATGGCACTTAGGGACATGGTTTAGTGGTGGACTTGGCAGTGTTACGTTTGCGGTTGCACTCAATAATCTTAAAGATCTTTTCCAGCCTAAATGATTCTATGATTCTATTCATTTTAACTGGAAAAAGAGCAAGCCTCCTAACTTGCCTACATCCCGTAATGTTAATACATTCACATCCAAAAAGATAAGTGAGCACACAAAACTGTGGTAACAAAATACTTTACTAAAATATCATACATTGAATAGCTAGCTCAGCATTCTCATGTTCTATGCAAATAATGCAAATATTGTCACGCATTTTATATTTACATTATATAGTAACCCGCAAAAATCCAAGAAGAGCAGCATTCCTGACAGATCCATTGCAGACAGTTAGCCCTTGTGTTCCATTCAGCTTTTACGTAAGGCAAATGTTTCGTTACAAAAAATCTGTATTCTCGAAAGTGCCTAGAAGGGTTATACCTCCTCAGTAATACCGAACCAGATGAGATGTGTGACCAAATCCTTCATGGACATTTTTGAAAATCCTAACCTAAACTAAGAATGTGTTAGTTGATGAGTTAGAGTTGTGAAAAATGCATTCATTTTTCTATATTCAAAAACTGACCTTGTGTTGGAAGAAAGAGTATGCTGAAATGCAGAACTCTAACCAGCTCTAAGACACTATCAGCTCTGCTGATTTTTACACTCCTTCCTACTAAATGAGAAGCAATGGAGTAACTTTTCAGAGTAACTTTTCAAAGCTATTCATAAAAAACTGATATAATGATCATCTGACCCAGAAAGCATAAAAATGTAGGATAGTGCACTACTTTTACAGATAAACTGCCCCAAAATTACCTAAATTCTTTTATTAGCCTATACAAAATTTTAAAAATAACTATATGTACACTGCAGTATTGTGTTTACAGTTCTAGTTATATTTCCAGTCTTTTTGTGATGGTCTTTTGTACGAAAATACACATAATTTGGCAAAAGGCCACTAATATCTTTTGATTGTGTTAAAAGTCATGATCTGAGGCCTAAGCTGCAAAAGCTAATTTCATTTAGCTGATACATATAAACTGATTAGCACAGTGGCTTTGTTAAATAAATGAATTTGCCTTACATGCAATCATCTACTTTTCTTAAATCACCTTTTCCAGCAGGATAACTTTATATTTTAAGTAATTAATTATTCATTTACTATATTCTTATTCAAAGCAGCCTACTGAATGGAGAGAATTATGAAATCAATTTCTAATTTATGCAAGCACAAAGAAAATCATATGTTGAGGAAAATAATGTGCAGCAAGCTAAAGCATTCACTTGGGAAGCTAATTTGCAAAAAGGAGAGGAACAGTCTATCTGAATCCATAACATTTCAAGCTGTACTTATTTCCTCCTCATCAGAGATTTAGCAGTGATAAGCCAAATGCTTCAGATGATAGGCAGGCCATTAGACGCTTAACAACATATATTCAGTGGGGACAAAATATTTCGAATACAGTAATAAAGAGAGGCATCTTGCATGAGCTACTTAAGTTACAAGTAGACTCCCTGGAAACAGTATCCAGAATGGGATGGTTTCTTAAAACATGCCTGAGGAACTTATTCCCAGTTCCATGGTAGCTGTGAATTTAGCCCCAAAAACATAGTGGTAGCATCTGCAAATGTGATTAACAAAGAATAGCACCACCTTCCCAGTCAGTAGGTATATTCAAGTAATTAGGAACACTCCTGACCTAAAATAAAAGCCACAGTCAGGAAGTCTAGCAGAACTTGCCCCTCAAGTGTAACTTTTTTTATGATGATACAAAGCTACAAACTGCTCAGATAAGACATATTTTAGTGCCACTCACAAGCAGCCACTGTTCAGGGAAGCAACCCAAAATACTGTTTCCTAATGGGAGACTTCACCCTTTGGCCACGAACTCAGCCTGACAGAAGACCAGCAGCTGCACCATCCCAGGAGCCACGTGCCACAATACTTCTTGGATTTCAACACCTAGTGGAGGTGAACAAGTCAACACATCTGTACATAAAAGAATAGCTATTCTGCTGAGATACAGGCTCCCTGGTACTGCACAGCTGGACTGGTCCTGCCAGCTGAGATAAGGTTGGCATCAGGCACAGAGGTGGAAGTGAGACCCACAAGGGACTGCAGGATTATTTCTCTCAGAACAAGAAGAAGTAAGGATGAACATTATGCTGCATTATGCTGTCCCAGCTCAGAGACCCTCTACCCCACAAAAGAGGGAGCTAGAAGAGGCCAGGAAGCATTCCTTTATGCTCAACACCTTTCCATAAGTTAAAGCAATAGCCAGCTTGCACCTTGGGTACAATAGCAATGAATGGCAAAAAGACATTTCTGCAGGTTACATGGAAAGAACAGTGATTAAAATGCTGTTGCTAGGCTTTATCAGTCTGACCCACTGCACCTACCGAAAGCAGCGGCAAAAGCAGATGTGCTACAGCAGGGCTTTGAGTCCAAGGGCAGATACACCTGCAAAGTTGGCATGGGAGGCAGAAAGATGCTGTTCAGCCCAGAGCTGGGCTGCCCACCCCCTGGCACAGGGTATGCGCTAGGGAAAGGCAAACACCTCCTTGGTTACCCACCCGACCACCTGGACAGCCATATCCCTGCAAACACCATATATGCAGCTATTTTCTGAATGGGAAACTTATTCTACCAAATAAACAAACATTATTTCTTTCATCATCAGTTGTTCAAAAATAAGTGCATGAGCTCAGGTTACTCTACATCAGAAGAAAATAAATAATATATTATTACCATTATTAAACACTTTTCAGGATGAGGCGTATTCCTGCTGAAAATATTTATCCTGCTCTTCAGACACAGGCAAGTAAAAAGAGACCCTTGGACAGTCCTCACAAACTTCAATAAAAAGAAAAGAAATAATAAAAAACAAATAATGCCAAAGTAATAAAATATCTTTCCCTGTCTTTCCTCCATGTTTTTTACCATATTCAGTATACGTCCCCACCCCCAATGCCCTGCCCTGCTATCCCGGTGCAGTGTCTGGCCCTGGGTCCCCTCACTGGGCCTGATCCTGACCCCCACCTGTCATCACCAGGGCCCAGCCATCACTGGCTTGACCTCAAACCTACCTCATCACCATGATACTGCCTTATGATCGGGACTCTTGGTTGGACATGGCCACTATCTGTCGGTCTGAACTGCTCCCTCGCATGAGTGTCTGGGGCTGAGCCCTCCCGGCTGTTGGATCCCTTCAGCTCCTGGCTTATCTTCCCCTAGGGAGCAGCCCCACTTTTGCTGCTCTCTGAAAAATACATTTCACACATAGTATAGGCATTCAATACTTCTTTGCTGATAAAACTGGCCTTTTGTTTGTGTGAAAGTAAATCAAATAGGAGTATTGCATAAGGCATGATTTTATGAACTCCTTTCTCCCTCCCCATAGCCCAAATGTATTTTTAACAGCATCTACTCTAAAGACTCAATTCCTTATCTCTGAAACCTACAAACATCCTAGTGATTTCATGAGTCTTTGCTTGGTAATGAAATAAGAAAGGAGGCTCCGAGCCTGAATGATTACTTGGGTATATTTTCCCACTAGGTCTTGTTTAAAAAAGAAAAATCCTCCTGCCTTCTCCCTTATACACCCAGTTCCTCATAGGGAAAAATGTCTAAATCAGATGTACTGTTTAGCTCACTGTAAGTGACTCTTGTTTAGCCTTGGCAAACCATTTACAGCAGCTTGCAAACAATCAAAGTGAGGCACAAATGTAAAAGATGTCTCCGGGGTCTATTTCAGAAGAAAGACCAGGACACTCTCCACTGAGCATGGATCTGGCTCTATCACGTATCATTTTCAGCAGGAGGCACGTATAGGGAAACAGTTGCAGTAACCTTACACATTCACCGCGTGACCTGCAGTACCAAAGGTTGTCCCAAGAGCGCTGCATGGGCAACTTCTTCCATCTCTGCAAAAAAATTTGTGTAGACTGATGGAGGGATCTGTGCCAGTATGCAGTTCTGCCCACACAGAGCTGGCTGCAAGGGCAGGGCTGCAGTTCCCTGTGCCAGCAGGGGAACATCCTGACAGCTACCTGTTCTCGAATGCCTGCACAGATGGGTGCAAATTCAGTAATCTGCCAAAGGGGACCAGGAAGACGGTGCAAATTTTCTTCTCTGAACAAAAGTACTTTCACTTTTAGGTTGGCACCGCAGAAATGTTCCCAGTCCTGTAACAGCAAGATCTGGAGGGCAGATTTGCAGGCCTGCAACTTTCAGATAAAAATAATAGTAGAGAAGGGATGCAAAGAGGTGGGAGTGAATGGGAGCAAAAGAGGTTTGCACGTTCTTGGGCAGAAATAGAATTTAAATAACCATTAAAAATGTCTTTAACGTGATGGATCTGCAGTTAATTGGGAGTTTTGCTGGAGTCAAGGGCAGCCCTGTAAATGCAGAGCATTTCAGTTTGTTAATTCAAGCAGGGAAGGTGCTAGAGCCTTCCTCCGTGATTTTCTGTCACTAAGTGATTCCAGTAGCTCAGCTGCTCAGATGGTTCTACTTCATGGCACATCACAATTTTCTTAAAGCGAGAAACAGAGAACCTAATCCTTTCTGGAAAAAACGTCTGCTCTGAATGAAGCTCCTCCAGCCGAATTTTTAATTTGGCAAGGCACAGTCCTATGAATACATCCTCCAGTTTAATGAACGAAACACTCTCTGAAACATTATAGATCTGACTAGCAACATCGGTGGATAAAACATAGCCAGTGCCAGAACAAAATGGTGGGTAGGTCTTTTCTGGATACTCTTCTCTACTCACATACCACTTACTCCCTCTTGTCCGTATGGGGTATTCATGCAGTTTTAAAAAGCCTGTGAAGAACCTAGTGGTCCTTTTTTTCCTTAGAAGAAGCTCAGTGAGGTAAAAAACATTGACAAACACATCTGTGTCGGTCTTCATCACAAAGCTGGACTGGTAACAAAATCTGTGAATCCATTCAATTCCCATCATGGTCTTCAAAGTCAAATTGTAATACGTGTCAGTAAAATTCTTTTGAATAATGTCTTTAAACTGCTGGCTTTCAGCAGCAATATCAGCCTGCTGGCTGAGATTCACGGTGCTTCCCAGGAGGAAGTATGTCACCAGGCGCTTGCCGGCAACTGTTCTCTCCTTCCCCCAGGTTTGCCGGATGGCCATCCTTGCATTAAGGTTGTGGTACGAGGATGTCACAAGCAGGACGAGGAAAGGAGGGTTCTTATGGCAGTCTATATCCGGGAGCTTCAAGAAGTTTCCTCCGATTCTCCTAAAAGTCTCTATGGGGAATATGTAATCCTGGCTGTTTTCACAGAATATGCAGAATTCAGTCAAATTGTTGTAAAAAACCCAGAAGCTAGCACAGCTGAGTCCTATGAGGCAAACAAACAGCCTGAATTTCCTGAAATCCATCTGAAAGAAACAAGAAGGAACAGCACATTAAAAAAAAAATCTCATTCCTTTCAGTGCCGTATACCAAACTCCCAGTGTAGGGATTTAAAGACAGGTCATCTCTAATTGAAAGCTACCTATTTCAGGGCACTCGCCCACACGCATTTCTCTTAATATCATTCCCACAAGATGTTCTGCTGGCAATCAAATCCACACTCATGCTTACTTGAATCTGCCCCCCAAGCCAGCATATCCTCAAAAATCCACACAAGGATGTCCACTGATACCAGGTTACCCTGGCTGATGCCTCAGACCTCCTCCCCATTTTCGGCATCTTACAAACCATGACTTAGACCCACCAGGGCTCTCACAAGCCAGAGTGAAGAAGAAGTAGGTATGTGCCCATATCAGATGAGAGAGAATAACAGCAATAGGGTTTTTTTTAAATACCATGTTTCTCCATTTGTTTGAAAAGTGCCTCTGTCCCAGAGCCAGCAAGTGCTGTCCAGCTGGCAGACCCAGCCAGGTTCCTCCCATCTTCATCTTCTTTGCGTCCTGTGGGGCTCTTGCAGCAACCCAGAAACTTCTCCCAATCTTTTTGCTGGAGGGGCCATGAGTCACATATTTGTCATTGGGTTAGCTGCTCAGAAAAAAAACCAACAGTGGGCCAGATTATTTGGATGTTTCACCTTTTTCAGAGTTTAGGTGACTCACTAGGGTATGCTGAGGTGAGAAGGGGGTTGTCTGTACCCTCCTCTCCTTTCTAGGTGAAAGAAATCCAAACAATAACAACAATGTTCATTCATTCATCCTTGTAACAGATTATATGTGCTGCGTATCTGGTTACAAATCTAGTATAAATTTTGAGAGAGAAAAATTATCAAGCAAACCCAAAAAGGTCACAGTGCCAAAAAAATTACACATCACCATAAATTAACCTGGTGGGAAGACTATAAATCTTCAGTTACTCATTCCATTAACCCACAGGCCCACCAACTACTATTTTAGAGCACTAGGATGGGGGAATTTTTACCAGGGGGAAGGGCATTCCCCCTTTCTTAATGAAGAACTGGATCTGGCTTCCCATCTAAAAATACAGCAAACCAAGTTTACAGTCCCCAGAGCTGTAGATTTCATGGAAATTTGATCTCTGCCTTCCGACCAGGAACGTTCTGCCTAGACTCCCCAAAACCACGTTAGTGCCCTCCTTTTGCTCAAATTCCCCCTTCCAAGCAATGAAAAGGTTTTGCGTTGCAGGCTTAAGTTCATTTTAAAGTCCAGCCAGGTGTTCCTGGGACCAAATTCAGCTCATTTTACCCATAAGAATAGTCCCATTAACTTCAGTTGCTATTCTCAAAAGCATGAAACAAACAGAACTGGAGTCCTGGTTTACTGAAATTCCTCCCACAGTGTAATGCATTTTTGCAATGATTCACTAATGATTTTTGAAAATATTTCAAAAGTTCACCTTTCTTCTGCCATTTATATTTAAATTAACTTTGTCTTTAAATAGAGTGTTCCTCAGATCTGTTTTTTCTCATATGTATAGCTCACAGTAGTCTTGCAATTAACTCAAAAATTGCTTTAATTAAATACCTATGTAAAATTGTGCAAGAATATACATATGCATACATATATATATACACACACACAAAAGATTATACAAAAATCTGCTCTGCATCTGTTCTCATGTTCATTAGTGGCCTGGGAGGAAGAACATGAATATCCTGAAAATAGTGTTTTCAGGAAAGGTTGGTGTTCTGAGGTTGACGACAGAGCTGCAGAAGAGGTTCGCTCCTGTCACCAGCTCTCACAAGACTGTCTGAGGGTCTGACACTTCTCTGTCACAGGAATTCCAGAACATGTACAAACAGAAATCCTTCAAATACTGAAGTCACAAAGTAATTGAGAGCAATTTTGTATTAAAACCTTTTCAGAAATACTTAAGAGCAAGAAACCATGACATAATATGCTCATTTTACCAGATTTCAGTAGAATCAGACTAATGTGACTTGACCATATTTACTTCTTTCTTGTTTCTGGGTTTGTGTACTGGTAACAGATCTAAAAAAAAATTTAAAATGTCCCTGTTTTGGATGGCTGGGAGAGCAACCTCCCAATGTTCTGGCACATGTTTACCATTCTGCCTATCCAGAGCCAGACTGTCTTCCTTTTTCACTCCATGTATGAAGGAGCATACTTTATACAGATATATAAACACACACACAATTTATGTAAATTGTAAAACATATTTTATAAATTTTGCAAATCACACATATGTACATGTATCATTTCACAGCAGGTCCCTGCCTACCACCAGCGGGTAGGCAGTGGCCTTAATAAAAAACATACACTTCCTGGAGCAAAGTCTCATTTGGTTTTGACGGTGTGAAGGCTGGAAAATCGTAGCTTTTGTCATCGGTTTAATCACCAAAAGCACATTCGGGCTTATCTGGAACTGGTAGGAATGGTGTTCTTTTTTTCACAAATGAAACATTTGCAATTACCCACAGAGGTTTTTGTGGAAGGGATTGGGGGGGAGGGCTTGCGAGGACCTGGATCACACCAGTAGCACCTTGGGCGTTCCCAGTTAAGAGCGAGCCATCCAGATAACATGCTGCACCCTGCTCCAGGGACTTACACTGAGCCCTTGTCCCGTCCCTCCCCTCACCTGCAAACAGCAGGTTTAGATTCCTAGGTGAAGCAAATTCTCCACCTGCCCCTACTGCCTGAGAGAACTGCTATATATGAAGTACATATGGAGAACAATGGCTTCTGTTATATTTCAACAAGACAACATGGCTGTGACTGCATTTAGCAAAACCGTCACCATCCAACCTAAAGTATCTTGCTCTACAGCAGAGATATGAACATAGGTTAGGTGTGACAAGGCCTGTGGTTTCTAAATTATCTGTCACTGTATCTTTCCTCCTTTGCCTGCATCTGACAAACAATCTTGTGATTCAAGATTTCCAGCCTGCATGCACGTATCTCCATGGAACAGTCCTGGAGATGTTAATACAGAGGGAACAGTAAGTCTACAGGAGGTGGTCCAGAAAGCAGTGGAGAATTACCAGCAACCAATCGCTTTTCTAGAGGTCATTTTGAACAGCATCCTGTATTTTTGCATCACATTTTACAGAAAATCCTTTTCCATGATGGCATACTTGATTTTTCTCGCTGATCTGAGTCATAAATTGCAGTTTGTAATTATCCCAAAGCTTTTTCCATCTTCCATTGTTCCAACTGCAAAATATTTTATGATGTAGGGCATTGCCAAAAAATTACCTGCTTTGTGTCCTAGAGAGCAGTTTGTTTAACCTGACTGGCACGGTGTCTCATGGCTCTGTGCAGATCCAAACGAGGTTCACACAAAAGCCTGGGACCCAAGCAACGTGGGCTACAGGAGCCTGCAGCCTGGCGCCTGAAATGAACACATGAAGAAAAGAAGGTAGTTAAGGTCTGTGATCCAAATCAGTCGAACTGCAGCCCTCTACTTTGCAAGTACCTATTTCCACCAGTGGCATGAACTTCCTCCTGTGTTCTGCCATGTTAAGCAGATTGGCTCTAGTGTCTCTCTGTTCACACCACTGACCTTTGTGTAACTCCATATTGCATGGTGGTAGGGCCATGGTAACTCCTGTGACAAGGCCTAGTTATTACATCAAAATTCATCCGACACCTCCTTTAGGTCTGTTAATAATTATCTAAACAGCACCAAGAGATCAAGACTATAAAGCCACATAGATCAGGAAAAGCAATCTGGCCCGAGGCAGAGAGAGGTAAGTAGGTCTAGAGTCCCCCTGAGAAACAGATTCAAAATATCAATTTAACGAAATAAAGTTTTCTTAATTTTTCTGGGGCAAAGCTACAGTCATGCCACTGAGTTCAGTGGATGATTGGCATTGGCTTTGCATTGAGGTCACACACATCAGCCGGGGAATGACGTGAACTGCCAATGACCAAAGTTCTTCTGACCATCTGCAAGAGTTGCCGCTTTGTCAACAGAGACACAAGCAGCTGCGACAAGGCAGACCAAAAGCAGAGGCGTGACCTAAGCGTGTAAACAGGAGTTACGTCCTCAAATACTGCACAGTTAAGGTCGGCAGCGATATTCCCATTTTCCTTTCCTAATAATCAAAGGTAACATGTGCCCTGGTATAAGTACTAATTATACCTGCTAACTTTTGATTTTCCTTGGAATAAAGCCTCTAAATTGCTTTCTCAGAAGCTCAGCAGGACACAAAGAGGGATTAAACATGCATAGATAATAAGAAAATGTCAAGTACAGCAGGAAACATTTATTTTTTCCTAAATACAAGCATTTCAGAGGAGCAGCGGCCAGCTTAGAGCTCTCAAAGATGACGTCGTCGTGTCCCAAGGTTAGAGTGACTCAGGTTCATGGCTTTTCTTTGTCAGAATTAAGGTGAAACGACACCAGGGGAGTTTAAACAACAATTAACATTCATTCAACCTAGCTGACCTTGTCCAAGTACAAGTGAACTTATCAATATGAACCTTGCATCATGTCATTAAGATGCTGTTTGAAAAGAGAAGGGAGGTGTAGAAAAAGAAGCAGAAAAAGGAAAATGAAACTGTGTCAGAAGGAGAGCCCTCCCATTGAGTCAGGAGGTTCAGAGCGGACCCCCTTGCTTTCTGGACTCCTTCTCAAAGAGGAGCCCGGGGCGGCTAGATCCACTCCTAGTCTCAGACTTGGTCATTGGTTTATGTTTAAAAGGATGAGGTGTAGGAACTGTGGGGGAGAGAGAGAGAGAGAGAGAGAGAAAGAAAGAAAGGAAGAAAGAGAAAGAAAGAAGGAAAGGAAGGAAGAAGGAAGAGAGAGAAAGAAAGAAAGAGAGAGGAAAAGGGTTTCACCAGTCCTGGGTCCAGTGTTGGTCCAGCCAACCTAGAGATCCAGTTCCAGAGGGAGTGCACTGAGAACTCATTCTCCCTTCTTTTATAGTCGGTGGTCTCGACATGCACAGTTCACGTTTCCAGGATTCTCTGGAATCGGTCTGGAGCTTGGGGGGGCTATTGGGGAGTTGCCTCTCTCTCCCTGCTGGCATGACTGCTTAAGACAGAAGCGCAGTCCCATCCTCTGTGTGGCCTCCTCCTCCAGGCGCATACGCTGTGCTTCTTCTCATGGTCGCTTAAGATAAGGAATTGCGGCTTTGGAGAAGCATGGTCCCACCCTCCGTGGGGCCCTCTCCTCCAGCCACATTTTCCTGTTCACACAACTCCAGCACTTTTACAGAGGCTGTCTTCTCCACCAAAGCTCTTTAGCAAATGTTTGAGACATTGACTGTAATTTGTCAGACTGTCACAGACGTCTCTGGCAAGGCAGTGGGTTCAGCAGTGGCTGGGCCACTGTTTTTACAGGGAGACACGCAGGTAGCTGGGTTTCCCCCTTAGCCCAAGCTCGGAAGTCAAGGAGGGATGACCAGGTGCCTCTGGCCCAGCAGCTTTTGCCTGTCCCCCCCACTCCTGGAGCAGGACGCTGCCCAGCGCCTGCCAGACCTTGTCAGGAACAGCAGCACCCACTCAGGCCCCACACAGGACTACCAAAAACAGTGGTGGTGAACCTCTACTCGAAATAAGGGGTCGCACGAGGACAGACCCTGCCTCGTCCTCTGGGAGCACTGGCTGGCTCCTCCTGTCCCATGCGCTCGGTGGCAGCATCCTACGGAGCCTTGTGAGCCGGTGGTGCCATTTCCAACCGAAAGAACTGCATGCAAACAGCTACCGAGGTGATGAGGCTGAATGTCTCCTTCCTGGCACTTTGAAATGCCACTTTCCAGAGGGAGGTTTTTATGGCAACATGTATTAACAATGTCCTTGCCCAAACCAAATGTCAAGATGTGCAGGCAAGAAGGATGGAAACCTAAAAAGGGTACAGGACAAGGGAAAAGCTTTTTCTGCCGCCCTTACTGTCAGACCATGGAAAACCTTTTTCCCTCTGCTACCTCCCACCAGCCTCTGCTATCAGGATTGTCTCTCCTTGTCAGTCTGTCAGTGAGTCAAAGCAAGACATTGTTCCTCTGCCTAGTACATGCCAGTTTCTATCATTTAATCACTGAGTTGCTATGCACTTTATTTACAGCCAAATCCTCTCCCTTTTTTTCTTTCTTTTTTTCCTTTTTCTTCTTTCTTTTTTTTTCCTTTTTTTTGGGGGGGGGGGAGTCGTTTTTTGTCTCTTTGGGGTTTTTGTCACTTTTTTTTGCAATGCTGCTTGGGGAGTTAGCTTTCCCAGCTCCTCCCCAGGCGCCTCTGTGCTACCCCCAGCCTGCCATGATGGGGTGTGCATGGGGAGAGGTGCTCTGAGAGGTGGGTGGTTTTGATGCTTAAAATAAGCCTCTGGCTCTCCAGAAAGGCCACAATGTTTTACAGCCGGGGAGCTGACTCTGGGGAGTGGGTGAGCCATTCGCCCACGGTCACAGACCCACGGCAGGAGTCCCCATCTCCAAACCCTAAGCGATCAATTAGACAACAGATAGAAAAGGAGCATTATTGTTACTGATTTGCAAATCCTACTATGTTGCCTGGCTTGTGCTCTGTCATTATGTTACTAATACCCATTTCGCTGATTGACCCTGTAACTTTAACAGCAGATTGAATCTCTTTTGTAGAAGGTTGGGCTGGTTTTATTTACTACTTTAGATTTTAATAAGAAAAGAAAAGAAATAATTTTTTAAAAAAGATGAAGAGTAGAAACAAGTCAAGCTGTGAATTTAATAGTTCTAGGGGAAAAAACGTATTAGAGTGATAATTTAAATTTTAGATTAATATTAATCGCAATGAATTGTCATGCATATATACATAATACAGTTCTATACAGATATATTCATACAACTGTATTGGTTTTAGCAGTGTGACCAACACAGCCTAACACTGGTATACTTATAATAAGCAAAGAACCTTTTTTCCCAGCAATCAAAGAAAAACCATGACCAAAAAAAAAAGAGACTTTAAAATATAAACTGGTTAAAATTCAGTAACTGAGTAAAGGTCCCTGAAAGGTTCACCCACATGCCCCAGATCTCCTCCCATCATGCTATGACAGAGGCAGTTTCAGAAGAGCCACCTACACGCTGTGACTCCTTAACCTTATCGCTTCAAAGAAAAGTTTCCACCATTTCCTTCTCTGAATCACGTTTTCTGTACTACAGAGGGTAATGTACTTGTGGCTAACCACAGTGCCAGCACATGCATAGAAACATAACCTTAACACGGCAGCTCTCTCAGAGGCAATGCAGAAGCGTAGAAGGGGTTTTGCATGCAGCATTCACCCATTAAAGGGTGCATCCTTATTATTACAAGGGAAAGAACAAACATTTGCGTGTCTCATCCACTGGAAAACACAGTCTTTCCAGTTCAGATACAGAAGTGTCACCTCAGGTGTGGAGATTTCCATTACTAAAATGGCTGCAATGGCCCAGACCAGAGGTCCACATGGCCTCTGGGTTCTGCCAGAGACTACTCGGGCCACCGATGCCTAAAGGAGAATAAAGATCATAGTGAGCGTATTCTCACAGAGGGAAGGCATTTATGGCACAGGGATCTTCTGAATCAGAGGCTGCATCTTCCTCTTTATTAAAAAAATCATCAAGAGCCATTAGCTCTCGGTGCACCTTGATCTCATCCACCCAACCATGACCACTTGCTCATGACATTCATTTGAAAAAGCCAAACAGCACCCTCAGACCAAAATGCAGTTTTTCCCTGAAAACCAGCAAAACGTTTGGCGGGAGGTGAAGTTGCTCTCATAATGTCACGGGAAAGAAGTGCTGCATCTGAAGAGTCAAAAAGAAATGTATTTCCAGGGACTTTAGCCAAGTCAAGAAAGCTTACTTCTATTTTAAAATACAATTTTGCTTTTCCAAGCTGCCTGCAAAATTCTCTTGATGAATCCGGGCCCTAGAAAGCCCACTAAAATGTCAGCTTGGATGTGTAGTAAGGCCAGATCCCTTTTCCAGGAAGGAGAAAGATGAGAAAGATGTTGCAGTGGAGGTTGCCATATGGGTTGTTAGGCACCCTGTTGCAAAGTTCAGACTACCAACACGGAGAAACTGTACAAGACAGCCATTAGAGTCCAGCCCCCGGTGCAGGTGCTTTTTGTCTTTTTAGGAGCATATTTGGACAGTTTTGACTTAATCCACTTCTACAGGCGACCCAAACACAGCTGGCAGGCAACCAGCAAAGAGGCACCCTCTCTCGTAGGCAGAGAAAACAACAATGCCTCTGGGGCGCTCCCTCCTTGTTCTCCCAGAAGGACCTTTCCTTGTCTTGGTAGTCATTTTTTCCAAACATTCAGCCTAAAAGTCTTCTCTTTCTGTCTCTGCCTTCCTTTCACCCCCTGTGTACCAAACGTTCCTTTCTGGGTTTCTCTTCAATGCTAATAGACTCGCTTCTTCTAATGCTCCCTCTATTCCTACAATAAAAATCTTCCCCCATCTTCTGTTTATCACTGATGCTAATGAGCATATTTAACTTTTATAAGAATTGCCTCATGAATCAGCAATTTTACTACAGTTACTATTTTACTTGCTATATTCCAAACTCCAGATCTCACCGAAGATGAGCAATTGTCCACGATGGGATGAATCAGAGCAACTTTACCCTATATAAACCCATGGTTCATTGTGCTGAACAGGAAGAAAAATCCGAGTCACAGCCACACTCTTATCTTCATAAACAAATAAAGCAATGAGAAAAAATTCTGCTTTAAGCTCTTGCTGTCAATGCTAGGACTCCAAAAGCCTGATTCTCTGAGCTATAGAAGCACCATTCTTCAGAAATTGTATGTCTGTGTCCCCCCCCAAAATTATTTATTGCACCCTCATTTACAAGTAGTGTTACTCATTGGATTTTTTATCTTAATGAGAAAAAAAAATCAACCTTAAAATAGTATTTCAGACAGGATGAGGGTCTTGCTCTTCTCCCTCAGAAGCAAACTCAAGATACACAGAGTAAGAAGTAAAAGAGCACTGCAGAGACAAGATAGCTATGCAGATTGTACAAAAAGTGTTCAAAACAGGAAAAATTACCAATAAAGACATTCCAACGTCACTCATAAATCTTTCATAAAGACAGTGCTGATCAGCCCTGCCAATACCATTGTAGGGTAAGGACTTGTCAGGATGCTACCTTTCAGATGTTTTTTTCCCTATTTTAAGCTGGGGCAACACTTGCACGGAGTAGGTAAGCCTGGTGCTCGTGCCGTTCTGTGCCCTTTTGTTTCATGCTGCCACTTGGCACGCTCATTTTTTAGCGTTCGCAGCTTTATTCTTCCCCTGTCAATACAACAGTTAAACTAAGTCTTTGCATTTACATGTCTATTAAAGAAGCAGTCTGGTACTTCAGGAGGATAACGTTCCTGGGCATCATATAGTTTCCACTCAGGGCAGAGACAGCCCAGGGACAGCCACTCAGACTCCCCTCACCGCCCCGGCCCTGTGCCAAATGCTAACCAGGAGGGATGGTGTCCGGCTTCTCTTTTGATTAGCAGGGCTAAGGCAGAAAGCAGAGGAACAGAAATCCCACTGTGGGGCCATCACGCTGGCAAATACTTTGTAAAAAACTACTTGGCTTTAAAAGTGCTGATTATACACAGTAATGTTTGCAGGATCAGGCCCAACGGCTGTTTTTTTAATTCCTTACTTGTACCTCATAGATCTTCTTCTTTTTAAGTATTTTATCCAAGGTCTCAGCAAACACGCAGGACAGCGAGGAAAACACTGCCCTGTATTTGTCCTAACAAATCCTGGTCTTTATCTGGGGACAGGTTCACAGGCTGCCAAAATGTTTCCCCGTGATAAAGCGCACACTAAATCCTCTGGCAAACGCGATTCCTTATTAGTACCTTCTTACCATCAAATCAGTCTACCCCTCATGCCAATTAGCGCGATGCACCTCATCGCCCGTTTTACCAGAGGACGGGCGCTGCAGTCCGGAGCCCTCAGCCGAACCCCACGCGCCGTGGGGCCGCACGCCGCTCGGCTCGGGCGAGTGACTCCCCCGGGCAGGGAGGTCTGGACCTCGATGCTGGTTGTCCCACCTGCCGCCCCCTCTTAGCTTACTCTCCTAACCCAGCCGCGGCGGTCAGCGAGTTTCGGCAAGTCGGTGACGGGGGTCCAAGGGCGCGTCCGTGGGCAAACGGACTCCCCTGCCCACGGTCATACCTGCAGTTGGAGTTAGGGAAAGAAACGGGCACCTCCTCACCTCCGAGGCTGCAATGCTTCCTCCGGCGGCTCTGGCCGTGTTGCGCGGGAGCTGCAGCGAGCGGGCGGGCTGCCCTTCCTACCGGGGGGCACCGGCTGCACTTTGTGAAGTCTCCCCCGATCCCCCCGCAGCCCGGCCGTCCCGAGTGAAGTGGTGCATGATCGTCTGTGTCTCCTGAGCGAGAAGCGAGGGAAGGCAGCGATGCTGCAGCGGTAGCCGGAGCTCGCCGCCTGTCTCTCCCCTCTCTCCCTCCTCCCTCCCTCTCTCCCTCCCTCTCTCTGCCTCCCTCCCTCTCTCCCGGAGGTAACAGACCAACTGTACCGCTGCAGCTCCATCGGCAGGGAAGGGAAAGTTAGGAACTGTCTGCATATGTTTTTCTTTTGAATATTTTGGATGGGAGGGGGGAGGCAATGGCCTCCCAGCCGCGTGAGCAGTGCTCACGGAGCTGGAAATCGTGTCAGAGCAGAGCCAGCCCTTCCCAGCGCTGGGAAGGTTCAGCTCCATGCTCCCAATTACAGGCAACGCTGCCTTGATTTGCACAGTGGGAGAGAAATCTCCCTCTACTAAAAGGGCTGCATTGAGGCACCCTTGGAGTCACGGGATTTTCCCTGATGAGGAATGGCAATCTGGTGAAAAGGGCAAAGGGGAGCAAACACCACCCTGCGCGTGCCCCCGGGCAGCAGTGTCGGCGGGGTGGCTGCACCCATTTCCCAGTCCTCGGTCTCCACTCTCTGCCTGGCCACTTCATCGCCCCTCTCCTCAGATCCCTGTCTTTGCTTGACCCCTGACACTTTGCTGTTTGGGCACCAGCTCAGGTTCAGCACGGGGCTCGGCCCCGAGCATAGTCCAGCCTTTGCTTTAGGGCTGGTCCGAGTCCAGGCGAGATGTCCGATCCCTTTCCAGGGCCACTTTCAATACTTCTTGGTGCAAGTGGAGAAGTGCAGCATTTTTACCTTTGTATATACGCAAACTGTCCCCCAGTAATAGCAATCACTGGCAGTTTCACATGACAACAAGTATTGGAGGAAACGGCTTCAGGGAAAAACATTTCTCTCCTAAGGGCTGCAAGCTCAAGCAGAGAAGAATATTTCCAAATAAATGTTATGGATAAAGAAGCCCATTTAATAGCAAAATACCCACTAACAATTCAGGGAGTTTGAATTTCTAGCAAGAAATATTCGCTTTGATTTGTCATTGTCATTTTGAAACAGGTTGTTCTAGCACAGCATAAAAAACAAGAGACGAATCAATCACTACGGGCTCCTGGCAGCTCCCTTTCTCCTCCCCCTCCACTCCAAGGCTAGAGATGGATAGATGTAGTGAAGGAGACATAAAAAATGCTGTTTGTTTGTTCTACTTTGCAGGAGAAATACAAGTAAGAAGACAGGTTCAGATCCACTTCCAAATTTACTGCAGAGAGAACTGCTCCAAAAAAGCATGGGGGTTTGCCCCTGTGCCTCCATCTGCATGCATGACTATCTACCTCCGGTGCTCCAAGTTCCTAAAAACCCCTTTGCTTTAGTTTTGGGAAACTGCTAACTTTGTCACAGTCTGACCTACAAAGTCTGAGAGATACTGGACACACAAAAGCTTCTGCAACCAAATTTCCTGCCCTCCACCTGAACGTGGGACATTTTCCCATAAGAAATGGGAAACCAGCAGAGGGCTGGAGTTCACACCTCTACCCGCACAGCTGCTGCACATCACATCACTCACCGGCAGCCCTCGGGACAGTCCTAGCCAAAGAGTGTACTGAAATGGGAATGCGTTGCCTTTTCATATAAAACCTGTTTCAACTCCCTTCAGCCGTGCCAGTGACAGGTTACTGCTCCCAGCTTGCTTTGTGAGTTTTAGCAGTTTGCTTCTCTGCAGCTCTTAGCCTGCCCAGCTGTCGGTAAAGCCAGGGAGACTTGAGGGCATTCGGTCTCTGGCAGGACTGCACGCTGAAAAGCACACATTGCACTTGGAGATTACAGGCTAAGGTCTGGGAGGGGCAGAAGAGGAAGAAAAATAAACTCTGAAATATCTAGCCTTTGTGCTGGAAAAAAAACCAACGTGCAAAATCAACTTCTCTATACCTCTGATTCAGGATTGTGCTTGCTGTGTAAGCCCGCCCCTACACCAGCAAAACGTTTAAGCAGAGTAATGTAAACATGCTTATATTTCATTAGCAGTAAATCTAAGTCAACATATGTCTACATGAAATCAGGCCTCAAAGAGTGAGTCAGGGCCTAAATCAGTGTTGTAATTGAACTAAAATAATCTAAGCCTTCTCTAAACGCACATAGCTTTAACCTGTCACATCAAATGAAAATTATATACTTAAACTATAATCTCCCTCTTCCCTTAGTCATCAAAAGAGGCTAGATCAAACTAAAAAAAAGGGGCATGGATGGCGTTCAGCTGACTGAGGAGGAGGTGGGGCTTATGGAGCAGGATATTCAGCTTGAATCAAGGGGCATTTCTGCCTTCCAAACCAGAGTCACCCCCAAGCTCGGCTCCCCCAGCACCCCCATTCATGTCGCTCCTTTCTCCTTCAAGCAGGAAACTGGCAGCTTCAAACACCGATTGCATTGGTGGCTCTATATTGTCACCTCCGCTGACAAGTAACATTGGTTGGACGCGGTCTCGCTAAGTGACAGTTAATATTTCCACACACAAGCTTGTTCAAGCATAAGGCAGGCAGAGGTAAGGTCAGACTGCAAACACCCATCAAAATATGCCGTTGTTTGGTTTGGGTTTAGGTTTGTTGCATTTTGTTTTGTAGCACTGTGAAAAATGTGAATAGGAGCTCTGTCCTTGGGTGTTTCTGAATGCATGTGCTAGTAAGACAGCTGTGGGGGAAGGCAGAGAAGCACTTGCAGCTGAAGAGGGTAAGTGATTTACAGGCTGCCTACTTGGTGTAGCTGTGTGATGTTTTAATGGCTTTAACCTGACTGCATGGGAAGTTTCAAGGCTATTCACTTTAATGCAAAATGAAATCCGATTTTTATACAGAGGTTTTCAAGACTTCTACAGTGAATCTACACAGATTTATTTCAGTCAGGAGGAGGACTTTTGTTGAAATAACAGCATCATCTCTTCAATGAGCACAGTTTATGCTATAAAGGCATTAATAGCAGTGCAGATTAATCTAATATGAGGAAAATCATTACCAATAAAACCTACTTGTATAGTAGCAAAATGGTTTCTACCCTCAGATTTACAGCATTGTAATTCTACTGATGCAAAACCATATCTTTGGCAGACAGTGCAAGCTCTATTGATAAACTAGGCACACCAGATACCTCACTACGTATGAAGCTTTATCCATATAACAGCACCCCTGCTAGGGGGAAAGGTGGGAATAGTGCCCAGTTAATTATATCAAAATATGTAAAGTTCTACAATAACTTGTGCAAACAAGGCTTAAATACCTCTCAGCTTCAGCAGCTAACAAAGTGGGTAGCCAGTGTTGTGTACTATTCCCCACAGGTGACTCCTGTACTGGTCAATGCTCCTGGGGCTACAGCTCACCCCACTTTAATCCCTTGGAGCACAGAAGGGTTTCTCCTGCTGACCTGCATTTACCCTGTGTCCTGTGTTTCCTCCTTACCTTACCTTCCCCCACCCACTTCTCTGTTGTGCTTAAATGAATCAGCAGGTGGGGTTTTGAGCTGTGTGTAGGTAAACTTACTAATGTTTTTTAAATCTGGATATGTTTGTCTAGCCACTGCCTGAAGAGCAAAGAAAGCTGAATTTGCCCATCTTCATATCCCATTTCCACTCACTTCTGCAGCGTACTGATGGGTACAGCCTCTCCTGGGTGCAGTTGTGTGCGGTGGCACATGTGGAGGGTTGGGACAGGGACAGGGAGGAAACTGTTTCCTTCCTTGGCAGGGTTGGGTTCAGTGCTACAGCAGCAACAGCACTACCAGTCTACAGTACACCACTGAAAAAAAAAAAAGGACTAAGTGCATTTTAAAGGAAGATTATGGAAAGCAATGCTCCCATTCAAAAAAACCATGCTCACTGTTAATATGACTCTAAGCGTTATACTCATTCAGTTGCTTTGAATTCTTCTTCACAGAAGATTGCACCTGGTTGGTGAACCTCAGTTGTAGCATACTACATCCCAACAAGAAGCCACTTATGAAAATGCTGCAGACCAAACAGTCAGGCAAAAAACTCTTTGACAAATAGTTTCCCATAAGAATTTCATGTGGAGGGAAAAATCTTAAGCTGCCCATAGCTGTTCACACCCTAACTTTGCATACATGAATAAAGCTAATCAGGAAAAAGACATTAAAAAGTCAGTTAATGGAACTGCTTAAATACACTGCTTGGGCTTTAAAAGCTTCTTTCATTGATCTTCACAAAGGATATGGTGGTCTTAACACTAGTTTTGTTTATGCATGCCTAATACCAGCTTCTACCCTTTATTTGTAAGAAAGCATGCTAGTAATATGTGAATAAAGTTTTATTCAGAGGTACAAAGTAAAGTGTTCTGATTGTCTTTAACATATATTGCTAATGAATTTTTGCTAGCTAAGCTGAACTCTTACAGTCTATTTATTTCTGTATGGGACCACGAATAGGCCTTGAAAACTGAGAAAAACTTCAGTGAGTCCAGGAGTGTCTCCACCTCCTGCTGAAGCTGTGAATTTATTCCTTAATCAATTGCAGCAACACTAACTCAGTGCAAGACCTGAGACGTATAGACTGCGACTTTTCATTTCATCTTGTCTAAAACCTCCAATCTATTGTCAGCCTTTTGTCATTCCGGTCGTTATTTCCAGTGCCAATTACTAGTGGAGCCTGGAGCAATCCATCTGCTGAGAAGAGCCAAGACTGTACCTTACAGCGTGGTCTCCTAAGGTTGGGAGCAGAAATGCGCTCATAGCAACAGGCTCCTGGTTTGCTTTTTCCTCAGACAGTTGACACTGCGGGCTGGTTGGATGCTGGCTGTGCCCGGCGGAGGGCAGAGCTGGTATGAACCCACGGCCCCAGTCGTGGCTGGCACCTGAGGGAAGCAACGCAGCCATGCCCGGGTTAGGGGCACCCCTCCGCACCGTGGGTTTTGTTGGGGGAACACAGACCCGCAGCCGGCAGGGCTGACAAGCTGCCAGCTCCGGCCGTCATCCATCTCCTGGCCGGCACGTGCCCGTGGGTACCATCCTGCAGCTCTCGCCTGCACTCGGTAGGGTTTGGCTGAACAACAGACTGTCTTTCAGAAAGGAACCCCAGCTTGACTTAGGGCCTGTGCGCAACAGAAAAGTCTTTTGCTTCTACTGATACGCTGCCTGAATAGCTAACCATCCAAACTGTAGGGGTGTTTTGCCTTATTTCTTGCTATGATTTGTTGGATGGGGTTTGCATCCTGCCCAGGGGAGTTGCCTTGTCCCTCTGCCAGCAGACACAGACTGCCACTGAGCTGCCTTTTGAGTTTCTTCTGAATAAGCTGCCCCAAAATTTCCCTGCAGTCATCTTAAATTGTAAGCAGGTGAAGACAAGGACCTCAGGTCTTCTGCGTCGGTGCAGCACACGAGGCTGCCTGATGCTGACCACGGTGGGGGTGGGGGCTTTGGCCACTGGAGGTTTCCTTGTCGCTGCTGAGAGGACTCATTAGCTGTAACCTCCATTAACACAGTGCTGCATTTCTCTCCCAGGCTCTTTTGAACTCGCCCAGGTTTCTTCCTGAAGACACTGAAGCCATCTCACCACCGCAAGCATGAGGAGAACCCTGGCTCCGTGTGGCTCTCAGCCCTCCCTGCCCTCTGAGGAAGGACCTGGCACTGCCAGCCACGGGGCTGTGGGTTTTGGCCACTGGTCGTCCTCATCCCTGCTGGCCTCACAGCTGGCCAGGACTCAAAGGTTTGGCCTACAAAGGTGACCTACACAGAGCAGCCAGCTTGTTCCTCGGCCCCCCCCTTGCTAGGCTGAGCGATCTGAGCTGATTACATCCCCCTTTTGCTGGGCTGTTTTCCAGGGTCTGGGTCCCGTTAACTCTTCCCATCACTTCCACATCCCTCCTTGAGCATGAGACCAGCGTCCGACAGAGTACCCTGAACAAAAGCGTACCACTGGTGCTCTCAAATGCCACCAGACCTTCCCACATGCCTCCTGGTACAGCATCTGGAGGTTGGACTTTCAGCTGTTTAGGCTTTAACTGAGACACGTGGCTTATTTAAATAAATAGTGCAGGTTATGAAACACCAGAGCTCTCAGAAAGGTACAGCACAGCCTCCCCCTCGCTGCCTGTGGCATTTTGGATCTCTCCTGGAAGAAGCCTTTGGCACATCTCCATGGGGAGGAGTCTGGAGCGGCAGGGGCTGGACACGACCAGGGGTCACCACATCTGCTCCGGGACCCAGGGACCCCCTGAGCCCCCCAGAAATGTCCTCTCTTGCAGCAGGTGCCAAGCACTGCCTTACAACAGTGATGATAATCAAATCACATACTCCGGGGCTTCAGCCTGCAGGAATAAGGAAAGCAGGTTTTTTGGCCCCTGCCCACTGTACAATTAACTGGAAGTACATGGAGGCTTTTCATTTGTTTGTGTCTCTCTGCCTTGTCCCCCCTTTTGAAGGAAAAAAAAGCATGTGGCCCACTTGTATGCCCTCATTTCCCCCCAGGAAAGGATTCCTGCCCCCCCAACCCGATGGCCTGACCTGGGGGCAGGGAACAGATGGAGCAGACACAAAGGGTTTGCTTTCATCCTGCACCAGGGGTTATGGCTCAGCCACCTGCCTTCTGGCCCCATCCTCAGTGGTCCCATCCTGAGCCCCTCTTGCATGAGAAACCGAACGATGGCTTGCAGGGCACATCCACTCTGCGGGAAAATGTGGAGCCTCGCAGAAAGGCACACACATGGGCTAGATGCCTAACATCAGTCTTTCTTCTTCTCCCTTCCCGGCACCACATTGTTTTCTACCTGTCACTAGTGAGGCAGTCATGAAAAGCCCAGGAGATGGGCAGGAGTCACCATGGAGCTGCGCAGGTCAGGGGGATGGAGCCCGGCCATTGGGATGCTGGTTGTAGGCTCAGCGCAGGGCAGCCAGTGCCTGGGACCCCTCCATGGATGGAGAGAATCTGCAGCCTCCCCGCAGGGACGTGCTACAGACGAGGGGAGCTGGGACACAGCTCATGTCTCCTTGCCTCCTGAAGGAACGGTGCCACCCAGACAAAGATGTGATCCCTGGGAAATAATGATTGAAAGACAGGTTTAATGTAACTCCCACTCCTTCCCTTCCAGCCTTATCTGCCTGCAAATGTTTTCTCAGCACTAACTGATCGGAGTGCAGTTATCTGGTACGTAGCTTGAGATGAAGGTTTTGATGGAGCTTGACTGGAGTGCCAGAAAACTGTACACTCAGTTATGGCTCTGACAAATGGATCCCTCTGAGCTTCTGAGTTTAATGTGTTGTGGGTTTTTTTTTAATTTATTATCAGCATGTTCCTATTCTGGGCCGGTGAGAGAGCAAAAGCCAAGGGGAAGGTATCCAAACAGCATATTTTTGATCTGGCTCAAAACAAGGGCTGTTAACAGGAAAGTTTCAGGTCATTCGTGTTAAAACCAAGTACACCATATCTTCCAAATTTAAAAAACAAAAAGTACTGCATTCTCCTCTTTTTGCCTCTTCTCTGCATTTTAAAGAAACACCAGTATTTCTCAGACAGAAAACAGTTCCCAAAACACTTCCAGCATGTTTCTAGAAAGCTTGCAGGATGTTTTTCCCCAAAGCATCAGCAAAGGAGACATCCAGAGCCACCTACCCCAATTTTCCAGTGAGTGCTCAGCCCAGGGACCACCTCCGCATGGCCAGTGAGGACCAGGGCAAGGGATGGCGACCCGACACCCTGCGTGGCACCACGTGCCTGCAGCAGGGCTGCACCCCACCTCGGCGGGACCCGGGCTGGCAGACACACCGCCGGGAGCAATGGGAGGTCCGTCTTGCAAACGCAGCCCTCGTCAGCAGCCTGGGAGGTGAGATGAGTCTATCTCATGGGCAATTGCCCATTCTGTCTTGCACATGTCCTGCAGAGTCCTGTATAGAGCCAGCAAAGGCATACAATGTTGTTAGACAAGTTTAAAGTTCACTGATACATCAGGTGTGCTGTTAAACGCTCGTCCTGATGGGTAAAGCATGCCTCAGCGGACAGCTTTGACTCAAGCCTGGGGTTGCTCGTTGCCGTTACGATGAACAGCTTGATTTCACCAGCCTATGTGAGATCGCACCTGCCAGCAGAACTCCACCAATGCAATGGAAATGAAAACCAAGCCCAGTTTAAGTCTTTGGACTTTTCACCTGATTTTCAGCTGGTGCTGAAGGCAACAGAGCTGTATCATTACAAGTGTATCATGATTGATACAGGCTGTGACACTAGCCCATACCCATCATTTTTAAAGAAGCATTTGGGGCAATACGACACCTGCAGGAATGGCTCCTATCCCATTTTTTCCTGGAGAAGAAAGCTCCAAATCCTGCTGAACACAACAAGCTAATCTGCTATCAGGCATGGTGTTGGTATAAAATGGGACGCAAGGGAAATCTGATGCAATATTACCTTCAAAGAGATTGAAAATTCAAAAAAGTTTTCCTAAAAGCTCAACAGAAATGAAATAATTTTTGACATCATTCTTCTTTGAAATATTTCTGCTTAGTTTCAAGATGAATTCCAAGAACTGAAATATGTTTTTCACAAAAGAAAAAAAGGCCATTCAGTGAACATTTCTTTCTTTAAAAACCTGGAACTGATCTATAATGCATTGCCACGTCAGCATCTGAAATAAAATTATAATTATTTTACCTTTTTTTTTTTCAGGGCGACCTCATTTATCACCTCCATCCACCTGCCTGCAACCCTGCTCTAATACACTACTTTGTTACCTAAAAGTATTATTTGCAGTGATTTAGTAAATTGAGCAAAACCACTGTCTCTACAAATATTTATAAATGCCTTTTAAATATTTATACTTTAAAAAATGTACAGTTTATTTTTCCATATTTGGGGTTTGGGTGGGATTTTTTCAGGTGAATGACTGAATATTGGTAGCCAGATGTCCGCCTTCCCTGTGATTTCCTGGGTATCTAATTCACACTTGACATCTCCTATATGGACAGCTTGCAACTTTTTTTTTCTTGTTGCTTGAGGGCTTCTCCGGCACGTGAGGCAGGGAACTTGTGGATGAGGACCCAGCCTGCAGAACAGGGGCTGCAGGTCCCTGCTCCCGTCTGGTGGGAGGCAGCTCCCCCGGGACCGCCGGGATCTGCAGCACTGAAGCCCTCCATGCCAACGGGTGCCCTTGGTCTGTCCTTCACCTGCTGCTAAAACACTCCTTTCTCTGAAGGCATGCCTGGTTGGGGTAGGGATCTCCCTTATTTTGGTATGCTAGGCTGGTGCTCACAGCGCTCGCCTTTGATAAGGGGCCCCCTGAGCGTATTTAAGAGTCACTAAATAAGATAAGTAGCTGGTGGGACAGGGAGCAGACCCTGCTGAAATGCCGAGCTGAAAAGCCCTGATCTTTGTGCTCTGCCCCATCGGCAGCCGCGGCTCAGCTCTGCCCGATGGCAGCCACGGAGCTCAGGTCTCTCCACAGTCAGGATTGTCATGACTTGCATGTTTAGCCTTAGCCCTCTTCCACTCTGCCCCAGTAAAGACAAGCTTGAAGTTGCAGACATCGTGGGAGTGTACACAGTATCCGGCTGAGTATTTATATATTTATTTCTGATTGCTTGCTTGCCAGGTGACCTTTTAGGAATGGCATTTTTTAATCATTAAAAGGATGTTTAAAAAAAAATTTGCAGATATATTCAACTTGCTCTGCTTATAAGCATTTTATCTTCTTTCTAGTTTATTTTCTCCCTCTCAACCCTCCTTTTTCCAAGAGAACGAAACCATGATCTGCCCTGGATCAGGGTGTGTTGTGCACACCCAGACACAGGGGTGTCAGCATGCCCATAAACTCCTCTTTTGCATAAGTCAGGCCAGGAAAACTGGCTGCCCACAAGTTCAAAGCTTATTAGTCTTTCACACAGCACAGTAAAACATAGATGAGTAATAAATGCACCTGTCCTTGTTTCCTCTTGCCCATTAAACCAAGTCCCTGTTTTTTGGGGTTCAGGAAATGGAATTGTAATTAAGGAAGGAAAAAATCTTTCTACCTGGAAGCAGTCCTCGCACTAACCACTGCAAAATATATCCCATAGTATTTTACTGAACAAATGAATGTTGCCCGGTTGGTTCAGCCCACAGCTTCACAAAGCACTGCGCTGCCCAGCAAGGGCATTTGCCTGCACACAGCCGCTAAGGACACAGACCTCTTCTGCCAGTATTATTTAAAAGTCTCCACGTTAATTAAGTATGTCCAACTCATGTTTTCCTCTTCTGCCCACTCGAGCACGGAAAAGCTGTGGTTGGGCAGATGAACCCACACTTCTGCCGTGGGTTACCCACAGAAGCCTTGCTGCCTCCACGCCCTGGGGTCTGCACAGTCATTACAGGGAAATTAGAAACTAATAAAATGCAACAAAAATCTACGGCGGAATAGCAGTGTGTGATGAATGCCTCAGAGAAATGTGTACATCTGAATCATCAGTATTGGGCTTCAAATATTAAACCATCAAATCTTTAAGCAATCGGAGACTGCCAAATCTCTAGCTCAGTTAGCATAAGGTTTCCACTTAAAGTGTGGAACTCGGATGCCTGCATTTTCATCCCTCCCCAAATTTCTAAGTACATAGAGTTGCACTTCTTGTGTTCCTGGAGGTAATCATGAAACCATGTTACTCGTTAATATAGAAGACGACACCCGGTGTAAAAAGCTGATGCACTTTCTTAGGTGTCTAAGAAGATTTTTAATGACTGAACATTTCAAAAATAGATAGCTCAGCAGCTTTAAATAGGTACATACTGCACTTTTCTGCTATATTTTGAATGTTAACCCATACCCTCTGCAATGTACTTAGTACACAGCACATTAATATGAAGTGACTTTTTAGGACCATCTATCACTTTCCACCCCACTCTGCAAGTCAACTGTTTCACCGTCCATGCCTACCCCATACGAAAATACAGCCATCCATCTACTTTCTTATTTCCCTTGCCCCGCCCCCCCCCAAATTTCACACGTTAGGCAGCAAGCTTTCATAGTGTTATGGTCACCCACAAAATCAAGACAGACAGAACAAGGGCTCAGGGCAGCCCCAGAGAGTTATGGGATCAGGGTACAGCAACAGGTACCAGACCGACAGCTTCAGAGATAATTTATCTCTAAATAACGGTACCATGACAAATACAGATCAGTAGCACTATCTTCCATGCTGAAACAACAGCAAAACCAGTAATTCACCAATGCTGGGCTAAACTTTGCATCCAGGAGCACAAAGATTTATGTGGGGGTGGCGGGCAGGCAGCAAGGCAGGGCAGGGCAGGGCAGCTTCTCCAGACAGGTGGCTCCGAGCAGCTGACAGGCTCAGGGAATCCCAGATTCCCTGTTGGATGATCCTCTTCCACTGCTGAGCTGCAGAAGTGCCATGGGGCCGCGTTTGATAGCTCTCATGCCCCAGCTCTGCTCCCCCAGCTGTCCCAGCTGCACAGGGACTCAAAATACCCCACAAGGCAAAACCCTACCTACACCTTTTTTGGGGTATAGAAGTTCCCTTTTTGGCAGCATCCTGCCACAGAGGGTGTCTCCGGGCCCATGCACACAAAGGAAAGAGAGGAAACAGTTCCTTTTAACAAAATTTCAGGCAAAATTTGAGGATGTCATTGAGCTTTGGTTTTGTGAAACTTTTTTTTTTTAATCAAACTTCTTTAGAGAAAATGACTCGTACAAAAAATTCATCCAACTCATGGAAAAGAATTGCCAGAGACATTATTTTTGCCCAAAAGGCAGCTGGGTTTTCTTTTTTCTGTGAGCAAGCCAGGTCACCGAGGCACAAAAGCCTCCCCCTGCTCCCTTGGGTACGGCATTTGGAGACAACTTCTGCCAGGCCCTTGCCCTCCAGTGCCCTGCCATCTTCAATCACAACCTAACTGGCATGCCGGTGGGGTGGGGTTTTTTAATATGTCAACAAGTACAGCGTCTTATTGAACTTTTATCTTTACTAGTCTCACTGAGGTTAGAGAGAGTTTACCGGGTGACACACAGTTTACGAGTGATTTTCCATTAGCCCGGTCTGAGGCATTAGCATCCAACCACCCTCAAGGGCGGTGTCTGATGAGGGTGTGGCGAGCGTAACCCTCCCCTGCTGCCTTTGGGGTCAGGCAGCATCGCCCGAAAGCAAGCGGTCACGAGCCCCCAGCCCCATCCTGCAAAGGCTGTTTGCTTCGCAAAGGCTTAACCAAACAGAAGGGACAAGTCAGTGTTCAAGATAAGTCATCTCTTAATGCTGCATTGCACCAGTATTTCCAAGGCTGCTTCTCTCCATGCACACACCTGCAACAGCGCCTAATTTCAACAGGCGACGAACAAGCTGGCTTCCTTCCCATTACACCCCATGATCCCTCAGTGGGTAAAACATAGAAAAATAAGCATAAAACCTTGGTTTATAGCAAGTACCATTGACTTCTTGCCAGTGAGCAGAAGACGGCTTTACACTTGCAGAGGCACTCGCTGTTTTGGCACAGGAGACTGAGAAAGGGACAGGGCAGCTATTGCCCCTGGAGCTGCTTCTCCCCCTCCTGGGGCAGGACCTGCTGCCCAGGTGCCACCCCACTGGGTGACGGCATCAAGTGAGGAAGAAGCACTTGCTGAGTTTCTGCAGTCGGCTTCACATCTAATTTGGAAATGAAAAATACAGCCTGATAGGCCACCCTTTAGAAGTCTCTGACCTTCATCTATGGCATGTCAATAAGCCCTGCTGCCAGCTTTTGGGACTTGGATGCACCCCATGGGTTACTATCGGGTGGGCCTGTCTGTAACCCAAAGTGGCTTCGTCACCTCCCAGGGGATTATCTCAGCGCACATTTCTGAGTCCTGCCTGCTGACGCCAATGGGGATCAAATGTCTGCCAGGCTCTCGTGATGTTTGAATAGTAGCAGACAAGACTTCAACATGCACCCTTAAGACACCATGCACCAAAACACCTGTGTTTTTAGCATGAGTCACTTGAGAGAAGGTGTTGATCTGACATTAGGAATAGTAACAGTCAGGCAAAGATCATTACAGGTTAAAAATGTACTGCTAAGAACAGGAGTGCAGAATACTTTGCTAAGGATATATAGCACTGGTTGAATTAACTTTCTTCAGCTACCTCTAATATACTACAGGCATCCCTAGGTAGCAGATTTCCACCAGTGAAACCCTGGTTGCTAATGGCAGCCAGTTTCTCAAGGGAAGTTCCCAGCTTCCTTGCAAAGTCCTGCAAAGTCTCGGCTGTGTCACCACAGGGAAAAGCCACGCAGCAGTGTGAAGGGGACCTGTCATTCCCTGGCTCACCAGCTGCTTCCTCTCTTCAGGTGAGAGACATTTCCAGATCCTAGAAATATTCCTGCTGCGATCCTGTTTCTCAGTGTGCCAGGCAGCCTGTCCTGTACGTTCAGTCTATGCTGTCGTACAGTCATAATGTCTCCTTGCTTTATTTTTCATGCAGCTCCTCATGCCATGTAATGTACGATGTGCAGTGGGCATCTGCTGAAGAGACAGACATTATTTCCCCTTCCTCCAGAGTAAGATTCTTCTCCAGCTTTATGTTTTCTCTCTTTCTGAGTACAGAACGACTTTCAATATCCACCATTTTGGGGATTTCCAAATTTGGAAATTTGGAAATTTTGCTTGACTACACCAAACAAGGTCCTGTTGCCTCGTCTCATAAGTTGGACAGTGCAAGACTTTGATACCTGGAACAGCTTTTCCCTGAGATCTCAGTGTGAATTTATCCTTTTTGACGAGGGCTTCAAACATTACACAGTACCTACCCCAGAGGAGGTGCCACTGCAGTGCTTTGCAATGCTACTCGGTATTCCCTTCGCTTCTGAAAATAGCTCCTTAGCACATCTACTCATCACATTTCTCTTTGCCACCGGTGCATCACATTACAGCTCCCCATGGCTTGGAGATGAACCTGTGCACACAAGCCTTTCTCCTCCTGTGCCAGTCCTAGGAGGACAGGCTCCCAGTTCGTAGCAGAAATTCTTATTTGCCCCCAAAGCACATGATGCTCGTACTCCATACCACCAAATTTTATCTCACTTCTGTACTTCAGGGTCTTCTGCTTCTTTCTGGGCCACCATCCTGTTCTCCTCCACACTGGCAACACTCCCCAACTCCTCACCAGTGCCAGACTTCATCAGCACATGCATCCTGTGCTGGGGCCGCTGGTTAAACACGGTTTCCCGGACTCGTCCTTGGAGGTCTTTGCTGCCTTGGGCACATGCCGGCCAGCCCACAGGCGGCTGCCCTGCCACTTCTTCCCACAGCCTTCTCCTCTCCCAGTGCTGGGCATCAGGCAGAGGCGTCCTTGCCACCTCCAGCAACAGCCAGGCAATACATTACCCACCCTGCCATGGTCGGCATGGCTGGGTGACTCCTCGTCCAGATTTTGGCCACCCAGGTCCCCGAGCTCCTGCCAGAGCTGCTTCCTCTGACTCCTGCATTTGTCTGCAATGGGCCACACTGGCAGCTGCCCTGAAACCAGCCTGAGGCTGGCCAGAAGCTGAATATAATTTTCTTTTACTGCCTCTAGCTTTCATCAAAATCTGATTAGGAGCACATGGACGCCAGTATCAGACCCATTTAAGTTGGATGTAGCCAATATTAGTGCAGCACACCACATCGTTAAAATCCAGCAATGTTATAATCCTTATGGAAAAGTACTGGATGGAGAACATAGAAAGCCAAAACTTCTCTAACACACCATGCTCCATCACTGACTGCTGGGAATCACTCACATGCAATGACCAGAAGATGCTTCCTAGCCCAAAGGGGATTTTTTCCCCCATTTTCTTTCTTGCTTTTCTTGCTTTTCCTTCCCTCCACCCCAGACCAGGTAAGAAACATCACTGAGTTAGTGCCAAGCTTTCATACCCAAGGTGCTGCTGCTAAGTTAGCTGTAAGGGCTGGAAGAGCCCCCCCTTTTTGGGAGCCCAGGAGAAGTACCCACGAGCAGCCCGGCCCTTTCCAGCTGCCCCCCCCCGCAGCCCCACACACAGCCCTGCTACCTGCTATTTGCTGTGCCCAGCGCATCAGCCGGGGCTGCCGCTGCAGGGATTATTGTCTCCCCAGCCAGAGGGATGCTGGAAGAGGAGGCATCTGCTTTATTTATTTCTTCGGAGGTTATTGTGAAGGTGATTGACTTTTGTTAAAATAAAATATTAGAAAGAAAGAAAGAGAGAAAGAAAGAGAGAAAGAGAGAAAGAAAGAGAGAAAGAAAGAAAGAGAGAAAGAAAGAAAGAGAGAAAGAAAGAAAGAAAGAAAGAAAGAAAGAAAGAAAGAAAGAAAGAAAGAAAGAAAGAAAGAAAAGGAAGGAAGGAAGGAAGATAGATCCCCGGGGAGGGGAGGGGGGCGGGGAGGGAAATACAGGCTGGACAGCGAGAATGGAGGCAGCTTGCGTGCTTTGTGCTGCCTGGCAAGCCCTGGGACTGCTAACTTTATCAGGGTAATGTGATTTTAAAGGCTAAGGCCATCAATAGCATTGCTCAGCATGCTGCTCTGGCTCTGTGCTCACCTGCAGCCTCTGATCTGCCCCACCAGGAGCTGGTGGGTGCTGAGCCATGGATTTTGTCACACACTTGCACACAAAAGCTCCTCTGGCACAGTAAGTCACTATTAAGAAAAACTATATATAGTCTCTTCTAGCCTTACTGCTCAAACATTGTAAAGCTTGAAGGTTAAAAAAAAAAAATTTCACCAGAAAGCTGGAAACTGGAACTGAGAGAAAAATGGCATCCATCCAGGATCCCGTCCTTAAAGTCAGCGGAGCAGAAACCGCCGTGCTTTGCTACCAGCTCCACAGCCATCGCTCCACATGAGCAGTCAGCTGGGAGTCGGGTGCTCTGGCTCTGACAGCTGCCCTCACCCCTACCTTGGTGCACTCCCGGTATCTGTCTTGAAGTCCTCTCCTGTGCTCGCCGGGACCCCCCTCTCACAACGACCCCTCCAAGGCTGCTCCTGCAGGACAGGCAGCACATGATTGCAGTGGGAGAGATGAAGTCCTCCCAGCCCAAAGAGGAAAATGGGCCTTGAGTGTCCAGCTTGGACCACCATCAAGTCAGCTTAAACTACCAAGCGTTGCTGCCCAGAGCTGTTTGCAGCAGCGACAGGACAGTTTTTATTCTAACTCTGAAAGCAGCGTGCTTACCAGCTGCCAGTACATAGTGTCCACGATGGGAGGAAGGCTTCCTCGGGCTCCTCTCCAGCCACAGGTACCTCCCAGCCATCTGACGGCATCGAGGAGGTTGACCCTGGGAAAACTACTGAACAGTTTAATTTCTCTCCAATGAATTTCCCTTAGAGTTTTCTTAGGAGAAAATCTCTTGCACAGTTTGTTGGCTCAGAAGTGCTCTCATGCAAGAGAAAGCAGGGCCGAGGTTGCCTTCTGGAGCTGTTATTCAAAACCGTTTATTACAAGCAACAGAATGAAGGTCCTAATATTTATTTTCCTAGAAAACAAACCATTGACTAGCCCTATCTACTTAGTTACTTCATGATGATACTTGCAGTTGCTTCTTTTACACTTCAGCAGTCTGTTAAACTTGACAATCAATTGTTTAAAAGTGCAAACAGCCACCATCCCATGACATATATGGATCTGTAGGAAGCATAGCTTGAAGCCTTTCTAATTTTAGCTTGTTTCAGTATCCTAGAAGTTTCTGGCATCAATCATCCAAGGAAAATGCTTTACATACCAAAGTGTCACAAAAAGCAGCATGCTGTTTTGTGTTTAACTGGGGTGCACCAGAATAATTTTGCATCCACCGTTTCCTGAAGCATGTGAAACACCGTGTACCAGGCGCACCGTTAACCGACTGCAGTTGCTTTCTCCCAGTAAAATATAAATGATATAAAAATCCAGATAGTATGTTTTCAAATGCATTTAAGTCAATATCTCACATATTTGTGCTACTGATTTTCATTCAGCTGTAGTTAGAAAAGACTTAATTCTTTGCCTAGTCGCACTAAATTACTGCAGAAAGTATTAAGCTTAGGTAAGCAGAATTAGCGTTATGGCTAAAATCACCAAGCAGCAGTCAGCTTCCAGTCTATCCTCTGCATACTCACAACCTCCTTTTCATCTGGCAGAAAAGATGATCAGCACGTGCTAAAGAGCATTGTCCCAAGGAACGCACCAGAGAGCTGTGTTGTGAGCACGACCATCCGCTACCCCGTTTGCTTTTTCAGTACACATTAAGCATAACCTCAGTCACCAGCTGAAGACCAGGGGAGTGCGTCACTCTTGTATGGGAGGCTTAGCATTCCTCACATTCCCTAACGGGCTTTCCAGATTATACCCTCTTGAGAAGATGGTTGCCATATTTCTGCCTTAACAAGTAATACCTGAATATGCAAGGTGTGGTGATTTTGTTTCAAGCTCAAAGCCTGTGGCCCTGCCTGATGTACTGAGTACGCTCAGGCTCTTTGTTCTGCACATCAGTGGGGGGAAAAGTGGAGCCCGTGGTTCATCGGCCATGCAAAGCTCAGGCAGCCGGGGGATATGTCAAGGCTACCACAAACACGCCGGCTGTTGCACAACACATGCTCACTGCATTGGATTTACCACATTTCCAGAATGATTAACAGTTCTGTTTTCATTTTGTCTACCATACTCGCAAAAGTCCAGCCTTTTGCTCGAAACTGCTGCAGCAATGACTGGCACCCCAATTCAGCTGCCAGGGAGATGCAGAACATTTTTCCCAGGAAGAGTAATCACCTGCAGGAACAAAAGAAATGGTCAGAGCAGTGGCTCACCTAACCTGGTGGTACTCAGTCTTTGAAAGTGGAAATGGGCAATGCTATTTAGGGACAGCAAGTCCGCTGCATTCAATTTCTTCTGCCCCCAGTCCCCAGCACCCATGTTTCATTGGATTAGGGATATTGGTGGACGCATCCCAGGCTGTAGTATCTACTTACGAGCCTCCTGTTCCTGACATTGTCCAATACCTTCTTGGGCCTGTTGACATTGTCAGTCTCCATAACATCCTGTGACAACAAACTCCAGAAGTTCCCAACCCACCGTATAAAAAAGTACTCTTCTTTATCTCTTTTAAGCTGATCTGCTAATTTCATTGTGCATACTAACTGTGTATACTAATTTTCATTATTGTATTGCAGGATTTTTTGACTAACAGTTCTGCATTCGTCTTATTCACTGCCTTTATGATTTTTGTAAATGCCTTGGCTTCCTCTCCAAATTGAAGAGTCTTTGCAGTCTCCTGATGGAGCAGCTGTTTCATCCTCTCTAATTGTTGTTTTCTCTGTACCTCTTCTTATGCCACTACATCTTTGCTGAGATGCAGAGAACAGACAGCACAAAGTGCTCAAGATGTCAACTCAGCAAGGCTTTATACGGCAGCACAGTCATACCGTCTTCCTGATGGTGCCCAGCATTTTCCTGGGTCCTGGCTGCTGCTGCATGTTGAGCTGATGATTTTGGTTAGCTGTAAGTGAGGACTCCAAGGTCCTTCCCTCGGCTGGACCTGCCAGCTCTGAACTCAGCATCACCTACAAGTGTAAGAACAGCGCAGACAGAGCGCACTGCTTCCCTGTCCATCCGTTCCCAACAATTGCAACTTTAGATGTATCCTGAACAAAAAAATGTACCCACTCAGGACATTCAGGAAACCTCCACAAATTTTTCGTCCACTTTATTTGCTCAGTCATTGTTCAAGCACTCACAGTATAGGAGATCTCAGCCTGAAAAGCCAGCCTCTTCTCAATAAGAGTTAAACATAAACTTGTGGTTCCTTTGGAGATTGTTTTGTCTATGAAGCTATGGGCTACTTTGCCAATAAGCATTTCTCATCCCCTCCCTTCCTCTATAAGCAGTTTTTATAAATCTCATAAAAAGTAATTGAAAAAGGGACTGAAATCCAAGCTCCTTCCTCCTCAGTGAACTTCTAACCAACAGTTACAGTGTGAACATGGATTAATTTTCTCTGCCTCCCTGACCCAGTGAGTATGAATGTATCCATGAAGACTGACAAGGCATCAGTAGAAGGGACTGGGACAACTCTTTCATTCAATGAAGGTTGTGTATCCTCGTGGCTGGGTTCTTATACACAACACCAGAAACATCAGCAGGAACCTAAGGCAAGGTGAAGGGCTTTGCATAGCCTACAACTGTAATGATGGAGAAAACTTAACTTTACAGATCTTAGCACAGCTTGCTAGGGTTAAATGAATGCTTTTGCAGACAAAGAACAGATATGACAGAAAATGCATTTATTTAAACTGCTGTACAATGGAAATCTCAATCATTTTCAAAAGCCAGCTGAGGGAGAAGTGACTCACATAGCTTGTATACAGGAAGCTTCTTTGCAGTTTTCAGTGCTGAATTTCTTTTTCTCTGAATACGTCACTTGTGTGAGTGCAGTTATCTGCTGAGTGGCAGCAATGTTTGGCAGTATATAAACATGGAGAAAGACATGGTTCCTGCCCTGAGGAGCTTACAATCTAAAATGTGACATGGACAATACTATTCCAACATATAACAATCAACTGAAGTATCATCAGTCAGATATAAGAAGACCCATTTTAACAAGTAATTGGAATACCAAATATATATATAAAGGCCACAGGTAGTACAGAGTGGTGTCTTTGTTCTGTTATGTATTTATATATAAGTCTACAGGCATGAAAGTTAGTGATCGTTTGCTTGAGAGTGAGTTTATTTTCTTTGGCGGGGCTGCTCCAGCTTGTGCTTCCTGAACAAAAATAAGGAAAATCAGATTAAAACTTAGCACTCCTTCTTTGATTTTACATGTCTGAACACTGGACAGCACTGGGATGAATTAATTCCCATGCAACAGAGGAACCCAGTTTGGGGAGATGTAGCATGAAAGAAGTGACAGATTTTCTGCCCTGTTGAGGCACTGGGTCTCCACATCAGCATATGGTTGGTGAAACCTATGGCAACTACCTCAGAGGCAGAGTTAGCTGGGAATCCCGCTAGTTCTAGAAAGAGCACATCACACTCTGTGTCTGCAATCAGGACAGAGTCCTGCCACCCAAGGGTAAAATCTGCTGGAAATTCCAACATTCTTGTAGGTTAACAGTTTTTCCCTACTAAGTGATTGTCTGATCTTTATTTCTGTGCAGAGGAGAACAAACAGTAGGAGGAAGAAGCAAACCTGAAAATTAAATTTGAAACTACATGCTGACAAACCTTGAGCAATGCTGGATGCTCATACAACCATCCAGGCACAAATTGTGCCTCACAGATGCTTCCTGTTTTGAGGTTTTAAAGTCACATTTGGCCTGGTTTTTAAGAAAATCAGAGTAATTTTATAGTGTGCTGTATTTCTGGTCAGGTTCTTCTCTCTTCCCCAGTCATTTTTTTTTAACATTTCAAATAAATTTGAGAGAGGTCTTAATTTGAGACACGAAGCTCCTAAAAGTTTCACTGAAATCAGTAGCTGAGTAAGAGAGGAGGGTGATGAATTCTTACCACAGATGAAAGAGAAGCTGCAATGAGTCTAACAGTTAAGTGTACGTTTGGCCCATCAGTTTGGCACTTGTGCATATATACTGACCACTCAAGCAGTACACACCTAAGCATGCTGCAATTTGCATTGCTCATACTTAGAGGACACAGCAGAGAGCTACGGGGTACCGTAAGAAGATGTTAAGGAATATGCCCAAAGCAGATATCAGAAGCCTGGCAGGGAGGTGAAGGTTGTAAGAGTGATGGGCAATGGAACAAAGGGCCTGCAGTATTTGGCAGATATTAGGGATCACAGAGACAGCTGTGTAGGAAAGTCAGATTCATTGGTGCCACAGAAATGGGGAAAACTAACAGACTCATTAAGGACAATATCTCTGACTAACGGTTACGTATCAAATGCATAATACCTTTTTTTTATTTTGGTATGTTCTTTCCATTCTTGTCATTGCATATAAGAACAATATATACAAAATTTTCAAGTTTATGTTACTTTAAGAACATTTCTAAACTGTGCTGCATATCTTAATAGTTACCTGAAAACCTGTTCAAGAATGTGTCATAGGGAAGTGTACTAAGACTCTTCTTGCTCCTCCACCTCTTCCTTTTCTTCTCCCTCTTCCTGCTTTTCTTCTTCCTCCTTTTTTATAGAAAATAGTTGTAGTTATCATGTAGGAATTGAAGGAAAATAAACAGTCTTGAAATGCAGAGCTCTGCTTTTGCAACTGTTCCGTTTCTAGTAAATGCAATATTATTTGAGCTTAAAAAATAGAACAGAGAAGAAATGCATAGAGCTCTTAATCTTAACATGCCAAGGCTCTAGCTTTGTGGAATTAATAGGCAAGTGCTGGAATATAAAAACCCTCTTCTTAGAGAAGTTAGAACATGATACCTGGTTAGGCTGCAAATAGATGTTCAAGATCAAAATGAGAATATGAAATATATGTAAATATGACAAAAAGTTTAGTATTTTTAATTATATGCTTTCTTGGAGCAGTAAACCAGTCAAGATTCATGGCACAGGAACTAGAGTCCTGAATAATCTAAAAATCATTCAGAGTCAGATAATACAGCCCTGTTTCTATTTCAAAAGCTATTCTTTCTCTCTTTTATATAGGAGAAATGGTACAATTTAAAGGCAATAGACCTTTGCTTCAGTCAACCAAATGAACAGTTATCTGAAAGCTAGCATTTATGTAACACAGACAGCAATCTGTGTTTATTGTCTTTTAAGAGCTAGTAAATGAAGCTTTAAAGTGTAGCCCTACTCTGAAAAACAACTGAAAATTGCATTGTAGGCTTCTCTGCTCCTTCTCTTCCAGCAAACTCTGTTCAAAGGCACTCCTGTGTGTATAAACAAGCTTTATCTCAAAATGTCCTACCTTTGTATACTACCTAAACTACAAAAATTACACCAGGAATTTCTTCCTGGCTTAACCAACCAATCAAAGAATACATAATTAGTTTTCAGTCAGGACTGCAGGTAGTTTATGAGCAGCACAGACCCTGGGTTTTCCTCTCAGACACATACTGTCTGTAGGAGAGTTACACCCGAGTCACTGAAGTAAAATGCTCTTTAACCGTGTGCTTGGGAATGGACCTGTTGTAATCAGATTCCTGGTTTGAATAGCTGTTTTTCAGGGAAAACCACTGCACTAAGGGATCATCCCTGCAAAATCAGAAATGTAATACAAACTTCCGCACAGGTCAGCTGGATTAGAAGTTCTTGTGCAAAGGAATATTGCCTCTTTCAGCATTTTCCCCCAGGAAAGGTGCCTTTCATTAGCACTCTTTGAAACAGGGCCAAGCAAGCCCACAGACAAGCAACATCTTTCAGGTATTACAAACTTCAGTTCAAAATTCAAGTCAATTACCTTTTACAGAAAAAAATAGGTATTTTTCTTGCTTGAAGTATCAGTTAGTGGTGCCAGGGTGCACTAACAAACCTTAACAGCCCTCACCAGCCTCACCAGGAGCCCCCACGCTTTGCCATGGGCCCATGAGCTCCATTTCAGCTGCCAGGTCCACAATGCACAACTCTGACAGCGGGCATGTGTATGGATACACATGTATATATACATGCATTGCAGTTTGGAAGTGGGAAGATGTGAATGTGTCCTCTTATTAATTGCAGGTTTGTAGTTGAAAATAGCCTAAAGTAATCATTAGTTTTACTGGGAGCACTGAAGAAGTTCAAGGCATAAACTTGCAATGCTGGGCAAAACAGAAAAGTGTATAAGGATTTGCACCTGGGTCTTACAAATTCTGGCAAGGAAAATATTTCCTTTATAGGCAGAACTGCCTAAATTGTCAGAATGACTCTTTCATGCTCACAACACTAAAAATGTAATCACCATGATGTCAGTTAGCAATTGTCAAAGATATAGTTGTCTTGGGAGTCCTTGGAAAATTTTATTAAAGAATCTGTGAAAGACAATTTCTCTTCCATTTACAGTTTTTAATGATTAAAGGCCTATCTTTGTTCCCAAACAATAAGACTATGACATGACAAATAATTATCTCTAGCAGAATATAGTACTAGTATGTTTAGTTTCATGAATAAGAATTTACTAACTTTTGAGTTAAGCAATGAGACTGAAAAGGAATTAAATGCACACAAACAAAAGATGAAAGCAAAATGTACAAATATACTATACCCCTGTTGCTGCTTGTTCTTCCTTGCTTTCCTACATAAGATATACAAAAGAATATGTTTAAAAGATAGATCAAATAAAGAATATCAGAGGTCATATAAGGCAAAACACAGCAGAAATTAAACACTGAATTTAGGAAAATTATGTAGAATTCAGTTAATTTATTTCGAGATAATGTCCTCCAGATTAACTCACAAAGCACATTTAAGCTAAGCATTTACTTTGAAAAAGAGCTATAAAATCATTATATACAGCTCCCTTTTTCTCAGTTACTTACAATCAAATTTGCTTCACTGACAGGCAAAGCATTAGAGCTGGGGTTTTGTTTACTTTTTCAGGTGTTTCGGGGGTTTTTTTTTAATTAGCTGGTCTGCAAAATGAAAGTTAAATCAGAATTCTCCAGACTCCTATCTATGTTATATATTATCACTCAGAATCTGGCTTGCAATTCTGTTAACTGTTGTAGGCTGGAACAGATGCCTTGGCTCAACAGTACTGGGGAATAAGAAATAAAACAAGCTGGTTTTAGACTGTAGATTGAGCAAAAGTGATGAAGGCAAGAGAAATGATAGAGAAAGAAAAATTCCAGTGAATGGAATTTAAAGTTAGATACCACGCTGGTTATTGGAGAGAAGAGCTAATCTTACACAAAATCATATCATAGAATCATAGAATGTTTTGGGTTGGAAGGGACCTTAAAGATCATCTAGTTCCAACCCCCCTGCCATGGGCAAGGGCACCTTCCACTAGACCAGGTTGCTCAAAGCCCCATCCAACCTGGCCTGGAACACTGCCAGGGATGGGGCATCCACAACCTCTCCGGGCAACCTGTTCCAGTGCCTCACCACCTTCACAGTAAAGAATTTTTCCTAATATCTAACCTAAATCTACCCTCATTCAGTTTAAAACCATTACCTCTCATCCTATCACTACACTCCCCATTAAAGAGTCCCTCCTCATCTTTCCTGTAGGCCCCCTTTAGGTACTGGAAGGCCGCTATAAAATCTCCCTGGAGCCTTCTCTTCTCCAGGCTAAACAACCTCACCTCCCACAGCCTATCCCTACCCCTCTCCCAAAGAGAAAGAGCAAATTTAATAGTACCATGCAGAAGGCATGAGTGGTTGATAGGAGTTTGCATAGAATGAGTTGAGATAAGGAAGTGAGCTGCAGTGCCAGGGTTTATATATGGCCTGCGGAATTGCTAAGATGGGATACAGACTCGCATTATAATATGATTTTTGAACATGTTTCTAAAATAATTCTGCCCTGAAGTAAGCCTAATCTGTACTGCAAACTGATTTAACTGGGACACCACTTAAAAAATATTCTAACCCCCAAGCTAAAATCTAAAGTTCAAATCAGATAGTAAAAATAAAGAAAAATTATTACCATCACATCTACTGACCAGCAGAACCCTTGCTGTGCATAGGAGGTCACAGTTTTTCCTCAAAAAACTCAAAAATGAAGGGACAGACAAAGCAAGAAGAAGGGACACTATATCCAAACAAAATGGTTCCTCAACCTTCTCCATCAGAGGATAGGGATTAGAAATAAAAAAAAAAAAAAAGATTAGGAAGAAGTCAAGGATAAGCTTGATGAAGTGATTAGGGAAGGAAAGTATGCAACAGGTTTAAGGTGAAAAAAAATTTCATAATCTAAGGAAATCCTAGTGCATCTGTCCTTTGTTGACCCAGGCTGAAAGCTGTTCCTGTTACTTACTACCAGATCTGTGTAAGAGACTTTTGTGGATTAACCCCAGCCAGCAACTAAGCACCACACAGCCATTAGTTCGCTCAGTCCCCCGCAGTGGGATGGGGAAGAGAATCAGAAAAAAGGTAAAACTCGTGGGCTGAGATAAAGACAGTTTAATAGGACAGAAAAGAAAGGGAAAAAAATAATAATGATAAAAGAATATACAAATCAAGTGATGCACAGTGCAATTGCTCACCACCTGCTGACCAATGGCCAGCCAGTACCCGAGCAGTGATCTGCCCCCCCAGCCAACTCCTCCCAGTTTTGTTCAGCATGACATCATATGGCATGTTGGGGTCAGCTGCCCTGGCTGTGTCCCCTCCCAAATTCTTGTGCCCCTCCAGCCTCCTCACTGGCAGGGCAGTACAAGAAGCTGAAAAGTCCTTGACTTACTGTAAGCACTGCTCAGAAACACCTAAAACATCAGTGTGTTATCAACATTATTCTCACCCTAAATCCAAACCACAGCACTGTACCAGCTACTAGTAAGAAAATTAACTCTATCCCAGCTGAAACCAGGACAGGGACTTTCTATTTCAACATCTGCTCCGCGCTTTCCTGGATGCTTGCCTGAATGCAGGGCTGGAGCTGCTGAAGCCTAGGCAGTCTAATGTGAGTGTGTGAAGAACAACCTGTCACTGTGTGCACTTATCTCTGCCCCTTTCAGGAGGCAGCTGCTGACTTAAGAGTTTTGCTTCTCAGAGGGCTGGGGTCTCTCGCTGGTTTTCTCAGGGTCATACCAGCCTGAGACTGAAAGCTGGAGCTTCTGGACTCCTGCATCTCTCAGCAAGGGCAGCAGAAGCAACAGGCCTCTGCTGAAGCTGCAGCCTCCACACGTACCCACATTGACCATTGGCTGCCATTCCTGCTACTGAGGCATTGGAGGAGCCTTCTGAAATCATCTTGGACCTTCCGTGTAGCTCCACGGTTGAGACAGTAACAGTTTATTTTGTTATCTGTCTTATGCTCATTGGCAAAGACTAAGATATCTTTACCTCACCAAGACACTTCTAGAATTTCTAGAATTTTTCCATAGCACTGGCATTTCTCCTGCAAAGTCACTAGACAAAAGCTGGCTGGGTTACACCCCACATGAAAGAGTCCTTTTTAAGCTGGTTTGAAACTGAGTGCTAAATAACGCCAAAATGCCAATACTAGATTCCCGCTGGTACATTAATTCAGAAGCAGAACATAAAACTGCAATGTTTAAATTATGGCATTTTGATCTGAGGGTTTGTGAAAAGGGTAAGTTGACACTCCAAAAGAGTCCTGACTACTGTTCAAAAGATGCAACTGTTTGGCTACAAAACACAGTGGGCCACTGATAAAAAGGTCACCCTTTCAGAACTCAGTATGCAAAGACCAGCTCTTAATAAGCTAGAATAAAAAAAGACATGGGTGGGGAAAGTACACAGAAAACATCTATTCAGTGTGGTCAAGCAGTCAAACAAGTTGTGTTGGGCTGCAGAATGAGAGAAAGAGAGGGAAATACTGAAAATCCTGTGTTGATACTACATGTATCCTTTAGGACCTAACATCCAGTGGAGATACTCTAACGGCAATCAAACAGTCTTTAAACGTATTTAACTTCATAAAACCCTGGCCAGGTAAGGAAATGTTATTCCAGCTTTCTGTTACAAAGGTAAAATGAGATACAAAGACAAAAGGCAGAATTCATCTCACTGTAGCTGCCTCAAAGTTATTCTTCTCATCTGAACTCATCTTTTGTGTGCTGTCTGTAGTGAATGAGAATACCAGAATTTCTACAGAATGATTCATGCCATCCCAACAGAAGTGATAGTTGGGATGAACTGTGGCAAGGTGGGCAGATGCCGCGTCACTGAAGTGATTTGTCCTAGGTGACATGGAAAGTGGGTGGTGGAACAGAGTGAAAAATGGGTTTTGTGCATCCCTGGCAGAAGCCCCTTGTACCTTGCTGCCTGCAGTGGTGAGTATCCTCTCTAAAAATGAGTGAGACAGGAATAGAAACAATGCTTTTTTTCTTCCCCCAGGAGCTAACATACACCTGGCATGATGAAGGTGGGTATCAGAGTTGGACAATTTCAGGAAGACTTTTCCTCCTTCTTATGTAAGACCATGTAAGAACATTTTGACACTGCCAAGACTATGCAGGTGAAAGGGGAAGATTTGTAAGACTAACTATATTTTATGCCCTCACAAGCACAGAAAAATCTGTTCAAACACACTATCTTGCCTGGTGCTGTCTCCTCTGCCACTCCCCTCCCTGTAAAACTAAAGAAGAATGTATTTTCCACTTACAGCTCCAATCCATTCTGTGAGAAATGGAGCAAGGTGCTTGTTGTATAGGAGTGGTATTGCATTATGTCATTACAAAACCTCTCATACACAGCTGCTTGACACATTTGCAGACATGTTCCAGCATTCTGTTCTCATTTGAAAAATATTAGACTGCCAGCCAGAATGGCAAGTAACCTAACCCAGTCAGGGGATGCACTGCAGTTTTATGCTGGGCTTCTCTTAAGAGCTGAGTAAAAAGATATTTGATGGCACTCGTGTGTTGGGTGAAATTCATAGAGACATGAAAAGTTCTTGGATACAATTTAAGGAGAAATTTCAGTTCCCACTGAGGACTGTCTCTCCTCACCGCCATTTTGAAATTTTAAATGGGACTTCCCAGTGCCTGTGGCTTGCATAAGGCTGTGTGAAAGGTGCTTTTCCAGCCTAACAATGACCAATTCTGTCATTTTTATAAAGGACAATGGGGAAAGGCTTACAGAGAGGTCCTTCCTCTGGAAAAACATAGCTAGATGGAAAAAAACCAACACACATTTGTTTTGCTCTTTAGTGAAAGAGATGATGCATTTATGACAGATATTCCACTGGGACTGTCTGATCTCCAAACCACAAAAAAATCCAACAAGTGTAAGTGCTTGATCCAGCAGTAGGCCTGCATCTTTGGGAAGAGAGTCACCTGACACTGCAACATCAAAATAAAGCCATCCTTAAATGTCAAATTGTCAGAGCAGCAGGAAGAATAAAGCAGCTGGATCCCTATCTCCAGACCCAAGATCTATTTCTGCCTAGTCTTTACTGGGTCTAGAACCTGGCCAGTAACATAAACACCCCACTGAGGAAGACACCAGCACACAACAGAATGGTCCCTTTTTGCGGGATCCACCTACATTTCAACCACAAGTACTTTATTGATGTTAGCTAACTGCAGGATATTATACTAGGGAATTGTAGAAACTCATATGGTTGCTTCCAAGAACATTTAGCACTGCAGTTTGAGATCTGTCCATGTGACTGTAATACCAGACCATGATGCAGGCAGAAAGGATAACAATGGTCTCCATTTCTGCATGGCCCAGGGGTTTCTTCATGGTCTGGAGAAGACACTGTCAGATCTGGCTCACTGCAACAGCAGTCAATGCTGGTACATGACAACAAACATTAACAACTAGATTTACGAGCAGTGCAGATGCTGGCCATTGATAGCAGCAAATTTTTCCACACAGATAGGACTCAAATGTCTAGTCCTAAATTATTCTTCATAACTAGAATCTGGTTTCAAATGAGCATTAAAAAAAAAAGCTTATGGTAACAAGTGGTAAAAGGAAACTGTTGAAGACAACTGCTGTTATTCAAGATTCAGAGCAAAGTTCCCTGGAGTTTTATGTAGGTTTCATATCACCATGATGTCAAAGAAAATGCATCCAAAAGACAAGCAGGACCACTCTGCAGTCAGCCTTCCCACCCTGAAGCACACTAGGAGGGCCTGTATGTTTATGTTCCATGTGCTTAGCACGGTAAAATCCTCCTATCACGAAGGGAAAAAGGAAAAATTACCTGTTGATCTTCTGATGGTGGCTGAGCAGACTGAGACTCTTCATGAGCCCCTTCATCTGCCTTGTCTTCTGTGTGTGCCTCCGTTTCGTCCGTGGCATCAGACTTTTCAGTCTCCTGGCAGCAAAGGAGAAGTCATTGTTAGTTTCAGGGCACATAACCAACACTTCATTTCTATAAAACTCTTGACTTTACAGTTTGGGGAAGTGTTTTTCTAATTTGCTTCAGTATTCAAATGAAAATATACCCTTTTGGACATTTTCCTGTGAAAGGAACACTTGTTGGTGTGTTGATCTGTTGGTAACGGCATGGGGTTTGTGTAGGGAAAACGTGAATTCAGGCACTTATTCCTCTTCAGAGCATAGTAGATTCTCTAGCTTTTCTATGGAAAGTTTAATAGAAACCGATGCTCACCCTGATGGCACATTCTAGTTTCAGAAAAAAAAGCTTTTTTCACCAGCATGCATTCCAACCGAACTTCATCAAGAAGCTACAGAAAAACAGAAGTAATAAAGGATTTCATATATAGTCTCTTAACTTTCTTGTTTAAAATCATCAGGAAACTGTTCTGCATTTCACACACCCATCTATCAAATTTATTCCAGCACCATGAACAAGCACCTTCTATAAGGCTCTTATTTTAAGTCCTGTCGTACTTTCAGCTAGGTAGCTGTGAAAGGTCACAGTGAATCACGCACTGTGTCAGATAAAAGGAGACCTGAATGGCCTCAAGTGGAACAACAGAAATAGGATGAAATGCAATAGCATGAAGTGCAAAGTCATATCATTTGGGACAGGTAGTTCTGGGAGAGAGATTAGAAGCAGATGTTTCTACTGCACTTTGGGAGCTCGTTAGTTGTTGATCATCAAAGAAGAAAAAGATGGATGTATTTAAATAATCACAGAATAACTGAGCCATGAATGTCATGCGACAGTGAAAGAGGTAATAAATGTGATCCTCAGATGTATGAGGTGGAGCTGGTGGAGCTGAAAGCAAATATTAATGTCATTGTGTAAGGCCAAAGCAAAACCTTCTCTGGATCGCTCTGTACTGTTCCAGTCACTCAGGCTCAAGAAAGAGAAATTCAGACTGGAACAGGTGCAGAGCAGGGCTACAGGAATATTTGAGGGAGTGGAGAGCCTGTCTTATGAAAGGGTGACAAAAAAAGCTTCATTACTTTAATCTGTTGAAAGTAATGCTGCGAGGGGATACGATGGCTCTCTAAAAATAGATCAGAGTAAACATCAGGGAGGGATAGCATAAGGAAGAGCGCTGAGGTAGATGCGAAATGAGTACAAAACAGCTGTGAATAAAAATTTTAATCATCAGCAGTGTGAAATTTTAGAAGGGCTTTCTAAGGGAGAAGAGGAGGCAAAGGATCTAATTCATTAAAAGGGAATTTGACCACTTTTGAGAGGTGTTATCTGGTGTGGTTGCCTCCAGCAACGGAGAATTGGGCTCAGGGGAGTTCCTGTCCTGTGTCATCCTAAGTCCTACATGCTTTGGGCAGAGCAGCATGTCCCTGATAGAAGACGAGCTTCTTTCTCACCCCTGTGACCAAGCCCTTACAACTCATCCATGTGGTCCGTTTCGATTTTTCTGCTTTTCCATAATTTCATTTGTCTCTACAGTTAAGCAAAAGCCCCCACTCAAGATCCCCTGTCCTTTAAGCTTCACAAGTCTTCCTCCAGTGTCCTCATTACATATGATTTCTTCAGCCGGTGTACTGAGCCTGCAGAAGCGTGACACTGACATAGCTATCTGGCTTTTAGCCCCAGAGCAGACTTGGGTGAGTGCTGACTTAGGGATCTTTGTCCCATCATGTGGTGTGCAATATAAGATATGTCCTCCTGCTGAGATGCAATGCTGGATGGGGACAAAAAGTGTAGAAAGAAGGTTAGGAATGTTTGGAAGCAGATACCATGACAGAGTGAAGAGGGACAAAATACTTCTTCAGTTTTATCTTTTTCCTGAAACTTCACTGTCTTAAGATTTGGTGCCCTTTTGGCAATTTCCTCCTGAATCATGGAAAATATGTTTTATATGTAAGGAGCTTGCAACGAAAAGAGAGTAGGCACATAGGCTCATTAGTTCCCCTTCCTCTCTGCAGAGAAAAACAGCAGCAGCAAAACGCCCTATCAATCAGCAGCAAGCATTGCCCTCCCTGCAGTCCTTCCCAGCACTGCACTGCCCCTGCCCTCCTGGCAGAAAAAGCCTTTCCAGGGCTGCACGGTGAACTGGAGCAGGAGGCTGATCAAGATTAAAGCTTTAAAAAGAAAAACATTTCTATCATCTCACACAATTTACACACTCCATTACACAGCTGCATGAATGTTTTTGCAAGCATGTGGGGGATGCCTGGGCAGAGGAATGAGCAGCTGGGAGTAAGCAGAAGGAGCCGGAGGAAGGAGAAAAGACTACTTCTTTTTCTGGCAATATCGTCTCATTTCAAGTACACATAAAACTCTGGGCTCACTGCATTCTGATCCTGGTGGCATTGTTATTAAAAACAGATCTACAGAGTCATTTGTTTGGCTTAATTTATCTTTCACTTTTCCCCCACAAGCTAAGAAAATATTTGAAGATTAAAATATGTAGTAACACAGATGTATATTGAAATTCTCTTGTGTAACATTGTGTTAATACATTGTTTTCTTAAGCAAATCATAACTTCCTTACAGATACTTTCTTTGTAGCAGTTCCTAAAATGAAAAGGATAGTGTTAATGAAAACTAAATTGGTTAGATATTTATTTTCAGCATGTATATTAACATTTCATTTTAAAATCTATGTACTCAATATTTTTGGCAGATACATAAAATACATAAAAACTGAAGACAGCATTCTAATTAAAGTGAACTTATTGTGTAGAACTATCTCAGATGAATCATATACTTACTCAGAGCACGAGCCAAAAAAAAGTTGTAGTTGAAAGAACTAAACTCTAGAAGCAGCATGTTATCAGCCAGAACACACACGCACGCACACACACATACAGAGTTCTTGTTAATTATATGGAGAACTGTGATGTTTGGAATATCATCATTATACTAGCTCTCCATAGAAACACAAAATTTAATTTTTAACTAATTTAAAATGAAATACCATTTACAAAGATTGGCTGACAGGTCATTTTCTCTTTAAATAAAATGCACATACTGTAAATTTGTAATTCAAAGCAGTCTTAGTAGAAGTCTTCTTCAACTAAAAGACTAAAGCTCAAGCATCTATGGATTTTGGGATACCAAGATTATGGATATTAAGACCAAGAATACTAAGATTAAGGATTTAAGTATATACAAGATTTAAAAACAGACCCTCAGCTCAAATAAATCAGCTTCACTGAGTTCACAGAGCAATTGCAAACCTAAATGATCTTGCTACAATCTACTGCCTCTCTGGACTTCTGGGAAACAGAAGCAGTATTCCAGGGCAGTTAATAAATTTCTCAAAAATCCTGATTGTCCTTGAAGATAAAAAGCAATTAATTACCTGCATTCAAACCTTGCTAAGATACTCAGAAGGTGTAGTAATACAGCATACTGTTTGTCATCTTAGTTTAAGTAATAAGCATCTCATTGACAAAACAATTCACCTGTGCCATTTTAGAAACCAAAGCAGTGCAACTGGAGCTTGTAATGGGCTGTTCACACATTACCAATATTTCAGAGCATTTTCAAGAATATTGAGAACAGTCTCAGACTAAGCATAAAAGTGATCAGGCCTTTAAAAAGAAACTTACCCAACTTTGGGGGCAGTTGAGACTGACACACCTGACCCTAGACATACAAACTACATTGATTATAGCTCAAATGTACACATGTATACTATTGGCACATCAGCGTTCATGCCACTAATCCAAGATTAAATGGGATCATTCAGAAATCCATCACTAACTTGAGTGATCTTTGGGTCAGGCATAAAGCACAGATGTCCTCTAAATCCTAGCCTGCCATCAAACATGTTCACAAGCTAGAAGTATTCTAGACCAGGTATTCCTTTAAGTGAGAAGGTATTTCATATTAACGGACTAAAGAACTTATTAACACAAACACTTTGCCTGCTTCTTCTCTTAGGCACATAAAACTGTGCTACTCATCCCTGTTAAATGATGCTTTAGAAAACAGTGTCATGGGGAGGCAACAAGAGAGAGAGGATGATGTGAGCTAATTGACCCTTTCCAAAGTACTGAAAATATTTATTGGTTTCCTGCAATGTCACTGAGTTTTATGACCACATAGCACCCTTTAAGGATAAAAAAATGTACTTGGTATAGAGGGAAAAAAGTGTGAAGATCTTTGCCTGACTCTCACAGTGATCTAAGCAAATCATTAGCATTTAGAGCTTCGGCCTTTCCACCAAGATCTGCAGAAGTTTACACATGCCATCCAGGCATCTAAATACTTCATTGTATTGGATCCGGAAACATGGTGATGGACACAGCAACTGGCCATTTGTACAGTGGTACCTGACCAGAACCCTTAGCAGAAATCTGAACAGGGCTGTCTGCAGAGAGGGGTAGGCGTCTACTCAGGGAGCTGCCCTGCAGCCTGTTCTCCAGCCAGTCTGGTTAACTTTGATGTTGATTTGCTATTTCCTACTGAAACAATTACAGCTTTTTTGTAGTAAGAGGATACTTAAATAAATGTGTAAAGACAACTTTGCTTGTGTGCTGCAGGTCTGAGAAGGGTCTCCTTTATATCTGTGTGTATTCAGAGCTTCTTCACATGTGTCTCAGAGTCAATCTGCACCTTGCTGACAACTTTGATGTGTCCTAGACATATCAGACTCACCCTGTAAATGTAGATCAGCTTGCACATTAGGGTCTGGCACCATCAGAGCTCCAATACCTAGCAGTAACAGTTCAATGTAAACACTGGATGAGTAGGTCTGGTGACAAGTTGTAGCCACCTGACCCAGAGAGAAGTCAGGGCTGCAAAAATGAGAATTTGCAGAACTGAAACATGTATTTTGCACTCAGCAGGCTGATGTGGCAATGCCTTTAACTACAAGTGTTTTGTTGGGAAGTTATAATTTGTTGAGGGAGTAGCAAAAAGTTCCCTGCTTGCTCCAGACAATAGACTCAAAACAGTCCTGGGTCAGGATCCTAGTGGACAGTGCTGTGAAACAGCATCATGGTCATTAAAGAGCTTCTCTACTGCTGATGCAATATGAGACAAAAGATGGATGCAAAAGGAAAGAGAATATTCTGAGGCATGAGTATAAAACATGTATCAGCTTCATGTTAATCTTTTTGATGTCTCAGTGAGGTAAAAAACCCTAGAAAGCAAATACTTACTGACTGTTTTGTAGTGTTTCCGTGCTTTATAGTTTGCTTCTTTTATAAATTATCACCATATTCCAGAAAAAAAAAAAAAAATTTAAGAAGGGATTAGTAGGAAACCCTGTCATATGTGTCATCATCACCATCTCTTCCACACCTGACTTCTTATTCCAGATTCAGGCTGCGGGAAATCAGTGTCACGAGCCATTCATTGTACTTCATGCTAAGGTTGAATTGACAGCCTAATGAAAGGAAAGCAGAAGCAGTGCAGCAAGGTTATTTGTATGACAAAGCACAGCCAGACTGTCATGCAGTGAAGCTGCTGAGAAACACTTCTGCAATAAATGATAAACCACTTGTATATGTCTCTCTCAAATTCAGGAACAGATTCTAAAAGGGAGACAATGTAAATGTACTTCACTCTTTACATGGATTTTTTAAAAACACTCTCACTTATTTCCACTTTCTGGACTGAAACAATTGCCACTACCACCAATGCGGCAGTTAATCAGCATAAATCATACGTGGTTGCTACCAATAGCACTAACATTAATCTGCCCAGCAGAATGTACTGAACATGTTATTTTCAACATTTACAAAGTTGTCACAAAGTAGAAACTGTAATAGCCTCTGCTGACAGCTGGGAGTGAATGAATTCTAAAAAATTGTTACTTTGCTTCATAGACAGCTATCTAACAGAAGCTTGCATGAAGGAGCAGATAATACATGAAGTGGGAAGATGGAAAAATGCAATTTTCTTTATCTCATTGATTCTCCACATATCTTTTATAATGATTATAATATGTAATACCTGCAGTCCTTTAAGCCTTTCATGGCTTTGTGGATGTTAATTAAATGAATTCTCACAAGACCCTTGTGAGGTAGGCAAGTAATTTTTATTTCCCTTGGTGGGAGATGGCGCAGCTAAAGCAGAAAGTTTAAATCACTTGCTCCTTATCACTCAGGGACTCAGCGTCAAAGACATTTATAGCAACTGTGGCTCTCCCCTGGGTATCTCTTCATCTGTAGCTGTCAAAGAACTTAGCAGAGTCTCCTTTTTCACTCTGCTTTTACAGAAGAGGAAAACCAGGGTCATTTACAACAGTGTTTCACTCAAAGTTGCTACACAGTTGGCAGCAGAGTTGGACCAGAAGGCAGATGTCATGCTCCAGGGCAGTTCTTCAGCCAGGTCACCACAATGCAGCAGAGTCCTCCTATCACTCTGGCTCATCACTCTCTCGATTCATTTCTTTTGTTGAATCACCGACATTAAAGATGGCAACATTAGATTGTCATCTAACATGATCTCAGGATAAGAAAGCTGTAATGCTCTTAGTTATAAAACTTCTAATTAGAAGAAGACTCTGTTAAAGATAAAACACATTGCTTTCTGTAAAATGAAGAAAAAGAAAAAAGAAAAAAAAAGAAAAAAAAATCTTTTTCTTTTGCCATATATATATTAGAACATTGTCAAAATACAGTGGACGGAGGACAATGGGTAGACTTGCCAAAGGGACTTCATGAAGTCCTGGGTGAGACTTTAAGTTACCTCCTCAAGGCAGAGGGAGCAAACCCCATAGTGCCAGTCTACATGTACACACAGAGGATGGAATGGATTCATACCCCAGCTCCTCTGTTGGTGGCCAGCACAAACCCTGTTTGCTCAAGGTTTGATGCAGTCAGAGGGAAGGTTTCTTGTAATTAACACAACCTATAAATTGCATTAGGAAATTCTGCATTGTTTAAAAACTGAACATGATAAAATACTGCTTTGTGTCAACAATAACAACTAAAAAATCATCAGCTGGAGGCATGGTAACCAGCCTGCAGTAAAAGAAGGGAAGAGAGAGGTATTTTCTAATATTTACTGAAGCAGCCACTTTTTTTCTCCCTTAAGAACACTTTGCTGCATCAGCACCTAATGTAATGCTTGTCACTGCCCCTTATTCAACATGCTGAGTCACTGTCTATCTTCAACTTTTATTAAAATCAAATAAATGTCCCCCACAGAAGGAGAGCAGTGCATACCTTTGTGCCTGGAGGAGGAGCAAGACCCAGGAACGAATAAATAATATTTTCTTCTTTAGCAGAGAAAAAGGATTCAAAATCCTAAAAAAGGAACAAACAAACAACAGAGAATTGGTAACAAAAATCGAACAAAAAGCACAGGAGGAAGAGACTAGCTCAAGCAAATCTTTCTTATATTGAGGAGAATGACTATGCATTTGTACAAGTGCCTACATTATATAAGCCCCAGGAAGAAAACTCAGATAAAGGAAGTTTCATACTGGCTGGCAAAATGATCAAATGGGCAAATCTCTTCAGAGACTTACACTTTAATTATATCACATCTATGTCAGAATCAGATAAAATTAAGCATCTCATTTTAATGTGCCTCAGCTGTACACACCAAAGCAAAGCTATTCCCCTTTAAATGTTAAAATAAAACTTGCTGTGAATAAGAACACAAAATAGGCCCTCAAAACCCTGGACAGCTTTATGGCAAATAAAAGGCAACAGTCAACATAACAGCACAAGTGAAATGATAATGATGAAACTGTTTATTTTAAAGAAAGGCATTCTGGTTAGAAAATGCAGTTACTTTTCAGCCAAACTTGGCAAAGGACTGTGTTGTTCCCTCTGGCATATATGCACCAGCCAAAATGTCTTGTCCACATGTGAACTGAAGTTATAAATCATTATGTTAAATGCTTGTTTTCTCTTCAGTGCTAATATAACTGAAAAGACTTGAGGGATGGCTCCTATCCTACCATCTAGAACTTGCATGGTCTTTACTGTATTCACCTGTACAACTTTCCTATCAATTAAGGAAGGTCTGCTATCGCTAGTTTGTTACTGGGGAGTTCATGGCTCACATCTTACTCAGGTAAAAATCAACACGTATTTAAGATCTCAGCAGAAACTCTGGTCATAAGTGACTGGCCCACAATCACACAGCAGCTCTGTGTAGGACAGGGGACTGAACGCATGTCTGCTGAGTCCTAGACTACTGCCTTGACTACGTTATCATCCTCCTTCTCATCCCAAATAACTCCAAAACTAGAAACCTGTAAATAATAAGGTGCTGAGTCATCCTTGAGACTTGTTTGTAAAGCTGGGTTAGGACCCGAGTTGTTTTATTGGACTGTTTTAGCATTTCTAGAGAATGAATTATTGGCCAAGGGTAATCCTAGGGAAAGGCTGGAGTGGATGGTTTAGAAGACACCTTAATATCAACAAGACTGGAATCAATGACATTTCAGTCCAGTTTGAAAGAGGTAACATAGCTTAACAGACAGGATAAACGACAGCCTGTTTCACTGATTTACCTAAGAGACAGATTGGCTTTCACACAGACCTAGCTACAGGCAATGGGAACTGCCCAGTCTGGGAGAAGCCCCAGAGCACATTTTGCCCTGACCAGGCAGAATACCTGCTGCTGTTCCAGGCCACCCATTTCTCAAACCATGTCTTTGTTGTTTTCATGTTGCTGTGGGGTTCTCCTTCTTATCTAACCCAGGTCCACCCTAAGTATTTAAGAAAGCCAGTGTCTGAAGTCTAACCCATAAACTTAGGAGCAATACAGCAAACAAGAACACGAGGATTTTCTGCAATTCAAAGGGCTGGAATTTGACACGGGCCTTTGTCAGGCCATACAAACACAGGAAACTTGTGTCCTCCTGCATACCACATACTCGTAAAACAGCCTAAGCAAACTATGGCACAACATGTCAATAGCTGGGAAACAAAGAGAAGACTATAACAAGGAAGGGCCATGAAGTGGCCTTGGTATTTTATACGTCTTGTTAGTTCCTCCCCAGAGGAAAAGCAGCAGATTGTAAGTGTACTAAAAATCTCCGGAGACACACAGCCTTGTAGATAACCAGACTGAGAGCACAGGCAAGTGGTGTGAATGACCAGATGAACCCCTTATCAGCAGAGGATACAACCTTCTATCATATCAGGTACTCCTTGCCAACTGGTAGTGTACAATGACATCCCACAGTAAATGCGGTATCTCACAGTAAATGGAAGGTCACTTACCTTGCTTACACTGAGAAGCAAGCTATTATGTATTCAGCATGGGGTAAAAGCATGACTACAGTGACCACGGAAGAGTTTTTCTATTGTATATTTGCACTCTTACTTTCTTAATGGTGACTTGTTCACATCTCCATTCACTGAATGACCAAAGATAACTGTTCCCAAGGCAGGCCGTAAGAAAAATGAGCAGTAACAATTTATTTCAGGTATGCAATAATATTATATCTGTATGAGGAGACGTAAATGGTCTAGGCAGAGGCTAATGGTGTCATTTGTCTTTGGAACTAGTCTTTGAAAAATACAGTGAAACATATTTAAAAAAAAAAATCTGAGTTTTTCTTTATGATATGAGTGAAAATGCACATATTCATTGCTCTATGCTATCATCCTTTGTATGACCACTGTGGAAATGCCAGACAGCAAAACAGCAAACTCCAATTCGACTTCAGTGGAAAGTTCTTCCCCACATGAGTGGTATGGCACCAGGTCAGAGCGCACAGAGAGGGCATGGAAACACCATCCTTGGAGACTTTTGAAACTCAGATGGCCAAAGCCCAAAGCAATATAAGCTAACTTTAAAGCTATCCTCACTTTGAGCTGCAGGCTGGACTACAGACCTCCAGAGGTCCCTATGATTTCTGTATATTTGAGTTTAGCAGCTATATGAAGCATGAAATAAAAGTCTTACCTAATAATTCAGAGATTCTTTAAAAAAATATGTACATGGGTATTTTATTCTATGGATTTCAGTTTACAGAGAAAAGCATAGATTTCAGCTTACAGAGAAAACCAGAAGTTTATATTCCATTTCTTTCCTAGTTTTCTAGGGCTTTTTGTTAAGAAAAACAAAGACAAGAGCAACAGAGTGCTCAATATATTTAGAAAGTGACACAGATGCAGATGTCTGTCTAGACATGAGCAAAGAAGCAGCTTAAGAAAAAGATCAAATAAGAACATAATTGCCAACACTGATGGATTAGAATGGATACTTGAAATTGGTGCTATAGCCAGGCATACAAAATGAATCCATTTCTAATCTGTTTCTTCAAGTGGCAATACCAAAGATCTGAAAGAAAAATAAGATTCAAGCTATTTATAAGTCAGTCTTAAGTTTCTCTGACCTCATGGAAAAGCTGCTCACAGTTGGTATATTTTCATAAATGCATCCATAAGAAACCTCCATTTTACTGTACAATTTAGGAAGTGAAGCAGCTCTTCAGCATCAGCCAGAAGATGCAGATACTTTTATGTATCAGCAGAAAAGGAGATTAGCAACAGGACTGCATTTATTTGCTCATTATGTCAGTCTGTTACAGCATGAAAAGGAAGCCTCCTCACCAGTCCCCAGAATCCTCTTTTCCCTTACCTCCACGCCCAAAATTTCACTGAACTGCAGAAGAAGGGATTGGAGGAGATCTCAAAGGACCATTTCTCCAAGGTAGGAACCACTACACTATTCCTGATAGGTGTTTCTCCAATCCATTGGTAATGACCTTTAATTAGATAATGAGACTATCTCCTGAAAACTACATATTTTTTTCTAATGTCTGACTTAGAGTTTCTTTGCTGCATTTTTTGCTCATTATATCTTGTCCCACCTCCAGTGGGTGTGGAGCAGAACATATTTTACAAAATCCTAGAACCACAGGATGGTTGGTGGTGAGAGGTGGAAAGACACCTCAGTAGACCATCTAGTCCAACCTCTTGCTCAAAGCGGGGTCAATACTGAATTCAGACCAATAATTAATTCCTTTTCGCTGCAGCCCTTAAAATATTTGAAGGTTGTCATGTCTCTCTCCAAATCCCTCTTTCTCAGGGTGAGGAAGGAAATCTTTTATCTTGAATTTTCATCTCCCAAGGCCAGAGGTCCCAGGCAAGCATGCTGCTAATGCATATACACATGCATATGTGTGAATGGGAACGAAACATACAGGACAATCAATAGGAAGAGAAGTGAGGGAAAAGAGTGATCTCAGAAAGGAGAATGATGAGAAATGAAGTGTAACAAGTTTGACCTAAAAACAAAGGACTATCTGGGAATGAAGAAAGAAAAAAATCAGTAGGAAGGAGAAAGAGAAAATGTCTTACAAAAAAATAGGTGTAAAGAGCTTGACTTGTTTAGCATAGCAAAATGAAGATTAGTAGAGGATATGATTCCTATTTAAAAATACATTGGGCTAGAGCTGTTTAAGCTAACGGGTGATTTTGGCATACCAGGAAATGGGTATAAAGTGGCTTCATTTACCCAGGCTACAAATTTGAAGGTTTCTAGATGCCACGAGACTGAGGCCCTTGAAGACTGTACTAATAAGAGCAACATATTTTAAAGGCATTTTCATGAATTCAGGATACTGGACTGGAGTCCATGACTCAGACAGAACTTTGCAATTTGCAGCCCTATTTTTAATAAAGTAGCTGAGGGCAAAGGAAGTGATACACAGGGGAAGAGTTAAGATATACCATGTAAACTTTAAACAGCATAAAACAGTTCTGGATTTCAGAATGATGGGTCTGTTGGACCTGCACAGATTATGCAGGGAAGTAGAATGCAAATCCCCAGCTTTATATTGTAGACATGTTGCAGAAGACATCATGTCACTTGGAGGAATTTTGCACCAGTCTGCCAGCCTCTGGCCATGTTCTCAACTAGCCCACATAATCCCACTTCACACTCACTGTGCAGTTCCCTTAAGGCACCTTCCCCTGAGGAGGATAAGGCTCATGTACTGATATGGATCTCCTTAACTTATTTATTTTGAAATAATGATGCTATAAATTAATCTTTGTTATGCACCTACTGGGATCATTAGCTATGAGCTCTGAGAGCTGGGTACATTATAACTCCAGAGACTTTTAGACTAATTGTAAATTTGATTTACTTTTTAAATCAGTAGCTGCAACCCCTTTCCACATGGAGACGCCTTTGCAAAGGACTCTGTCTTAACTTAAATTTATTTCAAGATGTAGATTATCTGGCTTCCTGAAATAGCTTCAGACATGGAGTTAAAACAGTATGTTTATTATTTACTGGCAAGGCTGACCAGCTGAAACATTTTGTAAGGCAATTACTCTTTAATTCACTATATAACCTCTCCAGGGAATATCAGAAATATTTATTGCAACATTGGCTGCCACAAAATCCAGAGTAAAATATATCAAATTATACTTTTTATTTGTGCAGACTGGATGTTGAAATGCACATGAACTCTAACCTACCAAGTTCTCTTTTAAGATTCCTGTGAGAAAATGAGGAAACAATTGCACTCCTTTATTCATACTAGCAACTTTTGTTCTGAGAGCACTGAAGTTAATTCTGAAAACTTAGTGGCATGTAAATCCCTTCTGTCTCAAAACAACCTTTGCAGTAGTTCACACTGGATTTGTGGAGTAACTTAAAACTGGGCTCACTATGTGATCTGCGTTTCAGAGTACTTTGCAAGTTCATTTCAGTGATCATATCAGAGTACTTTCCAGACTGTATTTTCATCCAGACTATGAGAAAAAACTGTCTCAGATATCTCTTTTGATTCATGATTCTAATATTCATGCTGGTACAGTATGAGCTATCACTGATTTGAACAAACTCTCTCAAGAGAAATAACCTTTTACAAGCATATATGAACATATAAAAGCATCTGATGAGCATTACAATTTCTGTTACGAAGAGTTGGATATTTATTGAATAAGCAATATAATTTCAATAATTCAAACCACATACTAGAACTATTCCAGTCAACTATAATTCCTATTTATTTGTATAATATAATGGAAAAGAAAGATTCCTGTCCACAACCCCTGGTGCCTCAGACATCTGCTTGACTTCCTAGCAACCCAGAGGAGTCTGTGTCAAACAAACAAAATACTAACACTCACCACGCAAAACTAACTGAAAGTTCAAGAAGCAAAGTGCAATACAGCTAGAGATAGTAGATCAGCCTTGCTATGAATGCCACTAGTCTTGAGTAGCTTGGTATTGTCAAACTACATAATTGGGCATTTACTACTCCAAGTGCAGCTGAGCTGTCCTCATAATCTACGTTTGGTTATCCTGAGGTATTGTGTGAAAAAGTCATAGTATCACCTAGACAGTACTGCCTTTGATCTTCAGGAGCTGAAGTGAGAGTGCAGGCAGAGAGCCAGAAGCAGGACAACTTGTGAGCGAGCTACACAGCAGGAGGTAGGAGGGTGTGAGAGGAAAACACAGAGCTCCTCTCAGGTGGCAAACTCCATGCCTTGCAGTGAGCTCTGGGTCCTGCATAGGCTCTGGGTCTGCAGGGGATAATCCATACAGTCTGTTAAGCAGAGTTTCTCTAGTCAGTTTTCCTTCCGTGTGTATTTTTCTGTTAAAAAGGAGTAATCTTTTGTTTCATTGCTTTTCTGTGCCTGAAAAAATGCTTTCTAAGAATTGTTCTTTCAACATGAATCTCAAATTTTCTTAAGGAGTTTGTTTGATGCTTCCTACTAACAGAAAAGAGTCACCTTCTCTGAAAGAAGACTCTCTGAAGGTATTTAAATTTCCAAACAGTTTCTTACCCCACAATACCGCTCCTCGTTGAAGATCTGTGGAGGGAGAGGAATTCCATTCTGAGGCTTTTTTTCACCTGGGACATTCTCTCTCATCCATTTCCTGTTGTCCTCATCACCTGCTATGTCCATTTGCTGAAAGTCAATCTTGTTGGCCTCTAAAAAGCCAACTACTTCTTGCTGTTTCTTTTTGATCTGGTTAGGAAAGAGGAAAACAAAATTCCTTCTTTAAAAAGAAAATCTTTTTCTAAAAGCAATTGCTGTTACAAGCAGAACTAATGCAAGTATGTCAAGTTGGATCCACTACTCCAGTAGGCCCCAAACTTTTTGAAGCTGAGATTCAACACTGCTTCTCAGCACCCAGAGCACTGCCATTACTTCCCCCTGCCTCCCTCCAGCTTCTTTCTTTCCTCCCTGGAAGTAGTCATACCTCCATCTAAGAAATGAGGCTCAGCAGGGAGCCTCCTACTCCATTCCCAGATCTATGAGTGTGGTCTACAAATACCTAAACTAATCCTGCCTACAGTCAGCACAGGTCTGAGAATGTACATATTCTCCTCAACATGTAACAGTCTCCTTTTTCCTACTCATTACATATGCCATTTAGCTTTCCATGAGCCACATGTTTTTCTCTGTCCCTGTTCTTTAATGCTGGGCATAATTAAATACGAGTGAAAGCTCAATGAAAATCCAGTACAGCTTAACTCCTGTGCTTGAATATTTCCCACACTACAGAATGATGTTCCAGTTGGACCATGAAGAATATATTACATACAAATAAAGCATGTCATACACAGCTTCTGTACACAGCCACCTAAAATTCAGTCACAGCCCTTATTGCCCTTGATACTAGTTCTGTATAGACCTAGGATGCAAGCATCAACCTTATAACCTATCCGTTTACTTTGAAGATGTAATATTCACTATACTTCTCTACTAAAGGAATGGTACTCCTAAGCAACATTTAAAGAACTATATGTCTAACTTGTCTAAGAGCTGCAAGGTCAAACTTTAGCCCTACAAGTACTGCAGCATTTGAAGCAAGCACTGTTTGGACTGATGTATACAAATTCTCTCAAGCTGCTCTTTGGTCACAGACAACTGAATTACTATCTAGCACAATCAGGTTCCAGACATGACTCTCTTTTCCCAGTTAAGCTACTCCATGCAGCAAGTTAGTGTCTTATATAGACGGTAGCTAGAATGATTTATCAAGGTAATTTTTACAAATGAACCATCGTATGATTTGAAACCATGTCTTTCACAAGTCAGACATCTGAACAACTGAATTTAAAGTGACACCAAACTAGTGTAAATCAGTCTGAGACAGACAATGAGATGAGAAATAATTAATGATTATGTATTTCTATAATCTAATAAACCTGAAAAGCTGAAGTGGAGTGATAGCCTGTTATATTGGAAGAATGAATTTTCATGATTGAGGATAAAATTTCTTTTTCTTGTTTAAATAAGGAAGTACCTATCTATACAGCTATGCTTGCTTATAAGAAATAACAAACATAAAATGCTATACATTTTTATGACAACAACAGCGGTTTATGGTGAGCTAAAAAAAGTACATCACTTTGAATGGAAACACTAATCCAAAGCATTCAAAAGCCATGCAGTTGACAGATCTCAAAAGTGCTTATTTACATTCTTATTTTCCCTTTTTAAACAGAGGCCATGTTCGTAATGGCTATTTAGCTGCAGTTATTTGCAGAACACGTTCAGGTGACAGAAAGGATTACTTGAGGGACACTTCATTGGAGGAAGTGGCAGGATAATGTTTGCATAAATGGTTAATAAAATCTGCATGAGCCAGTACTAAGAGTTTCACCACATGCTCTGAAAGCCAGTGCACTCAAATGCTTTCAGCGTCAGCTTGTCTCTTTGGACACAGGCACTGAAGCAGATATGGCTCCTGGAATAGCTAGTGCCCTGGACAGATAGTGCCTCCGAGGAGATAACGGAAACTGAGCTATAGATTCTGTGCTCCCTTGCTTTTAGAATTAAACCTGGATAAACAACTTTTCTTCAGCTTGAGGTTCATAATACACAGGAGGCTTAGCCAGCACCAGGACAGAAAGCAAAAATTAGGAGAGGGTTGCATGAAAAATGAATGCTGAGAAAAAATAAAAAGTTACATGCAATTATGCCTGCATAAGGAAAAGGGAAGATGTTTCTCATTATGATAACAACAATAAACTATGCAGAAGATGTACTATGTCTTAAGGCTTACAATTACTAGGGTTTAGGCAGAGCAGAAGACTTGGGACACGCTATGTATGAAACCATAAAGCAAGCCTCTGCTGTGGCTGGCACTAGGTAGCTGGGCAACCGAAAGAATCTCTCCAGCAAACAGCACTCAGAGAGGGAATCTTCCAGGACGTAACAACACAGAAGACGTGGAACGTTTTTCCCAGAATGGATGAGCTTGCAGGAGCTTGTTTGTGCCCTCACTTGTGTCTGGTGGCATGGGAAGAATTTGGATTACTTGGGCATAGATTCCTTGGGAAGTGGTGGTGAGCAGGATATTATTTCATCAATGTCATTTTCCCTTTCAACAAAGCTTAAGTTCCACCATCCCTAGCTGCTGGTCCCTTAAAATATGAAAAAACTGTTTCAAATAAACATTATCTAGCTAGAGTGTAAGAGCTACAGGTAATATTAGTTTCACCTGATGCATAATTAAATATTATCATCTATATCCTCACAATCCAGAGCATTTGTGTTGACCAACTGCCTATAGCAGAAGCAAACAGTACATAGTCAACAACTTATAGCAAGAGGAACATTAATGTTGGTAGGCAGAGCTGCTGTAGCTTCTGGTTTTAACACCACATGGACAACATATTCCTGATAATTATTCTTATTTATCACACTCTAACTTCTGATTTGACTTGAAATTGATTTGAAATTTGAGCTCAGGTTTATATACGTCTAGATTCAGTCACGGATGACAGACCCCTACCCTGTATTTTAGAGGACATAATTCAAATAGCCTGCATTTTCCTCAGTCTTTCTGAGACCTACAGATCTGAAGGTGGGCAAGTTCATAAAATGTCACCAGAAATGCTGGGAGTAAAAGGATTTTGGAGGTGCCCTAACCGTGAGCAGCAGTAAGCAAGAATTTGGAAGACATCCTCTCTGTAAGACACAATCCCCCTTTCTCCTGTGATTCATGGTACTTTAGAAACTTGCAGGATATTACCCATTTCTAAACACCTCTGTGGCTAGTAACAAAATTATTTTATTTTTTTACCGCTTGCTTCAAGCCAAGCATTTGGTACTGTTTAGCGCTATAAATAAGTGTCTCCACTTCTGCTTGCTTTAATGAATAGTTCAATATCAGCTAAGTGTAGAGAAGAAAGATAATAAAGCTAAAGTTATTTAAAATAAATTTCTGAATCATTGAGGGGAAAAACATGGACTGCAGATTTGCTCTAGAGCCACAGTAAATTATACCATCCAAGCAGCTGATCCAGAGCACCAGAATATTACTGGGTTCATGGCATTCACTTTTAAGAAGTATTTATTAACATGATAACCCGTTGCAATTAATAGTAGTGTGACTGTGTAGTACATAGAGTAGAAACGTTTTTCATTCTTTACCAATAATCCTCTGCTGATTTACACCATAGGACGTTTGGCCCATCTTATTTTGAAATTCAAAATGAACAACATGCATTTGATCAGGATCAGACACATTGAAGAGAGCACAGTGCTACTAGGACAACATAGACTTCCAATTTAAGCTCTTTAGGGATTAAATTCATTCTTCTCAGGAAAAGCTGTACAAGGCTGATACAAAATTTGTTTTTAATAGGATTTTAGTGATATATTGGGGTTTGTGCTGGCTCCTTGCACGAGTGAGTTTTATTTTATATATACCAAAACTCATTAAAGGTTCATTGAAAGGATACCTTCCATCATTTTAATCAGCAAATGTGGAAAACTACTCCTGGTGAACATTGTGTTTACTTGGCATTGCAATTATGTATCAGTAATCTGAACACATGCTGCCTTCTGAGATTGCTACAGCTATACATACATGCAACACACCGGAAAAGAGGAAATACAGAGGCATATTGCAGTGTAAAGATGCCATACCCTTCCTTCCAGTATATGTCTGGGAACTCACTAACAGCTTTTGTGGGCTGCTAACATACAGTGGAGATGGCATTAATAAGCTTAAAACCTATTACAGTTCACTGGCATTAGCTATCTTTCTTAGCAGTAATAAACCACAGTAGCAATGCTAAACAGCTCAAAATGGCTGGATAAAGCTTGCATGTTGCTCAGTGTTCTGTGTAGCATAAACATCCCTTCACTGCAGTCCAAGAGGAAAGGAGTTAGTTATAGCTGCTAGCTGGGAAGAGATAAAAGGAATGTGTATAGCAGAGGAAAGATCTTGGTTCAGCTAGCGTTAAATATACAATATGCTTAGTTTTAATTGTGTAAGTGATCTCTGAATATCAGTGTTTATTCAAAGCTCTCATACAACTGCCTTGCTGAACTACAGCCCCAATCCTATAGGTGGAGTGGCAACAGTTTATGCCGCGAGCAACAGCTCGAGGCACATGAGGTGGTGATGGCCCCACCACACATACTGAATGTCCGCACTGGGATTTCCGTCACCGTCACAACTTCCCCCAGAAAATGTGTAAGTGGCAAAGGAGGTAGGGACAAGTCTTCTCTGGCCAACCAAAGGAGACCAAAAGAGGAGACCAAGCAGGAGCGGAAAGACTGCCAATCCACAGCATATGGCAATTCATAAAGCTACTTGAGCAGTAACTGCTAGATTACAAATTACCAAACCTGCAGTTTCCAACCCCTTCTTCTTTTTTTCCCTTGCATCTGACATTTCTTATAAAAAAAGGAATGCTAAAATGTCAATAGTAAATTTAGTGTCAGGGTTAGCAATAGGCTGGTGAGACAAGCTGATGAGAGAACTGCGAACTTCATCAGCCGTATTCCAATTTGAATTTTAGTGAATGACCCCCAGTTCATTTTCTAGAGATGATGGCTCCATGAACAGGGGGTGCTTTTTGGAGCTTTTCAACTCTGGAAACTTCTTAAAGACACGGAGCTGGTGTCAGAGACACAGAGATGTAGTTACGGCTATGTGTAAGCACCAGCCAGTTTGTTTAGCCATGTCACTGGGAGCGAGTGACTGCCAAAGGAAAACTGCAATCTGAGCTCATCTGGGAACTGGATATAAAAGGAAACAGTCCTTTCCCGGTTCCCACCTCCCACGGACTTCCAACCTCCCTACTATTCACATGCCCTTCCCTTCAGCTGATACACTATGCTGACAGCTACAGCAGTAGATCTCAATACTAAAAATCATCAATATAGCATTTCAGGAGACACCCCCCCCCCCCCCCCGCAAAAAAACCCCAAACAAACCCAAGGAAAAACAAAAACAACAACAACAACAAACAGGGAAAGGGAGGGGGGTGGGGAAGAATTTTTTTCTGCATAACTTTATTCAGCTTATTTTGGCTCCAGGCTCTTTCTTAGACAGAGCTCCCATTTTGCAGGAGTAGTGTCCTAAAGTATATTTTAAAAACAAATACATTAATTTCTACTGTAAACAATCTACCTTAGCTTTTGTGCAAATACAATATCCACTTTTTCCTTCTTCAGTGAATATATATTGTGTGTACTTTTTCAAACAGAAGTAAATCTATTAAATGACAGATAATTTATATGTAAATGTTATAACTGTAGTAAAGCCTCGCATGCAAGCAAGCTACATTACCAGGAATTCTCTACATCTTGAGCAGCTTTCAAGAATAAGGTGGTCAGTGCAGACTAGAAGAAATCCAGTGGTTTTTTCTCACATGCAAACTCAGGCTGTCCTGGCATCTTCCAGGCTAATTTACCAACCCGATCCCAGCAGAAAGAGGAGTATGTCAAATGAGACACCTACCGCTGTAGACCCCGAAGATGTGGCTACAAAGACTTTGATCACCATGTTGACAGTGATGAAAATGAATCAGCAGAGCACGCCTGCTATCCACAAGTCACCACAGTCCCAAGAGGAATCCAAGCGTTCGGCAGCTCCCGGGCTAACCCACGTCCTAAATGAATGCCCCCCTCCAACAATCCAGCAGCTTTGGCCTCTCCCTCTCCCCGCGGTCCCCGGTTTTCCCACTCAATTGGCTCTTAGGTATTTTGGGACGAGGGGCCAGCAGAGGATTGGTTAGTAAGAGGAGCCATAGCAAGGGTTTGCACCTGCCCCTGGCCTTATTGCATTAGATTGACAGGGTGGCAGTCCAAAAAAGGCAAAGGAGAGTAGTGCACCAATGAGACAGGGCTGGAGAAATATTTGGGAGAGGGGGAAGGGACAAGTGAGAAGGGAGAAGAGACAGAGAGCTGGCAACTTAGCCCTGGGGGCGACCACAAAGCTGTGGGTAATGTTTAGTGTTGCATGGGCACTGTCACAGCTACCTCCTGCATAAAAGGGCTTGCACCCTCTCCCTGACTACAACAAGGAGGCTTCAGAGTTATAGCTGCAAATTTTACATTATAAAAGGGGAAGGAGGACGGGGAGGGCAGGGGGAGCATAGATGCAGATGTAATTATAGCAGAGATCATATTAAAATAAGTCTCAGTTACAAACGCTCTCAGCTTTAAAGAATTCAGATCATCATCCACACTGCAGGGCTCAGGGACTTCTCTGAAATAAAGATGTGTCAGTACACTTCCTGATACTGAGGAGGGCGATTTGGCCAATTCTATGTATCCAGAACCCATTGTTGTATTTTCTCCTTCTTTTTGCATCACCAGTGAAAATTGCCAGGGCACAAGGTGTAAGAGGAGGTCCAGAATACTTGGTAAAAAATATCCCATTCTACTGTGTTATCCAGGATGCTCTTTTTCCATCTGGTTGTCCCCTTCTACCCCTGAGATGGTCACAATTCAGTGGCTGCCTGCACGTATTTGCTTAAGGAGGTGTCTGAGTATGAAAGGTATTTTAGGAATGTTAAATGGTAAAAGATTACTTTTGATTTTAAGGGCCAAGTTTGTTTCTGCTGTAAGTGAGCAACATGCCACTGAGCTCAGTAAAGCTGACCCTGTGTCAGAGGTGAAACTGGCCTAGGTTTTAGAAAGTGCTTACACACATTTCAAATGTTAAAATTGAATATAGCAGTGTCCAATCCTGAAAATACTTTAACTGGAACATAATGTTTTCTCTCCAGGATTGATTAGGTAGGACCAAATGCACAACAGTAAAGATGATCGTGAAAGTAATTTTTTAGTCTGTGCAAACCATTACGTGAAGTGGAAATGCGGTTTCCCATGCATGGAACAGGGATCCTGAAAAACCTCACTGAAAACTAAAAATAACAGTATGGATAGTTTGCACTGTTTACTGTGGCTCATCATCTGTCATTTCTTTCCTCTTTTGAGAGCCAATAGGAGGTCCAGCAAAAAGAAAACCTGTTAGAATCGGGTACTTTCGGAGTTTTTTCCTGTAAGACAAAACCCCCACCTTAGTGCCAAAACATAAATTCTTGCCAGAAGTTATTACACATGCTTGTTTCTCAGGAGATTTTGTATGTAAGTATAGCCCAGTAAATTCAATGAAAATGACTGGCCCTTTGGAACATACCGTTTCCAAATTAATTTATTTGGTTACTAGTGCCCTGAAGAAGTACAAAGGATGCAGGGGTCATTAAGCATACTGACAAGCCTTGCAAATATAGCAATACTAATAACTAATACTCAAAGTGGTAAATGTTTGCACCATCAAACATCTACAGTCAGGGCTGGGACAAAATTGCCAATTAACTCTCTCTCCTGTCCTACTTCACCCCTGAAATGCCTGCTGAACTACACAGGGAAAAACCAGGATGCGGCCCAAAGCCTCTGCCCACCTAGGGCTTGGCAGGTGAGGATGTTAGGGCACGATTCCCACTGTGTCCAGCCTTGGAGAAAAACATTGCTCCGGCCGCTTTCATTCCTATGGGGTTTTCCCCCTTTTTTCAGCATGAGAACTTTTTATGTGAACCCGAACTGTGAATTTGGAGCGTGTTGGGTTTGGCCTGTGCGCTCCCTGGGCGCGCGCCATGCCACGCCACACCACCCGCCATGACACGACATGACGTGACACGAAGTGAGGTGAGGTGAGGTGAGGTGAGGTGAGTGAGGTGAGTGAGGTGAGGTGAGGTGAGGTGAGGTGCCTCCACGGCCACCCGGAGGCTCCGCGGCCTACAGCCCGTGTGGCAGAGGGACCCGCTGCCTGCACACCACATCGCGAAATTCCCACTAAGGCCTGGGTGGGGTGCAGGAATGGGAGGGTGGAATGACGCCCGCAGACGCCTCGGCAGGGTGCGGGGCGAGGGAAGGGGGCGAGGGGAAGGCGCGGGAGGGGCAAGGCCGCCGCGCCGGCTGCGACTACAGCTCCCAGGGTGCCCCGCGGCCGCCGCTTGTCCCCATGGCAACGGCGACGCGCCTGGCGGCCGAGGACGCCGGTAATGGTGGCGGGGGCGGTGAGGGGCGGTGGAGGGGGAAATGCTCGGGGGGCCGGGAGGGGACGGGGCACGCCGGGGTGGGCCGAGATGGAGGAATTTTCTTGAGAGGGCAGAGGGGAAGGTGGGATGCCCCGCCTGGGGGTGCCCTGTGGCGAGGGGCTGCTTTCCCGCTCTGCAGAGGGAGAGCAGAGCAGAGCAGGGCAGGGCAGGGCGGTGTCAGGATGGGTGGCAGGGCCTGGGGCTGAGTGTCGGGGCCTGGGGCTGGGTGTTGAGGTGCTGAGTTGGCTGTCGGGACGGGGTGCTGATTGTCAGGGCGTCGGGGGGGCTGCCGGGGCATGGCGGGGGCTTTGAGGCCTCTGAGGCGGTTGGGGGGAGTGGGGTGGCGGTTGGACCCCACCAGCACCCTGGGGAACCCTACACGCGTGAGGATGGTGGGGGAGCTCTGGCTCGTGTGGACCACACCAGGGAGCTGTTTGGGGCCCTTGGAGGAGCCCGGGGGCAGGTCGGAGGGCATGAGCAGGTGGGCCTTGGCACCCAGCTTGGTTCCCCTGGGGCTCAGGGCTCAGCTGTGAGGCCGAGGGACTGCTGCACCATGCTGGTGAGGGAAGTCAGACAGTGTTCTCCCACCAGGACTCCCCCTTCATTTACTTACTCTGGTTTTGCACATGGACTACAATTAATTCTTCCCGTGACAGCTGTGCAGTTTCCGGATGCTTGAAATGCCATTTTCATTTTTGACAGATAGATTTGGCCCTAATTATTTTTGTTCCTGCATCTTTTTCTTCAATATGCATTCTCTTGGTGTTTGTCCATTTCGGTTCCCCTTCAGCTACTGCTTTTTTTTCTCTATTTCTATAGTAATATCTTTCATTTAATTTCTCTGTTTCTTGTCCTTCACCTTTTGTTTTTCTATCTTTTCTTCTCTTTTTTTCCATTTTATTTACTTCTCAACATCTGCTCTTGAAGCTGGATGGTGAGTTTCGGCCCACACTTCTAGTCAAAACAATTTAAAGCGGTAGTTTGAAATTTAATTTAAGCTAATTTGATTTAAAGACAATTTGGCCAGAAAGTGTTGACAGTGCCAAATCAAATTTAAACAGAAAAACAAATCTATGTACCAAGCTGGTCTTTGCCTCATCCTCATCTTAAAATAAGAGTTCTCATCTCTTAGGGGTTATTGCACTGGCTCAAATTTAGTAGGTCCGTGGGCATTCCTCAGTCTTCCACAAGGAAGGGTTGTTCATGGAAGGGATTGAAGAGTAATGAAACTGGTTTGATTCAACCTAGAACATTTTGTGCAATCCTAAATTACACTTTTTAATTTTCTTTGGGAGTTATGTAATTCCCCTCTCCCCTTTAAGAAATTTAATTTAATTTGAAATAAAATGCCACCACAAAGCAAAAATGCCAACAAAGGAGTTAGAATGTTCTAAAATGATCTTCTCATGTTTTTAGTGAAGCCTACTTGTTAAAATCCATCTGAACTAAAATATCATTTTAACCCCCCTCAAATTTCTTTTACATAATTGCTATGCCCCTTTTAGACACACCCCCCGCCCCCCCAAATATACAACTTATTCTACTACTGGGTAGAAATCTGCATCTATAAAACTATGGTCTGAGTAGTCTTCATGTGAAATTAAGAAAATGAAACAGATTGAACCATATCCCAAGAAATAATTTTTACCAGAACCACAGTGTTTAAATAATGCTGCCAGGAGTATGAAGTAATCTGTTCTTCTACTCTCCAGTAGCCTCAGCAGGGAAGAAAATTGAGGTGTGACAGATATTCAGAAAGACATAGAGAATTAGTCAGCATTCTGTATTTTTATGCTAAATATATGTTTTTTAAAAAGCCAAACAATTAGGAGAGTTCATTTTGTTTAAAAATTGGGCTATTGAGAAAAGACAATTCCAGAGGAAGCAGCAATGTTACTTAGAACCTGATCAAACAAAATGAGATAATCATCTCATCAGAGAACCACATCTCTGACAACAGCAGTGCATTACAGATGATATTTTCTGAGCTATATGGGTGCGTAGACATGGAGATAAGTGTCTTGCAGCATTTTCAAAAGGAAACAAATGTGTCAAGTACAGTTAAGCTGTGAAGAAATTGTTTTCATTAAAAAAACACTGGAATTTTCCCTAATGTTTCTTCTGAAATTCTGCAGAGACATTTCTATTACATTGTGAGGTTTTATTTAGTAAGCTTTGTTGTTTTTACAAACAATTCTAATTTGAAAACAAATAAAATAAAAAACATCCAAAAAGTTTAAGAAAACCTTTATTCCAGTTTCTACGTCAGATATTCTGTTGTGCAGCTTTAGGTGCTGCTATATCCTCTACCTATAATATTAATATGGCAGCTAAGATTTTTTTTTTCTATTTTTTATGCATAACTAAATTTCGTGATCTGCTTTGTGATCTAATTATTGAAAAATATGACTAAATGATATTTTAATGACATAAATGGAAAGCTAAAAATACTATAAAAACACATAAATTTCCAGTTTCTAGAGATCTGAAAAAGTGTTTTTTAATATTGTAAAGCACTTTGTAGGTATTGAGCTTAAATACAATTACACTTCTTTTAAATTACGTTAGTCATGGAGAAAATATATACATTACAGGAAACAAACTATGGTTTCTATTTACATTTAAATGGTAGTACCTTGTAAATCTTTAGAAAATACATGCCAGTATCATAGTAAATTCTGAGATAAAAACTAGTATATTTCATATTGCAGTTCATTCTGGAAACAAACTTACCCACGTATTACAGACCACACAATTATTTTAATGGGTTAAAGAGTAATAACTGTGTTTTTTTAAAGGTAACTTAGTATTTCTTGGCGTCATTTAGTATAGTTGAAAACTCTTCAGTATTGTTTATGTTAACTGTAAACAACTCAATAGCATTCTGATAGGTTATGGAGGTCAACTTTTAAGCCTTCTACCATAACACAGTGGTGAACTCAGATGATTGTTTCCTCCATATTTTAGTGACAGAAGATAATAAGTCAGAACATGGCACAAAAAGCAGGGATACTAAAGATTCACCAAAGCACAGAAGTATCAGAAGCAGCAGCTGTAGCAGAGGTAATGATTGTTGGTGATGCAGTAGAGAATACAGAAGTGAAAATTCTCATGCTAACTGTTCTGAAGGCTTTGCCAGTGACTTGCTCTGAAACAGTTAGAAGCAGCAAATGTTTAGAAATACCAGGAGCTGAAGAGAAGAAAACACAGGAAAAAGAAAAAAAGAAAAAGGAAAAGAAGAAAAAAGGACAGCGTATCTTCCCCCAAGATGATAACAAAGGTACTTTGTTTTCTGGTAGTAGTAAAATGAGACTCTCTTGAGAAATATAGCTGTTTCCTTTCTTTGGCATTTTTTCAGTAATTAGGACAGGGGAAACAGTTTTTCAGTGAAGAAAATTAATAAATCATTTTTCAAACACTAGGAAGGTTAGGGAAGAGAGAGAGAGATTCCCTATTGTGTTATCCCACAATACTCGACGATCCAAGAGGCAGGATAATCACCTGAGATGTGGAAGTACCTTTGCAATCCTTATTCCTCAGTTTTAATCTGAGGACTTGAAAATGGCTCTCCCACATATACTGCAATTTCTGTTTTTGACCGTGTATCACATGATGTGTCTGAAAAAGCCTTTCCCGAGGAAAGTTACTCAAAAATTGTATGTCTGCACAAAAGTGTCAGTTTTGACAAAAAAGCCAAGTTTTGACCAGCTTAGTCGTGGTGAATCATGTAAAATTCAGTTTGTCCTTCAATGGAGTGACCATATAGCACAAATATATTCCCTTTACATAAGTGTTAACAGTGAAGAATCTTTTCATGTCTGCATGTTTTCGTATCTAGACCCCCTACTTTCTTAAGTCCCACCATGCCACATCAAAAAATGAGTGTAAAACCAATAACTCTTTTCCTGCTAAGCGTCAAAATTTCATCTAGATCTACCAAGTCTACAAAGTGCAAATCAACCAAAAAAAAGAGAGGAACCAGTGATTAGCTCTTCTATTATATAAGTTGTATGCTGCTGTCAAGAAGTCATACTGGCATGAAACTAGCAGACCAGAAAGAATGATGACATTTTTAAAATCTATTTAGCAGAAGAATCATTATTAGCTACTAGCTGTGTTGGGTATTTTAAGTGGCTATTTTTGCTTGTTCATGGCTACTTGAAATGATCAATTTCCCAGGAACACAATTATAACCTGCATTTTCACCCTGTATAGATGTGTATAGATTTTGCAGTATTTTTGTCAGCTTTTGCAGGAAGGTATCTTCCCATTTCTTTTACATCCTCTTATTCCATTCTGGCAAAGTAAAATAGTAATGTAATGGTTGTTCTCATTTTGCAAATATTTGTGTGACAACATTTGTGGTCATATTCCTTCCTGCAGTGGAATCATATTACAGAGAACATGCAGGTGTGATGCTTGTATACCTTCCATTTGCTTTGGTTTTTACCTCTGGTGAGTTTTCTTCACAGTACCTGTTAATTTTGCTTGCTGCAGAAGGTCTTAAACATGTCTGACCTCAACTGACTGCTGTAATTTCTTCTCTGTTTGCTTGAACCTCCATGACAGTCCTTCTTAATACGTTTAAAACATAAATAAAAAAAATAACTGCCCTGCCCAAATCACAGTCTCTCCTCCTTTTGATTCCTAATCTCAGATTCTATCTATCCTTTCCTTTTGCTATCACATCGAATTTGATAGTCTATTCCCCCCACGTGGCTCTGGATGAGCGAGGTCCTACCAGCTCACCCCCGCTCTCTCTCCTCTATCAGCAGGGCCATCAGAACAAAGACCATCGGGTTTGTGTCCTGAAACAGTTGAGTGGATCAGGTATTTCAGGAATAAGAGCAAAGGATAGACAGAATTGTATAACTGACCCCCTTCATACTTTCCTCTAACTTGCTGCCTCCAGGCCCTGCCGTGGGAAAGGGAGATGCAGAGCTGGGCTGAAGCTGTGGAGAACATGAGGGCTGGTGCGACTGCTGCCAGCAGGGAAGGAGAGAGTGAGCAATAGGTGCTGCTGCTGCAGGGAAGAGCCCTTTCCCTGCTGAAGCCACTACCCCACGCATCTCTGTCTTCCTAGATAACACTCTTTCCATAGCTTGCCACTATTCTGGCTTAGGTCATGGAAGCAGTGAGGTCACGGCATGGTGGTGCCTTAGGCAGTGTCCTGCTTTACTTTTCCTACCACTGATTTGATGTTTCTTCCCATCTGCAATGGGGTGTTCTGGTTGGGGCCTGCTCCTGTAAAGGGTTTGTGTACAGAACACCCGTTGGATTCAACAGAAGCGCTTGAAAAGATCTGTCCTTTTCCTCTGGTGCTTTTTTAGGTTAGGACCTTGCTTATGTTATCCATGAAATGTTATGTGATCTATAAATTATTCTAATAAACTTCTAGCAAAATACTGCCTGAAATGTCCGGAGAGCAATAGTGAAATTGAATATATGCCTGAAAAAGGGGAGCACACTCAGATTTACAGTCTTGACTATTTTCAAATTCTAATTATGTTTCAGGAAAGGAAAATGAGAGTAATTCACTCAGAATGCTGGCCATAAAGGCAGGCAAATGGCAGTAATACACTTAGAATGCTAGCCCATAAAGATTTTTTCAATTGCTGTATAGAAACAGTGTACACAACTGTATAACTGTTCTATACTAATAAGCAGGTAAGGTTTAAAAATGTAGTTCAATTCAAAGCTGACTTGAAAATTCTAAAAAGCTGGTTAGACAACCTAACTGCAGAGAAATTTAACCATGTGCTATTGTGATCACCTTGTTTTTTGAGTTCTTGCAGACCTGTAGATTACTATGTTGGGTTTTTTCTATCACACCCCTATTCAAGGTGTAGGTCCTCCCTCTTGGGAATCTTTCTAGGTGGGTTGAATTTGGTTCATCAGTCCCCAGATCATGCCTACATTAGTGAACTGCACAATTTACAATTCATTTATTTCCATTGATACTGGAGTAATGTGTTAACATAAACATACTTGACTAAGTTTTTCCCAGAGTATTATTGCTGTTTGCCTCAGAAGACACCACCTGTGTAGTTACCCTTATTAATGAAAAGTGAGCATGATGGCTGTTTCTTATGAAAATGGCTTCAGAGAATGAAAGGAGGGAACCCTGACTTCCTATAGACCTAGTTAGCTATGGCCCAGTGCAGCCACATAAATGCACACACAGAGATATAAATTTTTAATAGATTTATCTGTGAAATACTTGAACATTGGAGTCTTAGTATAGATCTTGGGCATTTTGTCAGATATACTAGTTAACTACCTTGGATGAGCAGTATGTGAGCTTATGTGAGCAGTAAAGACATACAGTGATTTAGCTGTCTCAGATGATTGCTATATATCAATGCCAGTTTACTTTGCTCTGAATGCAGGAGGAAAAAAATTGCCAGCTGAGAAAATACCACATCAGAATTCTTCATTTTTAAGCCTGCAGAGTAGTATGATTTCCCAGAAAAAAAATACAGTGGCTCAGCAAATATCATCAGCAAGCCTTCACAAAATTAAAGAGCTGAAAAATGAAATATGTTATTTACAACACAAATTAGAAGCATCAAGCTTAGAAAACCACATCTTGAAACAGCTTCAGTGTCGACACTCGAAAGCAATAGGTAGATATGAAAATTCAGGAAGTAACTTGCTGGATCTTTTAGGGAGTCTTTATGATGAGGTGAGAGCTTTAAGGAAACTCCTGAGGATGTCTCAGGAGGATGAGAGAAATACATCCAGGAAGCTCAGAAAAGTTGAAGCAGAGCTGCTAAAAGCTAAAAATGCTTTGCAGACCTTGCATATGCTTTCAGAAGACAAAGCTCTTGCAGAGAGAGAGGAACTTAATCACAGATTATCAGCCCTTACAGAAAAAATGGAAGAGAATGATAAGAGAATACAGGTAATATATGCATATCATTGTATTTGTGGAACAATAATAGGAGAGGTTTCTGTGCAAGAATAGTGGAAAGTTTTTAGCTGCTTCTTGTCACATTAATTATTCTGTTACAGTCCTGTAACATTGAACATTCTTTTTAATCCAGTGCTGTCCTGAGTGTAAGGTACTAAAAATGGGAGTAGTACCCCCTTCCACTATTTTAAAATCTGGCAGAAATGTATGAGTAGATTAAGTTCAGCAGTAAAGATCTTTTAGGAATTAAGTTGTATGCCTTAACCCTGTGTAGCATATAGCTGGAGAGCACTCTTCAGCAGCATGTCTACTCTGCTCCCTGCCAGCAGCATGCGGTACCCAGGCTTGCTTGGGCCGTCTAGCCACAACAGCAGGATTAGTCATACATGGAGACCACCAAAGCTGGTTTATCTGGAACTAGCGCTGTTATTTTCACGTGGTGCTGGTGAGCAGCATGGACATACCTACATCTCCTGTTCACTAGTTACTGTCACTCACTGTAGTCAGCTGTAGGGTGGCTGCTGAATTAAGCCGTAGTCAGGTGTCCTAGATTTTAGGGTTGGTTCTACTGTTGGTTTATTATGCAACTGTAGTAAAAGCCTGGTGGGAGTTTAAGAGGAGATAATTCAGCTCCTCTTAATATCTCATGCTTCTTTACTTTTATTGAACCTTTCACAAAAAGACAGTAATACAGTTTTTAATACAAACCTGGAAGAGTGAAATTTCCATTGTCCTCCAGGAATTAATTTCTATTTTCTATGGGGTATATTATGCATAGAATTAAATAAAAAGCCAGGTAATCTTAGAGGCATTTCACCATCTGAACAGCTGGCTCTGAAGTACATTTATTACATGAAAGAAAATGAAAATATAAACAGCTGAATTCAGACTCTCTTTTGAAAACTTTCTATTTACAGAAGTCCTAGTGAGAAGCTATAAAAAGCATGCAGGGTTGGGTGTCCACCTTACAGTTTTAGTAACTATAATTTCAGTGCATGGCACTGGGTTCTGATGACAAAGTACTCAATAAAGTACTCAATAAATTACTTACTTTTCATTGACACTAAGCCTCTTTATGCTGCCACAATTAACAGATCTCAGTGTGAACAGAAATGTTGTCTTAACATTTCTCAAAGATTATTGTATTCATTAATCCATCAGAAAGGTAATGTACAGCCCTATGTTTTGTGTTAAATGCCAAATATACTTTTTCTTTGTTTGGTAAAATTAGGTTTTAAACCAGTTTTTGCTCATTTTTAAAGTAATTTTTCAGATACTTCGTCATAATTTCATGCATTGTTTACAACAGAATATAATTGTTAGAAGCTGACTTTTCATTATATCAGCATGCTTATTTTTTGAATCTGGTAAGAACTGAAATTTTTCAACAGTCATACTGAGTACATGCATATGGTAAAATATGTAATTTTTTTAAGAGCCTAGAAAAGCAGCTGAAGTTGAACAATAGCACCTTTAGTCGTCAGCTGGCAAATGAGAACAAAAAAGCTGTGGAAACTGGGATAATTACAAAGAACTTGCAAATGGAAATTAAATCTCTTCACCAAAAAATTAAGGTATTCAAGATTTTAAACAGGTTTCTGTTCCTACAAGAAAACTCAAGTGTTTAATGTTACCTATTCCTTTTTCCTCTTTTATATTATTTAGTAATGGAATTTTTGTTTCCTAGTTGAGTCTATAGTCTACCCAAAAAAAGCCAAAATATCAAATGATGAAATTATTGTATGGTCTATTTGTCAAAAGGTCAAAGTAGTTCAATACCTAATCGAAACAGAGATTAATGCATCACAATTTGAACAAATAATCCACACCAACTTGTTACCGTTTTGGTAGATCTACGTCAATATATTCATCTACTAACTTTAAATGAGCTCCTTTACAGAAACACTTTCAAATAAAAATGAGCCAAGTATTACAATCTGCAAAACTAGACTTTAACAAAAAGACTTACCTAAATGTTTCAATAGTTTGTTTAAATTCCAGCTTGGTTTTTAGACAAATATTTTTGGGACAAATATGCCCAGTTCAACACTTACTGTAATGCTTGTAAACCAAACATACAGGAGAACCTAAAAGTGACACTAAATAGAAATAGAAATAAAACTGCCACAAATGGTATGTCATATGAGTTGTAAACAAGAAAAACAGTGCATATTGCAGAAAACATGAAAACCCTTGTGGCTCTTTAATAATCTAAACTGTTTGTAACACAGTTAAAATATACTTTTTTTATTTCTATGTAAAGTGACCGATCCATCTGTGATCCCGCTAGGGAGCTTTCTCTTTCTAAATGGAATCAAATGTCTGTGAAATATGTTGTTATAGGGAGTTTTCCCAGACATTGTGAAGGGCAAAACAGGCAACTCCTGAGGATTCACGGAGATTTGCATTTCTGTCCCTCTTACCTATGTATCAAGTGCAGAAACTTTCCTCCTTGTATTTGGCAGCAGCTAGGCTGCCCAGCTGCAAAAGCCCAGTGAGCTGTTGGTAAAGGAAAAAAAGTACACCGCTCTTCCCAGGCCCTGTATCAAAGTCCCCCGAACAGCACTTGCAGTGCTATTTCTCTGCCGGAGTCTGATCTCCTCCTATGTGAGCAGATCTGGGAGATGGGTATAATTGTAGTCCCAGAAACACAAATGTGTTATTATTCTGAAGTACAGTTCTCACCTTAATGCTTCTCTAAAATATTTCTATTATTTCATGTGTTTTCCGTGTGTGCAGTTCTCTTAATCTTATATTTAGATTTACAAAACCTTCTATTGTTTTACCACAAAGATGACCAGACATGCTTATTAACCTTATTTCTGTGCCATAACAGAGTTTATTCTTACACGTTCATAGTTTTGGGCACCTGGCTCATTCAGATCATTCAAGGTATTCAGACACACTTTCAGGACAACCTGTATCTCCAAAGTAAATGCAGCTCCTATTTTTCATACTAAAAACTGATACAGTGAGAGTATTACTGAAATCTCTCTTCTGTGTTTAAGACAGATTTCAGTAAGGAAAGAGGACTCTTGCTAAATAAATTTTAAAAGTGTGCCTCTGAAGATTATGTCTCCCAAGTTTATGTTTATATCTCCCAAGCAATAGGCTGTAAAACAACTGAGCTCATTGTAACCAAGGGCACTGAGTAAATAAATTTTAAAAAAGCGAGTAAAGACAAAAGTTACTTAGTCTGAAAAAAAACCCTCAGAACAACCAATGAAAAAATCATTAGAGAAGACTTCATCTTCTGAACACTGTGTTATGAAAAAGATCATGTAGGTATACAGATGTGTTCTTAGCCTTAAAAAGGGGGAATTTTGATTTGGCTCATGAAAGAGAATGGTGGATTCCTGTTTATGTAAATGACAAAGTCACCACACTGCCTGGCACAAAGCAAAATCACTGTGAGTTTTCTCCCAACATGGGAAAATTAAGTTGGTAAAAAGTAATTCTTAATGCATATTATAAGTTTAATAGTGTTTATTTCTTCTTAGGAAAAAGATCGGCAACTTTACGTAAAAAATATCTGTGCAAATTGGATGCCTAAAATCCCCAAAGACAAAAGTGATTCAGTACCTCATGAAAAAAGTATGTGTATATTCCTTTTCCTTTTTTGTTTAGTTATGTGCAACTTACATTGTTTTATAACTGGGACTTATATGCCAAAATAAAAGCCAATATAGTACTTTGATATGGGCTAAAAATATTTTGTCACATATAATTTAAAAAGAAGTGCTTGGTTTTTTGCTCATTTGTTTTATGAATACAAATACATGACCCATTTTTGATATTTAACCCAATTTTCATCATGAATAGAGTTTAGCATACATAGTTTTAGTATACTAACAGTGACAGTGAAGTAGTGCTGCTATTTTAAGTGTCCATTTGCATCAAGAGCTGTTTGCCTCTTTGTTTTTTAATGTGGTGAAGCTATCAGTCCACAAAGCTTTTGCAGGCTAATTTTTGTTCAGGCTGTTCGCTTTGACTTGACCTGGAGAAGTGGCCACCCTAGACCTAGAATTCCCACAACGTGACTCACTAACTCAAAGCACCTCACAAACAACCCTCCTGTAGCAAGTTCCTAGTTTTAGTACAGACCTTCAAAGTGCTTTTATATGAGCAAAAATAATGAATTTAATTAGGTCTTTAAAAACTGTTTTCTCATCTTTAATGTCCTTAGACGCTGTAGCTTAACAAGTAGCAGAGATGCTTCAATGTCCATTATTGAAGCTCCTACAACTTGGATTTTGTTGGGGTGAAAGGAAAGGAGGAGTTTTCAGATACAAGGTTTCGGAAGTTTAAAGGCCAGTCTGATGATCGTACTGTCAGCTTATCTGAGAGAAGAGAATGTTTATCCTTACTAGTCCTTTGTTTTTTAGCGTAAGTAAATTTAAATGGGCAACCAGACATCGTAATAACCCAGTTATTTTATATCATCTGAATTAATTCTATCCACAGAATTGATGCTATTTAGAATAATATAGTAGAATGATAGAAAAGAACAATAGAAAGTTAATTCTATCAAGGAAAAAAGAGCTCTTTGGTGAAGAGTGTTTCTTCCACATGGATGCTCAGACAGGTATTGGAGAGAAATATCTATTATATGCAATTTTGTCTATCAAACATTCCAAGAGCAGCTACCTTGTGTGGGATTCAACTGCCTAATTATAGGCACCCAGTGCCATTTGAGATGTCCTAGCACATTCTGCCTGGCCGTGTAGTTGTTGTTCCAGAAGGACATGGGTATCCCATCTGTCCTGTGTAATATCAGCCAGCCTTATGTGGATACCTTGAATACTCGAAGGCATCTCAAATAGCATGAGGTGCCTGTGTTCAGACAAGTGGATCCCACCCCTTGAACTGAGGGAGCAACAGCTAAAAGCAATTACAAATCATAAAAGCCAAGAACTGTTCTGTTGCCCATGTGCTCATTATATTCATCAGGGACAAAAATGTTGAAGAAGATAGTTTTCTTAAAGCACTTATAAATTTCTGATTGTCATATGCTTTAGATGTAGCATCTAGAATTTACTAATAAATGTGGTTTATACAGAAACTGATAAACATATTTCAGGTACTTTCCCCACATTGAAAGTAGTATTTTGCCTCCTACTCAGGATCATAAACATTCTGTCATATCCTAAATGAGAGCTTTCTACATGACAAACTTACATCCTTAATTTTGGACAATGATCTGAACATTGACTTTCCTGTGTTAAGCACCTCTTTAAAATACTGGTCAGATATTCCTGCTCCTAAACTGAAGGAGGAATTGGAACTTTCTTCATATGGGTACAGAAGAGCACTTCAAATTTACATGGTAGCAAATATATCTGCTGGAAATATTGCACAGCCCCACAGAATTCTTCAAATTATGGTATCAGTACAAAGTCTTATCATAGTCAGTTGCTTATTTCTTTCCTCTTCATTGCCTTTGCAAATCCATTACTCTGCCTTAACTACAAGTGAACTACAGGGAAAAGGTTAGTAATTCAAGTTGTAAAATTAAGAAACACAAATTCCTATTTCTCATTCCAAGTCAGACACGTTTTCTTATGAAACTCTGAATTCCAGTTTTAGTTATGTCACAGAACCAGCTGTGTTTTCTTTAATTTTACTCACATATGGACTTGTACAATATCATTATTTAAATTGCAGCACTTAAATCACTGTTTACTACTTAAGTTCTTCTTTTCTTTAGGCAAGATAAGGGAGCTTAGTTGGAGCGAGACCTGATATTTTGTAATGAAAAGGTTCCAAGCAAAACTGTCAGATCTCTTGGTATTTTTGGCCAATAAAAGTTTCATTCTCTGCCAGTTAATGGAAAGAGATGATTTAGAAATCTAGAATTGGAATTACTGACAATTATTTTTCCTTTTCACTATTGACTTGAATTTTCCTATAACAGACCTAGAAAGAGCTACTTCTTCAAGTAGTTATTTTCTATTCTGTGTTTTGTGTTTGCAAAAATTTTTACCCAGCAGGAAAGAAAAAAAGAACTGTGGGGCTGCATTTTTTAACACTCCTGATAAATAGCTGAAGGTAGGCTTGCTTAGGTTATCAGAAAGCTCTATGTACATAAATAAAATTGATCTATTGAAGGAAGCCACTAAATTCATAAGCTCTTCAGGAGAGCAGTTTGCTCAGTTGTGGGAAGGTCATACCAGCTCATCTAGAGGTACAGCTCCCCCTAGTACTGAATCTGGGGAACGCTCCACTGGTTTCTGCTGAAAAAGCTGTTGAAGTAACTAATCGCTGGTTGCCTTTCAAAAGGGAAAACTAATTCCCTCCACATCACCACAGCAATTCCTTCAAGAGTAATCCTCAAGTTGGTTATCAACATCCTTTTTACCACCAACCTGCAAACATTTGAAAATCACCATTTTTATGGAAAGCCTTCTTCCGATTTCAGAGATCAAATCTGGGAAAAAGGTGGAATGCTGACGTAGGTAAGATCACATTTTTGCTGCTGGCCTAGCAACTTTCTCAGCTACTGTACTCATGTCAAAATTATTCTAAAAATAGAATAAAAGAACAATGTACTGACCTTTCCCATCCCATCTCCATTCAGCTATTTCTTTAAATCTCATTCAATCACTCCCTTGCAATCTCTTGCCAAAGACTGTATTTCAAACAGCGTTAAGCATTTCCTCTGAAGAGCTTGGTTCCATAAAGACTTACATAAGCACTTAACTTTGAGAAAGGTGAGTAATCAAGTCAGAAGGCATAAAAGCAAGCATGTTTATTATACTCTGTAAGATCCAAATTTAGGAACCGGAAAGCTGAGGCCTCATGCCAGACCTCTTAAATTTACATTAGAAATGTTACCACACAAATTAAGCCCATATGGGCTCTAGGGTATAGACATATTTGTCTGACTTTGCATGTTCCATCTGAACAGGATGGTGTAGATCTAAAACTTAAGTATATTTATGATGTACTGATGTATGGATGAAAAAGCTCAAAAGTCCAGGTAGCTATGTTTGTGTTCCAGTTTCAGCATTATAGATCAGGCAGAACAAAGAATTTCTTTATTAAAGGGCATTAAGACATGCAGCAAAAAAAATGTTTAAATCCTAGGCCGCATATCAGTATCATCAGTCATCAAATATATCTTTTGTTTATACCAACAATATGATTCTAGAAACTACTGTTACTAACGATTGTCCTTTTTCAATAGGTCTTAGTATAAACAGATCAGTACAAGTAGATAAACAGAATTTTAGATCACTGCTGCTGTCACAGTACCAAACTCAGAAAAAAGCCCAGTTCGGCTAACAAAGGTATGAAAGATCTGGATCCAAGCACTTGTTTAAACTCTCAGCTAAGCTGTATATTATTCCATAAGTTTCAGTAATATGCCTGAATAGCCTGATCCATCATCCTAACTTTCTAGGATGTGGATTTTGTGTGAATGTAATTATGTTACAGAAAATATGTAGGACAAACGTTATGATACAAAATAAGAATGTAACAGTAATAGAAATTACTAATCTTTTTAAAGTATTGCACTGACTGTGTACTTTCAAAAGTCACTAAACAAGTATTCCCTCAGTATTTTTACCTTTAATTGCCAATTATAGGAGAAAATGTCTTCAGAAGACAAGAATCAAAAAGCTGAAGCAAACGAAGCATGTACAGATGCCCAATGTAGAACAGAAAAGCATTCAACCAAGAAAATACCAAAGCCAGAAACTTTTAGTAGAACATGTAGAGGTATATTTTAACATTTTTCTCAGAAATTCATTTGATCTTTTCCAAAGGTGAATGAACTGATGGTATTGGTAGTTTACATGGGTCTGACAGCCATTAGCTGGCACCTGACTGACAGGAACTAGGTCAACAAAATAAGAGTCACTGAAATCCAGCTGCTGGTGGTGCTAGACTGACTGCAGAGCAGCTCCACAGTATAAGGCATCTTCATGCTGCTGTACTTCTAAAAGCAGTTACCGGTCATGTTGGTAAAAAGTCAATGCTTTATCTGTAAAAGTATACTTTTGTTAATAGTTTGCTAATTCCACACTAATCAAATACTGATCTTAAATTGTTGGTTGTGAACCTTCATCATAGCTGATGTCAACATACATTTCTGGCTCAGGATCTATTGCTGAGAAAGGAAAAGGGCTTCTTCAAGGGCTGGGAGTATCTCCATTACAATGATCACTGTAAATAGATTTTACGTAAATCTTAGCCACTGACTGTGTTCTCATATAAAAGTTATATGCAAGGGACTTACTTATCTATAAACACCTTTATTTTGAAGAAATTCTGTAGAACAGAAGAAAGAAGGAGCCAGTGCATCTATTCTTTTATCTGAGGTTTTTTTTCTAAAAATATTCATGTTATTTTCATTATAGTAAGCCTTGTAGAAAGAACGAAGATCTGAATGCCATCATGCTAAATACTTCACAAATGGTAGGGGATATTACGTGACCTAAAGGTCATGCATTTACAGAGGTGAAACAGGTTGTTGAGGTCACTTACTAGATCAGTAACAGAGCTAGTAATCTGGAATGTGTTAACTCCTGTGTTTTGTACTCTGCCTTTTCAGTCTGCAGCCTTTCCAGACCCCACCAGATAACCGAAGTCACCATTTGTCTTTGAAATCCCCTTTTAAAACTGACAGAAAGCACAGGTCTTCTGTTTCTGCCTGTGAATCTCTCTCCTCACTGTTTGCCAGACTCTATTATGGCTTTCTCCCACTGTCGAGATTAGACTTATTGAAGTCTTATTTAGCTGTTTTAGTAACTGCAACTTCATACTTCTCCTTTAAGCTTGTACTCTGCCTCATTTTGAAGGTACTCTTTGTGTCTCTCCAAAGCACAGAACCTATTACAGTTAGTCCCCTGCAGCAGACAAATGTATTTACTGTAGGCTTTCAGTATACACATACCTTTTTCTACTCATTTATAGGTTAGAAAGTTGCAGTGTATTCTGCTCCATGCAACAAGCAACTGTGTTGTCAATTAAGGGAAAGAAAATCATACATATACTTAAGTTCCATTTAAAAGCAAGAAAATTACAACTGGAGTTCAGATCTCATGTGGTTTCTCTGTTGCATTGTACAGGACTTTTCTGGCCCTATAAATTTATCCGTTACTAATTATATTTGCATGCTAGTTCATTTAATAAATTAAACATAATGAAAAAGGTAAAAATAAAGATTTTTACCTGGATTCAATGGCACAATGATCTTGTTTAAATCTTGCCCCATTCTGTTATATTTATTAGTAAATGGCATTGTTATAACCCTCAAGACTGAAATACCATCAACAGTAACAACTTAAGCAATGAAGTGAAACTTGCTGTCATTAATGCTTCATGACTCTTTATGTTCCTAGGCAATTTAAGAACATTCCTAAAACCCACAATATTTCATTTTAGAGTATTTAAGGGAGGGCAGACTACTGATGGAAGAATACACTTGTCTGGAATTTATGGAAGAGTCAGATTTGCTTAAACGGGAGCTGAAAAAAATTATGAAAACTGAACAAACGCCTCTAAGTGACAATGTAAAAGAGAACAGTCAAGAGGAAGATGCAGTGGAAGAATATGAAAAAGAAGAAAAAAAGCCAGATGAACAGCTAAACAACAGCGAGAAGGCAGGGACTAAATGTGTTACTCCAGGTCCAAGAAACAAAACACCCATTAGGCTGAAAAAAAAATACATATTCTCAGAAGCCACTGAGAATTTGCATCGTGGGCTTCTTACATCAGGTACAAAATCAAAAAAAGACAGTCTTTGCAACCATAGACATGCAGGTCAGGACTGCAGTGAACCAGCTGAATCAAAAATGAAAAATTCCTTTGGGCTATATGAACCATCTTTTGGTAAAGTTACCAAAACAAGGCAGAAGGACAGTTCCACTGAAGCAGAAGGCTGCGCTCACATGACATTCGCTGAAAGGAAAAAGTCTTATGAAAGAACTCTTTGGACCAGGCTGTGTTTGAAGAGACAACCATTCAAGTTCTAACATGAGAGGAATGAAGAAAGGGAAGTGAAAGGATGCAGGATTACACAAGCCAAATTTCAAACCACCACTACTAGTTTATAGTGTAAAGCACGTAACACTAATGAAATCGTTACAAATAACTTTATGAGAATACACAAACTAATTATTGTATTTGGTTAGTTAAATACATCAACTTACTTATCTTTACTCTAGAAATACGGGTAATTTAAAATTTTTTTTAAAAACAATGTTTTTACCTTCATTAAATGCATATTAAATCTTACAAATACTGACAATTTCTTTCAATGATTTTTCCAAAATCAGTTGTCACAGAAGAACATTTTTCAGTTCTTGGTCCGTGTCCATGCATGTGCATGCATATGCGTCTTACTAAGAGGGCCTTAACAATTACGACATTTTTACCTGCTATCAGGTGTCCAAGTTATGTCCTTGTTTTGTAATTTCCTTTTTTTTGCATTCTCTCTGCAGTTTGAATTTTGAAGCTGATTGTTTGTTAGCTAGCTGAAGTGAGCAAACTGCTTTCATAGGGTTCATTATTGGGTTAGTACCAACAATGCAATAAAAGAAAATAATTTTTATTTTCTTCACTCCTGAAATAGCTTCCAGAATTCACACATAATAAAAATAATTTGCTATTACATTGTTTTCACTAGCATTATAAAGCTCTAAAGCTTCATTCTTTTCCACCGTTAGAATTTATCAAAGCAGTTTGCCTGGTAACTTCCACAGCTGACATACAAAGATGAATGTGCAAGAGTAAACTATTGTTTTGGAGAAGTCAGGCATATCCAGTTCTCAAAAAGCCTTTAAAAATCCTGTGTTTAAGGTTATGTAAGTGAGGGTAGGAGGATTACATTTTGTTCCTCATAGTAATTAATGAAACACTTGCTAAAACGATGTGAAGTTAGGGAAAATTACGTGTATTCTGTTGATTTTAAAAGGCAGTAGCACTTAAAAAAAACCTTAAAAAAATTATACTGCAAAAGCTTTTAAAATTATTAAGACATTTAGATCTGAACCTACTTGCAGTGTATTTCTTTTCAAAATTACGAAGGTTTTTCTTGAAGTAGTGCTTAAGCTGTACAGTGGACAGGTTTCAAAATCACTTTGTGCAGTCAGAAAAGTAGATGTTTCTCCTCTATGAACTCTTAATACTTCTACAATGCCTTTACTGCTGTCCCAAAGCTAAGAGCAAACAAGCATACATAATCCAACACTCCTGTTTGTACTGACTGGGTGACCAAAAGCCTTTTTGCCCTTACTCACACAAATGTTTGACTAGAGCAGCCAACAAACTGCGTATCCGATGACCCCATGCTCATTGTGGATAAACAGCAAATGCCACTGTGAAGATTTTAAATGATGCTGCTTTTCTTGACTTCACTGTGTTAAAGTCTGTAACAAGCTAAGTAGAAATATCAATAGCCACATCTTTAGATTTGGAAATATGTCAAAGGCATAGTTAAATAATCAAAAAAAAAAAAAAAAAAAAAAAAAGAGTCCTGTTGATCCAGCAGTATCTCCTTACACAAGAACATGGGAGAGGGGCAGGGGGGGTGTTGGTCTGGGTTTGGGGTTTTTTTTTCTTGTTAGGAAAACTGTAGTTAACATTGATTGTTAATCAATGCAATGAAAAATGGATTAGAAAACCCGAGATGGGTTGAAAAGCTTTATTTTGTTAATGAAAACACAAATATACATAACATTCAATCACAACATTTTTTTTTCTTGATGATATTTAATGCATCTCTTTTCATGTTGGCTAAATGTAATCCCTAATACAAAACCAATTTTTTTTTTTAAATTAACATTTAAAAAAAACCAAACACATTTCATGCATACATACACACAATATACCATGACCTTTTGAACTGATTTCTAAATGCGGTGCTAATTATGGAGGGGCCCCAGCCCCTTCCTTCCTGCAGGAAGGCAAAGGACCTGAACTAACATAACAGATGCATTCCACTGTACAGAGTGGGAAGCTGAGCCAGAACCACCAAAGCCCAGCAAAAGAGGGAGAGGTGTCCCCTAGAGCTTTGTTCAGGCTCACATAAAAAAAACCCGGAGTTGTGGAACAAGAACTTCACAAACCCACCCATTTGTCTTATGGGGCAGCAAGGACAGGGTTGCAGATCACTGTAGTGTGGAAGATAATGCAACTTTGTCACTGCTCTACAGGCACAGTACTAGGAAGAATTCTGTCCTCCTTTAAATGCAAAATATTGTGGCTGTTTCCTGTATCTAAATACAGCAAGAAGGATTTACTCCAAAACAGAAAATTGTTTTCCCTCCTTCTCCTGCTTGCTGCCATTCTGTTACTACTTCAGACATTTAAATCACCAATTTGCCTTTTTACATTTACATAGCTGTTTTGGGCTATCCTGGATTGTCATTAATGTATGCTAAACCCCTTAGAAATGTAGTCCTCTGAAGGAACAGCACCATCTTCTACTTTCTCTTTACTAACATGGAGCTTCAGAATGTTGGCCAGATCTTTCCTCCCAAAACATGCAAAGAAACAGTTTCAGTGATCCTCACTCAGTTTGGGAAGCAGAAAAAATATCAAGGAAGGAAAGGTCAGTTATCAATAAAAGTAGGAAAAAATTCAAGTGTTCAATGAGTTTTAAAAGTCAGGGAGGAAAAAGTATCCAGCCATCCTGCATTAGGCAACTGAGTGAGTCTCAGGAGATAAAATCTTGATTCCGCGTATATACCAATAACGCATTTTCTAAGACAGCCCAAGAATACACCAATTCTATTGTAAAAAATAGCAGGGAGGAAACAAATTCTGTTCTACCCTAAGCCAACCAAACCACCTACCTCTATCCTCTAGTACCACTTGCACCAAATATAATCCCACCTTTGGGTGAAACTACCATATTATACAGCAAAGAAAGAGAAAAGCTCCCCAAGTAATTCCTAATGCCAGTGTATTTCCAACTTAAAACTACAAATCCAACATGTTCCAATTTTGGTGAATATATGCCATGACAAATTCTTACGGTTCTGCCATGAATCAGATGTAAATGAAGTAACAAAGATTATCTCAGACCTAGTCTCATGAAAGACAACTGTTCCTTTTTTTTTTTTATTCATTTAAAACAGCAATAATGAAAATGTAGTTGAGGACTCTGTGGATTACTGGGATTCCTTCAGCTGAAAGGGTGTAGCATGATAGCTACAACTTTATTACAAACCACAAGCCAACATGTAATTCCAACACCACCTGAAAGAGATATAAAGCACGATTTAAGTCATTGCATCAACAACCCTGAAGCATACATGCATCTGAAAACAACTTTGGAAGTGTAAAAAATGAAGCGTAAGAGTTATGAGGTGAACAGGAACAAAACATCTTTCTTTTTATATACAAATGTCTCTCTTCGAGGGATGGCAGCTAACTCCATGCTGGTCCCAAGAAAAGCTGAAGATTGTGTGGGGAAAAAGAGTAACAAATAATATGAATATGAGCCAAACTAAATTTCCTGGGAAATTTAAATTGGTCTTTTTAAAAGTATGAAATCCATACTTCTCTCCTTTTCCCTTGCTCCCCATACAGCTGTATCGAAAAAAGCTACTGAGACCTTCGCTACTGACCCAGATGCCCCACACTGCTGTTTTACAGGGTCCTGTCATTCCAACTAGCGGCACAGAAATTTGTATTGGTATGATGGAATAGAGGGTGTGCCCTGACTGTAATACACAGCACATCCATATTGCAGACTGCATAGAATCATGCTACATAGTATCATGGAATACATAGCTATTCATGGCACACATGTGAAGAAACTACCTTTTTGGTGATTTTTAGACATTTTTGTGTTTATCACCTAGAATTCAAAAGCGATCTCTTTACTGTGATTATCAGCCAAGACAAAGCAGGAGATTTGAAGTCAGACACAGATGTGAACTTTTTAAAGTCCCTTCAAATGCTATTTAAATAAATGTCCTCCAAGGACTATTCCCCCAGAAGCAGACTCTTCTCTTGTCCAGTAAGCATGCTGGATATCAGTCATTCTCTAGACAGCTATTAAAGATACAATAACATACAATTCCAACAACATATTTTGGAATACCTTCTACGGCAGTTAGGACTTACAAGCCTAATATGAAGATTCACCAGCAGCATTTTAGCTTGAAGGTAAATTTCCACACTACATTGTCCTGTCATTCTGCCTGTCTACTTATCCTGTTAGCATAGAGCCAGCGCACTTTTCACTCACAAACAGGTCTCTACAACCTGTGATATCGTTCTGATCATTAATTCATTAAACTGCCCAAAAGAAAAGGATTTAAGTAGGTAAAAATGCAACAGAACTGTGATGGAAAAAGGGTGGGAACAGACAAGACAAAACGCCAAGAGAGACCATACCTAAATCACTCTGGAGTTACACTACTATGAAGCCCCAGCAATTTATAAGAAACACATGTAATCAATACAGACCTATGAAGTATCTGCCCATTTTTAAACCCAATTCTACTATTTCAGTGGACTCCTTAATATAAAAATATTTCTGATTTGAATTCTTCTCCAGGGTCTATTCCGTACAGATAAAGCTGCTCTGTTTGAGAAGAAATAAAAATGACAAAGAGCCCACTTCACTGTCAGTTAAATAAACAAGAATTGAATACATAGGAAACAGCTGACCAAATGTTTGAAACTCCTCCTCGTGTTAAGGGAGTTAGAAGAAACGTACAGAAGCAGTACTTTTAATCTATGTATGCTCTTTATCACTACATTGTTAGCATCCTCATGGGCTTGGGAAATGTATTTTTTTCCAATGTGCAGTCCTTACCTGCCACCCCGGTAGGAAAGGCTACCAAGCGCTCCAGTGGAGCAAGCCATTTGCTTGGAAGCACCGTAACCGGCTCAGAATAGTACTTCCAAATCAGAGAGATCATCAAGGCAGCCTAGAATTGAAATTTTTATTAGCTTGGATAACAATACACATCAAAGTACGTTTTCGCTGCTATTCTGAACCAGTAAATAACAAATTCTTATTAAAGGGAACAGTTTCTTTGTTAATTTACATTGTTCTTAAGAAAGTTCAAAATATTTTTAAACTCGGTATGACCTTAAATTTATACACAATATTAAGAGGTAGCAGTGAGACGTTGGCAAATACTGCTTTCTTTTGAGACCCTGGTTCCAACGTAGCATAGACAAATATAGCAATAGTAATTGTTAAATTCTGATGACTGTTTTTAGCCATAATCCCTGCCTGCTAGGAATCCAACTCACTCTAACATTACCCTAAAGACATCTTCAGGTTGACCACTGTTATCCTTATTAGCAGACAATTCTTTGGCATCAAGTCTGAACTACAGAGACAATCTGATGAGGCACCATGGGGAAACGTGTGGCAGCTGTAAGTGGACATCTGCATCCTCAGCAAAAGCGTATTTTGTTTTCAAAACCGTAAGTAAAATGTATTTGTATGTATTGGAACTTTCCTAGGTCCAGTGCCATATATAAATTTAAAAACCCCCAGTGATTAAAGAGTTAAGACAAACTCCTACTTTGTCATCTCAAAACCAGAAACGCAAAGCTAAAAGTGAGACTCAAAACTCCTTCCGTCCCCAACTACCAGGCCTTATCAGCAACATCTCTCTCTTCTACTTCAAGAAGCTCTTTCAGTTTGGCATGCACTGTGCCATTGGTATGTCAAACACCTGTGTGACTAACCACCAGCCAATAAACACAGGAGAGAATTGTAACAGTACTAAGGATTTGGTTTAGTAATTTGTATCCATAATAAAATATTTACTTACTTGTAAGATGTAGAATACAATATTTATGACCCACTTTATTTTGGCTAATTGGGCAGTTCGTGCTTTCACTGTTAAAAGAAAAAACAAAAATTACTCTGCATTATTTATAATAGTGAATTATACTTACATAAACCTAGTAATTTATTAATATTTCACTCTTCCAATCAGGACATTACACTATTTAAAAATCTCTTCTCAAATGACTCATAGCTATATTGAAAGTACCCTTCTGCAAGAAAGTGCTAGGTCTGTATCACACCATAGTTTCTTATTAACATTACTATGAAAAGTTGCAAAACACTGATATCCTAGACCGAGAAATGCTACATGTAATCAAGGACGCTATTCCCAAATAAGAACAGTCACTGTCATCACTAATTTAAGACCCTGCTTTAGACGAAGCATAAAGTAAATTTTTCCCTTTCCTAAAAGGGGAGAATGATGGCTTTAGCAGATGCACTTTTTGCCTTATTTCATTCAGGAATACAGTTAAGACTGTTCCTTCACTGAATGAATCTTGGTCATGCCTATTTTTCTTCTGTTACAGTACCTCAGACCAATATAAAGCAGCCCAGTGAAGACAGCACAACTTCTAACATAACAGTGGCCTAAAGTTTTCTGAAACATCGTTGATTGCTAAGTAAACTACCCAGATTTCATTGGATTAAGAATTATACTACTGAAAGCAATCCAAAACTGCCAGTTGTAAATGTTGTCCTTTCTCCAAGCAAGGAGCCTATAAACATCCAACCATTCTGCACAGAGGAGGCAGACAAAGCAAGCAGTCTCCTATCCTGTTAGGATCAGTTAGTGAGTTTGGGCAAAGACAAGAGCAAAAGCTCTGGTGCCAAAGGTTTATGTGTACTTTCTACTACAAGATGAGGGACTATAATACTATAAAAATCCTAATCGAGGCAAAGCACTACAGCTTTATCACACAAGCTGCTGCGTAAGACCTAACAGGATTTCAAAATGACAGGAAAGATCTCATCTGGTTATCTTATGGATCAACAGTTTCTCTCTAGCATTTTGTAGTACACTAACCAAACAGCCCCAACCAAGCAATGCATCCTTTTGCAGTGAAGATACGCAGCAGAGGACTTCCTCGACTTATTCAGAACATGATTCAGTGATGAGCGTCATGGAAAAAGAGTAAATAATTACACAGTAAAGCCCAGGAAACTCCTTGTAAGAAAAATTTTATATCTAAATCACTCCCTTATCAGTGTATGCAGAACTATGCACAATTGAAAGACAAAAGCAAGCTCTCCAAAAACTTGAAAGAAAAAAAGAGAAAAAATGGAAGGGAACACTGGAAATGGGGGGAGGAAAAAAGTTGAAGGAGAAATATACTTAAAATTGAAAACACACTTGACAAAATGTTTTCCAGAAACTAGAAAAGGGAATAAACATTGCACTCTACCATGAGTTTTAAGCTTGTCAGTCATTTTGTTAATCTTTCTTTCCAGACGGGCATATCTAGCAAACTCATCCATCATACTAATGGTTGAGAGTTCTTGCTTCATGTTGTGAATTTCAGCTCTCATTTGGGATTCCTGCTCTGCATCCTTTTGTAACAACCTGGATATCTAAGAAATAAAGAAATAGTATCAGTTATTTATCCAGAATTCCACTGATTTTCTTTAATATGTATAAAGTACGATCTGCTGTTTACATACTCAAAAGCCTCCCATAAAAAAAGGCCCTTTCACGAAGACACAGGAAAACCTCGGCTTAACACCTGCAACATGTTCTAAAAGCCAAAGAATTTTTACTCTCTTGTTCTGACTGAAGCAAACCAGAAAGGGTTTTACCATCCCTGTAGGGCAGTGATTTTCAACCTAACTACAGTTAACTGCCTCTTCCTTCTATGTTTCTGTTTCACCTCTTCATCTCCCCACTCTCGATGACACTGCTGCCTCCCGAGACATTTCAAACCTCCCAGGCCCTGCCTGCCACTGCATCCCGCGCTGAACCGCTGTCCTCCCTCCTTGCAGTCCTCACCATGCGCTGCCTGGATGACAAGCACCTGGTATGTGCAGGAGAGGAAGGACCCAGGAAGCACTCCTCTTCACCACTACTCCTTCCAGCTCCAGCAATGCCCCTTACTCATTCACCATTCCCATTTCCAGCTCCAGCAGCCTCAGCCAGGGTCTAAACTAATTAGTATGGAAACTTTATTCACTGAAACCCAATTTTAGACCTCACCAATAATGCATGGCTCACCAATTGGGAATCACTCCTCTAGATTACAGATTGCCTAGTCCGGGCTGTTAGAAACACACGGATTGCCATGCTGGCTGAGTTGTGATCCATCTAGTGCAGTATCTTACCACTGCCTCAAAACCAGAAACACAAATTTGCATTAGTTATTTTTCCTACATCTTACCCATGTGTTTAAATGGGGCTTTCTTATAACACTTGGTTGTTATAACATTGGTTTCTTGGCTAAAATTATTTCCTACTGACAGAAATGTACAAAGGTAATCACACGTTGCGTAAGCAAACATTTTCTCCCCTTCTTTTACTTTCCTACTTTCTTTTCGTGAGGCACCACCTGCTTATTGGTTCATGAACTCCTTTTACCATAGAAACGAAGATACAAAGAACACAAAATCTTCTTCTTGCTGTTCCTTAGCAAATCTTTCTAGCTTTCTCAAGACACATGTAATTTTTTCCCCACAAACAATGTTCCCAGTACTGCAGTCAATGAGAACATTACACTACCTTCTGTCACGAACCACAGCAGAAAGTTGAGCAGAGATTTTCATTAGTCATCTGTGGTATCACTGTGTTCAACTTCCCAAATCGCTAGGAGTAATTTATGTTTTAACGGATTTTTATCCGTTATCGAATGGTGTGCACTGATCTGCGTGACGGTGAAGTTATTCACATGAAAGAGCAAAACGACGGGTATTTTAGCATGCTTGCTTGCACGTAAGTTTATTCGGCAGTCACAGAGTTTATTGGTCCATAATTCTGTTACCCACGCTTCCACAGAAATGGGTAAGATCAGACCGGAGGGCATCCCGATTAGTGACTGCGACATTGGGTTTTCTCCTACGATACCCAACTCCTCAAGCCCTGCGTCCGCTCACCTCCCTTCCAGCACCAGCGGTGTGCAGGAGACAGGGAAGGCCGCAGAGCTCCCCTCCGCATCCCCCGCGACGCCCTAAGGGCTGGAGCCTCAGGGGCATCAGTTAAGACACCGGTAACTCGTTACCCGCAACTCCGCTTCAAAGACCGGCTCCATCGAGGCTGCTGGAGTCACCCCCGTCGCGGTGCTGGTTCGGTTTCGCGATCTCCAGTTCCTCCCAGTATCAGCCCCCCCAGCTTCCCCTCCCCCAAGGCGAGGAGCCGCACCAGGCCCCGCTACTCCCAGCCGGGGATGGTCACGGGTACGGCCGGGCACCGGGAGACCTCCCGAACCGGCATCGCTCCCCCCGCCCCGCTTCACCTCATCGCTCAGCCGTCAGGCGGGGGTGACGACACCCCCGGCAGGGGCCTGCGCAACGCCCTGCCTGCCCCCCGCCGCTCACCCCCTCCTCGGCCACCCGACGGCCCGGCGCCCACCCCCCTTCCCGTTTTGCCTCGGCGGCGGAGCCCGGGCGGGCAGGGCGAGTCCCGCGGCCCCGCTGCGGGGGCAGAGGGGAGGAAGGGCGGCGGGCGCTCGGCCGCGGCCCCGGCTGAGGAAGGGCCGCCGCTCCCGGCCGGCGGGGGGCGGGGCGGGCGCGGTGACGCCACTTACGATGGAGGAGCAGGAGGGCAGGAGGATCTTGAGAGCGTTGCAGAGGAAGACGGAGCTCAGCACCAGCAGCCAGGCGCCGCTCTCCGCCATGCCGCCCGCCCCCGGCACTAACGAGCGTCCCGGGCGGGCGGCATCGCGGCGGGGGCGGGGCAAGGCGGCTGCCCCGCGCAACGCGGGGTGGCGGGCGGCTGCCGTGCGTGAGGGGAAACGGGGACAGGTGCGGCCACGTGACGGGGGCTGGCCAATCAGGAGGCCCCGCCCCACTTCCCCCGGCTAGGGGAGGCGGTGGTTCGCCGAGAGATGCCGCCTGGCGCCAGACGGGGGAGGGGAGTGGGCGGGGCGGGGCCGCTGGCGGCAGCCGGCCCCGCCCCGCTGAGGCGCCTCGGCCAGGGTGGTGGGGGGGCGGTGCCGGCGGCCGCCGGAGAGCGGGGAGCGTCCCCCCGCCTCCCCCCCCCCTCCAATCCGGCTGGATCCTGTTGCGGTGCCGCTGGCGCTGCTGGGATGGATTGGGGGGGGGGGGGGCGGTTTCCCTGCGCAGCGAGGCTGGCTCGCAGGCAGCCGCAGCGGCTCGCCGTGAGGCACCCAGCGCGCGCAGCAGCCGGGCGGGAGCCGCCGCAGCTCCGGGGGTCGCGGCCGGGAGCCGCCGCCGCGCAGCCTCGCCATGCCGAAGAGAAAGGTGAAGCGGGCGGGAGCGAGCGGGGCCGCCGACGGGGAACCGGGCTGCCCGGAGCGGCCCCCGCGCCACCGCCGCAGGGGCGGGCGCGGTGGAGGGCGATCTGACCGCGCGGGGACGGGGCTCGGCGGGAAGCGGCCGCCCCGCGGGCAGCGGTGCGGCGGCCGCCAGCGCTGTGCTGAGCGGGGGCCGGCGCCTGCCCCGTGCCGGCCGGCTCGGCGTAGCCCCTGGCGGGAGCCCCGCCGGGGGCGGCGGTCGGCGGTGTCTGGAAGGTTCGGCGGGGGCTCGCCGGGCGCCTCGCCTCTCCGGGACTCGAAATCCGAAAGCGGCGGCGGCCGGCGGGAAGGGGCGGGCGGGGGGGCGGGCGAGCGGCGGCGTCACGTGCCCGCCCCGCCGCCGTCTCCGCTGAGGCGCCTGCGCCGCCTGACCCGCGCTGTTTGTGTCGGCAGGTGACGGTGGCGGACGGGGAGGCCCCCGAGGAGGTAGGTGCCCGGGGCGGGGCGGGGCGGGGGGCGGCCGGGCGGGGCCCGCCGCCGGCCCCCCCGCCCGCTCGCTCGCTCACTCACGCCGTTTCTCTCTCTGTTCCCTGCCTGCAGCCGAAGAGGCGATCGGCGCGGCTGTCCGCTGTGAGTAGGGGAGCGAGAGGGGGGCGGGGGGGGGGGGGAGGGCTGCGTGTCTTCCCGGACCGAAAAGGGGATTACCGAGGGCTGAATCTCTCCCTTGCTTGTTCTTCCCTCTCAGAAACCTGCTCCTGCCAAAGCGGAGCCGAAACCCAAGAAGTTAGCGGCAAAGGTGAGAGTCCGCGGGAGGAGGAGGGGGTCGAGTTCGCTGTGCCCGTGCCTGGTGGCCTCCCGTCCCGTGTCGTCGGTGCGCGGTGTGTGAGCGGTCTCGCTCCTCCTCGCGTGTTCCCTGTGGGAATGCTTACCGAGCTGCCGTATCGTGTTCAGGTGCTCCTGCTGGTACCTGCAGGTGCTTTCCGCCGCTGTTTGAGTAGATCCTTGTTAAGCGCTTGGCGCATTGCCTAGAAATGTGGGCACCGATTCACAGGTGTTGGATGGCGGTTTGGTACTAAGCAGAACTGCTTGGATGTTGAAGCAACCATACCTAGGATTGTATTTCATTGCTGTAACAAAAGGGGGTAAAATACACTCACAATTTAAAGCAGTGTGTTAGGACAGGAAAAAAATATTTGAATTTCTTAGGTAGCCACCGAAAATGATCTGAGTTTCCACACATGTAGTCTAGCTTTCAGGTCTTTGTGTGCGCGTGTAAGTAAGCGTGGTTTGGTATGACCCTTCAATTTTTCAGTGTAGCCTTCACCGTGCTAGTAACTGAGGTGTAAAATTCTTTGTTTCTTGGGAGAAGTAAGAGGCTGTGTATCTGTTGGCTTGTTGGTATACGTATTTTCAAGTGTTCCTTTGTGATTATAAGATTTTCTCTTTAATGTATGGATTAAAAGCATTTCAAATACACTCACATCGAACTCTGCTTTGCAGACTTATTGATGTTTTCATTTTATTAATCCTACTGAACGGTTTCTTATCAGTAATGCACCTTCATTCCAATGGTTTGAATATCAGTGCATTCCCATCCTCAAAGCTGAAGACCTAAAGAAGTTGGGGAAGCTTTCCAATTTTACTTCAGTTCTGATTCTCTTTTTGACCAGTGTTTTTGTGTGGTGCATCTACTTCTTAATGCTGCTAGTTGATGCTGACTGATACGCATGATACTGACTTGCTGCCTGTAACTACTTTACTTCCAGAAAGAAACATTTCCACAGGTCATAGCTGGGAACATATTCATGTAAACCAAGTACATCGCAAACAATTGTCATCTTAGAATATTCAGTAGAATGCCTTGCACGAGGCCCCCATGGAATGCTGCTGTAATGTGAATATGTAAAAATCTTTTTTTTTTTTTTTTTATTACCATTGGCAATTCAAATAAATCTAAAACTTGTTTTACATTTGATCCTCTTTGTTCTAAAACTCATGCTGTCACTAAAATCTTGTGTCATTTGGAAACTTTCTCATTGTTAATGTAAAAATCTCATTTGTTCGCATTTTACTTCTCCAGCTTCAGTGCGTTCTCTCTCATTTTAGCTATTTCTGGACTTTCTTTAAATGGGTTGCAGAAATACTTCACTGTTACATACCAGTCAAATGTTAGATTTTTAATTTTTTTTTTTAATTATTATCTTTTTCTGTATTTGATACATTAAAAGATGCTTCTCTGCATCAAGTTCGTAACTCTAAAACTTTCATGACAGTATTTTTTCTGGTTGGGAGAAGTTTGCTCACTATGGAGTTACTTGGTGGGGTTTTTTTAAATAAATATTGATGAAGAAAAACATATTTTGACAGTCAAAACACAGAAGTCTGTGTGTTGTGAAATTGTCTGTTACCCGAATTCGTAATACTGAGTTTAGCCTTTATAACTTTTTAAAAAGAGTTTTTTTCCATTAGCGTTTCAACTGTTTTCTCCATGCTCTTGAGGATTTAAAATTTTTTTTCTAAAAATAGGAGTAAAGAATTTCTAAAGTCTTCTGACATTGACGATTTAGTTATGTGACATAAGATGCTTCAGCATTAGATTTTTTTACCTTACATCTCTTGTGTATGTAATGTAACTTACGGCGTGTTTGTATCCAGTGGTGTAAAATGCTTAGCACTTTTGCTCAATAGTTGCAATTGGCTGACAAAACCATATTTTCATGAAGATGGTATTTTACATGAGCATTCATGTAAAATAGGAAATGTATTCAGGTAGCTATTAAAAAGTTGCATGTGTGACGTGAGGAAGTTGCATGCTTTTGGTAAGGAAGAATGCTTGGAGTGAAGATAGTATGGAATGCTTGTGACCAAATGGTTTCTAATAGTAATCTGAGATACATATTTCTACAGTACTTAAAATATGCAAAAATGATAACTTTATTTCTTAGAGTGAATATTAGGTCAGAGACAACAAATTAGGACATAATTTGAAGAACATAGTTATAAAATGCGTGCAACATTTTTAATGAGATTAGACACATTTTAGGGTGGATCAGTGTAGTGGTCTTCTGCTTAGAGGTATAAATGCATTATGTTCTCTTGCCACTTACGTTGTACCTGCCCAGAAAAAGCGTTACAGTTTGTCATTTATTGAAAATTTTTGTTAGTATTATTATGTTTGACAGATGGTGTCAAAACCAGTGCATTTATGTAATTGTGAATTGATAGGAATATTTTGTAAGTAGGGGGATCAGCCAGAGGACAGGCAAGCTTTGTAGCATCTGGTTGCAGTAAGGAGCGTCTGGGAGGTTGTATTACATACTTATATGAAAGTAGCTCTTGAACAAATACCTCTTCCTTACCCATTTAACAACAGTCGTGTAGGTACAGAGGATGTGTCTGAGGTACTAACACAGGAGCACTGAAAATGATACTTGGTTACGTTGCTGAAATTCCCACCTGTCAATGTAAGAGGAAAGATAGTGTTTGAAGTGTTTTGTATTTTTTAGAAAGCAGAAGGACTGCATTGCTATTTTTTTAATGCACCGCGAGGTTAAATCATATATTACAAATTGCTCTGTCTAGCCACTAGAGTCTAGTTATCTTCTCATCCCAGTTTGATTCTGTCATTTTACTGACTATCCGAAACTGTGATTGTTTGTCTATATATAGTTTGGAAAGCTTTTTGGCAGTTGAACTGTGTATTAGCTCATTGGTTGTTGGTAGCAGCTTTTACTGTTTAGCAAGTCTATCTTGGTTTTGTGTAGTTTTTATTATTTTCGAGGTTTACCTAGTAGGTCATAGGAACTTACTTACTGGACATTTATTTCATTGTAGGATAAATCTGAGGAAAAGAAAGCTCCATCAAAGGGGAAAAAAGGGCCTAAAGGAAAACAGACAGAAGAGACAAGCCAAGAACAGACAAAGGACAACTTGCCTGCAGAAAATGGGGAAGCTAAAAGTGAGGAGGTAAAGTTGTCTGTATTCTTCGGTGCAAAGCACCTGGATAACTTACTGTACTGGTTTATCCAAACATCTAGCAGAAACATAAGCAGTTCTTACAATAGAATCTATTTCTGCTAAAAGAAAGATGTAGGGTATTGAAATATTAGTACACATACCTGGAAAATTATAGTTGCCCCAAAAAGAGTTGCAGTGATGTGATAACAGTCCCTGAAATTAAGGAAAAAGGTGAGAATTTTACCAAAGTTCCTTCAGAGAGGGGCTGTTTTCCCTGTGGGTAGGTCCTGGCAAAATAATACATACCGGGTGTACAGAGGGGATATTGCTCTGGGGGGAGCGGTGGGGTGGGGTGGGCGGGTATCCGTCTTTGGAGGGTTTGGTTTGGGTTTTAGTCTGCCTTTGCTGTTGCTGGAAGAGAGGTTCCTTCTTGCTACAAAAGTTTTTTGACAAATGCAATATTCATTGTCTTGGGACTGGAAACAGTTTTCACTGAAAATCCAAAGTTGAAACGATTTAACCAAAGTTGAGGTAACATTTATAGGAGTCACAGATGCAGACACTGCTCGTAGAAGGGACACAGATACAGACACTGCTGGTGCAGGGATGGAAGAGAAAGCGCAAAAACTACTTGTTGTGGCTGAAGAAATAAATGTGCCAAATCAGCCCTGGCTGTAATATTGTGCTAAAATGGCTGCATTGCTGAAGTTTTTGGAGTCCCGATCATCTAACTTAAAACATCCTCCACACCGTATTCTTTTTCTGGAATGTGGACATAATTTAGTTTCAAATTTAGGACAAGATCTATAGGGAGAAGCAGTGCCTCTTACTAGGGCAGCTGTTAACAACTGGACAAAACACAAGTTTTCATGTGGCAACAGGCCTAGAATTAGTGTCAGGTTTCTGCAATATTGAATGCCTCACTCATTTTAATTAGTTCAGTGGAGTTTGCTGACCAGATAGATGATTTTTTTAATTTAAATCTGTGATTCATGCTTCCTGTCTGGTTGTTGCATTGAGAAGTAATTTTTTTAAGATAGAACAAACGTCTCTCTGAATTGTATCACACTGATCTATCAGTGTGCAGATAGATCCTCAAGTAGAGGAAAAGAGTATTTGGTTTTTAAGTAGACGATGGGTTTTGGTGGGTGAGGAAGGTACAGGATGGTACTTGAGTGTACAAGACAACTTTTCATTTGCAAGCTTACAGTGTGATGTTTGTGAAAAAGTTGTGCTATCACTAGGAATTCTTTAGTTGGCTTACCTGTCTGTGTAGCTCTGGCTCTGTATTACTAGCGCATAATTTGGTCTTTTAATTTGTGTGTGTAGTATTTCAGCAATACCATCGAAAGTTAAATTTGGCAATATTTCTCAACTGGCGTCTGTTTAGTACACTAGTGCAGAGATGATGTAAATTTACAATGGATGATGACTTCTGCAGCACATCTTCATGCTGGTCTCATGTTGGTCACACCAGCTAAAATTGCAGGTTTAATATAATACGTACATCTAGAAGAGGCAGGGGTATAGTCTGTCCTGTTGGACGTTACTGTTTTCAGTCAGAACAATAGCGTCAGCGATGCTATTGTTAATCCATGAAAGGCCAGTGATGACTTCTGGTGACACACAGAGACTAACGCCTGTGAATGGAAATGGCTTCTGTACTTCATCCTTCAAAAGCTTCCCCCAGGTGGCAGTAAAGACTGAACTGGTTCCTCTTTGGGTACTAATGTGGGTAAACAATCTATTCTGCTGGTGGTGCTGCAAAGCTTTGGAATAATTAAGTATAATTTTTATGTTAATACGTATGTTACATTCCTTTTTTTAACCTACATTGCAAATGCAGCGAGTTTTCCGATCTAAATGGAGTTGTAATTTTAATCAATTAAGTTTGTATGAACTTGTTCTGAAGTTGAGGTATAGCATATAGAGACTTGACTTGAAAACCGTATAGCTCTGCTGCTACAGTTCAGTTTCACTTTAATGTATTTTTACAAAATTATGTTTAATGCAGTACTGTGTTTCTAAGTCTTAGCTACTTTAAAACATGGTAAGATTTGAGAATATGTTAACAGTGCTGCACTGAAATTTAAATGCATGAAGTGTGTCTGTCGTGTCTTTTCTAAATGCCCTATATGCAGGGGTTTTAGCTTAGTAGGTTAAAAAGCTTCCTTTTCCTGTCATAAAGGCAGTAATTATTGAAATGGGCTTTGTTCTTTAAAAAAAAGAATAGAAATCCTTTGCAGTGTGTATTGAGTAGTAACAATAGCAACATTCTGAAATTCATACATGATGCATCTGAGGAGATAGAAGCCTTTTCAAGACAGCTTGTTTTTAGTAGGTCATTATCCAAGAGAAATAAGCGGATCATGACCAGTTTATTAAGACTGTAAAGCACGGTATGTAGAAACAAGTCATGGTTGTTCTGTATGTCAAGTTAGCTAACTTGTGTGTTAAAAATACTACGAATTAAGAGGCTGAGTCACTTAGAAACTTTCTGCATTGAAGTGTTCTGGTTTTCTTTCTTCTTTTCAGACCCCAGCATCTGATGCAGCAGTAGAGAAAGAAGCTAAGTCCGAGTAACATCTGGTACCAAGTCTTTAATTGGTGGTCCTTAATACCTTTCTTCTTGTACAATTCAGAGGAATATTTTTATCAACTATTTTGTAAATGCAAGTTTTTTAGTAGTTCTAGAAAACACATTTTTAAAAAGGAGAGAATCCCAACTCAACCCATTTTTTTACATATTTAGATAAGTGTAAATGCTTTTTTTAAGTGGTAAAATCATGTACTGGTTGTCTGTTTTCTATGAAACCAGAAATTAATGGCATGTTACGTTACGGAGAGGACTTTGAAGCCTTGATTAGGCTTCATGTTCCACAGACTGCGAGGGACAGTTTTTCTATCCTATTAAATGAAGCATAACACAGATCAGACTTTGGAATTCGTAATGATATGTTGAGAATGTCTTAACATTTTAGTTATTTATCTTTATCTATGGTTGTACCATCAGTAGAATTGTTTATCTAATAAAACTGCTCCCTAGTGTTGGATTTCTTGCTGAGTGATGTATATCTGTGACAAAGTTATTTTTGGTAGTTGCAGCTTTATTTTTTCCAACAACTTTGTAGCTGTGATGCAAAAGATTGGAAACTTTTGTTCTATCTTTAAATACTGACTAAGTAAAAGTTTCTGTTTGGCAGACATAACTTGTTATGTCAGTATTTGAGATATTGGAACTTCATATCCAGTTTTAAAGGACAGCTTGTCTACAAAGAAGAAACGGAAAATATTTGAAATAGTCTTAGAAAAAAACCAGAATTATAGTTTTTAGATTTAAAAAACTATGTGACTAAAAACAATTGTAAAATTGTTCATAGTGTCTGTGATCACCAAGCAAAAGCCAAATAAATCTTGATTATGAAAGGATGTTTCTGTAGCTCCTGCATTGACTATGACAACTCACAACCTTAGTGGTGTAGCTTTTGATTCTTAACCATGTTCTTAATATTGTTAAAAATGTACTTTTCAAGAGATAGGTGGTAGTGCAGGGAGTGAGTAGCAAGCAGAAAACTGTAGTTGCAGTCTTAATCTGGACTTGCAGTTTGAAAGCTGATAGCCTAGTGCTGCTTCTGTTGCCTTAAAAAAAAAAAAAAGTAAGCATCAGATGTTTTCATCTGTTTGGCATCTAAGAATTTGCATATGCACTCCTGTGTGAAGAACTGCTTTAAGGAAGGTGCACAAAGCAATCCTCTTGAATGTTAACTGATCAGATGGTGTTGCTGTTGTGTTGGAACCGTATTGGAATTTCCCCAAATCCTGCCTTAAAATCAGTAACGCTTCAGATATCTGGGGAAAAATGAACCTGGGCTGTGAACTTCCCCTGGTAGCTGAGTTTATGTAATGGAACCCGTAGAGGATGAGCTGTGGAGCAGCCTGGGCAGGAGCAGGGAGGGAAGCACAAGAAAATTTCCCATTGGGTGCTGATGAGCTGTTAGGTGAGCTTACCATGCTGTGAGCAAGTGTACCTGCTACTTAAGGTTGCAGGTTGACAGAGCGTCATTTCAAATAAAACATACCTGTCCGGAGAGCTAATTCATTACATTGGGTTTGTGTGGCAGGATTTTGGTAGCGGAGGGGCTATGGGGGTGGCTTCTGTGAGAAGCTGCTAGAAGCTTCCCCAATGTCCGACAGAGCCAATGCCAGCCAGCTCCAAGACAGACCCACCAAGGCCGAGCCCGTCAGCAACAGTGATAGTGCCTCTGTGATAACATATTTAAGAAGGGGAAAAAAAAGTTGCTGCAGAACACAAACTGCAGCTGGAGGAGAGAGGAGCGAGAACATGTGAGAGAAACAGCCCTGCAGACACCCAGGTCAGTGAAGAAGGAGGGGGAGGAGATGCTCCAGGCAGCGGAGCAGAGATTCCCCTGCAGCCCGTGGGGAAGACCATGGTGAGGCAGGCTGTACCCCTGCAGCCCATGGAGGTCCACAGTGGAGCAGATATCCACCTGCAGCCCGGGGAGGATCCCATGCCGGAGCAGGGGAATGCCCGAAGGAGGCTGTGACCCCATGGGAAGCCCGTGCTGGAGCAGGCTCCTGGCAGGACCTACGGATCTGTGGAGAGAGGAGCCCACGGAGCAGGTATTCTGGCAGGACTTGTGAGCCTGCAGGGGACCCACGCTGGAGCAGTCTGTGCCTGAAGGACTGCAGCCCATGGAAGGGACCCACACTGGAGCAGTTCGTGAAGAACCGCAGCCCATGGGAAGGACTCAGGTTGGAGAAGTTTGTGGAGAACTGTCCCCTGTGGGAGGTACCCCACACTGGAGCAGGGGAAGGGTGTGAAGAGGAAAAAGCAGCAGAGACAACGTGTGATGAACTGACCACAATCCCCATTCCCTGTCCCCCCTCCACCACTTGCGGGGAGGAGGTAGAGAATTCAGGAGTGAAGTTGAGCCCAGGAAGAAGGGAGGGGTGGGGGGAAGGTGTTTTAAGATTTGGTTTTATTTCTCCTTACCCTGCTCTGGTTTGATTGGCAATAAATTAAATTAATTTCCCCAAGTCGAGTCTGTTTTGCCCGTGACAGTAATTGCTGAGTGATCTCCCTGCCCTTATCTCAACCCACGAGCCTTTCGTTATATTTTCTCTCCCCTGTCCAGCTGAGGAGGGGAGTGATAGGGCGGCTTTGGTGGGCTCCTGGCATCCAGCCAGGGTCAACCCACCACACTGATGTAGTACAAAACTGTTCCAATTCTTCCTTGCTGTATTTGAGAAAATCAAATCAATCTTGCTGAAGATTGAACAGCCTTTCATCAGATGGGGGAATATTAAGTATATATTTAACCTTAAAATAAAACATTGCATCTAGTACAGCATTACTTCAGTGCTCCCACAGAGTGGAGGGTTGTTTTGGGTTTTTTTCCCCCCATTTCACATTATTTTGCTGAATCGCAGCAGGTAGTAGCATGGTTTTATCTTACTGGTCTATTTGATGCCAGTCGGACAACTGTCAGCCTTGTATTGGGAGGAGTCAAGATCAAAAAGTAACGTTCCTTCTTTGATTCTTTTTATTTCCCCTTGACCGAGAACTTGTTTATGCTCTGAAATAACACCTGCAAGCACAGTATCTGCTTCCTGTACATTTTCAGTGCCTTTTTCAAATTGTCATACAGTTATTTCTAAAAAACAATTTAGTTTCACCTCTAACTTTTCTTAAACAATGCTTTCATTTGAGAAAGCATTTTAGCATTTTTAACTCTTCAATATTTAAGCAATGTTTAGCTTTTCTTCAGCTTATATATAGGATGTCCTCTGACACTGGACCATGATACGCTTCTGGTCCCTTTCTACCAGAGCTGTGTTCCTAGCAGAGCGCACCTGGCTTTGGCAGTGGCTTTGGCTTCAAGTTCTTGGGTACTCCAAAACTATATTTATGCCACTTTTTCTAGCCCCCCTGCCTTCCCCCCCAAGCTCCCTTCCAGTTACCTCACTTGTTGGTTTAATTTAGTAGTAGCATGACGTAGCTACATGACATTCTTTTACTTTCTGTTTTGTAGCAAGTCAAAAACACCAGTTAAATGACTAATAAATGAAATAACCTCTCTTACCTCCTCCTACTGAATGCCTACTTCTCATGTGTTTTGAGTCTCTGATGCTGAGATCCTGTTGACTTTCAACATCTTCTATCTAACATCTATTATCCAATAATTTATTGTAACTGCTCCCTGATACTTACTCTTGGGGACAAAAAGGTATTTCTGACTTTATTATGGATGTGAAAGGACTTGGCAGGGCTAAATCGGGTGACAGCTGCTGTCTCGCAGGATAGAGGAATTTTCATGCTGGAAGAAGGAAAGGATAGAGGTAGTTGCATTGGGAGCACAGGAGCCCTAGACCTGTTTGGAGCAGCACAGCCCACTTGATGCGGTAAAGAATGACAGAGGCTTTCCTAATTACATAAAGTATGCCTAGTAAATATGTAGGTGAATCAACTATGGATTTTGATTGATTCTGCAGTAGACAGATACTGTTGCCTTTCTCCACATAGCATGAATGGCAACATGTAACCACCGTGACACCACCAGTTTGGCTACTGGGAAAATGAGGAATTGTATATGTGGGCACTAGATGTCAATTCTGCCAGTGGAGAATTGGAGTGGAAGGCATTTAAATTCGTTTGACAAGAATTTCCATGGGCACGCTTCAGAAAAAGCATTCTTTCCTGTACGATACCAGATACATTTGCTCTGTGCAACTAAGGCATGGAGCAACAGCTAATGCAGGTTTGCATACAGCACTACGGAATACATACATAACGGAGAACCATCCATTTCAAAATACAACAAGAAGAGAACAAAACTTGTTTCTTTGCAGTTACTCAATCGTATTTGTATGCTGCTACTAGTTTTTCTAGTCAAGAGGGTGCTGTTTCATACATGTTCACACTGCACTGTTCTGGAACTCGTTTTCTAGTGTCAGCTTGATCACAGCTCTTTAAAACATGAACGCAGCCAGGACGCTGAAGCACATCCAAGTTTAGCTAATGAAGACTGATTTGTTTAGCCATGAAATCTAAAGGAACGCAGGTATCCTTTAAGAATGATGTGGCTGCTTCCAGCAATACAGGAAGCAAAAAATCATGGATCTCTTTCAAAGAGGGATTTTCAATGGACAGGATACCCTTTTTTTTTTTTTTTTTCCCTTGTACCTGAACTGCGATGCAGGAGCACTGCCCAGGCAGGGGGTGGTGAAGAGCAGGAAGCAGAGGCAGCAGTCTGCCTTGCAGGATGCGCCTGGGGAAACTGCCTGCTGCTGGGCCTGTGCCTCAGGTGCACAAAAGCTCTTTGTCAAAAGCCGAAAGCACATCTCAGGTAGCGAGATCAATAAAATACACACGTATTTCTACAACGATATGTAAACATACTTTATTTCAAAGGTTCTAAAGACTCGTAACAAGCCACCACAGGTGGGGAACAGAAAAGGAAAGGAACAGCTCAGATTTAAAATACAGCGTGAGTATAGCCATTGCTACATCTACATCAGAATTCCTGCTGGGCAGAGGTGAGAAACAACTGTAAGAAGAAAAAAAAAAAAAAATCCCCCCCTGACCAGGCTCCCAAAGCCGGGGTGGGGTGGCTGTGGCACAGCACCCCTTTGCAGAGCGGCAGCGTGGGGGCAAAGCTGCCGGTCTTGGAAAGGTGACGCCCGTGAATTGATGCCTTCCTGCGGGGGCGGTGTGTGGGGAAATACCACCCCCCGAACCGAGGCTCGGGGCAGCCTCGGTGCCCCCGAGCATCACCCCGCGGAGCCTCGGTGGCGCAGGAGGCGACCGATCGGTCCGAGGAGTCGGGAGACCCGCCTCCAGCGGCCAACAAGAGCCAAAAGACGATCGATCACGTGCAAAACCTCCCTGTTTGGTGATGCGGCGGTTCCAAACGCACTCGTGCTGCTGCCCGAGCCCCGCCACCGCGGAGGCGCACCGCCGCACCCGGCCGGCGGCCCAGGGCCGGCCAGGCAACGTGCCGGGCGACCGCCTTCCAGACGAAGGTCTGGGCCCCGCATCGCCCCGGGGAACCGCCGGACCGGAGCCGGCTCCCGGCGCCTTGCCGCGGGCCGCAGCTGGACCCCGCCGGTCCCGGCCCGGCCCGCCCGGGCCGGGCCGGGTCCGCGCCGCCGGTGGTTCTCCGGCGCGGCCGGCGGCAGCTGCGGGCCTCGCGCCTGCCCGCCGACGGGCCCGCGCGCTCCCCCCCCCCCCCCCCCCCCCCCAGCAACGGCAAACGCGCGCTCCCGAGCGCGCGCCCCGTGACACCTCCCCCCACCTCACGGAGCGGCCCCGCCCACCGGCGCGCCGTCACCGACCGCCTTCCTCGCGCAATCCTTCCGCGCCCGGGCCTCTCGTTCCCGCACCGGCCGCCTTCCCCCTCCTCCTCCTCCTCCTCCTCTCCCCGCCGGCCTGCCCCGCCGCCCTCCCCGCACGTTTTCGGCGGCCGCAGGCGCGCCCCCTCCCCCGCGCCGGTCCCCGGGCGCTGCCGGGCCGGGGACTACTTTTTCTCCCCGCCCTCCCCCGGGCGTGCCCGGCGCAGGTGGCGGCGGCGGCGCCGTGGCCGGTCGCGCGGCGGCGATGGCGGCGGCGCCGAGGCAGCGCTAGCGCCAGCGCAGGGGGAGGGGAGCCGGAGCGCGGGCGCGGCGCCCGGCGGGGGGCGGGGGCGGCTCGCTCCCGCGCGCGGAGGAGAGGAGAGGAGAGGGGAGGGGGGGAGCGGTTGGCGGTGGGGGAGGGGCGGCGCTGACAGGGCTATGCCGAGCCGGGCCCTGCCCGCGCCAGGCGCTGCCTGAGCCCTAATCCCTGCCCGGGCAGCAACGGCCGCCGCCGCCAGCAGCGATTGTGCCGAGCGAGCGGGCGAGCGAGCGGGCGAGCGAGCGGCAGCCGCCGGGCCGGGGCCGCCATGGCCGAGCCCCCGGCCTCTTCCAACTCCGGCGGCGTGTCCCTGCCGCTCATTGAATCAGGTAAAACCGCCGGGGCGCGAGCGGCCGCGGGCCAGGGCGAGAGCCGCTGCCGGTGCCGCCGCCGCTCCCTGCCGCCATCTTCCTGCCCGTGATGATGAATTACAGTCACCCCGGGGGCTCCCCCCCCCCCCCCCCGCCCCGGCCAGCCCCCGGACTCATCCCCCGTCTCTCCCCGTGTCTCTTGCAGAGCTCTACTTCCTCATAGCCCGGTTCCTGACCACCGGGCCCTGCAGGAGAGCGCTGAAGGTGAGTAGAGGGGCTCCGCACACTCACCTGGGCGCACAGGCTCAGACCCCTCGGCCGTGGCTGCCGCAAGGAGGATTGAAGGGGAGGTGTGAACAGCCGGTCCCCCCGGTCCCCCTCCCCCTCCCGAGCCCTTTCGCGGCAGCGGCCGCGGCCGCTTGAGAAGCCGGAGGCTTGCTCATCCCTAACTCGGTATTTTTTTTTCCCTTTTCACTGCAGGTGCTGGTGCAGGAGCTGGAGCAGCACCAGGTCTGTGTGGGCTCTGATGAAATCATCTCTCTTGCTGTAGTCAAAAGTTTCCTTTACTTTACAAGTCATTCAGGTTTCTTCCACTCTACTGTCTCAACTTTTTCCCCTCGACACACATTGTTTTGGATGTGATCTATCCCTCCTTCCCCTTTAACCGCTCACTTTTTTTTTTTTTTCCCTTCCGTTTAGTTGCTTCCTAAAAGGTTGGACTGGCAAGGAAATGAGCATTATAGAAGTTATGAAGAATTGGTGAGACTTTCTTTTTTTCTTTCTCCATAAAAAACCCTTTCAATTAGGATGATAACTTTCATGTTAGACCCTTTACCTTTAAAAGTAGGCCCAAAGCTTTACCTTCCAGTTTCATTCCGGCTCTCTTAAGACATTGGAGTTATTTTGGAAAGGGCCTTTAATTTCTTTACATTAGACTAACAAAAACACAAGTGGTGTTTTAAATTGAGGATATTGTTTACATAGCAGAGGTGGAGCTTGGCGTTGTGCATTGGTACATGCCACTGCCTACATACAGGGAAGAACCAATCTGAAGCAAGGTTTCATTTCAGAGTTTCGTGAGCAAGTTTGTTAAGCACGTTTTGATTTGACGATATTTATTTTCTGGTTGGCTTCCTTCATCAGTCCCCTTCAACAGATTAGGAAATGAAATCGCTGTTCAGAAATCAAGGGTTGGCAGTTCTGGTGCCTACGAGTATGCTCTTTATCTCTGACTACTCACTGGTCATAGCTTTGTTTCCAAATATTAGAAAGATAGGAGTGATCTCTCAACAGCATGTACTTATGCCTTCTGTGGCAGATGTTGTTTGCTCTAAATGTTTTAACTTACATCTGTTTCAGAATGGAAAGCTGCCTTTCTCTTGGTGCTTTATTTTACTGCTTCTTAAATGGCAAAGTGTACTTGGCAATTGAATCTTGTGAAATGATGGCCTGGTGGTGCCTGCCCAGGGTGGTTTTATCTTGCTTTATTGTAGCTGATCTTGTTTTCTTTAATCAGATGTTTATTCTCACTTTTTTCCCCCCTAAGATTCAGGCATTCCAGGTTAATTGACTGATTTCTCCCTTACGGGTCAGTTTGTGTATTGTTATAGTTAAATCTCCTTGTCGTCCCTCTTGTGTATATTTGCATAGAGAAGGAATGAAATTTTGCTTAAAACATTTTCTTAATTATTTAAGTGCTGCTTAAAATGATACACGGGATTCCATTTCTTCTACTTGTCAGTGTGGTCAGGTGAGCAAATGAGGTTTTAAATTAATGCTTTAAGTCACTAAAAAGCCTAGTCTTGCTAAACAGGAATACTTTCAAGCTCTGACTTGAATTTAGCAAATGTGGATGTTTAAAAAGGATTGTTTGGGGTTTTTTTGTTAGTCGGTTGGTTTCTTTTTTTTTGACCCCAGTTCTTATGGCAAAAAGTGGTGGTCTTGGGAGATGTCATGTGTGGATTCTTCTGACTTCAGGGTTTTTTTAACTGTGTTTATTATGCATGTACGGTTGTCAGATTAATTCCTTAATATGTGCTACTTCTGCCTCTTTTTCCTACACAATTTAAAAGAAATCTCTACAGAGGGTAATAATATTTCAGAATATCCAGATCAATCTGTTGAAGGTTTTAGATTCTGCTTTTGAGGGACTTTGGGAACCTCTTGTTGTCCCACTGGTCTCACTTTGAATTTGCAGAGACCACAAACAAATGCAATCATGTGGTGCAGTTATTTCTTCTCCTCTTTGTTCGTGATGGAGTTGGAGCAAGACTTTAAAATAACTGCTCCTTCCAAAATGTGAGTAAAACTACTTAAAAAGGAAAGAACTGCAAGGTTTCGTATGCATGCTTCTATCGGGGATTGCATTTGGAATCAGGAATATACTTCCTGATGATGGCATGCAAACAGAATGGTTTATAATGCTTGACGTAACATATGCTGAGCTTTCTGTCCTGAATGTCATGGCTGGTACTGCTCTATACGAATTCAAGAGGCAAAATTTATAAAGAAATGACGAAAAAGTACATTTTTGCAATCTTTGGACTACCAGATATATTTCTCATAATCAACCTTAGGCATCTGATGAGCCAATTTGCTTGGATGTTATTTGGCTGTGTGGTAATGTTAACTATTTGACTGATATTACTGCCTCCCCCCCACCCAGGAATACAACCTATACCCTCTCAAGCTTTATACATTACTTGGATTTTTATTATTAAAACAAGTATTAAGTTGTGGCTTAAATCATATGTTCTCAATACTCAGTATGCATTCGGGCAACTTTTTGTTGAACAGATCTTACATGACAGCATGTGGTATTTTTATTCCCACTGTTCTGATGACGAGATCAGCCTTGTCAGGACTTCACTCGTGTATGTTCAGTTGGTAGGCTAAGGGAATAGCATCATAAGCGTGAGCTGGTTCTGCCTGCGTTCTGAGCTACGTGGGCAAGAGGCCACATACCTGTGTTGGTGTGGCCCTCTGCCTCTCCTGGGTGTATTGGCTGGGAATAGTCTGGCTGCTGAAGTAGCAGTGTGGCTTCTGGGTCTAACTGGTTTTATGTGGCCAGATCAGAGAGTGGAGTAGGCATGGGGCTGTTTGTGCCTGCTGATTCAGACTTCCCCAATAGTTGAAATTTGTGATTCTTATGGTCTGGTTTACTCGAGTCTGTGTAAACTCTACTTTGCATCTTTAACTTCTGCATTATTGTGATTGACTTTATAGTTAGATACGGATTTTTTTCACTGAACTGCCAGAAAGAAGAGAGGAAAAAAAAAATCAAAAACCACACACATCTGTTCTTGACTGAGACATCTGAGTGTGTGTGGGGGTGTATTTTTTTAGACTGTTATGTGTAGATAGTATGGGATCCTTCCTGAATGGACGGATGACTGTTTTGATCCTTTTGGTTTAGGGAAGAAGGGCAGTCTTATGCTGTGTAGTACTGGTTCTTCAAGGAAACTATTTCCAGAGAGATTATACTCAAACCTACTAGTTTGCAGTTTAGTGAACAAGTGCTGTGCGACTGAAGTACTAGTTGCATAAATTTTTGTGCTTGATTATGAAAAAATTCTCCCTGATCTTGAGTTGTGAAGGTTTGAATTTTATTTATTTTTAAGAAAAATAATTGGGTGAATTGGGCGAAGACACTCATTGTAGGGTGCCGCACAAACGGGTGCCACACATGTAAATATTGCAGGCTTTCAGTAGTAAAATACCGAGGTGCAGTAAGTAGTTTTACTGCAGTCATTTTTACTACAGCTCTCCCATTCTTGGAGAGTACTCACTGAATTTATGAGATCAGAGCTTAACAGAACTGATTCTGTTTTGCAAGTTGAACTTAAAAAATATTTAAACAATGTTTAATATACCTGTGGATACTGATGCTTTTAGATTCATCTGTTCTGGATGTACCATATATATTTTTAAACCTTAAATTTCTGTCAGGTGCTGTCCAACAAACACGTGGCTCCAGACCATTTGTTACAAATTTGCAAGCGTATTGGCCCTATACTGGATAAGGAGATACCACCCAGCATTTCGAGAGTGAATTCCTTACTTGGTGCAGGGAGACAGTCATTGTTACGTACAGCAAAAGGTATGGTTTGTTCATTATTTGAAATGACTATGATACGTTTTCGTAAGTGTATGGTGAAGACTTTTGGAATACTTAAAAGTGGTGAGCTTTCACCAAAATTGGCCCCCGCTTCTTCTGTACTGTGTTTAATGAGCCAAAACACTAGCAATCTGTGTATTAATGGTATAGATGTATACTGGTTGTCGTGAAGGGAAGGTTTTAAGTTGCATCACAAGAATTATTGTTACTCTGAGTGCTGAGGCTGCTGAACATGGCCAGTTTTCGGTGTTAATGCAATATAATGAATCATCAGGACACAGGTGCTACTTCTCTAACATCTCCTGACACTCCCAGTAGTATATTGGCCCGTGTTGGTTTTGAATGCGATAGCTGTTGTACTCTGTTCAGTGCAAATGTGAGACAGTAACACCAGTTTTCTCAAAAAACTTTCTCAAAATTTTTTCTCAAAAAAAATCTTTTCTTGGTTAATGCAAATGGCATCAAAATTAGTACTTGCGAATTCTGTATGTATGCAGGAAGAAAGTCCTTGCCCGTAACTTAAAGGGAATGGTTGGCAATGCATAATAAGCACATAGTTTATTTGATAGAGCAGTTTTTAGCTTTAGACTTATCTCTTTGAATGTTTCTGGGAGGGGGGGTGTTTATGTGTTTGTGTGAAGTTCTGTTGGGTAGCTAGATGCTATGAAGTGGGACTGGTTTATGGGATACTGTTGTGTTTTCAGTTATCTGTCCTAACTGCTTTAAAGGATGCACACTGAATGGCAGTGACTGTTCTATCCTCAAAATCAGGATTGCAATTACTTCAGCATGAGTGTGTCATAATAACTGCCAGTGTGGGAATTTTTTTAAGAATCGCAGAATTGTCAGGTTGGAAGGGACCTCTTGAGATCATCTAGTTAAATAATTTCATACTAATAAATATTCAATAAATATTAATAATTTATGAATAAGTATTCATGAAAATGTTAAAAATCTTAAATCTTTTGCACTGACAACTAGTAGGAAAATTCAGTTGAAAAGTTACTCTTGTTTTACATGAACTGCAGGGGCATCACCATTTAGGAGTAATTTCAAAGCTTGGTGGTTGGTTGTGTTGCGTTTTTTTCCTCCTTCTATTACTATATTAAATGGATTTTTCTCTCCTCTGACGCTACACTGTTCATGAAAAGTTTTGGGGCGTTTGGTGTTTCTAGTTTTTTAGTTTCAATTCGGTGTCTGAGACCACCTATAGGTACGTTCTTTACCATGTTTTGGAACTGCAGTTCTCTTGGCATTTTTAATATGTACTTATGACGAACTTCAACCAATTGGTTTTAAAGATTGCAGGAGCACTGTTTGGAAGGGCTCTGCATTTGCTGCTCTTCATAGAGGAAGACCTCCTGAAATTCCTGTGAACTATGGCACACCACCAAATCTTGGTAAGCTCTTTTCAACACTCATCCCTGCTGCTGTGAGCGTGTGATGTGTATCTTGATTCTGGCCTTGCTACAATGCTAATAATTGCACCTCAGAACTGGATCTGGAGGCTTATGTGAAGAAATTCATATGACTTCACTGGAGTTAGGAATTGGGTACAAAGGTCTGCCTGCAGCACGAGTGAGACAGTAGCCTCTAGATGACATCTTTTTCTTTTGTAAAGCCACTGTATTAATTAGATAAACCTACAGAAAATACAAATCATTCTCCTTTGGATAGAAGGACTCTTGTATGATTTAATGTATAGAAAGCCATGGGAAGATAAAGATAACATTTAGCACTTCTTATTTAGAGACTGAAGTTTTGATTAGAGCAAGTTTAATATACTGTCTTGGTTTTATACATAGGAAAAAATAGCAAATACAAAAAAAGTGACTTTATGCAATCTGAAAGTCGCTTCTGTTAAGTCCTTAAGTAGTATATTAATGGAAGTTAAATCATGGTTTAGAATAAACATGTTTTAAACATCAATATGTTCATTCTTTGATTTCTTTGTGTTCTAGTGGAAGTACATCGAGCAAAACAATTAACTGGATATGCAAAGTTCAGTACTTCATTTCCAGGAAGTATGTATCAGCATATCAAGATGCACAGACGGATTCTTGGCCATCTTTCTTCTGTATATTGTGTTGCATTCGATAGGACTGGACATAGAATATTTACTGTGAGTTGATGAAATAGATTCGAATCTGAATATAGTCCTAGATGGATGCAAGGAAAAGAACTTTGAAATGCATGTTATGCTAAAACTTCTGGAGGTGGTGTCAGTAGTGTTAAAATGTAGCCGATTAGCTCCATCGCGGTGCTTAAGTAGAACAATTTGATGTAACTAAAGGTCGGAAACATGTAAGAAATTGTTGTACTTAATATCTGGTCAGGTGTTGACATAGATGTAGGAGCTTTATTTCTGTCAGCCTAAGTAGTATACATAGTTTTAAATTGAAGTGTAATTTACCAAGCTGTGGAAAAACATAGTTAGGTTCTTTAAAGGAAACCTAGAACTCTTATTCTGAATGTCTTTGAAAATCCTTGCTGAGTGTAATAAATATTTATTTCTAGGGCTCGGATGACTGTTTGGTAAAGATTTGGTCAACTCATAACGGCAGGTTATTTGCCACGTTACGAGGACATTCAGCGGAGATTTCCGATATGGCTGTCAATTATGAAAACACTATGATTGCAGCTGGAAGCTGTGATAAAATGATCAGAGTGTGGTGTCTGAGAACTTGTGCACCAGTTGCGGTCCTCCATGGACATACAGGGTCAATTACCTCATTACAGGTATGGGTTTTTTTAAGTGTTTCTACATATTGAAGCACAAATAATGTAGATGGATTGTAAGAAGCAGCCAGTCCACGAAACTCAGTTTCACTTGACAGCGTGGTATGGAAAGTTTGAAGGTATTTTAATCAAATAGTAGAAAACAAGAAGTAATTTGGGCAAAAAAAAAAAAAGATGCTCTTTCACCTAATTTGAAAAGTTAAGAGTCTGCCTTAGTAGCAGGATTTAGATTGTTGGGACACCCTAAGATTAGCTAACTATCATATTGGTAAGAAATAACCAGTTTCCTTGGTTTCTTATTGAAATTGAGAAACATAGTTACATGAATGCTCTACACCAATAGAGCCTTCTATCTTTGTGTTAAAACTTCTTGAAAAGGAAGATTAATACCTCATTTTCAGTTTGTGGTGAAAAGTACTTTGTGGTTGCTGTTACTAGGTTACTTGCGAAGTATACATCTTACTGTTTCATGTCCAAGTGCAAGGAACTGATGTTCCGCTTCCCATGAAGGCTGGCACGTGAACAGCAAATAACTTTCACTGTGCCTATCACTGTGGTTTTCACATGACTGAAATTATGTGTGACTGCCTGTGGGAATATTAAAATCTGAACATTTAAACACTGATGTGAAAAACTAGTCAAAACCACAGGAGAAACCTGCTATTATAAAAAAAAAAAAAAAGAAAAAAAAAGAAAAAATAAAGTTCCTTACCTCCCTGAAATTCCTGTATATTTAACTGAAGATAATGACAGGAATCCTTCTTCACTTAAAAAAGATCACTACCTGTAATATTTGAGCTGTTGGAACCAAAGAGAATTTCTGGGAAATATCGTGTCCTCCTATTGTCTGTTACTGGAGATGTGATATGCTGGTTTATGTGGGTGAGTGTTCTGATCCAGTATGTGGATTCTTACAACTTCTGTGATATGGGTATTTGTCTTAATCTCAAAAATATGAGTTACTTCAAAAGTGCAAAGATGTTCAGTGTAATATGTTGTGTATTTAAATTTGAAGGCATTGTGATAACTTTGCGCTATTGGTAGTCCTTTGGATTCAGTCTTGTTTTGGCCTTTTTAATTCCTTATTTAACAGATAAACTAGTAGTTCATTATCCAGATTTGCTGTGTTTTCCAATGAGACAAACAGGCTTATGTTGAGGGGTGAAGAGTGGCTACCTGCCAGCTTGTGAAGTTCAGTACAAAAAATAATTTTGCAGTTTTCTCAGAAGTGCTGCCTCTGAGAGTAATCTTCATATTTGCAGAATTTCTGTGGCATTCATTGCAATTGTTTTGTTTCTCTGTTTTTTAATGGCAAAGTACTTACTCGTGGTGTTTCTTTTATTGTAGTATGGTGGATTTTTTTTTGTTTAAGCATTCTTAATACTATAATTGCAATACATACAATTTATATGGCCGTTTCCAACGGTGGTAGTAGTAATTAATGAACAATTTAATCAGCTTGTGTAACCTGTGTTCTGTAATGTGTTCTGAAGGGTAGCTCTGTGCATAGCAGTAAATCCATATCTTAAAGAAGTATGTGTGAGGACTTGTATAAATTCATATGTATTGCTGGGTTACACATACTCGGATTATCTGATAACTGATGCTCTGCTTAATTATAGAATTTAAAAAGTAAGCCTGTCTAGTGAAACATCCATCCTTTTTTTTTTTTTTCCAGTCTGCTCTGCTCATTACTTCATTCATCGAAAAAAATTTTTTGTCAATGATTGTGGTTAGTTAAGACTTGAAAAACAAAGCAGTGAATAGATTGGTTTTATATAATGCAATAATTGAAACATAGACCACAAACTTATTTTAAAGTACAGGAGACGTTATTTTGTAAACATTAAAAATGACAGTTATCAACAACTGCTTTACCAGTTTTATTTGAAAAATCCAAAGTAAATCAAGGTTTTACATTAATGTTCTTAGAAGTTTGTAAACAGTTTCTAAATATCTCTTTTTGTATGTGTCTGATTTTACTTTATTCTCTTTAGTTTAGTCCAATGGTGAAAGGCTCCATGCGATACATGGTCTCTACTGGTGCAGATGGAACTGTTTGCTTTTGGCAATGGGATACAGATTCCATGAAATTCAAGTATGTAAATGGGTTGCTGATTAACTCTATGCCATACTATGATTGATTAAAATAAGTCGAGTACTTTTAAATAGCTAAAAAGATTTGATTTTTTGTGATAATAAAAATGTTGTGGAAATAATCTATTATATAATTATTTTAAAGCACCATCACTAACTATATCCTTTACAAATTTATGTTATTCCGTTGTCCTGGGAGATTAGCTGGGAAATATATTAACTTTTTACTACACTGAAATTACAAATGTAGGACAACTAGAATTGCTGCAAATGTGAATATGGTGGAACAGTATAATAAAACTTTTTGTTTATGTTGAGTTTTCAACAGTCCTGTAGTTTTGGGATGTCTCTTACAGAACTTGCATGCAGAGTGTGTTCAGGATAGTTTTTAAATGTCCTATATGTGATTGCTGTTTATTTGAACAAAAAAAAATTATTACTGGAAAGAAGAGATCTGAGATGAGCAGTCTGTATCTAGTATTGTGTCATATAATGGTAGTTGGTATAAAATGATCCATTTTACATTAGAGCAGCTATTTTAAAAAAAAAAACCCAGTACTTCAGAAAGCGGAAGATTATTTTGGTTTTTAGTTCACACTTGTGATTTTAAGTTAGTAGAATTGCAGCCAAAACTATCAAAGGCATAGTTTCATCTGAAGAATCTTTTAGGGCTGTAAGTTATAGGAGAAGAGTGTTTAAACTGTATCATTAATTGTTCTTCTAAAACTAGTTTAGAAGACTGTATGAGGTATAAACATCATTTAAAGTAGTTTAAGCATGGACTTAAATTGGTTTAAGCATTGGTAGGTCTCAGGAGCATTCTTGGAATTTGAGTCTCTGTACTGTGTATCAAACAAATATGAGAAATATACTGAAGGTCTCAACATTTCCTTTGATAAACAGAAAAGTAGTACAATAATGAGTAGAAACCTATAATGCTTGTAAGTGGCACAGTTTGCTGGATTTCTCCTTGGTGTAGTTCTTAGTAGCTACTTGCTGTGAGATTATAGCATGTCAGCTGGAAGAGTGTGTACATGACTTGCAGAACAGGAAACCAGTCTTTTAAATCACCGTGTGCACAGTGTTGCAAAACTTTTACATGAAATTTTATGATTTTGCACAGCATTCTGCAGTAATGGTATTTGGTGGGCCTTACTTCATGTACTGTTGGTGGTTTGTAATGTGAGGGCAAGAGTTCAGTATTTTGTGGATATGTTATGGAGGGGGTAAATTGTACTTACTGAAGGATGAGAGAGAATAAACATTCTTTGGCATGTCATGTTATCCTTGCTAGGTAATAGCATCTTGCAGAAAAAGCCATAAGCTGTGTGAGCTTCAAATATCATTTGTGTATGTGTGTACAGTAATTTTGAAAAGTAAACCTTATTGCTCATCCTCCTGCACAAGATTTACAGATGTTACTGTATGTATTTAAGAAGTACCTGTTATGTAGATGTTTGAAGAAACATACCTTCATGTTTTGAAATGTTGATAAAAGCCAAGTTTTGTGTGGCATGTCCTGTTTCAAGCATCTTTTCTTTTTAAGCAATCGGCCAGTGAAATTCACAGAGAAACCTAGACCAGGCGTTCAGATGCTTTGTTCTTCATTCAGTGTAGGTAAGTCACGTACAGATTGAGTTTAGCATTGTGATATCTCTTCTTTCCTCGTAAGTAGTTATTACAATACTCTGGTTGTAACAGCTTTAAAATATACAAAACCAGCAGCTGTGTAGTAAGTAATTGTATGTTAGCCTATGACATAATTAAATAATGTGACTTGCCTTAGCTAACAGTGAAAGGCAGTTGAACTAAGTGATACTATTTTCCTTTTGCGGTTGGTGATTTTACATAAGTAAAAGTCACCTGATGCTTCTTTACTTTTTATCCATCTTTACTGGATTTTTATTTTTGTTTAATCCCTTAGTATAATGTCAGGGATTTGCAAAATTAGTTCTCTAAGATACCACAGTCAACAGCAGTGGAAGTGGTCACTGTCAGTAGTAGGAGGTCCTGATTCTGTGTCGGTTGTATGCAGGGATAGTCATAAAGATCCCTTCTTTCTTAAGAATCCACCAATGTATCTATAAATGTGCTTCACTCCTGGCTTGTAGTCTTCTTTCATTCTAATCATGTGGGTGACTTGTGGGAAGGCTTACTGGTACCAGACAGCATGAACATTAGAAGAAACTTGAGAATTTTAGAAATAAAATACAAATCAAAGTGTAGCTTGTTAATGTTGTCAGGATATAGCCCTCAATTGTGTTTGGGTTTGGGTTTTTTTGAGGCTTGCTTTGTTCGGGGTATTTTTGACAGCACTTACAGGTGCCCAGAGACAGATCTTACTATTGATGCCACCACAGTTAAATACTGTTGTACTTATACTGGTTTACTTATGCTTCTACCCAGTTTTGAAGCAATTCGCATGCCACAAATGAGACATACGCTACAGTGAAAGTGTCATCTAGATAATTCTGATGATGACTAGCCGTATTGCCCATAGTTGAAGGCTTCTGTGCGCAATCAGTGGTGTTAGATGTTTCAGCATTCCCCTAGTTATATGTTTTAAAATCTTTGTAATACTGAGTAAGACTATTTATTTTCACTATGGCTGAGAGAGCTTGCTGGGACAAGACGGTTATTTCCTTCCACATCTGTATGTCAGTGGAAGAGCATTAAAAATGACAGTCTTCAGTTTTTTGGTTTTTGGGGTTTTTTTTGTAAACAAGACATCTGAGAAATGTTGGTGATCTGTTTTAATTTCTTATATATTAGCTTAATTATTGCTTCATTTTTACAGGTGGTATGTTTTTAGCAACTGGCAGCACTGACCATGTCATCAGGATGTATTTTTTTGGCTCTGAAACACCTGAGAAAATAGCTGAATTGGAAAGTCATGCTGTAAGTAAGATTGTTAAATCTAATAATTAGTTGCTTCAAGCAGTATTGAAGTTGCAAGTTAATGTTGTTAGCAGGTGTCATAGTTTAACCCTAGCCAGCAATTAAGCACCACACAGCCTCTCAGTCACTCCCCCCTCAGTGAGATGGGGGAGAGAATCAGCAGAGTAAAAATGAGAAAACTTCTGAGTTGAGATAAAGACAGTTTAACAGGTAAACCAAAAGCCGTGCACGCAAGCAAAGCAAGGAATTCATTCACTACTTCCCATTGGCAGGCAGGTGTTCAGCTATCTGCAGGAAAGCAGGGCTCCATCACATGTAACGGTTACCTGGGGAGACAAAACACCATCACTCTGAATGTCACCCACCTTCCTTCTTCCTCTCCCAGCCTTATATGCTGAGTGTGACATCCTATGGTCTGGAATATCCCTTTGGTCAGTTGGGGTCAGCTGTCCCAGCTGTGTCCCCTCCCAACTTTTTGGGCCCCCCCAGCCTACTTGTTGGTGGGATGGTGTGAGGAGCAGAAGAGGCCTTGACTCTGTGTAAGCACTGCTCAGCAGTAACGAAAGCATCCCTGTGTTATCAACACTGTTTTCAGCACAAATCTGAAACATAGCCCCATGCTAGCTACTATGAAGAAAATTAACTCTATCCCAGCCAAAACCAGCACAGTGGGTTTGTAGCAATGTTCTTTTATTGAATATTTTTAGAACTTAGGCAGAATTTCAGCCAGTCATCTCCATGTGACTTGACCATTTTAAAGGCTGGAATGTTTCAAGATGATATGTAGAATTTTATCTTTTCAAGTGGATGTCATAGATTTCTCTAATTTTAAAACATGTAGTTTGCTCAGTTGCTTCCCTCTGATGCAAGTGTGCCTAGCCACCCACATACTATATGCTGTATACAGAAAGTAGATAGGCTGAGAATGTGGATTTTGTTACTCAAGTTATTTAGCATTTGACACCTTCTGTGTTAAATCTTTAAATGGGGTTTAGTTTCCAGAATTTTACTTCTGTTCATCTTGACCTTTATTCATGTCTTCAGTGGCTGTGCAAGCTACTTTATACTTCCTTAGTAATAAGCTTGCTGGTTTAGCTTTGTTTCCCCATGTGCTTTATGTAACAGTGCTGTCTGTCTTTACTTGCTTTCTCGATATAACTGATGCCTGTTAGGAAAAGAACTTCATAGATAAAATACTCTCATTTTGATGCACAAAGAATCTGTAGTTTTGCTGTAGAGAATTTAGATTTAGTTGAACCTTCAAAGCTCTTTCAAGGGCAGCTCTTAAAATACTTATCTTCATTATGTTTTCTCTTAACATGTTTTCTCTAATACTGAATCTGACTTTAACCATTTGTGTTATAGTGATAAGGCTTGATCAATATGTATTTTGTATGTAGAGAGGACTTTCAGCTCTGAAGATAAACTGATCTGAGTGTGCTATCTACTTTTCCTGTAGTTTTTATTGTGATAAAAATTAATTACTAATTGTATATTTCTTTAAGGAACGTGTAAGTAGGAGTGGGAACAACAGATTCCTCTCGATTGTAGTTGGCTTAGGAAATTGGAAATATATATGCATATATGAGTTAATTGGCTGCCAAGTTATTAATGGACAGTTATTTCATCTGTCAATCCTTCATATTTAATTGGGACATTTTTTAAAAAACTTGGATTTTAAATGCATTAATGGTTAGTGAATTCTGGTAAGTATTTGTTGAACTTGGTTCACCTTGCGGTTAAAACTGTTGGAAGTTATACAATATGCAGTATTTTCATTGTTTCAGTTTTTACTAAGCTCAGATTTGTCAAAACCGTATTTCCTGTTTAAAAATATAATTTCTAATAAACTGTGCTTTTTCTTACAGGACAAAGTTGACAGCATTCAGTTTTCTAACAGTGGTGATAGGTATGTTGAAAGATGCTCAAATGTGAAAAAACAATACATTATTTTGGAATTAAGAATGTATTATGGTTCTCACCTGGAGGTTTCAAGTAAGAAAATTCTACTTACTTAGAACTCAAAGGAGAAATTTGGACTAATCCAGGAGAGCATAGTTAAGTTTCAGCTGTCTCAGCTTTCAGTTAATCTTTGTTAGACAATGTCTTTAGACTAGCTGGGTTTTTATTTACCTGGAGGAAATGTTACCACTTTTTAACATACCCAATGTATTCATGGCTTCATAAGTGTCCTCTTCCCCCTCCTTTCGTTTCAGTTTCAGGAATTACTGGATCAAAATAAGAAATGGGAAAATGCAATGCAAAGGGTCTAAAATAAGTTTTAATAATTTTCTTTTTTTTCTAGCCTACTATTATTTTTGTAAGGAAATGGAGTTAACAGACTTTGACAGCTGATTTGGGGGTGGGTGGGCGTTGTGTAAATTCCATTCGTAAAACTTCAGCCATGCTTTCAGTACAGAATGGAGTCAAAATTGATGTCTGATTGGCCTGTCACTAATGAAGATGTGGATTTCAGCCTTCAGGGTAGACTTATATCTGCAACTATAAGTTGCAGCTTTATTTTTATTGTTTTTTTTCTCTTCTTGAAAGCCAGATAACTGTAGCCAAGAACGATAATAATCTACATTCAGTTTGGAAGTTGTACTTGTCTTCCTTTTAAATGTGTTTTTCTGCAATTATACTTGTCTTTGGGGCCATCATATTGCACTGGTCTGTCCATGTTGCCTGCATGGATTACTTTTCAAGGCAGTAACCAAAAAAAAAAAAAAAACCAAGGCAAAACTTCTGCTGTTTTGCTTGGTGACACTTTCTGTAGAAGACATTTAAGATTTATAATTATTACTAAAATTAATCACAGCAAATTAGAGCACAGTCATGATATACCTAGCACGCAAACTTTTTCTGGGGGGGGGTATGTCAACTGTCTTTCTCAGTGTTGTGATTCTTGGACTAGGGAGACCATCTTTGGATGTCTTGCAATGTTTCAGTTCCTCTCTTCAGCAATATCCATTCTGCTGCATTGATAGTTCAGCAGTTCATGAATGGAAGCCTGAACTGCCGTGGTTTACACACCTTGGTATCTTAAACCACTGGTGGTCTTCACTTTTATGCACAGTTGTGGGTGGGAACATCTCAGGTTTTGCTGTGCTGATCTGTTCTTGCCTCTACTTCAGTATTTGATACTCTACAATTTCAGAATGGTTTACTTAAAATACTTCATTAAAGTATTGTAATTGAGAAGGAGTCGAGGATGAAGTTGTGAATTGAGTTTAACGTTGGAACTTGCTTCTCTGTTCTACATGTTTTGACAACTTTATTCAGTTTTTCGGTTCAGAAAAACTCTCTTTCCTGGGCTTCTGGAAAGAAAGTTAATGGACAGGTAACTGTAAAGAATTCTCTTGCACACAAATTGAAGACTTCACTTTTACCAGTCTTTCATTGTAATATTTTAAATTGCAGTGGTGTGTAACTCTGAACATACTTTAAAGCAAGTTCTTCTGAGGATGAATTCATTATCTTTTAAAACTTCTTCAAGGTTCATAAGTGGCAGTAGAGATGGAACAGCTCGAATCTGGCATTTTGAGCAAGCAGAATGGAGGAGTATTTTGCTGGATATGTCCGATCGATTACCAGGGTAGGTGAAGTCTTGTCTTTTTTTTTTATCTGTTGTGTAAAGTCAGAAAGTTTTGAATAATTCCTCAAGCACACTTACAGTCAAACTAGAGCAAGCCTTAGCAATGTTATGATCAAGTGGTGTGGTCTTCAGGGGGGTAAAATGAGTGTTCTGGTGATGTAATAACTTGCTAAATTTTAGTCTGTGCTTGAATAAATGCATGAGTATTTATATAGCTTTCAAATGTACACTGTGCCAAATTAATTACTTTTCCTTAACAAGGAAAAAGTTAACAGAAAGTACAATAGATCTTCTCTATCAGGATTTCAGTCAAGACACCTGACATGTCACAGGAGAAACATTTTTAGATTAGTAAAAATAAGGTAGATGATGACCTCTTTCCAGGAGAGGTCATGACAGGTAATAGGTGGCTTTCATCAAGAACTGATCTTGCTGACTATTTTCATTGATTCTTTTGTATTATTAAAAAGTGTATTAATGAAATATGCTGGTGGCACGCAGTTGGAATAGTGTCATTACTAATGAAGATCACGATACTACATGGCACTGCATAAACCTGAAGAGTGGATGATTTACAGTAGTAAAGAATGCTCAGTCAACTTTTGTAGACATAAGCAGAAATGAATTTGTAGGTGATTAAATGAGGGGGGGAACAAACACAAAACCCAAATCTTGGGTATACTAGTTGATTGAAGGGTGATTGCAAGCTCTTCTTGTGATGCAGCCATAAAAAAAAAAAAAAGTGGTTTTACTAAGGTGGATGTATTAATATTTGAGATTTGACTGTGGCATCTTTCTTGGTTAATATATACACCTGTAGTTGTATATAATTGAGAGAGGGCCTTTGTAAGAAAGGGTACTAGTTGACGTGGAATATAGATAATACTGTGTGAAGGTATGTTTCAAAGAAAGCTTGTATGTTCAGTTGACTAAGATGCTGAGGGGGGTGTTACAGTATCCTATAAATGTATTTTGGGGAGAGAAATGAGGAAATAGTATTTTGAATTAACCTCAATCTATCTTTAATGTATTTATGTTGGGAATCAGAAAAAAATGCTTAGTTAACATAGAGGTTAGCTTCTGAAACAGAGTTAGTTGGAAAGCTCTTGACTGTAAAAGTCCAAATTTTTAAAGGAATTATGTTAGGACTCTTAATTGTAGAAGAGACAAGACTCCATGAAAAAGGAAAGCCTTTTTGCCTTGCATCTCAAACGGGAAAGAGGTTGTCATGTCCAATGAAATAAGTATGCTAGAAATCCAGATTTGCTTTATAGTTGATTTCTCCAAAAAGAGTGAAGTTTATGGACAAAAGTTTTGAAACAAATTTAATTCTTAACTTCCCTTCCCTTGTCTGATTATTAACATGGGAAAACAGGTTATTTTTCTGTATTTTGAGATTGAAATGGGCTAATGAAAAATATCTCATGCCTGGTCAACTCTTTAAAATAGTGACACATGTTCAGAAGAAGACAAATTTATGAAGCCTAAAGTAACCATGATAGCTTGGAACCAAAATGATAACTATGTTGTTACGGCTGTGAATAATCATCTGCTCAAAGTTTGGAATTCTTGTACAGGGCAACTGCTTCACGACTTGGTGGTATGTAATTTTACTTGCCTTTTTGAAGTAGATGGTCTTCCTAGAATTGCAGTGACATGTGCATGCTGAGTTCATAATTCGATCTGATTTGTTTTGAAAGCTTTATATGAATGGTAAAGCAAGTGTAGCACTTCTTCGATTTTTTTTTTTTTTTTTAACCAAAACTAGCTGCTCCTCCTGCATTTGAACAATCCTTTTCCTAGCTGCTGTGTTGAACTTGCCTGTCCTGTGGAGTAAGTAAAAGCTTTTGTGCAGTAACATATTTGCCCATTGAATAGTTCACTGTCCTTTGGCAAAACCTCCATATTTCTAGAGTTCTTGCTTGAATCTAGAAAATTATTAAATTTAGAATGATAAAGCCTTTCTGGCTGCATGGGGGTTTACCCTACTTATGTGCCATAGGTAGCAGTCCAGATAGATACACTGTGGAATTTGTAAAAGTCCATATATTTTTGGAGGCTGCTTGTAGGGGTCTAATTTTCCAAAAATCTGAGTGTGAGGACAGGATAGTACAGTGCTTTAGGCTTTACTGTAGATATAATATTGATGTGGATTTATGTCATCTTGTTCTCGTGATGTGCAATTGTAAATTCTAGGGGCATGCAGATGAAGTGTTTGTCTTGGAGACCCATCCTTTTGATTCCAGGATAATGTTGTCTGCGGGTCATGATGGCAACATCTTTATATGGGACATTACCAAAGGCACAAAAACAAAGCATTATTTTAACATGGTAAGACATTTTTTAAGCTCCACGTTTTCTCTACACACAACAGTGTGTTCACATACTAGTTTAAGGAATTGTCACCAACACGCACACCCCCTGCGCGTTTTGGGAAAAAACCAAACAAAAACCCCCTCAAAACAAAACAGAAAACAAACAACCAAAACCCACCAAAAAAACCCAAACCAACAAAATTTATGAGTTAGTTTTTTTTCTCCAGAGCTTTTACCTTTGAATTTCTTGGTTATTGTAACTATAGGTGCAAAGTGACCAGGAGCCAGTTTTAACAGTTTAACGTGGCAGAAAAGGAGGGCCAGGATTGCCTCCCTTGTCTGCTCCCAGCTGCTCGCTTCCATTTTCTACCTTGAATCAGCTGCATCTCACTGGACCTTTTACTAAGCTGAGTCAGTTCACTGATCTTCTGCAAAAGTATTCCCCAATTACTGCTACTTTCCTGTAGGGCTTCCGAGTTGAATTTGGTCAGGGAGGTCTTGATAAGCTTCTGAGACAAGGAAAATGAATTGTGAGAATTTGCAGTTGGGTGTGAGGTATGTGAGGTATGGGGGAACAGAGCAGGACTTTGCTTTCATCATAGTCTGTGGCTGAGCTCTTCAGACTTTACCTGTTGATCAGGAATTCTCGGTCTATGAGGTGTTGTGAATAGTTGACAGCAGGGCTTTTCCACACTTTGTTAACAAAGTTCTTTTTGCACCTCATTCATACTAACCATTTTCCTTAATTGAGATGAGGTGCTATCTAAAAGACTGAAAGGTCCTGTTTTAGACCATCATTTCAAGAGTCTTATGGACAAATATTTGTATTCTCAACTGTCTTCATGACAATAATATTACCATAAGCATTAGTGGATTGGCACAGTTCTTAGGAGCTCCCATGACATTTGTTCCATTTGACAGCTCATGATTAACGCTTCAAAATAGATTATTTTTTCTGAGACTTAAGTTATGATCCAGTGTTCATATTAATTTTTTTGGTCTTGTTTTTCTCATTAGTCAATAGTGAAGTGATTTTTTTTGTTCTTTAGCTTTAAGATTCCCTGTGCTTTTCTTGAAAGTGGTTTAACAAAATCAGTATATATTAGCTGCAGTTTACTTTTAAGCAGTATACTAACAGCTAAAAAGCCTCAAAAAGTTTGTTGGGGTTTTTTTTGTTGTTGTTCTGAGCAGTAAGTTTCCATACCCTTTAGTGCATCTTTTAAAACTGTATGATTCAGGACTTAAATTCACATGTCAAGGGGAAAAGGAATAAACTGAAGTAATGAGATTATTTGTGCTTTAATGGAGGTATTTAAGAGGTGAATAACTGCTTTTGATAGAGTAATTAATTTTTGATGCTGCATTATTGTTTGCTCAAAAAAACCTGGTCAAATAGTCTTGAATTTGTTTCTTTCAATCTAGATTGAAGGCCAAGGACACGGTGCTGTTTTTGACTGTAAATTTTCACCAGATGGGCAGCATTTTGCATGTACAGATTCTCATGGGCATCTATTGATATTTGGTTTTGGCTGTAGCAGGTCTTATGAAAAGGTAAGTTCAGCTTTTTATTGGAACTGTTTATTCAAGCTTCTAACTGAAATTAGATGCGTTACATTCATTCCTCTAAAACATTATATGTAAAATGAGTTTTGTATGGGTATGGGATCTAAATATAGCGGATTTCATGATGTCTTTGAGTGCTCTTGTTTATGTGGTCCTGGCATAGCAGAAATAACCGGTGTCTTAACATTCCCTTGGGAGTAGCTCCCAAGAACTCTTCTGGAATACATTTTCATCTTCCAGCCAGCTAATGTGCATGTTAACTCTTCAACCTCAAAATTACTTTTATTTCTAATTTCTGAAAATAGCTTAATGTTTAAAGATTGGAATATAGCACAAAGTTCACTGCACTACTACCTAATTAACAAAAAAGCAAACTGTTTGTTATGTTAAGAATAATTTGCTGGTTTATTTCAATTATTAGAACTTGCAGTCCTTTAGGCCTTTTCTTATTCAACCCAAATTCACTGTAGTAGTTTGATTAAAATAAGCAAAAGTAAATATTCATCCAACACTGTGGTTTTTCAAATGTTAGAAAAGAGCGCATGGGATAAATGTTTTGCTTTTTTGAATCTATCAGGCTGTTTCCTTTTGGTTTTGATAAATACATGTGTTTCTGTTTTTTTGAAATAGGTCTCAAAAGTGCAGTTCTGGCCTATGGTTTTCTTCACTTCCCCCTCAATTTTTTTAAAGTTGTAGTGGTAATTCCACGTTTGTCATTTTAAAGAATTATTTTTTTCTTGCTCCGCATTCTTAGTTGAAATTTAAACTTACTCTCTTCATCTTGCTCATCATTGCTAGGAGCAAAGATTTTGACTGTGATGTAACACTTGAGTAACCGTTTTCCTTCAGCTGCATGGATTTAATAGACTGTTTCAGTTGCAGAAAAAATTTCTGGTGGACGTTGCATGATTAAGAAAGAATTTTACTTTGAGAACTTATGTTGAACTTCAGACAATGAATTCATTGCATGGAAACCAAGGAAACTTTTTTTTAATTGTGTGGAAAAAAAGTAGAGTGAGATGTAAAATATTTTTAATTTTAAGTGTAAAGCAGTGCTTCTGCTTTAAGTTACCTCAGTTTATTGTTTTATAAAAGCATTTTGTTGCCTGCAAAAGCACTATCAAAAATGAGAGTACTGCAACACCCATAAAGGTTAATTGTACCTATGCATAACTCTTCTTATTGGAAACTTACCCTTTATTTTACATTTAACGAGATTTTAGATATTTTAGTGTCTCTTGTTCTTCTCTATTCTTTAGCATATTTTTTTTCAAATTGCTAACATAAAAACTTCATTTCTTTCTAGATTCCTGATCAGATGTTCTTCCACACTGACTATCGGCCACTTATTCGAGACTCTAACAATTATGTCCTAGATGAGCAGACTCAACAGGCTCCTCATCTTATGCCCCCTCCCTTCTTAGTAGATGTGGATGGAAACCCTCATCCAACAAAATATCAAAGATTGGTGCCAGGAAGAGAGAATTGTGCAGATGAACATTTGATTCCTCAACTTGGATATGTAGCAACAAGTAAGAACAGTATCACTAAAGATCTACACCCAGAAGTTAGAGTTACTGTAGTAATCCTGAATGGGAACAGAGTAGATGTGACAGAGGTGATTTAAAAATGCCTTAGTTTTCTCACAAGCTAACTATCATCTATTTATGTTCACTAAAGATGCTGAAAGGTCCCACAGCGAATATGATTTTAAACAAGGAAAGAAAAATTATCAGTTGTTCAAATGGATGTCTTAATTCTTTTCTTTTCTGTGGGTCCTGACATGCACAAACTGTGTTTGAGCTGTAGACTCCATAAATGTCTCATTCGGAATAAGCAATTGGAATAATTTCAAGAATGGTTTTCATTCTGTTTAGTGGTAGAACATGTCTCACTGTGATGTGAACAATGAGAATAAATCATTTTCCTATAGTCAGTTAACTGAACCCATTCATTTTATTTGTATTACACTTGCAAGGTGATGGAGAAGTGGTTGAACAAGTTATAGGCCAACAGACGGTTGATCAGGATGAACAAGGCTTAGAGCCCAGCATTCTCGATGGCATGATTAGACAATTACAACTACAACAAGATCAAAGAACTGGAGCCGATCAAGAATCTGCTTCAAGTGGTCCACAAAATGGGGAAGGAACACCTAGAAGAGGTTAGTACTTGCTGATAAATTCTTAGATAATTGTTCTATCTCCATTTTTATTACACTGTGTGAAATATTTCAAACAGGTTTTAACTTTAATGTTGTTTTGGGGACTAAGATTCTCTTAACATAGTGATATCTGGTTAAGATCTTTTTATTCATTAAAACACTGCTACTCCTGTGATTAAATTACAAAACAAAGCCTTTTGCTTTTCCTTTTAAAGAGCATTAATTGTTTTTCTTGTAGAGTGCTACATACTTAGTAATATTTGTAGAGTACTCAAATAACATTTATAGGAGCTACGTTTATTCTCCACTAAAGTTTGCAAAATAAGTATTTTACCATTATTCAAACTGGGTTCCCCTCTCCCTTCTTTACAGATTTAAACCAGACGCTCTTCTGATCTGTGTCCTTGTAGTTTTAATTATGTAAGCTCAGCTCCAGGAAAAGTGTTTTTTAGAACCCCACTAGCCTCAGAGCTGCCTGAAATAGTTCAGAAAAACACCTCTGTCACATTATACTTCCTTTCACTGTATTAAAATAGTAGTAAAAATAACTATTTTAAAAGTATATGTGTAATCTCACTGTATTTTTTACAGGACAGATAATTTCCTGAAGGTGATAACTAGTCATATACTTACAATCATGGAGCTAAAAATACATAAATTGTTAATTTTTTATCTTATAGTAAGAAGAAACAAGGTTCCAATTCTGTGTCATCTGGAAAAAATGTTTTTGTTTGTACATTTTAGCTTTTAGAAGACCAAGTTTCGACATCCAATCTCCTCCTAATATTGGTCTGCGACGTAGTGGGCAAGTTGAAGGTGTGCGTCAGATGCATCAGAATGCTCCACGAAGTCAGATGGCTACTGAGCGGGACCTTCAGGCTTGGAGAAGAAGAGTTGTTGTACCAGAAATACCACCAAGCTTACTCAGGTCTGTAGACAGCTTACTGGGCTGCAGATATGACTAGAGAGAACAAATCATGTTGTTTTTTCTGAATCTATTAGACCTAAGCTAAGATAGCTATGTGGTACAAATTGAACTAGTTCAGTGTTATGGTCAGCTGTGCTTAAAAACTTTTAATTGTAAAGTCCATTCAACTAAAATAAATGGAAGTTTCTCTAGTTTAATAGAGAATGATTCTCCCATATTTCAGTATTTTAAGTCATCTTAAAGGACAGCTAGATTACCTAGATTCTTGTTTTTTCCAAAATAAAGGGACGTAGGTTAAATTCATTTACATGAAAGAGTTTGGAGAGATTGTGCTTTTGTGAGACTTTGTGGGGATGATGTGTTACGACCAGAAGCAGCACTGAGCACTTGAAATGCTAAAACAGTTAGCTGCTTTCAAAAGTACTATCAGTATGCATCTGTGAAAAGGAAAATGAGTATCAGTAGTTCGGTATTCCTTTTTACTGGTACAGCTATATGTGCTGCCACATCTCTGAAGTTTTTAAAAAGCTTTCCTGGTGTTGTGAGGTGGAATGATAGCAAAGGGGAAAATGTGGATTAAAAATGAGGTTGAGAAAGTTTATTATATTCTGATATTTGCAAAGACAACTTTCTTAATAACTGTCTTCCTTACGGTGTCTGGAAATGAGAGGACATCTGTTTTAGGTGTTTGAGCAATAATAATGTCTGAAATTAATAATGTAATGGAATTAGGTGTTAGGGTTTTTTAGATGGATCCTTTAAAGAGAAGGGATCATTTAACTTTTCAGCATTGTCAAAACAGATGCAGAATTAGATTGTCATTACTTTCTTGTAGGAAGCAGGAAGAATATCGAATTGCAAAAGGGGAAGAAGAGAGAGAGCTTTATGCAACAGAGAAGAAAAAGTCATTCGAGTCATTGGAAAAGGTATGCAGCAGTTTCTATGAAAATGGGCATTCTGTGTCCAGGGACAAGTCATGGTTTAAAAAATGAAAGCAGTCATTTCTGAAGGTATGATCTTCAAAGATTCCTGCTGATTCAGCTTCCGCTTATCGCAGGACAAGGTTTGGTTTATTTCTATGAATAACTAGAATTCTTTTTTCTTTCAGTCTTGCCTCCTTTCATCTAAAGTATTTGGTAATAATTTTAAAGGCAGACTTGATTTTAGGCCATTGTGGTTTTACTGCAGTTAGAGTTTCAAAGATGGTTGTTGCAAGTCCATGCTAAAGCATCGAGGTGCAAGTGAGAATGTTCAAGGTCCTATATTTGAAGAATTGTAGACTATATTGCTATTCCCTTGTCATTTTAATTTAGATGACAGTGTTTTGTGTATGGGGCAACTTTTTCAGACTTACCCTGTTTTGAATGATTTTTTCACTATCTATTTTTTGGAAAAGATCAGTAAGAAGGAAGAATTGGTTATTGTACTGTTTTTATAAGATAGTGGTCTGTTTTGCTGTGTCTTGCAGTACAAAACAATTTGACACAAGAATTCTACTGCATGATCCCCTTAACTGAGGGGAGTTGAGGATTTCTGGTCCTCTCAGAATTGCACTTCGTAGGCAGTTAATGTCTTGATTCTGTAAATATATTTATCAGGGAATGTGAATGGACCTGTCACAGTAGTTTACAAGGAGAATTTCTTAGAACAACTACTAAATCTTAAATTGGGAACAGCAAATTTAAAACTGTTTATGTACAGGAAAATTATTTCTTGTGAAAAGGAGTTTTGAAGTGATCAGGCTGTGATGTGATGAGGCCATTTCAGTTTTTATGTTCAGCAGTGCTTTTAGCCACCCTTTCACCCCCATAAAAGCTTGCCACATACATGCTTTTATGTAACTTCTTTTTTTCCACTTCCTGTATAAATTAGAGTGACTCTGAGTCTTCATTAATACAATCTAAGCGTAGACTGCATAGACGGAAATATCCCAATTACCGAACACGGAATAACATTGAACAACTGGAGTCTTCTGATGAGGAAAGAGATAACTGCTTTGGCTTGATAGAGCAGGTAAGTTCTCTTCTGAGTTCTGTATTTTGAAGCTGAGTTCCTCAATAAGTGAAGTTTCATGTAAATGTGCTTGTTCTCTCTTCAAACAAGCAAACAAACAAAAAACCTGCTCTTTTACCGGGGAAAGTATTTCTGTAAGCATAGTTATTGTCAGCACTTCTGTGGTGGGTTGACCTTGGCTGGACACCAGGTGCCCACAAAAGCCGCTCTATCACTCCCCTCGTCAGCTGGACAGGGGAGAGAAAATACAACGAAAGGCTCCTGGGTTGAGATAAGGACAGGGAGATCAGTCAGCAGTTACCGTCATGGGCAAACCAGGCTCAACTTGGGGGAAAGTAACTTAATTTATTACCAATCAAACCAGAGTAGGGTAATGAGAAATAAAACCAAATCTTAAGACACCTTCCCCCTGCCCCTCCCTTCTTTCCAAGCACAGCTTCACTCCCAAATTCTCTACCTCCTCCCCTCCAGCAGTGCAGGGGATGGGGCTTGGGGTCAGCTTGCCACACGTTGTCTCTGCCACTCCTTCCTCCTCAGGGGGAGGACTCCTCACTCTTCCCCTGCTCCAGTGTGGGGTCCCTCCCGTGGGAGACAGTCCTCCATGAACTTCTCCAATCTGGGTCCTTCCCATGGGCTGCAGTTCTTCACAAACTGCTCCAGCGTGGGTCCCTTCCATAAGGTGCAGTCCTTCAGGCACAGACTGCTCCAGCATGGGTCCCCTGCGGAGCCACAGGTTCTGCCAGGAGCCTGCTCCAGCACGGGCTTCCTACGGGGTCACAGCCTCCTTCGGGCATCCACCTGCTCCGGTGTGGGATCCTTCCCAGGCTGCAGGTGGATATCTGCTCCACTGTGGACCTCCATGGGCTGCAGGGGGACAGCCTGCCTCACCATGGTCTTCCCCACGGGCTGCAGGGGAATCTCTGCTCCGCTGCCTGGAGCATCTCCTCCCCCTCCTTCTTCACTGACCTGGGTGTCTGCAGGGCTGTTTCTCTCACATGTGCTTGCTCCTCTCTCCTCCAGCTGCAGTTTGTGTTCTGCAGCAACTTTTTTTTCCCCTTCTTAAATATGTTATCACAGAGGCACTATCACTGTTGCTGACGGGCTCGGCCTTGGTGGGTCTGTCTTGGAGCTGGCTGGCATTGGCTCTGTTGGACACAGGGGAAGCTTCTAGCAGCTTCTCACAGAAGCCACCCCCGTAGCCCCTCCGCTACCAAAATCCTGCCACGCAAAGCCAGTACAACTTCTCAAACCTAGTTATCTGTTACTTTAATAATGGCAATCTTTCCTGTCATTTTATAAATGGCTGAACTATTTTTGCTGAGAATCTTCTAAACCACATCCACAGCCCAAGGCAAAAAACTGATGTAGAATGCTGAGGTTGGCTTAAAGTGAAGGTTGGATTTTAGATGTGTTTTGCTGTTTCTCTTTGAAAACCTTCCAAATTTGTGCACACACCTAAAGCTGGAAATTTTGAAGGTTCTTGATAAAGTGTTTTTTCTGGCAGAGTCCTGGCTTGCGGTGAAACAGGGCTTTGCTGTAGGAGGTAGCATGAGTTTTTGACTGTTGTGTTATCAGATGCTGTAAATCAGTAGTATGACTGCTTGGACTATAGTTGTCTTGCCTTGCACACAAGGAAATAGTCTCAAACTGGGAAACGGGGAAGAAGAGGAAGGAATAGAGAAGGTCAGGCTTGTGGGACTTGTCACTTTGTTAAGGAAGAATGGTGAACAAAATGGGGGACATTCAGGAGATAAGATAATTTTGTAAGTAAGGTGAAGTGATATTCTTTGGAAATGGACTCTTCTCCTGGCCTCTTAACAAAGAATTCCTATGTGTTTAAAAACAATAAATCACTTAAATTTAATGAAAAGTTCAGGTTTTCCTTATTATGAGAATAGGGTGGAAGGGGAGTTGACATGAGACTTCTGGCACCTGGCAAATTCAAAGCACACAAAGTGCAAATAGGAGAGTTATGCACACTGTCCTTTAAATACTACATATACTTACATATTTTGAAGAAGCGGTGTTAGACCTAATAATACTATAAGAAGCCGAGCTTTGATGTAAATGTTTTTTGTTTTTTTGGGGGTTTGTTTGTTTGTTTTAATCCTACAAATGGTAGGATAAAAGAGAAGAACTGATTTAGTGAGTATTGCCCATCCTATACACTGTATGAGCAGGTCTTAGGGGAAAGACTGTTAACTTTGTTAGTCTGAAAATGACAAATAATCGGTTGGACTAATTCAAACAGTATCAAACTTGACGTTGCAAGTTAAATCTTGTTTTCCTACTTTTTTTGCTTAACAACATATAACTTGAGACATGAGCAATGCATTATACTTAGTCATTTCAGTTATGAAAAACACATTTAAAACATTAAGTTAATGCAAGTAAATTGTTGATCAGTAATCAGGAAGTTACTTAAGTTGTAATATATTTTGATGTATCTTGACTATTTAGTTTTGCATTTAAATATATGCATGAATACACCCAATTAGTCCTTGGTCAATTAGTTGCTACTAAAATCAGAAAAATCATCTGATTCTAACTTGCATAACTAATGAAAAAAAAATCATAGAAGTGCTACTGCTGTAACAGAATATACCCATGTTGTGTGTGGATGGGAGATGTGATAGTTTTCCTTGATTTGTTCCTTTTGCAATCTTTAAATTCTTCCTTTGCATTCTAGTGAGCTAGATTTTATTGGGTACTTTATGTGACCTAATTACAGTGTCATGAGTCTGGAATTTGAAGGAAACAAAATTGCCCACCACTTTGTTCTGATAAATGATGGGAACTTAGACTAGAAAAAAATACAACTGTCATATGGTAGGGAGATAGAAGAGTTGCTTTGTGAAGAGTGGCTACAACAGGTGGATCCCCACGTGGCTAATAAAATGTCAGTGAATATACAGTAGTTAATGATTAATAGTGCAGTCCTGAGGTTGGTAGGGTAAGTTGAAATTGGCTACAGAGAAGAACTACTTTCATTTCCATTTTAACAACTTTTTTTACCAAATTTCTTCCTAACTCGATAATATGCAGACATGAATAGAGAATGTGTTTTATGTTTCAAACCCTGAAAATATGTGCTGTGAGAAAGTTTTGGATTGACTGCATACTTTTAAATTCAGGAAGCCGAAGAAAGTGAGGGCTCTGGCTCATCTGATGAAGAGGAAGAGTGGAGAAGTGACAAGAAAAGCAACAGTAATAGTTCTAGGTAAAAGCGAACGACCATATCCCGTCTTTTACTGTAATGAATTTTACTTGAATTTTACTTGAATTTTGGCAAGTTAAGTTGTATGGAGGTTCTGTTGTGCTTCGTATGGAACAATATTTTGTAGGGTACTGTACCGACACATTGCATTGTTTTTCAGTGTCCCATTTTACCAAAACATTTCTGTGTTTTAATGTAGTTTCAAATCCTTTTGCTTTTTTTGCTAGGTGGCAAGGAGAAGGAAGATAGTCTGGAATGTTTTTTATAGTGTGTTTTTTCTGTTGGGTTTTGGGGGGGGGGGGTGTTCTGTTTTGTTGGGGTTTTTTGTTTTTTTAACAATGCAGCAACAGTCAGTTGTTTGCTCTTACAAAAATGTTTGGTTGAAAAAAATCTTAATTTTGATAAGGTTATAATTTTATTTAGAACTGAAGATATAGATAACTTTTTAATCACTTCACTGTGGCTTTCTTAGATATTCTTTCTAGAACTCTATAGTAGTAGAACTAAAAAATACTGAGAGATATGAAAAAAGCAAACGTGTACCTGTGAGATTTGTATAACTGTCTTTAAAGAATTTAAGTAGTGTTTGGCTAGTGTGTTCGTTAGGGAGGGCTCTTAACTAGTCCAGGATTTCATTGCACAACTTTCTTGAATAAAATTACTTATTTTAGAATTCACCAGACTTGAGTTTGTTTAGTTTTATTTTTAAAAAAACATGCTTTGAATTACCATGTTCCCAAAAAATTATGTTAAAACATCAAGTAAAGTAATTGTTACGACAGGTCAAAGTAATTTTAGTTCTCTTGATAGTGCTTTCAAGAGCAATCTGTATCTGCAGATATTTGTCTGAGAGACTTTAGCATTCTGAAATATTGACAACTTGGTTCTATGTTTTTATTTTCCCTGACCCCATCTGCTATGGACAGTGATTCTTCAAGTAGATACTCTGACTGGATTGCTGATGCAGGGATTAACCTACAACCTCCCGTACGGACTTCTCGGCGGAAAGCTGTCAGATATTGCAGTACTTCAGAAGATGAAGTATCAGCAGAGAAATCATCTCCTCCAAAGAGAAGAAGAAGAAAGAGGAGAAAAAAGCCCAAACCAAAAAAGCAGGAGGAGGTATGCAGTTAATTTCTTCTACTCACTCTTTAATAAATTTCTCTCTTAGGTTTTTAGACTTCTTCACTGGAAACTGTTAAAGTAATTGTTACTGCCATTGGACAAGGATATTGGTATCACTACATACAGTGTACCCTTAATTAATTTGAGACCATTCCAAATGCAAGGTATCTGCTGATTTGTATTGAAGACTCTGCACTCCAAGTGAAGTGATTTTTTACTTTTCAAATAAAAAGGGTTCTGAAGCTTGCTGGTATCAGAGGGAAAATGTGATTATTAAATAACTGTACAGAATATTAGACTAAAACCCTGTTAAACTGTCTGGGTTTAAGTAACATATCTTTTTGAAAACTTAGGGGAAATAGTCACTGTATTTGTGGTGGCCACTTACACTTGGGTCGAATTTTTAATTTTTCATAAGTTACAGTAATTACTCTTAAGTTACCAAAAATTTTAAGTTGATTTAAATAATTATCCTTTTTTAAGTTACAATAGTTACTATTTGCCGTTTTCTACTCTAAAGGGCCAATCAGTTTTTTTTTTTTTTTTTAAATATTTGGGGTAATTTTGGTATGTGTTTCTCTCCATCCTTTCACTTTCTTCCAAGTATTCTCAAAATGGTATTTTTGGAACTGTTTTAATATAAGAAACTTTAATAAAAGTTTCTTACAGCTTGATAGTGGGTTTTTTTGGTTTGTTTTATTTTTTTTAATTAGGCACCGAGACTGCCATCTAAATTATAAAACTTTGTTTCTCTTAAGACCTGAATAATAGCAATCTTGCTCATTCAAATCTTCATATAGGAAAGGAATGCTTAGTATTAGTACTACAAACACAGTTACAACTCGAGCAAAGCCTTGGAGGAATTTTGCTAATACATTTTGGAAATGTACATTAGTCTTTTATAAGCTTTTGTCTGCCAAATGAAAATGGAATTAGTTGTGTTGATTTCATGTCAGCAATATGTCCATTAAGTCTAGTTTTGCTCTCTGTTAAATATGAAGGCTAATGCTCCAGCACAACCAGTAAACCTGGAATTGTCATATGATTGGCATCCTCCTGTTTGGATAACAGACACAGCTCTTCGAAGATCCCCTTTTGTTCCTCAGATGGGTGACGAGGTAGGAATATTGATTAAAATCTTTAAATGCCTATGTTAACTAACTTTCTTACAGTTACTAAATACAGGAAAACATTTATTGTTTGGGTTTTGGGGTTTTTTTTTTAGGTAATATATTTCCGACAAGGACATGAAGCTTACATTGAAGCAGTTAGAAGAAATAACATTTATGAACTGAATCCACACAAGGAGCCATGGAGAAAAGTAGTCCTTAGGGTAGGTCTACATAGAAGATAATGTGAGTTCAATACTAGTATGCTGTGAATGAAGAGTTGTATTACACTTTGCAAAATGCTGATTTGTGAGGTGGTGCTGTTTCCATAATGTTTCCCTATGGAAACAATAGGGGAAAGTGTCTTCAATTACCAGAGTATCTTCAGAGTTAACTGTGGGACTATAAATAGCTGTGTTAAAATTACTAAGTCTAACAAACTGTCTTGCATTGAAATCTCAAATGCAGTTTCAATATTTTTGGCTTTTTGGATGTGTGTACAATTCATGTGCTTGGTTAACTAATGTTAAATTAATAGTTCTGTGCATAGTCCAGAAGGTAATACTTGCTGAAACTGTTCTTACCTGTAGGATCAAGAATTGGTAAAAATTGTTGGAATTAGATACGAAGTTGGTCCTCCCACATTGTGTTGCCTCAAGCTTGCCTTTATAGATCATGCCACTGGAAAACACACAGACAAATCGTTTTCTATCAGGTATGTGCATCTTTATTTTTCTGAAAAGTATTTAAAAATATGTTTCTTTTTAAACTGCTTCTAAAGCCCTAAGGCACACACATGAAAGGGATTATTTTTTTTATCTAGATACCATGATATGCCAGATGTTATCGACTTCCTTATATTACGTCAGTTCTATGATGAAGCACGGCAAAGGAACTGGCAAGCTTGTAAGTGTGTTTCCTAAGTATTTGACTAAACAATTTTGAAATAAAAAACTTGTCCTTAGCTAATTCCTGAATGTGCTAGATGCTACTTGGTTTTGACTTCAGAGGGCTGTCTGGTGGGTAAGGTCCCTTTGCCCATTAGAAATTTGAGCCTACTGATTGCTGTATTAAGCATTTTGTGGAGGTATTACCATAGATCTAAGATACAGTTTTCAAAACATATATTGAGACTCTAGTGTTCCCTTTTCTTATTTTACAGCTAAGTAGCAAACTTATTTAGATTGTAGCACTTGTGTATTTTTGGCATAATAAGTTGTCTCATATTTTATTGAATATCAGTGGGTTTAGAACTTTAAACTGAAATACACTGATCAAAATTTTTTCTAATTGCATGTAGAAGAACCATAGTTAAATAACTTTTTCTTAGTAGAATGTCTGAGCAGACTTTTTTTGCTCTAGCTGATAGGTTCCGATCCATTATTGATGATGCATGGTGGTTTGGAACAGTGTTGGGTCAAGAACCGTATCAGCCTCAATATCCAGATAGTCACTTCCAGTGTTACAGTGTCAAGTAAGTATAAAAAAAAAATTTACACTTCTAATGTTAGTAGTGTGGGTTGCCTCTTAGATAGCTGGCTTATTGGTATGAGAATGTATAAATTGTTCAAAACATTTTACTGGTTGTATTATCACTTCTTAATGGTTTCAAGTCACTAATCTAGGGACAATGTGAATATGTAACTTGTGGCAACTTTTTAGTGAATAGTAGTACAGTAAAAGAAGTTATTGACCTCTTTCACATTTGTGAATAATTTTCTGTAATGACTAGTGCTGAATCTCTTCCATGAAGCAAGCAGTGCAATTTCCAGTGTATGTTAATGATTATTCTTCATTGATAATTGGTTTTGGATGGAGCATGCTGAATTTCTTCTGTTGTTGCTGACATCATGATCCTTATGCTTCAAGTTCTTACACTTCTGTCTTTCGTGTTATAGTCCACAAGAGCAAGTATATGTATAAGATGATCTCATGCTATCACTTGAGACTCCTGTAGAGGATGTTTCCAAATGTTGCACACTCTTCATGCTTGACACATTGTCGTGGTTTAACCCCAGCCAGCAGCTAAGAACCAAGCAGCTGTTCACTCACTTCCCTGCCCTGCAGTGGGATGGGGGAGAGAATTGGAAAAAGAAAAAAAAGTAAAACTTGTGGGTTGAGATAAGAACAGTTTAATAGAACAGAAAGGTAGAAACTAATAACGATAATAATAATAAAGTGACAATAGTAATAATAAAAGGATTGGGACATACAAGTGATGTACAATGTAGTTGCTCACCACTTGCCAACCGACAGCCAGTTAGTTCCTGAGCAGCGATTCCCCCCAGCCCCACTCCCTCCAGTTCATATACTAGACATGACATCACATGGTATGGAATACCCCTTTGGCCAGTTTGGGTCAGCTGCCCTGGCTGGGTGCCCTGCCAAATTGTCGTGCCCCTCCAGCCTTCTTGCTGGCTGGGCATGCAAAGCTGAAAAATCCTTGGTTTGTTGCGAAGTAGCGTTTAGACTAACTGAAAACATCAATGTGTTACCAACATTCTTCTCAAACTGAACCCAAAACATGACACTATACCAGCTACTAGGAGGAAAGTTAACTCTACCCCAGCCGAAACCAGCACAGTATCCACCCCTTATTCCATACCATTTACCTCGTGCTCAGTTCCCATACTTTCTGTTGCATCCTAGTCGATCATCATCACCTTTTCTGTCCTTTGAGCTAAAGAGCGATAGATATATATGTATACACAGATATCATTCCTTTAGTTTTAATGTTTATAAAACACCATGTTTATAAAACGTTCATTGAGTTCATTTAGTCCCCAACTTTGGGCTCTATCTGTCATACTAGTCTTTCTGGGCAGGAGGGATGGTGCAAAGGCCTCTCAGTTGGCAGAGCAGGATTGGGCTTCAGTGCGGTATGGCGAGAAGGTGACATTGGATGTAGCAGGAGGTGTGCAATGTTGGATTGTTGCATGCTGAGGTCAGTTCTGGTTCCATCCCTACTGTGCTTCGCTCAGTTTTATCAAAGTTCATTCTTGTTTGATCTAAGTGATTCTTACTGTAATACTATGGATATAGCATAGAACAATTATAGTAATGATAACATACAGTAGCAGGTTTATATAGCAACTAACATCATACAGTTTAATTCTGGTTATTCTCACCTAAAATCAAATCCCCTTGAGTCACACTTCGGACTTCCCATCTTTTCGCATCACCCACCAAGTGCACCCAGGTCCTTGAGCAAAAGCAATCCCATGAATGGGTTTACCTTTGCCTGAGGCAGGAGGAACCCAGACTGTCTTCCCTAACATATTTTTTATGTGCACTACAGGGACTTTATCCCCTTCTACAGTATGTAAAAGTTCTGATTGGGCAGGGCCATCCCGCTTGGCAGATCCTCTGGTGTTGACTAACCAGGTGGCTTTTGCTAAATGTATATCCCAGTGTTTGAAGATTCTCTCCCACGTTGCTCTCAATGTAGTCTTTACCAGTCCATTGTATTGTTCGATTTTCCCAGAGGCTGGTGCGTGATAGGGGACGTGATATACCCACTCAATGCCATGCTCTTTGGCCCAGGTGTCTATAAGGTTGTTTCGGAAATGAGTCCTGTTGTCTGACTCAATTCTTTCTGGGGTGCCCGTGTCACCACAAGACTTGCTTTTCAAGGCCCCGTATAGTGTTCGGGTGGTGGCATGGGGCACAGGATATGTTTCCAGCCATCTGGTGGTTGCTTCCACCGTTGTAAGCACGTGGCACTTTCCTTGGTGAGTTTGTGGGAGTGTGATATAGTAAATATGCCAGGCTTCCCCATATTTACATTTCAGCCATCACCCTCCATACCACAGGGTTTTTAGCCGCTTGGCTTGCTTAATTGCAGCATATGTTTCACATTCATGGATAACTTGTGCAATAGTATCCATAGTCAAGTCCACCCCTTGATCATGAGCCCATCTATATGTTGCATCTCTTCCCTGATGGCCTGAGGTGTCATGAGCCCACTGAGCCATAAATAGCTCACCCTTATGTTGCCAGTCCAGATCCACCTGAATGTGAAGACAGAACTTGAGTCTCTTCGCTGCCTAGTGGTATTCTGCCATATTCCCTATTGTGTAGATCCCCCTTGGGACTTCACCTTTCGATTTCGTCTTTGGGTGATATTTAGCCAGGTAACTCGCAGATAATGTAAGCCTGTGTTACCTGTAACAGACAAATCCCATTGACCAGTCTACTTGTCAGGAGATAATACTGCCTAGATGAAGGCATATAATATCAAGTACGTTGTTCAAAACATGGCAAATTGAGCAAATCAAGGGTATTAGAGTAGAAAAAAATAACTACTTAAACAGGAAAGGCCAGGAACATCCAAGTCAAACTGGTAACAAGGTAGCTGGACCCATACCTTCTTTACGTAGGTGTGTTCTGAAAAATGACTCCCTGCTATCCCCCCATGATGGTTTGACATTAATGGTGTTCATGTGCACCTTCTTTCATGTCGACAAAGAGGTCCTTTACACAAAGGAGAAGAAAGGTGAACAAAGATAACTCTGGACCTCAGCGTTCAGAATCAGGATATTGTCCTTGTCCTTCCCTGTCCAAGTTGTCTGGAATGGTTCTGGGATCTTGCTTGCTTTGGATTCCGCCAGAAAGGGAGGACTGTAAGAATAATCAGTGAATACATAATATTCCTATTTCTGTCACGACCAGAGATTCTTCACATGTCTTTTACAGTATATTTGATATTCAGAGTTTCATTGTTAGAGGGCTTTTTTTTTTTTTTCCCCCACTCAGAAGCTTTTGAACCTGTCGCTTGTCCCAAAGAAAGGAAGTACTTGTAGCTAATAGACAATTCTGTGAGACTGCCAAGATTGTGTTATGTATTTTGGTTCCTTGTCTCATCTATTTGATTTTTCATCTGTCCTGTTGATTTTCTGTAGTTGAAAGGTGTTAAGTAACTTTCAGACTGAAGTTCTTGCCTGTATGCTTTTGACAAGTGAATTTTCACTTTTGGTTCTACAGCTACAATTAGCACATTGGCACTCCTAATGTGCCATAAATAAAAGTGGCATCAATGTTAAGTCTCTACAACAGATCATCTGACCATAAAGGACTTTTTCATGTTCCTGACAGTGATAAAGCTAAGACTGCTCCACATATAAAGGAGCTGTCAGTATGTGCGAATACTTGTTTTTTCTTTCTGACAGTTGCTTAATCACCCACAATGACAAAGTACATACAGACGAAAAACTGAAATCCAGACTATCTGTACATTGATTTCTTGCCCTCATTTCATTCTCCTTTGGACTCTTCTTTTACATAGAGAGAGGATCTTGACAAACTAAGAGTGCTGAATGCTTACTGACATCTTACTCGTGTTCCAGGCATGAGGGATAGTACACTTGGAGCATATCTCCTGCAGGTGATTTAGGGGTAAAAATATTCAAGTTACTGGCTAGTGTATTTTCCCTTCTTTTGTAAAATGATGTACAGAGTAAGAATCCACTGAGTCCAGATACCAGTATGAAAATACAACTAAGTCTTATTTCAGAGTACTGAATTTTATCTGTTAGATAGCTCAAACCCTTTGATATGCTACCATGGGGAATATATGTTACCTTTCATGTTATAGCTTTCATATGTTTTGTTATGTTACCACAGTTGTTCCTTAAGAGTAAGTTTAGATGGATTCTTTGGTTTTCTTAGCCAGTTCAAAATCAAGTTTCCAGTTATGAAAAAGAGCCTTTAGCCCATTTCCTAGATTCCTTTCTTTCTTCTGTGAACGCTAAAGGATATTTCAGTATTTTAATGCACCAGCCTTTAACAGAGGAAAGTCTAGAGCTGCTTTGAAGTTAGCTTAATAATTGAATAGGTAAGGAATGCAGTGTTCCCTAAAGACCACTTTCAAAAGAGAGCTCTTTAAAGATTTGTGCTGCTTTTGTAGAGAATGTGACTCTGTTCTACCTTGACTCACAAACAACTCTTCTAGAGAAGCTTCCTAAGATATGTATGTGAAAATGTCTGGAGTGTTTTGCAAGTATAGTTAGGTTTTGTGATTTGGCTGGGTCCTTAGCTCTTCTCGTAAATATGATCCATTGTTCAAGAATCTTAAGTCTTGTCTACCCAAGAATCTGCATGTGGTTCAGCAGCAGTAGCTTCCTAATCTGCATTCATATACTTTGTACAAATTTGCTTTTGGATGCAAAAAGATTTTTAAATGCACTTCATGGGAAAAAACCAACCTAAACGGAAATGGTTGTGACTCTGTCTTGGAAAAACTGCAATATGCTGTCTCTCTTCCTCACTCAGGATTTGGGTTATGGTGGTTTTTAGATGGTAGAATTTTTCTATTCCAGCTGAGTTTGAGCATCTGCAATTGTTCTTCACCACTTCTGAGACAAAGAGCTTTACTGGAATAGAAGTGCTTTTTATTTTATACCAGAAACAACCTTTGAAAGTTGGCTTCAAAACACTCAATGACAGAGTGTGTGGGAAACCACATTTGAATGAGAGGAAGGGGAGTAATTGTCACATAACTTAACTGAAAGTCTTATTGGTAACCAGGTTGTCACACACTTAGGAATCATCTCAAATTATCAGCATCACAGTTGTATAGGTAATAAATAAATAGAAGATATATAAATTGGATGTTTTGTTATTTTATTGGCCAGACAAAAATAGGTATTTGTGTAGAAGCAGCTTTATATATTACTAAGTTGCCTGGACGAATGGAGCTTTAGTGGAATTAAATGGGGCTTAAGCTGTACTAAACTGTATTGATAAAGACTTCCATGCAATATTATGAAGTAGTATATACGTTTATGAATACCAACAACTTCTCAAGTATTGTACATTAATTGGGGAGGAGAACTGAATAGATGAACCTTTGGAACTCTGTTAGTTCATAAACATCAAACAGGCTGAGTGTGCATGGATCTAAGTCTTCCTAAGTCGATGGGTAATCCAAAATAATGGAGAGGTGCTCTTGCCTGAGCAGAGTTTTAGTTATAAAATATTATGAGGATGATCATCTCAATTTTCAGTTTATTTGAAAAAAATACACAGGAGGTATTAGACCAAATATCTAAGTTTATTAAGTCATAAGAAATAGATGGCATTCACCCAGGCATTTGAAGAACTCTGATACGAAACCCCTGGCAAAGCTGCAAACTATCCTACAGTTGGACCCTGTATTAAAGGACTGGCAGGTTGCCGTTGTAACTATTGCCAACAGAAAAGGCTCTGGAGGGAAATTGGTGAACTGTAGACAGATATGTGTGACTTCAGTTTCTGGTACGTGCCTATAATAAAGAATAATACTATTGAGCATAAGGATAAACCCAGCTGCAGGAAAGAGCCAGCACTGCATCTGTACAGGGAAGTTCTGCCTCTCTACCCCTTTTGAAGTTCTATGACTTTGTTAGTAAGCGTATGAATAAAGTGGACAGTGGAGATCATATATTTGGATTTTTTTCAAGAAGCCCTTGAAGGAATTTTTCTTCCAAGAGATGTTAAAGAAACTAAGATGACATAGGATTGGAGCAAATACTTCTATGTGTTGAAAATTGGTTAAAGGATAGGGTGCAGAAGAGTGGTTCTTAACAATCATATTTCAGACTGGAATAGTGGACTCCCCCAGGAATTGGTGCTGGGACCAGCTTTACTCAGTGTCCTTCTAAGCCTCTTGGAGGGCATGCACAATGAAATATCCAAGGTCTATAAATATGGCAAGTCATTTCAGGTAGTAGTCAAATACCATCCTAAAGGTGAGGACTTTCAGAAGGATGTCATAAAACTGACTGGGTAAAAAAGTGCCAGAAAATTTTCAGTGCAAACATATGTTAGGTAGGACATCTGAGGGAACAATGGTCTTATTTATGCTTATATGACATTGAGCCCATTAGTAGATTCAGCTGAAGACAGAAATCTTGAGGTAGTCATTGACAGTTCTTAAAACTGTTGAAATCTGTAGGGGGGTTGTTTAAAAGAGTTTGGGTTTGATTTTTTTTTTTAACATTGGGGGTAGTGAACTGTGGAAGTACATTTACACAGGAGGCTGTGGAAACAGTATTAGCAGGTTCAAAAAGGTGTTAGACAAAAATAAACATACTAAAGGAAGTAGCTTGGGATGTATTCACAAACATGCCTGGAGGAATACAATGATCATGAATGCTGGAAGTACGAGTAGAGTGGACTTGTACCAGGATCATATGGTCTCTGTAAATAGCATCTCCCAATAATAGTTTCAAAGACACAAATTACTGGTCTAGCTGGAGGAGTAGGGCATTCAGCTGATCCAGTTGGGCATTTCTTATCTTTGAAATACCAAAATTCGTTGGTATTTTTTGTGTTGTTAGAAACATGTAAAAATCTGCCCAAATGTGGTAGGATTTGGAGAGATCTCAAAATGATACTTATACCTAATAGTTAAGTATTAGAGTGAATATACAGATACCCTATCAATATCAACGGTGTTTGCCTTTGCTTCCTCTTGGTCCTTACTTAACTTTAGTTTCTTCATTTTATACTTACCCTTTTCTTTGTCTTAATGTGGTATGCCTTATAAAATGAAATGTTAATATACCAAATACCTTACTTATTGTTCTTCCTTTCTCTGAGACATTCCACGGACTTGGACAACTACTGTTGTGGTTAGCAAAAAAATCCTCTCTCCTGCGTGTTTTTTCTTGTATCTTCCCCTTGATGTTGTTATCTCATTTCTCCAAGTGTATGGCTTATTTTTCTTCTGCAACTTCTTGATATAGGCTTTGTAAAATTGATTTTTATATTGGGTAAGTTGTATATAGCCAAAAGCAGGAGCACAATTTTAATTTGAAATTCATTATGAAGAGTGTTTCCTTTTTGCACTGTGACAGCTGATTGCTAGCTAATGCTTTTGTTTATATGCATGTTTATACAGTATATTTTATTAATACCTAAAAATAGCTGTGATTTATATATGCTTGGAGGGAATATTTCTGAGTCAAGATAACTTTAAATTCTTAACTGTTTTTTTTTTAACTGGGTGAATCAGATGGGACAACGGTGAAATTGAAAAGCTTAGCCCGTGGGACATGGAACCAGTTCCTGATAATGGTAGGTGGAAACTCCCTTAATAAAACAGTTTGATGTGCTTCTCCCTCTTTCCAGTTCCTTTGTTTCATGCAGGTAGTGGACCTTAGATGATTCGTATCTTTCTTCCGACTCTTGCCACTAAGTCATCCGAGTACAGTATCCATTGTGCATGTCTACTTAACAGGTGGAACTGATATGGTAATAGTTACCCTTTAAATTATAGAGGATGTCAGCAGGGTGTCTCTGTGTGTTTAGGCAAGGAAGTTCTTAAAGACAGTCTTGCTTCAGATTTGATGAAACACCTTGAATATACCTATATTTTTTCCCTTTGCATCTTCCAGAGCAATTTTGAAGGAAATACTTTAAATGTGTACCTCTGGCTTATGCAATAAAACCTGCTACCTCCAAATGTCAAGTTTCAAAAACATCTCAAGTTTCAAAAAACTAGTTTGTTGTAATATATTATAGTAGAAGGGGATAGGGGAAGAATATGTATAAAATAATTTCCAGTCAGCAAATCCTTACTGCATATGGTTTAAAACCAGCAATTTATAAAGTCTGCTGGTCAAATCCAAATTTGCTGTAAATGAAACAGTTGGATTCCTAGTTTGTCTTATTCAATTCAGTTTTCCAGTGCATGTCAGTACCAGCTGGGTGGAGGGAGGAAAGTTTGTGAAATAGTGAGAGTGGTTACTGAACAAGCTGTTAAAAAGATACTGATTTTCTTAATAACCTTTGCTAGGAGTTAGCTTGTTTCCCAGACACCAGAAAGGCTTATGCTAGATCTTTTTCTTAATATGAGTATATGTACACACATGGGTGTTCTCAGTAGCCACCTGACTGTCTAATCTTCGAAGCGTTAGCTGGGTGCTTCAGTCATCTTGTGATGACAAATTCTGCAAAACAATCTGAAATCAAAATGTGAATTGAAATCTTTGTACGTTTTAGTTTCTAGAAAACAAGTAATCAGCAGGATTTTGGTTTTATATACACAGATTTAGTTGAAACATTCCTTTTTCTCATCACCAACATCTGTCTCCTCCTAACATACGGAAGCTTTTCTTATTCATTGTGAACTGGTTAATGCTTCCCATATATGTCACTAAGAGACAGTCATGTTATTGTTAAAGGCTCACAAGCCTTACATGTGAACTTAAGTCAGGATTTATTTTGTTAACAGGACAAATTGTATCAATTTCTTCTGAATGCTGTATACTATGGTTTAGGTTGCTGTTTATATCAGTGTATTAGTTACCACTTCTTCCTCCTATGGATTGAAATAGAGTAGTGTTCTCAACCACTTCAGTTCGATAGCATAAAGGAACTAGAATTCTTGAAATTGCTACACTGGCAATGTAATGATAGAGACATCTTATAGAAGCTAATTTAAATCTGGATAGTGTTACATGTGTAAGTCGTCATTTGCTCGTTATATCAGAGGCAAAATTTAACTTATTTCTTTAATAAGTTGTTACTTTGCCATGTCAAGAGCTAAAGGTTTGATTGATCTGCAGAGCTATGACTTTACCATAGGAAAACTGGGAAAGGACACAAAAAAAAAAAGCTATAAGCTAGTGTGTCTTTTGTGGTCAAGGTCAAAGAATTGAGAAGAACATCCTCTGAACAGGTCAAGGATAAGTACCACAGCAGCCACTAGGCGAGAGGAAGAACAAAAATTGTCTAAACACAGTCTGGAACACCTTATTTTCTACGTTTCTTTCTACGCTTCTACTTTCTACAGAGTGCCAGGCAGAAGATGGCACTCTGTAGGGAAGTAAAGCTCTTATAGAGAGGTTTTTTGCATTTATAGAAAACATTATTATGTTAACAATACAGTATAAAACGGGTTAAACCCCTTCTCCTTTGCTTTCTTTTCCTTTCCTCAGTTGAATGACAGATCAAATTGAAATTGTACCTCGCATTTGCCACTCTTCTCTCAAAATATTTCTTCTTCATTCAGTTTACTAAGATAGATGTATGGGAGAAGAACAGCACTGAAGTTGGACTAACTAGCAGGTCACAACTTTAATTTGTTACCTTTTGTATCCTGCAAGCATAAGTTTTGTGTCATGATTATCAAGATACAGTATCAGATGTCAAACTCTTTTCTTGTCAGGGACAATGCAGCCAAGACCAGGAAAAGCTGGTGCATATGGACCTGAACATTCAGTTTTGAACAGCCTGCTTACTAAACCACTATTGGTGTGGACTGGCTGTTGTATCTGTTAACTGTCTGTACCTGTACTGTAAGCACTGCAACCCTCCTTCTGGGGGTTCAGCTTTCTGTGACCCATTTACTCCTGAAGGTTAGACCATGTGGTCATACTATATATAAAAAACATGCCAGGAGTTATGACAAGTCTTCTATGTCACATGTAGCAGGGTGCTGCAAAGAACAAAAAGCAAAGATCTTTACGTGCTTGTTGAGAAGGACAGTTTTGTTTGTTTTAGTCTGTCATTTTGCTTTAGTTGTTACTCCTGCAGGAGAAAATCCCTCTTGAGCGCTTATGCAGTGGAGTACCAGATACCGTGTTGAGTTCTTCTTGACACAGCCCTATGTAAGTGTAGAAGCACTACCTGCAGCTTTCTCTTAGTGTTGTCTTCAGGAAGTTTGGTTGCAGAATTTGTTTCAGGTCAAAGATGAGTTAGAAGGAGCATCTAGTGAGTTGCCTCTGCCCATTCAGCTTTTCCTAGCACCTTTTTGTATTTTATCCATTTGTTTCTTTGAAGAACTGCTTCATCTTTAATACTATTTCAGTGGATAACAAATACTGTTAGGGCTCCATCAATGCAATAATGAACAGAGAACTAGAAATGACTTTGGGTTATTAAGACTAACCCTGTTCAGCTGAAAGAAAAAATAGGTTTTTTTGTAAACCTAGAAGATCCCCCACTAAAGCTTCTTTTTTTTCCTCTATAGTAGTTGTAGCTGAAATGTATTTTAGAATTTGTATGCAACATATTCATGGATTACAGGCATTTTAATACTGCGAAGGACCCTATTCTCTTTCCTGCTTTCATTTTTAATGGACAGATTCTCAGACGCTAATTAAGCCTACATGCTTTATACTGTTGAATTTTGCTGCTAATAAAAAATAATTTCTCTGCTAATTCTAGTTGTCCTAATCAGTACAAAGAAGCGATCTTGCCTACCCACGGTGTCTGATCAGGAACCTTCACATGCTTGTTCCTTTTCAAGTGCTCAAATAAGGAACTTAGCTTTTAAAAAACAATGAAAGTGCAGAAACTGCAGATGTACTAAAAACAATCTGTGGGCTTGAGGGGGAAAGATATCCAGGGATAATACATTATCTACTCAATCATTCTGCATTGGCCAGATTGCATTAGTCTTTGGAAGCCTGACTCTTTCTACAGAACCATACATCACAGCTTTATATTTCTACTAGTTCTTATTGCTTTGAAACAATTAATCTGCCATGTTAAAAATAACTATTTTTTTAAAATGGCCAAAAGATCACAGTTACTAATACCAGGAAGGATGTCACAAAGTATATTGCCTATCTTGCTCATGTTTAAAGGTTCAGGACACAAATTGACTCATTAAACTAAGTTATGATCCTGTGAAGTTTAGGGCATGCATTTAAAATAAAAGCATATAAACAACTCTTCTGAGTTTAAGTCCTCTTCTATGTCTAGTGCTTAGATGAAGAGAGGAAAGAGTCTTCTGGAAATTCAGAACTGCAGAAAAGGCGATTAAAGGATATCTTTGTTGCTGTTGTATGCATTTTGTGTACTACTTTTCCCAATAGTCTTAGCGTCAAATTCCACTTTAAGGCAAGAATTTTTTTGTCAGTTATGAGCGTATGAGTATTTAATAAGCACGAGTACTTAACAATCCATCTTGTTGTTTTGTGTTCTCACTTCTTACCCTTTCCTATTTGCTATTACTCTTCAGTTGATCAGCCTGAAGAATTAGGAGCTAGTGTTTCTGTGACTTTTGAAGAGGTGGAGAAGCTCCTATACAAACCGCAAGAAGGGGAGTGGGGAATGAGATCTCGTGATGAAGCGTGTGAACGGATTATCAGTGGTATTGATCAGCTTCTGACTCTTGGTGAGCATGTAACCTAAGCTTTAGGTAGTTTTCTCCTAATATTACATTTATAAACAGCTCCCTGGAATATCCATGGCATCATTTAAAAATTCCCTGTGATAAAGTACTGTAAATGTTCATACATTTTTATGTGCAGTTCTTTCTGTTTGTCTGTACTGAGACTTTTATATTTTTATACATCATGGGTTTTATCAAGGATAATTATATTTAGTTACTGAACACCTGGCTCAATAGTCATAGGCTTACAAGTGTTGAAATAGTTTGTTTAATCTTGCTGTTTCTTAACAGACATTTCAGCAGCTTTTGCTGGTCCAGTTGACCTGTGTACATATCCCAAGTACTGTACTGTGATTGCTTATCCGACAGACCTGAACACTATTCGGACAAGACTGGCTAACCGATTTTACAGGTTAGTACTAGCAGTAGAAACAAGGGAGAACATGGCCTTGACTTTGTACATTGTGAGAAGTTCTAAACTTTTTTTAGTAAAAACAGCAATTACTCTTTTTACAAGCATTCTGAAAACCAATAATCCAGTACCTGAATCAGCATTACTAGTGTTTTGTAGCAGGGCTCTGATGCTTGATAACTGCAATGATATATTCATTTTCATTAAGTTTCTTAGTTCTTAAGGAAATTGACTTCAACCTATATTGGTACTGTGTTCAGAGTTACAATAAACACTGATGTTCTTTCTTTGAGAAATCTGCTATTTGAAATTAGTGAATATTAAAAAAAATTGAAGTTACTTCAGTGCTGAAGACTTAATTCAGATTTTGAAGTGCTGTACTTCAGTTACTTTGAACTTGAAGAGGGTTAAGCTCTTAAGTGGTTATTACTTTCAGAAATGGGCTTAAACACAGCGGTGAAATGTTAAATGTTACCACCAACATTTTAAATTATAAAAACTTATGGCAGAGAAAGGGTGAAGAAATTAAAGTGTAGTGATGATATAGTTCTGATTTGCTGCATGTGCTGGGTAACCATAGCTCTAAAAGAAATTTAAGGGTCATCTTCTTCTGGACTTTTATTCAGTGTGTCTGTAAATAAAGTGAAGAGACGTTAATAGTTGTTTTCCTCCTACATAAGACTGAAATAATGTCTTGGGAAATAGTTTGAAATTCTGTAGGTGACTGTCATGGTTTAACCCCAGCCAGCAACTAAGCACCATGCAGCTGCTCACTCACTCACCCCCCATCCAGTGGGATGGGGGAGAGAATCGGTGGGGGGGGGGGGGGGGGGAAGTAAAACTATAGGTTGAGATGAGAACAGTTTAATAGAACAGAAAGGAAAAAGAAATAATGATAATAATAACAATAATAAAATGACAATAATAATAGAATTGGAATACACAAGTGATGGCACAATGCAATTGCTGCTCACCACGCTCTGACCAACACCCAGTTAGTTCCCAAGCAGTGATCGCCCCCCCAGGCCAACTCCCCCCAGTTTATATAATAGGCATGACGTCACATGGTATGGAATACCCCTTTGGCCAGTTTGGGTCAGCTGTCCTGGCTGTGTCCCCTCCCAGCTTCTTGTGCCCCTCCAGCCTTCTTGCTGGCTGGACATGAGAAGCTGAAAAATCCTTGACTTAGTCTAAACACTACTTAGCAACAACTGAAAATATCAGTGTGTTATCAACATTCTTCTCATACTGAATCCAAAACAACACTACACCAGCTAGTAGAAGGAAAATTAACTCTATTCCCGCTGAAACCAGGACAGTGACGAGCTGCAAACTTGGGGTATCTCTGCTTCACAATTATAAGGAATTGGAAAAATGAATGATAAAAATGAAATTATGTAGTTGTGCTAACTCATTTCTATCAAGTCACAATTTTAATTTGTAGCAGTTTCTACAAATCTGTCATCTTACAGAGGGCACTGCTTTGACTGGTCAGCTGGCCTCAAAGCAAGGTATTTGAGGGAAGACAGAAAAGAACATCAGAGCTGAGACGTCTTTAAAAATGTAATTAGATGAAAAGCTTCTTGTCACTCTTTTTTTTTAATTGCTTATGCCTTGTGTTTATTAGTTAAGAATTACTAAGATACTCCACAACTTGTGTTCCATTTGACAGGGCTTTGTGACAAGCAACTTCCGATGTTTCCAGAATAAATGTTATAATTTACAGTGGCGGTTAAATAGTACTTTTTTCCCCCTCCTTTTGAATAAGGTCAAATGTCAGCTTTTTAAAAAAATGCATGCATTTTTAAAGAATCCAGGGAATCCACAATCCTCAGTATTACTTTGGTGATATTTTATAATTTACTGATAACAAATACTAGTACTTACTTGGCTAGATGTATTAACTGAATTTTAAGAGTGAAACTAAAGTGTGCTGGAATTTCACAGACTTTCTAAAGATAGATTATCTATAATGAGTTGGAAAATGAGTGAGCAAAGTGTGCATTGTTGGTTTTGCTTCCTTGAGTGTGTCTGTCTGTGTGTGTATACATACATACATGCATACTTTAGTTTTCCATGTGAATGAAAAGTTTGAGACTGAGACTAAGGAGACTTAAAAAAAAGGATATCTATCTTAATCTAATGTGGACAGAAAATTACTAAGATATAATTCTTGCAGTTTTTAAGCTTTTCAGCTTGGTATTAAAGATGCAATGTTTTTTTTTAATTTTAAGGAGAATCTCTGCATTGGTTTGGGAAGTAAGATATATTGAAAGTAATGCTAGGACCTTCAATGAACCTGGGAGTGCTATTGCTAGAGCTGCAAAAAAGATCACTACCCAGCTCTTAAAGTTTATCAAGTAAGTGGTGTTTTAATCTAAATAGTGCTTGAATACTTGTGCTCTTCAATGGTGGGAGAGTATAAGCATCTTAAAATCCCTTTGTTGCGAATCCTGCTTCTTTTGATTTCTTACTATTTTTCAATACATTGTGGGACAGTTGTATAATTCTTTTTGAGTACTATCTTAACTGGAGAAATAGTTAAATCTTCAGTGTAGAGACATTTTAACTTTTTCCCTCAGTAGCATTCACTGGTATTTATAGTTTCAAAATGCCACTTGACATGAAAGTAGCTCAACCTATAAAGTAAGTTCTATGTTCTGTCTAGCACATGTCTAGAAGTTCCTGTTGCAGCTTATTGGACTTAGTTCAGTTGAGAGGTTTATTTTTGAAAGAAGTTAGTGTAGGCAGTCTTCCTGCAGGTAGATCAGGCGTGAAGGCCCCTTTCAAATCCCTAATGCTAATTTCACCCTCTTCCCCTCACTTCTTCTGAAATGCGCAGCATGGCAGTTTTTCAGACATAATGTTACTTTGTTAATATTATAATAGTCTTGTGGGTTTTATATTTAATTTAATTCTTAGTTACTGTCTTCCAGTTTATATGTAGCTTTTGGTTGTGGTTGGGTTTAATCTAGGACATTATAGCTATGTTTTTGCTCTTCCAGTAACAGAGATCTAATTGCATTACAGTGATCAGGACTGTACAAACATTTTTGAACTATGTAGCACAACAGATGATGAACAAGATTGTCTTGATGCTGATCTGGTAAGCTTTTTTTGTGGATAATTCCAACAATGCGTGGTGGTAAGAAAATACCACCATCCTTCAAATACTTTTGGTAAAATTGCTCAATTATTTTTATAGAGATGTTTGTATGTATTTATACATTTACATAGCTAATATGAACATGGAATATATTATGAATGGGGGAATGATGTGAGGAGATGCTTTATTAAAATAATTTTGAGTTGTCAATATTTGTTAAGAAGTATAACAAATACACATTTTATACTATGACTGTGTGCCGTCAACTAGAACAATTCTTCTGTGTTTTATGCGTGGCATTGTATTTCTGAAACATGTTAATAATAAGTATTTCAAGAGTACACAAATAGCTCTCATAATTATATGCATCTGGTTATTTCTAAGGTCAAAATTGTCATTCATATAGTCATAAATGCTAAAAGCTGACAAGTTGTATAACTATTGCAGTGATGCTTTGGCTCTCAGTTTCTCTGTATACCACAAGTATGAGTCATGCATCAGATATGCATGCCTCACTGAGAATTTAATAAAGTGCGTTTATCTTATATCTGATAGAGGTAAATATGCACTGTTGTTATGCAGTGAATGCTATCTGCAGTGCTGTGTGTTTATTAATAGTGTACCTAAAACTGCCCAAACTGATGTCTCTCTCACATTTTGATTTCTAATTTGGCATTTATTAACAAGACTTCATAAAGTTGCAAAGCAGCTGCTCTCCCTTCCAGGTTAATATATAGGGAAGAAATTAGTCATTTTACTTCTTTATCTTGCTACTTCAGCATCACCTTAGTACTGCCACATTGTAAGGTTTTTCTTTTTACCCAAAGTAACTTGATCATGTCTTTTCCTAAACTCAGGACAAGCAAAAATCAAAAAGTTTTATGACATTTATTATCAGTGATTTGAATTACTGATAATCTTTAGTCATTGAGGTTCAAAGCTGATGGGTATCTTCTCATTGCAATTTCTGGTGGTGGTTTTTCCTTTGTATTAAGGACAAGAGTTGGAGTTGGGAATCTTCAGTGGTGGTATCTATGATCTTGCTTTCCAGGTCTCTCAAACGCTGTGTTATATTTTTTGATATCCTCGTCTTCTGTCTTATTTAGAGAAATTAGAATAAAAATCTATTTTTACCACAGTATCAAATCTAATGACACTGAGCACCCATTACCTATTTTTTCATACATAATTTTTAAGACGATTTTTTTTTTTATTTTGTGCAGGCTGATGAAAAAAGTCTTCCAAGAACATCATATAGAAGAAGAAAAGTGAGTTGGCTAATCTTTACCATATATACCCAAATCAGGTCTGGCAGGAAAATTGGTTAACAGACTGCATTGAAATTCTGTGGGAGTGATACCTGGTTTTATAACAATCATAGAACAGAATTTTTCTAATGGTATTAAGGAATTAAAAGCTTTGCTTAAATAGGACTTTGCTCTTTTAATGCTTCTGTACTCGTTCTGTATAGTTATCTAGGAAAATCTTGCATACAACTTTTGATACCAGTACTGTTCAGTGTAACAGTTTTCAGTTATCTGTATGATGCTGAAATAAAAGTATTATTCAGCTGAGATGCTTGGAAAAAAGTATTTTGAGTCATGGGTATTATTCAAATCTTTTGAGAATAATTTGGTATCAGGAGGTATATTTTTGTGTGCCTTGGTTATTTAGTGTTAAAAAAAACCCTTGAAAGATAGTAAAAGAAAATTGTATAATTTGTCAGAGTTTATTAATAAAGATTATGAAAAAATCTGCTAGTAGTATAGTGCCCTTTTTGTTATAAAACAATATGTTTGGAAGTGCATTTCTCTGCTACAGAAATAATTCCAGACAGATTATCAGGTTTACTTTCTTGCTATATTTCAGTAATGCTTTTTTCTAACTTTTTTCCAAGGGACGGGGCTTAAAAAAAGGAAGAAGCGTGAAAACTGGCTATGATGAAAACTGTTGGAAGAAGCAGTGTATGGAAGTGGTGAATTTAATTTTCCAGTGTGAAGATTCTGAACCTTTCAGGCAGCCGGTTGATTTGGATCAGTATCCTGTAAGTTGTTCTTTATTAACCTTAACCTTATAAGATATAATTTTTTTTTTTTTTTTCTCTTAGCATTTGGTACCCTAATAAGATCTACATATTGCTCTTGGAGCTATTTGTTCTCTTTATGGCTTTGGTCCCAAACCATTGAAAGAAATTTGCATTTCTCTGTGCTTAGAATGATGAGCTGCGTGCTCTACTGCATCAAGATAACATCCATCAAAATATTGACACGGAACACAAAACAATGGTAGAGCAGTGGTGGTGTCTACAGATCTCCTCATACCTTAAATACAGTTTGAAACCACTCAGCAATCTTTTTTTGCTTGCTTTCTTACTGGCCCTTATAGGGAAATAATTTTAGATAAATCTGTATGTTCTTAATTAAAACGAGTTTCTTGAGGGACAATCTACAAAACCTGTTTACTGAGCCTCAGCTATGAACTTGATTTGTTCCTTCTCTTTCTCTTAGCTGTTCATGGTATTCTTGCTAATTCTTTGGTCTCTTTTTGTCTAAAAACCCAACAAATTTTCAAGGAAAAAAACTTCTTAAAGAGTGTGCAGCTGTTTTCCTATGGGCTTCACATCTTGAGTTTGGGTCTCGCTTCAGGTTTTAAAAACATCTTGAGGTTCTCTAAAACTCATTAACAGGAGAGAAAGATAGAGGTGTTTTGATTTTTTTTTTTTTTTTTTTTTTTTTGAAAAAACACAGATCGGTTTGTTTCTTATAGTAAAATGCATCGGGGAAAGGATTACATGACAATTTACAGCAGTCTCATTTCTCATTTTGATTAACAATAAAAACATTGACTTGCCTGTTACTGGGTAGTTTTTATTGAGGAAACTCAGGAGAATTGAAACTGGAAATCTGCATGTGCAAGCATGTGACATTGTATCAATTCATGATCCTTCAGAAATTCTGAAGAGGACCTTGAAAATGAGCAAGAGTTTGTATGGGATAATGTAGTGGAGGCTTTAAATCAGCTAGTCTGAGCAAAAGCGTTGCTGTCTGCTGTGGTAGGTGCTTCTGTTTTCAGCTGACAGTTAAGATAATCTGTGGTCATCTTAGCTACCCTTAATTTATAGAAATAAAACTTAAAAGTGTTGTTTTTCCTTTACACCTTCTTAAATCTTCTTTTCATATGTTTTATCTAGGATTACAGACATATTATAGACACTCCAATGGACTTTGGTACAGTGAAAGAAACTCTGGAAGCTGGAAATTATGACACTCCAATGGAACTGTGCAAAGATATAAGACTAATATTTAGTAATGCAAAATCTTATACTCCAAACAAAAAGTCAAAGGTAGCTGTTAACATTGGGGGGGGTTATGCTTGTCTTAATGAAATGAGGTATTATTTTGGAATTAGTTTGTTTATCAGTACTTTTGATAAAGCTTCTGGTTAGATAGTGGGGAAAAGTATGACAAAAATATTTAATGTGTTCATTTCTTGTTTATCTAGTGTTACATAGGATTGTGTGCCATGCTTTTTCTATTTCTTTTCTGTACAGTTTTTAATTTTAGAAATGTTACTCTTGGATGAAAGGTTCTGTTCTTAATATATAAGCCACTTCCTTCCAGATTTATAGTATGACCTTGAGATTGTCAGCACTATTTGAAGAGAAAATAAGAAGAATTGTTTCAGATTTCAAAAACGGTCAGAAACAGAATGAAAAACTACGAAGAAACCAGAGATATGCTAGAAGATTTCATAATCAAAGCTCAGTGCAGCATCCTACCAAAATGCTCAGGTAACCAAATTATGAAGATGTGGAGATATATCACAGCTGACTAATATTCATATTGACTGTCATATTTAGTCTGTGAAGAAGAGAACAATTGGTTTATTAAATGGTTGACTAACTCCAGTGAGACTTTTTGTAATTGCTTCTCTTGCAGTAGGAAAGATATGAAGATACGAAAAAAAAAAAAAGCAGGTTTTTTGTAATATTAAACTGGCTGTGAAACAACGAAGGGGCTGAAGAGTGGAAAAGGTTGGGGTTTTGTTTTTGTGGTTTTAAATATTTCAGAAACAAAGATTTACTTGCTGTATATATTACATAGATTACAAAGTTGCATATATTACATGTTTTATCATGTACAGAAGAAAGCTAGTCCTATGGAATTTAGAAATTTTCACTTACTGTAGCATTCCATTGGTAGCTAGATAAGCCTTTTCTCTTTTGAAGGAAAACAAGCTTTTGAGACAACTGCTGGTTGACATGATTAACTCATGTAGTCTTAATTTGCATATGGGATGAAGTGAGACAAAATACAAAAGCTAAACGTGGTAAATTGTTGAAACTGAGCTTATACCTTTCTGCTACTGTCCAGCCTTTCTTCTCTGGCAGTGAAAGGATAGGAATAAGAGTTTTAAGAAAAAAACCAAAATCTAAGAATACACTTTTTTGCCACATTTCGCTTTCTTCTCTTAAAATTTCAGTGGATTACTTCTACATTTTCAAATTCTATTATGCATCTGTGTTGGATTATGCTACAGGCACACCTTGCAGTAAGCTTTAAGCTTTACTGGGAGTATTCCTTCGATTCTGATTTCTTCCCAGAGAAATAAAGAAACACGCATCAGGATAGGCAGAAATTTTCCTTTGAAACAACACTTCTGCTCTTATCTGAAGAATTGTATGCAACTTGTTTACAAATCAGTGGTGCTCAGCAGGACTGAGGTTTGGGACTATTTGGGAGAGTGTTTGGATAGCAAAAAGAGCATATACATCTTGTGTACCTAGATGAATATTTGAAAACCTGTGACTCTAAGGAAGCAACTGACAAAATAGTAGTTCTAAATGCGAAAATAAGTCACTTATCAGGACCGCGCATATAGTACGGAAGAATTGAATCAGTGAGTTTCTCTACAAGCATGCATTTTATTTTAGACAGTAAACTTTCTCTGAAGATACACCTTCTTTGTGTCTTTATTCCACAATAAACAGTTCCAATGGTAGTACGCATGGCACTTAGTTTGAGGCTTATGTGCAATTAACAAGAGACTGGGAATTCAACAGAAATTGAGGCTGCTGTTGCAATTTCTTGGTAAACAATAAGAGGACATTGCTGTCTAGAAGGCATTTAGTATTAACTTCTTTGTTTCTCAGAGCAGAGAAGGAATGTCTCCTCTCGTTTCACTTCACTAGGAGTATGGACTGTTATTTTAATGAAAGTACTTAATACTTATCCTTGTCAAAGTTAAAATTGTCCCACGCCACGTTAGCTCACAAATCTAACTACCTTTCCGTAAATCTGAAATCGTGTGACATACAGTTAGTTAAGCTTTCAGAGAGAAGTATTGTTAAAATACATAATTGCCACAATTTCTCATAGCTTTACAACTTCTGTTGCTTTTACTTCTTTCCCCTTTCACTAGAAATTTGAAGCAGAAACCATTGAAGTCTCAGGCAAAAATTGAATCTGAGCAGGAAGATTCTTTTACTCAACCTACCTCAAGCAGAGCCACCTGTGTTGCAAGCCATAAAATGAATGCTAGCAATTACAACCATAGTTCCTCTGGTGAATCCTCTGATTCTGCATGCCTGGCATCCTTTGAAAGGAATGGAAAAGCTAGATCCACAACACTAACAAATTGTTCTGCATTATCATCAGGTCAGAAATGGAATCTGTTTCAGATGAGGATTTTCATCTTGGTCTTACCTATGAATTGTCCACTAATGTTTCCTTTCCTTTATAATTTCCATAATTTGCAATTGCATTCTGAATTGTTAAACGAGGTTTGCATTTTTAATGTGAAATTTTTTGAGACCTAGATTTCCATGCAGTTTGGTTTTTGTGTAATACAGAATTTTGTGTATTTCAATGAATTTTGGACACTTAACTACATTACTGAATGTTATAAAAAATCTGTGTACTAAACATAGACATTTCTGCTTTAAAATCCCGTAGAATGCAGTAAGTTTACTTAACTTTTGTTAATTAAAAAGCTTGCACCTAAGCAAAAATCTGTCAATAGGATAGTTTGTTTCTTAGAGGGAGAGCTGTCTCAGTTGTATATCCATTTTGCAGTCAAGTGGATGGGGGGTTTTTTGTAGGTTTTATATGGGGATTCACAACAAAGCTGAATTGAGTAAGATTGATGATAAGAAAAAGTTGACCTGCTAACTACATGGTTACTCGATGCTCTTAAGTCTTACCAAATAGAATAATAGAATTTCTTGATTTTAAGCAGCTGTTCTAGGAAAGTGGTAATAGTGAATGGATGTGTCTTATTTGAGAGGAAAATGTAGTGTATTTGAGAAATGGTGCTATATGAAATACAGGTTATACACCCATATATGTTACATAAAAGTTGTCATCCAAAATTAGCAAATGACAGAAGTTCCCCAAGACATAAAAACCTTCCTGTCTTTTCCTTCTTCCCCTATACCTCACTTTGACAAAAATTCAGCTTGTTTCAAAGAATAAGAATGCAAGTCCTGGTAAAAGAGATCTGTCAGAATATGTTTTGTGTTGGGTTTTAACATCCTTTTCTCTTAATTCTGTTATTTGGAAACAGCTGTGTTATTTTACTTGAAACTTAAATACAGGTTAAAGAAGCTTCCTGTCACTGAACACCGTATAAATATGGAGTGGTATATTTTGTAGAGCTATCAATTTCATACATGTAAGACATAAAGGCATGATAGCATATTGTAAGAGAATGTCATGAGGGAGTTTTGAAGATATCCTGGATCAGCAAAATGTAGCTCTTAACTGGAAGCTAACTATGTTTAGAATTCTGATTGACAATTATTTTTTTTAACAGAAAGTGAAATAGAGGGTTCTTTGGTTTCTTCATCTACTTCCTCTTCATCTTCATCCTCTACAAGTAGCTCAGAAGACAGCAAAGAAAGCTCTGTGACTCTTGTGTCACCTCTACTACACAATGGTGTCTGTAGACGAAAGAACAGCAATTGTAGGATAACTAGAAATCAAGCTGCTCAGAGAAAACAAATAGGTAAGATTTGAGTAGTTTTCTTGTGAACGGCAAATAACACAAGTGTGTGTGTGTATATATGTATCTAAATAAAAGTAAATGTAATTAGTATTTTTTAAGTTGTTGTATATGTAAGATACTAACTTTTTGATTGGTGATAGTTCTGAAGCTCTCAGAATACTACACTCAACTTTTAAGAAGATTTTTTTTTTTTTCCAATAGTTAGAGGAGGAGGGCAGAAACCAAGAGCCTAGTGAGAGGGAATGTCTTGCAACATTTTATATGTTAATGAAAGTAAAAGCAATAATTCATAAAGAAGTTCTAATTTTCACAAAACTAGAATGAATCCGAAATTTATGGCATAGCTAAATAATTTTGCTTGGTAGATGACAAAAGCACATAACTATTACTAGGGAGTGTATTTCACCTGTCATGTCTGTGGGTAGAACCTGTTCCAGAATTGACAAGACTTAAGAAACTGCTATTTTTACATTTAAGATACTAATCTTTCCTTTCCTTTACAGGAACACTTATTCAGGAGAATGGGAATACACGAAAAACTGTCAGGAAAAAGTTATATGGAAGTGACTCTGAAAATACTTCAGTGGTGACATTGGAGTCACTGAGTAATAGTACTGGTAGGCATAGAAAAACTCCACGCAGAAGTGCTGCTGTGGCTGCTAATAAGTTAAGGCTAATGAGTGATGTGGAGGAAGAGGTTTCAAGCTCAGAAAGTATTGGCATTGGATGCAAGAATAGAAAACTGCCTCACCGAAATGCCTCAGCTGCAGCCAGGCGAATGTTACTGGAGGGGTCTGAGGATGATGTGGGCTTAAAGTCTGAAAGTGAAAAAGAAATAGAAGAGCAGCTTACCAAGAGGAAAATTCTTTCTCAGTCTGGTTCATCTGCTGCACGAAGAAAATTTGTTAGTGAATCTGAAAATGGAACTTCGGATTCTGAGACAGACACGCAGATGAAGCAGAAAAACTGGCAAAGCAATGGTCATAAACAGTTACGTGGGACAGTCCATTCTGTATCTCCCAAAATGAAAAGTCCCACCCTAGACTTCTCAGAGGAGGACTCTAAAAGCCATAATTCAGAGGATGGGAGCAGTCAAAAAGTTTCTGACCAGTCAACATCTGCACATAATAAACCTGCAGTGAGCAACTCTGAGGATGAAGTGGATTCTGAATCTGATAGATGGAATGGCAGAAAAGCAACTGGTCTGCAGCTTCCTGCTCCTTTAAAAAAAGCTAAAGTCTTGAGTGATTTAGAGGACACAGCAGAATCTGAAACAGAAGACAAAGAGGATGGGAGAAGTTTTGTCTCTGAGAGCTTGGTGCCAACTAAAATTGCAGGGAGTTCAAAATCTGGACCTGGTGCCAGCTTCAACCACTCTTCTGATACAGAACCTGAGACAGATTCCAATAACAGTAATTATTGTGAAACTTCAAAAACAAAAAAGAGGAAGAGAAAAGGAAAAACAAAAATCGTTAGAAAAGGTAAAAGTTTTAATGCATCTAACTCTTGATACTGACTAGATGAAGGAGACGACAAGATTAATGACTGGGAGGATTTGGACCATACAAAGTGTAATAGTGTTCCTTGTTGTTCTAAAATAACTATAGATGAGGGAAGGAGAACTATAAGGTATGATGATGATGATGATGATGACAGTGTCTAGAAGTCTAGATAGATTTGGAACTGGGAGGTTACCAAACACAGCACTGAGAGAAAACTATTAAAGTTTGGTGTAGTTCTACAGTATTTAGAATTCAGATTGAATGCTGGCCATGCTTGTGCAATTCAGGCAATATGTTTCTCTATGAAAAACTTGTCATTAAATCATGATTGTTCTTTCCATATTTAACTTGCACTTGCTTATCTACATAGCAGAGTAACTAATGCTAAAATACCTGTTCTGAAGTAATATTGCTGTGTGTGCATGTCATGACAGTTAAATTTGAGAAAAGCTGGCTTTCAGGTTGTTGGCACAAAACTAAGCAATATTCTAAAGGGTGTTGTGAATGAATTCTATGGTATGCAGCTCAAGGTAGCAGAATCTCAAAAGGAGCAATACATTCTCTTTCTTTGGCCTGCTCCTTGTTTTGAGAATTTCAGTAATGAAACCCCCCTGGTTTCTAGTCCTGTTACCTTGAGTTTGTGGGTAAAGTAATAGTACTTAGTTCAGATTATCTTAATTTTCTGTTGAAATTTTCTGTACCAAAGCAGACAACCATTATTTTCAATTAAGTAACCTGATTTTTATTTATAGTCTTTCAAAATGAATTTGATCGAAAGGTGTTTTAATTATTCTTACTTCCATGGTGTACACTGGAACCTGTAACTTGATTTGACTTTTGGATTTTATTCTGTCAGGGATGCGTAGCATCCTTAAGACAGAGAGGCACTTTGCTACATTGGTAGTGTATGGCTTTTCCCAGATTTAACATACAGGGGTTTGGGTGGTTTTGGGGGGGAGGTTCCTTGCTTGCTTTAGTTTCATAGATTCATGGGTGTCTAAGCAGTGTTGTATCTAATTGAAGCATCATGTCACTGTTCTAACTACATTATCATACTGATAAGACATTACATGAGAAGATCTCTGTAAAGCAGTTAGCAACAGCCAACTGAAGGGCAGAAATTCCAGATGGTTGCAGAAGCAAGATTTACCATTCCACTTGTTTCAAAAAGTTTAGTTCTTTGCTTTTGGGGTTTTTTCTATAATTTTGTCTGTCACTCAAATGCTTGTGTGTGCTGGCTGATACGTTATGATTTGGAGATTTGTTTTGGGGTTGGGTTTTTTTTTTATTAAGCTTATCAGAATGATGCTAAGATTTATTAAAACAGGTTCTGTCCATTATGTGTCTTCGTGTTGTTAGGGGACTGGTCCTGACTTAGAATTTGAAAGACTGTTCAAAGATTGGTGTTTGGTCTAATCCTTCCAAACCTGTCACTGAATCACAGAGACCAGATTATGAAACTCTAAAAACTCCTTTGGAATTTTAACTGTGGTTGGAGTTTTTGTGGTTTGGTTCCGCGGCCCCCCCCCCCCCCCCCCCAAAAAAATCTGTGAAAGATCTTAAACACTCTTAAAAGACTTGACTTGAGAGAATACCCATAAGTGGCAATAGATAAAGCTGGATCCTTAGCTTTTTCCATATCTAACTTTCTTCAGGTGCAAGTTGTCAGTATGCTTTACAATGAGTAAAGCAAATTTTTCAGGCTTTGAGAGCTCTCATGACTTACAGTTATCATAAAGAGAAAAATGAGTATGTTCAATGTACAGGATTATATTGTGTGAACTGTTGCACACATTTTTACATAGCATTTCTTTTTATTTTCAAGACTTCATTATATAGCTTTTGTTTTATTATTATGGTGCAAAGACTAATCTTTCCCAGCAGTCTTCCTCACCCACCTCCCTCAAAGCAAGCAGTCTGCATTGTTTAGCCTTAACACATGGGTTTACAGGAATTCGGTGCCCTGCAAATAGTTATCAAAAGGCTTTAAGGGAATTAAAGAAAAAAAGTACTCAAGCTCAAGGGGTGTGGTTAGTTGTATTCCATACCAAGCATACAAAACAGAATTAAACTTTTCCGGTGCACATAATATTTGATCAGAATTGAAGTCTGCCATGTTTTGGAGCAAAAATTCCTATCAGTGTTTTCAGTTACTTCCTACATCACTTTATTTGGCAACTGAGAAAAGAGGCATCTTCAGTACTGCATTGTAGAAGGGTAAAATCCTTCTGTGTCCAAGCTGCTTCCTTTCCAGTGTTCAGTGTCAACTGAATGCTGCCTTGCCAAAAAATAAGGTGGCGGAAAGGATTCTTTTTGACAGCATATATTTTTTTCTTCCAGACTGAGTAAATTTTTAACAGCCTTTTATGTTTGATTGTTTCACATTTTTGTGCCCTCTCAGGTAGTAGCTTTGATACACACTTGTAATGCAGCAGTTAAAGAATCTTGAGAAGAACATAATTGTCTCTTGAGATGAATCCATCTTGACAGTTTTCCTCAAGGAATACTTATTTCTTTTGTACTAAAAAGATCTTTGTATTTATAGTTGCTAAACATACTGAAAACCTTTCTTAATGTTTTAACATTAGCAATGTGCAAAGATGCCAGATGGACCTGAGGAGCAGCAGGGAAGAGCTGTTGAGTTCTGTAATTGGCTACTGAACTCTAGACTTGTCAGAACTATGTTGCCATAGTCACTTTCTAAAACTTAAGAGAATTGGGGGAGGGGATCTTTTAATAGCTTTATAGAATTTAAAATCTTACTTGAACGTGCTCCATATGTCAAAACTCCCGAGTCAAATATTAAAACTTTTTGGGGGGTTTTTTGGAGACTTGTACCATTACTTTGAGAAGATTTGAAGAGACTTTTAATACAGAAAAAAGGGAAGGTATTTGTACAAATACTTCATCTTGTGGGAATTTGTAGCTTTTGGAGTAGCCAACTGGTAACATTTCCCTTATCAAGCTTTGTCTACACCTCATTTTTAAGGGGAAAACAAGACTGGTTAATTTTAAAAACTTCCCTTACACTTTTTGTGTAAACATTTCCCATGAAATCTGTAGAAGCTGTCACACTGGGTAGCCAACACTGAGCTTTGGGTCTCTTTAGTTTGTCCTTTGAATGTAACGTGGATGTTTTAAATGTTTATATTGTAGAGTTTTAAAGCTTGATGAAAATTTGGTTTCTCTTCTTGCCAATTCTTTAACACTCTGGTTAAACTGTAGCTTCTGCTGTATTGCACCTTTTATGCCCATGAGTGTGAAATGTTAATTTGTCTTCCAGCTCTAACTTGGAGCAAAACTCCTCTTACACATATATTCTCTCTTAAACTTTTTGGATTATTTCTTTTTTTTTGTTAATTCTCATCCTTTTACTTGGGCCATAGCTTCTTTAGTAATCAGTGTTCATCCACTAGGTAAAACTGCCGATCATAAAAACAAATTCAGCATTGTTTTCCATGTGCAGTTGGTGCCAAGCATTGGCAAGTATCAATAAGTATTATCAGTTAGTTGCCAAGGGCTGCATTTTTTTGATGATCATAATAACATTACCAAAGATTTTAATGAGAATCAGTAAGAAAATAAACAGTATATTTTTTACTTTAATATCCACGTTTTTGCTTTAAGGGGGGCTCATTTATTATGGAACAGTCTTACTCCATACAAAATGTTTAACATGCCCTGCCCTGCATAAGCACCCAAATGTTGAGGTGCATGCACAGTACAATGTCAGGTTTTTTGTGTTACAAAAATTTTTAAGCTGCTGCCCTTTTGAAACTCTTAAATCAAATGAAGAGACCCCACCTAAAGGAAATCCCTAAGGTGAGTATGGAGCAAGAGCAAGTATCACTAAGTTTCTACAAGGCCATGAAGTATGCTCTTTAGAAGTCAGTAAGGATAAAATACAGTCATGAATACTTGCATCATTTGGGTCTCATTGCACAGTCATCTGCCAAAAGGGCTCAGTATACTGCTAACTTAGTAAAAAACTTCTTAATGTTATGTTTCCAGTATGTGCAGAACCAGGATGGTTAAAGATGTAGGGCCAAGTCTGAGACTTCTTGCACGTGAAAGGGGAATATATCATTGTCCTATACAGTGTTCTTTATAGGCAGGTAACTTTGGGGCATTTAGTTTTCTTTACATTGTGATTTATTCCCCCTGATTGTTTTGTTGAAACATTAGTTGTCCTATATATGAACCGATAGCTAGCTTTGGACAATGTTTACTGTAAAACACAATATTTTCCATTTCAGTTTATCTAATCTTTAATCTAATTTGGGATATTACCACAGGTAGTTACATAATTATTTTTAAATTAGCAGATGCCCTTTCTAGCTCATTTTTTTCCTCAACAGTCAATGGATGCAACAACAGATGTGCTATTAGCACAGCCTGGTTTACTGTGGTTTGCCAAACTGATGCATGCATTGCCCTGTTCTAAGGAGGCTGTTAACTGTAAATAGGAAGCTAAACTTGTTTGTACTTCTAAAAGTTACTGTTAGGTACTGCTGTAGTATATGCATGCTTTTATTTAAATACCTACATGTAGGCACGTATATATTTATATAATACATATTTTCAAATAAATACATATTCTCTCTGTAAACTATATATACACTACACAATTAACCAGCTAAGCAAATTATGTGGAAACTTTGCTTTGGTTATTTTTTTAATATATGTAATATATATACACTACATATATACTATAATATATAAAACATAGTATATATAGTACTGTAATTTATATTATACTTTATCTAATGTGGTTTATATAATATAGATCTATAGTATATAGCATGTTTTTGTATATATGAGGGGAAAAAAACCAAACAACTAGAAGTTTTCACATAAATTGCATAGTTGGTCAATAAGGGTTGGGAAATACTTTGTGGACTGCAGTACACCCTGCAGATTAGCTGACTGGAAGTGTGGCTGCATATTCCTACCCAGTATTGCAGCCTGGACTTCAGGTTTAGAGTTTGGTGGCATGAACTCCAGGACAGCTTGTCACAATGGTAAACTTGATGGACAAGGCCTTTGTGTCTTGGTGCCTTTCTTTTAAATGCTGTCCCAGTTTTTGTGGGTAGTGGAGTTTGTTTAATCCTCCCTCTTCCTGCCTGTGCAATCTGTTTGTACCTTTGCAGCATTTAATTCAGGATGTTCATTGTGTAGTTTCATTAAGCTTTAATTAAAGCTTTAATTAAAAAATGAGCTTTATACAAATTTGTTCCCAATTTAAGATTTTGTATACAATGTATAGATTTAATATTCTGGTAGTGTGTTGCAGAAAGGCTGGACTCCTTTACACTTTAGTCTTGCATTCCATCTTAGGAATTAGCTGTTGAAACTTTGAAAATACACATAATCTGTTTATGATGATAAAGGCTTTTTTTCTCAAAACATGCATCTATAAACACCTAAGCACCTGTTACTGTGACAAACTGGCCAAAATCATTGTGTGCATTCTTTTTCTTTTTTTCTTTTTTTAGCTGCCTTTCTGGGAATAGTTCCAGTTGATATCTTTAAGGTTTAAACATTTATTTCTTGAGAAGGCCAAAGGGGATTAAGTTAGCACTCAGTATTAAGGCTGGGCAGTCTTTTCCACCTTACCAAACTGCCCTTCTAGAATGCGAGTGTAGCTCAAAGCAGATGTAAGGTTGGGTTATACATTTCCATGCTTACTAACTGGTCAAAATGCCTCTTTGTACCAGTAACTTGTGTGTTGTTTGCCACCACTGGTATGTTATGATACATCACTATGTTTACTTAAAGTATTTTCCTGTTTCAAGTGTAATTTACCATGTATTTTCCTGTTTTGAGTGTAATTTACCATGTTAAAGCTCTTTGGTCCTGCCTATTCAGGCTTACCTCCTAATAGCTATAGGCAGCAGCCGCATGTTGTGTACATGTCTACTTGATAGTATTGGAGGACAGTATATAATTTAAGCTTTAGCTCTTAATTTTTTTTTAATCTGTAAATTAGTTCACCTTTTATACAGCATTATGCAATGTTCAGCAGAAATGTGTTATGTTTTGGCCATAAAATCACACAATACAAATAATAACAGTAGTAGTGTTCATGTATAATTTCTGGAAACTGTTAGAAAAGACAGTAAATTATCCTTTGGAAATGAAAAAATAGGAATATATTTGAGTAGTACATAAAAGGATTTACATTGAAATAATAACCAGATTTGGTATCTGAAGAGATTTTTAATATTGGTACGCAAGCTGGACATTGGAATTTGTGTCCCATAATTTTTTTTTATTTTATTTTTTTTAAACTTTCAATAATACATCTTCATTGCATTTATTCTTGTCAGAATTTAGGGAGAATGTTGCCCTGTCCTTACCTCACAGGTGAGGAATTGGGGAACAAGAGAGTACAAATGACTTGCAGTGTTAACACTTCTGGTTAAGGAACTGAACATTACTTGGTTTTAAGTCTCAGGCTAGTGTTCCTGTGTCTGGGTGGCTGTCATTCTCAGAAGGCATTTGGCCATTAGCAGTTCAGACAGTTGAAACAAAGTTAGCAACATGAGCTTGTTTCATCCCTCCATAAAGGAAGATGACAGAGCATGCCCTCTAGAAAATTCTCGTTTCCCCAAACTTCTACTTGAAACAATATTTAGTTTCCTAAATTTAGTTTCCTCTAGTGTTCTGCAAATATACAGCAGCTGCCATGATTTTTCCCTCTGTTTGCTGAGTACAGGTAGAGAATCATCAAAAGTAAGGAGTTTAAGGTAGAACAAAATTTACTATTATCAGGAGATAATAGGCTAATATAATGTAGAGGCTTTAATGGAGTACATGTTTATTTTGCTCATAAAGTCAGTAACAGCTACAAAGGAATACAAGATGGGAAAACTAACTTTGCAAAACACATTTCTGCTAAAATAGCAAAATTTTATTGGTTTTTTTAATGAAGTCTATTGTATTGGGTCTGGCTGAGATGGAGTTAATTCTCCCCATAGCAGCCCTCATAGCACTGTGCTCTGCATCAGTAGCTAGAAAGGTGTTGATAACACACCAGTGTTTTGGCTACTGCTGAGCAGTGCTGGCACAGCATCAAGGCTGTCTCCCCAACATTTTTGCCCCCCCCTCAATGGCAGGCTGGGGCAGGGCAAGACCTCGGGAGGGGACATAACCAGGACAGCTGACCTAAACTAACCAAACATATTCCATACCATATGACGTCAGCTCAGATATAAAAGCTAAGTAAAGGGAGACGGAAGGGGGGCATTTTTGTCTTCTGGAGCAACCACTACGCGTACTGAAGCCCTGCTTCCCGGGAAGTGGCTAGACATCACCTGCTGATGGGAAGTAGAGAATAATATCATTTGTTTTTCTTTGCTTTCGTGCGTGACCTTGGCTTTCACTTTATTAAACTGTCCTTATCTTGACCTACGATCCTTTTGTTATATTTTCTCCCCCCTGTCCAGCTGAGAAGGGGGAGTGATAGAGTGGCTTTGGTGGGCACCTGGCATCCAGCCAGGGTCAACCCACTACATCTATGCAAATAAATTTACTTCAAGAATTTCTGCTTTTAATTTTTACTGATACCTGTGAGTAATTCTGTATAATTTAGGAGGTAAAAGTTTAAACCATTGATCTTTGTAACATTGTTCATATTATTTACAGATTGAATATTTGTTTTAAAACCCAACATAAGAAGCAAGTGCTGTATTAAAAATACTGAATGGAAGATTCACTGTTAGAAGCAATCTTACTGTTTAAGTCGCTAAGGAACCAGACGGGTTAAATGTTCTCTGTGTATGTGAAATAATGCTAAAATTGTGAAATCCATCTGGGGCTTGTGTCTACATAAAATATTACAATCTCTTTTTTAGAATAAGAAGGTCTAAAATGTGTAATAATTTTGATAGTTCATTCTAGTAAGAAAATGATAGCTTCTAATGATAGAAGTAAGAGTAATATGAAAGCATTTGTTTACTAAGGTAATTTGTAATTTCTAAGCTAGTTACTGGAGTGATGCTAAAGAATGTTACTTTCACACTTCTTCGTTATCTCAAAGCAAAAGAGTAGTCCTGAGAGTTAAAAGTATCCCTGGGACTGGCTGACTGTATTTTTAGTAAAGGCTTAAAGTAAATTGCACGTAACAGTTGAAATTAAAAAAAAAAAGCTTTTGTGTATTTTATTAAAGGTGGTAGTGTTTGTGCTTAATAAAGTAATTATTTCAGGAATGTAAGTTATTAAAAAGAACTTCTAAATCTCTATTTTGTAGAATCAACATCTGAGGAGACTGGACAAAGTGCAAAAGTGCTCAGGAGCAGGACATGTATCATTAACTACAAGAAACACATAAAGCTGTCAAATGTGACTGAGAAGAAAAATCCACGCAGATGTGCCACTTTGGCAGCTAGTAAGATTAAGATAATGAGCGATACAAAGGAAGAATTATCAAGCTCGGAAAGTGTTTACACAGTAAAAAAGAACAGGAGGCAGCTTCATGGCAATGTGTCTGCAGCATCCAGGAAGAAACTGATCGGCAGCTTGGAGATAGATGCTTGCTTGAAGTCTGAAAATGAGAAAGAACAGCTTTCTGGCAGAAAAAAACTTTCCTGTCCTGAATCATCTGCTCCTAAGAGAAAATACATTAGTGAGTCTGAGAATGAAAAAACAGAATCTGAGGCAGAGATAAAAGTGACTCAAAAGCAGAATGATGATAACCACAGTCAGGCACACAAAACAGTCTGTGCTGCAGCTCTTAAAAATCTTGAATATGACTCTTCAGAAGAGAATTCCACAAACCACAGGATGGCAAATGGGAGAAACTGGGGAAGTTCTGGACAGTCAACTTCAGCCCACAACCATCATACGAGCAACTCTGAAGAGGAGGTAGATTCTGACTTAGCTAAACACAAAACTAAAAATATCAGAGAAGTATCAAATAAAAAATGTAGAGCTGCTTTCAAAAGATCAAAATTATTGGATAACTTCAAAGAAACAGCAGAATCTGAAACAGGAGGGAAGAAAGATGAAAAAAGCTCGGTATCAGAGAATGTGGAAGCACCTGGGACTGCAGGAAGTTCAAAAGCCAGTTTCAATTGTTCTTCTGATTCAGACTCTGGAACTGATAACAGTATCTATAGTGATGCCACAGAAACAAGAAAGAGGAAAAGGAAATCGGAAATGGTTAGAAAAGAAATTACCAATTCCAATTTACCTAAGCCTTCCAGAAGACCCCAGCGAAGGAAACGTTGGAAACCTAACCAAGAAAATGACTCTGAAGATTTGGATTACACCAAATATAGAAGAGCTAATAGGCGTTCTAAGATAAGAACTCGGAATGGTGGTAGACGGACTGTGAGATACGACGATTGTGATGATGATGATGACAGAAGTTTAGATGATGTAGATTGTGAAACGTAACCTTAAAAGGAAAAGCCAGCCCACTTTTTTTTTTTTTTTTTTTTTTTAATGGTAATAGCACTAGAACTCACGATGGATGCTGGCTTTTCTTTGTCCTACATTTCAGGGAATATATTTATATTTTTCTATGAAAAAGTTATGAATGTGATTAGATTATGACTTTCTCCTTTTCATATTTTGACTTGCACTTGCCTGCCCATGTAGCAGCATTTAGCACAGATGCCAAAATGTGCCTCATTATAGGGGCAATTTTTTGTCTTTACTGGTATTTTATTACATATAACAAGAGTTAAAAAAAATGTTAAAACACTGCGCAACAGGTTAATAGCAGTATGTTGAGTATTATTGTTATGGGTGCTGCAATGGAATACTACCTAGTTCATACAACATTCAAGAACAGATTTCAAACATCTCTAATGCTGTATGAAATCATATACAATAATAACAGGCTTATAAATAATACTATACACTATAAAAATCTGGTGGATGCTAGCATTGCATCAAAAGAGTAATGAATGGTCACTAGGCTAATAACTTTACAACTTGTGTTAGTACAGATGTTAAATGTTCTGTACTTCCATTATTGATAACATGCAAATAGAACCAGTTACCAGTGGAAAAAGCATATTTGCCAATTAAACAGGCATATTGGTGCTGGCAAAGAGAGGGTTTATGCTGACAGGTAGTACTATCATCATTAATGTGACTTCTATACTGTAAAATTATAGAATATGAAATGCAGGTGAACTCTTGGGCCTAAGGGTTTTTGTGTGTTTTCTTTATAAAATAGAAAAACAAACAAAACATTTGTTCTGTTTTCTTTATGCGTGAAAAGCTTGAGGTGCAGGATTCTTACATTCCAGACCTTTTTGCTACATTTCTGTTGTTCTTCCATATTTAAATTTTTTAAGTGTTTTAATGTTAGACTTCTCATTGATTAAACCTTATCAGTTTCTGATTATTGCAGTACATCTCCTATTTTTTAAATGTTCGAGGTGGCTGTTGTTGACAAGAAATAATTCTTGCGTAGGAGATTGGAGAAAATTTCTCCAGGAAAAATGTGTGAATTCTTGGTTGGCCAGATATCAATTACGAGAACGCACAGCACCTCTAAACTCTTACTTTGCTTTTCCCTGGAGCTGTGCTGGCGGAAGCCTCACGATCGCTGCCTTCAGTCCAACACCAGGCGCTTGGTGATCTCTGCTCCTTTCCCACTCCACACTAGATTTCCTCCCTCTGCTCTGCTGGTTCCCTTCCTCACACTTAGTAAGACTTGGAGATTCCTGATCTTGTTGTTCAATAGGAGATATGTCAGAATATTAGATTTATGCTAACCCAGCCCATTTTAACTGAAATAGCAAGTTTGTGAATCATTTTTCCAGCAGATTGGATGGGTAGTAGCGTCTGGAAGGGGTTTGGGGGAAAAAAAAACAACAACAGGCAGTGCAGCTGCACAATCACAGTCGTTAATGCCACAACTGCTTGTACAAATGGAAGTGAAGTAGTGGAAAAGGGTGTCCCACACCGCTTACCAGCGGTTAGTGAGAACCACTTCTCCAACAACGTCGCTGGCATCATGTGCCAAAAGGTGTGTGTATTTACCATCACGTCACTTTGGTGTCTAGAATGTTATCTCGGTGTAGAGAATTTTTTTTTTTCCTTAAAACTTCTATGTGAAGTATGAAAATAACCTGCTTTATGTCATTCTTGCCCCAGGAATTTTATTTAGAGCAGAGTCCTTAATATAATACAGTGGAATTTTGTAAATTCGGGGTACATGTTTATCTGAATTCTTTAAGTTGGTTTCTAAAAAATGAACACAGTTGTGTTTAGTGATGGAACTTGGAGGTGGCTTTGTGTTTCTTACCTTTTAGGGGCAACATTGTTAAAAGAGAGTGAGTCAGCTGGTATTTTTATATTATCCAATAACTGAATGCATTGCTCAGCAGCTGCTTATGATCAATGTTCTATGGAGTATAACTTCCGGTATAGGAATAAATACTGGTACAAGAGCTCTTAAGTGAACGACAGAGTTTTTATTAAGTTTAAACAGCTAAAATTGGGCTGGTAGGTTTGTATTTCTAATTCAGGCTTAGATTTAAAAAGACTGTTTTCTTTCTTGCCCTTCTTCAGATGCTGTATTCTGTCATATGGTGCTTATGTGCTACATGTTCGTGGTGATCCCTGAAAGCTGGGAGAAGGTTCTGGCCTCTGTGTTTATATATCTGAGAGGGAATTACTGGCCTAGGGACCGTAACACTTTATTTTATAAGCAAAGCAAATGCTGTTTTGTATTTCCTGATTTTATACATACTGGCTCCTTGGAACCTGTCTGTAGGAGGAGAAATGATTAAACTGGAAAGGGACTTGTACTCTTTCGCCCTCTACGAGTTTGAAATTATTATTTTTTTAGTTTATTTAAATGAGCATGCTGACTCTTATCAAAACTGGCTCTTTTTAAGCCTTGCAGAAAGCAGTTCTTTCATCTTCCAGGTAATTTTAATCAGTCAGCATTCTTTAGTTGGTCTAGCTGTCCTGGGGGTAGTAAAGTGATGTAGTAGACCTGTAAAAGTTGTGTCTTTATTTAAAGCTGCTTCATGTGCTGCATTTGTAACCTGTTTTTTTGGTTTTGAGGGTTTGGGTTGGTTGTTTTTTTGGAGGGGGGGTGAGGGTGTTAAGGCCGGACCCCCTCTGGGACAGCGACTATGCTCACGGGCGCCGAGCAGAGGCGGACACCGGCCGCGCGGGACGGCAGCGGATGCTCCAGTGCTGACGGCTTGCGTGATGCGGCCCGAAGCCGAGCTCTACAGCAACCGGTGAGGTCACCGCGCCCTCGCTTCCGCACGTCCGGCACCTTTACCCGCGGCCGCTCGCCGCAGCCGGCTCTCCGTCCGCGGCCGCCGTACCGGCGCGGGGGTCGCCCCGGCCGAGGCTCCGCCGCCGCCCGCCCCCCTCGGAGCGGAGCCTCCTGCCGCCGGTGGCCGGCGCGGGCGGCTGCGCCGGAGGGCCGAGGCCTGCTCCCAGGGCGGGAGGGGCCGCGCCGCGGGACGGAGGCCCGCTCTATGGTCTGCGGGGCCAGAGCGCCGCCGGGCGGAGCGGAACTCGGTGGTGGCGGCGAAGCAGAGTGTCGCGGCGCGCAGGCGCGGTGGGCGGCGGGCCGGCGGCGATGGCGACCTTCTTCGGGGAGGTGGTGGTGGCGCCGTCCCGCGCCGGCGTGGACGATGAGGAGTGGGCGGAGGAGGCCCGCGAGGAGACGCCCGAGGACCGGGAGATCCGCAGGGAGCTGGAGAAGAAAAGGTAGCGGCCCCGCGGGGCGCCGCGGCCGCCCTCCTCGCTGCCGCGGTGCGGCGTCCCCCGCCGCGGACCTCCGGGGGGGCCGGGCCGGGCCGGGTGTGGGGAGCGCTGCCCCACTTCCCTCCGCCTCTTTTGCCAGGGAGATCGACGTCCTCTGGACCGTGAAGTCGGGCGCGTCTACGGAAAGCACTGCCGACGAGCCGTTTGCGTGCTCTAAATTTATAGTAGCGATAGGACATAACGCTGCAGGTGGGTGGTTCAGACTGCACGGACAGACCGTCTCAGACTCTAAAACTCGGCTGTTCTTTTGCGGTTGGCTAAACTTGAGAAAGCAGGGGTTTGGAAGAAACCGTAAGTGTGCCAGGACGCTCCCTTTTCTGTAGTCTCTTTCAACGTTGGTCTCCGCTGTAAGAATGGTCTTAAGGGTGTCCAGCCCTTCATTTAGGGAGCGGAGTTTTAACCCGGAGGCAGCTGAGCCGTCCGGAGAAAGCCAAAGTTAGTTAGTCTGTACGTGTAAAACACAGTTTCTGTTACAGCTGCTTATTCCTCCTGTCAGATCACGGTAAACTGATACATGGTCAATTGAAAGGCAGAAGCAAATTTTGTTTTGGGGTTGGATTTTAGTTGGGACAACCCCCCCTTTTCCTTTATCTGACTTTTGTTTGGTGGACTCTCCTGGATTGTTGGTTAATTGGCAAAGTTTCCTTCTAATACTAGTACGTTGCTCAGTGCAGTCTAGTGTTTTGAAATAGGGATCTGTCAAAGATGTAAAATTATGGGTCAATAAGCTGTAACTTCTTTGCTTTCTAATGAACGGTGATTTTTTTTTTTTTTACTCTTTTTTCTTGATCAGTCAGTCCCTTTTTCATATTCTGATTCCCCACTTGTTCAGAATTCCCTCTTTTGAGGTGGTTACTTACTCATTAGGCCTAGAGTCTTGAGACACCTTCTCCCCTTCCCACACACACTTACCAAAGTCTTGAGTTTTTTAATAGCTGTTTCCCTGTGGATATAAAGAAGTTTTAAGTCTTCCTTACATTTAAGTTGCATCTAGATGACATTTAGATGATATCTAAGTTAACTTTGCTAGCTTGTTTTTTCTTTGTTTAGGTTTTTCCTTGAAAAATAGTTATAGATATTTTAGATCTGTCTTCTGTTTAACAGTAACTTTTGACAGGAATTTGATTTAGGAACAGCTGATTAAGGATCTCTTTTTGCCACTAAGTCATGCATACTCATGCCTCTGCTTCCTAGAGCCACTGTAATAGTTCTGCCTTGCTGGTTCAGTGATTTTTTTTTTTTTTTTTTTTTGAGAAAGCTGTTATATCTGGTATGTCAAGAAGTATTGGAGACTTAATATTTGCCTCCTTAGTGTATACTAAAGGAATCAGAGTTGAACGTAGTGATGTGATTCCTAAGAATACGTGTTTTTGATGTTAGGGATCTCTATGTGTAGAACTGCTCTTTTAAGTCTTGATACGGTGAGGTTACTCACATTCCTGATCTCTGCTGGATTTGGTCAATAAACGTATGTCGAAAAAAATGCAATATCTTATTTTTAAACTTGAGATTGCAAAGAAATAATCTAATTCAGTTCTGATATTTATCTGTAGAACAGAGATTTTATTCTTCATAAGTTAACAGTTTTATTGTTTTTTGCAGCTTTCCTGTCGTCTTTTATTCTGGATTCTGTATGTTGGGAAGTAGTTGGAGTTGTGAAGCTGTGGAATGAGTGGTGTCGAACATCCAACACAACAACTGTCCTCCCGACAGATTCTTTCTGTTTGTTTTACCGATTAATATCAGATCCGACAGTAAGTGACTTATGCATGAATTCCTCTGTATTTTAGCTTTCTGAAAAAGAGAGCAACCTTCATCCAACCCCTACCCTGCTCGGGGCAAACAAAGTATTAAGGCTGCAGTATTCTGGATTAAGCTCATCAGAAATCTGAAGGGTCATTATGCTCACTAAAACTATTTGAAGTTCTGGCGTGTGAAGTTCAGTACAAAGATGTATGACAGCCTGATTGCTTCACATCAGTTGTGAATGGAAAATTGTTGTTGAAATAAGAGTTGAAGAAGCCCAGGAAAACTGAACAAGTTGTTGGCTGCAGTCACATCATCTTTACGTGTGATTATGAACTGTTGTTGTGCTCTTTAAACCACTTGCTTATGCAACTTATTTTTTTTTTCTTTTTAAGGTTTTGTTGTGCCAGTGTAGTTGCTACGTAGCTGAGGATCAACAGTTCCAGTGGCTTGAAAAGGTAAAACTGGCAAGACAACAAATTGAGCAATGAAATCTTAGGGGTGGGGATCTTCAACTTAGTGTAAGTGCCTCTTCCTCTCTGATATTCTAAACATGACAGTGTTGTAAATAACTGTTTTCAGTGTGGCTTTCTTTTCTTAAATATTCAGCAGGTGAACAAATTTACTATCTGCAGATTCTGTGAAATTCCTTTCTACACGCTGCCAGCTGTATCTGCTGTAACTTACTAATTTTGTGCAATTACTTCTTGTCCTGGCTTCGGCTGGGGTAGAGTTAATTTTCTAGTAGCTGGTATAGTGCTGTGTTTTGCATTCAGTATGAGAAGAATGTTGATAACACGCTGGCATTTTCAGTTGTTGCTAAGTAGTGTTTAGACTAAGTCAAGGATTTTTCAGCTTCTCATGTCCAGCCAGCAAGAAGGCCGGAGGGGCACAAGAAGCTGGGAGGGGACACAGCCAGGGCAGCTGACCCAAACTGGCCAGCAGCATATTCCATACCATGTGACCTCATGCCCATTATATAAACTGGGGGGAGTTGGTCTGGGGGGGACAGATCACTGCTTGAGAACTAACTGGGTGTTGGTTGGCGAGTGGTGAGCAGTTGCATTGTGCTATCACTTGTGTATTCCAATTCTTTTATCATTATTATTATTATTGTCATTTTATTATTGTTATTATTGTTATTTTCCTTTCTGTTCTATTAAACTGTTCTTATCTCAACCCATGAGTTTTACTTTTTTCCAATTCTCTGCCCCATCTCACTGAGTTGGGGGCAGTGAGTGAGCGGCTGCGTGGTGCTTAGTTGCTGGCTGGGGTTAAACCACGACGCTTCCTTTGGACAGTTACAATTTTGTTGCCCTTAACTACTTTCCAAACCTTTTTGCTGTTTGGCTTAAATTTTCTATGGCTTATTTCAGCTCTGGGAGAGTCCTTCCTTAAAAAATAACATAACTGTGTTTGTACAGTTGCCAAAAGATCACCAGACAAACCTGTTGGGAAACTTGTGATGGATGGTATCTTTACTAATGGGTGTGTTCTGTTCCTTTTACAAGGAGGAACTCTAAAGGAAGGTGCCTCCAAAGCAGTATCTGTCCCATTTGTTCATAGACTTAGTACACTAAGTGCCTTACCCCAGCATCATTCAGGTACATAAATGCTGCTCAGTCATTCAGGTCCCTCCAAATATCATCATGTTGATTTTAATAAGAGAAAGCTGAGGGGGAATGTTCTGGCTATTGATTGTCTTTATGGATTTGGGTCACTGCTTGGCCTCAAGGAAGTATGACTTATTTTGTCTTGCTGTCTGTCTGCTAACCTACCTTCCTTTAAATCTCTGCTGATCTCATGAACAAGCAGAGATTCTAAAGCTGTTATGTTACGCTGAAGTTGTCTAAGGCTGTGGCTAGAGATACAAAGAGTGAGATAAAAAGCGGTGTGTCCCCTGAGAACAAGTCCTCAGCTGTGCTGAGTGATACCTGCTCAGTCTAGCCTGCCAGCTGGCCCAGCCAGCACATGAGAAGGATTACTTGGTTGTGAGGGAGAACTATATGAGCATCTCAGTGTGAGGGAGCCAGAGAGATTATGGGAAGGCAAAGAGGATGGAAAACTGGGGTAACTTTGCTGAACAATACAGGGTTTTCAGACCCAAGTTTGTGGAAAACGAGCCTTTTGTGGTTCCCTGGCTTGTTGAAGAGTTTAATTCGCTTTGGTAGGGGGTAATGGTTCAATTTGAAGTTTAAAAACCCTAAGACCTAAAACATTTTGGGTTTGCTGTATTCCATGCATTCTTGCACTTCATTTAAACTGGGATTACAAAAGAAAGATGATTGTGGTTTTGCTGTCTTCCCAATTTGTGTTTTCCCAGCTGTTTGCACATATGTGTTATTTCAAATGTGGGTGTTTATGAACAGTAGGAGTGTACAGTTTTACCAGGTCAATGTTCTTGAGTATTTTTAGACTTCGTGGTTATTGGTAATTTTAAATGTACAGCAGAAATGTTGGGCAGGTAGTCTCTTGCTTTTAGTGTGAGTTACAGGCCTGTTCTGTGTGTTTCATAAATTCTGATTCACTGAGCATCTCCACAGTCTCCATGAGTCAGATTTTTACTTCTGTATATGTTTCCTCAGTAAGTGATCACTAACAAAATGATAACATACAGACTAAAGTTTTGCAGTAATGCATACCAGCCTTCCAGAAAAGTAAATTGAAAATATGTGTGCTTCAGAAAAGTTGTATTGGTTTTATATTACAGTGGTAACACACTGATGTGAGGGAACAGTCAGCTTCCCTTCCGTGATTGGTACCATATACAGAAACAGGCGTGTTTCTGTAATGTTTACCAAATTCCCTATTCCCTTATTGATCATAAATCTGAAGAGGACAGTGTAAAGGGAAGGTGCAGGTTTGTCATGCTTCCGCTTATTTTGACATAGGTTCTTTAAAAACAGTGGAACACTGTGCAACACATTGGTGTTTTGTGATGGCATGCAGTGGATCCAAAAGTATGTTTTGTACAATGTTTTTGAAACTCTTCTTTGAGAAAGACTGGGAAAATTAAGGTTCTCTTTCTCAATTCAAATTGAATATAATGAAATAAAATCTGAGTATTTAAAATGAAGACTCTTTTAAAGTACTGTAGAACATCTGGGGAGCGTGATTTAAATTGCAAATGTCTTGCAGCTTAGCAAGCTGCCTTCCTGTTATAAGCAGCCCAGTTTTATTTGGAGTCCTTTTTCTTTCTACAATCACCATTAGTAAAAATAGTAAGTCTTAATATGTTTGCAGGTGAATAGAAAGTGCTGAAAACCTAAAGCCTCTCAAGAAAATCAATAGACTTGGTAAATATGTTAGCTGTTCTTCTGGTTTTTTTGTCTCCATCCTAAGAGCAATTCATGTGAAATTTCTACCTGAAGGTTGCGATTCAAATTTTAGTTAGTCCTGCAAACTTGAATTAAACTGCCGTTTGCAGTTCATCTGCACTGAAATTGAAATGAATCTTTGTGGTTTTATGCTGTATTGTGAGAAGATAAATTTTGCTTATGTGTTAACATTTTTATTTCAGGTTTTTGGCTGTATGCAGAAGGAGGGGTTGCAAGTAACCATACTTTCAACATGTCCTGTAGCTGATTATAAAACTCAGGAATCCACTTTAACACTTCCATCTCCATTTCTGAAAGCCTTGAAGACAAAAGAATTCAAAGAGCAGGTCTGCTGCCCACTGCTGGAACAACCTAACATTGTGCGAGATCTTCCTGCTGCTGGTATTTTGCAATTCCAATTATTTACAAGGCTGCTGGCAGCAACACAAAATTCACTTTGAAGAGCATCCCATTGCAATTAGAATTTTTACTTAATTATGTGAACGGGCTAACCAGTTAGCTTTTTGAAAATGAATTCTTAACAGTTTGACATCTTACATGTTGCCTTCTAAAATAGGGACAAATTTCAAAACTACCCACAAATCCTTTTATTCCTTATGTGTGGGACATAAGTACTAGCAAATTTTTCAGTATAGCCTCACAAAGCATACTGTATATTGGTTTTTTGGGGCATTTTACTTATGAACTAAGTATGTTTTATTAAGAGTTACTTTCATCTGAGCATCCAAACTAAGGCTTATAAAGTCCTTTCTGCATATTACAGGTAAAGTAGGTTTCACAATGCTGATTGACCTCATGTAAAAGTTTTATTATGTGATGTAATAAAACCCCCAGGCTTTTCATTATACAGTACCAAATTAGTGGTAGCATCATGAGGAAAAACTTGTCTGGCAGGAGCTGAAAGTGGATGATTTTTCTAGAAAAAGTTTATCTTGTTCGCACTTTGTTTTGAGTTCTAATGTTTGTTTGGTTGTTGTTGTTTTACAGAAGCTCATATTATTTTTGTTTACCAATTGTATGCAGTTTCCAGTTAAGGTATTTGCCAGGAAGAAATACCAACTGCATTTTACTAATTTTTGGTAGTTTATTTTCTTGTGTATCTGGGGAATGAGGGATGGCTGGTCTAGTAGTCAGGCTCCTGAGTAGTTAATTTATAAACTTTCATGCTTTTGAAGTTCTGGCCAGAAGAAATGTGGTTTTATATACATAACTGAGATTCCTGCTCTGCTGAATGTAACACACGTTTTCTTTTGACTTGTATTTAGTTTTGAGTTATTGTCAGGTATGGCAGATTCCTGCAGTGTTGTACCAGTGTTACACTGATGTCATCAAACTGGACACGGTTACAATTGAAGCGTTCAAGCCTCTGCTTTCTACTAAAATCCTGAAGAGTTTAGTCAAGGTAAAATTTCATATTTATAAATTAATGGGAGGTTTGGTCTATTTTTGTCTGTCTTTCATCTCTTGCATTCTGCTGTTGATGTGCCCCTATGAGGATTCCGCCTGAAAAGGCAGAAAAATACAGACTTTAGTGACAAAGGGCAATGATTTCTGGTATAGTACCTGCTGTAACATCTGTTTGTAAGTTGCTTAGAAATAATGGATCTACAGCTTCCCTCAAAACTTCATTTTGACTTTTCAGGCTCTTGTAGTGGTACTAGTATATTGGGGAGTGATTTCTTGTGATTGTTTAAGCTGCAGTTTCCTTTGGATGTGCCTCATGTTAAAATCTTTTAAATATATATATATATATTTTTTTTTTACATCTGTCTGCAAGATGGCTCTGTTCTAGCTCTGTATCTACCTGTCTTGTGCCATACGTGAAAGCTTCTTAAGAAATTTATTTTGACCTATAACTTCTTTCTGGAATTAAAAGACTAAATTTCTAAAGATGATTCTTAACAGGTTTGCTCTAATCAAGCAGCTGTGAAATCATGGCATTATAGCTACTAAAGTGAATGTTTTGCTCCTTCCTGAAATGTTTTTAACTGAAGTATAGTTGGTTCAAAACACTCTCCTCAGTTTTGCCAATTGAACTTAGATTTAAATGACAGAAGAGGTTTGTGTGTACTGAAGTATTTATTTCAGCTTTAAATATGGTAATTGCAAGTTAGTTTTCATTACAGCTTATACTGGTCTGTTAAATAAGTCTAACAGACTAGTACATAAATGTTTAAACTCTGAAGGAAAACAACAGCAAATACGCAGACTCTTCCTCATATACAAGTGAGGAGGAATGCAAATTAGCAAATCCAGTTCTAGGGTTGAACTGCAAATTCCTTTGGAGCCTTTAGCAGGTCTGTGGATATCTTCATTCAGAAGACCTGAGTTTTGCTCAGAGTTAACATTTTAATAAAACTGGTATTCAGAGTAATAAAAATTGGAGTAGAGGACCATGAGGCTTTTTTGTTTTGTTTGATTACCAGCAGTGTAGCTATTGCTCATCATCTCTTCCTTTTCGTAGGATGCATCTGAAAGCACAAAGATTTTGAAGAAGTTGCTGACAACCAATGAAACTCACAGTAATATCTATATCTAAAGAGGACATTTATGACACAGACTGCACTTTTGTGAACTCCACTTTCTTCTGCAGTGTACATTTTGGAGTTTTATTTGCTTCCTTAAAAGTGGAATAAATTCCAGTAGATTTTTACTTCTGCACTCATTATTGTTACTTTTCTTATTGTTAACTTTTCATCGCTACAAACACATACATTTCTTCTGCATGGCTTGGGAGACTTTCTTCTGGAGCAATTTTAGGAAAGATACCTTGAATATGAAAAGCAACTTCTTTTTCTCCTCCTGAAGGGATTGTCTTACCTAAATGTATACCTTTTATAAGTAAAAGAGGAAATGCAGTTAAGGAATTCTGTCTGTATCTAATGAGAACACTATTTTTTACTTTTATTTTGAGGCACAAAAGTTTTCTTAATGTTCAGTCCTGTTTAAAGACTTGTCTGTGATGAAGAAAATATGCCCTGCATCTTTTTGCATACGTAAATATATATAATTTTTTGTGTGTGTATGTATGAATGACACATAGATATGTATGTATGCACATACATTTTTTTATATATGTGTTGATACAAAATATAGTAACTAAATGTGGTAAATACCTTTAAAAGACTTACTAGTGGAAAATAATCTTAAACTTGCTTTACAAATTAGTAAGAGGCAGGAATGTGGAGCTGTTTCGAATTGCATGGAAGGGCTGTGACTTGGATTCACTGCGTAGATGGTCACAGGTGTTTAGGATGCTGCTGCCTGCAGATCTGGCAGGAAGAGACATGTGCCCACATTCAGATGCTGCAGCTTCCATTTGGAGTGCCTTGCTGAGAGCTCGCCTTTGTTGGCAGTTTCAGCTTCAGACCTTGAGCAGGAGCCGTAGAGATGGAGGAACATTGCTTGCTGTCAGAGCTCTCATAGTGATGGGAACCTCTCCTGGTGAAACGGGGTGATAGGCTTGCAAGCTGCTTCAGCTGGATTTGCCAGGCCAAACTGATTTAATCTATCCACTTTAAAACTCCAAGTTGCTGGCAACAGTAGGAATAGTACAAGATCTCATATGCAGAGTATGTGATTTTTAGAGGAAAGTAAAAGTTCCAAGTTCTAAAGTGTCTCAAAAAATTCCCTGAAAGTTGGTAACAATTTCAGCAGTGTATTTAAAATAATTACTAGGATTGGCATGCAGTTCTGACTTGTATTTAACCTCTGTTTACTTTAACATTTTGTTTAAGATAATGGTGTTAAAGATAATATTTCTTTTGCTACCAGGTAATTCACTGGTGGTGTCACTGCACAGAGATCTTTAAATTGCATGTAGCTTATCCTTTTGGAACAAAAGGATAACAGCTTCAAAGTTCTCTACTAAGTTTAACTTTGACTTACGCTGGATGCCCGGTGGACTTTTTTGAACAGTGTATTACTTTAACAGAACTGTCATACCTTCACATTTGAAAGTGGTTGGCTTAGTCAACATCCACTGAAGCAAGTAACTCCTGGCTTTAGCAGGCCCTCTACAACTTCTGGTTTGGGAAATTTTTAACTGCACGCTGCATCGCAGTTTCAGCGGTTCTTGATGTGGATAACAAGTTGCATATCAGTTAAGACATTGATTTAAATTTCTGTTAATACAACTACAGATAAGCAAGCAACTGTTGCTTTAAGTGGTACTGTACTTTGGAACAAACTCTGAAGTATGAAGTGCAAGACATGGTTCCTTCTGGGGTTTTTTTTTTTCCATTTCTGTGCAGCATTTTAATTAAAACCTGTTTGTATGCGTGATCTGACCTGAGAATTCTGTTATTCTGAAAGAGTTGCATGTTGGCTGCACCGTTTTCTCACTTGCATACTGAATGTGTTTGATTCATAATAAAGTACATAACGAGAAATATCTTTAATAATAAATATGCAAGATATTACAGGAACTGTAAGTATACTTCTGGTATTGGTTTTATCACCCATGCAGTTTGCAATGTTTCAGAACAATTATCCATTGAAATATAATTACATTTTTACTACCTGGGTTTATGCTGAGGTGGGAGAATACTCTTAAACACCTTGAATAAAAGTGGCAAACACAACACCCCAGCAACTTGGAAGATGAAATTAGAAAGACTGAAAACTGGTGTATTGGCAGAGTGCTGTGAAGGCTAATTATTCTTGCTTCAAAGGGTATGATAGCTCTCCATAGCTGGAAATGTTTACGTAGGATATTGTGCTTTTTCTGTTGGATACTACCAAGCTAGTGGTTTTACCCTGCCTATCCAGGTATGTTCTTGTGATCCAAGTTACAGATCAGGTCAAGCTTTGTGCAGTAGTATTTCTCTCTGGTGTGAAACTATATAGGTCAGGGCATGTGCACGCCATATAGTCAGTAAGACTCTCCTTCATCAGTGTCAGCTGGATTGTGCCGTATAAATTTGAAAAGTCAACCTTTTCCAGTACACAGTAAGTACTATAGGGCAGTGAAAGAAGATATTTTAATTTAAATTTCCTTCTATCTTTTTCCATAATTTGATGTATGAATTAGCTCATATACTTAGAACAAGCAGTTCTGGAAGCATCGGAACTAATGATCTCCTAAGGTGTGAGCACTGGCTGAAGATTTTTTCATATTTGAACATTGCGAAGTTGTTGTTTGGTTGGTTTTTTTTTTCCTATGCTCTCCAGTATCTAGTAAGAGCCTGCAAAAAGGTTTCCTTTGTTTCTCACAGCTGCTGGCTTTTGTAATACTTATAGGAGCATATAAACTTAAAACCTTTGTCAAATGTGGCAGATGGCTTCAAAAGCTTTGGGGGAAGAAGTGCATTCTTGCCTGCATGTCTGAAATGTGATTGTGTAAGACTTGTTTCCTTAAGGTATTGGGCTAAATGCAAGTAATGAAACCAGATAAACTGTTAGACTGGAAGAGTTTTCTTTTTCCAGTTTTCTAATCATCTAAGCCACTTGCTACCCTTTTTTTTTTTTTTTTTTTTCAGATGACACTGGGCTGTCTTCCGCTGAAGAATGTTGTCTTCCAAACCAAGGACACAGCTTCTTCTCAAGTCTAATCTGCTTTATCATGCTGCAGAATATATTTGGTAGGCAGATGTCTTCTCTCTTTCTTCAAAGGCTCTGACTGAAAGGTGATGTGCCTGACCTAATTCTTAAGTCCTAGAATCATGGTGCTCTTTAATGAGGCTCCTTAGCTTTTGGCTTGTAACATGTTGGTGTCTGTGCAGTTCAGGTCATAGGTGTACGAGTACAGGATTGTATGGACATATTTAGAAAGTAATGTCCAAGCCAGGAAATTGGGGGTTCATTTGAATTTGTTACAAAACCTCCACGTCTGAATGCCCAAAACAGCAATATTGCTGCTATTCTGCTTTCATTTTCCCTGTGGTTGTTGTGGTCACATACAGTGTAATGACTCTCCAGTAATAAAATTCTTGCAGTCTTTTGAAAATCCAGCTTGAAAATGTCATGCCCTGCTCTGCTTCCTGAGCCCTTCTTTATCCCATTATGTTCCTTTTGGATTTGACATGATGTACCAGTTCTCCTTGCTGTACAATTTCTCTTTCCTGTGTGCCATCAGCAGAAACACCAGTACTGTGCACAAAATCATGAGCCCAAACGTTCTTGTTGGAGCCTAAGCCTTTTGTGGCACTAAAGCAGGGGATGTTGGAGCTCATGTCCTGAAGGTTGCTTTCAGTGACTGCTTGCCTCCTACCCAGTAACGTGCTCCCTGAACCTTGTTCACGTACCTCTGTGTTCCCACTGCATAACAAGAGATGAGGTAGAAAAGAGCTTTATTCTTTTGTCAATCCCTCCTTGATGCCAATGCATGGTGCACAGCTCTTCCCCGTTCCTGTGTGAAGGTCTCTTCATCTTACTGCGTGGTTCTAGCAAACAATTTAAGTCTTAATAGACTCCAGCCTTCTCATACTGGCAGCAAATATCTTAGGCTCCACCCTGCAAACTGCTTTGTTGCCAAAGCCTCAGGAAGAACCTCGCTTAAGAGATGTAATTTTACAATTTCTATGCCAAAAACTATTAAAACATCTGGGAAGTCAAGTAGGTAGAATTTAGGAGAATCCTGGAAGTTTGCTCTGTGAACTTTAATTCAGTCCCCACTCGATGCCTGAAGACATTTGCATCTTTATTACAATGTTAGGCACTTTTTGCTGGATAAAGCTACTCTGCTAAAGGGCAGTGCACAATTACAACCATGTGGAGAGGAGGAAGCTCAGGATGAGGTTGCTGGTGTCATTTCTCCTCTGTGTTGGAGAGTGTGATAACTGAGCCGAGGGAGTACTATAATGGTCCATAAAGGAGGAATTTGTTTCTCCCTCAACTTGAGGCAAGAGTTTCTTTAGTAATGTTAGGCAAGCTCTGTGAATGACAACTTGACATGCAGCTGGTATCTGTATATTTTGTGGGTGAACAAGCTGAGGTACCTGGAACCTGACTTGCTGATGTGTTGAGCGCTCACAAGATGAGTTGTAAGAACAAAGCTGGATCAGGATGCTGAAAGTAGAAATGGAATTATTATAGTGAAACTTGAAAATGTTTGAAATGTTGCAGGTAATGAAAAAGATTTTTTTAAAAAGGCAAGCATTTTGTTCAACCTCAGGTGTTCTTTCTGATTTTTTTAAATGTTCCCTGTCTAAAACATTGAAAAATCTGAATGAGCTAAGAATGAAATGAAAGTAGGAGAGATCAATGATTTTTTTCAGTGCAATTAGATCTGCATTTTTTCCCTTTAAATATTTTAGACTAAAAGTTTTGACAGCTGCTGCATATAACAGCAACCAACATTAACGTGCTCCTCTATCTAACCAAGTGAGGTCAGAGCTTTGAGGTAAGACATCTTACTTTGTAGGAAACACTGAGATGCTGTTGATAGATACCCTAGAATAGTTTATGAGGAAAAGTACTTGAGAATTCCATACGATACTGTGGGAAACCATTAACTCGCAGGGATAAAAATGCAAAGCACTTGTTTCGCTTTGATAGCAAGGTATCCCGAGATGTCTTCAGTGAGGGAAGAACACCATAGACCCCCAACAGTATGCATGTGGAAGAAAGTTAAAGGTTGAATGGCAGGCTATAGTCTCAAGTTTTTCGCTTTCAAATAGTTGTATAACCCAATGTTTAAATGTTCTTTGTATGGGATGTTGTCTTTGCCTGGGTAATTGCTTTAAAGTAGAAAATGTTTTGTAAGGATGGTGATGTACCTTCAAAGGGCAGTTTCTTAACATAAGCATTTACTGAAGAGGTCATGGGTTCTTCCTCTGTGTTCTAATCAGAGGATTACAGCATCCTTTCATGCGCTAAACCCACTATATTGCTTATGTTCAGGATTGATATTTGAATTCTTCTGTTAGGTCCAATGTGGGCTTGGATCCCTTTTCATGAAGGGAAACAAAAGACACCTTTTTTCCATCAGCTCTGTAGACTTTAAAGCCAATCTGCTGCTTCATAGGGAATTAACAAAAGGGGGAATGAACATAATAGAGTCACGATCACTAAAGGCAGCAGTTTGCTGAACAGATGAATGGTGAACGTACAGCCTTGCTTAAAAAAGAGCAAACCTGTGGGTAGAAAGGTTGTAGCTGGACGGTTGTATGAGAACAGAGGCAGGCAGTATGGAAGGGGAGAGCACAGTAGAGAAAACCTTAGCACTGACTATCCTATAAAATTAGGGTTTCAGACAGTTGTTGTGAAATAAAAGTAGAGTGTAAGGTGGGTTCACTATTCCCTGCTGGCATGAGTAACGTTCTCGCAGGTCACAAAGAATGCCTTTGTGCTGCTCTGCTTAACTGGCTTCCAAATTGGATTGAAAAAGATATTTTTTTGTGCAGAATAAGTACAGTGAACAAGTACAAAACACTGTATCTCCTCCTGAGCTGGGACGCCTCTCGGGGTAGATTTCACGAGGATTGAAAATCATCTGTTGATGATTTCACAAGGACTTAAAAGGCCCGATTTCACGAGGTTCACTGACCATCTGTTTGTGAGTGCTGGCACATAGGAGTGGGTAATTCGTGAAACTCGCAAAAGGGAAATTTTAATCATAGGTTAACTTCTGTCTGGGGGGGGGTGTAAATTTGGTTCAGAACTGTTTTATCTGTGTGTGTGCATTTGCAGTTTGGTTCAGAACTATTTTGTCTGTCTGTGTGGTTCAGAACTGTTTTATCTGTCTCTGTGTGTGTGTGTGTGATTTGATTTAACGTCCATCTGTGTGCAACCCCACTCTAAGTTTTGGGTGATCCTTGCCATTTCTGAATCTTTAACTGTCACAAATTTGATTGTAACAAATTCCATCGAATCACTCTGTTAAATTGGCTGATGATAAAGTACTGTTAAAATTTTACAACCTAATCTTGTGACCTATCTCAAAAATATTAATAAATCCTAAATTGCTGCTAAACCAAAGCTGTGTAACAAAATCTCATTCATGACAAGCGCCCAACGTAGCTCCGTCAGGTTGTTGAGTTTTTTTTCCCAAGTGGTGGGAACCAAGCATGTTTGAGAGAACCTTTTAGTGCCATGTGTGAGGAGATGCTCTGCAATAGTGGATTCAACAGAAAAGGCGATTCAGCACCTGCCCTTACACTTTTTGCTTTTTTATGTTCTACTTCTCTGAGCTGTATGAGAGTGTATGTGAGGAATATTTACTTTTAACAACGACTGAAATTTAGTAGGTTTTTTTTTTTAACAAAAAATAATTCAATCTGTGGGGTTTTTGTAAATAGACTTACATGCAGGTATTATGGTGAGAACATTTTCTGTCTTTATGAACGTGAACTTAGTCTCCTACAAGGCTTGTTGCAGAGATCTTATGAGTAAAAACCAAGTATGAATCCCCATGTTCCCAGCTGACACCCTGTCTGGCAAGTAAAGATAATTCTGGATGGTACAGGTTTGTCTAGCATAATTTTCAGTGAAGATTTTGTTGGCTCTAACTGAATGCTGTTTTGTGTCCTACTGGACAATGATCCTATTATTTGCTTTTCTTAATCAAAACTGCAGGCTGGTTTGTTCTGTGGTGCTCATTTGTGGCAATGCTGCTTTCTAAGGCTAGCGTAAATTTTAGTTTTTCACTAACTTTTTCAATTAATTTAATAATTGTCCTCCCCAAGTCAATGCTGGAGATCAAACTTTGTATTGGCTCAGTTCTGAGATGATTTTTGACTCTTCTGATTCAGGCTCAGCTGTGTCTGACGTTATTCTACTTAAAGCAGTAAGAGTCCCGTACTTGATGTGGTTACCCTGAATGTGCTCAAAATTATGTGTGTTGGAAAATAAAACATTTATGAACAGGATGGCTCACAGCAAGTGGGCCCGCAGCATGAGGCTTCCCCTGCACCGAGTGTCATGCCAGCTCCCCTTCACATGTGTGCTATTCCCTTTCCCAATTGTGGATTGTGCCTTTGCAGGATCGCCTGGAAGCACAAAGACATACGCTGGCTCTTAGGAAGTAAAACAGCAGATGTGCTAGCTGAGATCTCAGACCCAAAGAGTTCAGGTGGTTCTGTGGGGTTGCTTCTTGTGGTAACGGCATCCACTAATACACCATGGGACAGAGGGAATAGAGTATGGCTACCCTTCTCCCTTGCAGCAGTGTAGCTAGTGTGTCCCCCAAAGAAGGTGCAAAAGTTCCTGTGCTAAAAACCACTTTCTGTGGTCTTCAGAGCAGCCCAGTAAAACCACAGGCTGCAGAAGTGGGTTTTCTTGTTGCACATGCTGGTGTGAATCATATACTTCCTTCCAGCCAGGACCCAAACTTCCCAGCTGCATCCCCAGAGCTCTGCACCATGTCAGCGTGTCAGACAAGAGGTTCCTGTTCATTCATTAAGAAGCAACGTGCTCAAAATAGGAATAAATACCGAGTCTTACTCAGTAAGGGTAAGTAGGGCTTTTTAATACCACATCTATTTAGCTTTCCCCCATTTAGCTTTCCTCGTACTTTATGAACAAAGAAACATGATCAAAAGCACTTGTTTGTATACTTCAGTTTTTACTCTGCATTACACTTGCAGCATGCACTTCAAGTTAGTGTTAAAATTAAGATCAGTTGGTAAAGGTTGTGACTTAATCAGTATGGGGTAGAGATGCTGTAATGCTCACAGAAATGGTCACTTGTCTGAAAGAAAAGTAGCTTGCCCTAACTTTTTACATCACCTCTACCTAGGGGGTGTTGCTAAGTGTTTCTGCAGAGCAGCCTGCTGCCACAGCTGTGATGCTGTGTAGCAAGTCTGTAATGTTTTGAAAGTGGCCTTTAATGTTTGAACTTCCAGCAAGCCAGCTTTGTGTTTTCTAGTGTTGACATGTGGCTTCCAGACTTTAAAACCCAATACATGTTATTGTATTGCATGAATGTTGAATTTAAACCATATTTTAATAATTTGGCCACCTGTACAATATCCTAATAATCTTAAAATAGAGAACTTGAGATCCTCTGTAAAATTATTTGTAGCAGATGTTAAATCTTTGGTGTATTCTACACATTTACACGCTGGGGGACAGATATTAAACATTACCCTTACAAAAATAACCCAAAACATATTTATTTCAAAGAATTAGAATGGTTCATAGCAGGAAGTGGATGCAGGAAGCCTCATCCATTGTTGTGGTTTGTTTTAAAGGTGTGCTCAAAATGAGATGAAAAAAAGTTTGTCGTTACTGCAGTTGGACAAAATCATTTGAGTGTTTAAAAGATAAAAAGCCTTTTTTTTATATGTTGTTCCAGCAACTTTCTCAGCTGTTATTTTTCTAGCCCAGCTTTCTTTTTATTATTATTTTTTTTAGTACACTTCAACTCTCCGACCTTAAAAATGTAATTATGGGGCACTAAATCCTAAGTGTCAAACCCATTCTCTGATGATTGAAAAATTACCCTTTTGGTCAGAACTTGAGAGCCAGAAATTAAAAACTTGCTGGCAAGAGGCAAATGTTATAGCCTGATGTGACTGGGTAACAAGTCTCTTTAGTAGCAAAGTGAAGTGCTGCTTTTAAAGATAAAGATGTTGTTGACAAGCAAACGTGTATATATAGTCTCCGTTGATGTAGCTAGCTCCAAGTCTGCAAACTCTGAATTGGCTTCAGAAACCATGACACTTTTAAAATCTGAGTACGTTTTGGGGTGGGTTTTGCCTCCTGAGGTTTCGAGTTCACCCTGTAACTACAAGGGCTGGACTTTTCCTTTCTTTCTTTGTGATGAAAGTTAAGGTTATGGCAAAGTCTTGTGTTTCCAGGAACTATGACTTTAGGAAAACCAGTGTCTAACACAGCAATAAAAGGGCAGCAAGCCCCTACCCACTCCTTCAACTACTGCCTCTTCCTCTGTAGGAAACATCACCTCGGGCTTCTTCAGTTGGGATAAATATCATACTTGCCCCACTCTTCCATTTTCCCTTCTCCAGTTGTCTCTCTTGTCCACCTCCCACCCTGCCCACCCTGTGCTGACATCCTCCTCCCTCCCCTCCCATCCTTGCGTTTCAGACGTTTTCCAGCCTCAGGTGTAGGGGCAACCTCTAGACAATGTTATTCTGTGGGAAGACTCCCAGCCTTTCCCCTGGTGCTGTCGAGTTTATTTGTGCTGGCAGCAATGGCAGTAAGTGCAAATTCTGGAAAGAGAAAATAGATGGAGGGCTGTTAAATGCCAAGAACAAATGCTAGATTGCCAGCAACTGGTAGGGCAGACCAAGGGGGGTGCTGCTGCAGGCTTCCTTGGAGCATCTGTTCTTTCCCTCATCTGCCACGGGCTGGTGTAAGACGGGGTGCTGACTGGGACCTCGCTTTGACCAGCTTCAGCTCCTTTGATGTTCCCAATGATGCGGAGCCAGAGGAGCAAGCGGTGGGCACCACCTCTGAGCTGGGAGCCGAGCAGTGCCGGCCCTGCCCTATTGCAGCCTTTAACTAGTATTTCCTGCAGTAGGAAAATGTGTTACAGTCACCGACGTGATGATGTGGCTCTCAACTTGAGATCCTAACAGGGTAAGGAAAAAGGACCAAATTTTCAAGACACCACTGGTCGTAGAGGCTTCAGTTTTGCCTCTATTTGTCCAAAGACAGTTTGGCCATAACTTTTGGAAGAGCAGAGCATGCACAGGTCTAACTGGGTTGTCCCACCTGCTTCAACCTCAAGGAACTAATCCAGGGTGAGGAATGAAAAGGCAGGTGCTCAGCCTTGGGTCAGAGTTGATGTGTTTTGCTTAAAAAGCAGAGGGGCTGTTGACTGATTAAAACTATGAGTTCTGCTACATTTTCTGCGTTCATAAAGAAAATAGGAGCATCAGTCAGTGAACTGTGCTGCCTGGTGTGTTTAGGGGTTACCATTGAAAATCTGGCTTAGGGAGTGAAAAGTATGAATGCCTCTGCTGCTGGAGCTCATAAAGATATGTCTGGTTGGCTTCTGCAGCAGGTGGTAGTGTCAACCTGGATGTGACCTTTCTGTTTCTGGAGGAGAATGGATCAGGGGTGTTATGCAGCCAAAAAATATTTGCAGCTGGAGACAGGGATGGGGCAAACTTTTCCTCTTTTATCATAAATCAGTGCAAAACTTTTTTTTCATGATTAGAATAAAAATGCATTGTCCTGTAGCTTTGTGGTGCATGAAGTGATGCTGAAATACATGATAACCTCTGCTTTATCCTGAAATAAGCTAAAACTCATCCCAAAGGCTTTTTTTTGTTCCAGATTATAGTGAATGTAAACATACATGTGTATATATGGACTTACATAATCACTTACAGACTTTTGACATGTCAACATTAATTTACAGTTGCTGAGATTGTATTGATAGGCCTTTGGACACTCACAGCTTCTGATCTTTTGCATGGAATGTGTAATTTTTCTTCTGAAGGCTGGTTTATTTAACCAGGTAGATCATCACAAGCAACGATCGAGATCTCTATTTTGATTTCTTGGCTATATAGTTTAGCATTAAAGATGCCTGTTAGGACTTGATAAATGGGAGCTGTAATGGCATGACTTATTTAAGTGTGTATGCAACTGATGATCTTCAAGTCACTACTGTGCATAACCCACTCCTCTCAGCTCCAGAGTGCTAGCTAACCAACCCAAACAGCAATTAGAAAGAAAAAAAAAAATAAAGCAAAGGTCCAAGGAAATGGCACACCGACAAGGCCAGCAAGTAAGTGGTACTATTACTCATTTAAAGTGAAAGGACAAAAGAGGAAAACTGGGTGATTGAAGCATCAGTTCTTGTCCTGAGTGAGAACTGCCTGGCTTCTGCCTGGTTCAGTCAGGATTCAGGAGCTACTCCAACTCTGATGGATGTGTGGCACATTCGGGTTTTGCCGGACATTTCTCTTACCCTACCTTTGATGTTTCTCGAACGTTTTGGATTTGGCGCTCATGCTCAAACCCTCTGAGCAGGACACGTGCTGGCACCTCTATCCAGACAATCGTGGACCCAAAAGGTCAGGGCCCGAAGTTCGCCAACAGTACATCTGTGGGTTAGGAGGGTGTTGTAAGGGACGTCGTACTTCAGGTAGGGCCAGCCCCGGTGTCGGCAGTAGGAAGGTAAGCAGGGTAAGAGCTCACAGGAGTCTTCCTACAAGGGTCTTCCAGGAAGAGTGAACGGAGCATTTGGGGCCAGTCAAAGCTGTAATGAAATACATTGCTTTCCCGAGAGGGTTTTTCTCAGAGTCAGCATAAATGCTGTTGACTTCTGTGGGCTTTGGAACAGTCTTCCTTGTGTGTAAATCATTTATGAATTTAATAAACACAACATCGCTGCTTTGGTCTTAATGTTACTGAAGACATGAACTGAATATGTAGAAATCCACAGAAGTGGTGAAACAGTTCCTGAACTGTCACCGGCAAAAAGGAAAGCTGTAAATCTTGAAGAGTTAACGTGGAAAAGCTAATGCCTTTTCCACGGACAAAGGTTTAAAAAAAAAATCTGTTCCCTGTATCTTTAAAATCACAAAATTAAGAAATGAAAAATCAGTTAGTAGCTCATGAGATGAGAAAACAGGAGCTCTTATTCCTAGAAGACCATAGTAGCATAACCTGTGTGTAGTCATGTGCTTTAGCTCTCTGGATGCTGCTTTTGCACAAAATGCTTCTGTCCTAGAAACATTTCAGCAGCTAATTAGCAGTACAAAATGCGGCCTTGGTGACTGTCAGGTTGCTGAACGGACGGTGCTTCGGCATGCTCAATTATTTCCTCCTCCTTTTACCCTCAGAGTTGAAACGGTGTGGATATTTCTTCTTTCCTCCTTCACTGACTGAAGCAAAATAACCTTGGAAAAGGGACTATTTGGGGTCTGTAAGCGCATGAAAAAATTCTGCTTTCTCAACAAAATGAAAGAATTTTAAAGTTTGGGGTTTTTAATTGACTGAAAAGTTTAACTTGTTTTGAGATTAAGTATTCATTTTCAGTGGTTTTTTAACTTTGTTTTTTAAATCCAGCCAAATTTGGCCTTATTTTTTGTTTTAACAACAGAAAAAAGTAAAGGTATGCAAGCATTCCAGGCCAAAATGTCCCAAACGTGGGGGAGAGGGTTAATTTCTCCTCGTTCTTCTGTCAAGACGACGAATAAGTTCGTCCTAAATCCGGGAAATCCTTTTGAGTTCATTCCCGTATCATCTTGTTACCCCCTGGCTGACCTGGGGGCAGCGCTCGCCGAAGGGGCGGGGCGGGGCCGGCGGGGGGCGGGGCTCGGAGGGGGCGGGGCCGGCGGGGGCGGGGCTCGGGGTTTGCGGTGCGCAGTGCGGCCGCGCGGGGGCGCTGTGGGCCGGCGCCAGGCCGCGGGCGGCAGCGCGGCGGGGCCGCGGCGGGCGGGCCGGGGCTGGCTGGAGCCCGGCCGGGGGCTGAGCCCGGGGCCGCGGGCCTGTGCCCAGAAACCGCCGCGGGAGGTGGCGGCGAGGCTTCGCCGGCAGCGCCTGAGGCTGCGGCCGAGCGCGGGGCGTGCTCCCGCAGCAGCGGGTCGGCCCGTTTCCCCGCGGGACGGCGTGCCCGGCCGCGGCGCCTCGGTGGCTGGGGCCTGGGCGGGCGCCGCTGCCGCTGGGGCCGCCGTCCGGCCCCGAGCAAGGCCCGGGCGAGCCGGAGCTCGGAATTGCTTTCCTCAGATGTAAATATTTGCGCTTTCGGCTGGTTTTATGTGACTGCTCTCGGGAGACAAAACGATCGCAGGTATCTCTAATAAGGTCGCAGCCGTTTGGGGTTTCTTTTTTTCCCCCCTTTTCAGCGTTTTAGGGGCCCTCGGTTTTGTGGGATCAGCTGCCACGCTGAACCAGGAGAGCTCTGCAAGTACATCTGACTAGTAATGCCCGCCATCACCCTGCCGCCTTCCCAAATGCATCTCCTGTGCGCATTTTCCCTCTCCAGCTCCTACAGTATTTTATCTAAAACCTGCTGGTATGTTAACTATCTCAGTTATTTATCAGCGCCATCCATCAGCAATTTGCTGTTGTGATTGGCACCGATTTTACAGCACTCTGCTTTTTCTGTTGCCGTGATAACATATATTGTGCCATGTTTTTAGATCCTGGCCGATTTCCCCATATGGTTTCCATATGGGAACATGCTGCTCTTGTTAGCCACCTTCGAAGCGGCCCGTCAGCCAGGTCCCCACTCAGAAACAAATAAATTGTCTAGTGTCTACTGTATTTCCTTTCAGGCCGCACTCTCCACTTTAAACTTGGCAGCGTTTCAGAACAATCAAAATCCAATCAGCGGCCGTGCTAACTCCATATGTTTTATTTCCAGACTACGCGAGGCGGAGGAAACTGAAACTATTTTCGGCGTGTAGCAATGTTTAGGGTGACATGCCACAGATCGCGCTGCACGTTTTCCTCTGACTATTACCCAAAGCCCCATTCAGTGAAGAGAGGTGCTCGGGTTTCGTGCAGAAAGCTGTGGCCAGCCAAGTGCTGCAGATCAAATTAGTTTTCCTGGAATGTGGAGTACCTCTAATAGAGAGTGAAATGAATGTAAACTACAATTAGTTCGATGTGTTGGAAATACGCCGGAGTCCTCTGGGGCTGAGCCTTACAACATAAGCAAACTTGACAGGTTACCTTTCTTTAAATGGTGTTTTAAACGTGGTGATTACCCCTGTCACGGGTCTGTTGGCATGTTCTCTTGGGCTGTGTGCTGGAGTCCATCAGTCAGTCTCCTTCTGCCTCTAAAAACGGTGCAGCCTGCGTCTGGATGTGAAATAGCACGTCAGGAGGAATGCGTATGCACAGGCAACAGTAGTTTCTCCAGCAGAGTTGCCTGGCATCCCCTGGGATCAGGCTTTTCCCCACGAGTTTGAGCTGGGTCTGTTTATTTTGCCCTGATCTGTGCTAACAGTTGGCAGGCGACGGCTGCAGCGCCTGACCTGTGTTGGCAGGATCGCCTAAGTTCATGGCAGCTCACCTGCCCATGCTTTATGAAGGTGGAAGCTGGAAGTAACAGGGTCAGGTTAGTGCCTGCGGTCTTGCAACACCTCACACCAGAGGAAGGTTTGGTCCTACGCAAGGCGTCTGACCCAGCAGCAGGCAGCGACGAGGGGCGCAGAGCTGAGGAAGCTGCTTAAAAGCAGGTAGGAGGTACGAGGCAGTGATGGAACTTGTGCTTGCATCTCTGGAGCACAGACACCAGGAACCAGCTCTCAGAGCAGATTGTTCCTACTTGGAGAAGCGCTGGCATCATGGTTTGTGGGGGGAAAAAGTCAAGCAAGCATAAGGCAGACTCTCACCTTGCACACAGGAAAACCAGTCCCGATCCTGAAGCGATCACAGTTCTCACTTTTGGGAATGCAAGGAGGATGGTGAACCAAAACTAATATGAGAGGGTAGGTTTGGGTTGGTAGCATCTCGAGCAGATGTTTTTCCCTGGGCCAGCGGTGTAAGTAAAGAGTTGCAGAACGATTTCACGGAGGCTGAAAAGCAGCAGCAATCTCATCTCCCAGCCTGTGGTCCTGTTGCATTGCTCCATTTCCTTCTGGCTCTGTGTTGCGAGTCTGGCGTAGCACAAGCGAAGCCCTCCATTTTGAGATTTTTCCTGAAAGAGAGTTGTAGCCCACTCCGCAAGCATGTGACAGAGCGGGGAGAGCTCACTGCCAAAGTGCAGGAAGCACCAGCAGAGCTGTTGAATGTTAATCCAATATTTAATGTTCAGTGGGTTGCCAGTAGTTATAAAACTGTTCATATGGTTTGATGGCTGTATACAGCTTTCCGTGGTTACTTTACATCTGGCTTCAAGAGTGATGGATTTGAAATACCACTAGGATGTCTGTTAGGAAACACTGTGAGGCCTTAGGAAAGGCAATAAACCAAGATTTGTCATTGTCAGGGAGCTGGCTTGAAGGATGCTTTGAAAAAGCACTCTGCGTGACCTTCGAGTGCACAACAGAGTCAAGCTCCCAGGCATCAAAGTAATGCCACATGTCAGGAAAACCTGACGCGTATGGAAAGCCTAGAAGGTGATAGCCAGCATGAGGCAAATGTGCAGATCAATGCTAATTAAGTGAGTAGTAATGTTTGAGTGAAAATAGCTGTCGGACCGTTCAGCTGCGGTGTTTGACAATGCAAAATGCCGGTGAGCGTGGAGGAAGCAACATACAACCAAAACTCCCAGACCCTGCTCCTCTTCCCCAAGCTCTCTGGAAGGAAAACACAGCACTGCGCACACAGCTCTCCCATTCGGAGAGGGGAGACCGACACAGGGGCGAGAGGTGTTGGTGATGCCTGTATGGCGCTGCTGGAGGTGGGGGCCAGGGGCTGCGCCAGCGGAGACCGTGGCCGTGTTGATTCCTGAGTGTGCTCATGACCAAAAAAAGCTTTGGTCAGGTCAGTGATGAGGGAGTGTAAAGGAGATGCGGGAGAGAGTGCTCGAGAGGATAGTTTGGGGATCCACAAGTTGGTAATGTTTTGTGTTCAAATCAGAAGACTGTAAGGGCTTTGGGGGCAATGAAGTAGGCAAGACTAGTGCCTACATCTGCGTTTTCTAATTTATTTTTTTTCCATTGGAAGTGGGAATATCCTTCCAAAGGCATACAGCACGCAGACAATTTTTACCAGGTAAACCTTTACCTTTTATGTGTGAGCGTTTATGTGACAACTGAGGGGAGGGCAAAGCCAGCTTTGCACTCTCGAAGGAGCACAGAAGTCCGGGGGAGTTTGGGACACATGAACACCAGCTGCTCAGGTTTGTCAGCAGCAGTACCCAAGGCCTGATCTATAGGAACTCAGAAACAGAGGGATTTTTTTCTTTGTAAATCTCCTTTTTCTCATTTTGTTACTCAGTCTTGTTAACCTCCTGGGTTCAATAAGCCTCTCCAAGCTTTTTCCCCCTGCACTTTTTGAGTCTTTCCAATCTTTTCTAAATCCTGATCCACGTCCTCTCTTTGTGAAGCATTTTCTGTTCCTTCCTCATTACCGCTGTTATTTGTTTTTCACAATTACCTTGCAAGCTGTTCCTTCCTTCCTTCCAGTTTTCTTGATTTATTTACACATCCCAGCTTGTTTTTCTTTCTGGAAGGGAAAAATGCAGAGGCTCACGTAAAGTATTACACAAAATAAAGGGTACGGCCTCCATCATCGTTTTACTTTACAGTAGTTAACTTCATCATACGCTTAAATTAACCCTCTGAGTCGTCCCGTTGATGTGCTCAGGCTTCACCCATTCCCTGGAGCAGCGTTAACTGCAGGCTGCAGGGCCTGCGGGGAGCGGAACGTGTCCTCTCCTTTTTTGCCCTTCCCTCAGTAGGATGTTTGCTTTGTTGGCCTATAGAGGACAGCTATTTCAATAGCAGCAGACAGGAACAGGTCATAGGGATTAATATTTTTAATTGCATTTTAATTTAATTAATTTTTAAAATTTTAATCTGGCCAGGGTTAGAGTGTTTCATCTTTCCCTCCCTGCCATCCCCCGAACACTGGATGTAGAAAGAGCAGGATTAGTCTAATCCAATCCAACAATCTGTTTCCCCCCATTTTTTTAACTTTTTGCATTGTGTTTAACCTAATGAAAAGAACGGATATAAACCATTTTCAATTCCAAGATGAATTAATTATAATTTTATTATTTGTTAATTCATTTATAAAGCATTAAGCTGAGTTATAAAGCCTGAGGCTGAACCCAGAAATCGAACAGTGGATTTTGAGATGATCTTTACAGCTGCATGTATTCCCCCTGAGAAAACAATGAAATTAAAGTTTGGGGCTTTTATTATCCTCTTTTCCCTAGCAAGATGTGCCTTTGCTGCCTGCACAATTTGATTTGAATACACTGAAGGAAATGCAGAGTAAGTCCCTCAACACTTTTGTGGTGGGAGAAGCTGCCCGGGACATCTCTGGGCCCAAGGTATGTTCAATATGAGAAAAGGGCAGGAATCACTAAGAAGCAGGAGGGCAGTGTTGCCACATCGTATGAGTTTATTTTAAGTGCTCTGGTACTTGCTGCTTTACTTTAAACCCCTACGTCTCTCTAAGTTGTGACATTTAATGCGATGGAGCCCCATGTCGGGGAAACTGCACTGCTGGGTGAAGCCCCAGCGTTTGCTCCCGGCTCCTCTGCTGTAAATTCAGCTTTGGGTCCCTGCCGGGACATTTTCTTTGTGAGATGAAATCGTGGTTTACAACGCCCATCCATGAGTTGAAGTTTTTCTTTCTGGCAGCGTTTGAAAACGGAGCCATATTTTGTTTTCGTCTATAGTACAGAATGATGTTTTTCCAACAATTTTGTTCACAATGGATTTTTGGTTTTACAGATTATGCTTTTGAGCAACACTGCTGTTAGCATAAGTGCACTATTTCTCGTTGTGCCCAAAATGAATCTGGTGAGTTCCTGCAGAAAATACATTTAAAATAAAATAAAAAAATTAATAAGACCTACTTAATTTATATGCTTTTGCCAGAAGTTTCTTTTGGGGGGAAAAAATAAATAACCTGCTGTTCAGTGACAGCATTTTAACTCACGCTAAAAATAATATATGAATTCAAGTAGGCAGCCTGCAGCCTGTGCGCAAGCATATACCTAAGCACACTTGTGCATACCTATTATGATAAGGCATATTAGGCTGATTTATAGAGTTATTTTGTTATTTTTTGCTTGCTGCAAAGTGTCAATTTTACAATGACTTGCATCCTAGAGAAACAGAAAGCCAATATTTGAAATTATTGTTGCTGTCTTCCTAGTTGAATTCCTTTCAGTATCGGTGAAATCAGCAAGAACTTTGTGTTTAACCAAATGATCTAGGGTTGGGCACTCAAGGTTGCACGGACTCGAGCTATATTTTCCTTTTTCAAATGGGTCCGTGATATATTTGATATTTAACCGGAATGTCCCACAAATTTAGATGCAGAGCAAAATACACATGCAAATGGGATAAAGTAAAACCTGGGAAACGCTTAGAGCTTATTTAGTGCCTTCCAAGTTTGTAAGGTGCACACTGAGTAGAAATAGAAAACTAACAAGCAAACCTTCTTGGGGCCCAGCCCTGCGATAGGATGCACCTTGATGCTTGAGGATGTAACCGCTGCCCTCGCACCACACAGGCAAACCAGTCCTGCACCTGGTGAGTGAATTTTGTGGTGGGCACAAAGAATGAACTCTTGAGTTGAAGTGGCAAAAGGTAATTTTCAGCACCAGCTTTTCCTGCCACGGGTGCTGTCCTTCTGGGCTTGGCAGGGGTGTTGGCACCTCCAGAGGTTGCCTGAGTTCAGGACTTCTGGTTGTTGCTTTTCCAGGTGTGGTGAGAACTTCGGAAAGACTAACCTGGCAGCCAGGGGCTGTTAGCAGAGACCAGTGAAGGCTGTGGCAGAATATAGCTGTCTGGGGAATCAGGAAATTTATATGCAGGAGAGAGAGAGAGAGAGACCAGAAGTCCATTAAAATGACAGGGTGCAGACAGAGTGGAGGAGAGAGGGGGAGAGCCAACCATAGCAGTTGGATTTTCTGGCCAGGACATTTTAAGCCAGAAGAAGGTCTAATGGGAAAGGCGGGATCAGCAGCTGAGCTTCAGCCTTTGTTGACCAGGCACTTGTGCCGTACACACCACCTTTCCCTGCAGACCCTTCAGAGAAGATGGTTTATCTTAATTTTCCCCTGATTGTGTCCCTCTGTTTTTAAAAGCACAGTCTTTGTGGTAACCCCACGGTTCCTTGCTCCCCTAGGGTCCCTCCATGTCCCCCCGTCTCCCCTGGCTGCTCTTAGATATAAGCACAGTCCGAATGCTTTGCTGAGCTGGGACCTTGCCGTGGTGGAGGTGAGGGCTGGCTCCACAGAGCTGAAGGAGCGACTCTTGCAAGTAAGGGTCTGGTCTGAGGTATGGCAGGTGGCACTCTGCGTTTGTGTAGCCCTTCCTTATTCTACACACTGGAGTAAAGCACAAGTCGTGTATCTCCTTCCCGTGAGGGCCTAGCCAACAACGAATAATGTGAGCGTGAACAAGGGCAAGGGAAGGAGAGTGACTCAGGGGTCATCTGTCCTTGGATACAAGGATGTAGCAGTTGCACTTACTGTAAGAAATGGGTGAGTCAGTCGCACAGTTGTTGAATTGTTCCTTCTAACATTTGCAAGTGAGTGAAAAGTTTTGGGAAACCGGGGAGGGCTCGCTCTTGGCTTTTGGGCATCTGCAGATAGCATCTAAGGGGATCGGCACCCCTGGGAGAAGGTAAACCTGACCCTGGAATTGTACTCATTGTGCCTCCTCGGTGGAAGCATTTGAAGGGGATCCTTAAGAACACAAACTGTTTTCAGAAACCAGGAGGAAGACTGCTGTGGATGTCTCAGCACAGACGATATAGCCCATCCTGACAGGGAAGAAGAGCTGAACTCACTCAGAGGGGCTCGGTGTTCAGCACCTTCCTTGTCCTTGTCTCTGTGAGACAAGGACAGGAGAAATCGTAAGGAGAAGATGGTTCTGAACCTATTTTTTCAAACTTTTGTTTTGTTTGTGGTTGTGTTTCTGTGGCTTCTGGTCACAGCACCTCCTTACACAAGTTAAAGTGATGCATGAGCCAGAGCTGCTTTAATAAATGTGCTATTAAGGATGTGGGTTTTTTCTGAAGGATTTTCAGCTGTTAGGACAGATGGACAAACAGCACCAGGGGATCCTAGTAGACTCATATCACACCAAATATTATGTATTGTCTCCCGTGGGGCCATTTATGCCACTGCCAAGCGAGCAGCAGAGACTGGGTGTCCGTGGTGCCACTGAAAACGAGTGGGGGATGGCCGGCCATGTTCCCAAACCCCTGTCGGGCTGCGGTGGGGCCCCAGAGGAGGCAGCCGGGGGCTCATGGATGCGGCTCTGGTGACCGGCAAAGCCAGCCGCCTCCGGCAGTGCACGGCTGGGCTTGCTGGGGAGGCTGCTAGTGGTGCGCTGGCGGTTGCCGCCTGTGGTCGATGGGCCCCTGGGGAGCTGTGGGATAATTTTAAGAAGTAACTTTTGAAAAATGACTAAGAAAAGGAAGCCCCATGTTCACTGAACAAATGAATGAATGAATGAATGAAGAAATGAATGAATGGTGCGTAGGTGCTGCAGCCACAGGGGTCTGGGCCTGATCTGTGAAAATTGATCCAGTCCCTGCTGCCTGGACTGAATAAGCAGTGACCTAGTGGAAAGCTATGGCCAAACCATCTCAGAAATACTATCCCTGAAGTTTTTGGGTGTTAGAGAGGCTTGCTAAGGAATTGCTTGGGCTTTTGTAGTCTGCTCCCATGTGGTTTAGAGAGGAGAGGGCAGAGCCAAGAGGACGCAGGCAGCAGAGGGATGTTTTTGTCCCCGCAGCTTTGTGAGCAGCCGTCAGCTTCGAGGACGCTGTGGGGTGAGGGGTAGGCATCCAAGCGAGAGGGTGGACTCCCAGCCCCAGAAAAGTTTACGCCAGCATCGTCAGCCCTCTGCCCTCGCCCCAGAAAGGAGGAGGCCAGCAGTGCAGGCGTCGACTTACGCCCCTTGCACCTTTCGAGGATGAAGAGATGCCCAGCGATGGGAACGAGGTGGCTCTGGGGGCGGGAGGGGACATGGCCCTGCCTGCCCTGGGGTACGAGCCTCCTCTCGGTGATGCTCCTAGCCACCTTTTTCCTCATTCCCTTCTGTGTTTCCCAGTGCTATTCCCAATCCTTACAGCTGCCCTGTCTGTCTTGTCTTTTTCAGCCCTGCTGCTAAGCCTGGGGAGTGAAGGTGTTTGCCCTGTGTCATCTCCGGAGCCTGGGCTCCCCTGCAGGGCTCCTAGGGGCTTATGGCCTCCCTGATGGTTTTGCTGGTTTTTTATGTGTGTCCTATTCGGTGTGAGCAGCACTGGGCCCATGGGATGTCAAAAAAATTTGAAGGAAAGGATGTGTTACACACTGTTGATTATTATTTTTTTTTAGTGCCTAACATACGGTATTTAGAATAGCAGTGATATTTTTGAAAGCGTGTATAAATTGGGGTGGTGAGACACCTCATTTTAGTGCTGTAAATTTGCCTTTCTGTATAGAGAGAAGAATAAACAGAAAAACCCTTCACTGGTTTAAATCAGTGCAACTTTTTGGTGTCTGTGTCAGCTCTTCTTCCACCAGAATCTCTTCTTCCACCAGAATTTGTACTACAACCCTAGGAGTAAATACAGCGGCCGAGGACAGGCGCAGCATGGAGCGCATATATTCAACACAGCAAGCACTGAGGCTTAGCTGAATAGCACTTGATGTATTGTTTGGGTGGCTTTCAACACCCCAACCAAAAATAAACATCAGTCGTGCTTCTCTCTTCGCTGCGTTGAAATGCAGCCTGTAAAAAAAAAAAAACAAACAAACAACTCGATGCTTGCCATCCTGTATGGCTGTGGCACACGACCTGCGAGTCAGAGACGCTACCTCATGGTACAGGGGTCAGTGGCAGCAAATCTGCTGGGGATGTGATGAGGGATGGCTCCGAAGGGAGAGCAGTCTGGCTGCCCCAACCCTGGCGGCTGGTGGTCTTGGCTAGCAGGGCCACGGCCGTGCCAGCCCGCGGCAGCCGAGCACGGCCAGCCTGAAGCCAAGTCCCTTGGGCCGGCACAGGAGGATGGCGGGGGGCTCCACCTTGCAGCCCTGGAGGACAGCGGAGGTGGCAGCCCCGGAGGAGGAGGAGACGGAGGAGGAGGAGGATGGGATGTGTTTTGCAGCGAGGTGTGGACTGAGGGCATGCAGCTGGACGGGGGGACGTGGGGAAGGCGGGGTGAGGAGCCCTGCAGCTGGGGGGGTTGTGAGTGCTGCTGCGTGGCGCTTGGGGTTTTAGCCCTGGCTCGAGGACTCTGCAGGTCGTTTTGCTGCCTCGCTGTTCCCAGCATGGTGTGTGGTGGCACCGCTACTCATCTGTGATCAGCCCTTTCTGTGCTTTTGGTACTTTCCTAGGAAATGGAAGACATGTCCAAAGGGCTTTGTCGTTCCGGTGAAATTCAGAAACAGAAAAAACACACGAAAAGAAACTGAAAGAAGAAGCCAGGAGCATTACGTTGTTATGTTGTTTTATGAATGTGAAGCATCAGCTATAAAATCCGTGAGGCTGATGGATGGTTTTTAACCGCACAGAATCACTGTCCCAAAATTCAGTATGTGCTTTCAACAGCAAAGGAGCATTTTATATTTTGCAGATAGATCTTGTCACTCAGGGATTTCAAAGGCCCTATGCTGAACCCAGGTGAGGGTTTGGGGGGGGGTGGTGTTTTTTGTTTGTTGGTTTTTTTTTTTACTTTTTCAGAGGTTCTATTTGTGTATATGATGGAAGAACAAAAGTCACAATAAAAGCATAAATGCTCATGGAGAGAAAATAACGTGTTGTAGACTGGTTGATTATTTGTCACATAAGCAATCTGTATTTAGAGAGTTACATAAAAAATATAGTTTCCATAGTGAAAAGTGAGAACACCCACCAGTGTTAGGCAGTTGGGAACAACCAGTTTATATGCAAGCTTAGAAGGAGGAGAAACATAAAGAATACTCTTCAGCTTTCCTAACCACTGTTTTACTTGGACCACAAGGTACACTAAATGTTGCTGAGAAATCTTAAAACTTTCTCCAATGTGTTCAAGAATTCAGATCCACGTCTTTCATTGTCACTGGCTGAGTGCATGTATTTACTTGTAGGGCACTTTTATACAGTGTGATGGAGACATTAAGCTCGAGCCTGGTCTAGTGTTCTGAAAATAACTCACCATTTGGGAGGAGAATAAAGGGTGTTAATCTCTGCTCCTTGGCTGAAATTCCTAGTAAAGTTTTTACTTCTCCATTCCCAAGAATAGGTGCAGTGTTCCTCAAGAAATAATTCATATTCAGAGTGTTACTCTGTATATAAAATTTCAGTGCACCAGTGCACAACTAATCCTTAGAAGGAAAAGTTGCCCTCAAAAATCTAGCCAGCTCTGCAATACTTAATGTATATGGACTTGAATGATAGGCAAAATGTTGAAAGAATTAAGTTAAATGTATTTTGGGGGAAAAAAAACATTAGGAAAACTCTTGGGCAAATCTTTTACAGATGGTAGACAGCTTAATTGCTGTGGTAAACTTGTCTGACATTTCTGGAAAAATTTGGGTGCTACAGTAATCTGTAGAACCCAGTGGACCCCGGTTTAAATGGCTTGAAACAAAGACATACACGTCTTCGTCTTAGCTGGCTTGCTAAAGTTTCACCCAGGGTTTTGGGGGTGAGTTTTTTTTCCTTCCTTTATTTTTTTCCATTTAACTCCTTTTAACCAATTTAAAAGTTGTACACGTATTATTTGGATGGGAAAGCAACAGAGGCCTTAAACGAAGTGAATGAGGTTACAGTATTCCTCTCTACCAAATGTCTTCCTGGAAAGTTTTATACTGTACACAGCTGGACAAACTTTAGAAAAAATTTTTTTTTTTTTTTGCATGGAGCGTTGTGCAGGACACAACACTAACTGGAGGAGCACAGCCCCTGGCTGTTGGTGGAAGTGTGAGGGCTCAGGTGTCACTTCTTACTCCGCGCTCCCCAGTCCAGAGACTGAATCGGCATCTGATGCCGGCATGTAACACGACTGCTTCTCCTCTGTCTCACAGAACGGCTCCTTCGTCTTCCTCTTTCAACTTCTTACTAGGCAAATCCCGTACTCTCCTTGGGTCTGGGCTCACCCTATGGCCCGGCACTGAGATGCCTCACGTGCCCCATACCGTACACGTGCCGAAGGGGCTGCGAGCGCGTCCCGCGCCGGCTGCAGACCTCCCCGTGTGTGGCTCATCTGCCAGCCCAGCGCTTTCAGGGTCTGTCCCGGGCAGTATCGATTACTTACAGGTGTGATGAGAGCGAGGTTTGCGTGGACCTCCTGAGGCCAGTGGTGCTTGTGGCATCCATCGCTCATTGTGTAGCTGAGGATTTCTTCCGTTCTTCTGCTTTTCTGCTTCTCTGTTTGGTTTGCTGTGTTCTGTCTTTGCCTTGGCAACTTTCTTCAATAAGCTTTCCTCTGCAGAGAAGGTATTTGTCGTAATAACAGGCAGCAGAAAACAATTCCTGTGTGTCTCAGAGAATACAGCCATCAGGAAAGCTCATCTGTCGGTGGGTACGGTGTTGGGATGCTCTGAGATGTAGTGTTTCACATTACAAGTGTTTCGGTATGTGCTATCTAATAATATGTTTGTTTTACACTGGATCATTTACGCGCATAATCTTTTGCATTTCGTGGAAGCTTCCTGAGCAAGACTTGTCGCAAATCAAGTTACTGGTGTGCAAGTGTTTGCGGGTTTAGTGGTAGAGGAGTCTGTTCCGGTTTTACATATTTTCTGATGTTTTCTGGAGAACAGCGTTAGCCAGACTGACTTAATTGTTGCTTAATTCTTCTAGCTCTTAACAAAAAAAAAAGTCTCATATTTTTTGTTTCTCTCAAACATGCGTTGCTTTTAAAAGCTGATAAAGTGCTGAGTGCGCTGTTCCTTTACAGGTGGGTCTTGGTCTGGTCTCTCTCACTGCACATTTTTCTCCTTTAAGGACAGTCTTCCTGGGAGTGAGCGATCTCCCAAGGGATAATATGATTTCAAGACAAAAATAAGCCTGGCAGGGAATTGGGGACAGGATTATAGAGCAGTGTCATTCCTGAAAGTATTAAAAAAAAATCCTTGAATATTTCATTAATTGCCTAGGTAGACCCCCTAAGAGGTGGCATTTTCAGGGTTTTCCTCTGCAAGGTGAGCGACTGGCACTGCTTGTTTGCAGGTCAGTGCCTCCACGGGCCATTGAACCACGGGAGTTTTCAGCATCCAGGGTGGGTGCTGCATCCCAGCGAGGGGGGATCAATGCTGGGGCACCCCAGGAAAGGGTCTGTGCTACTTTGTGATTTCCTTAATGAGGCTTTGTGGGAGGCCCAGGGGGTACAGGCATGGTGAGAGGGCTGGATGGGCCGGGTGGGGTCACTAGGGAGGAGACCTGGATGGTGGAGGGAGGGCAGCAGAGCCGGCCAGAGGTGTGCTGGGGGAAACCCGTTATCCTGGGGGCAAGGCAGTGGGAAACCCCACCGTGACGTGGTTTGAGGAGCTTTGGGAGTTCAGGCTGAGGAGGGATAAGGGCTGCCTATGGGGACCCAGCACTGGGGGTACGTGCTGTGGGCTTGGGGAAGGGTCAGTATGGGCACGATTTCTGGAGGAGATGAAGGTGGGTCACCTTCCCCACCAGCCTGACAGAAGACCCATGCGCATCGCATTGCGTGAGGGACTGAACTGCCAGAGAGAGGCAAGCTGGGGAAGTGGGTCCCCCAACACCGGCACTGGGGAGGGGCTCTTCCCCACCAGTTTGACGATTGCCCTGGGGAAATCCCTCCAAGGTGCCGCTGCTTTGGTTGTGGTGCAGTCTGAGCTCCGCTGACATACCCGCGACACCTTTCATAAAAAAGTAAAGCGAACAAACAAAAAGAATACAAAAAAAAAAAGAAGGTTCAGAACTGGTGCTGCTACCAGTTGCTTCCTGGTCAAACTGGGAGATGTCTTTTCTGTCTGTCCTCTCCTTACCTGTGTCTGCACGCACACTCCTCCGCCAAAGGCACTGGTTTGGGATTCCCCGCACGCTGCGGCGTGCTGCACGTGTTGATTTCCCCGCAGAGCGCGGCGTGGTGCGCCTGGAGGAGGCAGAGGACAGTGTTCGGCATGTTCGGTGCAGCTCATGGGCCTCGGGAGCAGAGTTATTTTTTTCTCAATGAACAATCTTGAATAACCAGTGCCTTTCTGGATGTGTTTTTTAAACATCTTAACAGCCTGCTGTTACATCTGCTAATGTGTTTTCAAATGCTCTTTGCAAGGCTGGCTGTCCCTGCTAATGAGCTGCAGCTTCTGTGAGGGAGAACGGCCCTGGAGATTTTGTGGTCCTGCAGGAAACAGGTGTTTCTGTTTGAATATGCCATTTTTTTTTTGCATTTTTTCCCTGAATACAAAGCACAAGCTTCTGCAGAGCGGCTGACAACCATCTGAGCTCAGGCACCTGGAATATCTCGCCTGTGACCCTACTCCTTCTGGAATTTTTCCCACTGCCTTACTGGAGAAAGGTGTCTGCTCTCCAGAAGAAATAGGGATTCCTGCATGGAACTTCCAGTTAGCTACAACCCTATCCCTGTATGCCTGAAAAAGGCAGCAAGCACAGGCTGTGTGACTGGAGTAAGCATTTCTTGCAGTCCTCATGCTTTTCTTCCATCAGCATCTCTACCCAACGGTGGAGGAACTCTTCTGGTTGGCATTTCTTTCTCTTCCCTGCACGCTGAAAGACGGCGTGGCCGCTGAGCTCATGGGTGGTGCGAGCACCACACAGCCTGCCTAGAAAAGAAGGCCCTGGGAGAGTGGGATGGGAAGTGCAGATTATACCCATAAAAGGATGAGAAAAGTGCCTCTTTGGCCATTGGGTTGCGGGGGAACCACTTGATGAGCAACTCTTTGACTCAGCTGGAGCCCTGCAGGAGTTCCTGCAGAAGTGCGACCATCCAGCCGTCCTTCAGGACCGGCCGTGACATAAACCCACAGTTTCTCTAGCAACGCTGGGTGAAACCCTCTAGTCCCTGCAGTAAATGGGTGTTTTGGTAGTGTCTCGAGTGGGACCGTGCTGTAGCAACAAAAGGCTGCTGTGTACTATGATGCCTCACATGAAACCCCCTCTCTAGTCAATGGAGAGAGCCAGGAACTTCCAGAGAGTGACTAATCCCAGCTATTTTAGACACTAAGTTCAGGATGGGATGGTTCATCTGCCTCAATTTGTTTATCTCCCTCCATTGAAGGGTCTGCTATCAAGATCTCCAGCTTACATGAGATGAGATGGGATAGACTGGTTGCTTTATCCTACAGACATGGGACCAGAAAGATCTCATTCCCTCTGTGAGGCGGTTTTATGTCTTCCTGGTTTATGTCAAGGTTGTAATTTGCTCGGTGGGACATATAATGGAAAGATTATTGTCTCCTCGAGGGAATCTGGTCCCATGTTTGTGGTGTAAGTAACAAAATCTTAATAACTGGCTTTGTTCCTCATTCTCCCTGAAAATAGAGACAGCAGGTGTCTCCAGGAGGGTGCATTTGGGTTTGAAATGGGTAACGAGTCCATTACAGGAACCTGGGAAGGGTGGGTTCCCTTTTTGTGCAGATTAGCAGAATTCACGCAGATTATTCTTTTTAAGGAGGTACAGAATGTTGAAAAATTAAAAGAAACATGAAAGTAATTCTACCTGATTTTAAAAGGTTACTTTGAGATTTGAGAGAGAAAAAAAAGGCAAGGCAACATCTCCTCTTTTCCTCCCTCTTATAACATGAAAGAAAGTTGGTCTAAGTGCTTGGTAAGTGTTGTTTGAGAGTTTCAATAACTGAGACATCACAGCTCTCGGGGATCACAGTATTTATCTCAGAGAATGAGGGAAGACCTGGACTGTGTAAGCCAGGTCGTCTTCTTGCAGTGCCCTTTCGTCTTCCTCTTTTCTACTTACAGACTGGCTGATTTAAACAGCCGGCTTTACTTCAGTGTTTCAGTTTGCACGGAGCACACGTAAGCACAACATGCAGCGCCCAAACAGTATTTGCCCATAAAAGATGGCAGAAACCTGATGCCTTTGTAGCCCCTTTCAGAAATGCAGTGCGGATCCTAGCAGAGGGCTGGCTGCTTAATGGTGGGGTGAGGGAAAGTTGAGACGTGACGGGCATTTAAGGGGTGACGGAGCAGCGGGCTTGGCCTGGGAATCGGGGAGCCTCGGCCGGCCTGTTTTGGTCTGGCCACAGCGGCAGCCCTGGGGACGTCCGTCCTCCCGGTGCTCGCAGGGTGACGGTAGCATCGGGCGGCCGTCGCACAAGGTCGGCTGTGCCGCGGCGGCGTGGCACCGTGTCCTGCTCTGCCGTGTCTCTGCTGAGCCGGCTCCTGGTGTGGGCGATCGGATCGAGGCAAATGTGGGACGTCGCCCCGCTCGGTTCGTAGCCTTGAGCTGGCAGACAGAGTTCACTGACGGTGTTTGAACCCATGGCGAGCCGTGGGATTCCTCTTGGCTGTACTGCCGTTCAGAAAAAGGGATTTTTGTTTCTAATTTAATGCTACGTGGCAGTAACACCGTGAGAAGAGGGCCCCATAAGTAGAGACAGATTTTCTTCCACTGCCCATCGTTTAAAAATTGTAAGGGATGTAAGCTGCTGTTTAGTAAATTAATTAATTTTCTCATCTGGTGTTGTAGATGAATAACTACATTGAATAGTATATACATTTATCTGGTCTGTTGGTTTAATCTGCTAAGAAAGGTCTTTGCAGCAGGTGACACAGTGTATGTCACTCCTGTTCCCTAAGCATGTTATAAAACCAGATTTGCTTGAATCTGGAAAATACTGTATTTCAAACCTGACTGCTAAGCAGCTGCTGCTCAGGGCGACTGAAAGCATTCTCCATCCAGAGACCTGCAAGCATTTTGCAGAAGAAACCCGTGCTTTGCTCCCTCTTTCCAGCAGGGATGCGGGGGTACGGGCGGGCAGCCTCGGAGCACGGCCTCGGACCCCGCTCTGCGAGTCGCCGGGCTCCAGCACCCCCTGCTTTAATAGTGACCTGACAAATAATCTTGTCATCCTAACGGTGCCACAGGCATGGCGCAGGGGCACTGGTAAGGAGAAGTAACACCTTTCGTTAGGAAGAGAGATAACAGGAGAAAAGCCCAGAGGCTTTCCAGGCACGAGATCCTTTCCCCTTGCCTACTTTCTACTGTGTGCCTAACCGGTCCCATGGCATTTATGCCTGAAGCCTTTTGCAGCCTGTTGCTACAATATCTGTAGTTACGAAACAAACCCCAGAAATAGGATTCCTGTTCTGCCACCCACCTGGGCCAGAGCAAAGCGGGAGGCAGTGTCTGCTGGGAAGAGGGAATCTGAATGCCTAACAGGGAGGAAGCTGTGAGATTAGTTGTGCTAAAAACAAAAATGACTTACCCACGTTTAACACCTTGTGAGAGAGATTTAATTCTTTACTTTTATATGTATGAGATTAATTTGATTTAATATTGAGCAGATTATGGACAGGTGGAAATCAGCATGTGGTCTACTGTAATATCCAAGTAGAAATATGAATATAGTGTGCTTAATTTACCAAGGGTGGTCAAAATAACGTATCTCTGAATGTATTTCTGTTGCAGGGGCTCTTAAAAAAACCAAAACCAAAACACCAAAGCAGAAGACCATGGCAGAAGATTCAAGTTCTCTGTTGCTTTTTCCTTTGATGCTATGTTCGTTATGGTCTCCAGTCCACCTCAGTCTGCTCTACTGGCAAGTTGCAAAATGATGGCGTTTTATCCTGCTGTTTGCCTGTCTAGCAAAAGCTCCTTTCTTGTTAAATATGCACTTTCTGAGCATACTTGACTACTGAAGTGAATAGGAGCTCTGTAAATGGAAGCGCAATATGATTCAGCTCTCAAAGGTCTGGGAATTGCATCTTTAGATACTCGGAGGAATATGTTCTGAGTTGTTTTTTCCTGTATGTACCCAAGTCACATTTAGTTGACAGCTAACGTTCCCAGCTAGATAATGAGTATATTTCTTGGAAATTGTACGCAGAGGATTTCTTATGGGTTTTCTTCAGTTCCTTCCTATTTTTAGATTTGCATGTAATTCACAGTACTTCTCTCTCCATTATAAGAAGGCAGCAGGTGTTCAGTTAAACTAAATAATTGTTAAATGTTGTATTCCTCTTTTTTACAGATAGGGCCGAGAGGCAATTTTCTAGGGTTGATTTGGCAAAACAAAACAAAACAAAAAATATTTTAGCATAATGGAAGCTGGCTTTGAATGGAAGTCAAATGTTAATGGATTAGGTAGAGAAAATGCAATGTTTTCATGGAATCATGGAAAGATTTGGCTTGGAAGGGACCTCTGGAGGCCGCTAGCCTTGTCCCCACATCCCAGTATGGGTAACTGCAAAGCCAGATGGCTCGAGCTCATGTCCGGTTGAGTTTTGACACTGCAGTTTGGAGACTGCTGGAAGTTGCAGAGGAGTTTGTTACAGTCATCCAGAATTAATCCAAGATGAAATGTCAGGTGAGTGAATGCTGTCCCTGGATGGGCACTTGGTATGACGCAGAGCCTCCAGGCCTGAGGAGTTGCCTGCCGTGTGCAGCTGGACCCTTGCATGACCTTGTTAATCTCTTTTAATGCGGGGGTTTCAGGAGCTCTTTCTTTGATGACCCCGCACTTTTGCCTGGCTTTGAATGGGCAAAGTTATCATACTTTGCTGTGCATTCAGACCTAAGCTTCAGTACTTTATCAAACCATTAAAATGCTAAGAAACATAGGCTTTTTCTTTTTATACTCCATGGACAATAGAAAATGCTTTCAAGCAGGATTTCAGCAGCCTTCTTGCTTTGACATTGAAAACATTCTTGCGGAGAGCAACAATCATGCAGAAATTGCTGTAATAAACTGTTCCATTTATAGAAATGTAAACAATATTTATGTGCTATTGGTAGTACTTTGGACAAAATCGATGTGTGGGCTTGTGTTTAAAAAAAATAGTGGAGGAAGAACATGACACAGAGAAAAAACAAGCTGTTGACTAAAACTTTGCCGGTCGCAATGGCCTCAATAAAACCATGTACTAATAGTAATTTTAAATGATGTTGTGTTTGAGACTGTAGAAGAGTTCCTGATTTTTGGCAACTTCTAATCACCTTTTTAATTTCTGAGAGTGATTTTGATAAAGCATCTTATGCTGATCACCTCAAAACCAGTGACTTTAAAAAATGGTCCTTATCCACCACTTTTCTCGATGAAGTGATTAAGTTACAATCTGTTTTTATCCTGGGTCAGTCTCCAACAGCTGCCTATGCATAATGATTGACCACAGTAAAACTATTAATTTTTTGCAAAGGTTACTGTGTCTTATGATAGATTTATCAGTTAAAGAGCTCTTTATTTTTCTCCCCTCTTTTTCTGCCTGTCACGTTTTTATCAGATTCTTCCCTTTCCTTCGTGGTTTCATTCTCCTGGTTTGTGGGGACAGTGAGCTGTAGAAAGCAATGCTCCCTTCAGTGGAAAAACAGAGGTTTACTTTTGAACAGACATTTTTATTGTCTTAATGAAGTGGTTGATCTTTTAACAAATCTGTGAAAGACAAAAGTCTAAGTGACTCTACATATAGTTACTCGAGGACATAATTAAGCTTGAGGTTTAATTTCCAGTCATACTCCCCTTTCCCTATCTGTTCCTAGCTCTGCCCATCTAGTTTTTTGAGTAAAATGCTCAGTGCTGGTCTCTCTTAGCAAAAGGGAAGTTCTGCTCTGCAAAGTTTGAGCAGAGCAAACACAGCTTATCCTTACTGTTGTGTTGAAGAGGGCTTGATAAGAAATTTTGTGTGCGGGTATCACTTAGAAAACTTAGGCAGAAATATCACTCTTGGCTTATTTTGTGAAGATCGTCAAATGTGTGGTCCAGCTGGCAGAAGACCTATTCAGAAACTTTTTCAAGTTTTGAGTGTGTGAATGTGGCAGGTTCTTTGGTCTTTCTTAGGGCTGCATGTGTCCTGTTGACTCACACTACACACAAGAAATTAGAGCACGAGGTAAAATGCTGAGTAGGTCCTTGCCTTTGGTGGGTTATAATAGAGGATGATGTAATGATCTACCCAAAGGAGCTGGGGTCAGAGCCAGGGAGGAGACAGCTCCTGTGGTGTTGTGGTTGCCAGAGCGGATATTTAAGAAAAAGCCTGTGGTTTGGTCAAAGTGGGGTGCAAAGAAGCAACCTCTTCCTTAGTATTTCCTGAAGGGCCTAAAGAAGTAGCTGGACTGGAAGAAGGGGTTGCTTATCCTATGGATGAAAGCAGAAAGTCACAGCCTGAAACTTGGACCCAAAGTTACCAGGAGGAAGAAGGAGAGCTCTGACTGGAGGTGTGGCGAGTTACGAAGAAATGAGAGAAACCTCAGTAGAAGGAAATTTGTGCATTAAGTTAATTGCAATTTGAGCAAGTGCTTGAAGAGACAAGTCACTTAAATGAAGTATCTTGTACATTTAGAGGAGGAGTAATGGCCCTGCCACAGTCCCACTTAGCCCATGGGTGGCAGCTGTAACCATCCATGTTAAATGATCTAAAGACTAAGCCTGCACGAGGGAGAGGAGAAGAGTGGAAACCATGGGTGTCTGTGTTCGTTAGGAAATACGCTGCTTTGTTCTGGGTAATTGCCCTGTTAGCTTTCCAGTGGTCCCTTTCAAATTAAAATCTCATCTTCAGAAAAAGCTTGACGTCATCTCTAACATTTCTGTATCTCTAAAGTCATGAAGGGCTTGTAGTGAGAAATCTTTCTAAAGCCACCTGTGTACCAGCTAATTTTGCAGTGATTTTTGGGGAAGGAAAAGTCAGGTCTTTCAGTTCTCCACAGTGACTCCCACCTGTTCTGTCCAGGCCATCCTTTTAGATCAAACTGACATGGCATCTCAAGAGAAGAGTCGGAGAGCCAGGAGAGATTAGTGTTGAAAATCCAAAGGTGCTTGGTCAAGCAAGGCTGATAGTAGTCCCAACTGGTTTTGAGAGGGAGTCCACATAAAGATCCTTGTCCTTACAACACCTAGTGGAGAACCTGACCTGAGCCTGCTCAAAACCCATAACCTTTAGGATCACAACATTTGAAATGCGGGAGAGGGAGGGAGGAGACACCTCTTACCAGGTGTGGAGGGAAGAGCTCTGTGCATGCATTAGAAAAGACAGCAAAGCCCTGTGGGCAGGTGAATACTAAACTGCAGGGCCAGTGACAGTTGTGACAGTCTCCAGGTCTCAGTGGGTCAAGTGTGAGATGTTGAGCCAGTTTCTTGTGACTGGAAGGCTTACAGTATATAGTCATAGTTGTTTTCAGCACATCTTGCTTACCCAGAGGATGGTACGATCATCTCATACTTCATGGGCCCAAAGAGAACAGTTAGTCTTGTAACATGACAGGACAAGGTGAAGAGGCAGGACCAACTTCATGTTTGAAATTATTGGGTAACAACTGGAAAAGGTTAGCCATCACTCCAGATCAGAAGTCTGTAAAGAGGGCTTGTTATGGAGCAGCTAAGTACTTGGAATACAGCCCATTGAAACTGTTGCTGAATTTGCACACTTACCGCCTCAGCAAGCTGAATCTTTCAGGCTTCTGAGGGCTGGCAAAGGTGTACAAACAGGATTTTCCCATTTGTCTTGCAGTGGGTTCTTTTCATCTTCTGGAAGTAAAACAATTATTTGTTATCCCACCTGGCATGCCTGATGCGTGAAAGTCATCAGAATGATGGAGACAAATGTGGACAGTCAATTATAGCTACTGTCAAACTATGGAGACACTAAGGTGCTGTGCTGTTTTTCTGAGAACCTAATGAAAATACAGTGTGTCGATCTGAATTGATTTCATTTTAGGAGTATGATATAAGCTTAAATATTACTGTGTTTCTGGTTGTTAACAATGTTATTAGTGAAAATTATCCAGACTTGTGCCTGAAACGCTGATTTGCCATGGTGGCTGCCTTTTCCCACAAGTGGCTTGGGTTCCCAGGTTGGATTAGGCCTCAAAGAGCAATGAGTTTTGCAGTCTTATCTCCAGGTCTCTCACCTGCAGGTTAGGATGGGAGCCTCCAGATGGAGCTGAGGGGTTGGTGCAGACAGAAAGATGCTTCCTGACCTCAGGGGCTTCAGGTGCTAAAGCCCAGAGGGAGAACGTGACGTGAGACGGGACCGGGACCTGCTGGCTCTGTGCTTCATGGAGCGACACTCCCTGTCTCATGGTTGGCCCTGGGTGGTGGGTTCACGAGCATCGTGGGGAGAGGATAACCAGCCTCTGCACAAAGCCTTTGCAGGAGGCATCTGCGGTAGGAAACAGCCAGGCTTGCACACCTCCGAGATGCTTTTGGGTGCTGGTGGTAAAACGGATGAGTACCGCTTTCACAGCCTGTACAGGGAGAGGAGCCCATTAGAGCCTTTGCTCTGGCCTGCCACATAACACGCACCATTAAATTTCACCCCGGCTAAGGTCTGGAGACTGTAAATGTTTTCCCAAATACGATCTTTTTTCCCTACTTTTTCCTGCCTGAGCAACCTGCCACCATTCGTCAGCAGGCTCTAATGTATGCCACTGTGGAAAAGAAGGCGACATGCTGCCGAGGTAAAGGACATCTTTCTTTATTAAACCTTTTAGCGCGCAGCCCCCCTCTCCCTTGGGCGCTGACACAGGAGGAGGGCACGGACGAAGAGCTGAAAGCAAGCCAGAGCCATGGCGGCGGGGACCGGGTCACCGCCCCGCCGTTGCTTGCTGCGTCCGAGGCATCGGCTGCTGTCGAAGCGCTGACTCTTTGTGAGTGAACTCCGTGAAAATGTAACAGTAGGTACTGTACACTAACTTAAAACCTAATGTGTTATTCCTGGCTTTTATATACCTGGTTACCCGTGGATAAAGCTATATGATATTTATTATAGCAGGGCAGGACTGCTTTGTAATCTGAATATGCTGCATTCACACCAGTGACTTGAACAAAGTGTTTCTTCATTTCTCTAGCCATTAATGGTTTTCTCATAAGAAACCATGAAGTCAGTTTTGTTGTGTTTGTCAGCTGGGTTTTGACTGCGTGTATTTTGTTCCACAAAGGGGTTATTCAAAACCTCCCCTTCAGTCCTAATTAATTGCAGACCGGGTGGAAGGCGAGCCCGGTGGGGCTGGAGAGGTTCCCGTCTGGTTTCCATTTCGCCCGCGGGCCGTGTGTGGAAGCACGGCTGGCTCCCAGCGCTGGGACCTCGCTGCTGGGCACGTTCTGGCCAGCCTGCCGCAGCAAGGGGCGAGTGCCGGTATTGGCAGGCGTTACTTATTTATTGATCGGCCTCCAGCCTGCAGCCCGGGGTGCTCATCGGGGGCACCTGTAGGCAGAAAGTAGCTCTGTGCTGGCAAAAGAGGATGAAAACCCCAAACCACCCCACACCTCCAACCCTATCTCCTTCGGATAAAGGCCCACGTGACTCTTTTGGAGACAAACTCTCTATTCACAGCGTTTAAATCTTGTGACGTTTAGCTGTGCTTTCTTTCAGCTCTTGGTCTGTTCCAGGATTTCCTCTCTGCCATCTCCCGGTGCCAAGGTCTCCTACCAGGGAACCACTCAAAGTGAGGGGTTTCACAGCGGTCCCACTGCCTTCAAATGCCACTGTGTATTTTACCACAGCTGTGACAGATGTGGAACAGTAATGGTCCCTGTGAAAAAAACCCCTATGCTTAATAAATGTGCATAGTGAGTGAGTACCCTGGCTGGCTTAAACTCTCCAGAGCCTCTACCTATCCTTTTAATTTATGCATTTCATCTGCCTGCTGTAAATATACACAAAGGCCAGAGAATACTTCTGTTCCCCCAGGAGAATATTTTCTGTTGAGTTTGGCCATGCAGAGCTCTCTTTTGCAGATGAGTTATGAAAAGCAGACTAATAAAAGCAGGAGGCTCCTCCAAACATTGCACAATGGCACGTTGGGATGAAAGGTGGACTCACGGTCACGCTGCCCTACAGGAAACTGCATCTCATTGCAAAGCATCAAAATTTTAAAAGTACTACAGAAACAAGCCCCTTCCAAAGGAGAGTTTTATGGAAATACCATCTCCCTCAGACAGAAAGGGGGGTCTCTGAATGAAGTTTGAGGCTCGCATCTGCCTGCTGGGTAGTACCCGTGGGGAGAGCAGGGTACAGAGAGCCATGCACTGCAAAACGAGGAGGTGAGAAATCCTGCTCCCACCACGCACGGCCCATCATGGTTACACAAGGGCTTGTGCTTTGGTGGGTACCAGGGTGAGTATCCTGGTTTCGGCTGGGATAGAGTTAATTTTCTTCCTTGTAGCTGGTACAGTGTGTTTTGGATTTAGTGTGAGAATAATGTTGATAACACACTGATGTTTTAGTTGTTGCAAAGTAGTGCTTATCCGAAGTTAAGGATTTTTCAGTTTCCCATGCTCTGCCAGCAAGCAGGTGCACAAGAAGCTGGGAGGGAGCATGGGCAGGACAGCTGACCCGAACTAGCCAAAGGGATATTCCATACCATAGGATGTCATGCCCAGTATATGAACTGGGGGGAGTTGGCCGGGAGGGGCCAATCACTGCTTGGGCATCGGTCAGTGGGTGGTGAGCAATTGCATTGTGCATCACTTAGGGTTTTTTTCTTGTTTTTTTGTGTTTGTTTTTTTTTTAAATTATATTCCTTTTCATTACTATTATTATTATATTTTTTATTATTATTATTGTTAGTATTACATTTTATTTTACTTTAGTTATTAAATTGTTCTGATCTCAACCCACGAGTTTTACTTTTTTTCACCGATTCTCCTCCCCATCCCACTGGGTGGTGGTGGGAGTGAACGAGCGGCTGCGTGGTTACTGGCTGGGCTTAAACCCTGACAGTGAGAAACGAGGGCAAACATGCTTTCTGCTTCAAGCAGCTTTCAGTATAGTAAATTAAAAGTCAGACATAAAAATGCCTCAGGAAATGCCAAGGATGGTCCTAGCATAGCACATAACAACAGTTTTTTATTTGGCATTTTAGTGTCTTCTGCACAGACAGAGAGGAGGATTTCTGAGTTTTGCAGGAAAAGTGGATGCTGTAAGAAGGATGAAACTACAAAAAGGACTAGAAATTATCACAGCAGGCAAGAGGACAGCAGAGGCAGAGTGCAGAAGTGAGGCAGGATTTACTGACTACTAAGTTCAATAATGATGTTGGAATAGGACGTGCCAGGCCAGAACACTTATTCTAGCACCTTCCTCTGAAAAGTGATTTCAGATGCTTTCAAGGACAGAGCGAGAAATCCCATAGTAAAATGGAGTCAAATGGGGAGAGAGGTGAAGGTGTTAAGGAAGAGCTGGAACAGGGTAAGCAGGTTGGTACCCGGGACATGGGAAAACTGCACGTGTTGGGTAGGATGCAACTGTCTCCCATCTCACCCTGTGCAGCTGGGCAGGTAGGCAACGCCAGGGGCAGAGGGCTCTTGCACCAAGGGTTGCACAATTAACCCAAGCCAGTGAAAGCTGGGCTGTATCAGTAATGTGCATACTGCAAAGGACCTAAGGAGATTGTCTCTTCACGTGTGAAGACAAGCAGGAGATTATTCCTGCCACGTGGCATGGTTATTGAGGGAAGCTGACACCCACGGCTGTTCAGAGAGCTGTGCCTACGCTCTCCCGCTATGCGCCAAGGGTACCAAGCAAGAAGAGCTGGGAAAAGGATGTTCAGCTGTACGTCACCGTGGCAGGTGCAGTTGATCAAGTGAGCATAAAAGTGATGCTGCCAAGAAAACTCTGCTGATGCCATGTGAAAGAAGGCGTTTCTGTGACCAGGACCTGTATGACAGATCAGGCTGCTTGGGCTTGGTCTAGGAGTGTTTCAGGGCCCAAAGCCTTTTGGGTCTTTATATACATCTCTCATTGGCATCCCCACCGCTCTGAATGCAGTCTGCTACTGAAGGCAATTGGGTCCCCTCACACTGATGCTCCATGACAAACTGCTTACTGATCTCTTCGCTTTTGAGGTTAAAGGGATTTCTAAGATAAATGGACTTTCCACATATTGTCTATTTAAATGACTATGCATCTTTAATTAATTATTGAGCAACCTATTACACAGACACCTATTATCACAAACTGGTGAAAAATGAAAGAAAATCTTTCAATTAAAATTCTTCTAGAAAGAAATAAGGAATACAGTCCCTCAGTACAAAAGGAGAGTGAACTCCTAGAAATCATGGTACAAACAAGATGTAGCAAAAAAGTGTGCAGGAGCCTCTCCTTTGAAAGGGCTGTAGTGAGTGTGTGACACTTGGTACAACAAACCCTGAAGGCTAGGCACTTCAGAAAAGATAAGCCTGCTGCTTTCCACCTCCACCTTTGCAAAAAAAAGGGAAAAAACAAGCAGGAAAAATTACAGTCTTCAGCAGAGGAGTGATGTCTTTTATACATGCTGCACATATTGAGTATCCACTTGAAATTACTGAAGTCAGAGGGGAAAAGAAGCCTCCCATCGGCTCCCGTTTTCCAAAGCACCAATCCACAGAGTTCAGGCACGTGAGCTCTGTTGACGCCACCAAGTGATTATGGGAGCTGAGGGGTTTGGGCATCATTTAGATGTAAAAGTTTTGCCAGAGTAACTACCCTGGTCAGCCTCTGGTTGAAGGCAGCGCACGCAGCCAAAAATGCTTTGCCAATATATATTGCAGGTATGGTGATCAATACAAGATATACAAAAGCAAATCTGTATGCTTGAAGGGTTGATTCTATATTAAGGCTTTTGCTGCCACAAAAATGTTGTAACAACAACAGCAACGAAATCACAGCAGCTATAACTGACCACAACTATTAGGCAAAAGTTTTATGTGACCATTTAGCTTAAAAAAAACATGTCTCACAGCCTCAGCATCAGTTTTTGGGATGTGTTTATGAAAGAGTTGTGGCAGGTGAGTTGCAAGTCAATAGAGCTCAAGGGTTTGGTGTGAGAAACAGGAAAAAGAAGAAAGGCTGGAATGATGCTTTTTTAGTCAAATGAAATATACTTTCACTGTTGCAAGGCTTTAGGAGTGCTTAACAGAAACCTTACCTCCTAGCTTTTTTTAAGAGCTCATTCCATTCGTTATTTGGTATATCTTGTACTGAATCAGGAGGACACAGGGATGAGGAGTCTATTTCCACCTCTTGACTCAGCTAGGCTGGAGTTGTTGGGGCATAATAACAACTCCTGAAACTGTTCTTCCCATCAGCTTTCCTCTTCATTGATAACAGCCTTGAACTGTTGTTGACATACTGCTGCAGAAGAAAAAATGTTTTCTACCTGAGAGGCAGTTTAATCAGACATGGGGCACCGCTCTAATCAGTGCGGTTTGATCAGTGTTTGCAGAGAAAGGGATAAGCACCGTAGCTTGTAAATTCTTTTAAAAATCAGGTGAAGTGTCTCCCAAGCAGGGCAAAGAAGTGGCTACAGCCTCAACTAGATCACCTGAGGAGAAGAAAAATAATTCCAGGGCTACTACAGAATACACCTGAAAATGTTTTAAAATACATATCAAAGTGACAATATGTCAAAATGTCCGTTGCAGTCCTGTTAACTTGCACTAGGTATGGGCCCAAGCTTTTACTGCAGACCACAGCACCTGGCAGGCAGCTCCAAGGAACGCTTACAAGCAAGATGAAAGGTCATGAACATTATTTTCAGGGAAGAAAAAAGTCCAGCTAGAAAACTGATAAAGCAAAATAGTCACATGTAAACAGGAGACCCCAGGGTATCAAAAGCAATTAAAACAAACTTCTGTAATCATGACTGTAAGCCATTTGCCAAAGGTAGTAAAAGAGAGAACAGAATTAACATTTCAGGTCTGTGTTTCAGACTACTGTGTCACTGATAATGCCCAGCTGGAGGAAGAACAAAATGATGGAGCTAAGATGCTGAAGAAAAACCATGGCCCCATCCATCTGACCCAGTAATCAGTGCAGGATTTGGCTTTTTGTAATGCCTGAGAAGTGTCAGCACAAGCTGAACCTGAAGCCTGAGTGATGTTTTTCTTGCCAACCTGTGTTAGCGTCTCCTTCTTCAAGACAAGTTTAATCATGTTCCCAGGAACAGTCGTGCAGAGACAGCACTGAAAGCCTGCGGGAGATTTCTGTAGCAAGCTACCCTTGAACTGGAACTGTCCTTGTGGTATGGCACCAGAACTTTCTAAAAAGCTGATGGGACATGGGAGACCCTCAACTGCTCGTCCAGTGACCTTCAGAAAGTCAGAGCAGTTGCAGCATTCTCCTTACGACTTTCCTGGTCATTGCTGATTTGTTGCAAGAGTGTTTGTGTGTAAATGCTCAGTTTGTCATGCTATGGCCAGCCCTCTCCTCCTACCAGCAGCTTTTGTGATGATGAATCTTGACGTCACCTGTGGAGCAGATTGTGCAGCATCTCCGATATAACTGGGCAGAAGGATAAATCTGGTTAAGAGAGGAATTTTGTTTCCACACAAATCCTTTGGGAAGCAGAGATGATAGATGGAAAAAACCATCAGCGGGACTTTAGGAAAATACGTATTTCAAAGTTTGCCAGTGTGTGGCAGTGGTCCTTTAGTAATGGCAGTCACACAAAGCGAAACACAGTTAAGTTGCACGCTTTGCTGTGGAGGCCAACTTGGAAGACAACCCAGACAGCTGCTCACAGGGCATGCACAGGATTCAAAACAATCTTTGAGACACCAATTAAATAAAAACATGTTTAAAAAAGAAATCACTGCAAGATCTACAGTAGCTTGACCTCAGGTGTGACAGAAATGAATTGCTAATAAAACCTGCCAAGGAGGAGCAGTTTAAAGGATGCCTTTAACACTTTTCACAATAAAATAGTTTTCATAAACAGTTCATATATCTCCCAGGCTCCCTTGGATGTGTTGCTGCTGAGTGATTCTGCAGTCATTAATGGATTGCAAACTCCCCCTGCTCCCTGCAACCAACGTCAAATAATTAACCACTTAGTACCTTTCCAGGATGATAGCCTTCTTTGAAACATGCTTTGAAATGCACCACGTTTGAGTAATGGGCATAGCCGAAAGCCACCAAGGGTTGGATATCTCACTGCTTTTTGGACCTCTGGGAAACTCCCTTGGAAAATCTGCCTCGTACAACTCGAGCTCTCACCTGCAGGGGCATTGCTTTGGCAGCAGCCTATAAAGCTGAGAGACAAGTACAAGGACAAGCCCAGATCCATTTAAGGACTAAGTTTGAAGCCGTGGTCTTGAAAATGTCTGTTTAGCTTCTGCCTCAGCCTGGAGGCACCTGGTGTGCACCGTTCACGGGGCCCGAGGAGTGGGGCAGTGCCCTGCACAGGAGCCATTATGGCTTCTGCTCGCACATTGTCTAGGGATCTCTTTGCTGACCCAAATGTTTCCTCTGGATTTTATCCAGAAGCTGTTGCATGTGAAACAGAGACACTGCTGAGATTTGGGAGAAGGTGTTCTTTTGCCTACGTGACTGTCCTAACCATTGGGAAATGGAGAAGGAAGGAGTAGTGAGATCAAGCTGGTTGCAAAAGTGGCTGGGAATCACGACAAAGATTTGCCAGGAGAGAGACAGAGGAGTGAAGAGCTCTTCTTGGAGCAGGGGAGTGATGGGTGACTGGTTCAATTGCCCCTTATCTGCTCTTCTAAGAGGTGCCTGTGTTGGATGCCAACTGATGAATAGGCCGCATTGTAACAGTAAGCATGCTGAAGCCAATTTGGTTTATGTTTTGTTTTCATTTTTGTCACTACTCTCAAAAACGCACTGGTGTCACTGTGGGGCTGTAGGGAGGGGGATGTGGCTTCCATGGCCGTAAGCAAGAGCTCCCTGTGCGCTCCCACGAGGTGCTATCACGGCACGGGGAGTGTACAAGGCAAAGGGGAGAGTGCTGAAGGCACAGCATCAGAGGCAAAGCAAAAGAATCACTGTATTCAGAGAGCCAAGTTCACACTCAGCCTGCTAATTTGAAGGCAAAATGGTAGCTAGTTGCATGAGTGGTATTTACAAGCACTTCTGGGTGTATGCAGAACGCTTTGCTTGCCTGAGACAATGAGTTACTCTGCTGAGTGCAAATGCCGCAACTGTATTTGCAAATGGTTACCTTGGCATTTGGGTGGTATATGCCTGTGAGAGACTCTGTGCACATTTAAAATGAGGCATTGACAGGTAGCATGACCTGAATCACCTCTTTTTTAGGGTGAAAACCCAGTGGAAAGCTTTCCTAAGCAGGAAATATCCAAAATGCTTCTACTGAAAACCTTTCCTCCCCCATCATCTGGTTGAAAGGACAGCATGTGCCTCTGCCAACAGTGGTGCTGTGGCAGTGATTTCTTTATCTTCTACAGAGCTTTATCGCAGTGATAGTAGTTCAGCTGTGGAGTGGACAGTGCAGAGGGGGCAGTAAGGAAAAGAACTGGACTTCCAAAATAGAGACACCTGACCCTGCAATGCCTGGCACTTTAGAAAAGGGAATGTGAAACCACAGTACTTTAAAAAGCAAGTGGTGAGAAGGGTAGTGGTTTGAGAAAATAACACGTTTGGGTGTCTCTTGTTTTTGAGGAATGATGAGCTGATTCTCCTGCCAGCTACAGCCAGAGCTCCCTCAGTCTTTTATTACGAGCTTTACCTTCACTGACCGAGCCACGTTGTTTCTCTCTTGCAGATGGCCAGATGCGGAGCTTCAGGGACCTTCCCTGATGTTGATCCTGGCGACCGAATGAAAATCGCGGCATCGATGAGACTCGGAAGCTTGCCGACCCAAACGGGAACATGACCGAAGTGCAAGGAAGGTGCCCCCACGGGCGTCCCCCCCCCTTGCTGCAGGGATGTGGTGAGTGCAGGCACGCCTGTGGTCAAGAACTTGAACTTTGGTGGGAGGTATCTGGCTGTGCCTTTTCAGGGATGATTGAGCACATTATTAACACAGGACATGTCTAAACATAGATGGCGCAACAGTTTAACTAATCATTAAACTGTTAATTTTAAAGCTGTGGCTCTAAAGCTCTACAGGCTGCTCGCCTTAAGGTCCGTGCCTGCATAGGCACAACCACCCGGGTTTGACAACGGTGGCAAGCATCTGGGGAGTAAGGTCGCCTCTAAATCCACAGCAGCTCCGGCCAAAACAGCGCGTCCGACCGTGCCCTGAAACACGAGGCTCTGCCTGACCACAGGCCTCTTGATCTACCCTGCGCCTGCAGATGCAGTAGCGAAATCAGTGTTTAAAATCCAGTGAGAGGTTGCCAGAGCCCTCAAAACTTCTCATTCCTTACAGCAGTTAAGGGATTTTACCTTCATAATCACCCTCTGATAGGGAAAGCATGCGTTCTCCTTCCACCAACTGTAAACAGATCTACAGGATTAATTAAGTAACTGGCGTAAGGTCATGCAGGAAGCTGTGGTTGAACTGGAAATTTCGGTGCTGGCCTGTGAGCCCTGGCCCGGTTCCCTAGTCATCGGCCGCCTGCCTGCCTGCCTGAAGGAATAAAAGGCAAATTTGCATCTTCTAAGTGCCTATCGTATTACTGAGATCGGGGATTTGCATTGCTGTCTCAAGTTCCTGATTTCTATTATTAGGTCTATTATAGATTTCTCTGTGCTGAGTTTGCCATAATGAGAGATAATAAAAGATATGAAAAGATAATGTTGTATCCCCAGACACTATTTCAATGTGACTGTGACAGTAAGGGTATGAAAACTGTGCTTAAACCAGACTATTATTTTAATACATCTACCTTGCCAAGCTCTAAAATCCAGAAAGGAGCTATAACTAGAGCTGGTTACAGTATATGCATTGAGTTTCACTGGGTAGGAGGATGGCTGAATGAACAGAGATATAAATACTGTTGGGTAATTTAATTTTTATTTCCTTCCATTTGGTGGATGTGTGTTCCTTTAGCTGCGTGTCAACTTCAAGTATTTCACAATGTAATTTTTTACCGGTGTGTGCAGATCCTTCTCCTTTGATAGCACAACACCAGAGGTTTGCTTGCCTCGTAAAGTTTATTTTGAGAGTGTCTCATTTGAATGAACAAGAGTATGCCACAGGCTCTCACTTGTTGTATGGGCAGAAAATGTAATTCTGCTGGGGTGGGGCATGCCAGGAAGAAACGGCAGTGCATTTGATAGCTCATCACACCGGTGTTTATCTGAAGGGCATTCATTCTGCAAGTCACACCTTTTCCTCTAAGAAAAAGAGACATTTCCTCTATAGTAATATTTAACTCTTAAGATTCCCCTCCGCAATTTTTCTAGAAAATATCCAGGAAAATTTGCCTGTCTTAACTTTAGGATTGGCCCCTGTGAAAAGGACAAAATGACCGCAGGTGTGGACACATCAGATGAGTGGCTATGAGGCACCAAAAGAGCAGCATGGCTGCTGCAGCTACGCTGAAGGCAGATGTCGAGTCCACTGTAAAGAGCCAGCCAGACTGTGCAGAGGTTAACCAGGTGGCAGCGCGGATCATTTAGTTACTCACCAGACATCCCTTCTGCCCTGCTTCCAAACCATGCAAAAGAAGAATGGACAGTGTGACAGGTTTGCTGTGTTACTTTTAATAACAGTTTTCTTCCTTTGCAATCTTTGGTTTTACTAATGTGGCTGCTGTCCTATTTTAGAGAGAGAGAATTTTTGGCAGAGGTCTTTCACAACTAGTTAAAACGTTTTGCTAAAAAGTGCGCAAAACAAGTCCCAAGGGAAAAGCAAGACCCGTCCCAAACAAACTTTGCCGAAGAGGAGATTAGATTTCAAGTAACAACAGAGTTTATAATAGAGAACATTTGCTTTAAGGGTTGCCAAGGATAAGTCATTTCAGGAAGGAGAAAGGCTCACTAGGTAGCGGAATGAATAGAGGAGATCTTAGGAATATGGGAAGAAAAGGAAACGACCATGAAATGAAGCTGAACAAAGAAAGAGAACACAAATATAGGAAAACAGGCTAACAATTGTGATGGAGAACTGGGTAAACAGTATTAAAACAAAAATCCACTCACATTTGTGAATATAATTAAGGAAATTTGCTTAACTGTTCTTGCCTTCCATTTGCATGCGCCTGTCATGACCATTAGATCAACTGAACCGTACTACCACGGTGGTTCAAAGAATGATTATTTCAAAGCTATAGGTACAAGTATTTGCAAAAGCAAGCGGAAAATCACGACGTGTTAATATTAGCACTGAAATGACTTGCCTTGTCCTCCAGTCAGGAAATGGAAACAATGGCACACAACTTTATGTGACCAACACAACTTAATTGCCAATAACAAATAGTCCCAGGGAACTGTTTAAGAACAATTGATGGATGCTAACTGGGAGATTGCATCACTTTGAATCATAAAAGCGTGTATGGAAATAGACATGTTGTTGGTTATTCCAAAGACAGAAAATCATGGTGTCACTGGATAAGCTGTTTGACATAAACATGCAAGCATCTTCAGCTAGGGGCAAGTGGGCTTAATGGTGATGTGGAGGGAAGAAGAACCAGAATCTGAAGCAAAGTGTGAAGGCAAAATGATTGATGGGGGAGGAAACAAGGGAATTCGGAAATCTGATAAGAAAACTGGCAGCAGAGTTTTGGCTGTGCTTTTTATAACCTTAGAAGTGCTTAGAAATTGAATAGCTTGTTATTTCGCCAATATTAGTGTTAGGCTGGCTGGCCTGCCCCTTCCTCCCTGATGGATGAACTTTTTATGATGTTTACTCATTTCCAGCTCTGCTGCATCACTGCATCTTTTTCTCTGCCTCCTCAGATGATAGGTAACTAAAGATAGCAACTCTTTCTTACGCAGTTCCTTGACAGCTGGCAGTAAATGACCCATGTCCCTGCAGATATATTTTTGATTCAGTTATTCTGTCATTTGTGTTTCACTAATCCTAACTCTTATTATCTCCCAGGCTCCTGGTCCCTTCACCTGTGCAGTGACTATAACTGCCCAGCGTTTCCCTTATTCCCATAATTTACCATGACCTGAACTCTTACAGGGCTCTTGTGCTTTTTTCTCTGTCCTCGCTCCCTTTCTTTCACTTCTGTGTATTTGCATTGGATTTCTAAGGCCTTTGAAAAACTCCTCGTTGTGATCTGCCCCGCAGCACTCCTTGCCAGCCCTGTTTTGGAGGTGGTGGAGAGAAATGCCGCTCGTGGGGTGTTTTTTGGATTGGTTCTGCACAAAACGTTCAAGAACACCTGGTAAGTGTAGCCAAAATGGTGCTGTTTATTGGTGGTGAGTGCATACCAGCAAAACATGTGCGTTACCTCCTGCTGGTGGCAGAAAAAAGGAAAACCACTTTGATGAAGTATTAAAAGATTGTTTTACTTTTACAGATTCCACAGAAAATTCGGTACAGCCAGAAACTAAAATACCGCTCTGTATACAATGGCAGTATTGATGCTGTTTTACTTCAGGCATGTAACGTAGGCACTTTGGATCACACCCCCATCTTTCTTGGTCTCTTTCTTGACTATATAGGGAATTTGGTCAGCTAACTTTGGTCTTGAATCACACCCACAGCAGATGACTAACGCTGCCCTAAACACAGATTTGTAGTATAAACCCTCATCATTTCCACTGAATGGATCTGACACTTTTCTCTTGGCAGACGTGGTGCCGGCAGTACCTGGAGGCGTAATGCAGGTGACCTCGGCCAAGCGGGTGGCTCCCACCCATCCCTACCACAGCAGGAGAAATGGCCAGACAAGGAAACATCTCCTGTCCTGGGACAGCATGGGTGGCCGGGCAGCCGCAATGCCAACTACTCTCCGTGGATTATTTACTGGTACCCTCCCTGCTCAGTGGCTCCCCGGGTGGCCAGTGCTTGTGCGAGCTGGATACAGCCTGGCTTCCTCCCTCCACCCCCATGTATTTTTCGGGTACCAAATGATGCTGAGCAAGAGTGGCTGCCGGAGAGGCTGGCGAGAGGGAGGGGAGGGGGCGGCGGGGCTCTCCGGGGCTTCCCCCACGTGCTGCCCACAGCCTGCGGGCAGCAGCCGCTGCACTGCTGGTGCGGCTGGGGGAGGCTGATGCTCTCCCCTGTGCCACTTCAGCTAGTATTTATCCCAGGTTTTTCAACATCCACCTCGTAGTTCTCTAATTTCTTGCATCCAGATCTTCACCTTTTGCTTGTTTGTCCTCACAGTTTTCCATAGCAAGCTTAATGCTAGCGGAGTCACATCCTTAGTGGGGGAAGCCCCTCTCTTCAGCCCCCAGGATGGGCAGAGCCCTGCGCAAGCACTCACTACCCCTTTTCAAGCCCCAAGCACGCTTCCTAGAGAAGAACCAGGTGCAAAAAGGGTTTCTGCGTGGACGGCACAATTGATGTGCCCGTTCAGTGCTGAGGCTGCCCGGCTGCTGGCGGTACCAGTGGGGAGGTATTCAGGGGGCAGCTGGGAATGCAGCCGAAGCGAGGTCCCTGTTCAGCAAAGATCGCCGAGCAGCTCTCTGCCAAGGGTGTCTCCCAGCTGATTCTGACCCACTTCCCCAGCTGATCGCTTTTCCAGCGGTGTTGTCACACCTTGCCGTTCGCCTTTCTCCCAGCCGGCTAGGTTTTCAAGCACTTTGTGGCAAGGATGTAATTATTTAAATTGCTCTCTGTAGTTACAAGCAGGCTATAAAACTAATAACTTGAAACAGTGCCCTAGCCTAGATAATATGCCCTGGAATCTGAAATGCTAAACTCCAGTGCAGGTAAATTTGTAGCTGGTGTAGATATACTACCGAATTTCTGCTGAGCCACCAAAATGCCTGAAATGCTTCTGAAGAACTTTCTAATGCACTTGGGTGCATCCTCCTCTTCTTCCCATTTTCTTTTAATGGACAGGGCTGTGGCAATGCTGCAGCAATTGTGTCTAACCCAGGGGTGGGTGCTGCAGTGGGGTGATATGAGCAAGGGCATGACTGTTTCTCGTCAAGCACTTAAAAAAAAGTCCCTTGAACACACATCCAAACCAAGCTTTTGCATTGAAGATTAACTCAGTGTCAGTTAGTTTGTTGAGTCAAAACTCACATGAAGAGAAAAAAACCCTAGAAAGTCATTGAAGTGTGGCCTATTCAGACTTCCCAGCTGTAAACTACATGGAGTTCTGAGCCTGACAGGACTCGAAAACATTGGCGGTGCTGCCAGAGGAGCGTGGTGCTGCCGGTTGGCACACCTTGGGCCAGCCAGGCTCTGCTCATCTGCACCAGCACAATGGCAAGGGGGTTTGCCAGAAATAGAAGCCTTAGTCTTTGCCAGCTTGTATAATGCTGACCCTGACAGAAAAAGAATAAAGTTGTCCTTTTGCCCCCACCTGTGAACCATTAGGGAAAGTCAGAGGCACTCCTTTTATACCTGTTCAAGCTGTGCTTCCCTTTGATGGCTACCTTCCTTATCAGCACAGCTCTGCGAAGTGGCTGGTGATACTTGGTGTTTAGTGTTTGAGGATCTGATGTTGAGATCACAGAGCTCAGAAATATATGCAAGCGATTAAGAATAGGTGAGACAGCAACTGCGGCTTTCTTCTCGTTTCGTTGAGTTACCCGGTACCTGATCCTTGATGGCAATGAGAATTAAAGATTGAAATGGGCAGGCAACTCGAGTTGCAAAAACCCAACTATTCTGTGTAATAGCAATCAAAGACCTGGCTTTTTGGACTAGATCTACCTAATTGTTTGAAGCAGGGCTGGAGGAGCACAGGACTGGAGATGGGGAGGTTGTAAATCCCCTTCCCGCCCCCGTTGCTCAGCCTCACTGTCCACGCCTGCATGGCAGCGAAGCCACCCACGAGCTCTGGAAAGTGCTCTCGCATTTTTCACACTTGCCTTTTTAAAAAGCTGAGCTCCAGCACTTGCAGCCTGGCCAGCAGAGAAGGTTGAGGCTGCTCTCAAGAGCTGGGTGTTTCCACATCATGCATCATGGATGTGAAAAAAGCAGCCCAACTCAAGTCCCCAGCAGGAAACGTTTCTTACGCTCTGCTCACACGATACTCTGCCCCGACAGCCAAGCTCGTGGAGAACAAACGCCTCTGCCAGCCATAGGGTTGGGCTCCAGGTGTGAGAAAGTCCGTGGGGTGCATGCAAACACAGAGCTCTCGCAAAGGGAAAGGAGGCTCGGAAGCTACCTGGTATGTCTGGGGAGACTTAGCCATGTGGTCCGAGACAAGTTGCTTTCACTTTGTTTTAGTCTTCCCACCCGAGAAAAGAGAATAATATTTGCTCGCCGACCTCGCCGGGGTGTTGGGAGATGGCAATGAATGTCTGCACAGTGCTGCAAACATAGAAGGTGTTATAAAAATGTGAAGCCTTTAGGTGCCAAACAGCATATTTGAACATTGCAGGAAAGGGAAATACGGCGCTCAGACAGTTGTGGGGCGAGCAAGACAGGTTTATTGCAGACAGGAATGTTTAAACTCGCAGATACACGGGGTGCCAAAATGCATTTATTAAGAGGTGATGGACTGCAGGCACTCCATAAAGCATGCCCCGGCTGGCCGGTGGCACCAAACAGCAGACCCAGAGAGGTGAACGGTTAACCTGCGCAGGCTGCAACATCCCTAATCTGGCCAGCACGGTGATCTGAGGCACCAAACGTTTGGGAGGGTGCAGGGCAGAGGTGAAGGAGCGTGGAAAGGAGGCTGATGTTTTCTACAAGTCACCTATGAATAGAGCCAGAGTGGTGAAAACGGGTGCTGCAAGCCCTTGCCTGCAGATACTTGTCAATGCTGTTGTCAGGCGTACGTGAGAAGCGTTTATGTTCCTGCAAGGCTGATGAGCACTGGAAGTGCTACCACATCGCTGCCAAAAACACCATGCCCTGTGGGGTGGGCACGTCGCTGCTCCCCAGAGGCACGCTGGCCACCGTGCTGCTGTTCCCCTCTCCTGCTTTGCCCTGGCAGAGCCGGCTCTGCGGGATCAGGGTACCAGCGCACGCACAGCCCGAAGCAGCAGAAATTGGCCCAGGGTATTTCCCACAGTACCCAGGCTGGCCATGGCCATGGGCATGTTCTCCTCCTGTGAGGGGTAATGTGGTGTCGACAGCGACTTCATGGGGTGGATGGTGCTCGTTGCAGGGAGTACCCCAACAGTTCGTTGATATGTACACGCCTTCTCCCCAGCCACCGCAGCTCTTTTAAAAGGGCAGAAAATACTTTGTGAGGAGGGGAGATGTGATGATGCTCTATTGCATCAAGATACGCTAAGTCAATGTTCAAAGGGAGAGGGGGAAAGCCTGAGTTAATGCTGTTACAGAGCCGTTAGCCCTGGGCCGGTTCATTAGCAGAACAACTTTTTCCCAGAAGGGCCTGGCAGCGCAGCCTCCCCATAGCAACTGACACAAACAAACCCCAGGGCTGCAGAGGAGTGATGACTGAAAGGAAAGGGGAAGGGAAGAGCCAAACTATTTTTATATTTCCGAACTACGCAGCAGCTATTTTTTACTTTTGCAGGCTAAATGCTCATTGTGGTGCGTTTGCTTGCTGGGTGATATCCCTTCGCTCTTCTCTGCTTTTCTCTTAGCTGAAGTTCCACCTGTTTGACTGAAGAGCTTCATGCTTTTTGAGTGAATGCATGCCTCTGTGCACACGCGTAATGTTCATTTCCCTACTGTGCATATTAATTAATAATGTAAGTGTATACTATTTGTCCCCACCCCAGCATCCACCAGGTGCCTCCTTGCAGAGCTGGGATGTGCTTTGGGTGAGTGTGGGCACCCTCCCTGGGTTACTACATCCCTCCAAGGGCTGGGGACAGCCTGCCAGCCCCCAGGCTGCAGGGGATCCCGCATGGCTCCATGCCACCAGGTGCCATCTCGGACATCTCTGGTCCTTATGCCCCTTGGAGGCCTTTTCCCCGTGACCAGGCTTGGGCGCAGGCAGCAGGGGTGGTGGAGGGAAGGAAGGCAGGCCATCTCTCTGTGCTCCTCTAAGCTGTGCGGGCCAGAGGACACTCAGCATCTGTGCTGGCTCATCTGGGGTACAAGGGTTGCTGTTAACCCTGACAGCAGTTGCAATAGCAATTAGGCCTGATCAATGCGACATTGACACTGAAAGCTGAGAAGACCAAGCCCGTGGACTCAAGCGAGGGCACCAAATGATCTGTGGCCAGTTTGGAGAGGTGAAATCATGAGCTGGCAGCCACGAGCATGTGCACCTGAAATCCTGGTGGCAAGACTGGTGCTCCAGGGCCCCAGCACTTCATGCCAGCAGGCAGGCACTGGAGAGCACCTCAGCAAACCCTGTGGCGAAACAGGTCTTCTTCAGGGACAAAGGGCAATGGTGGCCTGGGTTGTGAGTAGCAAGAGCTGGGTAGGAAACGTCTCTCCTCTCCACATGACTCCTGGAGGTGAGGGAAATGCTCTCTGAGAAGCAAGGACCCTCTGGCTGCTTTTTATGAAATGTGAGAAGGGAAGAGATCACAGCCAGCTCGAGGGCAGGAGTTGGACCAGGCACCTGAGGCTGAGGGCTCCCACGCCGGGGTGGGATTTGACTCACCTACCTTTACATGTCTACACTATGGCTGTCTGCATCAGCACATCACCCAAGGCTCCCTTTACTGTCAATGGGAGAAATGGGTGTGTTTTGGGCATGAGTCACCTGGCCTATTTTTGCTTTCTGTCTTAGGGTAAGGTGAATTGCTCTGGATTTTCCTCTTCCTTTCTGTTGCTGTAAAGGGACAATTAGCTCAGATGAACTTGATGTCGCCAGTGGGTCAGATGAATTGCCATCCCAAGTTAGTTACTGAGCATTAGCTGCCGATGTACCCTCCCCTAGCCTGGGCAAACGTAAGGTAATTTCAGTTAGCTTTACTCATACTGCAAGAAAGCATGCAGGGATCCCTGAGTTATGGTAACTTCTTTTTTTTTATTTCAGTGTGAAGAGGGAAGAAATTCAGTGGCTCAGAAACCAAAGGCCAGCTGTGAGGAAAACAATGATGCCGTGCTTTCTGCTATTAATCTGATGTTTCTGTTAAAAGATTCTTCAACTATTTTGGTGGAAAGAGTTTCACAGTAAATCGCAAAAACACAACGAAAGAGAAGGAATTTACTTAAGAGGTAGCTACCTTTTTTCTGCTTTCAATTGCTTTTACTTTTCTGCTAGCTTTAAACATCAGGCTGAAAATCATAGGTATAGTACAAAGAAATGAGGGTGGTATCCATGCTTACTTGTGCTGCAGCTGTAGTTTCCCACTCCATAAGCTTGGGTTAGGACACCACTGTGGCAGGCAGCATGCAGACAATTCCTGTCCTAATTCATCACAAAACTAGTAGCAGTTGCTGGTGGTCATCATATGTTTGATATTTTTCTCCTGGAACTCATAGAGTATCAACAGCTTTCTTCAGTAAGCAGCCACCAGTGCCAGAGGTGAAGCCCTGACCTGGAAAGAAGCCCTTGCTGGGTGGTAATTTATAGCCAAGTTTGTACAGCCATCACTGGTATGACGGATGTCATAAAAGATCCTGCTACAATCATCTTGCAGAAATCTTTCTTCTTACTGGAAATTTTTTGTTTATGGAGATGCTAATCAAACCAGTACTTCTCTCTCGGCTTATAACACGCTTGGAGATCAAGTTTCAGCACGCAGTATGTTACATGCTAACTGGGTAACTGAATGAATGAATCAACAGAAAAATTAATGAGACTTCAAACGTGGAGACAAGTTAGAGCCACTTCTTTACACCTATATGCAAATTTGGCTTAACCCCCCCCCCCCCCGCGCCCCCCGCTATGTACTTGCCAGGGGTTATAGCTGCTTGCTCAGTGCTTGTTAAGCAATTTGGTAAAGTACTTTGCGTTCCTGCCTGCCACGGCTGAGACACCCACAGAGTGTCTGCAGCCTGGTGGTGTTTGCAGGAAGGGTTCATTTCTATTTGGGTGGGTATGTGTAGCAAATAAAAGAACAATAATACCATTCTTGACATGTCTAATAAATCAGACCTTTGTTCTCTCCCCCTTGATGTGCTGGAGGAAAGTCACCGCAAGTGCCATTGTTTTCCCAGAGTGTTTTTGAAGGGCTTTAGTGTGTTTCTTTTCTCTGCTTAGTTCAATGGATTTACTTGTTTTCAGAATATTTTCGATCAAAACCTTCAAGGAGAAGGCTAAGATACTAATTCTGTATTGGTGCTTGCATTAGGAACTACCTCTGGAAGCTTTTTAGGCTCATTTGTTTGCATAGTAAGACATGTCTGAAAATCATTTGTTAATGATTTCAACTTAGCAAGTCTATAAAGAAATTGAGGCAGTTGGATGGGAAAAACCACACCTTTATGCCTGTTAGCCTTTGCTCTGTAGGCCAGGCTGGGGCAGACCGCCTTCCCGCTCTCCCCGTGGCACAGTTCAAATGACCAGCACCATTCAAGCAGGCTATAATTAAGCAGTTCCTAATTTCAGCAGAAGAGTGCCACAGAAGTGAAAAGGGTGGTCCTGCTGGAAAGCTCTCATTCATGCTAATATCGTTGAAATGAATTTTTTTTTTTTTGCCTTATGTGTGCTGTACATCCGTTACACATCCTAAAGCAATTATACCAGAAAGAAGCCATAAAAAGGGCTGTGTGCCCAAAACCTCACCTGTGTTTTCCAGCTATGTTAGGGAACCTAAGAAAAGCCATTTCCTCTTTCCACAAACCATCTTTCTTTGAAGGAAGATATGTGTGGAATAAAAGGTGGTTTTTCAGTGGCACTGCATAGTATTTAAGGAAAGTATTAATAAGACAGGTCTCCTTCACAGGCCAGCTGAAGAACAGTTCAAGAAAAGTCTGCCCTCCACCCTTCCCACACCATGATATTTCAGGGAAAGGCGAGGTGTTGTTTCCCTGGCACAAAAGCCATCTGTGCAGAGGATCACAAAGGATGAGACAACTTTATACCTCTGGCAATGTTCCTATTGGCACTGTCACTGCAGTGCACTCTTGCTTTTCTAGCTAGTCTCACCTGGGGCAAATTTCTCTTCACTTCAGTGGCAGAAAGACAGAGACGTGTTTCAGAGGGAGAAGAGCAGCAAGGACGTAGTTACTGCTCTGTGGAGCACTGGAACGAGTAGGAAAAACTGGTTTAATATCTGGAAAGTGATGGATCCCTCTGTCAGTCTATCCACATAAGCCCTGGCTCTCAGCATAACAGAAATGTTTTTTTGTGTAAAATCAACAGGATCGTCAAAGTGGTGGTTGCATGCGATGTTGATGAGGCACAGCAAAAAAAAAGGGTCTGAACTAAATCTTTTGGGAAATTGTGTCTTTGAGCTTGGAACTCGGAGTCATGAACATGTGTGGGCATGCTGGGATGTGATGTAAGGAGTGATGTGAAAATACACCTAAGGTATTCCCCAGGAGTTTGTTAATTGTTTATTGTTCTCAGCTATGATCTCGAGCAACAACGTCTGTGGAGATAAGGAAGGGCTTGCTTCCAAGAGAGCTGAGTGAAGAGCATGAATAAGAATGTGTTTCAAGAAGTCATTGACGTATCCATTCAAAAGCTGCAGCTCTTGGAGTACCACAAGGTTGGCAAGCTGCTAGCCTAATGAGAGCGGGCCTGGAGGCTCTTGTATGGGTGTAGGAAAGTCTGCTGAGATGACGTGTCAGAACTGGACTCAGACAGCCCAGGGTGAAAGAGAGGATGTCTTGGGGAGGGAAAGAAAAATAAGACCTATGACTAGAGATGACTGGAAGGTGAAACAGCTTGCAGGGGAGCAGTATATAGGTAACAGGAGGCATATTTCCAGGGTAGGTCTGTGAATGGGACTTAGTGGATATAAGAGTCATGTGGCTGAACTGGTCATACAGAAATAACCCTTGACTAGGATCAGTGCAAAACCTACTAGGTGGCCTCTTGCTGTCTAACTTTTGCAAGGCTCCAGAGGGGCAGGGTGCACCATGATGCAGGGAAGCAGAACCGCATGCAGAAAATATGACAGAAAAGAGGAGCCCGTGAGATGGACAGTGCTCAGACAGAGATGGTCTGGCTGCTTCTCACTCCTGATCTAGTAGGAAAGTAGGAAAATATGAGCAGGGAGGCATTTGTCATACCCTTCCAGGTAGTCCCCAAATACATTGAGTTACTGGAAAATTCACTAATAGAGAGATGGGTGATGACTTATAAACAAAGAGATTTTAGGGCAGGAAGTCCCAGTTGTTAAGTGATAATAATTCATGGGTTTTGTGATTATATGTTTTAAATAGAACACTGTGAAAGAAAGACATGTGCCCTGAAAAGCTGTGCAATTCCCTTATGCTGGATGGTGCTGTAGGCATCAAAAAATGAATGCTGCACAAGGAAAAACGTCTTCCCTGCCAAGCCTTCCAGCCCAAGAACCTCAGCTTTTGTGAGTCCAGGTGGGGAAAAATTTCTAAAAATCAAATGTTTTATATATTTATTATCACCACTGTACACCTGTAGGGCTCTGTGGAACTGCAGTGACCAGACAGATGGGAAACATTTGTCTTTTCTGAGCCTTTTGCAGATGTCTCAATGGGGAATGAGAAATAGGAAAAATCTGTTGTGCTCAAAATTTTCTGTGGAAGAAAACAAAGGATAGCATGCAAAATAGAAGTATTCAAAGTCTTTACTACTTTCAGTTCTTTCAGTAGGGTTTTTAAAAGACCTTGATGTAGTCAGATATTTTTTTCTTCAGAATAAGTGGTTTGGACACGTCTTTGAAATCTCACTTTCACATTCTATGTGCTACTTAGAAACCTGAGTCCACACTCTCTGCCTGGAGTCCTTTGCAGCAGGAGTGTAGAGTGTAGGCTTGCAAACGCCTTCAATTGTCTTTCAAAACCTGAGAAAAAGTTGGAGCTTTGAAGCTACCCGTACATCTCTCTGTTTTAGCACTTATGTTATTGATGGATAGCACTGACGACGTGTGCTAGGATAGGACAAGTGATAAGAAGGGACTTGTTGAGTCACCCAGTCCAGGTATATGCTTCCTTTTCTAACTCATCAAACTCCACATTACGAGTAGGTGGATTATTTGACTCCACGATCACACAGGAAGCCTTTTTTGGAATCTGGTTATCCCGATGATTTAAACATTTCATCTAATTTACAGTCTAAATATATTGATAGCTGGTGTGTATCCATATGTTCTTATGATGAAATTGTCCTGGTGCTTAAACAGGTGGTCTTTGCAAGTGTTTGTGCCCAGCACACTTACAGAGAGCAGCTGACTTTTCTCTGAGCTTTTGTTCTGCTAGTTTCCCAAGGCAAAGCTTTTAGCAAAAGTACTGTGGTAATACAGCCTTTTTTCTTCCGATTATCCTGATAACTCTTCTGCATCCCTATTTTGTGTCCCTTGGGAATTCATTTTGGGAACTGGAAGCAAGAATTGTACCTGCTATTGCAAATGAGAGCTAACCAAAAGCTTGTATGGTGGCATTAGTATGACTCTTCCTGAGGTATCGCTAACAGAGACACCTCTTTGGAAGCATTTTAAGGCTGAAGTTCCCTCTTCACAGCTGCATCATGTTATCATTCATAACTGCCCTTTGCTCAGGGAAAAAAGGTCTGTTGCTGCTAGCTGATGGTTTCCTTGCTTACAGCAAAAAATAAGTAGTTCCCAAGTGTATGACCTTGTTTTTTGTGCTACTGAATTTCCTCCCTTTTCTATTACTTTGGTTCACGAGGTCCTCCTGTAACATGTTCTAACCATCTGAATTGATGTTGCTTCCCAGTTTTGTGTCAACAGCAAATTTTGTTAGCGCATGCTGACGTTCTGAGCCAAGGTTATGAGAAAAAATATCGAGTAAGAACAGTCTTGGAAACAGTCCTGGGGAAGATACCTCTGTTGCTGTGACCCTTCTCCCCACTGCCTGGGGCCCTATCACCTTAGCCAGGGTTTTGCCCATCTCGATCTCCTCCTTCTCCAGGTAAACTCAGACCTTGCCCTGCAGCCTTTTTGGAACCGAGAGAGGAAAGGTTTATCCCAGATCTGATATCTAGAAAATCACATATCAGATTTGACAAGAATAATCTACCCCATGGTGAACCTGTCTTGCATCTTACCGCATCCACCTCCATGCCTTCAGCTGTGTATTTGTTTTCCTCCTTTAAAAAACATGCAGAGGAGATGAGAGAAAAAACTTGCAAGAAGATGAGTCCAGCAGGCTCACAGCTGGACATGTGTGTATTTTTACCTAGGAGGCAGGATGGGGAACGGCCCGGGTGTCAGGTCCCCACCGCCGGCGTGGCTTTGCTCTGGGTTGTGGCTGTGGTCACGCAGCTGCATGGCCGCTGCCTTCCTCACGGAGGTCCACCCTGCAGCTGCACGCATCACCTTTTCTCTGTCCTTCACAAAGGCCTTCAGTTGCTCCTGTTTAATCTTTCATCTCCATCCCTGGCTAGATGGGCTTACTCGAAATTTGTACCGAAACACTCAGAACCACAGTTTAAGCAACGCTTTTATGAAATTGTGCTTCGCTGGTGCCTGCAACACCACAAGCTGCACCATTTTCTCTTCATTGCTGAGGGTCTTCTAGGAAAACTCCGGGTAAGAACTGACTTTTTAGTTTTTAAAAACAAGCAGAAATGAGACAATTAAGATGCGTAACCGCCAGTTATTTCCTAGAAGACACAGAAAACAGAGAACCACAGCTTTTTTAGGTAGCAGCCAGCATAGTGATTTATTTCTGTACCAATTTTCATCACAAGCAAACCATCAAGCAAAGAATCTGAGGAAATTTACTTTCAGAATTCTTTTGAAATAAAAAAAAAGAAGTGCCAAACCCAACCCCCAGCCCCAGTCTTCACTGTAACATGAAATAGAGACAAACAAGCACATTGCAAGACTTCTTGCAACATGTGATTTTACGTTGCAGCATCTTTTACCACAACAGCGGCACGAATCTCCTTCCAGGAGCAGCGCACCTGTCTTGATGTTCGCTCCCATTTGTTCTGCGCTGCCGCAAAGACAGATTTAACCTTTTCCCCATGTATTTTCCAGCGTGCACACAAATGGTTTACCATTTCCTGAATTACCCGCGTTGCTCTGTTGCTCAGTGACAGTCTCAGGTTGCTTGTCTGTTGGAGCAGATGTGGAACAGGGTCAGCACAGACCCCAGAGCACACACGTACAGGAGAGCCCCCACAGCCAGCCTGGCTGCCCCAGCAAACTCCCTGGCACACAGCAGGCTGGCTGAGATCAAAGCAAGGTTTGGAGCCGGTGGGTCCTGCACTTTCCTTCCCATCCCCATAGCACTGCCTCGGATTGCAGGAAGACCTGGTCAGATGGTGCGGTTGCAGCCCTCCTTCTGAGCAGGGATGTCATCTGGATGGTGGCTCTGCAGGCTTTGCATTGGACTATGCCCAGGGAAAAGAGCCTACAGGCATCCCCGGGGGGCTGGCATGGGGATGCCAGTGCTGTAGGTCATTCTGCTGCATGAGCAGCATCCCCGTTATCTGGGTGCATGCCTATCCCATCCTGCCCAGTTGGTGAAGTTGTGAATGGCTTTACTCTTTACAAAGAATGAATACTGTTAGGTTATGGTTAGTGAGTAAAAGTTTCATTGGCATAGCTATGAGGAGCATGGAGAAAAGTCACCCTCTTGCTTAACGAAGCGGTAGCCATGGAAGGCCAGTTGAGATGCAAATTTAGCCGTAGTAGCTATATATGATATAACTAGCTATATCTAAGGCATAGCCTTCCTTGTGTGAGGACCCATACTTGGCTATGCCAACAAACACTCTGGTGCAGACAAGTGCCAGCGGTGTCAAGAAGTCCTGTGGCGGCCCAGGACAAACACCAACAACCGCTGGGTCCCCAGGCACACAAACCTCCTCTTGTCCCACCGCCACCACGCTGAGGTGACACCAGCCAAGCCCTGGTGACGGGGGGCTTGCTCCCCCTGCACAGCTGTGGAGGCTGTTGCCTTCCCAACCCCAAACCGACTAGCAGTAAAACTGAGGAGATACGGTTTGCCATCTTCCAAGCAGTCAGCATCTTCTCGATGCTCGGTGGCCCAGCATGGCATGCCACGCACACCCCTTTCCCAGCAGTTACGTGCTCGGCACCGCTGCCACCCTTCACCTCCCTGCTCACAAACCTAGCACCGTGCCGGGCTGCCGTGGCTCAAGCTGATCCCCACAGAGCACTTCCAGTAGTGCAGCTGGCTTGGTTGGTGCTGAGCTGTCCTCTGCATGCGTGTGCATGTGTGTGCCCGTGCCTGTGTGCTGCCTGCTGCTCTCTGGATGGGGAGAGGGAGCTCCCGGGCAGCCCGGGCAGCCTCACGGCACCAGGCTGGGGTGGCTGGGGCTGAGAGCGGGCACAGCTCTGCACCGCTGGCTGGCTGAGGAACAGCAGGGTAACCCGCAGAGCGAGTGGTCGCTCGCCCATCCTTCGCTTGTAGACCTACACCTGAAGAGTGTGGGAAACCCAAATTAATGCTCGCTGCATCGCGCTCACCATGTCCTTTTCCTATAATCAGTGTTCACTGAGGGATGAATACATCCCCAGTCAAAGGAACGGAAGCAAAACCATCTGTTTCAGCACCTCTTACTCCTGATTGCCCAGTATTCATATCAGGTAAGAGGGAAGTAACTTGTTTAAACCTTCACGTCAGGGTAAATAGGGGGACTTCACCCAGAGGGAGTGCTGTTTGATGTCTGGTTAGGAAAAAGGGCAGAGAAGTACATATGATAAAATCATCAGGCCTAGCTGGCTGTATGGTACGAGTCCAAAATAATTTCCAAAGACTCAAGCCAGTCAGGAATGAAGAGAAGTAGGAAAGCTGCTTATGTCAATGGAACAGGAGTATCAACAATTATGTTTTTGGAGAGGCAGAAAATGAACACTTTGTTCCTGTTACTTCTATTTTGCTGATTTTTTATAAACCTGTCATAAACAAAAACTTCTAGTACATATACAGTCCTTTTATTACCACTTTTGGGCTACATAAAGTAGCATTTACCTCATGCGTAAGGCTGTAGTACCCTTTCCAAAGGAATATATCTATGTCTACACTTGGCATCTCCCTCTCCTTGTGTCTCCATTACCAGGTTATTTATGAGTATGTGGTGTATTATGTAATTACATACATGTTCTGGTAGCTGAAAGGAGCGAGAACGGCTTTATTTAGTAGTTGGTAATTAAAAGTGAGTCTTTCTTTGAGGAGCAAGAGGCTCCCCTTGAGCACCATTGCTTATTTTTAAAGATGCAACTAGGAAAGGTTCAGCGAGATGAGGCAGCAGTTCTTGCTAACACCAGCTATAATGGTTTTAGGGCACACTGAAAGTTAGATGTGCAAGTCAGCTAATGGAAACCGCAGTGACTCCAAAAGCCAGGGTAAGCTACCTGTCGTGGTGAAGCCCACCAGCCGCAGCAGCGCTGGGCAGAGGTCCCCAGGAGGAGCACCAGGCACCTTTGTTTGTAGGCACGGGGGATGTAACCCCCTGGGAGCCCAGCCTGCACCACGCATGGGCTCAGCTCTGCCAAGGCAGTGTATTGCTGTGGTTTGAATGATGATATGTTGATTATGAGGATATTTGCCAAAGTAAGATGACAATCTGAGAGAGGCGGCTTGAAAGACAGCCCCCAAAATACAAAGTCCTGAAAGCAAGCAGTCTTTATCACTACTGTCTATAGCAAGAATAACTCCCAGCTGCCCGCTGTAACTGTCAGGCGTTAACATACTATTCCCGAATCTCTGAAGTGAAACCCAGTGAGAGGGATCAGGCATACAGACTTTCCACGCTCCTCTTCCAGCTGGAGACCCGGGGCTCTGTGACTCCAAGTCCTTGGATGGTGAGTGAGGGTTGAGTGAGATGTGCCAGGAATTATTTATCCCATCCTGTTTTAGGATTGTTAACCAAGTCAGCATCAAAGGAAGCTTATAGCTATTCATTTGTGACGTGAGCAAGTTGTGACGCTTTGATTGTATATTGAGGAACTTGTAATAAGAGAGATACACAGTATTCCCAGCAACTTGTTTTAAAAGTGACTCACCACTTATCCCTGGTAACATCCTAAATCCAGGGAAAGGGGCAACTTCCTGCAAAATAAATCGTGGGATTTACAGCACTTTTTAGAGGCATCCTTTATCTATGATGTTCCTGAGTGCAGGTTTAAATCAAAGAGTAAAGTGCAAGTCTGCTCCTAAAAAATTATCTTCCATCGTATGGGAGAACATGGAGACTTAATTTGGTTAGCATGCACATAGGTAGCCTGTACTTCAGTCAATGCTTAAGTTAAGCATTGATAAAACATCATAATAGATGTCATATAGCAGTAACACTAGCATGCTTATCAGTCAGACATTATATGACATAATTTGAAGACATTGCATAAGCTACAAAACAAGAGATAGCACCTAAGCAGTCATGAGAGGCAGCCAGAAGTCAACTAAAAATTATAAAGCATTCAGTCTTCCAAGCCTGCTAGCTCTTTGTCTATCAATTTTACCCACACCTAGTACAAATTTAGTGTCTGTTCCTCACTCACCTGCTCCCTTGTTGAGAGGGGAAAAACGATTCTCCTACTGCACTTTCTAGCTATTTGCCAGGAGCTCAGCACAGCAGTAATGAGTTGAATTGATGCCTAAATTAATCTCTTACTGATGCTGTTACCATTCCAGTCTCAAATGAAAGCAGTTCTTGGGAGTTTGCCTTTTGGTGAAGTTAAATTAGAGCTGGTGTTTCTGAAATTTGTGTGTCCAGTTGTGGAGTGCTCTGGGCAGTATTAAATCAAATAAGTTATTTAAATACTTATTCACTGAAGGGGAGTAGGGGACAGATGTCTTTGTTTTTCTTCTGACCCACTGTAAGCTTTTGGGGTTTATAATTTCTTTTGTTCAACTCTGAGCCTTTTCACTGGGCCTACTGAACATGAGCCTGTTGAATAGTGCTGCTCCACTCGTGTCACTGAGAAACAAATGATTTGCTTTGTTTCATTCTGCGGCTGAATCCCAGTATTTATCTTGCATTGCTGCTGAAGCAGAATATTCATGGGGCAGCTTCTTCTTTGGAAAAGCTTAATATACTTATATGATTGATAGCTAGAAATAATAAATTGAGTATATTTATGAGTTTTCAGAGCTTGGATAATTATCCTACTACAAATTAGTGACCTTAGTAGGTTTCATTATTCAGCTGAGAAGTCATAAAAAAAAAACAAACCTGCAAAAAACAAGTCCGACTTGAACATCTGGAGGACGAGGAGTAGGAAAACAAATGAAAGGGCCTGCTGTATTCTGTGCCAGTAGGATTTGCAATCCAGAAAGAGATGCAAATGACTAAGGCTGAGTGATCTACTTTCTGTAAGCAATCAGCGTGACAGACTTAACCCCTTTTCTTGTTTGCAAATTAGCTTGAAGTAAGTACTGCTGCTTACAGATGTGTTTGCTATTTGCATACACTTTGTGAATAAACTTCTGCTTGTGGGTTAGTCATGCGCTATTCAGCATGACTATTGCTTGAATAGTGTTGTTTGTAGGGTGTGATTCATCAGACCTGCAAGAGAGCTGTAAGGAGGGCTGCATGAACATTACTAGAAATATGTGTATGAATGCACATTCACAAATTGTGAGCATGTTTGGGATGCTTTTCATCTCTCTGCAAACAATCTTATTTCCAAAGAAAAATTTGTTTGTACCAAAAAGTACTCTGTAATTAGTAACTTTTGGAATGGAAATTGTAATGGAAAACTTCTTGAAACCAATTACATCTGTCTGTATATCTCTAGTAATCTGTCTTATATAGAGCAAAGTGGCAAGTGGCCAGCCAAGGGCAGAAGGGTGTATATGACAGTGGGTGCAACCTAGTAATATGCTTATATGGTTCTCTGTGTTGGCCCAAGACAAGTTCTTGAGCCTCAGTCACAAGGTGCTTCCCTGTGGGATCCATTATTTTTTCTTATTGCTACAGACATACCTTTAGCCTGAGAAATGCACTGTCCTGACATGGTCTTGGTCTCCTGAGGGGTTTCTGCCCTTGGGGTTGCTGCCCTGCCATGCTCCTGGCGTGGGGGGCAGAGGCCGTAGCATTGCCAGGTTTGCAGACCTGCAGGTCTGGGTGGCCTTGGTGCAGGCTGCAAGAGCAGTGTAGATGTGTAGAAAGTTTGGGGTCATATGGTATCAGGTCTGGTTGCAGGACACGTAGGTGCTTTGGTATGAGCGCACTGGATATCCTAACTGCTTCAGGTCAAGTTATCATTTGGTTTGCACTGGGAAGGGCTCCAGTGTCCACATACTGTGTCCTCAGAAAAGACCCCCACCCCCTAAAAAACCCCAACCACAAGGTGAAATAAGAGCCACTTGACTGTGCCAAACTGGCAAAATGGCCCAGATCAAGTTACTGGTATGTACAGAGCCAAAGGTTTTGCTGTTTGAGTGCAAAATAGTGACAAAAATAACATTTTGCTTCCCCTCTCTTGGACTACCCGAGGGGTGACCCCTTTCTCCTGGCAAAAGACCTCTGGCCTGGCGAGGCAGCAGTCAGGGAAACGGTGGGGTGCAGGTGCCCTGTGTGTCATCTGTCCCCATGGGGAGGGGGAAGATGTGTGCAGGACTGGTTTCCCCAGCGCGGGGGCCAGTTCGCACAGATGGTGCCGTGCAGAAGGGTTCTGTTGTTTTGGGTGAAAGGTACCAGTGCCAAAGGTGATCCCTAGGCTGGAGCAGCACCGAGCAGCCACCCCAGCCAGGACCAGGTCCCCGCTGTGCCTCGCAAGTGTGAAGGTAGATGTGGTTCCCAGCCCCTGGGAGTTTTCAGCCTGGTTGGAGACGTGGTATAACCCAGGCTCCCAGGCCATTTACGAGTTTAATGATCACTTACAAAAATATACTTTATAACAAATGCAAACTGTCTGTGCTCTCCAGGTGCCTCTCTTCCCTTAGCCTAATTTTCATTAAGAAAACATAATCAATTCTGCTTGAGGGTGTCTTTTTGGGGCAAAGGCAGAAGGGAAAAAGAAGCTGAGGAAGATCCTTTCTATTTCAGTTTTAAAGCATGAGAAGGCAAGAAAACAAAACGCATGGTAGGGGATTTATCCTAGCCCCAGCAGTCCCCTTATCTTCCTTTTTCTGCTGACTTCCTGCTCTGAATGCTTTGGCAGCTCTTAGCACAGATCTGAACTTTGCAAACATGAAGGAATTCAAATGGAACCCTGGACGTCATCGCATTTTCCAAGTTGGCCATAAATCACAGTTTGTTATGGTTATTCTCTTGTGAGGTAGAACATGCGCAAGGAGATAAGAGCCTGGAGGAAGGAGAGGCAGAGGGTATCTCAGAAGAAAAGAAACACCAGTAGGAAAGGCCTAATAAGAAATGTTTTGACAGTCTCGATTGAGCTGAACAGCCATTGAGGAACTGGTGTGAATTCTCATTGTTGCGGGGTCATCACCCCACCTAATTTTAAGTAAGTTTGCTTTGGAGCTGGAAGAGAGCTCTTTCCCGTGCCATTCGGATTTTGTGTCACTGAAAGTGGGATTTTCCCAGTGAGGCAGTATTTTCCAACCACAACAGTATGGTGATTCATCAGCCAGATCCTCAGGTGATATAAATAGACATAGCTTCCACCAGCTTCAGTGGTCTTGCACTGACTTGCATCAGCACAAGAAACTTGGGATGGAAAGTTCCCATCAGTTTGCTCAATCTCTATCCAGGCCACTGCCAGCTGGTCTCTTACCATACGTTAGTCCTCGCTAGAGTTAGGAAATGTTACAAGAGCTATCCCAAGTGAACTGGAAAACTCGCTTCCTCTTAGTGAACAGAAGGCATAGGTTAGTTTCCTCTCAGGAAGCTTTCTCTTATATCTATCATGTATTTTCCCTTACTTTGCTCTTGGTTTGACCCCATTTTTCTTCGTTGCTGGTGCTGTTTGGATGTTTGGGGTGTGGAATGTTCTGCTGGTCCTCCACAACAAAACCGGGCATGCAGGGGGTCAGCTGGGGAGTTGCTCCAGAGATCTGAACCCTGGATTTAGCTGTGGATTTAACACTTTTAAATATTCATCTTTTTAACTGGGGAAGTAGCTGCTTGGCTGGTGGGATGTTAACCTGAGGGACAGCTCTAGGCAAGGAGGTAATTATATTTATTCCTTGGCTGCTTTGTGTGGAATGCAGATGAGGGTTAAGTGGCTGTAATTACCTATGCAGTGTGCAACGTGTCACTCCTATTTTACAATAACAGGAGCAAGGTTGGCTGATCCTGGACCTGTTGCTTTGGCTGTCCTTGGGCTTCCAAGCAGCTTCCACCCTGCCACTTTTCTCCGCTTGGCCAGCATATTTCATAGGAATAATACCCAATCACTGTGTTAAATGGTGTTCAGAGGTGTTTTTACTTCCCCTGGTATACTATTATTTGCTCCGTTATGATGCCACATAATGGACAAGGGTCAACAACTGGTTAGGAGATGTTGTTTTTGGATATATATTGAATGAGGCATTTTTTGCATCCCTTTTATACTCGGGCCTCTCAGGAGAGGAGGGATACCTATAATTTGGCTGAACTTGTTTCTTCCCAGTGAATGATGGCTTCAGTAATCTCCCTGATTTCCAGAAATAAAATACAGTGAGACGTCTCTTTATGCTGGGTTTGAGAAGAAAAAAAAAAAAAAGAAAAAAGGAAAATAAGGAGATCTTGGATCACCAGCAGGAATTTGGTTTTGGGGAGAGCGGGCAACCACCATCTATTCCAAGTATAGCCAGCCTGTGATTAGTATCAAGAATCCATATCAAGAATGCAGTGGTTACATTAGATGGGGCCTCATCAAGCAGCTCGCATGCCTTCATGTGCTAAGAGCTAGGAGCCTGCAGCCTGGCTGCTCACCGCCAGGACTGAGTGCACTGATGTGCTGCCTCCTTACTTCGGGCTTTCTGGGCTTGACAGAGAAGCCAATGCCAAGGATGAGGCAGTCCCAAGCCTGGCCACGCTAGAGGAGCAATCTCAGTGGGGACCTTCACAAATGATGTACCAGAGTCTTCAGCTCTGCATGGTCTCTGCTCTGCACTGGGGTTGCTTCTCCTATTTAACATCCTCCATTAAACATCTTCAGGTTGCCCCACACCAGTGGCACTCCTCTTCTACTTTTTCTCATTCGCTTTGGTAATCTTATTTCTACCTGCCAAAACCCTGCTATGAAAACTGAATCCATGGGGATGCCACTTTAAAGGGGTTCAATTGCTCTGCTGCGTGTGCTTCCTCATCCTTCATCCTGGATCCGCCTTGCTTGGTGATGTTGCCTGCTCTGTGCGATGGAGACAGAGCAGTGCTCTGGGCAAGCCGAGCCAAAATGAGCATCGCAGAGCCGTGGGCAGCTCCCAGGTGAGCAGCAGCGACTCCCTGCAGTGATGCAAGCCTGGAAGTTGGCTTGTGAGCAGGAAACTTTTGGAGCTGCTGCCAGAGCAGTAACAGTCCCAGGGAGACAGTACAGCTGCCGTCGGTCCCCCAGCAGCAGGGCAGGACTGGGAGGCTTGGGGTGCTGCGGGGAGGAGGAGGAGGAAGAGAGGGGTTCACTGGGTGGCAGTCTGCCCTCCAACTGCTGATGGGGACATGGGCGAGTGGGGCTGTAAAGGGGTCCAGGAGCGGCTTTGCACAAGATTCCTACGGCGGGGGGGCCAGCGCTCATGGTATCCTGGGAGCCACGGCATAGCTGGTCTTGTTTGCCCGGAGCTTAGGCAGATGACTGACCGCACAGGAGTCTTTGCTTTCTTCAACACGTCACAACCTGTTTCTAGGCCTTGTATCTGTGGGAGAAAGCTCAAACTGATGACCAGAATATGCCTGCAGAGTTTACAAACCAAATTAACTGAACAGTATTAAGTTTTAGAAAACTCAAGATTCGAGCTGTGCATCATGATTTTTTTGTTATTACTGGATATTTTTTTATGTGTCTTGGAGCTGGCAGGTCTGATAGCATTAGTCCTCGCCTCGGTCCAACTGGTCATGTTGTTGCTTCCAAACTTTCCAGTTGCCTAAATCCCTGTTATTTCAGTTGGACAGCCTTCTCCTCTGGTGCTGCACTGCTGCGTGGGGCGGCTGTGCTGTTTAAAGGCTGTCAGGCCTGATTCTCATTTACACTCTGGCAGCACGAACCTTCACACCCACTTGAGGGTCCTTTTCCTCTGCCGGAGCGTTGGAAGGAGGATTTGTCTCTGCAAAGCATGGATCTAGGAGGCGGCCATCCCCATCGTATGGGGCTGTGTGTTATGGGATTTCTCGGGTCTTGAGTCAGCTTGCAGAGTGCTCTGTGATCCTGCTGGATGAAAAGCTAGGTACAAAATGTCAGCTGGGGTTTATTTTTGTAGTTGCTAAAGCCTTAGGCCCACCCACTGCTCCCGTCTGCTGTGGGACTCCCATGGATGTGAGAGGTGCTCCCGTGCTCTGGCTGAGGGTAGCATCTGCTTGCAGGTTCGCAGCAGGTTCTGCATTGGTTAAAGAGCTGCCAGAAAACTTTCATGTGTGCTGTCTCTCCAGCTTCAAGTAACAGTCTAATAGCATGCTAAGGGTCTGTCCCTGAGAGCGCCAAGGAAATGTATGATTGATTAACCAAGTTGCATTACGTGCAATGCTAGTGTTTCCAATGTTTGTCACGTGCCTGTGGTTCATGATGGATGCTTGCATCCAACGTAAAATTAATAGGTGTGTCTTATAAACAAAAAATAATAACCCTGTGAGTCAGAGTTAAATTTTTTCCCTTCTGTGTGAAGTGCTCATTAATCTGGAATTTTAAGTGAGGGGAAGGGCAGCCTGGAGATGGTTTATGCTCACTTACTGCTTCTTCCGGCAGCCGGCGACGTGGCCAACGATGGCACTTCTGATGCACCATCTTCTGCACATGTGTGTGCCAGAGCCACCGGCCAGGGTCCACAGCTCCTTCAGTGCCAGCTGCCCAAGGGGGCTCTGGTAGGGTCACTTGTGATCTTATCAACAGCAACAAAAATAATGACTAATAGATAATTTTTAGGGCTTCTGCTGTTGTCTTAAGGTGGCAATTTCACTTCCTAAATATGAGGCTGAGGGTAAATGGTTTTGTTGGATTTTTTGGGTTAGTTTTGCCCATCTTGTTTTCTTAAGTGGATCTGAAAAAACCCAAAATTTCGTAGTAGACATATTTGCCCAGAGATGTTGTCATCACATATAGACATAAGCCATATGATGGGCTTCAAATACTTCTCTGCTTCTGGGGACACTCTACTCTGGAGCCTAGATTGGCGTATGTATATTTGACCCTTAGCTCTGTGATTCCCCTGAGGGAAGGTGCTATGTCTTTACTATGCACAGGTAAATAGCTACAGCAGGTCAGTACCTAAGTCAGAGGAGAATCCTTTTTATAACCCTGAAAAAGAGATGTCATGCTATCAGTCCTCCAGAAAAGGTTCTGGCAGATAAGATGGCAATAGCTTCCCTGCCAGTTCGACCAGAAGACCTGTGGAGCTGTTTGGCAGAGTTCCTGATGTGTTAGAGCTGAAATGCTGGAAACATCATTGTGTGCTTTTAGTCTTTTTGTCAGCTGGAAGCCTCTGCCAGATCTCCAGTGTGGCAAGGAGGCTGCTTCTCATCTCCTCACATCTGGACCCCATGAAATTAATGGCAAAAGCAACTTTCTCTTGCAACTCCATCCAAAAACTGCAAGCATCAGCCCTCCGCTTCTCCTAATGAGGACTCAACTGGGGGAGCATGTTTCTCTTACAGTGCCCTGTGACAAGTCAGCTGCATGCCTCTTGATCCATTTAATGATACTCCTCATGGAGACCTCACATAGGCAAAAGTAGAGAGATTTGAAAATAGTATTACTCTTGCTTATTTGTCTTGCAGTAAATTCAATGTATTAAATCATTGCCCTGCTAAAAGCCTGTCTTTCTCCAAGATCACTTCCTATGAGGTCAACTTCAGCAATTAAAATGGCTACTAAATCTTTGGCTGTCATTACAACACTTTTTCTTTAAAAAAAAAAAACAAACAACAAAACACACCAGTGTTCATTTTAGTGCCATAAACTTGTTAAGTAATTAGGTATTTATCTGAACAGAATGAGAAATGTAGAATTTATTTTTAGAACTTGAGCTTTAAATAAACAGGACACTTTTAAACATAACTCCATTTTGGATAATGAGATGTTTTCATGGACATAATGGCTATTTTCAGTATGTTCTCCCAAGGCTCTTCTTTTAAAATGTGACATTTTATATCTAAATTGGAGTAGTACAGAATATTTGTGCATTAAGAGAGGTCAGCTCTTCTTGAGAGTAAATATTTGTATATATGTGGGGGTGTGTGATATGTCTCATGCAAGAACTGTGTGTAACAGTAGGAGTTAATTTGGTTTAATAATCAAGCTGTAAAAATCTAACAGATTGATTGAACTCATAGATTGGTTTCCTAGTATAAAAGGCATTACTTAAATATATTTCCCTATTACTATTAAATGTTCTTTATGTAAATATGTATATACACCTAAGGAAACATTAACTATCATATATATGTCACCAAACCGCTGTTGTCCCCTTTCTTAACTGTGGAAAAATTCAATGCTGTTCAATGAAAGTAATACAACATACACAGACATCAGTATTTTCATGCTGTTGTGTGGTACTTTCTGCTTAATCCAGACTGTATGATTGACCCTCTGCACTAGTGGAAGAAGCAGCTCGTTACAGCAATGAGCAGAACCACCTTATGTGTTAATGTAAACCTGAAAAGGGAGATTTCTGTAATCTGGCTAGAAAGGGGTATACAACATTTCTGTTTTCCATAGGCATGGTACATTTTCAGCCATGCGTGTATCTCTGCTGAACCATCCCTGACACACCTACACAGAGCTGTGATTTGCCTCAAATAAGTACTGATGCCTGAAATAGTTCTGAGCAAACATGTGCAGCCATGTTTGTCAAAAGAGAGAAAGACATTTTATGTTTCATTTTATATATAGCGTGAGCTGCCAAGCTAGTCCACATCACAAAAGAGAAGTTTCAGCCCTTGTTTTCCAAGAACCAATGTTTTTTTCTCCTTGTGTTTGTCCCTTGTGAGTGACCTGCAGAGAGGTCATGGCAGTGCTTCCCCGTCCTATATGCTCTGATGCGTGCAACCTGATGCAGTTGAATGAGAAGGAATAAAAAGGGGGGGAAGATGTCTTGGGGTGGGGGAAGCACATTAAGGTATGGGATGGAGGTAGATGGGGTGACTTTATTCACAGCAGTCATAAATCAGACAAAATTGAGCCCTAGCGTTTGCCACCACATGTTCTTGTTTGGTGGGCACTCCTGCTCCTTGGTATAAAGACGTGTCCTGTCTTGGACTTCCCATGCTGCAGGATGCCCAACAGCACAGTGCCTGGGCAGCAGATCCTCACTGGAGATGAGTGGCCTGGTCCACTTTCCCATATTAAATAAATATCTGTTATGCTGGGCTTTACCTCTTGCGTACTGTGAGTGACCTTGCCCAGTTACAACTGCTGGGTAAGTGAATTTTTGTTTTTGTAAGGGCCTGTCTCCTCCCCACCCTCTTGCTAACCCACTTATGGACAAAGTTTTCCACTTGGAAGTCAGCCCATCCTATTAACCTTTGCAAGCAAGGTGATGATTTCAAATGGTGGAGTGTTCGGGAGCCGCTCCCAGGTGATAGCAATGCCTGCTCCTTAAGAAGACATCTCTCTTGGGCTGTTTACAGCTCAAAGCAGGCAGGGAGGGGAAAAAACCAGCCTGAACACAAAGAGGGTCTAATGACACCTTCTCTGGCCTCCTGCAGCAGTAGAAACCTAGTTTTACTCCCAGCCAAGTATCCTGGTCTCCAGCATGGAGCACACGGTGGTGGGAGCAGAGGACCCTGCATTTATTCCATGTGTGGCACTGGTGGCAAACTCCTGGATTATCGACTTTGCTTACAATGTGTGCTATCTGTTTTGAGGCGAGATTGCCACACACATTCGGGTCCAAAATACTCACACCTCTTACCTTCTGGTTTAGTGATGCAGTTGTACAAATAATTTCCTTGCAAACCTGCTCAGTTGCAAACTCACCCCTTGAAGCATGTAAGGGCCATTCAGTCATTAAGGTCACTCTGTAGGCTCAGTAAGTCCGTGCCAAAAAATATGCCAGATCCACATTGCTCAGGAAAATCCCCACTCGAATTGGAGGAGGGCAGGCTGGTGGTGATGGGATCGCGTGAGTGCAGTGGAGGTGGAGCAAGGCTTTTTTCCCCTTCTCTTTCCTTGAAGATGAAAGAGAAGCATAAGGAGTGGATTGAATCCATTACGTTACTTGTAGTGAATCCATTACATTACTTGTAGGTGTGTGTATCTGGTATTTGTTTACACTGGTGTCTATGTACAACTGGGCAGATAAAATGAAAGAATTTAGGACATATTTGACATGACCACACACTTTTAGAACACAAGATAAACAATAGATGATTGCATGTTTAAAGCATTTTCCTTGATAACAGATTGAATAATTTACCAGTAATGACAGGGAATGATAGAGCGGTCAACGAACTGTATTGCACTACAGTTGAACTACATGAACTGCATCCATGCTGTTTGGGCTATTTTGTTTGTTTGTTTTGGATTTTTTTTGGCAACCATCTGTTGCCTTTACAACAGAACAGATCCAGTGGAAAATGCCCCTGGGGAAACATGGAATGGAGTGGTGTGTGTAAAAGCAGCATGAGGGAAACGTGAGAATTTATTTTGTGCTTGCTTGGAGGAGGTGCACTGAACTTGAGAATGTGAATGGACACATCTGGCAGAAATGGACCTAGCAGCAGGATTATCCTACCTGATCCCAGCAACACATTTGTTGACCAGGAAGCAGAGGAAGAGCTCTAAACTCACTGGTTTCTTCCCTTTCAGGATCACCTAGCCTATTTTCTGCCCATCTGCTAGTTCTCCTCTCGTTGCATTCTCCTGTTCCATCTTCTTTGCTGTAGTTCAGCAGCTCAGTCTTCCCTGTAACTTCAAATCTGCCTTGATCCTAGTACATGATGGTACAAAACGTAACCGTCACTGCTGAGATGGTAGGGAGCAAAACCTTGCTTGCAGGCATTCCTTGAGGGAAAGGCTCTTTCTCCTCTGAAACCCAAAGAAGCATAAGACAGGAACCCTTCTTCAGCTGTCTGCACAAGCTCCCCTTGAAGTCTGGCCATGCTCAGGACCTCTGCCTTGACCTCATCCCCCCCCCCCCCAAGGAAAGTGCTGCTGTGCTATTTCTTCAGCTTTGTTTGCCGTAGCTGAAACACAGGGCACCATGAATTCATTGATTTGGTGCTGTCAGCTTAGTTAGATGACGCCAAGTCGTGTGAGCTCATGGGTTCAACACCTTCAGCTTGCTGGAGCTGATAGAAAATCACTAGTTTCATCTAAATTACAGCTTGGGCCTCGGTTAGGTGTCAGGGAGTCAGGTCACTGCGTGGGTGCTGCTGCATGACCCAGGTCGGTGGCTGCCTGCACGCTGCAAAGCTCGGTGACGTGCTTTTGGGCTCCTTCCTTGTGGCCGGGCTCCAGGCTCGAACCTCAGTGACCCAGTTTTCAATGGGTTTCCTCTTGATGATGATGTGAGCAAGCCTGGCCTCCAGATCTGACTGGGGAAAGTTCTTCACAGACAGGCTAGATTTGTAAAATACCCACCCGTCACTGAAAAACAGCATTTATAGCGTATCAGATGTGCATAGGACTATTTTTGTTCATGTTTGGTTTGGTTTGGTTTTGCTTGACTCTTAATTTGCTTTTTTCTGGTTTCTCTGTCTTTGGGAATGTCCTGTTCCAGCTCCAAGTTGTCTTAGCAGGGAAATAGGGATTTCCCAGCTCTCCTCGGCTGTCCCAGCTGGGCTTTTCAAATGCTGCCCAGAGACACCTTCTCCCCATCCCTGCCTGAAAGACAGAGGCAGCAGCCCCTGAGCAGGGCGGACGGGTCAGCGGGCAACACCAGGTTTTTCCAGGCCCCCTCTCACTGTTGCGGGGTGCAGTGCCGTGTAACGACACCCCCATGGCCATGCAGGGGTCCTCCTGTTCCCCACCCCGTTCCCCTTTGGTCTGGGTTGTCACCCATCACCACACGTGCTCACCCCCAGTCCCAGTGCCATGCGAGAGAGCGTGGCCAAGACATCGGCTAACCTTCCTGCCATGCAAACACAGGCTGGACCATGGCACTGCATTTCAGCTTATAAGTGGTGTTTCACAGGGATCCTCTGGTAGGCTTTGGCTGTGCAACAAACAGGTAATTTTACTGTACACAGCCTCATACAAACTTAGTTTACTATCTGTTTGCAGAGACGATGTGCGGGAGGGAGAATTTAAACGATGGGGAATTTTAGGAGGGACAAAGTTTCTGTGGCTTTTAAAGCTGAGATCGCAGATAAAGAAGGGAAAGGCAACCCAAGGCAGCAGAAGATGAGGAAGTGCATTGAGAAATATATGCATGTGAGAGCAGGAAGGTGCATGAACAGGTCTGAGATCTTTTATTTTCTTCTCCCTTCTCTTTGAAGAGAGGAAGATGGTTTTGAGTTACACCATGCCCTCGATCCATCTCACATGGGATTTCAGCATGAGTGTGCATTTTCGTACTGGTATGCTTCAAACGTGAAGGGCTCCATTTGGTCTGGCTGCAGTAGTCTGAGAAGTTGTTTGCTCCTTCACCAAAAGGTACTACTCCCGTAGCAGAAAAGCATGCGGGCTTATGACCTATCCGTTCAAGTTTATGTATTAAATAATAAGCTGGACTTTGACCTGTGGCAGCTGAGAGGCAGCACGTGTTTGCCTCTGCCAGCTCTGTTACAGGGGTGCTAACCTGGGGCGGGTGGTGGAAAAACCAGTGTGTGCCAGTCAGAGCCCTGCGCAGCAAAGCTGGCCATACACACAGTTGGACCAGTGGACTAAGAAAAAAGCCTCACCTTCAGCAGGAGCTGGGAAAAGTAGATTAGCTTATTATGCAAAATCATTGTGTTAGCATTAAAAAAGCAGTCAGAAATCGGGAGATTTGAAGGCATCTGACAGTGTTCATGCTGGCTAGTGATTCATTTTGCATGTGAGAGAAAAACAGAAATCCACGCTGAAACTAGATGGACAAAACCTCAGTTGTAGAGCAAGTGTGGTGAGGACCACTGCTCCACTGTCCTGGTCTAGGTTTAATTAATCGATATTCCTGAAGAGGAGAACTGCATCTTGATGTTTATACTCTTTATGGCTTCTGTTGGGTAGGTCATGGCCATGGAGGCATATTTGTTTCTGGCAGATCTGTCTTCACCCACAGCAGATTCAACTGTTTCGCTGTGGCTTACAAAGCATGGGTTTTTCAAGCGTGCATTACTAATTTTTTTTGTGGACCTTTTGTTGTGGCTTGGGTGTTTCCCATACGCATGTTGCATGCAGGCGGTATGGCAATGATAACCTTCATTGCTGTGGGCCTGTTGATGGTTTAGGGTTAATTTGTACTGGAAAGCACTTTTACAAAATCAACCAGGGCATGAATTTATAATACAATAGCACTTTTGCTTCAGTGTACCACATGGGCATGCCAGACTAACAGTATGACTATGCTGCAGACAGATTCCATTTGAAGTAAAGCTAAAATGGCAGTGAAGACAAAGGAGCCTGAAATTCAACAGTTTAAGATAAAGGGATTGAACCTGAGTTTATTAACCAGTGGTTTTTTTAACTTCCTTTCTACTCTGTCTGCATTATGAGCATTCCTATTCTCTCTGCAAACAAACACCGAGTCTTGCAAAGTACCGATTTTCCATGAAGCACACATGCAGTGGTGGGGTTTGCTGTTGTGGTCTTGAAATTGGACCAGCAAGAAGGGGGGAAAAGTGTTATGATATTCCATTTTCCCTACCTCTTTGCCCTTTATAAGCAAGAAAAAAATGGGTGCTACAACTGCTGAAGTTGATGGTGTTTGCCCCCAATGACTTGATGCCATGTGATGCATTTTGAGCAAGTATTTGCTGCTGCCTGGCAGTTGTGGCTTAATTGTTCAGGACAGTGCTTTCTTTCTCACTTGTGTCTGAGACAGATGTTGGTTAAGGATGGTTCTTTGTATACACATCTGTGCTGCTGTGTGTCAATCACGAGATCTGCTGGGCTTGTGTAAGCATGTGGTGAGTTGTTCTGGCATTGGATTTTCTATGTACAGATCATTGCCAAGTGCTTCAGCAAGAATGAGGACTCTACACTTTGACAGACTGTTCCCCACTGCTCACACATATGGTTCCAAAATCATCTGTGCAGATTATTTTCCTCCTTTGACAAAGCCAAGTGTCATCATACCATGGTACTGGTACATTTTCAGTGGAAGATTGTTTTAAAAATAAATCTCAATTTTCTTTATTCACTAGTTGGTTTTGAAAAGAAACTGAAATTTCTTTCTGAGTTTTATTTAGCTAGAATTTACTCTATAGCAGAGCAGCAGAGAGGAGAAGTATTATCATAAAATCATGTTTATTAGTAAACTCGGTGACCTGCATTGGCGAAACTCCCATAGCAAAATTCCACCCTGTTACTCGGCAGTAGGTGCAACCAGCGAGTGACGTTAGTTTTGCAGTTTGAGGCTTAAAAAAACCCCAAAACAAAACCAACATGTAATAATTTGCAGATGTTGGCAACCGGCAATGATGCATGAGTTGAAGCTCTCTTTGGGTGCCAAACCACAAATATATATCATTTTTTTATAGTCTACCATTCCTGGAACTGAAAGAGGCTTCAAAACAATCAATATGTAAACATGAATACAGAGCACTCCCTTCTGAGCATCACCAGTGCTGCTACTGCTATGAGCTGTCTGCTAGATACAGAGGGCTTTTTCTTATTAACTGTGTCCTTCTTCAAAACATGTTTGCTTTTTGTCCTTTATTTAGAGGTATAGGTGTGCAGGGATAGTACAACTCCTACAAGAGGGGAGGTATTCACACTTTCTGAAATTTTTAAGTTACTAACCAATGCAGACGGTTTCAAGCTGAGACCAGAAAAGGGTTATATAGGAGATACTGCTTTATTTCCTTATGTGCTTTCTACTTGACAGTACCATGTTCAATGGCTTTGAAAACAGAAGTTTTCTCTTTATCCCCTGAACAAGAGTGCCCCTTCCCCTCCGCTCCCCTCCACAGGTATTTTACTTCTAAACCAAAGGGTCCACCTTAGAAAACGAGCTTTCCTTTCACTTCAGGGTCATGCAGCAAGTGCATTACTTGCTTTGAGAGCTACTTTTGGTGTCTTTTAACAGATTTGCTCACTGGGAAATGAACTGATATCATCACCATGCTAACCTAGGGAGTGCCAAGTTGTGGTCAAATGCAGACAACTTGCAGCCACTTGCTATCAAGCTTAACTTTCCAGTATGGTCTGCTGTGACTTAAGGGTATTTGTTGTTAGATTGTGTCTGGGACACAAGTCACAAACTGGGACACCACTGGACTAGGTCTTGTACAACTACATATTGGAGAGCAAGGCTCCTTCCCCAAAAACATGTGATAGAAGTGCAGGACAGCAGCCAGTGGCTGAAGGAATGAGATGAGGGGGCAATAAGGAAGCAGGAGAACCCTGCCAGTCAAGAGGTATTCTGTGTTCTCAGCACACCAAGCATTTATTTTTGTATTCATTTCTGCATTTATTTTATGTAGCCTTCCTGACAAAGAAGTTTTTAAGAAGAATTTGAAGAGGGTAATGAAGTTCCTGGGAGTTTCTTTTTGTTTTTTCTGGAAATCTGCACTGAAGCATAAGGGGAACTTACTTAGGAGAAAACCCAGAAGTGCTTGTTCGTAATGTGGCAAGCTGAAGATGGAAGGGACATTGCTGGCCAAACACAGTGTAGGCTGGAAGCTCAACAGTGAAGGAGGGATGATGTGTGAAGTGGCGACAAGCTGCTGATTGTTTGATATGGCAGAGGAGGTGGGGGGAACTCACCAGGGACAGGGTGTACCAAGGTGAGAGCGCTGGTGAGGAAAACCATCACTCCGGCAATATTTGGGATGTGTGAAAGTAGAAGTTTTTATTTATTAAGGCTAAAGAAAAAGATGCTGTCTGCACACAGAAATGAGGTATTGCAAGCCCACAGAGATTTTTAGCTGCGTGAATGGGTGGGAGACCACATAATTTAGAGAGATGATACAGAGAGGGTCTGTATAAGCTGGACAGAGCAAGAGGTCTCAGTGAGCTACAGGGGCCTGTGAACATACTGGTTAAATCCCAAATGACACAAAGGTGTCGGAGAAACCAGGTGAAAAATGGGATGCTATTCGACAAGATCTAATGTAAAGTACTGGACTTAGCTGAGAATAAAGCAGCCATGTAGCTGTCGCTGCTCTCTGGCATTTCTTCAGAAAATGGCCCTGGAATATAAAGTGGAAGAAAGTGAGGCAATATTATGCTGTTCTGGAAAAGGCAAGCATCATACTGGGCTATGTGGATCAAAAGATAGTCTGCAGGACATTTGAACTAATCCATTTGCTCTAGTGAGCACTAGTAAAGCTGTGTCTGAATTGTGATTCAAGAAAGATATGCTGCTTAAATGGAGACCAGAGGAGAGCAACATAGGTGAAAGGGGATTAGACGAGCATGGTCATGTATGAACTGCGGTTGCCTGGTCCAGAGAAGAGAAGGATGAGAGAGAATATTGTAACATAAAAGGGTGCTGCAAAGACGAAAAGAATAATCCATTCTCCTTGTCTGTGGTTGTCAGAGCAAGAAGTCCCAGGCTTAAATTGTGCAAGAATAACTCAAGTCAGCCATGAGGGAAAATGTTTCTACCAGTCTGAATAGCAAAATCAGGCATAAATTGGTTGGAGAACCTGTGCAGTCTCTGTTGTTGGAGGTTGTTTAGACCTAGGTAGTCAAAAACCTTTCATAAATGATAGCTGGGCCTGCCCTCATTCCAGACATCTGCCTGAGGTCTCTTCCAGCCCTTGAGGTTCTGCTTCCTGAAGATGAGGTTGCCCACAAGAATTAAGATGAAGAAGGATTAGAGACAAGGCTACATATGGGATGGGTCCTCCTTTCATACGCTAAAAGAAGTTTAAAATCTAGGGAGAGAACCAAGAGGACTACAGCTCAAGGTAAAGGGGTGGTGTAAGAAAAAACATTGGCAGATGAAGACTTGGAAGAGCTCCTTTAATGAACTAATTTAATGAGACTGAGAAGTATATCCAGTGAGTTACCATGGCAGGAAATTGTTAGAAAAGGGTCTAGAATGAGATTGGAAGAAAGGAACTACTGAAAATGGTAAATTCAATGGACTTGGAGATGAAAGAAAAAAGAGAGACCTGTCAACAGTTGGAGAGGGAGCTAGGTTTTAAAAAAATAGTAGTAGTGGAAAGACTGAAGTGCGTTTATAATGTGAAAAGAAAAATGTTGGAAGAGGCATGACTGTTTTCAAAGGAAATCGGCAGATAATTTAAGGGAGGGTTCACATTAAGATAAGCCACCAACAAAACTCATCTTCCTTGTACTCCATCTCATGGTGCAGTCACAGAAGTGGAACAGAGAGTGGCAGAAGGGTATGTGGGCTTCTTGTTCATCTTCCATCATGGGAAACTGGTACACTTCTCTGGAGAGAGAGAGACGTGAAGACAGACAGAAGAGTGTAGTGATGAATCAGAGGTGATGAGAAGAAAGCTGGGCTTTCTGGTATGGGATCTGGAGTTAGAGATGCTGTGTTCTCCTAGTTAGGAAGCTGTCAGGACAGCTGGAGGGTAGGATAGGCTAATAGTGGAAGGAAGACAACAGAGTCATGGGACATACCAAAGGCATCAGTAATATGAGAAAGGGAACAGAGAAAAGAGGTGTCAGATGTGAGCAAGGGCTGATAGTGGGCAGGGTAGACCTCGTGTTGGGAAGGAGAAGCCAGAAAGAGTATGGTTTGGAGGCATGTGTGAAAGAATCATAGCAGTGCCATTGCATTAAAAGGAGGAAGGAGCTCAGAGTGGGTCCCAGCAAAATAAAAGTAGTCTGTGATGACAGGTTGGAAACTGTAAAAACACATACATACAGTGACTGGGTGTGAAGACAAGGATTGAAAGATGATGCATAAAGAAACTGGGAAACAGATGGAAAGCTTCTGATCTGGGGAAAGAGATGGGAAAGGGCAAAACGAAGTGACCAGCCTTTGGGTGAATGGGATAGTAGAACCAGGGGTAGGCTGTGATGGTAATGAGATGAAGGAGACAGAGGACGGGCTGTAGATGGAGGGCCAGGAATGGAGCAAGGGTGAAGGATGAAGGAGTGGAGATGTAGCCTCTGGAATGAGGGTGAAAGCAGGTCAGAAAGGGAGGGCTGGTGTGCAGAGCTGCATACCTGCAGAGAGATGAAGATAACCATGAGGGGCCTGTGAATGAATGGGTTCTGGTCAGGAGTACACCTGGCAGAGCCCTGTAACTCTGCAATCACTCTTCCCTAATGCATATTCCTTCCAGCTCCTTTATCTTCCTCCCCAGTTGCTAATCGGCCTCTGAAGTCCAGACTGGAAGCTTACCCAGTGGGAGCAGCCAGCCCCCTCTCCACCTGGCAGCAGTGCTACGTGCTGCTGCTGGAGACTAAAAGACACTTTGCCTTTCGAATTGAAACTACAGATACTTGTCCCCAGGGTGGATCAGGGGACCTCTGTATTTTAGAAAGAAAAATTCGAGCCAGCTATTTAAATTATGTGCATGCCTCAAGAGACCCGTATCTCTCTGTGTATTAACATGAGCCCAAATAGCACATGTGTTTGAGCAAAAGGCTATAAAGGCTTTCTGGGTAAATACTACATACTTTATAATACGTGTCAATGGCTGCTGTGTTCCCCTCCAGCTGGTGGGTGAAGGCAGCCCTCTGTACATACCGGGTTCATTGCCTGGAATCTGCTGGCACCTGGAGCAACCTTTATTTGGCTGTACCCAAGAGCTGAGCTCCAGCCCCCGAGGCAGAGCGAGCTGGCTGGGACGCCCAGAGGGTGACACTTCCTTGGCAGGTCTTCTGCACAGCCTGTGCCAACGGGGCTGTCGGAAGCCTGAGGAAGCTGCCGCTCTTCTCCTCTGGCTGCACCACAGCCCTGCCTCCAGGAAAGCAGTGCCACCTCATTGCCGGGGTGAACGTTGGTGCCATCACCTCTCTCCTTTCCCCCAGCTTGCTCTGGAGAGAAGCACCTCACTTGAGCAAAAAGAAGTGCCCTAAGGCATTAACCAAGGCACCCCTTTGAAAATTGGATCTTCTAGAGTTGAACCCGATCAAAGTTCACAGCACCCGAGAGCACCAAGGTGTAAGTAAGGGCCAGGAGATTTGTATCCAACAGACATTGCCACGCTATGCTTGCCACAGATGCATTTCAAAGAATGGGAAGTAATCCAAGACTGAATCCCTTTCTCATGGCCCTCTTCTGAGAGAGACTGTGGGATCCCAGACTTCACCAGCAGTGGAGCTCTTTGTAAAAATCAAGCTAATTTCCTTTTTTTTTTAAAAAAAAAAGAAACAGTATTATTAGGACTTTACTTCTTGCTCAGGAATTCTATCACATCAGCTCAGTGGTGTCTGAACTGTGCAATGATGATGCATAGTCTTACGCAACAATCTCTTGTTCTGGGACTAAAAGCTGTTTGTTTACACAATATAAGATGGCCTTTCAGAAATACAATGTTGGTCCAGTTTAATGACACTTCTGAATTTTGTAAGAAAGATCATGATGCAGGAGAGCGGTGACATTGCGCAACGAAGAGCAAAGTTTCCCATGCTTGCTGTGACTCTGTGTTACTGGTGTCTTAGAAATAAGAAAGCAAGGCATGAAATCCTAGCACTAAGTAAGTCAGGGTGTTGTGGGGTTTTTTTTGTTTGTTTGTTTTGTTTTGTTTTGTTTTAAATTATCTTCTCCCACAGGGCCAACAACCTGCTAATTCTTATGCAGAATGGGAGTGCTCTGTGTTTCCAGGGAGCAGCACCAGGAGACTTATCAGGCAGGATTCCTCTGAACTAGTCACCCTTAATCCCTTTTACAGGAGAGAAACAAATGCAAATAAGATGCAATTCCCCTCTTCTGGAGTGTCTGCAAGATGCTCTGCCATTAAATTCAATTACAGAGTGGAGCTCAAACCCAGCAGCTTACACTCCCAGCGAGATGCAGTGCTTTACAAAATAGAAATAGGACACGGGAGCTCAAAGATCAGCTGCAGTTGTCTGTTTGCTTCTTGGCTACACTGAAGACTGAAATGTAAGGAGTGTTGACTCCTATCTCCCAATACCTTAGCTGACCTGGGGTGTCGTCTGGTTCCCCCCCCGCCATGCCTTGCGTCTGGGTACGGAGGGGTGGTGAGGGAGCTCTCCTGAGCTTTGGCTTCTTCCTCCATGGACGTGGAGGATGCTTGAGACCAGCTCTGAGGGCTCCCTCCCTCGCCCTCTTCAAAGCATTTGCCCCCTGGAGCTGCTCCGGTGTGGGGCATGGGGAGGTATGGGACTTGGGGGGAAATGTGGCTTTTCGGAAGAGGAAGGGTCACACGTTTTTTTCTGCACTGGTGTGTGAGGGAGGCATGTGCTGCTGTTTTGGCTAGCGTGTTTTCAATACAAATTGCAGATAGCTTATTTTAACAAAAAACAATGTTGCCTCATAATGTGTTTTGGGTTATGTTATTTTTTTAATGTCTAAATAACAATACGGAATGCGTGTGGAGTGCATTTAATGAGTTGCCATTAATCATAAGGATTCCATATTGTTAGTAAGTCTGTGTATTTACAGAACCTAGTGTCACAAGGGCATCACATGGAGAAAGCACTTGCAAAAAGGTTAAGAGCTAAATAGACAGAAGAAACATTATTATCACCATTTTAGCAAAGCAAAGCAAAGCAAGCCTCTGAGATACTGGTTACTCAAAAGGTCTGTGTCAGAGCCAGAAACTGAAAGAAACAACCCCTCTCCCGTTTTAGTGAAATTCAGGCCATTCTATTAATCCCAATTATGTCTTAAATACCTATAACATTAAAATCTGATTTACTCAAAAAGTCAGTCAGTTGCTTCTCTTTGCTTGGACTACTACAAACTTCTGAAGTCTAGAGCTGCCTCTAATTGTCAGTTTCTTCTCAACTCCATCCACCGCAGGCAGGTATTTTGTTACTGTGTGTCTACACAAAGAGGCTGGGTGTGGATGCCCAGTAATTTAATTTCTTTTCTTTTTTTTTCTGTATAAAATTTGATGTATTTCACCAGGTAAAATTCACCATGCATAACACACTGAAGAACTACAAGCTGTTTGAACCAAATAATAATAATGTAAATAACTAAGTTAATTCTGTAGTAGCCTTCTCAGTGGGTTGGCATTGATGCTTGAAAATGCATTTCCCTTTTGTTTGTTTTTCCTCATTCTTTCTTTAAAGGATTGTTTCTTTAAAAGCTTCTCCTATACATATATTTGTGGTTTTTTCCAGAGTACAAAAGCTAAAGCTTTATTACAATTTAATCTAGCTGCTCTTTTCAAGTACATGTCTTGGCGTTACAAAGCAACCGCACTCCCTGGAGATCCTTTATTGTAATTGTGTAAAATGTTATTAAGTGTGGGAAAAATCTTGATCTCTTGTTGTCATTGCGTTTCTTTGTGGAGGGGTGTCTTTTTCTTTTTTCCACCCCCCCAGAGACAATTGATTTATGGGAGAGGCCTCAGCCAGCCCTTCTCATTAACTCGCTGTTCTTTTACACTTCAATACGAAATACAATCAGCGTTTAAAAATCTCTCGTTGGCTCTCCACCCACTGGTACTCCCTGTGCTGGGGGACGTTTGCTTTTCCCTCCTCTTCTTTCCTTGAGATGTTTGCCTCTGGGCTTGCCGCTGGCCAAGGCTTGCTTGGCTTCACTTGCTCTCTTACACGGATGTTGCCATTCCCTTCCTCGTCTTGCTTCCTACACTTCCAGGTTTCTGGTTGTTTGGTTTCTTATTTTATTTTCCTTCTCTCTTTTTATGCTTCTGAAAACATATTTCTGACTATTGGAGGTAGTGAAAATGCTGTGCTATCATTTCTCTCGCACACATTTTTTCTGGCAGAGGTCATGACTTTTTGAGTCGAATAACAAAAAAGGAAAAATGGGATATGAGAGAAGTTAATACGTTGGGCTGGGGTTAGGGAGTTGCATTTCCTCTCTTGATGGGTCGTCTGGTATGAATGCAGCTGCACGTATAACAGGCTTGGTACTGCTGAATATCCAAAGACTATAAAATTCTGTTTAGATATGTTAACGTGGAGGGAAAAATTAGCAAGGGAAGTCTCACCAGCTGATAAGCATACAGTGACAGTGTTCAGTGCTCTTCTCTTCAGAAGAACGTTTTAGAAACTAGGCTTCAACTGCTCATTTGAGAGGGGATATATGACCACTCACCCCTCAAAAAAAAGATTTCATCCACAGATTTCTGTTCACTGAGGACTGGGTCCCTCTCCATTCCCGGTGGGGGGGGAAAGGGTAAAGGATGACTGCAACCAGCAGAGGGGCTGGTACAGTTTTAAAACATGATTCCAGCTGCAAAACAGCTGTCAGCTCAGCCGGGCTGTGCCACGGTGTCAGGACAGGCTTACTGGTGCAGCTTCTGCAGAACAAGGCAAAAGCAAGGCAGCTTGGGGCCAGCCAACCTGGTAAGTGACAATGTCTGCCACTGTGCTTACAGTGCTGTTTGTGCACATGCCATCCCAGCCGTGGTCTTGCTGAATGCCAGGGGTGCAGCTGATTTAGGTTTGTTCCGGCAAGTATTTACAGTGTGGGAACTATATTTTCTTTGACTGAATGTCTTCACTCTTTCTCCGTCCCTACCAACGCAGGGACACCTGCACCAAAGGATGTGTAAATCTGTGTGTGAGTAAAAGCCCAGTTCAGCATTATTCTTCTGATTTGCCTGATTACAAGGCTGACTGGAAGACCCTGATCGCCCTCTGAGCAGGGACACTGAGCACAAGGATGAGCTTGCCCACCCTATGAATTTCATCAGCTTATTCCTTTCTTTTTGGCACATGCTTTGTTTCTACACTAAACATGCTTATTATTCTCAATTTTCATATATGACCACTGAAAACAGGACAACCAGCTGGCTAAATATCCCTTATCTTGCCAGTCTGGTCCCCATTGTCCTTCCGCTGTCACTGCCTGGTGCCCACCAGGGCGACCCATCCTTGAGGGCTGGATCCTCATGGTTCTGGTACCCTAGACAACTGCCATTTGTCTTTAAAATGCAATTAAATGCTCATTTAATCTTTTTTCCTTCTTCCTTTCTTTCGAATTTCCATGGGTTTTGCAAATTCTGTATCTGAGGAGCAGGGAATGTCCCCAGGGCATACACTTCATACTTCTTTGTGCTGAACCTCCAAAGTCCTTTACACTTGATATAATAGTTCTGACAGGTTGTAGGATGAATTCACACAGGTTCAGTATGTATATGTGCTGCTTTAAAAATATGCACTAAATGTCTAAAAAGCCTGTGAAGCTTGACTTTTCACTCGTATAGAAGTTATCTAAGATATTTTAGAAGATGGAATGATTCAGAATGAAATTCAAATCTAAGTCTAAATTTTCAAGTGTAACCGCTGACTTTACAAGCTCCACTTCCATTTGTCCAAGGTCACCACAGAAGACCTGTTCTTTTTCTGAACTTCTGATGAAAAATGGCAAGCAAGCACGATTTCTGGTTCATGGGAAATCTTGTGAAAGTTTTGATTTAATTTAGTTTTATTCCTATTTCCCAGAAACTGGAAATTTACTTTTTAAAAGTACTGAAACACAATGTTTACTAATGAAATAAATAATAGCAGCTGGGAGGCCGAGGACAGTGCCAATTTCACAAGTAGCTGCCAGGATGATGGGGAGCCGTGGCTCTGGAGCAAACCCATTGCCAGTGCTTGCAGGGCAATGAGCTATTGGAGCGGACACTGGCTCCATCTTGGCACAATGCTGCGGGGAGCCTGGGAGCTCTTGACGCCCTGGCTTTACTTTGAAAGTCAGGATTTCCAGGTTCTGTAGGAGAAAAAGTCAAGCACTTAAGAGATCTGGATCTCTCTAGGGTTGGGAGTTTGGGGTGTGATAGCAGAAAGTGTGGGGGTCCTGATGTCTCTGATTGCTCCTGTGAGTGGAAGCCTGGGTCCTGGTCCCTGCAGGGCTGCCCAGATTTAAGGAAGCTGGATGAGTCACACATCTGGCTGTGGGATCACCATCTCCAGCCTTGGCCACCCCAGGCTCCCAGGGTTGCATTTTTGCAAGGGGAAAGGTCCTGCTGGGACTCAGCACTGAGTGTCTCGAATCTGATCTACATCCGGTAAACCTCTTTCGGTTCTCAAGGCCTTGACTTGTTGTTGTCTGTTGTACCCAAGGCAGCTCTGTTTTTAATCACACGGCAGGTTGCAGGAACAGTCTTTTATCAAAATCAACGTAGTTCAGCTCGCGACGTTGTACACATACAGTTCAGCAAAGCCTATGGCAGATTTCAATCTCACTCTTGTCTCTCGACTTGCATTTGTTTTAATTATAACATTTCAAGAGGAGAGGGGAGGTTTCCCCCCTAATCAGTGCATTTATTTCAGCTTCAAAAAAGCATTTGGACATCCTAACTGGTTGTGTCAATTGGTGTCTCTCTGTGGGTACTTGGAACAATTAAGAGCAAATGGCTCTTTACAAAAACCCTGAGCTAAAATCTCATGGCATTTTGGCAGAATTGTGTTACCCTCTGTAACCTAACACTATTGCAAGCTTTTATCCACCCAAATTCAACTCACAGTTCTAGCTAGAGACACTTTTCCCCTTTGATTGGCTTATTAACTTTTTACCAGGCTATCTTGCAAGTTATTATGTTATCAAAGTTTGCCTCTGATTCTTTGAGAGGTATTAATAAGAAGCCTGTAGCCAAAAAGCACAAACTTGACCTGGCCTGTATCTATGAAAAGGTGCGTTTTGAATAATACTTTGTTATGACTCCTTTCCACTTGTCTGATAGTTCAAGGTTTAGCAATGATAAGACCAACCTGCTTCAAGTTTTGCTCCTTGCTCTGGTCTCTTAGACCTAATACATGTTAATTTTTAACTGTGTTACCCTGGCTTATGCTAATGCCCCATACAAAGATGAGCCAGATAAACAGAATTGTCCCCTGCACCAATGCCAGATATTGAAAACTGGTTCTGCAGCAATGAAAAAACTTTCTGGTTTTATAGGGACACTTTCTTAAAACATTTAACAAATTACATTTTCATTTCAGAGGGTTGGAACAACAATATATCACTTCCTGCTAAAGGCTGGTCAACACAGCCTGGGTTTCCATTATTAGCATTAATTTACATAATTTACAGACCAAGAATCATTTGATGCAATGATAAATTATGAAAATTAGACAAGCCAAAGCAAAATTGCAATTCAGTTCATGGCTATTCTTGAGCAGATAGAGGCAAAATTTATTGTATTTTAAATATTTGCTTCAAATTATTCCCATAGCTCTCTTCAATGTGTGTTGTGTTTCCTATCTGTCCTTGGTATCCAACACTTCCAGACAGATCTGTTCCAGTGCAGAGAACAAGGTTGCTTATGGCCCTTTTTAATAAAGTGAATGGTGTGAGCATGTGTTGGTAAATTTTCGCTTTAAAGGTACCGTAGCAAGGTTTGACTTCTGGAGGTGGAATGCAGTCCTGCTTTGCTTCTGTCCCACTTGGAGCAGGTTAGTGCTCTGGAGGCCACTCTGCTTAGATCTGCCTTCATTACCAAAGCCCTGCCTTTGGTGTGAAGTGACGGATGCCTGGAAATGAACTGTGCCGGGATTTATTCCGGGAGCGGAGATAAAAATAATTCAGCATGTTTCTCTTTGTCATGAAACATTGAACATTTACGTGAATTATGAGCAGCCAATATGTCTTGTTCTCAAGAGAGTCAGGTAGGAAAAGAGTTTATAGCTGGCGAGATAAGCCTTCCCCAGAAGCTGTTGTTGACTCACGCGTCTAGAAATAACCCAGAGTTTTCAAAGGCTAAGGGGCTGTCCAGTGATTTAGAAAAAAAAAAAATAATGCTAGGACATTAAATCCAAACAAGAAAAGCTGGTGCTCTTTCAGCTCAGCTAGATTGAGAAGCAAAGAGAAAGAAACAGGAAGGGCCATTATAATACAGTGCCATTGGAATTAAATAGATAACTTGTGAGGCGGGGAATTTCCTCAGATAGGATTTGGCTGCGTGCCTGCTCCAGTTAAGCATTTTCTGACGGTAAAGTGACACCAGGGAGAAACCGGGACTTTCAAAGAAAGTTTATCTCTAGTTGTTCCAGTCTTATTCTCTAATTGGCCCGGACTCTGGACCATTAAAAGAGCTGACAGATGCCATAGGACTAAGAGTATTAGTAACTAATGCAGTTAATGATCTTGAGTAGGCTTATTACCTGAGAGATGAATTCTCCTTTATTGCATGGGAATGTAAAGGAACCTCACCATAGGCATTAGTTGCATTTAGTTCCATGTTAGGGCCCATTCATCCTACCAACATCTTGGATAACAGCTGAAGAGTAAATGTGATTATCTCTGGAAGTGTTTCTTCTGATGAAGTACTTCAGATACATAAAACTGAAAACACTTTTGCAACATCGCTTTAAGGACTTTTTAAAAAAATGTAATATTAAAATAATCTGCTTTCTTGAGTGTAGAAATTGGCTAGCAAAAACATGTAGGAGTACAGATGGGTGCAATATTTATTTTGTGCTTCTGATGATACCATATGCCAAGCCTTAGGAGGTGCTCAGTTGCCAACAAGGTACAAATAGAGATTTAGAAAAGGTGAAACGGAAGGTTGTCTCCTTGCCATGTTTTCACGCAGCATGCCACGGTGAAATTTCAGCCTGTCCTGAGAAAAATAGCAACTTCTTAGTTCAGAAATTCTAGTTTCACTTTTTGTCACGGCATTTTCTCTTGAATTACCTTCTCCATGATCCCCCAAGATAACTGTGACCAAGGTGCTCGGTTCTAACTGAGGGAGGAAGTGGGTGATATTTTTGAAGGTGAGTAACGTCACACACTGCTGGTGTTTGAGAATAGAGCAGGAGGCTGAGGGTTCAGAAGGAGCTTAAGGACCTTCATCGTCTTTTCAGAGCACATCTCCTGTCAATTAGTAGTGATGCAATTAGCTATCGTAAGGTACTCACCTCTGATATCAAGCCCATAGGCAGCGTATATTGTGCCATATCCCAAAGCATTCTCCAAGCTGTTAGTATGGAAACACTGTTCAGAAAACAGAGGGGGTCAGACGATCTCTTTTGGGGCTAGCATGCTTATTCAGCTTTCCCATAAGAGAAGCTACAGGCAGCTGAGCTATTTCCGTAACACTTACCTCCATTTCGCCAGCATTCACCTACCTTGTCATTTTGTGGGGTTTGTTTGTAGCTGTTTCCCACAGCTGTGATGATGATGGCAGGGCTTGGGAAGGCAGCTAGCCTACAATTTAGTGCACCTTGACCAGCCACATGCATCCTTTAAAAACAGAAAAAAACGTGTGAACTGCTTCAGCCCCCCCCCCCCAACTCCCTCTGCATTTTTTTGCAATTATTTCATGTGCCTTGAACTGGGTCCTCAGCCATTGCAAACCAGTGTGGCTCCACTGGCACCAGTAGAGCTGCACTGGTTTACATGAGCTGTGGATCTGCTGGGCTTTGACAGCAATACTGGAGTGCTGCAGACTTTGTGCACCAAACAGGGTAATTTAAAAGGCTGTTACATCACTGAGCACTTTTCCCTATTGATCCCAAACCTAGTTTATGTGGGTCCTAATTTCTGTTCCTACTTGCTTCGGGATGTCACTTAAATATTGAGCCCCTTCGCCATCAGGAGAGGCTGCCGATGCCTGTCGCAGCTGAGTTTCTGACACGGCAGCCTACTGCTCTGTGAATAAGTCTGGCAGGGAGCAAGACTTGCATTTGGGGAAGAATTGTGAGGGTTTAATATTTGTTTCCACTTGCTTTTTGTGAAAATACAAATATGACTCACCTTCAGAAAAGAAAGCCCTAAAAACTTGTGCTGCAAGCCCCGGGTCACGGCTCCCTAAGTTGGGCAGGGAGTCAGACGTTTCCAGTGAGCATCCCCTGTGCCCTGCGCGAGTGCTGCAACTGCTGCTAGTGCAGGGCAGGGAGTGGAGCTGTGGCTGGCCTCAGAAGCATTTTCTAATAGTGATGCATTTTTGGTTAGAGGGGTTTTCTTTGGTTTGTTTTTTTTTTCCAAATTAGTTCGTTTAGTTTAGTTTGCTTTTCTATAGGCTTTATTAAAAAAATTAACCTACCCAAAGAAACCAACACATCCTAGTTTCCAACTTCCCAGGTCAGGGAAAGTGCCAAAATATAAAAAATGCATGGCAAGGCTGAAACAGTTTATTAAACACGAAGCAATCTCATCCTAGCCTCTGTTTTAAAACATTAAACTTCCACGTTTCTTCTTTGAATTGACAACTCTTATTTTCAAATAGATTTGGACTATATTAAATCATTAATTAATAGCTTTTGTAGCAAACTGGTTTTCTCCTCCCTCTTCAATATTCATTCAGTTCACTGGAATTTTAATATTCTGCCTCTGCAATTTATTGACAGGTTATCTTTGGATAGACCTAGAATGGAAATAGAATAAAGAAGTTAGAGTTATAAGTTAAAGAACTTTGCCTTAAATTATTCCAGAAAGTGTTAAGAAGCACAAGAGAAGTAGTGCTATTTGTGAAAATAAGACTTAGGAAAACTTGAGAAAATGTCAGGCCGACTAGACGATTAGAGGGACCCAAGCTTTCATAACTTTCTTGGCAATATCATCACAGTTATTAATTAGGAAGGATATGCTATTCACAGCGATATAATTCTGCAACTGGAGATAAAATGTTTCCATGGTTTGTGATTTGAAAGCGGCGTGCAGGAAACCACATTAGGTGGTTGGACCGGTGCCACGGGGACGCAGCAATGCGGCATTTTAGATCTGTCCGGTGCCAGTGACCAGAAGGACGCTGATGCCGAGCCCTCCCGTCTGCAAGCTGGGGGGTGTTGATAAATGTCGGGTGCCACGCTGAGCCCCACCACCCACCAGGAGGGCGAGCTGCGTGCTGATCTTCTCCAGGTAACTCGTGCCAGCTGAAGTTGTAACATGCCGTAGTCTCCCTGAAGCTCGGTGCTGCACCAGGCAGTCACAGTAGGTAGAGGAAAGGAATATCCCCCATGAATTATTTTGTGATATTTTGGTGCTACCCTCAGAACAAACTGGTCTGTAGCTGTGTGGCTTTGCTGGACAATTTGTTTCCAGAAAAAATGGAGGAATAATTGTGGTCACCCACAGAACCATTTGATGGTACACTTAATGCTCTTGCTGCTCGTTGTGGGTGTTTTCCTTGTTCAGCTCACCATAATTTAACAATTATTCATTCCAGCCATTTAAATGCTGCCCAGACAATGGACTTTCTGGTGGTATGAGCAATTACTGCATCTTCCCAGGTCCCACCATGGGCAGTGGCTGGGGACCTCCCCAGGGGTTTCCGGCAGGAATTGGGCTGATTTGAGGCGAAATGGCCGTGCTCTGTGCTGATGTCGCTGCTTAACCTCTGTGATCTGTGGTACGAGTGATCGGCTCCTCTCCTGTTACCTATTTATAACCTGCATTACTCCTGAGCTTAAAAATGCAAACCCAGACAGAGAGACAAAGGCTGGGACCCTGCAGCTCCCTGCCTGGAGCCGGGATGAAATGCTGCAGGGAGCACAGGGAGACCGAATGGCTTGCTGCGAGGCGGCAGCCTCACCAGGACCCACAGGCAGGCTGATGCCCACGCTGGAAAACACCTATTGCCCTGAACCTGTGCAAGCACACAGCTGAAGCACATCTTTTGGCCGCCCACTGGCTGCATAGTCCCCCTTGGCTGGGGACCTGTCTGCTCACAGCAAAGCCAGCTGGTCCCCTCCGTAGTGATGGGAGCAGTGGCAGGCATGGATGTCTCGGGTCTTCACTGCAGTCATTGGAGCTTTATGAATATGTGTTATTTGTTCCTTGAACTTACAGTATCTCTCATGTTAAAGTGTGCCAAAATGCTTCCCAGCCTCCTTCAGAAAATAGAAGGGGAAAGGAAAAAAAAAAACCAAAACACCCTGCTCCTGCTCCTGTCGAGGGTGCTGGTGTTTTGGCACAGCAGTGTAAGAGGAAGCATTAATAATGCCTGAAGGTGGTACCCAAATGTGTAGCACCGGGAGGTGCACAGGCAGAATAGACTAGAACCACAGCAAGACTTGAGCTGTCTAAGTATTGCTGGAGGTTACGTCTACAGCAGCAAACAAAAATGGACTGGTGCTTGTTTTCCAGTGCCAAGGGCAAGACTTCTGCTAGCGCAGCTCAACTCTCTTCCCTGCATCCTTGCAAAACAGGGCTGCCTTGTTCCTGCTGTGTCCTGGGAGAGTACCTGGCCAATGCTCTTCCCATTAGCAGGGGCTGGCTCAGGCCACAACTGGCTGGGGCGCGGGCAACCAACAGTGAACACGAGGAGAGAGCCCCACGGGCAGTGCCAGGGACCAGGTCTTCTTGGGCAGGAGCAGCCTCCGATTCCCAAGTCACTTGTCACTGCTGACGGGGAAAAATAGTGCCCAAGCAAAATGACCTCACCGGTGGTCCCTGTGTCACCTGCATTTGACTTTAAAGTCCTGGAAAATGAGGGAACAACCCTGTGCACTGGTTAAGGCTCTCACTCTGGTTTGTTTCTTGCATCCCTGAGCAGGTTGCTGCTTTACATTAGGTGCTTTTTAGACTAAGTAAAAAAAATTCGGACTCCCTTTTAGAGGTGGTGGCCCTCACCCTGGCCACAGGCTGTCATGCTCGCCCCATGCCCTTTCTTCCATCTGCCTGGCCCTGTATTTTTTGTGCAAGGCAACAGGCTTGGAGTTCAGAGGTACCTCACGGCAGCAACATAATTCAGTTAACAGCAGTGACTGTAAAATGCACTGATAAAGCAGAGCAGATGTTAAAGTGCAAACACTGGTTCCGGACATGCGTGCTCAGCTTTCCCCAAAGTGGCTTTGCAAGGCAGAACTGCTATTGATTCAGTGGTGTTGTGCTGACTGGAGAAACTCTCCTGTAATCAGACAGCTGAGAAATGACTGAGAAATGTCACTTGCGTGCTTTTCATCAGCATCTCCTGCTGGATATTCCCTTTCATTTGTACATAAATTACCTGCAAAAATAATCTGGCATGAACACAATGCCCACTTTTTCCAGTCTCCAAACTTCTCTTCAAGAAAAAAAACCACTATTCTGGAGCACAACAATGTGTTGTGCACAAATTTGTATATTCTCAGCTTGGAGCAAGGAATGACCTTCTTCCATGGGGTTAAGGCACAGCAGACAGAACATGTGATGAATGGCTGGGGGATATTGTTAGCACGTGTGCCTGGCACATGGGAAAGAAAAGATGAAGTATCATCTGACTTGTTTTTTCCAGTCATTTTCATCGTACATCAAAACAAACTTTTCCTTATGTAAACAGAGATAATTAGTTAATCCATATACTGCCAGTATCTACTTTGCTACAAAATCAAACACTGTCCTGCATTCAGGATATTTTTCCTGCGATAGAAACAACAGAAGTGATATATTCAAGTCTCGTGAAATGGACTGTAACATTTGGCAATGCATGCAGGTCTTCGAATATGTGTTTTACTAAGACTAAGCTGTGCTGAATATAATCCTTTGAATTCTCAATCTCACACACATTCAAAAAAAATAAACAGCAGAGTGTTTATTGAGCAACTGTCTTTGCCCCTCAACTCAAAGGAGGCATTGTGCTGTCCACCTGCAGATCTTCTTAACTTTCCTCCTGCTTTCTCCTGTTTTGTAACGATGAAAGCTTTCCCACTTGAAAGGACAAAAAGGCATTTATTGTTTTTACGTTGAATTGCAGACCTTCATACGTGGAATTTCCAGGCAATATAGTTAAGATACAGAAGGCCTTCAATTTTAAAAATAAATAGCAGCCCCCTTTCTTTAACACAACAGAGTAACCTCAGAAAAGCTGAAGGGGGAAATCACTCAGTTCCTCTACATTTTGGTGTCTAGTTCCTATGCAAAACCACAACACTGCGTGGTAACACCGTGGTGTAACACTTCTTGCCCATGCTGCGTGGTTGTGTGCACCTCCTGCCATTGTAATGTGTTGCTCACACACAAGCAAACTTTATTATCCATATGATTTTCAAATCTGAGATGCAGCAACAATGTATGGTACTCATATGGTTCTTGCTGCTTCAATAAAGTGACTGGGGAATTATTCAGCTGTACTTTAGTAGCTGTGATGGTTTAACATAACTCTCATTTAAACTCTCCCTTTTTTGTTGCCCTGTTTGTAGTAGAAACAGAGACTACTTTAAAAGGCTTAGAATAAGTCTGTTAAAGGAATTTCTTGAAGAAATGCAGGGCCCAAGTGAGGTCATTGCTGTTCCCTCTTGATCTTGAGTTGCCACTGGCACTGAGGGATGCTGAGGGTTTGCCACTGGCCCGTGGGTGGTATGTATACTTAGCCAGGCAATCGCTGGGGTAATGCAAAATTCAGTGAGTCATATAAGCTACTTCTTAAGAAGATCTGAAGCCTTTCAAGCATCTCTGCCTCATTAAAATCCAAACTGAATGGGAAGGACCCAGACCTGACAGCTCAATGAGTTGTATGAACTCTTACGACATTTATTTTGATACCATAAAAACTATGTCCAAAAAGTGATGCCAAATCTCAATCTAGAGCTATTTGGGGATATTTGTCCTAATTTCATCTCAGTAACCACTAAAAAAAAAAAAAAATCAAACTTGTCCTCCTGCCATAGTACCGCCTGCATGTCCCTCCCTTGGCCGGCAGTCTGGACACAAACCACATATGTTAACTTAAGTCTTATCTACAGGATTGAAAAGTCTGCTGCTCTTATAACTTTTTTTTTTTTTAATAGGTGTTAATGTTTCTGGATACACTTTAAAGGATACTTTACAGATGTGTATGGATAGTACTTACCAGTAATGTATTGTAAACCAGGCATGCACTGCAAATTGCACAATACATCACTGCTATTACTAAGCCCTGATAAAATGACTACTTCTGTGATAAATGTGTTCTAGCCTTTTCATATGTTACTTGAGTAAATGATAAAAGCTGCAGTTAAATTTTAATAGGGTATGTTTACAAAGGGATTTTTTAACTAATGCCAAAATATACAATCTGTAGTCTGTATTTTTATACACCCCAAGGTGGAGTCTAGGTTATTTTTATGGTAAACATATGGAAACTTGTTTTACTTACTATTTTTTTCCAAATAAAGTTTTTTTCATTAGACTGGGACTTTTTGTTGATGTATTCAGGCTGTTGGAAGAATTGGGAATGATGGATGTATCATGACTAAGTTTCTCCCCCTTTTGGGGGAGGATAAAGGGCTGGCATACATTCACTGCTTCGCTTCAGTTAAAAACAAATAAAGCGTACAAGACAAAAAAGAAAATTTGGGCATATGGCTAATGATCTGAATCTGATGAGCTTTTTCATGGAAAAGCCATTGTTACCTGCTGGAGAACTTCTGAATCTTTGTCCCAAAATAAAAATGTTGGGTCCTTTTCTAGGAGCATTATAATGGGGTAATATTGTCTCTGGCATGCTATTCCTGTAGCTTTTTTTTTTTGATCCTTGTACAAAAGGATCCACAAAAACAGTCCACAAAAATACCTTCTCCTGGGGCTTGATCCAACGCTTATTTCAGCTGAGGGAGGTCTTTCTTTTACTTCAGCAGACTGGATCAGGACTAAACTCCTGCAAAAGCAAAAACTTTTGAAACTCTTTGTAGCTGAAGAAATGGGAAGAGCCGTTCCATGGAAATGGGGAAGAGTGTTCACTGGGAAATGAATGGTTGTATTAGATGCTTTGGCTCTCACTTAAATCTCACTCAGCTGTCTTAGAGCTCAGTGAGGCAGCAGCACCTGAAGTAGACACCTACATTAAGCAGTTTCTAACCCAGTCTCAGTATCCTGACAGTCCTTACAAAGTGTGCGCAAACCTTTTGTTCCCTGCCTGATACTTAAACCCACTATATGCACAGTTTATCATAATAGTAATAGTAATAGTTCATAGCTGAGTGAATTAGTTCACAGAGATACCGTTAAGTCAAAAGAAAGTGTCGTCTGTCCTAAATGCCATAAAATGTTACAGCTCAGTCCTGGCTAATAACTGTGGTGATGGATGAATGTTAATACACAGGTACAAGCACTGGGATTTATTTATAGCTTGATCCCATGCCTTGTGCGGGCCACTTCTTTTGCACCAGGATGAGATCAGGAGACATCTGGCTGCTGGGTTTTACAGCTGTGCTCTCTGTTCCTTTCTCGTTTTCAGGGACGGTCCCCTGAGCCAGCCCTGTACTGAGGCTTTGGAGCCACAAGATCCTACATTTTTTCCTGTTTTTCCTCTCTGTGACAACAGAGCCTGCTGTGGGATGTAGCAGACCTCCAGACCCAGCCACAGTTGAAGGGAGTCTAACCAGCCCCTTCCCTTTCTGTGGCCCTGAGCCTCTGTGCTTGTGGGCATGTGCTTTCCTTCACACATGGGCATAGAGGCAGTGCAGGTAACTCATGCATGCAATTAAACAAGTATGTTCTTGCTCGTAGGGTTGAGGCCAAAAATCAGATCATACTGGCTTAGCAAGGGGCAAATTTGACCAGCAGTTTTACCAACCGTGTGACATCACATTTGCTTGACCTATCATGAGTAATATAATTACAACCTGGGATGAGCAAGACATGAAATATAGGATACAAGGAGAAAGAAATGACAAGTAGTGACGAGACAGAAAAGTTAACTTCGGAGGCAGGTCCAGCAGAAGTGAAGGCCAGAGATCCGGGGAAATGGTTGCAAGCAGTGATTTTTGAGAAGAGGAGCAGAGACACCCAGATGGGTTTCATTTCCCTTAACACCAGCAGTCACCGAGCAAGCTGCCCACGCCAAGCTCCTCCTGCAAAGCATGGGGAGAAGTGGGTACCTCCAGGGATCTGGGCATCCTACCAGTCCTAGATGACTATTGATTTTAGGGAGAGTCTGGGGGGCCAAGCTAAGACTAGAGCCTTCTTAGATGATGAAATGATTTAGATGAGATAAATTCCATACAAAATCACATAACACAGGAGGGAGGCAGCAGCCAGGACTAAGGTCTGAATCTAAAGTTGCTGGAGCTCCACGGGGCCCTTGAACAAAAGGTGCTTGGCACTGGCCTCCAGAGGTGTAGGGGGAGAAGTGAAAGGGGAATGAAAAAGGCCATATTTGAGACAGATAGACAGCAGTTAGTTATGTTACACTTGGGGTTGCTTTGTGCAGGGAGGAGGATGGTGGTCATCTGCCTGTGTGGGAACTAGTCTCCTGGAGAAAAAGATTGCAACAGCAGTGAGGAGAGGTGGTAGCCTGGAAGGAGGACGTTTTTGGATCAAGAGAGGTGGAGCGGAGATAGCATCTTGCCTGGTTAAATGGTAGGAATGAGCAGGGAGGCACATATATATCTCTGGGGAAGAAGAATCCAACCTCAAGGCTCCGGGGTCAGCAGTGGCGATGCGGAGGCACCAGCCCCAGAGGGTATCGGAGAACCTGAGTGAGAGGGAGGATGGAACAAAGTTCCAGCTGTGTGCTGGGGTGAGAGGACATGTTGAGCTGGAGGGAGACTGCTGGGCAGGGCTTATTCCTTCCCCAGGCAGGACAAGGGTGCCTACAGGTGTCCCATAATAAAGGTCCTCTTCAGGAGCTGGTAGTCTGTCAGCTCACACTCGCTTACTAGATCCCAGAAACCACCTGGTTCCTGAGTGTGCATGAGGGGAATCCATTGAAAGAATTCACAAACATTTCCAAGAGGTTGAAAATTTATCAGTTTGGGACCAAGAGTCTGGAATTATTTGTTCTGCCCACAAGTGAAACAAAACTGACCAAATGCCTTCCCTCCTCATCACTGAGGAGAGTGGGCTGACACACACGTTGCATCCTTCTTTCATCTGTGACACCATCACTTCAGCTAATTTCATACTTGCTAGGACAGGACTCCCTTTTGGGATGGATGTCAGGGGTGGAAGGGGGACTACTGGAGCCATTAGCAAGAAGGCAGGTCCCAAAAGGCAAGGGAAGCCCCCAGGCCACTCTCTCCTGCCCCACCATCAGAAGATAGGTACTTTTAAGAATACCTGGCCAATTACATTAACTTTATGTGGGGATGGGATGGACCTGGCCAGAGAAGAGTTCAGCAGTTGTGAGAACACTGGGGAAAGTATGTAAAAGAAGATAAGGATTCAGGCACAAATTACTGTTACTATTGTATCTACTGAATAGGTGGCAGTATTTCAGAATATGTATTACATGGACAATAAAACAGGGCTTTGTTATATATACTTGTGAATGAACCTTTTTCATGAATGCTTAAATAATGCTCTGGTAACCAAGCATAGGTCTGAAGTTGTGGAACCCATAACTGAACCCATGGGACTACAGCTACTACAGCTTCAGGGGATCATATTCCTAGGACTGTCCGCTTCACTCACCTTGACAAACCGTAGCATCGAGTCCTGGAAGAACTGAGCTGAAGAGAGTTACCTGTCCTGGTATCTTGCTGAATGCATAAGCAAAGCAAGCTGTCCCACAGAGACTGAAAGCCACAGGCTGAGAGTTGCTGTGAGCGAGCTTGGTGTAACTCCAGGATGTCTCCCTTTGCAAAGATGATATCATGCAAGTGGGATGGTTTGGTGCAACTCCCACTGGTTAGTTCTTCATTAGCAACCATTACACACCTGATAAAAACATCTTATACTGCCTGTAGCAGGATGTGGCCTTAAGTGTCACTGAATAAGGCATGTTACATGGACACCCCTGTGTAGTGGAAGTTTTGTAGGCACGTGCTCTGGAAAAATGTTGCAATCTCTGTCCACCCATTACTCGTAGGCAGCACTGATGGGATGTCAAATGTGATGAAGCCACAGTACCGCTCAATGTGTTGAAAGGGATGTTGTGATTAGCAACACAGTCCTTAGTTTGCTATGTAACTGTAAGCATAGTTGTTAGATCTGGGGAGGGGGGTATGGCCAAACCCAAGTTTTGTGCATAGTCTCAGGAAGCTGCTTGCCCTGGAAACATGAGTAATGTGGAATTCAAGCAGCTGTAAGGGATGGTCCCTTCTTGGCATTGTGTCAGCCTCCAGGGGCCCCAGTGAAGGCTTGGGACATCATTGGGCTAGTGGCAGGGCAAGCATGGATAAGGATGGGATAGCTGGTGTAAGTTTTCCCAGCTAGTGTGAAAGATGTTTGTACCTGGTGGCTGGTGCCTGAACTCAGATGACCTGGCCAGAAATAAAAGACTTAAAACAACAGAATTTTTGCTAAATATTATCTATACTTTTGTTTCTGAATTAGCAAATGGGCCTTGTGTTATTTTGAAGATTACTGCAGTGACACTGAATGATGAAGATCCATCACTGTAACCTCTAAAATGTACCTGTGGCACGCTGGGCTCCTAACCACTGGTTAAGTCTCCAAAACGCAAATTGTGCTAAATGTTGTGGGCAGACTCCTAGCAGGTGTCAGTCTTTCAGTGGACAGAGGATGCATCAAAACAGTGCAGTGAAGATACCACTGCTCTTCAGTATGGTACTTCCAGGACTAGATGCTACTGTTTGTTGAAGAAGCAGTCCCAGGGACGTGACATTCTGAAATTAGAGAGTGGCCACTGACTTAGTCAAGCTCGGGACTGGACTTTGCATATTCGTGCATTCCCATGGGCTGCAGTGTGTGTGGCAGCTCTAGTTAAAAATTGTTTCCACAGGTGCCAGCCACTCATGGTTTTTGCTCTGGAGGGTCTCAGGTTAGTTTTCGGCATGTTGGCTGGGATGCCAGGTACAACATAAAATCTTGCAACTTCTCTTGGATCTTGCAAAAGTGTATATCTTCCCCCCCCCCCCCCCCCCCCCGTAGTGCTCAGCTCCCAGTTATACAAAGAAACTTCATGTGTGTATGTCTCTGGGGGGAGTGGGGGTGGGTTGTATATACAGCAAAGTTTCTGGTCTTCATGAGATTGGAGAAAAACGGGAAGTGCACACCCAGAAGGCCAGAAAAACAGAAGGCAAATAAAAGGAACATTATGTTAACATGAAAATTAAAAGGTTCTTGAAAGAAAAAAATGTTTTGATATTGGAGCTTTCCAGTACATGTTTTTTTTGTAAGCTTGCAATTGACCATAATGGTCTTGTCTAATGCAAAATTGAGTGATATAGGCCTTTTCCAGTTGTTTTTCCTTCTGAGTGACGAGAAGCAGTTTCCAGTAAATGAATAGCAATCAACTGCTGAATCATCGCTGTTGAGCAGAGGTTTCAAAACCTGAGCCAGATAGTTGTGTGAGTGCTGTTGGCACCGTGTTCCTCCTCCCTGACTGACGGATCCAACCTTGGGCTCACCTTACCTGGGCATGTGGTTTCCTTGGCTTCAGGATTGCTCTGGCGACTGAAGGCTGCCAGAGCCAGCCCCAGGAGGTGAGGAATGAGGGACCTGTAGGTATTTGTCAGCCCGTTTGGTGAGGCAGTTCAGCTAATGTTCCTCTCCCTTGGCAGCCTTTCCTTCCATATGCCGAAAATATTTACTCTAAAAAGAGGAGAACTTCAGGCTGGGTTTGGTGCCTGCTGGCTCTGCAGTCAAAAAAACAGACCTTGATTTCAGTCGTGCATTCCTAAAATGTGCAAATATGTGACTAACAAAGAAATAATAATACCTAACACAAAATGTTGTGCATTCAAGCTTTTTCCTTTAGGCTCACCTGGTTTTGGACAAGAGAGAGGTTTCATCTTGCCTGACCTTAGACATTTACACTATAAGTGTCTCCAGCTCAGCTACTCACCCAGGCTCACTTTATAGGCAATGGAAGGAGACTATGTCCTCCTAGAGCAAGATCCACCCCATCCTATTGCAAACACCTAAAACAGAGCAGAGGAGCTGGCTGCAGAGGGCATTTAACTCCACACTGACTCACACCTGGTGGACATCTAAAGTCTGGTGAGAGGAATCCCATTGTTCGCCACTGGGAAAACAAGTTAACCTGGAGACATCTTCCCACCTGCCTTGCCTGGGTGGGAGATGTGGAAACCACAGGCTGGTGTGCAGTGGCCTTCTGAAGACCAAGCGAATGACAGCAGAGGCTCCTGAGTTGTGTTCAGACGACCTGTGCATGCCCTGCTTTGCTTTTGTCACCTGTGTGCATGCCTGGTGTAGTCTGCTTGCCAGCACTGTCGCCGCACCGTGCAGACCGCTTGCTCAGCAGCTGCTCAGTCACGGCTGTGGGCTTTTCCAATAGGTGTGAAATGGCCTTGTGCTGCCAGCGCGTTGCTCATGCTGGCCCGCAGCGAGCAGGGACTGATGTCGTGTGCTTGGTTTGATGGATTGGTCACACAACTTGTACCAGCAGCCGTAAGAAATGCCTGGGAAATGGCATCAAAAAACATCTACCAATGCTCCCTTCTCAGGCTTAGCTGGGATAATGTTTTGCTGAATCCAGGATCTACCTCTTTCTGTTAAAAGATAATTTTACTATAGCAACACTGAAATGCATTTTTATGGGGGCCCCTCTTCCAGCATCATTGGTGGGGAGAACCCTGTACCTGCTGTCAGAAAGACCGGATTTCCTGGGTTTTATTTGTCTTCAAGGCCTGCAGTAGAGAGGTCAGAAATGTGACTCAGGAAAGGAATTTTCCCTTAGAAAGTTTTCTTAAGTGGAATACCAAGGTGTATTTGTTTATTCATTATGATGACTTGGTACCTTTTACTCAACCTCCTTTAAAAGTTAGTTTTTGTAAGTTGTTATCCACCCACAGAACCAGCACGATTGGTTTAGATTCAAATAGTAGTACGCTGTACACACCTGTGACTAAGAAGCAGCTGGTTTTCATAACTAATTTTTCTGTGCAACTCCTCTAGAAGACCGAAGGAAAAGGAAGAGAATTGATAAAAATGAGACAGACACTTTGTTACTTCCGATAGTTTGGACCCCTTGAGGTTTTTCCAGAAGTAGTGTAAGAACCTGAAAATAAAGAAGGAAGTTGCAATAGCCAAAGTTTAAAACGGTAAGAGAGAATAGGGATTTCCAGTTGTGGTAGCAAGCAAGTAAGAAATAATAATAGTTCCAACATAACACTATGGACAGATAGACCTAAAAAGCCAGGGAATGTAGAAAGAAAAATGATGTGAGTAAGGGTGATTCCAAAACTTAGGGCCTAAGCAGAAATGCTAGGAAGAGAAACGCTTATGATACAAGGTTTATGAGAGAAGCGCAATAAAGTGCCTTTGGCTACAGGGCAATGGGTCGGTCAGCACGTGAGGATAGTGCAAGACGTGATCTGTCTAAGAGATGGCAGTCGTAGGAGAAACACAGGAGTACCAGAACTTGCTGCTGTGAGCGATGGAGGGAGGAGCTCAACTGAGCATGTCCTTTCCTGTCAGAATTTGAGATTTTGATAACTTTTCCCTGGAAAATTTTTTTATGTTGTGAATTGGGGTGTTTTTCAAGCTCACCTGTTTGACATCATACAGGAAAAGTGGGAAACTTCATATTGCCAAATTAGAAACTCCATTTACTCTCCACTGCTTCGTTTGGCAGAGGTGAGGCATAGATTAATGAATGAAGACATTTTTCCAGGCTGGCAAAAATTCAGTGAGACTTATGTGTCAGAACAACATATCTAGACTTTATACTGATTGGAGAAAGTTTGCATTCATTCACTGTGAAAAACAACAGCAAAAAACCCCCCAAAACCAACAAAAAACCCCAGGGGTTGGCAATATTGTGGTAGAAGTTAGAGTCAGCGAGATCACAGCTGCACTGGTGTTGGTGTCTTTTACATGGGAGGTGATGTCAATAGGAAAAGGAGGTGAAGCTATTAGACTACAGGAAGAATAGGTGATGGAGATAAGTGAGGATTTAAAGCGTGCGCTGGAGATGACCTCTGCCTTCAGTAATGACTCACGAACCAAACGTGTATGTTTAGACAGACATGACACCATGTACCTTGAGAGGGAAAAATACGTATCTGTGAGGGGTGTTGTATGCAATTTCCATGAATTGCAGTAGCAGCCTTACTCATCAACATCATTGACAGGGATGAACAAAGTAATCTTAATGAGCGAAAAAGCCAGCAGGCAGTCCACCACGCCCTCGGAGGCATGTGGCTGCCTTGCTTCACAGGGGAGGAGCACCCCGGGATTGCAGTTTCCATTTCAGTGGCACGAGATCCATACTAAGTGGGAAAGGGTTGTGGGTTTGGCATGAGAGAGCATGTGCTAATGTGGCAAGAAAGGCAGCTGAGTGTCTCTGGGGGGTGTGCGGACCTCTCCCTTGCTGCAGCAGAGGCGGTGAGGGCTGGGAGGTCTGGCATGTAGGGGCATGCGGTCATGTAGGCTGGAAGGGACCTCTGGGGTCCTCAGGTCAACCTTTCCCCCCCACCCGGAGCAGGGCCCTGTGGTGTAACATCAGGGTCAAATAACGTGCATACACTCCTTATAGTAGAATTAGGGATAAACCCTGTGACGCTGGCTGTATTTGGCTGACCCTTTTGCACCAGTGTTTAAGAAACCAGAAATCCAGGTGGGGACCTCCTCAGCAGTACCTGTGGGGCATGGGACATCCCCTCCTGAAATGCTCCACCCCATCCCCAGCCAACAGTGCTGGTTGCCCACCTCCTGCCACCACCACTAGCAGATTTGAAACCAGCACCCACCTCTGGCTGGTCCACCCAGGACTGTCCCTGGTGATGGCCCCATTGCCTGCCCTCCTCCCTCTGTCCCCTTGACAGCTGTTGGCCTGCAGGAAGGGGCTGGGGTCCTCCTACCCATCATCTCAGCCCCACCTGATGAGCAGGCTGGGAGGGACAGGGTCTCCATGTGCCACCTGGTTTCATTATATTATGCTGGTCTCTCCATGTGAGGTCCTCAGCACCCACCACAGGGGCTGGTGCACATCGTCCTTGTGTGTCACCATCAGCCAGCCTCAGAAAGCTGGGACAGTCAGCTTGAAACTGGGGAGAGCTGCAGTTTTGTTCATGCATTTTTGTTCCCTGAGCCTTTGGGTGAGCCCAGGCCACATCATCTCTGCAGCCACTGGAGAAACAAATTGCTTTTTCTTTTCCCTGTTCTCTCTTTTTGTTTTAAACAAAATCTTGTGTTCTTCTGCTTCCCCATAATTCTAGGACCTGGGCCTATGGTAGGTATCATGGGTCTGGGAACTCACGATAAGATCAAGCTGTAAAAAATAAAGGCAATTTCCACTCTGAGCACTGAAGAGCCCTTTCTAAGTCGTGTTTGTTAAAACATGGTCTCCCTTGTCACTACAGAAATTCAGATGTATTTCCCCACTCATCTGGCAAACACTGTTTACATCTTCCAATGTTTCAAAAGGAATGGCAATTAATAAAGCTATTTATGTTCTTAAGTAAATTAAAAAAAAGCTATGTCATAACATATTTGTTGTATCAGCATCATCTGCTTAGCTCAGATTTTTGAATAGCATTTGCTGGGAGTTTATTTTGAAAGATCTCCAAAAGATGTGACGGTGACGTCCAGCAGCGCAGAAGACCTTTCTTCCCTGGTGCCATGGCAGCGAGCTGAGGCAATTCTTCTGCCCTCTTCTGCATTAAATCACCTTTATCTGATCTGCCCACACTTGCAAATGGCTCAAGTGTCTTTTCAGCCCTATCTGGATGGAGAGAAACTGCTCCTGGGTGGAGTGCTGGCAGGAAGAGCGAACTTCCTCCCCTCCGTAGACGGCTGAAATATATAATCTTTGAAAATTAAAGGCTCTAATTACCTTGCAGGGAGATGCGCACGTGGGAGCACTCCCCACCACGGCACAGGGGTGGAGGAGAGCCAGCGGTGCCTTGGCAGGGAAGTCTCCTCCCTGGGTTGTGGTCTGGGTGCCCACACAAGGGCCAAGACTTAGGGAAAAGGAGGGAACTGCAGGGTTTCATAGGAAAACAGTGGAAATCACCTGGAAAAAGCAAGGCAGTTTCCCCTTTGTAATTTTTTTTACCACGTCCCCTTGCTGGAAAGCCATAGGGATGTGGTGGTTGCAGCATTAATGCTGCACCATCCAAACCGATGGGAAAGATACGGGTCTTCTGGTTTTCTCCATTTGCTCACCTGAGCTGAGAACAGAAGGGTGGCACCCAAAACCTTCAGTAGCAATGCTGATCTCCATCTTGGCAAGCCAGCTGGAAAGCTGGCATTCCCACATTTGTTCCCATCTCTGTGGTTTCCTTAATGCCCTACTGGGCAAGGCGGCAGTGGGCCCCATGCCACCAAGAGGGTTTTGTGGAGGCTCTTCCTCTCAGATCCCCTCTCAGGTGCATGTATTTGGGAGGCAATGGAGGTTGTTGTTGGCTTATTTTTAATACAAATTCTCATTTGTCATCATTTAGGATGTGTTACTAAAGGCGAGTGGCGCTTGCAAGCTGCCCAAGGTGGGCAAATTGTGGTGACCTTCATGGGAGCCCTGGCAGCCTTTGGACCTCCATTGAACCTGAAGTGCAAACTCACACTTTGGGAAGGTGGACCCATGCAGGCTGAGGATGGATACACAAAACAAACAAACTGAGTCCCAACAAACTGCAGCAGCACCCACACAGCATTAATCCTAGCGTGGCTCTTATGCAAAAAATAAAAAAAAAAAAAGAAAGAAAAAACCCAGCCCACACAGGGTATAGCACAATCATGTCTCCGGGGCTTTGGCCAGGACCGCGGGCACACTGGTATGCTTATTCATTGAGCAGCTATTCCTCAACAGCCGTCCTCCAGCTGAGTGGCTCCAGCCCACCTGCTTACCCCACCCTGGACCAGCTCCCCAGCACCACGGCAATCTTCTGATCCAGCTTTTTGCCGTCTAAAAAGCACCACTGCCGGCGACCCAAAGGCAGGGTTTTGCTTTGAGTTCGGCGCTCCAGGTGCAAGTGCCTGAGGAGAAGAAAGGGATTCCCATCTAGAAAAATCAGTGGAGGGGGAAAAAAATCTTCAGACTGCAAAGCAAGGCTGAAAGGAAAGCATCACCCATGTGGCCCTGTGGGTTATAACTCACCCTGGCTGCCTGGACGGACAGGAGCAGCCAGACCTGAGGTGCCTGTGTGTGGGTGCTGGGCACCTGTGCACACTGCTCCCAGTAAAGGGAGATCCCCCAGTGCCTCCTGGAAGCTCTAAGGTTTCTCCCCAATGTAGGTGGTGAATTTGAAACTGGCAACAAAAATGAGTGCTGGCTGCCTGGATCTAGTGCAGGCATTGGCTAGTAAGCGCCGCTCGGATGAAAGCTGTTTTGCAGGAAGCTGAAAATGTCAAAAATAGCAGTGTTTGGGTAAATCTTTGTATTTGCTTACAGATTTCATAGGTGTTTATAAAGCCTCAAGGAGATGCATATGGTCATTTTTACCTTAGAGCCAAGCTTACACTAGTCAGGGTAAGAACCACCACAAGAAGACTTGATTTTGTGTTGTGCTGGACACATATTTTGCTTCTTCCATCTTTAGCTGAGTCCATGAAAAATGTAAATAAGCACCCAAAACATGAAACTCTTTGTGCTTGGATATTTTCAACACTCACACTCTTCCCCTCTTCATCTCAAGCCTCTTTTTAGCCCTTCTGGTGGGTCTTTTCCGATTTCACCCAAGCTTATTTAAGGACAGGATATTTTTTCCTCTGGAGTAGCTGAAGCAAAAAGGCCACTTGGTATTTTTTTCTTTTAAAGGGACGCAGTGTCAGTTCTTAGAGTGCCAAGAGTACTTGTTAAGGCGCTTGCTGGTTATGGCTTTCCAAGAAAAAAAATCACTTACGAGCTAAAATTAATCCTGGGAAATTTCAAACCAACAGGAACATCCTTGAGAAAGCCGAAGCATAAACAGGGGGTGAGAAAACAAACATTGCTTTGAATGCTGCTGCTTGTGATGTTGCTCCGACAGAAGGAAACGGGCTCAGACTTTAATGGATCAAAGGAAACAAAGGACTGGCTCGGCTTCACTCACCATACCCAGCAAGCTGTATGTACTCAGTAACAGCTAGAAATAGACTATTTTTTTCCTCCTACAAGTAAAAAGAATGTCCCAACCAGCTATCATTTCTAAACCATGGTATGTAATAGTTTCTGAATCAGGGGGCAGGTTCTTTGTTGCAGATTAGAGTTAGCAGGTGGTTTCATTGCATGGCAGGTTTAGTAAAATACTGTGGGACAGTGGACTGAAACTAATGCGACTTCAAACATACGTTTTAAGAGAGCACTAGGAGCACAGCAAGTGCATTTAAGGTTATGCTTGATGAAGGGACTGTGTTTGCCTAAAAGGGCACCACACTAAGTTTTGTGGACTGTAGTGCCAGCACGTCTTCCCAGATTTTTTATGTAAATACAAAGACATAAATATATTGTAATAGTATAGCAAGTATATAATACAGGACAGACATATATATCACCTAAGAAAAAAATAATAGTTTAAAAATGTTACAGCTCCCAATGCAGCATAACTTTGAACACCTTTTGTTCTGTAATTAAAGAGCATCTCCATAAATACCTTTTCTTTTTCCATATGTCTTGGTCTAATTCAGTGCACAGCATGGCTGGTGGTCTTAAAAGATTCAAAGCTGATCTTTAAGAGTCGAGTACAATTGTAATATTAATTTTACAACTAACACAGTCAAAACACCAACTGCTGCTAAACATGGTTGCACAAGCTCAAATTAAAGTGCACTCTAATTTACCCAGAGCTATGCTATATATCGTGTTTTATACTGGTTATCATCAACTACCCAGTTTGTCCAACACTTTAGATGTTATTACTTCAAGGAGGGGTTGCAGCTGCTCTGTGCCAAAATTGCCAGTTGTACTGGGTTGAGACAACCATTAAACTCCTGCAGACTGAAGCCAATTTCATTATGAATCATGGATTTTGTGGATTACCACATGCTTACTTAAAAGGACAAATAGCTTTGCTACTACAGGAATAACAGTCTCGGTGAGATCAAAAGCAAGAAGGAAAAAAAATGCCTCCAGTCATGAAGAATGCTCAAAGCAAGTGGTGGCACAAGGATTATATATTACCCATGCATGTAGAGCAAAGCAAACTGTCATTAAATGTTCCCAGGAAGGCAGCTGAAGAGTGTTGGCAACCTCTTTTAGGCGGTGGAGATTTGGAGGCCAGCATTTTTTTTTTTCTTTTAAATGGGTGCTTTTTGTTAAGCTCCTTATAGCAGCTAAAAGGTGTCAGGCTTGCCTTGGACTTTTATGAACACGTTTGAAAATCAGGGCCAGGGCTGATGATCTGGAGCTTAAGGATTTAGGAACTCAGCATTGGATAGGAGTAGAAGGAGATGTCTGGGTTTTTGCTCTGGTTGACATTTCTGAAAATCTAGATACTTACCAGTACGTACCCTAACTTAGAGGTACAAGTCCGTTTAGACCTGCAAATATTGAAATTCTGCATATAGCCCATCCCTGTGTATGTAGGAGAAGAAACTGAAGAAACAGCTATTTTGACCTAGTGGCAATATACCCTGAGTGAAGACCTATCATCTGATGTATTTGCAGAGAGCCAGCTTCCTTTAAAAAAACAGTATCTGTATAGTACAGTGTCCCTTATGTGCTACACACCTGGCTGCAGGGATAACTATTCCTGTCTGCACAGTCTTCAGGAGCAACGCAAGAGTCTCAGGCAGCAGCTATTTTTCTTTCCAGGGCCTATTTTTAAAATATTAAAAAAAAATATTCAAGGAGCAAAATAACAAGCGTGACAATTTAGCCACAGGTTACTTGAAGGCATCCCTCAACTGCAGTAGGCTTCCGCTAACCTCACGAGCCACCCGGTGCCGGAGCTGGTGGGCTTATGCCAGTTTCGGCCACAGCCCCCACAGTGGGGGCTCAGGGACACAGCCAGCACGGCCCTGCTTGCGTCCACGGAGCCACTGCTCTGTGGTCAGCACCGCTTTCCCCAGGACCTCTCTTCGTGTTCATCAGGGCAACAGCACTGCACAGAGACCAAAAGCTACTGCTTAGACAAAGGATTTTTTTCTTTCTGTGATGTGGCACACTTCCCAAGTATTTAGGAATAGTACAGGACAGAATAAAAGATTGATGACTTCTCTTTTATTTCTTTTCCAGCTTGAAGGAAGAAGGGTTTGAGATGTTTTTGAGGGTTCCCCCCTCAAGTCCAAGTTTGACTGTGGCTGCAGGGAGGTGCATGACTATATGTGCTGAAAGAGAACAAGCCCCAACGTGAGATGTGATTTCAGTCCAGAGAGTGCCAGCTCTTTCATTTCTTTGGAACGTATGGGTAAGCCATCTCCATGGGTTTCACCTCGCTCCTCTGAGAGCTTTGTTTCCCACCTTCATGAGCTGCCAGGCATGTAGCTGGCCATCGCTATTCACGTATGTGGAGAGAGAGAGAGACCGTCTTTCAGGAGTTTTGGGTGGTGGGCTGATGCTGCACTGTGACCTGAGGGGGGGAGGCAGGATGGTGCTTGGTGCTGCACTCGTGGGCTGTGGGATAAGTGCGTAGCACAACTCTTTGGGATTTTTCATTCTAGCTTTATTTCATACAGATGTATTTGTTTTCATTGACCCTGGCCATTACAAATGTGTGCTCAGCAAATGAAAATGCTGGGGACTTTAAAGCATCTCTCATTTTCAGGATGAAGCAAAGAGAAAAATCTACATATTTTTTACATGGGGACTGGAGCTCCCCTCTGCTAAAGACATGGAGATGGGAACATGGGATGTTGTTGTTCAGAGTCAGGGGGAGAGAGAACCAAACTGTCCCCATGGCTGTGGCATGGACAGGGAGGCCCCACACATGGCCAAATCTTCGGTGTTAACTAGTCCCAGGGATGTGGCTGTGTCTGAGAAATACATCTAGCAGGAGCCTCATGAGGAAGAGTTGCCCAGGTAACTGAGGAGTAATGGTATGTGGTGCAGAACCAGGCCACGCTCGGCCACCCCACATCTATCTCTGTAGTGAGTGACCTCAGCCAGCTGCAGGGAGATTTAACTCCTTCCCATTCCAGTGCCTTCCTACCCGTGGATAAGGGTTTTGGTGATCCCATTACATCTGCTTTGCATAGCCTGGTCTTGGATTTTACACATGTAGATTGCTTGGTCAGCTGAAAATACTGTATTGCATCTCATGGAGAACACTTTCCTTTGGCAATGTGTAAAGAGCAGTGAGCATTTACATAGGCCTCCTTAGGAGTGAATGAATCACAGGAGATAAGTGAATGAAATGACACAGCCCGTATGACTTAGTGCAGTCCCATGACATGTGCAGAGCATGTTAGGTCACAGTTTCACCTCCTTCAGATCCAGAAAAGGTGTAGACAGTACTTCTGTATACCTTGGCATGACCAGCAGGATCATAGTTCAGTTTTCTTCGCAACAGATGCGACGGCATTTCTTTCTCAGACAAACCCTGCTACGTGTGGCACTGGGATGGTGCAACGTAACACTTTGTGATCTGTTGGTATTGCACCACCAATATGCACAGTATGAAATGCACCAGACAGAAACTTTGCAGCCTTGCTAACAAGCTCTTAGCTTGTGCTCCCTTGCTGCAGCAGACCAAGCAGAGAGCAGCCATCCCCCACTCAGGCTGCAGCATTGCTTCAAGCCAAATAAGCTTAGACCAAGAGTTGGGGGGGGAGGTATGTGAATCTGGGCAGCTGGACAGCCAAAAAGGACTCGGAGCTGTGCTGGCTTATGTCCCACCAGCTACGATCGCTTGTGTCTGGCCTTTGTATATACGGTACCGGTGAGCATTGTGTTGCTACGCTGGATGCAAACCCCTCTGGGCCTTGCTCCCAAAATAACTGTTCCCCATCTGCCCACTTCTACAGTCACTTTCTGTTGCCTCTGGCCACCCCTGAGCCTGCCCCAGCACTCCTGTGCTCCCTGGGACACCTCTGTCCTCCCCCCTGAATGGAGGTTAACATCACTCCCTGTCAGGGCGAGCTGCACTGGCATCTTCCTGTTTTTTACTTCGTAAGGGCTCAGCCAGGACACCCCTGCTTGCTTGAGAGAGGGAAGTAGTTTGCGGCTGAAAGGACAAAGTTCCCTCTGTAGGTGATACGGCTCATCTGGCAGCCCTGAACTCTTGTACAGAGCACACCACCTACGCTGCCGGGCGTCCAGCCAGGAGCTGCGCCCACAAGGAGCCCGCCACATCAGGATGAAAGAAATCAGCTTTCTGCTGGCATGGGGCTTCTCTGGGTTATGGAGTTTTTTTCTTTTTTCCTCTCTCTTTCTCTTTCCCTTTCTCTTGAAAGGAGTTCAATTTTGCCACCAGATCTCATTCTTACTCTTTTTCTCTCTGCCAGAAGCCCGTCCACATCCTTCCCAATTGAATTTAAAGCCTTCTCCAACCTGTAAATAAACATCAAGAAAAGCTGAAGCTCTAATGATAGCTGTTAATGCTTGATTATAAAGCATCCACCAGGCAAGACGCAGGTGCTGACAGCAGCTAAATGCTGGCTTGGGCGGTCTTTGCACTGCTTTCCATGATGCTCTCAACACCGTATCAGTATTAATGTGTTGCTACGCTGCTGCTTGATCTGGAAGTCTCAGGACATGCAGCAAAAGGGGACCGTGCAGCTCAGGGACCCCACTCCCTCTGCCCAGCCCCGCTCTTTGCCTAGCTCCTGCCTCAGAGCGGACAGGGCAGGGCTGTGGGCAGGGCGGCCATCCCTGGCCTCTCTCTACACCTGCTCCCAGCCCAGGCTTGGACCTCCCAGGTGTGTCCAGGTGGATGGTGAGGAAGGGAGTTCAAAGAGGCAGTGAGCAGGCTGGACAGAACTGGCTGGAGATAAGAGCCCAGACGTTGATGGTGTTATGACTCAGGCAATGAATGAGGGCTGGTCCCTGCTGCACCCTTGCTCCTTCAGACAGACAAATGGAAAGCCAACACGCTTTGTGCTCCCGACCGCGCTCAGCCACTCTGAGGACAAGGCTGCTCCCTGTCCTGAGTTTACTCACAGGTCAGGACCTCAAGCGCTAAGCCCCACTTCTGAGGCAACTCATAAAATGGATTTATGAAAGCCAGGGAGTATTGTAAAAGTTGACACACCCTTGCCTACACTTTATGCATCTGCAAGTAGGTGCTGCTTCCCTAATTGCTGCCTCGTAAAGGGATCTGGCTCCAGCCGCCATCCTCCGCGTGTCCCCTGCTACCCATGGCAGGGGTGCTGCTGGTATGGGCTCCTTGGTCGCTCACCCTGTGAGCATCTCCTTGGTGCAGTGCCAGCAATAGAGGGTGCCCTCCTTCACCACCCATGCCCCTGCCACATGGGTGGGAGAGAGCTGGTCCTGGCTGAGGGGAGCACAAATAGGCTCAACTGGGTTTTAACACAAGGCTGGGTTTGTGCGGGTTGCAGAATCCTGCAGCAAGGTCAATGAAAGGCAAACAAACAGCTCTATGATGGACTGATAGTATCTAATTGTACTCAAACCATAACAGACCTAGTCACCTTCTCTTGGTTGTTTTCGAAAATGTGCTGTGAGGGGGCAGCTCAGCTGGAGTGACCTTGTGGTGTGAATCCTCCTCGCAAACCCTGGCTGGTCCCAGCCATCGCCAGGGAGGGCTTAGCCGCTGCCAGTGTGAGGTCAGCCTCCAAAACTGGAGGTAAAGGCCAGGTTTATTAGGCTGCCTGGCTGCCTTCATTCTTGCTGACATCTTTTCGGTGCATGATCTGTGGGTGTTATCAAGGGAGATGCTCAGAGGGCAGAAGTCTCAGTCTGGGGATTGGACTGGCAAACAGAGCTTCCAGCGGGCAACTGAAGTCTTCTCCAGCTTTGTACCCCTCCATCCCATTTGCTGTCTCTGGCAGGGCGGGAGAAGAATGACTGCAGAGTGGAGCAGCTGGAGCCGACACGGACGCCGAGCATGCCAGATGGGCCCCCGGGCCATGGGTGCAGCAGGAGAGGGGGAACCACCTCTGGTGCCCGGGGGATCGGTCCTTGGCCACGCTGGCTCTCTGCAATGGGTCACTGCAGGAGGATAGCACTGGACATCTTCCTTGCAGGGCTCCTGCCTCCCCTCCCCCACTGCAAATTAAAAAATACTTCTGGACATTATAAACAGCTTGTAACAAGTTTTGTCAGGTTTTAACGACCTGCCGGAGCTTAGCTGAGCAGATAGGTTGGCAAAGATGCAGCGCCACACACACACACACACACACTCTGCTTCTGCAGGTCTCTTTCGGTTATGTTTCAAGTCTCCAGGGAACGCTGACTAGGAGGGATGCTATTCTTAGAGGGCAAGAAACAGGCTCTGTGTGCTCCAGAAAGGCTTTAGCTTGCAAAGGCTTGTTCCTCCATTACCACTTTCAAGTAAGTTAAGGGCTGATTTAACTGTCAAAGATAATTACTGGATTGAGCTTACTTTTCCCGGAAAGATTATATTCACTCAAAATCAGCTTTTTCTGAAAACACTTTGCAGACAATAAAAGGTTATTGGCAGCTATTAAGTCCTAAACATTGTTTATCTGCTGCAGTGCAGGGACACAGGAGCAACAAAGGTTCAAATTCCACATCAGGGGTGCGGGCTGCACCTCTCAGGCCTCCCCCAGGCTCACACGATGCCTTCGGCCACAGGGACCTTTGCCTGGCCCAGACTCTGCTCAAATCACGGCTGGCTGCAGCCCTGCACCAGGCTGCGCTCAGCCCCCCTGTGGCACGGCGGCTGCTAGATCCTGGGTGCCCTCCTTTGCGACCACCTTCCAAAGGAGCCTGCCCGGCTCCATTGTTTCCTCCACGTCTTTTTTTGAACGACAGGAATGAAATAATCAAATTGTCACAGAAAAGACAATTTTTAGGAAAAATTTTGGAGATCTTGAGGCTTTGCTTGTAATTAGGATGAAACCATTGTTCCTAAGACTGAAATCCCACACAGTATGGGATAACCTTTTCTTAGCTGTAAGCCTACATACTGTTGTAGAGGTTTTCATGTTTTATTTCCAGCACTGACTTTTTAGGCCCTTATAGACTAGACAAGACTAGAGTAAACTAGACTAGTTCAGTTGGAAGGAGCCTACAACAATCATCTAGTCTAACTGCCTGACCATTTCAGTGCTGACCAACAGTTAAAGCATGTTATTAAGGGCATTGTCCAAATGCCTCTTAAACACTGACAGGCTTGGGGCATTGACCACCTCTCCAGAAAGCCTGTTCCAGAGTTTGACCACACTCTTGGTAAAGAAATGCTTCCTATATGTCAAGTCTGAACCTTGCCTGGTACAGCTTTGAACAGGAGACATTCATGGGTGGGTTTACATCTCTTCCACCAAGACCTCAGCAGATTTCTACTCCCAGATTACTTCAGGCTGATCTATTTCATATACATTTTTGTGTGTGCTTTTAGTCCTGATACATGGTGTTCTTAGCATACATCCTGAATTTCAGAAGGCCCTTTTAGGGGTGTGAATGCTGGCTTTGTCCACACCTAGTGGTGTATGGGACTGGTGTCCCTTGGAGGCTTTGTGCCATGACTTCAGAAATGTAGCAATGCTCTGTTCAAAGTCCTCTTGGCTGTTAACCCGGAGAACTCACTGAAGTTCATAAATAAAGTTGTTTCCAGCAATCCTTGTGTAAGTCTACATTTGCATCACATGTGCTATTCCTACTGAATTCTTTGGTTTATGAAAGAGAAGCATGCTCTAAGAGTCTTGATTTGGCACTCTAATGTAATTTAAAACAGCCATGTAACATTTTATTTTAAATAAAAATATTTTTATATAAAATATAGTCATACATAAATATAAAAGGTGTGCATATATATGTATGTACATACATGCTATATATCTTTTTTTATTATCAAGGCTATTAGGCATGCTTATTATTTTTGTTAAAGATTCAGTTCTTGGGTTTAGTCACTCCTACACCCTTCTGCAATGGCTAAATGAAACAAGTCTGATTTCAATTAAAAAAAAAAAAGAGGGGAAGAAGTTATCCCATTTACTGTATGAGCTTGTAGGCTGGTTGGATTTCCGTGCCAAATTATGGGTTTTTTTAGCTAACATGGAAACATTTTTTTTTGGCAGTGGGTTGACTGACTTTGGCTTTGCTTGGGGAATTAACTGTGCAAACTCAGTCTCCATAAACGTTCATCCCAGCTACTCCTCTCTGTACAAGGCAACAGGGTACTCCGTGCTTGACACTAGCACCAAATGGATGGAAGAACTGAACTCACTTCTAAACCTATTTTAACAAATGAGCAACGTAGACTGAATCTATACTGGTTAAGTTAAACATGACCAGGAATATTGCCAAGCACTGACACCAGAAGACACAGACCAGCCTGTGTCTGTGTTGGTAAACTGGCTCACCATCCAAAACGAGGTGGTTCTGTGCAAGCCACCTTTTGGGAATGGTCCCTGAAATGCTCTACCTACCAAATCATGCCTCAAAGTTATTTAGGTATAGTGCTAGCAGCAACACCAAATTTAGGCCAGGAAGTATCCCTATAGTTTACCAACATAAGTGATTGTGTTGCAGGGCCTGATAATGCTTAAGGGCATTGACTTTGTCATAATGTTGTGTCTTCTGACCAGTACACAGCTTAAATCTTCAGCTGATGGGCAGTGTATGGAGAATTTAAGTCAAAGTCCCAATGCCATTTACCCAGACTTCTTGCAGTGCATTACATAACTATTTGCAAAGAATCGATGCTGCCTGGACTGCTGCCAACACGGGAATACCATCACATCACAAAATCTATTCATGGTTAGATGGTGCATTTAGCTCATCCATCTGAAAAGCTGAAACACCCAGAGTTCACAAAGTTTGTGTGAAAGACAAGTTGTTGCTAATGCATATCTTCGTGAGCTGTGTTGAGGGTGATGTTGCTTGCCGTGCTCTTGCTGCAGTATAAGTACTTGGCATTACTGGAGTCCCCTTACAAAATAACACATTTCCCCTGGCCTCCACAAAAAGTTGCTGTTCTGTGTAAGCCACTTCCCTACAGCCAGTATATCCCCAGAAGCTTATCTCCATGATATATTTGTTGAATGAGTGCAAAAAAGACTCTAAAAATTAAAGGAACGTGCTTCTGATTCACTCCTCCATCATACTGCTGCATACTCATAAACTCAGAGGTCAAAAAAAGGACTCATTTGGCTCTACATATGTCTAATAGAGAAGAATTTAGTGTAGACGACAGCATGTACTCTCTTCATCCCCATAGGGAATAAGCGACTGGAGGGAAGTTAGCGTGGGCACAGGAACAAATGAATACAAACTTGCCTTTCTTGAATTTAGGCAGGAGACAATGTACGCCTGCTCCATCAAAACAGTGAGGTCCAAAGACAGTTTACAGCAGGAGTACTGTGACAACTTCCTTCCAACCCTGAATAGTTTCTAAGTAGAGTTTATTATTATTTCTAAACAATATTATTTGAAATGGTAGCAAGAGAGCATATACTAAGCAGTCCACAGACCTCCAGTCATACATTCCTACTGGCAACCTAGGGATGAAAGGCTTGGAAATCTGTCCCTGAACTGTTTTCTGGATTGCTTGGAACCAAGAGAATTCAACTGGGAAAGCCAAGAGTTTTACTAAATATCTTTATGGCAAGCTGCTGGAAGGATTCAGCAGACAAAAACTCTGCTTCAGTCAGCAAACCGTACGGTTTAATGGGCATCACTTGAAAAGCAAAACAGAAGTTAACCAAAAGCAAAATAGGACGCCCTGACCGGGAATTCAACTCTGCCCCATAATAGTTTGGTATCATATCTACAGCTAACTTCCGCAGCTAAACTGCATGCCACATTTTACCTCTAACTCATATGTCAACACAATTCACTAAGCACTAAATGTAGGAGCATTTCTCCTCTCTTCTGCATGGCTCTGTGAAAGTACAATGAATTGAAGTTTGCAAAAGAAAGAAGTCTGCCTCTTGTTCTTCAGACTTCATTATTTTTATGGATTTTTTTGGAGCTGTATAAGATTCTTCTACTTCTAAAGTAACCACTTGGTAAAAAAAAAAAACCCACCGCCATTTGCTTTCTAAAATCATAGATTTCTAACTGTAAGGCCACGTCACTCTACATGGAAGCAACTCCTAGTAACATCAATTCATGCAAATCACGTGCAGAAAAAATAAAAAAGCATTAGCTCTTATTGTTGCTCTCCCCCTTGCCTGCACTCCCCACAGCTTGACATTTGTTAATGATTTTTTTTGACTGAGTAGTTCTTCTCTCAGGCAGTCTTGGAAGAGTTTCAGCTTTGTCCTCCACTGTGCCCACGCAACTCCTCTTGGAGGTGCTTGGTGGAAAGTGGAAGGAGCTCTTCCAGGACCAGAGAGGCTGATCCAGCTGGACTGGACTCTGTAGCCTGAACCTAGCTAAAGCAGGATTTGTTTGTTCCAGGGACCCTTTTGGGAAGCAGCTGCACAGGTAGGTGTTTCTGAAAGGTTTGGGAGACTTTTAGTTTCATTTCAATGACAAAAGTGTTTGTGGTATTTTTATGACCTTGGTTTCTGATCACTGGTTGACACCTCAGATGTTCTTGGCTTCCACCTGAATGGTGAGTCACAGCCCAGTTTCACCTGAGGGCAGGTTTCAAAAAAAGTCCCTTGCGTGGGTTTTGTTTTTTTTTTTTCATTCTCAGATATCACAATGAGAAAGGAGCTCTGGCTGAGTTATGCCAAAGAAAGCCACCGTAATCCTCCACAAGCTGAACAGTGTGCCTTGTGGGTGTAAAAGAAGATTAGTACTTGCTATGAGGGACATGGAGACAGGAAAGAGGTTTATTTCCTAAAGACTTTTTGTATGGTTTGGGGTTTTTCCCTCTTGACACACTTGAAGTTAGTTCAAACCATTTGTGAGAGGTAACTTTCCTTGAGATACGACATTTATGGCCCAGCTGCTAGGCAGTTAGTTTGCCTCTTATTTCATAGTGAAATACTCCTGTTTCACAACGTTTTAACTCATAGTGCTTGAAATGACCTGTTACTTGTCTTCAGCAGTATTTCAGTCAAGTTCCTTGCTCTGGACAATTCAGATATGCAGCCAAGAGAAAAGCACAGAAGTGCCCCTTCAAATAGTGGCAGCAATTTTCAGTGACGAAGCTCTGAAATGAAATTCAGTGCACGGGCAAATCTGTCTTTGCTTTGCTTTGTAGGAAGTGCTTGTGACTTGGTAATCCATTTGATTTGTGATCCTTAACTGAAATGAAACAGACCATGCAATCCACAAGCTGGGTTTTTTATTTCCTTGTCCTCTCAATTTTGCGTTGAGAGAACACGACTCTGCCACTAGAAGAGCTCATGACTTGTGTCATGTGCTGCCCCTACAGATGCATCTGTAATAAATGTGTGTCTAATCTTCGTAACAACAGCTGATTACAATTTATTCCCTTATCATGAGGGATTTGTCAGCCTTTTGAATCCCTGGCTGACAGGGGTCTGTGAATGATGAATCACAGTGGCTGTCTATGCCTGATTCAAAGACAGAGACATTGACACACATGCTCGTTTTCTGAGAAAAGTAGATTTTTATGGGACATGGAATCCTCTTACTTTGCTGCGTCCTTCAGCCTTGTGACAGAAATGATCCAGCACTCTTTTGACATACGGTTCGGATTCGAAGTGCAGCACGTATACTCCTACTGCGTGGTTTGCTGCCCCAGGCTTGGAAAACTGAGGCAAGAATGAAACCAAAGAGCACTTCTGCATGTGTGTCATGGCTTCTGCTGGCTGCTCAGCCCTGTCCAGACGGACCCGAGCAGGAGGTATGTGCCGGACGGACCCGAGCAGGAGGTATGTGCAACTGTGCTCACCTGGGAGTGCCACCTTTGCTGGTATTTCTCCTCTTCTCCCCACTATCGGAAAAGAGAGGGCTTGAGCTGTGATTAGGTATCTTAATTGTCTTCATATTGCCTGTCCAGGTGAGGCTGGTCTTGATCTGGACAATGGTGTAGATACCCAAGTGGCTAGAGCGGGCAAGCTGCCTGCTCCTTACAGCACCTGCAGTCCGAATCCCCTAAGCATCTAGCAAGTGAGTAACTCACAGGGTTGATATGGAGATGGGGAACTGGAGAAGGGCGTTTCCGCACATCACTATCCTCTGGTGCAGTTTTGAGCCCCTTGGTGGCTCCACTGCTCACACAGCAACTGCATCCAGCCTTGAGGTCACAGGGATACCTGCTTGCTAGGCTGGTGCCTGCTGCATTAATGTCAGTTGCTTATTTACATCAGCACCAAGTGCTGACTTTGCTTTCCACAGGTATGGGAGGCCTGATTTTGTTTTATAACCAGTGGCTTTCATTATCCCACTTACAATTTTGTGTACATTAAATTACTGGCTGTAACAAGGGTAAGCCATGCAGTTTGTTTCTAAGCTGATCATGTAGCAGGCTCCTGGTCTCTAGCTGTTCCTCTCCACTGTGGCTGGGACATAGAAGATGAGCTAATGCACCCGTGGTCTCACACTGGCATAGTGTCAGAAGCACTCCCATGTCCAGCGGTTCTGCTGTAGTTATAATTGTGTGATAACACACCCAAACCACAGAAATACAATGCTGCAGGCATGATTATGTAGTCTCAAAATTGCACCTATTAAGGGTGAGACTGTCATGAAACTCGACAGGAAACTGAAGAGTACAACGACTTCCAGAAACAAAACCTGCCCCTTTTCTTGAAATGGCATTATTTTCAAAGCACGGAAAGAATGAGGATTAAACAGCGATGTCTCTTTAATGACATGTCAAAAGATCTTGAGCAACACCGAGAGGCTGCCTGCATGTTCAGGCATTACTTTGAATGTTTGTTAAGAACAGTTTATAGAAGGTCTTTCCAGGCATTTACACAAACAAAACTCCATTAAATTGCATACCAAACTGAAGCCTCCATTTGGTGAGCAAAACAAGGAGAATTTAGAGGGAACAGAGAAGCTGTGATGGGTTGCAGGAGAGAACAGCAAAAGAAAGGATGAGGAGGTATTTCTTCCTCAGTTTCTATTGCATTGCTCCCTAAGTACAAGTTCCTGTTGAAGGGTTGTAGGTTGTGTCACGGTCACCCTGTAAAAGGCTAAAGCTTAGAGACAACCACAGTGCTGGCCGGGGATTGGGAGAGTTCCTGCTGAAAGAGATCATGTGGCCAGTCTGATCACAGACTCTGATCTCAGACGTATCATGTCATCTCTTGGATTTCCTTGAACTGAATTTTCCTTGAACTGATTCTCATCTGAACCTGAGCACATCAGCTGAAAAACCCCCTTCCTGTCTTGATGATGGCATTTCTAGACATGAAGAATCCAGTACACAACATGAAATATTGTTTCCATTGGTTAATTCCCTTCACTATGAAACATGTGTTTATTTTCTATAGACCACTCATATCTGGCTTTAATTTTGAGACCCTGAGTTTTGTTGTATCTTCATCAGCTATGCTATCAGCGAATTTGCATTTTCCAGGGATACATTTTTCAGCCCATGGTTCTGTCTTTTTTTTTTGTTAAGAAAGCTAGACTGAGTTCTTGAACTTCTTCGAAGGAAACACCTGTTTCAGTTTAAAAGGTTGGGGTATTTTTTTCCTATCAGTAATCACAATTCTTCTGTAAAGTCTTTCCTAGAAAGCTGGACAGAACTGATACACTTTTCTGCCATTACTTATGTTTATTTGCTGTACCAGAAGCTGTACCTACATGGTCCTGCCAAGGCTGGCTGTGCATGCGAGTGTAACAGCATCCCACTGGCCCCAGCTGAGGGCTTAGCCATGATCTGTACCTATGGTGGTCCATGCAGTACAAAAGGGTAGCTAGCACCCACTGTCATCTCTTCACTGCATTTGGTCATGGGTAACGTTCATGTCAGGACCCACAAGCTCAAAAGTATTCTCCAAACCACCTCCCCTTTAGACATAGCCACTGCACTTAGGGAACCTAGGGGAAACTAAGACACCATTGTGCTTCATGCTGTACAAATGCTAACCACGGCCAGGGATAAACCAAGGAGACAAGAGATGGCAACATTGCTAGCATGGCAGGTGATGGTGTCACTGCAGCAGCTGGGACATGGCAGGAGCTGGACCTTTCCCCAGCTGTTTGGCAGATGACACAGTGGAGGAAAGCCTTATGGCAGGATATGAGGTGAGGTAGAAAGGAAAATGCATGAATGTTTATGGGGAGTTCATCCTGTGCACACAAGAAGTGAGGTGTGGAAGAAAGTACATCTTCGAGCTTTAGCGTTTTATGGTAATGGGGGCAGATATGGAGAGGCAGCCACAGGCAGGGCTTGTGCTTTCAAGGCCGAGTGAGAAAAAGGCTGGGCTGGAGCCAGGCTACAGAGATCTGACTTGACTCTTTGACAGTAGGGCATCTGACTTGAAGATACCCGTGATCCTGAGGGGTGAGAAGGCTGGTGCTTTTGAAACCCTAAGTACAGAGGTCACGTCACCTTTCCATTTTTATTTTTGGTGTTCTCCTAGCTACACATCCAAAGATGATATTAGCTGTCTGGTCAAATGTCATACCATGACATTATGCACAGCTATGTCTGCTAGAAAGAAACATCATCATTACCAAAGTTTCTGCTACCCTAACCTATATGTTTTTTCCCCCAAGCTTTATGGTTTTACACATAGCTGTCTCAAAATGCAGAGTTTATGGTGTCCAATGTACCAGCTGGCTCTGTATCAGTAATCTGTCCTGTTATCCTCCTTGATGATGATCAGCTCTCAGAAATATTTCACAAGGCTGAGTTTTCTGCACCAGCCTTGTTTCCCTCCTCAGAAAGAAATGCAGAAAGTACTACAAGGTGCCAACCACAAAGACTGTAAACAGTCTGTTGCCTAACACTGGCTTTGAGGGCCTGGTGGCAGAAATGTTGTTGTTGGGCCATACCCACTGCCATTTGCCAGATGCCCATGTGGCACAACTTCAGCAGGTCTGTCGCATTCTGAGGTCCTCTCTAAGCCTTACGTGGCCTGCGGGACTTGCTCCTGAGGCTGTTGTTTGGGATAGTTCATCAGAGTTACTAGATGGAGCAGGCATGAAACCCAAATTAGAGATGCTAAGGAGGCTACTTTCTTCATTAGTGGGCTCCCAGCAGGGTATGAAGGCCAAAGAAGACCTGTTGCTTTTAGCGTTCATCTTGAAAATAAGATTTTGTGAGAAAAGAGAGGCTTCAGAGGAGAACCTGGAGAGGGACACCTCTATGTTTCTACATTAGCAGGAGCAGATCTCACAGGTTACGTCCATACCGCTGCGCAGCAGTTGGTGTAGGGTGAACTCAGGACCAAATTGGCTGACCATCCACAAGACCTTCCTTAGGGACAAACGTGGGACAGCCAAGTGGCTATTCCCTGGGGGAAAGCTCAGGTCTCTGTGAGCTTTGAGCACTCCCTGAGATGGCCTCTCCTGCCATATCCAGAGGCCTGGCAGTCTCTGTGGCCCCCAGCTGCCCCATCAGCACCCACGGCAGTGACGGGCAGGACACCCAGGAAAGCTGCCCAAAGGCAGCCCTACCTGTTGCAAAGGCAGTTTAGAGGGAACCTGCCCTCAGGCCACATGGAGGCTGCTTGCAGTGGAGGATACAGAAATAAAGGGGTTTGGAGCCTGGGGTGGCATAGCCCACAGAGCACTTGTGGGGCTGCCATTGCAGCTTCGTCTGGTAATGGAGGTAGGGCTGCTTGTTCAGATAGGGACCTGGGGATAAGCACGAGCTGCAGGTCATGCTGATGTTCCCAGCCTCTGGACCCTGGAGGCTGCTGTACCACAGCTCTAGCAGGTGCCCTGTTTACTCCCTCTGCACAGACGTGTGTCATCAGCTCTGGAGGTCTCTGTGTAGCCCCAGGTGAGGCGGTTGCCATGCCTGTGACACATCTTCAGTCTTGGCTTCCAACATCTTCCAGAACAGGGAAGAGTTAGGTTCGCAAGTATTTCCGAGTAGTAGTTGTGTTTGGTCACAGTGTGTTTCATTTCAGGAATGGGATATGTTTTCCAAGCTGATAGAATTTCAAAACCTGGAAAACACTTAAAATGTTTGCAGTTGTGAATCTACCCTTGCCTTTGCATCCAAATCCAGGTAATTTTCCTGTTGGTAATGCTTTGTGTATTGTGACTGAAGTCATGGATAATAACTGGGTTTCTTTATGATTCCACCTGAAATTTCAAATATGATAACAACAGTAATAAAATAATCACAAACCTGATTCACAAAGCTAAAAAGCAGATTAAGCGCTCTCCAGATCTAAGAAGAAAAACCAATTAAAATCCTCCTGCTAGTTATCTGTTGAGGTTCTCTTCTGAATTGCTACACAGTTGCTTGTTTTCTTTTAAATAAGAAAACAACCAAAGAACAGACTACTTCCCTAAATTAGGTTTATCAGTGTTTGTTTGTCTTTCTCCATAGAAATTCAGGCCTTGGCCAGACTTGGAGCCTGTAACAATGACTGATACTATATCATGAGAGATGAGAAAGACGAACACAGCTGAGGATCAGATATGCTGTCAGGACTTTCATGGGTGGAGCTGCACTGCCTTGGTTTTATTTTTCTTCTCCATCAATATGAAAGCCAATCTGCGTTAGAATTGAAGACATGATGATACAAATAGTTTTTTTCCACAAATACGTCATATTAAAATGTAAGGCTTAAACTGCTTTGTACATTGCATGCACAAACACCCCATCTCCAGCAAGGGAAATACCTAAACCACCTTATCTTGGTTTTCATGCACTCCTAAGTAACTCAAACAAAAGGATGATAAAGATCCAACATTCTTTGTTTAAAACACTAGAATTAGAACCATTTTTTTGTTTTGATGGTTTTTCCCCCACTCCCAAGTACACAATTTACTTTTGATCAGATAAAACTTTTCATTCATAAAATATGTGATGTTCTGGTTTCAGTTCTCGTTTTAGGCAAAATCGGGGAGGGACGGAAATATTGAAACGAAAAAGCAGATCTTTCAGTAGAACATTTTGAAACATGAGACTTAGTTTTTGTCCCCTACATATTTCTTTTTTCCCAACTGAAACAGTGATAAGTCTGGCACAAAACCGAATCATCTCAACTGGCTTGTACATGAATTTTTTGGCAGACGAAAATATTTAACTGAGAAAGGTCTCCAGCTCACAAAGCATCTTCCCTGAGAGTGCTAGCCAGGAGTGGCTGCATTTAAAATCACCTAAACTTCAGAGCCTGATACTACAGGCAAGAAGCAAGAGAAAGTAACCTTAAAACAATTTAAAAACTTAAACTGTTATAAGTAACTTCTACTTGTGACGCTGTTGAATCTCTAGCAATGTTTTCCGTACGCTGACACACATGGTTACTCAAGAGCTCAGCATTTGTTCCTGACATGCAGGCCTGCGAGAGCCAAAATAGTAGGGACATTTACAATACAATGATGTAACCTTCTCCCACATTTTGTAAATGTGGTCTCATGTTGCAACCTTCCTTTTTTTAATAGTAAAGCAGCAATGTTTAGCACACAGAGTCTATGCTGCAACATTAAAACTCTTTCCTAGCTGCTCAGCTGGTATTTCGTAAATTGGTGGAGAACTCTGTGTTCACATAGTTATCACCCATGACTTAATTGGGGTACAACTTTCTGTTCCTCTTTTATTTTTGCAAACAGAGCTGACTAGCACTGCTCTTCATCTTCTGCAATGGATGGTGGCTTCATGGCCAATCCTGAAAGCAAAGGGAGCCGCCGCTTCCCCAGGGCACGGAGGGTTTGTCGCATCCATGGCCAAAACCTTGTGTGTCCCATAGAGACAGAACAGGGCAAAGTATCCACAAGGACACTTTACATGCATCTTCGTGCTGCCTCTGCGCTCCTATTCTGGGGCCAAGAGGAAAGCTGGAGCTATTTTAACTTTGGACTTGTCTACATGGGAAAATTAATCAGAAGAGCAACAGTGCAATAGTTCCCTGTGCCTTCCCCTGGCTTGGGCTGGGAGCAGAGTTACTCCGGAATGCAAACCCCACTTGTCATTCAAGCCCTGTTTTACGAGATAGTCATTCCCCCCGCTGCAGACAGACCCATGCACACTGCTCTGCACAGTCCTCGGAGAGCTGTGGGAGCACGGAGCAGCTGAAGGCAAAGCCTCTCCCTCTCCTCCCTTCGTGCCCCCTGAGCCGGCTTGCAGGGACGGGCAGGAGAAAGCTGGGACAGTCAGTCGGAGAGCTCAGAGCTGGGCAGGGAGAGGAGGGGACGGCCATCAGGGAATAATGTGCTCTGGGTATTTCCTGGATCCTGCCGCCGCAGCAGCTCTGATTTATCGCCAGGCCAAAGAGGCCTGCTAAGAAGCGGCTCTCGTATTTCTTGTACCGCCCACACACAGGAACAAGGAACAATAAGGATCTTGACTCGCTTTCCACTCGCATTCCTGGCCCCTTCCATATTGTCTGGAAGTGGGGAAAAAAGCATTGTGGGAAAAAAGCAGTCAAGTGGTGGCGGACGGGGCAGGGAAAGACTTTGCTGGGTGTAGTGACAAGGCAGAAGCCATGTTTCCCCTTTACCCTGCCTTGTAGTGTTTTCAGGTCTCCAGCTGGCTGGGTGGGTGCAAGAGTCTGGGCTAGCCTGGTGACTTACGTAAAATCAAAGCAAAACAAGGGCGTCTATCAGCAATATGAGAACCGGCTGTCTGCACAGACCTCTTATGCTGACTTTATTGCTAGACCTCTCCTGCCTTGCAAGCACAGCTCCTGACCGGGAGCCCGACAGCTGAAGCAGCACCTCAGTACCTGGCACAGCCCCCCACTGCCGTGCTGGGTCTCAGGCCTCAGATTAGGGCAGGACCCTCTACGAGACGTCTGGCTCAGCATTTCCAACCCGCTGAGAAGGTGCTGATGCACGAATTCTATAGAGTCCCTGTCTCAGCAAACAAAACTTCCCTTACACAGCTGGGTGAAGGCAATTTCAGAAGATGGGTGGCCACTGTCAGCATCTGTTCTTGTTGCGTGCTGTGACCCTGGGATGTCAGAGTGAAGGATGAGTCGGGCCTTTATGAACGAAAGACTGAGACATACAATGACTGAGGCTGGCTGGGACCTCTGGTGCAACCCCCTGCTCTAAGCAGGGCCAGCTCAAGGGTTACATCAGATCGGTAAGGAGGCAAACCTGCTGATGGTAATGAAGCATTGCTATAGTTACACACTGTAGGCACTTTGTGATACCAGAGGGTGAAAGAGGAGGTAAAACCAAAACTGGATAAACCCTAGAGGGTTCGGGTTGCGTGGGTGTTGTAAATGGCTCCCACTGGTCCCCTGCAGCCCCATTAGTGAGAAGTTAATCCCTGCGGTGAAGAAACTGAAGACATGGAGATGCAGTGGCCAGTTCCTTGTCTAAGCCATGTTTAAACTCTATTTCTGGAGAGCGCCTCACGGGAATTGCTGGAAGAGCTTCCACCCCACACCACCTCTGCTGCTGCAGCGAGGACTTGCAAGAGCAGCAAAGTCTCACTAAAATCTCATTTCAGCTGGATCCCCTGCAAATCCCTCTCAAGTGGAGGGAAATGCAGGGACAGTAATTGGCATGGAGCAGCAGCTTAGCTGTGCTAATGACTGAGAATACTGTGGGAGATATTAAGGGGCTGCTGTTAAGGGGCTGCTGTTAAAGTACTACTAATAATTTTCAGAATCATTTCCATTCCTATTCTTCCCCTGACGGTCCGAAACTGCTGTGGGTACTTTTAAAGCCATTCTGCCTGCTAATAGTTTATTGCTTTATTTGATAGGTTGCTTAGGGATAGCTAGGCAGCTCATGTGTGTTTTTTCCCCCTCCCTTCAAATAGTGAGAGCATTTTAATATTTCTTGGAGAAAAATGGATGTAATAAAATACAAACATCTCAGGCCCAATCACACTGCAGTGGAAAGCTCTGCCCTGTGAGGCTGTTTTGCACTGGCTCTTCTAGTTGCCGCACTCTGCAGAGAGCTGGCAGCACTACCGGCGCTCCAGCTTCTGGTAAACACCTTCTTGCTTCAGCTAGTGGAAAGGTTCACTCATTTAGGAAGGGAAGATGGAGCATATATGGACCTCTGTGGTCTCCACTGATGGTTTTTTTTGAATGAGTCATTGCACACAGCTGACCTGGGTAAAGTCACATGATGATGGCCAAAATTGCCCAAGCATTGGGGTTACCACTAACAAGTGTCATTTTGGACTGTGGTCTTCAAGGTTTGGTAAACATACAGGCGATAGCAACACCATGACTGAGAACTAGCTGTACTGACCCGCTGGAGAAGCATGGTGGTTGTGACTTAGCAGGAGGCACCATGAAACCAAACAGCATTTGACTGAGTACGGGTGAGATCTGCACAAGGCTCCTCCAAGGGAAATGTCAAATCCCCCATTTCTGAGCTGCTTAAGGTTGGAGTGGGCAGAGAAGTGGGGAGCACTGTGCAGGGACCGACCTTGCTGGTGGCTCTCACTGCTCCTCGCTAGCAGGAATCTCCTTCCCTCCCAAAGCACGAGCCATGGGACAGGGACTTAATCATGGCATTGGGCTCTAGCTGGGGATTTTAGAGATTGCTTAAAAATGTGTAATGAAAAGTGTTCAAGTGTATGAAAGAGAGAAGGAGGGATCTGTGAATTCTGGAAGGCACTGCCTGTGGAAAAGATACATCCTGAGTCTTCAGATCCTGGCAAAGCCCCTTTAGGAGAAAGTGGAATTTTCCCTGCATAAACAACAATGCCTATATTTGTTTAAAAGAAAAAAAAAGTTGGGAAGCCAGCAGACGTAGAGTTCTGATGAGGAAGAAAAGGAGCGTTGTACCCAGGACATTGGGGAAACTGTTCAAAACCAGTTCATCCTTACATAGAAACGGTCCTTGCTGGCTCACCAGCGGCAGCAGTCGCTCAAGCTAGGGCTGGCTGTGGGGTGGGCAGCGTGCGAGACTGGGTTTGGGATCCGGTCCTGACTTCAGCAAGAGACGTGGGTTCTTGGCATCTCCCAGGGGCTGGCACTCGAGATGGGGAAAAAACGAACAAACAGGTCTGTTCAAAGGCATGTAGGAGGAATTATATTTCTTTTGGAAGAACTTGTCTTCCTCCGCAGGGCAAAAAGCACCCTGTAAGAGAACGAAAACTCCCTGCGAATGGGAGGAAGCTAAATGCAAGAACTGCATCTGCTAGATTGCTCTTTGCCTTCTGTCAGGGGGAAAAAAAAAAAAAAAGTAAAAAAAAAAACCACCAAGATTGATTCAAGATTCATCAGGCCAAAGAGAGGCAGCGCAAGTAGGAGCAGGTCTCTTTAGCCTAATAATCAGGCATCCAGCTGAAGGAGAGGGGGAATTCTGGTCTCTGCACCTGAGACTGAGTTTTAACCTGCAACCATTTAATGGAAAACACTTCCCTCCTTTTCTGCACTTCACTCAGAGGGCCAAGGTGGGAGAAGGTTGCTGGAAACCCTCCTGTGGCAGAGCAATCCCACCCCAGACCTCGCTGTGCAGGCGAGCGAGTTGTACATGAAGTGGGGCAGGAGCTGTTGCTCCACCACCATCCCCCTTGGCCATCCTTCAGGAGGGGAAGCCCAGCCCTGGTTTTCTGGGTAGGAAGGGTATGGACACCAGCTTTCCAGGGGGATTGCAGGTTTGAGCCCCTGTGTGTGTTGCCTTTGGCCCCATGTGTATATACCTGGGATGGGGCTAGGAGAGCCGGGTTAGCCAGCCCCAATACACAGCGGTGGTGGCCTGGGAGGCATTCACCACTCGGTGTGACGGCTCCCCCCATTTCCAAACCGTGAGCTTGCCCGCCTCCCTCTGGGTTCTGGATTTCACTCTGCAGCCCAAGCACTGAAGGTTAAGTAATGCATAGACAAATCTGTTTTCTTTTGTGGTTCTGCTCACAGTGAAAGAAAATAATGAACAAATAGTTTTTGTATATGCAGACTTCAGAGGAACTGTGCCAGGACTTTTGCATTTTGACCATTTCAGGTCATGATGCAGAAAATCACGACAAACCTTTTATATGAAAGTTAGGGCCATTTTGCTAGCTATCTAGAGAGCATCTGGGAAAAATATCTTCCAAAGAACGTACCCTTTTGCATGTGCAGAGATTTCATTATACTTGTTATACTTGTTACTCATTATATTTTGTTAAGCTCATCATTTACGTCGTAAATGCCAAGAGAGGTAGAGGCAGAAGGAAGTAAAATGGCGGGATCCGATGCTTCTTCCCCAAACTACAGACTTGTCTTAAAACTCTTCTATTCATAAATGAGACTTATCACTTGAAAAATCTCAATTTGCATAGAGCAAATTATGCTGTCGCTGGCCAACTTATTTTATTTATTTTTAATAACTTGCCATATTGTGTGGTTCCAGACTACACATCACATGGCACACATTGCAAATGAGATACTAGATATCTTTCTCAAAGATCGTGCACCCTGGGCTGAATTTTCTGTTCTTCTTGCTTATAGGGATGTCTTTTATTCCCTCTTTAGCATTTTGAGCATTCATGTGTCTAGCACATGAAGTACTGGTGCAGTCACATGGTTGTGTGAACACACACAGTTCAACTAGTGCTCAGCTTCACACAGAGAAAAAGACATACATGAGACACAAGATAAGCTGTGATGGCCGAGATCTGGCAATTCTTTACTCTGTCAGAATTTGGACCATCCTTGGAGAGGGCATCAAAAAGGCTTTCCACTAGTGCTGTGAACATGTAAATTGCTTTTAAGTTCTTGCTTCCTTTTCAACTCCAGGAGGCTTTTTTAGCAAAAATACAAGAAGTTCCAGTGTCTGGTTGACATTTAAAGAGTACCATAGTTTCAGATCGCTTTACTGAACCCTCCTGAGGGCCAGGTGCTGTGTTTTCATATTGTACAAGCTGCTGCTGATCATGTTCATTGCCAGATGTGGTCCTGCATCACAAGAGTGTTGGCCCAAAACCTACTCGTGGAGAGGGAAAGCCCAAAAAAGATTCGGCAGAACACCACCTTGGTGCTGCTAGTCACACTCACAAGGGTGAGTGAATGACTTTTATACTAGAATAGCAGCAGCCCTGTCAGAGAGGCTCAGTCTTGAAGGGTTTTACCTGGGGCCACCCAGAAACCTGTGGAAGAGCTGGGAACTGAAAACAGAAGGGCTGAATCCTGGAGCAGCCCTCTTGGTCCTTAGTGTAAGAACAGCCACCTTGGCTCTAACCAGGGCCAGAAATCCCGGGCTAATGAGCAACCAGTGAAACCTCCAGGTTTGCAGATGATACTAAAAGTAGTTTGAGTAGTCAAATGCCACAGTGTTAGTGAGGAGCTCCAGGAGGACCTCACAACACAGTGTGAGTGGACAAAAAGGTGGCAGATGAGCATCAGCGTAGATTAATGTAAGGTAATACACCCAAGGAAACACAACCCAAACTGGGTGCATGTGATGCTAAACTCAGAAATGGTAGTTACCAAGAAATGGATCTGAGAGTCATCACTGACAGCTCTCAAATCATCAGCTCAATGTGCAGTGACTGCCAAAAAAGCATAAGGTACCATGAGGAAGGGTACTGAGAATAGAGCTTTGTTTTGCTGCTGAGCAAAACCTTGACGTACCCTTACCTCAGCCCCTGGGTGAGGTGCTGGTGTCCAATGCTTGAGGACAAGTCAGTAGAGAGTAGCCAGGGAGGCTTCCTTACAGATTGGGCAAGGCAAGAAGTCCTTAAGTCAGTAGTAAAAGAAATGGGCAGGGTATCCCCTCCAACAGGCCGAACATTGTGGGGGGTACTGGGGAATCACAGCGGGAATGGACCAGCAGAGTGGCCAGGTTTACTTGATCCTCCTTCCATGAGTAGAGATATAGTACTGGGATAAGTGATCCATCATCTGCCCCATGTCTCATGCTCCTACCCTCTACCTGATGGCAGCTGACAGCTGAGACCTAAAGCGAGTATAATAATGGGGTGCAGTAGACAGATGTTTCCCAAAATAGCCTCCTGGACATCGAGCGTTTGTGGCTTACAGATTTCCCAACCCAGAGGTGCAGTTTTGCTTAGGATGGGATTCTACCTTTTTTTTTTTCAACTAAAAAAAAAAAAAAAAGAGCAAAGAAGGCTTTGAAGTTGAACTTTGTTATTAGAGGTGACATGCCAACCATGGGTAGGTGCCAACTGCAAGACTTTATTTTGATTCCTGTCTCACGAGGAAAGCTGGCAGCTGGGAGGCATATCCTAAAGAAGGTGAAGAATTCAGCCAGACTACTTTCAAACGCCTCTTTGACGCTGGGTGGCTGAGAAAACAGAGTGGTGTTTTCTGCATGCGCTGTGACAAAATATCCTTTAATAATTGTCTTCTGGGTCACATTGGGTTAGAGCTTGGACCGCTGTGTTGACCCAACCCAGTGCAGGACAGTAGGTGTTGCTTCTGGAAGACATACTCGCCTGCGTTGCATCTATCAGTGTACTTTGTTGCTTCTGCTACCATGAAATTTCTTTTTCTGCTGAGGGAGGAAAATAAGCAACTTCCCTACAGTCTCCAGGCTGAAGCCAACACTGATCATGCACGCAAGAGGCAACTAAGCTTTCAGTCTAAATGAAGAAACAGTTCTGTGTTCAGGGAAAATAAATTGAAAATAAAACTTGTACAGATCAACAGGATGATTAGGGCTCTGCAGCCACGGCATGAGAAGGACACCCAGGGGAAAAGAAAAACCAAAACCAACCAACCAACCACATTCGTTGCGACAGACCATAGCATTATTTCTTGCAAAATAAGGTATCATCTCCCTTCGTTAGGATCACAGCTCAAAGGCAGGTGATATGTAGCACTACCTTTTTAAGGGTGTTAACAAAAGCCCAGGAAAGCTTGTTGGTTTGAGGTGTTGTTTTTTCCTCTTTGTGCCAAGTTCTGGCTTAGCTCGGGGGATCGTAGCTCTCTACACCCTCTTTATCATTAGCGTGAGACCAGTCTGTGGGCCAGCACCTGCTGAGTTGCATCTAGGCCTGCAGCATACATTTAGCTTGGTCTAAGACCATCAGCCTATGCACTCTTGCAGAATTTTCTCCACCAAGCTCCCTACCCCCCTAAGTATGGCTGGTTTGTTGGGTTTTTTTATCCTGCAGAGGTTTCAGGGTGGTGGTGGTAGGAGGGACAAGAGTTGAACCAACAAATAAACAAAAAAGGAGCTCCTCTGAAACTTTCCAAATGAAAAAGCACACACACTATTTTCTTGTTCAAGAGGTTTTAATAAACTCATATTTTTAAACCTCTCACACTGTACAACACATTTAAATGTACATCAAGCTCAGATAAAAAATAAAGCTTTCTTACAAAGTACATTTTTCCAGTGATTTTTTCTTTTTTTTTTTTGCAGTAAAAATAGCTGCTACATAAATCCCTCCTGATCTTTGAAAAGGAGTCACAGTTATTTCCAAAAATAGAATTCATACTTTAATCATACAGGATAAACTGCAGGAAGAAGACACAAGTCAACTGAAAAAATAAGGCTTGTATATAAATTTTTTTTAAAAGGACATGCATAAAAGTTGAAAAACATATGCCATTTATAAAGGAAAAAAAAGGTAATTTTATCCATATTAATATTTTCATTTTCAGTTACAGAAGAAACCACAAACAGGCCTTTTATGTCCCAGAATATAACATTAGTATCTTGTAAAAATGCCAAAATGCACAAAGAATTGCCAGCTTCAGTCTCAGCCAAATACTGAGCCAGCCTTCCCTCCCCACCCCCCCCTTCATATCATAGGCATACCATATGCATGCATACTGAGCACTTATGTTGTCTCTCAGGCCAATTAAATATTTGCAGAAGGTTGTATATCCTAGACAAACATGAAAAAAGACATTTGATAAGTTTACATTCATCCTATTTCAAACACACACATACAATTAGTTTAATTTACACTATACAGTATCTGTTAAATAGCAACATTACAGAGTTTCAAAAAGAATCACAGAATATATACAAACTGAATATTGAAATGGTATGATTTTCCTTCCCTTCTTTAAAGGGTCTTTTATTTTTTGTTAACAGTTGCTACATCTGGTTTTGGACACAGAGTGTTTATGTACCTATGCAGCACATTTCTGGAGTAGTAATAATAATAATAATAATAAAACGTGCTTTAGAACAAAACTAATATCGATTCTCCTTACTGCTCATTTAAAATAAATTAGTTTGGGGTTGGGGTTTTTTTGGTTGTGGGGTTTTTTTGTTTGTTTTTTTGTGTTTTTGTTTTTTTTTTTTTTTTTAAATAAATTGCATGATGTAAGATGTAAGCAAAGACGATGGTATTTTAAAATATCTGAGCAATAGTTCTGCTGCATCAATCGTTTCTCATCCAACCTTTGGTTTTAAAGCCAACCCATTATTAAATGGCAGTGTAAGTAGCCAAAACTCTTTACATGGCAGTACAGGTAGTTGAAATGCTTAACCTGAGAGCATTTCCATGTCTTCATGACAGAGCTGGTGTCTGCTGACTTCCACGCTGCTCAAGTGCCTGACATGGCAACACCCGAAGCCACTGATGAAATAAGGCCACTTCCTTCCAGCTCTCCCTGGTTACAAAATCAGTTAAGGTCCTTATTTCCCAACAGTTGCACCCATCCAAACAGCCAGAAGAACTGACTGCAGATGGTTCCCAGACACAGTCCCAACACGTGATCTTCACCCCTGCAGCATCACGTCGTCAGGCTCAGTCCTCCGTGTCCGGCTGCACCCCCAGCATCGCATGCAGCTCCTCCGCCGTGTACCCCAGCAGGTTCTGCAGGTCGCACACGAAGCGATACACGTAGCGTTTCCCTGAAGTCTTGTGGATGATGTTCTTGTCATAATAGTAGCGTAGGCCTCGGCTGAGCTTCTCATAGTTCATTTTTGGCTTGTTTTTCCTCCTTCCCCACCTCCGTGCCACCTGTCGGTCCAAAAAGAAAGCAAAATGCGAAGTGTTTATTCAAGTCATGTTCTTCTACTTGGTGGCTGATAAAATGCTCTGACTGAAAAAAGGTTTTAATAACTGCGTTTATTTGCTCTGGATGTCCCAAACTCAGATAAGAGAGGAGTTGGTGACTGACCCCTCAGCTAAACATGCTCTGAGACAATTATTGGCAGCAGCTTCAGGAGAACGGGATAGCAAGTGAAAAGAATACCTATTTGTAATGGATGGGCCAAAGTGTGTTTAAGGAGATCAAGTTTATTTGAAATACAGTCTCCTCTCTCAAGAAAACACCATTTAAGCATTAATTTTCTACTGAGCAGCATGGGACTGCTCTTTAAATCAAAGTTGAATTATATGAAGTTCCTTGGAGTTAATGAATCCCCCCCCTTTTTTTAATAAAGGCTTCAGTGGACTTTCTATGACATCTCTTAATGCAATAATTTTCCTACTGATAACAGTATCAGAAAATGAATGAAAATGCATTCTAGTTATTTTTTAATGACTAAAGCTGTAAGTTCCCAAAATGTTTTAAAACCCAGCACTACCGTATTTGCTGTGTATCTAGAAGAATGGTGATATGCAGAGTGTATTTTCCCCATGCCTTCGTGCAATCCCAGGCATTGTTGATTCAACTACATCCAGTAAGCTAATCTACAGTATTATACTGTCAAAAGAACTAACTCTGTATACTACCTTTAAGTTTCAAGCTATACAATGTGTTCCCCTAACTACAAGCAGATGCTGATATCCCTGGGTGGGAGGAGAGGGGGGAACATCCCACAGCAATCCTGACTATACAATAAAGAATTTGCAGATGAAGATATTTCAGCAAGTGTCTGATCATGTAAATGCTTTATATTCAAGACTAGGCCCACAGATGGCAGATCAGACCCTGAATCTTTTTGATCATCACAATTAGCCACATACCTCATCTGGGTCAGCAAGTTTAAATTCCCATCCATCTCCTGTCCAACTAATGAATGACTGACAGGACTTGTCAGTCAGTAACTCCAGAAGGAATTGCCATAGCTGTATAGGTCCACTGCCTGTGGAGAGAGACAGGGCGGGAAGAAACCACAATTACTACTTCTGCAAGCTCTTACCACAACCAGTGTATGTGACCATACTCATATCACAGGATAGATCTTGCAATTACTCTGATTTACCTTTTTTTTTTAAATATCAAATAACCTAAGGTTTTTCTCTATAACACAAATCTGCTCCTGAACACATTAAAATTAAAACAAGTCAGCTTTTTCATGGAAACACAGGATTTGACAAAAGCTATGTCTTTCCCCTTTTGATATGGATCCCTTAGCCCTCACTCCCACCTCCCATCAGCTGCATTTCAAATTCCAGGGCTTGTCCTGCAGTCCTTGGCTTGCCCAATGTTCTAGAGGAAAAACCAATTTCAGCAAGAAGACCAAGTTCAGGAACAAGGTCTTAACCAGCAAGCCAACACCAGCAGAAACTCCTGAGTGTGAGGGATTTTGTCCAAGTTCCCCTCTTTTTCAAACAGATCAAAAAGTGCACTTGATTTTTACGTGTTCTGACATATCTGCTGTTCTCGCTTTAGATGGACAATCCTATAAGGCTTTCTTTAGTAACATTTAAAACTGAAACTCTGCACAAGTAGTGGTCTCTGACTAACTTGTAAGGCATACTTTACAAGTATACAATTTTATCACCATCCTACATGTTTATAGAGAATATTGATGTTGCATAAGAAGAGGAGTGACCATTTGGCTTCACTACTTACCAGTAAAGCCAGCTAGAATTGCTGCTGGTATAACTGGTTTCCCTTGCTCTACAGGATCGCTTCGTTCTTGAATATAGTCTTTGAAAGACATTGTAGGTTTGCTCAGACACAAGGACTGGCTACAGTCATCTTCAAAACTCTCATAGGATGGCACACGCTGTAAATCCACTAATGATGACTGGCTGTTCCAGGACTGTAGCATCGAATCTGAGCTTTCGTAACTTTCTGCACCACTGTCACTAGATTCGTGTTCTCTAAGCTTACCTTTATAACACAAAAAAATAAAAAAGAGAAAAGTGTTGTAGGGTTTATTTTCCTCCCCCTCAGTCTGGTTTGTATATATAAATTATGCAATGGAGGAAAAGACATACAAAATATGGCCTTGGACCCATGGTTATTATGCAGATGATGACTCACCAGAATTATCTATCAGCAAGTTCAGATTGCTTCTTGGGAAGTCTTGATTTACTGCACAGTAGTTCACACCAACAGCATCTGCTTGGGTTTTAGGGAACAATGAAAACTCTGGTTCTGGATTGAGGAGATTTGGTCCTGTGGAAGTCTGACAGATATCAGTCAGGAGACTGGGTTTGGGATAACTGAGGGCTTTAGGGTATCCAGGCATTTGCATACCATAGGAGTTCTGATCTACATTAACAGCTGAAGAAAGAAATAAAAGAATTAATTAGATTATTTTCCCTGCAGACCCTTAAACAGACTAATACACCTCCAGCACCTCACTACATTTGTGCCACCAAGAAGTAATTCTCCCATGAAAATCCAGCTAAGGATGATAGATGCTACAGACCTACTAGAAAGGCTACTGAAATCAGTGAGAAGATCCCCATCTAATGGGCTTTAAATCAGATCCTGTAAATCTCCCTCTATAACATGCCGACCACAAATATGTCTATTGTTTGTTCTTCAAGGAAACTACAGGGCTACAGAAAAAGCTGGAGAAGCTTAAGTAGTTTTGAGTAAGGCCCTCATCATTAAGTGGTGTAATAAGGTTGAGCTGGAGATTGGCTGTGGGAGAATGAAATACAACACCAGTCAATCAAACAGAGGGAGGTAGCACTGCATCCCACACACTTTCAAAAGCTCTATTACACTTCCACAGTCTTCAAAAAGGCCTAAACATAACTCTTGCTGCTCCCCAGGGATGCTAGTTTTTGACTCTCTTTGCTAGAGGTGGGATTGGTCATTCTGCTCCACAGATGTAGGCTTTGGCATACCAAGAGGAAATATGACTCTCTCAAAGCCTTTGCTCTTCAAAAGATTTCCAATATTAATTAGATGACAATTAAACAATACTTGGAAAGAAGACTGTAGCAATTGAAGTCAAGTGTTCTCCTCAAGCACAGTAATTATTCTGGTGGTTTTGTTTTTAAACTGGGATCTGTGACACACTTAGAATAAACTGAGAGATGTAAAATGTCAAGTTTATTAAAATACTTACTTAAGGAGTTATTATTAACCCAGTGAGGAACTGAGGTGAGATGAGAGTTCTCCACATATTGATCCTGCGTTTTCTCTTGGCTGTCTGGGGAGAGGAGGGGAAAAAAAAAAAAAAAAAAGGGCGGGGGGGGGGGAATTTGGTTTTATACTTTTAAAGATCTGACCTGTATGCCACGAAAAGCTTCTGACTCTCTTCAGTATTTTGGGGTCATCATTCACATAAATTTTACTAACGCACTTCATTGCATTCTCTCTCTCGAAAAAACCCACACCAAAAAACCTAACCAACTTCCAATAGGCTTGAAAACCATCATACCAACTGAATTTTAACATAAAACTTAGAAACAACAATAATTGCAGTGTGTTTTAAGGTCCAAGTCCTTAATGTAATGTCTTCAGTGGATTTACTGAATGCTACACTCCAAACCCAATGGAACTCACAGGGCACTGCATGTCGGGTTTTAGCAATACCATCAGCGCTCACCTAAGACTCCTCTAGGTGTCTTTGACTTCTTTACATTCATTCATTGAATTACCTCAAAACACTACATTAAAGGAACAAAAACTTGTAATAATAAGTGAACAAATTTTGTCCAACTCTTGGTTATGTTTTTTTTAAATGGGGTATTACAGTAGCCTTATCCTAATCTCATTTATTTCAATGATTATTCCACATAAAGCCTGATCGCAACAGATACTCAGTCTGAACATGGAATGATTTCTGCAGATATCTGCACCTGTGCTTTGCACACCAAGTATGTATTAATGGTTCTGATAATGCTTTTATTAACAAAGTTTTAAAGTTCATTTTGAGTTTTCATATGTAATAAAAGCCCTTCATAGTGAAACAAGGGTTGAAAGAGTCCTGTTTCTGGGGGGACAGCTCTTTCTGGCTTTGTAACTACCTTTTATCATCTGTTCCAGGTGTTCCCACAGAATATCACCCACATAGTCAGGTGCCAGTTCCAGGAAACGCTCTTTGCCCAGGTTGCACAAGTCTTGGCCACTCATAAGAAACTGATGGAAGTTCACATTTGCCAAGCTAAACTCATTAGTAGCCCATGAAAGCCACTGGCAAACTTGCTGTTCAGTCCACAGCCAGGGATCTGCAAGACAGAAAGTATCCAGCATTTAGAGATAACTCCTGACCTTTGTCAAATAATCTTCATTAGAAGGCAGCAAATGAAAAAATTTGTTTACCCAAGTTACTTTGTTCTGAATGAATTCAGAATGAATGTATTCTTGAATTTAAAAAAAAAAAAAAAAACAGTCCTCTATTTTCCTTCTGCATTCACTTGTAATCAGAGATGTCCTCAGCTTACTTGATTCTCTCTTATGCTGCCAAAGCATGAGCTCTCCATGCACCCATTTTTAATACCAGCAAGTCTGGTCTTTCCAAGTCAAGCTGTGCCAGATTCACATAGGATCCATTCTTGTATTTCCTACTGACATCATTCTTTCTCTTTTCTAAGAGCCGCTATTCAGCCTCCTCCTTAGCATTAAAAAAAAAAAAAAAAAAAAAAGCTTATAAATAGAAAACACTTACTATTTGGGATACCCAGCCGACACTGTTCCTTTGTGAAACCACTGAAAGTATCTTTCAAGGCCTGACTCATCACAGCCTTACTGCACGGGGTTAACAGAGGCAATTCACAGTTGTTCGACTCTACAAGAAAGAAAAGGGGTGGAGGGGAAAGAGAAGATACATCAACTTTTAGGCCAGTGAAAGGAGTGACAGGTTTTTGCTGCTCTATTTCAAGAATAAGAAAAGGATGCTACAAACTAGGTATTTTAAAACCAGAAACAAACACTGTAGATCCATTTTCTGATATATTAAGTCTTTGACTTAATATTTCAACACTAAAATCTCTATGCTACTAGTTTCATAAAATTGCATCACAGTAAGTTAAAGCTTTGCAGCTTTCCATGATATAGATCCTCATTTACTCTTAGTAGTTACATAAAGTGCCTTTGCTGCGGGGAAACTTAAAAAAAAAAAAAAAAAGTAATAGTAAAGGAAATATGAGACTACTTATTCCTATTTAGTCACCTATAGCTTGACCTCAAACTTCCTTATAACTCCAGACAGTCTTCATTTAGTTTGAGACCTAAAGTAAATGGATCAGCCCACAAAAGGGTTGTGAAGAACTAACTCGCACTGTTTAACACTGCTTTCCAATGGACTGTATTTCAGACCTTTCCATGCATCTCAATCACCCAAGTACATGGTGCAATAGATTATACTACCATCAGAACAAAAAAATTGTGCCTGGCAAGCTGGTACCCAGTGCCTAAATAATGCAACAAAATCCAAAGTCAGCACCATCCTATGCCAGTATAAATTACTAATCTGCTTAACTGATTTTTAAATTTGCAAGTAGATTCCATTTTAAGGACAAATTTGGCTTCCACTCAGCCCTTCTAATTGGGCAATTTTCACCAGAAGATGCCTTATTTTACTCTGAAAGAACTTCTAAGTTGAAGAAAGCCAACCACAATTCCTAGATGTTTCAAATTAGGAAACCTTTTACTGATTTTTTTTTGTGATTGGTGTCATTAAGCTAGAGGTAATTTGAAGACAACTTAACCAACTTGCTATGCATCCCTGAACATTTGAGAGCTTCTGAGAACTCACACACAGGTCACATTTGAAAAGAGGCATATAACGGTGCCAGGGTATATAAAAGTGATGAACTTGGCAGTTTATGAAGCTGTGTGGCTCTTCTCGTTCTCCTAGACTATCTACAGGCTCCACTTGACCCAGCAAGTGGAGCTCATTACCAGCCTGTGCTTAACTTCTGTTTTTACCACACCCATCCTCAGTATCTGCTAGGACTTGCTTTGCTGACCAGAGAGGGTGACTGATTAGAATCACATTAGAACAAAGGACTGGTGGTTTTCAGAGGTTTGAGGTTTTGTTGGGGTTTTTTTCCCCTAAGGGGAGATAAAGGCAGCATCTGGTAAAATATCTACATTTTGGACAAAACTCCCTGTTTTGTCAGGGATCTTAGGCAAGGGTTTGTAGAGAACTCTTGGGAGGTACTGTCCTACATATAAAAAAGAAAAAAGAAAAGAGGAAAAAAAAACCAACCCCAAACTGTAAACATCCCCAACCCTGTTTTTTTAAGGTATGGAGTAAACGTACTGGGATTTAACACCAGAGGGTCAAGAAAGGAGCTTGCAGAATATTTGCATTTTAATTATGGTTGAGATGTTGCAAGTTTAAATACACATAAAACTTTTTTTTTTTTAATTTTTAAACTCTCTTAGCTCTGCTTTAATACCCATTAAGGCTTCTTCCATGGACAGTCAGTCTATTAGGCTACTGAACCCCAGTTCCTATTCCTTTTCAGTACAGAGAACAGCAACTATCCACAAAGCAACTCACATGGACAAAATCAAGCATGTACACAGAAGTCTGTCTACTAAAACACTTCTTTTTAGGGAAATCCATGTTCCACTTCTAAGAGTAAAACCATGAAATGTTAGACAGACCCCACAAACTTCTGATCTGCTGACTGGACCAAGGAACAAAGTGAAGAGTTACCATAAGAAGTAGAATCAAATCCCGTTGGCACTTCTTGAAGCGTTTGATCTTCATTTAGTGACAAAAAATATCCAGCAAAGAGAGAGTTCGAGCTATCAAAGGTATCAAATGCTGGTTGACGCTGCAAAGCAACAGAATAAATAAAAACCAATGTTAGCATTTTGCTAGAGCACTGTCAACTTCATTGCTAGGAAGTGGCTGGGTTAGATTTCCTAGATTTGGAGATCATGCACAACCACTGTCTTGAATCAGCTAACTTGTGCCTTTGAAATATAAACACGGTGATAGCATAGCTTCTTGTACATGAATACGAAACAGCTAACGTTCAGACCACAGTGCTAGGTGGGTGGCATGTTCTGCAGGTTACAGTAAAGCCAAGTAAGGATATTCTTAGTTTTCCTGTAACTGAGGCTCTTAACAATAAAGAATTCACATGTGTGTGTATAGATAAATATATATTTATTTCCAGGTATATTTTAAAGAATTCCTTATTTCCTTAACCCTTTAAATCAACTATCCACTTGAGTACTTGATGGCAGAGGAAGGATCAGTAAATTATGGAAAAGCAACTGCCAGTGCAAGACCTACAGTCAATTTATGCAGCTTTTTCTTTTTTTTTTTTTGAAAAGGAAAAATTTAATCTGAACCACATAACTTGAAGCTATACAGCCAGCTTTAGAGGACTTGAGGAAAGATGTTACTCCTTTGCTGTGACTTTTACACTTCTGAGTTACTGGATTTGCCAGCTACCACATTTTGCAGTCTTTCAAGTGCTCAGATGCTCACTGAAACACTGCCAGTTTCATTATACAGCAGGGGATAAACATATTCTAGATAAAGGTGGATTCTACTGATATATTGTCAACATTCAATTAATATTGTTATATTTTGAAAACCTAACTTCTTTCAAACTTAACTTGTGTCAATTGTGTATGCTAGAAATACTAGTACTTTTACTAGATTCCCCCAGCCACATTAGTCTTTGGGGGGCTAACAGAGGAAGAAATAACTTTAAAAACAAGTTATGCAACTTGCCCATTAGTCACAAGGAAATCGTATCTGTAATATCTAGAGGCACGGATGGATAAAAGTTGCCACTGAGATTTTTAAAAGCACCTGAGGATAGAACATTGTTCTGGAAAGCTGCAGCTTGCTCATGGCAGCTACTGCAGTTCAGGGAGCTGGAGACAAAGGCAACTTGCAAGTGCTTATTTGTTTTAAGCATTCACTGGTCTGCCAGCTTATGCCAAGGTAGAGGATTTAGCTGAGGACAAGGCAAAGATTCTTGAGGGCAGTATTCATGTGTGATGCAAAAGCAACCTGAACTATGTTTCTGGAATAGCGAATGAGTATTAATACTTCCTCACATTCCCTAACTTTCCTTTTTATGCCACCACAAAGTTTCAAGTGGCTTAGAGTCTTTTTGCACCAGGTGCCTTGTGTGTCATCCCCTTCCCCAATCTCCCCAAATTACATTAACCCTAGTAGAAACAAGGAACCATAATTTTTTAGTTGTCTTTTTATAACAAGCTGCAATGCATCCTAGTACATACATTATGAAAGCATACACCCCACAGAAGAAAAAGCTGGTAAAGTAAACAATATCATGCCTCGGTTAACTGGATTCAGAAATCTCCACTGAGCACTGGCCAGCAGAGACAAATTGTGTATGGTTGGTTCAGGTACCCCCCCACAACTAGAGTCAAAGCCAACCCATGAAAAGGCTTACATCTGAATGAAACAAGTTAATAACAATTGCCAAATCTGCTAGTAAAAGATTCTTTATACATTACTAGATAAAAGCACTGACTCATCGCTAGTACCTAAAAGAAAGGGCAAGTTCTTTCAACACAATCTGGAAACTCCTGTGTTTTGTGTAAATAGCTGACCCCTATCCTGAGTCACTGGAAAAAATGCTGTGGCATGTGAACGAGTAAAATCCATACTGTGCTAGTTTCATATTTCAAAAAGGAGAAAATTAATGTTTAAGCAGGTTCTTGATTTAATAGTAGTAAAAGGGGAAAAACCCAATGTAGCATAAATTCTGCCTGCCCTATCAGTTATGCAACCATTTTATTTGGCTTTTCAACATATGCAAGAGTAATTATTAAAAAAACAAAATAAAACCATGAACAGCTACAAAATAGAGTACAGGTCTCTATTTTGACTTAATTACTTGACAACTGAATACTGAATAACTGGTTAGAACAACCACTGTGTTACAGAGCACACAGCTGTTAAGTTGGGGGATCTCTTGTGGATTTTGTTGTTGTAGGCAGGAGAGAAAGCTAAGAGTGGACATAAAACATCAGAGATGTTAGCATACCAGAGTCTCACTAACTGATTCTTCAAAACACGGACATTCCTCAAAGTTAGTGAGAGCATAAAGTGTCTTCCTAACCTTTATTTGGTTTACATTAATCAGTGCTGTGTAAAAAATTGATACTGGGATTAAAAAGCCCACAAATGGGGAAGTGGGAAGCCCTTAAAGACTGAGTCTTTATAGTCTGCTTCTCATTTGTCCTCGGTTTTAAGTTTCTTTCAAAACAAGATAACAGACACAGTCTATCTAAAGATAAAATGTATTTAATAACTACATTTGGTTTCTTACAATGTATTGGACTTCCATGTCACATAGTTGCATGTAGTAAGTGAATAACCTACTTTTTTTTCATACAATGCTCTTGAATTAATCAGACCTAACCAGTCATATCAGAACAGCCCTCTGCCAGTCTCATCAAGTTAAAGATATAAAGACCAGCCCTACTGTCAATCCTGTAACCTTTATTTAGGCAAAAGTTCCACCAACTCCAACGAATTTGAGCTCAGTTCTTGTCTACCTTCTATTAATTCTTAGGATTTGGGGGATGGAGGGAGGGAGGCTCCTTAGGGGAAAGGGTTGGGGGTGCAAGAGTTACATCTTCCTATTTCAGTTCTGCTTTTCACACCTCTACTGAACTTAGTGGGAATACTCTAGAAGAAGATTAGAGGTTACAAGCAAGCAATTAAAACCTGAATATCTGTGTTCACCTTGGCATGGTTATACAATTCCTGCGCTAGCATTAATAAGAACACAATAAATGCATTAGCTGGGAGATGCCCCAGTTGGGTTTAGAAGGTGACAGCTCAAGAGTACTCACCTTGAGCATTCCCCTGTACATGTTAGACACAGGAGCTACTTGATCCATGTTCCTGATCCCAAAATCACTCATCTGAAAAACGAGAGGGGTCACATGAAAAATGTTGCTACCGAGGAAGCAAGCATTTTAACAGACGTATCTCACTGCTTCAGCACAGACTACAGAACAGCTCTCGGAATGAGATACAGGGAAAGCTTTCCTTCTCATTGCTTACATCCCGACCACACAGGGCACAATTCCTGTCTTGCTTAAGCAGCTTTTTAAGTGGAAGACCTTTCACAGGCATCACTGTTGTTAAAGTCTTATGAAATGAGCAAACAAGAGGATGGCTAGCTTCTGATACCCGATGAGAGGGCTTTTAGTACCTCACTCTGCTAGTCTGAAAAGCCTGCAGAAGTCCTTTGTCCACCAAGTACCTATCCCTTTGAGATATTTTCCAACTTTCACCCATTATCTTAAACATTCATTTTTGTGTTATTTTTGCTTATTACATTCCTGCTCATATGCCATGATTCACTTTGGACTTCGGCTTTCAAAAGAAGGACAAGAAGTGACAGAGCGCTCACCGCGATACACCTTCACATACTAACATTCACCCCTTTCACCCTTTTATGAATAATCATTGAAGCCAATACTCAGTATTAGCAATCTGCATCCTTTACTAGGCAAAGCATTTCCAAAGCATGTTATCTTGCACATTTTGTAAACACAGGATTAGCATATCTAAAAAGCTCTAGAGGGCCTAAGTTTTAATTGAAAAGGGTTTATGCAGTATAATACCCTTTTTAAAGAGTTGATAATGGGACCACCATCAATGTGTTCGTGCTATTGAAGGCAAAGCTATATCATATTGCCTGTATTACCAGGAACAGGGTTGTGTGAGGCCTGTATAACTTGTTCTCCTATGTATCACTTAAAAAAAAGAGCGATAAGATTCATATCCTTTTACTGACCTATGGGAGAGATCAAACATAAGTAATAACACCAGTTTTATGGCCATTGTTCAGGTTTATTGTGATGCTGTAATTCAGGTGTTGGTGAATGATACCTTACCAGACTACACTGCAGCAAGCTGTCTCTCGACAATTTTCCTTCTCCTTTTTCACAGCATTGGGCTAAACTATCTTGCTCCACAGAAACTGTCTGAAAATAGGCATTTGTATTTAAATAGTCACATAGGACATTATCAATATTTCCACAAAACTGTGGTCACTTATTACAAGCAAGTTCTCTTTTTAGGCGTGTTAACACAAAGAGAAATCAAACTACAATCTTAAACTCAGAATAAGATGGCAAATTAGGAATTTCACAAAATAAGCTCAGCCTGTTAAACTGACAACACATTCAAAAGCCGTCCATATAAGCAAAGAGGAAAATAAAAACATCCAACAGCCAAAGACAAGTAACGTTTTCATCCTCTTATATAGTGGGTCACTTAAAAATCCAGAGTCCTTAACCTGAAAGGCCCATTTTGACTTAACTCTTATCAGATGTATGGGGCTTATCACTGAAATGAAATAAATCAACTGACTACAAAAGGAATATTCGACTTACACTTCATTAATGTTACCCAAAAGTGCAATCTACTGAATGATGGTTTTTACCTCAAATAGCATGTACAAATATTTGATCTAAATTACACATCTCATTGAGCAGCAAAGAATTTTACACAGCATGAGTCTCACTCAACAAGTATCCTAATCTTTTCGTTAAATTTGCCACAGTTTAAACAACTGTTTATTATTGCATTCGGCTGGGCTTTTAAAAAAGTAAATGGCAATTTCTAATACCCTGTTTTGCCTTTGAAATCTGCTCTGGTGTCTAGGGATAACCAGCTGTAAGCCTTACCAATGGGAAAGTATTTGTGAAAATATTATACATAGTTTCAGTAAGTTTAGATCTGATCCCCAGTTAGGGCTACAAATAAGATTTCTGACACTTTCAGGTACAATCCTGGCCTCTACATGAATCCTGTTAGGAACTTCCCCATTGACTAAAAGGAGTGGGATTCTCTCCTTCCTGGGGTTTTTTGTTTCTTTAGAAACGTTTAGGGTCCTAAAACAAAAGGTTTATACGAAGTCTTCGTTACATGGCAGTGCTCATCAACCCAAGTCACTGTTTCTCCATGCTAGGCTGCTCGTTTTTTCTGTGGCCTTGCCTGCGCACTACACAGCTTATGAAAAACTAGACATCGAGCTCCAGTCTAATAACACATGAAGATCTTTAGCATGTTTTGTAACACTCCAGTTTTCTTCCTCCAACCAAATCTCTCATCTTGTTTGGAATTTCTATAGCCTTTGCTTATTGTACATCAGCTTTCCCCATCTGCAGTACAAGTTTCCAGCCTGAGATCCAAAACCCTTACAGAGGTATCGCAAGACAAGCGGAGCCAAAAAGGCAATACAGCTTTTCACGACACAAAGGGTTAAAGCTGGCTTGCTGCTGGACTTCGAAAGCTGCTGTTTAAGTTCAGAAAAGACACGGCAGGCACACGGTGTGACGGGGCCTCACTTCCAACTCCTCCACTAATGCTGATGACTGCTACTTGCCAGCTATAATTGGTTTAACTGGCAGGACACCTTCTTCAACACCCCCGCATAGCTGAGTGGGTGAACCAGAACAGGGTCAACAGGATCAGGCACTTATTAACTAATACTCCTGAATTCTGATCAGCTTCTTTTCAGCAATAGCCAGGTGCTTGCCCACAGCTGGATTCAGCTGGGAATCACCCACAAGGAGATCTAAACCATCCTAGCATGCACAACATATCTCCACCAGCTTTTCGCTGGGGTTTTGTGTTTGGGTTTTTTTGGTTTGGGGTTTGTTTGGGGTTTCTTTTTTTTTGGGGGGGGGGGGGGGAAGGGAATGTCTGGTTGTTGTTTTGCTTTTAAATGGCAAATTTTTCAGGCAAAAAAAATCCGTAGCAATAGGTTAAGAGACAACCGCCTGCCTTCGGAGCGCTGATCCCCCGCGCAGCTATCGGGCTCCCCAAGCACCGATGAGAGAGATAGCCGAGAGCTGGTATGACTTTTCACACATATGACACACTCGCCCACATAAAAGTTAGATGAGGAGATCATACAGCCCAACATTTTTTAAGTCCCTTTAAAGTACTAACCAAATCCAGAGTGCGCGCTGCCCATTAACCCCTTCCCGCCGGGCGCGCCGCCGCCTCACCGAGGCAGCCCCGTCCACCGCCGCTGGGAACGCGTCCCTCCCGCCCCCGGGCTTCGCCCCGCGGGGTCCCCTCCGCCGCCCCGGCGGGCACCGCCGCCCCCCTTCGCCCGCCGGGTCTGCCCGCTCCCCGGCCGCCGGCAGCGGCTCCCGCCGTCGCCCCCCGGGGGGAGGTCGCTCACGGGGCCCGGCCGCGCCTCCGCCCGCGGAGCGGGAGAAGGGGGGGGCCCGGGGGCCATGCCCGGCTTCTCCGGGCGGCCGCTGAGAGCCCCCCCGCCCCCGCCGGCGGCGCGGAGCGGAGCGGGCGGGTGCGTGCCGGCGAGCCGCCCCCCCTCCCCGCGGCCGCCCCCGCCTCACCTGGCCCCCGAGGCCGGCGCTCGCCCGCTCCTCTGCGTGCCTCCCCGGCGGCGGCGGCGGCAGCGGCACCGCACACGCGGAGTCCAAGGGAAAAAGGCGCCGCTGCCTCTCCGGGAGCCAAAATATCCTCGATGTGGCAGAGCCGGCCAACAACAACAGCAGCGGCGGCAGCAGCAGCGGCGGCGGGCTGATCCCAGCGGAGAGTCCCGGAGGAGGAGGAAGGGGGGCGGGAGGAGGGAGGAAGGCGGGTGCCTGGCGGCGGGTGCCTGGCGGCGGGTGCGGGGCGCTGCCGGCCGAGCCGAGCCGTGCCGAGCCGAGCCGAGCCGTGTCGTGCTGTGCCGCACCGCCCGCCCTCGCAGGCGCTCTTCAGCGGGCGGGGGGAGGTGGCGGCGGCGGCGGGACCCGCCTCCCCGCAGGCCCGGCCCCTCTCGCCGCCGCGGACCCGGTCGTTGCAGTCGTCGCCGTCGCTGGGGCGGCGGGGGCCGCGCCGCTGCCTGCGCCGGTACCGGCCGAGTCGCTCTCGGCCCGCCGGGGGCTGCCCCACGGCCGGGCCGTTCCCCCGGCCCAGGCGCCTCCTCCTCCTCCCCGCCTGGTGCTGCTGGGCAGGGGGAGAGGAAAAGACAGGTTCAGCTCGTTCAGAGAGACAGATTTTTTATTCCCCCCCTCCCCCCCCCCGCTATACAGGAGATAATTCATGCTGGACGTTTTCCATGCTTATTTTTAATTAATACCTGTCCTCGAGATAGATACGATTAGGAGAATTAACCCATAAAACCCAAGCATCTGTATAAGTAGTCTCTTTTCATAGTAAACCATGACACTTGCTACTGTGGAAATTCCGCAGTTATGTCATGTTGCATCTTCTACAATTATTTTGGGGAGTTCTTAATATAAACTAGATGCAACGTGAAAGCTGTACTGGCAGTTTCATCTTGCGAATTGCAGATCCAAGCGCCACAGTCAGTAAAACAGAGCTGGCAGACGTTGAAAAAATTTGGTAGCCCTGGGAAAGTTGCAAGGAGCTCTATGCCACCAAAACACAAAGTAACTTTCTGTTATTTTGTCAAAGCGAGCTCCTCCCAAGAGGTTGGAGAGACTGGCTGGACAGGCAGACAGGAGGTATGGGCTGCTTTACTTTGCTCCGCACTCGTTGGAGCCACCTAAATTTCCTCTCTTGCCACATTACCGATGACTGACTTCTTTTATGTGGTGTTAAACACTTTGGGTGCACCCGGCTGGGGGGATCCACACGCAATCCCCAGCTCCCGGCCTGGCTGCCCGCTGGAACTGTGTCCTGACGGTGTGTTGGTGTGAGACCTCTCTGTGTGCCGGCCATCACGCTCCACGCTCCGGTTGGGAAGAAGCCGCGGTGTGTCTGTCCGGCAGCTGTCCTGCTGTGGGTGCCCAGGGGACCTGCACGGCAGCCTGCATCCCGCAGCACCCACCTCACACGTGACAGATGCCGGCCTCGGGAGCGGTAAATCACCGGGCTGTGAGGAGAAAACAAGCTGGAGCTACAGTTTCTTGTTGCTTCCACCCTTGACTTCTCTAGGTTTTCAGTGAACACCAGGGACCTAAACTGCACTTAAAAAGCTGTTCTTTAAGCTTGCTATTACACCTTGCTTTATTTAAACTAACTCCCATTTCAAATTAACACTTGTGTCATATAGTTGTAACTTCTCTTGTAATAGGAGCCCAATAACTGCTACTTCTCACCAGATTTCAACTTACCCTTTACCAAGTGTCTAAGCTGTGATTATTTTTTGCCATTAAAAAGCCATAGTTTCTTTGGCTGATGGTGGTGCAGTTGTCAGGGCTCCCGCCTCCTATATTTTACAGCTATTTCTGGCCGCAGCAAAAGCTGGACCATACAGCTTGTTACCCCAGCATAAGATTCTCTAGTATTTCTTTCAAACTCTTCAGAAAACTTTCTCCTTAGAAAAGTGGGATATATTTCATTCCTTAGGGTCAAATGTCGCCGGGCAAATTGTGACAGTCTACTTTGAGAGACTGCAAGAAGTGTCTTGATTATGCCAATGACATTTCTTACTTCAGGAGAGTCCTGATCTAATAAGGCAACATCTGTTATAATCCTAAGGGAAACCATTAAAAACTGTATGTCAGCTGCATAGCCATTTTAATTATAACACTGACAAAAACAATTATGCCACCCTTTATATAGGGGAAACATCTGTCAAAAAGATAAGTTAAAAGGCTGGGAGTTATTTATTTCTTGCTAAATTAATGTTCTGGGATCCAGAGCAAAATTATTAACCTGGCCATATTTTGTTCTATTAACATTTCTTATTTTTAAAGTAAGTCTTCTTAGATAAGAGTATTTAATGTCATTAAATAATACTTAGCATAGAAATACACTATTGCTCCATTAGAAGTGGTACATGCTTAGTGGGCTGGAGCACATGATGTATGAGGAGGGGCTGAGGGAGCTGGGTTTCATTAGTTTGGAGAAGGGCAGGCTAATGGGGAATCTCATTGTTATTTTCAACTACTTAATGGGAGGTTATAGCAAAGAAAGAGCCAGACTCTTCCAGAGGTGCACAGTTGCAGCAGGGGAAATGCCAGCTGGATATTTGGAAATAAATGTTCCCAGTGCGAGTAAAAGCTTCATCCATGGAGAATCTCTGATCTTGACTGGCCAAAGCCCCGAGCAACCCCAGCAGAAGGTTGGAATAGAGACCTGCCACACTCCTCTCCAGCGCGAGTTGCTCTGTAATTCTGTGATCACACTGTACTGCTCATTTTCAAAGTGTAACATCTTTAAGCTAGAAAGTCAAAGAAAAAAATAGTTTTGGTTTTGTTTTGCTTCTTTAGTGTCCCTGCATGCTTTGTTCTATTTCAGGAATTGTCCATCCTCCTCACAATTTCTTTAGCTCTTACCTGTGTTTTTATGCATGTGTGTGTTGGCATACTGTCAGCCATAGAGACAAAAGGGGGAGTTCTGCATAAACTTAAGAATAATCATGGTATCCACACCATGCTGCAAACTTTTGATATTTTTTCTTGTTGCTGTTGCAGACCTACTGGTGCTTTCTTTTTTTTGCAGAAGTGAGGGAGAGCTAGCTGTGGTACTCAAGAGTGAAGTGGCTAGAAAGGGAAAAGGAAAGAAAAGGGATAAAGACTAAAGATCAAATAGCTGAAAAGTCATCGTGCTGGGATTCTGTGGTAGACCAGGTAGATAAGACTTTTTCAGTCCTTCTTACTCATAAATTTCTTGTTTGAAAGAGGACCCACACTGCAAGTGGGTGCTAAGGGGTTGTTTCTGGGTTTTTTAATTGCCTTTCTCTGCAGTGGTGTCTCATTATGCTGGAGACTTACCTTCTTGTAGTGAACTAAGGTAAAAAGGAACTTGTTAGATTTTTTTGAAGTATGTAAGTACCTGACATTTTGCACTGAAAGCAATGGATCATTGTTTGAGGGGATAATCTGGCCCTATATTTCTGATCCAAGCAGCTGCAATGCTGATTTGTGAGTTCATTGGCAAAGACGGGGAGGAGGAGAAGGGCAGCAGCTGATGGTGCAGGCATCCCAGGGAAGGGCTTCACTGAGTCTCTGCACACCATATTCTCACTGGGGCCAACGAAGAGGGGGAATACGATCCTAAAAATGTAGAGGTTTAAAGCATAGAGAGGGAATGCGAGGCGGCAGGTATGTGGACGAGCTGCATTGCAGCCAGCGCTCCAGAGCAGCTATGACTTACTCCTCCAGAATTTCTCTTGCGCCACGGGAGAGGACACACAGGAGTGAAAACCCTGTCGTGCTGTCAAAGTATGCGTTGCACACTCATCTGCATGTTGGCTCAGCTCCTCTGCCTGCGTATGTTTGGGGCACACGTGTCCCTCCTCCTCCTCCTCCTCCTCCTGCTGCTGCTGCCGTGGGGAGTGGGGTGGCTGTGCTGGGCTGGAGCAGCCCTTGCCAGGGGACCCCCACGGATGTCTGGTGGGTGCTCAGGGGTGCAGTACGGCTGATAGGCCTGTGCCTCCTCCCACTCCTCCTCACATCCCTGCAGCACCGGGGATGCCTCCTTGTTCATTTGCATTCAGTAATGTAAATAAACAGAGTCATCCTGAATTTGAAAGAAAAGGCTGCATATTTGTGCCCCTAAAAGACAATTAACAATGAAGCTCCAGTAGTGACCGTCTATAAGATCACAGCATAAAGGGTCTCAGGAAATAACATCTTTGAAAAATAAAGGCCCCGCTATCTCAGTTTGAAATAGCAACTTCAAACTGATGCTATTATGATTGAAACAAAGGATGACACTCATTGACTCCACCATTCAAACACAACTAAACCACAATATTTATACAGGATTGGGGAAAGGGGGATATCAAACAACCTTTCACTCAGACATATATTCTTTGCTGTTAAAATAAAACACCACTGACTGTCCCCACCAAAAAGTTCTCCCCAAGGTGTTTGGTGCATGAAGTATGACCAAGATAATTTCTGCGAAGGCATCTCGGTGAGTCACAAAGTATAGCAAGTTATTCATGTGTGTGTCATTATTCTGAGCACGTGCAAACCTACATGAATAATTACTGCTGAGAATAAAATACTATGTCAAAGTTCTGTCAGCATGTTTGAGCAGTACCAGAAATTGCTACATTTTGCCCATAAAGCGCTACATTTCACCTTTATAAAACTGAAGGAAACAAAGTAAACTGCCAGCTCTGTAAAGTATAAAAATTTGAAGTCCTTATGGTTCTGATTTTTTAATTAAGTGAAAATGTTACAAGCATGCCTCAAATAATGTTGCCAGTGGACAGGAGAGATGCCTAACACATGAACTGTAGGATGATGTCTCATATGATTGAAAAACCTAAGCCTTTACCTTTCATACTAAGGCAGAAGATTAGCTGTTAAACTAGCTAGTGCTTAAGAGATTGCTCATACCATTTTGGGTGTATTTAATTCATTTCATGCAGTCTGAGGCATAAAATAAAAAGCACATGTTAATATTTTAAGGCCAAGTGTATTCAGAAACAGCAGAGTTTAATAACTACTTTTGGATGACTGTGTTCAAAAAAATACACTTGGGCTTCCTTTAGCAACAGAGCTTTTTCTTTTATTCTCTGCATTTCATGTACTGCTGGTTTCATTTAAGAATTGCCCTGCTTGTGTACAGGCTTACGATTTTCCTGTTCAACTCACTAATCACTGTGATGTGCCCTTCATCACCACATTTGCTCTCCCACCTATGTGGGCAGCGGCATGCTTCTTTTACCAGTAAGGGCAGTACTTCATCTTGTGATGGGTATGGTTCCCCTCTTCTCCTCCTGCATCACCAAAAAGTCTAGGAGTTTTGCATCATTACTCTGTGGCTGTAAAAGTTGCATGCTGGCACTTGGTAAGTTGTCACAACTATTTAAAAACTTATATTAGCCCTCAGTATATTGATAATGATGTTTACACCACACAATGGGAGAGCCCATTGCTAGGAAGCCTTGCTTGTTGCTGCTGCTCTTGTACTTTTGTAAGTGGGAACTGTCTGTGTGAGCACTGGGTATACTTTTGGAACAATGACTTAAGATTCTTTTTTTCATACTGACATATACCCCTGCGTGTGAGTGCCCAAGCCCCAGCATAATATAATTTGTTCATCTTTTATGTTTTCTATTGCCTTCTTTAGTATTTTCAATCATCTACTTCATTCTCATCCCTTACCTTTCAGAGCAAACTCCCAGTTCACTTTTTTATCTTATTGACTTATGTTTGTGTAGCAAGCAGTACAAGGCAAGCGCTGGGTGGTGGCAGAACTTGTGGCACAGAAAGTGAGCACAGAGTCATATCTAATCGCTTGTTTCTTTCTGGCAAGAAAATACTATGATTTCATCCATGTGTCCCTCTTACTGCATGTTTAGTGCATATGCACACCCTTACATAAAGAGCAGCGGTGAGTCTCGCTGTGGTCAGTGAATAAGAAGAGTATCTCTGTTTACACAATGTTTTGAAATTTGTTCAGAGCCTGGCAGGTGCTACATGTTGGGACCTACAGCACATGCATTTTTCAGTACGAAGAGTGAGGGAGAAGTTGCTGGCCTCTTTCTTGACCTAAGCAAAAATTAAGGTGCAGAACACTGTAGTTAGCATCATTCATCCCACTCTGTGTTGAGGATCTCATCCTGAAGCGTCTGGAGCAAAAAATCATCTGTTGAGTGGCCTTGACAAAAATTACATCAATGCAAGACCTATATCCCATTTTATTGACCTACTCTTCTGTTGGAAGACTGTTCAGGCCTTCCTGTCTCAAGGAATTTAACCCCAATGTCACAGAAGCAGGAAAAGGAAAGGCAATGCCAGCTTTAGCCATAAGTGGATGTATACATTATTGTGTCCACTGGTGCATACATTGGTAGACTTGGAAAACTGCCTGTCTTTGATTCATAGACATCTTCTCTATGAAGCACTGCTCAGTCTTAGCCAAGTTGGCTGTCTTTTTGCTTTTACTTCCCCAGGGGCATAATGTCAAATTAGTCATTTTTACAAGAGAGGGAATCTTTATAACAGCCACAACATACGTTCTCTGGAACACTGACAAGATAAATTCGCTTTATACAAATAGGAGCAGCAGTTGCTGTATCTGTCCTGGTTTCTTTTTTTTTTTTTCTTTTTCTTTCTTTTATTTTCCTTTTTTTTTTTTTTTTTTTTACAATGGAGCAGGTGCAATGCCTATATCTGCTATCAGTATCTAATATAGTTTAAGCAAACACTGAATTGCTCACATTGTCCAGGTGTTGCATGTAGTCTATTAGTCATCCCGTCTACTCCTTATCAGAATGCAAAAAAAACAACATTTGAGATGAGTCATTAAGATTCATTAAAGAATATCTTTGTCATAACAGCAAATGAGGGAGAAATATGGAAGGGATGGGCAGGGGTATGTCTAATATTTGTGGAGAACACATGACATATATGCTGTATACCAGGGATCTTGAAAACAATACTGTTTGTAAGAATATTATTAGCAGAGCAAAAAGTGAGCTTAGCTGTGTTGATCAACCCTACTAAGCAAATTCTGTATTTGGAGTTTGAAGTAATTAGCTTTTGGGGGGAACTGATTATAGGGTATCAGGGAAGCTGATATCCCACACCAGTGTCACACCAGGGCCAAACCATAAGTCTTGCTTCAGCCAATGTGCAGCTTTGTTAGTGGCAGAAACCCCGGGGCACTGTGGTCCCCCTGCCCTGCTAGCAATGTCCCCAGCAAAATAGACATTCCTGCAGGATGTGACATGGCCACTCATGTGGCCACACGTCCCTGTCCTGTGCGACTGTGGCCGTCTGGCCCTGCATGAAGCCCAGACACTGCAAGCACTCTGCAGGCACTTAATGACACACAGTACTGAAACCACCACCTCTGTGTCGACACTGGCTGGTGAACACTCTAAGGGGGACAGCCTGTGCCGTACTGGTATAAAACAAGGGGGAAATAATTTTCTTAGCCCATGAGAATCTGCTGGAGCTCAGGCACTGGTTTTTTTCCCCCACAGGAACAACAAAATCAGTCTCAAAAATACTTTGTGAGTTGTATTTTGGAAAAAACTCTATAAAAACAAAGCAAAACGTAGCCATGATTGATCAAACCCTTGCATTCTTTTTGCTCCTGGCTTTTTTTATTTTTAAACATGTTTTTATTTTAAATTGTCTTTTTTACAAACAGTGGGGTTTGGTGGAGCTCTGGGCACATCAAGCAAAGGCTTCGTCTTGTGGGAGAGCACTGTAGGCAGTTCCTCTCCACACAGATCTCCACGTAGTTTTTTCCCCACCAGCACGAATTCCCCTCTGTGGGCCAGATGTGCTTTTGTCCTCATACAGATGAGTGTTTCCATAGCTGAGGAGTTGGTCCTGCTGACAGCACCGAGATTTCTGGAATCACTGCTTACTTGCAGGTGTGAAGTGGATTGCTCTCTGCCCTTGGGCAGATAAGCAGCCATAGGGATTTGTTGCTCTCGTGCCTTTTCCCAGTGTTGGAAATCTTTTAATTAGGGGAGAAATAAATTGTCCACATAATTTCCTTTTTTCTGTAGTGCAATCTCTTTCCTTTGTCTCAGGACAAACTGGTTTTCTTAACGAGGCTGATTTATAAAGAAAGCTGATGCTTGCCCAAAAGTCTCTAAATGAGCATGTATATTCTACTATGACCTTTATGGTAAACATTCATTTGCTTTTTTATTGATGTCATCCAAGTGATTGCTACCCACATCACAGCTTTAACTCTGCCCACGTATGGAAACTGAACTTTGGAAGCAAAGTGCTCTCAGGTCCCACTTGGGCAAGCTCTGCTGATTTCCATCGGGTTTCTTTAAGCAGAACCTGTATTGCTTTTAATGTTCTTAAGTAAACCCAGGAGAAACTAACTGTTGTGTGGAGCTCTTATCTCAGGGGAACACACGCTTTGGCCGTGCAGGAAACAAACAGAACAGATTTTAAAAGATAGGGATTTTGATCTCACCTTCTTTAAATTCCTTCTGTGCTCTCACAGAAACCTGGCATTTCTGGGAACCCACACACAGCATGTGCTGGGGTTTAAGGTCAGCAATCATCCTTAAACACTCTTTCCCTGCGCTTGGACCCTCTGTCCCTTCCCAGCGTTTTTGCAGCTCTGCCTCAGGTTGGCTGAGCTTTTTCTGCTTGCCTCTGGCAGCTTCCAAACACCAAACACATTTGGCGCAGTGCCGTGAAGATGCTTCCCAAAAGGAACTTGCTGGACTCTTACCCACAAGGGCCAGCATTATTAGTAGCAGTGTCTCCTATTATAAAAAAAAAGGTTGAGGATTGTGTATAAAATATCCCCTAAATCATAAATAACGCATCTTTAGGTCTCTGTGTCCTGTGTCACTACACGCTCCGGTGGATAATTTAGTTACTGAGAAAGAGGTGAAGAGCTCCTAAATGAGCACACTTCACTCCTTTTGCTGTTTTCAAGGATATTGAAAACATCTAAAGGAATTTAGTTTTTCTAGGATATTTCCTTCTCCCACGTCTGCATGTATACCCTCCTTTTCCCTTGAAAGGAACATGTCCCTAAAGAAAAAAGTTTATTTATCAATTGTTACAGGGGCTCATGCTTTCTCTGCAAGGATGTGTTTTAGCTTGGGTTTAGTTTAAGGAAATGAGAGTCACGGAGTCACTCAGCCATTTTTTTCTTCTGGCTTCCTGTTTCCCCCAACAAGTTTTCAACCCTTTGGTCAACTTTAACCAAAGCTGGGAAGGATCTCATGATCTGAGGGAAATAAAGTTCTTACACATCTTCTTAGAAATAAGAGGCAGCAGAATAGATAAAAGACACCAGAGCTAGTGCCCCCATGGAGATAAAGGCAGAAACATGGGCTCAACTGCATTTGTTTCCAGAGAATTGCACAAGAAATAAATGCTATTAACAAGAACCTTTGATCAGAGCTCACATCTTACTAGGCTTGAGATAAGAGTTTGTATCTTATTAGAGATGAGATAAGCCACCCCAAGATGCAAGTCATGGGAGCCAGGCATCATTTGTTCTCCTGCTTGCAGAATGGCTTGTTGCTTTAGTAAAGTGTAATATTTACTTCTACTTGGTGTTTTCTCTTCACTACTTAGGCTCTGTCTGAGCCAGCTCTCTTGTGGGGATATTTGGTGAGATGTGAGAGGAGACCTGTGTTGCTGTTTCAGTGCTGCCTGAAGAGCAGAATTGCTAGGATCAGCCTTAAATCCACTGCCAAGCCTACAAAGAGTGGGGCTGGGTGACTCCCAGGCTTCACAAGGAGATGCCAAATGGACCCGTTCCTGTCCAAACGAGATCAATAGTGACTGAAAATCATGACTGTCTGAAGGCTATTCAAACTCTATTAATTAGTGATTTGGCAGTTTCATTTGGGAACCTATTTGGCAAATGGCCACTGCTATTGATACTTAGGTTTGTCAAATCTTACCAGGAACAAGTGAGCAGGCATGGAAAATGGGCACCTATCCATCCCTAGAGAGTGAATCAGATATACCTTATTTTATTTCAGGAGGTCATTAATGCCTCCTTTTGCTTTTTTTTTTTTTTTAATGTGCCAGCTCTGTAAGTAACGTGGGGACCTCACGCTAGAAGTCCCAGTGAGAAGAGTGGCTGAGTACCTTCTGTGCTCTTCTCCCTGCTGTGGCAGTCTTCTGGATTTCAGTGCTCCCTACCTAAATCTTACCAGTTTCCCATGTTTCTGGTATTTTAGTATGGATGGTATATCATATATGTTCATTATGAAGAGTAGTCTCCATACCCAGCGGTGGTGAAGTATGAGACACGTTCAGTTTTCTGATATTTGGGATACTAATCATGCAGGTGATGATCTTAAGTGATTTACATATGTGTGCTTAGCAGTGTGGAACTTGGGATCTGCACAACTTTGTCTTTGGGTTTCAAAAAATAAATGACATTTTTTGTAAACGCTAAATTCAAGAACAAACTTTGTAAAGCTCTTAACCCTAATCTTCCTTATACGCTGCAAAGGTCAAATTACCAATTATGCTTTGTGTTTGTTTTCATCCTCTGGGTCTCAATTTTCATGCTTGCTTTCGCTCCCAGCGACTCTGTGAGGCTCTTAAGTTAAGTCAGGCTTTGCACAAGTAAAGCAATCCATTCCTTTTCTAAAGACTTGCCATCTAGTTTAAAGGCGGCAGTGGAGTGCAATAATAGCTTGTACTTCGTAATGCAGAAGTGGCAGGTTTCGAGCCAAGGTTTACAGAAGAAGTGAATTAATTTGTACAGGATACCAACTTGTTCTCTAACTCCATTATTTAAAACATGTTTTCTGTGCCCTCCAGAAGAAACCCAGTGGATAACCAGCTGCTTTGCACTTTTTCAGGTGGAAGGAGCAGCAAAGTCATTCCAATCTGGAGCGCAGTGGGGGCTGTGGGACCATGTGAGAAGGTACAAAAGCAGGCATGTAGGAAGGACTAAGTCTTATGAATCATGTCTCTGGTAAGGGCTGGAAGCCTGTGGCTAATGTGATGTAAAGCCTTGGGGAAAAAGGTGTTGAAGTGACAAACCACAAGGATGACTTTAGCGGCAGCATTTTCAGTACAGCTCGCATGGGGAAGGGTTGAAGATGGAAGAGACAGAGAAAAGATTGCAACAGTTCAAAGGGAAGAGAAATGTCCATTTGAAGGATTATGTCTGCTATTGCTTCTCTGCAGGATACTGGTTTAAAGCCTAGCAATAGTTAAATGAAGCCTGTTTTCCTGTGTCTCTCCCTGGTGGATTCCTGATAATTCAAGCTTCACAAGGTTTCTCTTTCAGTGAGGACACTGACAAGGTCCCTCTTCTCTACTCAGTCACTCATTTTCAGTAGGGGTAGAAACGTAATACATTTGAGACCTCCTGTCTTCTGCTGAATGTGACTGCAGTTGCCTCGGGGGGTTAAAATTTATTAAAGGGAAATGGACGGTAGCCTCAAACATACCGGGGTCACTTATTTCCTTATAAAAACATGATAAAAATAGCAAAATATCTGAGTTAGCTCAACAACTTTTAAATAGCAGTTCAACACACCTTAATGAATTATCTACTGTATGTTTCACTTAAAAATATAGCATATCTAACCTTACTCTTTCGAGCTAAAAACATGCCAGAAATGGCTTTTGGTGAACCAATAATTAAGAGAAGAGCTCTGAGAAATGTTGTTAATGTATCGTGTTGTTGGCTAATGTTTTGGTTCCCTTATTGGGGCAACACACTGCTTCAGCCCCAGTAATGACTTCTCTGAGAGATGGTGGTACTTCTGAAGAGCAGGTATTTGAATAGACAGTTTGAATATTTGATAGCATACTCTGAGGTGTTTGGATGAGCTGGTCATTTAAAAACAAAATCAATAGGCATGCATCTCTAGGGAATAGTAAACAAAGTTGGAGTCATTCCTAATTATTGGGATACAGCTCTGTCATCAGCTCCTTCTCTAGATACTATTATTTATAGAAATAATTATTATGCAGCATTTAAATTTGGGATGCACACGGTTCTTTAATTGGGGGCTGAACTTGTATTTGGTGATCTGGATTCCTATCCTTACTCATCTGTCTATCATTTATGAAGATTATATATCTGGAACGTGACCTGTACATAATTACAATTAATTAAGTCACCAGCAGTATGCTGAAAAACTTGCATTTAAATCAGGGGTTGAATAATTAAAGCAATTAGTTAGAACTGACTATTTGTAATACGGCTTCTTGAAAATATGGAATAATTGCTAATCTTCTAGGCAGAGATGGACAGAACATCAGCCTGGTATTTAATTTTGTAAATATGAATTAGGTGAGGTGGTGCAAATATGAAATCCATTTTTTTTTCCAAATTTTCAGATGTCACATGAACTGGTAAATGATGTGCAACCCAACGGATTATTTCAGGGCACGGTAAATTTAGGATGTCCACATGAATCCTCAAGCTATTAAAACATTTCCCTCTCTTGGCTTTCATCATTTTTATTTATAATCCTTAATTTGTGTGGTCAGGACAGTGCCACTCAGAGAGTAACAGTCCTTCTTCCACATCCTGCTCTTCCACGCGCTGCCACGGGTGCTTGCCCCTACAGCTGCATACAAGCTGCAGCATGGCAGGCTACCCACGGGCTCCGTGCCTCCCTTAGCAAGCTCCCTGTTGATTATTTATTTCAGGAAGGTGTGAGGGAATCTAACACCCACGCTCGGCAAACTCACCTCTCCGTCACCGTGCGCTGGTTCGCAGGCTGTGGCTGGACCAAACGCGCCACGTGTGGGAGAAATCAAGAGGAGGAGATCAGCTAGCGTGGAGAAACCAGACCCAGCCTCCCCTCCCTCCTCCCCAACTTTGGCTGGGGCTGACGAAGGGGCTCGTTCAGCCCCAGCCCAGCCTGCCGGCACTTTGCTTCCAGGTAGACGGTCTAGATAGGGCAGCCCTCCAGCCTGATGTGAGCACCCTGCCTCTACCTGGGGAAGCGCGGGTGACTCAGAGAGGGTTGTAAATGGGAAGGTGTCCAAGCAAGCCAGCCGTGAGCCTGCCCCCGGCCTCGCAGGGCAGCGGCTAGGTGTCTTACTCAATGCTGTCATCGGGTGGTGATGGGTGATACTATCTGCACCTTTCCCAATTCGGTTGCTGAAAAAATGCGTCATGATACCAACAAGTATCAATCGGGCACCCTTCAGAGAAAGGGCTGGGGACTTCCAAGGGCTGCGGTGGCACCAGCCCCTCCTCTTGCAGTCCCAGCCCAGGGACGGAGAGGGTGTCCGTGGGCTGGGGCTTCGGGGGTGAGCTGGAGGTCCTCACTGAGGATGGGTGGCTGTAGTACGCTTGCCCCGGCCAATGCTGCCTAATGTCCTTTGTACTTCTAGCTTTTCATTTCTCTCTGTAGCTGAGCTGATACGCTGTAACTTGGACTGGCAAATTTTTGTCTGTATTTTCAGGCATAGAGGGTAGGGTGTGCAACAGACGCACTGTGTGGAAGGTGATCTTGCTGTAAAACAGTCTTGATTTTACACATATTTTTGTTTTCTTTTTAAAAACCTGCTGTGTTTATGGAACTGGACACCATTATACAAGATAGGTTGGTTCAGTTATTTAATTGAAAGCTCAGATAAATAATTTGTTGCAAGAGCTTAGCTTTTGTGCTTATACCCCAAGAAATTTAGGAGGATATTGCCAAATTTTGCTCTCAGGAACACACATGCATTTTCCAGAACTTGCATAATTGCTTTCAATGTTTCTCCTATGTCTGTTTTGTTGGGTTTTTTTTCTCAAATCCCATTTGAAAGAAGCACTCTAAGACTGTGACTTGGAAGTTTTGCATGCTTAACGTTGGGCATATGCACAAAGCAGCGTTGATGGGACCTCAACAGTACACATAACACATCTCCCTGCCCCAGGGCTTTGTCGAAGTAGGCTTCGTGCTTTTAAAGCAAACAGAACGATTCAGTGTCCTGTATGTGGGGGATGGATCCTAACCAGTTTGGAGATGTTTTTAGAAGTTGATAAAATGACACTTCATAAAACACCAATCGGCCACCTCAAAAGAGGAAATAGGAGTGGAAGAGACTTTGGGAAAACACTACTGTATTTTTAATTATCAGTCCTTTTTGATGTTGTCAGCCCATACCTTAAGCAACAGGAATAATTGTTTAACTTCCTTCCTATTTAATGTGGTCATTTTATGGCTTACAGAAACGGCTTTTGCTGGTAACCCTTACCATTTATGGCCACGGCTGTGACACGCACAGGGCCAGCCTGGTGGTGGGGGGGGTGTTTTGGGCTGCACAGCTACCCCGGCAGCATGCAGAAGCATCCTCCCCAGCACGGGTAGTGGGATGCCTCCCTGCCTGCTGCCTGCCATGGGCAACTCCCCTCCATCTCCTCCTCCTCCTGGCCCTGCTCCCTGCAAAGTGGCCACCTGGTTCCCCTCTGGAATGTGCATGGGAGGGCGATGGCAGGCTTCCCCTCGCCCCAGCCCCAGCAAGGCTTTGCCCAGCTCCCCACAGAAGCGGGGGCTGCGGGAAGGCAGGGAGAGGGGATGGTCTCTCACCGCCACTTTTATGGGGCCGTGCATCTCTGAAACCCATCTCCTCACACTGTTGTGCAGTGTTTCTTGCAAAGCACTGCTTACTTGTGCCTCTCTGCTGCTCTCCTGTTATTTTTAAGGAGAAGTTGGCACTCATTAGTAAATATTACCACAGCAAAGACCCACTTCATGAAGTTCGGCTCAACTTTCTCCACCATTAGAGGTAGGACCTGGGAACAAGAACGGCACTGTTGGGCAGCTATGCCTGCACTCCCTAGTTTGCTGCACTACAACTCTATCCTGGCTGTAAGGCATATTGTTTTTCACAGGACGCACGCATTCACCTCATGGAGTCCACTGAAATTTCAGCTTGCTGGGGCTGAAATATTCCCATATATGGTATCGGCACATGAATAGCCGTCTGCTGAGCCGGTGAGGGAGGCCGAGCCCTCTGCTCCTCTGCTGGCTCCCAAGCGAGCGGGAGGTTCTCTTTGGGACAGGGCAGGGGTTTGCAGGTGCACTCCAGAGCTTGCTAGCTGAGCTGGGAGTGAAGTGAAAGAAAAGAAGGAAGCAAGTCCAAGTTTGGGGAAATAAATCATTTCAGTGCAAAGGGGAATAGGGACTCAGGGAGTGTGGGGGTACTAAAATGTACAGAAATGCACAGGTCTAAAATTAAAGCAAGATTTCATCACCTTCTACATTGTATGCTCAAGACAGGTGAGTCGGCCTATTCTCACTGAATTGTGCCAGTCTACGCCAGTAGAAGGTGTGGAGCTGTGGATGAAGCCTAAATGTATTGCTCTTTTTTTTTTTCTCCGTTTTAGTAGTCCTGATGGCCTAGGACAGGACATGCTCAGCTCTTCAGATAAAGGTATCTTAGGTCAGTGTTATCTCAGATTTTTTCATAACACACTCACAAAGAAAGGAAAGATTTAATATTCTTTCAGTTGAAATGCTGAGAAGACAAGCAAAGTGTGATGCTATCCACAGTATGCTCCCTGTTCAGTATGACAGCTTGCAGGTCAGCACAGGGAGAGACCATGATACTCAGTAGACTCCCAGTATTTCTCCACCACAGTGTGGAAAGAAGCTCGGATGAAACAAGCGGTTTGGTTTCCCTTGCCGTTGACCCCAGCAGGGGTGCTCTGAGGTTCTGACTCCAGGCAGTGGGAGGTGATGTGGGCTGCTCAGTCAAGGAGATTCACATTCATCCCCGGAGCTCCATGGAGTCTCAGCAGAAAAGATTATACTGAAAGAATGATATTCCTGTGTATGCAGGTTGCCCAGAGAGGGAATTTAACTCCTGGAAGAAAGCTGGGGAATAGTGGCCTGCTAGAAGGCTCTGAGAAGTTGCCTAGACACAGGTTCCCTTGTCCATACATCCTCTCCTGAGAAAACAGGTCTGTTCTGGGATTGCAAAACCACATATGCCATGTGTGTTTAGCACTGTGCAGATTCCCTGTATGGCAGAAGAATCTCCAGGTAGCATAGTAGCCAACATTATAGACCCTTTATGTTCTTCAAGAAGTATAAGGGGCTGAAGCAGTGGTGGAAGATGGACTCTTTGTCTTAATCTGAAGGAGTCATCCCTAAACTAAGGAAGGGCCCACCACTCCAGCAGAGCAATGTGTATGCTTCAATGCCCCTTCATTATTAACAGTGCAACTCTGGGGACAACAGGCCAACGTAGACTGGGAATGTCTCTATTACATAGACGTAATGGAGAAAATTACCTGTTTTGAGAGAGACTTTCACATTTCTTGCAGCTTTCCCTTTTCCCAGTGATGCAGTGAAAGACATCTGCCGCAGGAAAACTGTACCCCTGGAGAATTCCTCTGCCTGCCAATAAACTCTGGCCTGAGCATTCACATCTCTATATTTGTAAACATTCTTAGCATGTCTGTTCTTTGGGATACATACAAGCTGTACTGTACTAAAATGCTGTTATATTACTGCTCGCTGATGCAGTTCGTCAGACTTTGTTGTGTTTTACTTGTTTTGATGGTCACCAAATGACTTTCAATGAGACAATTTTTTTATTGTGATAGTTGGTGAATATTGTGTTGGGAGAAAATAAAAGTTTAAGTGAGAATTTTCTAATCAAAGTCACTGTTTTTTGTTGTTTGTAATCTGGAAGAAGACAACGCACAAATGAAAAAAGACGGGTAGATGGATGAGTCAGTGTAAGCAGTATCTGATGCTTTTGAAAGAAAGACTTCTTATATAAATACCTGGGTGATCTGATGAAATTTACTACACATACTTGTGATAAATGAATTTGTTAAATACTATTTAAGAGTCTGAGCAATCTTTGGAGACCCACTTCTAGTGCCACAGTATTAGTGGAACACATCTTTCAGATCTTCTATACAAGCCAAGACAGAGATTTTAGTATGGGTTTTTTTTTCTTTTTCCAAAATGGAAACAATTTTAAAACTGTGTGTAAGTGCTCATTCATGCTTAGCTATGTGTAACTGGATTTAGAACAGTAATCCTGGCAATGTTTTTTCTTTCCCTCTAAAATGCATATTTTCCATTAAGTACTGTAGCTAATGAATGTTGCTACTTGTATGAAGTCTTTTTTCCAGGCTACCAGTGAATCACTTCAGGCTGTGACCTTATCTGATCTTGCATGCTCAACAGGGCTGGGACTAATCAATAATTGGTGAGATTTCATCACAGAGACCGTGGGTGCTGCAGGAAGCAGTTTGCTGATTAAGTAGTTGACACTCTTTCTCTCAACCATTAATGAAACTCTGTCCCATCGAAGCCCTAATAGGACTCTGCAGCCTTTTGGATGGGATGCAAAATTGAGATCTTCACTGCTCATCATTCATAACTATCTTATGGCATTTTTCATGTGTGAGCGCGAGAGTAGGACTATTCATCCAGGCAGTCCTGGCCGAATTCGTTTTGATAATTGTTTTCTGCCTAGCTTCCTTCAGTTTCAATTCAGACTGTTATTCTTCTTTGTTTCCTAATCCAAGGTGTTAAACTGCTGGTATAAGCGCTTCCCAGGCCAGCTCTGGGAATGCCGCCTGGCAGAGGGGGGTGCAATTCTGCTGCCTCTAAACTTTATCGAGTATTTTGTCATCTCCTCAAAGGGCTCTCTCTGTGAATGGCTGATAGCGTCGTGTGGAAACATCTGGACAGGGTGAGCTTTTCAGCTTCCTGGGCCGGAAAGACTTTAGCTATTGAGGTGCACAGAGGTAGTCTGATCTGCAGTTTGATGTTTAGATCACAGACAAAACTCATGCTTTTTTTCCCCCTGTGACAGCCTCTGGGAAATATTAGTGTTGGTGTTAAAGTGCTCTGTAAAACATAGAGGGAACGTCTGAATGCCTTTCTTGTTTGTTTGTCTGCAATATGCGTAAAGACAGCCTGGAAATCTCCCGGTGTTTATTGTCGGTGGCATTCTCTGAATGCCTCCATCTCCCTGCTCCTCGTGGAGAAATACAGGAGATTTAGCAGCTGATCTCCTGCCCCACCTTCCCACTTCTACTTCAATGCTGCCCCTCCAGGGACAGAGAGAGCATCCAGGACATTTTGCTGGGCTAACAGGGAATTGGGGGTTGCGGGGGGGCAAAGACTTTATATTTCTGGGATTTCTAAGAATCACAGACTCAGTTCCCAATGAGGAATATGTGCTGCTGAAGTGAGCACTAGGTTTTGGAAAAATCAGTGTTCCCCCTCCGCCCAGGTAAACCAGTCAGGTTATGAAAATAATTCAGATTATTTCTGTGCATCACAGGAGAGGCCAGTTCCAGTCGCCCACTCCTCCCTTCCCAGTCCAGCTGCTGGTTTTGCCTGGGTTGCTTCTTCGCAGCAAGAAAATTCAAAGGGGTAGGAAGAGAGACTGACTTTCCTGAATTGGAGCTACAGCTGCTCAGACAAAGCCAGACAAAACCAGAGCAAAATAAACTTATCAGAATCAGATTGGCTCAAGCTGATGCGAAAGGTTTTAATTTCTGTGGGGAAAATGAGAATCCTAAACCCCTGGCTGAAGTCTGGGCTATGGATGCACTCCGTCTCCTGGCTGCAGCTCTGCCAAATGGAGATCATCATTGCTTTCCCCATCCAAAATTATCCCTACTTGTATCTCCTGGTGGACCTGTTCCTTGGGCAGGGGTGGGAGGACTAAAACCTGTTTTAGTCAAAAATGAGCAGGTCACCTTGTACAACACACACAGAAGGTCTTTGCTAACTGGATTCATGTAATCCTCAAGGAAGGTCTAACTTGCTCTCCAGGAGCTTCAACACGCTTCATCTGGAGCTCAGTGACCTGACACTTCCATGCCTTAACTTTCCTTAGGGTTGTCTTGCAGATGAACTCTGAAAGACAGATTGAATTTTTTTCTGTTCAGCTGAAGTAGCTCACCAGTGTGGAGGAGGAGAAGTCCCTCCTGCCCTCTGTCTGCGTCAGGCAGTGTCAGGCAGCACCCATGGTGCAGGAGCACTGCTGTGGCCAGCCCCTCGCTGGCTGCACTGGGTGGATTTACGTACTGGACATCCCTGTGCCTCAGCCTTCCAATACCTCCCTACAGGGTCATCCTGTTGGGCCTGTTTGGGCACACTTTGTTTTTGTGGGGTATTGTCACCTGGAGAGTGCCAATGGAAATTTTTGTTCCCATGTCCTACATGCTACATAAACATATGAGTAGAAAGAGACCCTGCCCAGAAAAGCTGTAAATAATGAAGCCAGAGAAAGGTCATGGCTACCCAGCTATGCTACAGTGATATGACCGCACAAATTGCGGGCATTGCTGAGCCCCAGCAGAGCAAGCTCACATCTGCCTTTATGGGGCCATGTAAACACTCTTGAGTTGTAAGATGAAGACAGCACTGTGTTGTGTCTAGATGGGAAACTGAGGCACTAAGCAATTTGTCTGTCTGCCTGGTGGAGCTAAGAAATGAGCCTGGACCTCCTTCCAGTACTCCTACAGTGAGCCCTCCATCATAGCTACCCAGGGTCTGAAAATGATCACACGCTTGAACTGGTCCCCGGCGCTCAGGATCAGTTATTTCCTGGTACAAAATCTCCTGTAGTTTTAAGTCACAGCTTTATTTTTAGATCTGCTCTACCTCAGCCATAATTACATTTGTACCAATCAAGTATGTGGTAATGCTGATAGGTCGCTGACTAGTCCTTTAGTGTAAGAAAGAATTAATTTGTGGGGTTGGAAAAGGCAGAATGGCAGGTGTTTCATGGTAGCATGTCATTGAGGTTTCACCTGCCCCATAAGGCTACTAAAAGGTGATGTCTCAAGAGAAGATAGCAGCAACAGTGGGCACTTCATTTAAGAAGCAGTGGTTCAGGGTCCTTCTGTACCCTCTCATTTCAGAATGGGTCCTCTGGCACTGACCATATCTTAGCCCTAACCCTTGACAGGCAGCACATTTTTAATGCTGCTTTATTGGAGAGTCAGAAGCATTTGTGGGATTGGTGTGGGAGTACAAAATTGTTTTCTGATGAGGAATTGAGTCAAAGTTTGCTGGCGTCTCATGTAGTGGCTGTTTATATGTAAACTTGAAACCAAACCAAGCAAACGGAGTGAAACCATCCAAGGCCTAAAATGTCATCTGGCAGCGAGGAGCACTGCAAATACCAGATTAGGAGAGCCCAGAACCAGCTGGCTGCTGTTCGCGCTGAAGTGAGTGCTCACCAGACGTTCAAAAGCTGTCCATAAAGCCTTTCTAAGCTCACTTGCTTGAGCTCCTACGGTCACTGCTACTCACTTTAGGATCACAAGCAAGCATGAAGGGTGCTTCTGTTTAGCTGTGTGAAAGAAGGCAGGCAAAACAGCACGACATCAATAGCTTTAGCGTCCTTTCTCCTGTTGTCCACAGCAAAGACCCATTTTTCAGCAGAAGTAGGGTGAAACCAAAGTATAATGACTACTCACAAAGGCTATATTAAAGACTGACGCATGCTCCCTGAGAAAACAGCTGTGGTGGTTTAAGAGGTTCTTGCCTCTTCTGGCTGTTTTGCCTCTACCCCTCTGACGGAGGTTACTTCTCCAAAATGGTGCCAGCAGAAGGGAATGTGAGATCATGCTGTGCTTCACAGCCTTCGTATAACCCTGCTTTCCTGGGAAACAAGCCTGTTTGCAGTTGCAGGCTGTGAACTAGAGCAGGCAAGCTGCTGAGACACATACACGCGTGGCTTCTGGCACCTCCACCGTGGGGTGGCCATCTCCAGCAGAAGGGTGGGCCAGCCTGATGGGGGTGATAAGAAACCCGCAGCAGCAAGGTTCGTCAGAGCCCATTGTCAGAGCCTGTCATTATCCATTGTTCCTTTTATTGAATGCAGTTGTGCCTATTGCATGTCTCCATACTGGCTTTGACTTAAAAAATTAGACCCGAAACACAATGGATAGAGCTTGTTGGTCAGGAAGTGTTTCTTTTTATACATTAAAACACATGAGGCTTTGTTGTTGTAGCAGCAATATCCTGATGCGCTTGCTGTGATGATGGGTGAAGGAAGTTTCATTCTGAATATAGCTAGTCTCACAATAGAAACTTAACACTTTGAGGCCTGGAAGTAACCATCACATGTGAAATCTCAACTGTCATGGGAAAGGATGACTTCAAAAGCCACCTTTGAAAGATTATCACTAAACCAAATCTTACACAACTTTGGACTCAGATCAGTATTTGCACATATGTGATTCCAGTGACCTTGATGGAGTTGTTTCCCAGCATGAGTAAAACCAGAAGCAGAACTTGCAACTGCAAGCAAATACATCTTTGCACTGTGCTTCAGACAGATTCATAATGTGACAGCTCTTGTATAGTGTAGCTCTGTGTCCTTTAATGTTTTTTTTCCTTGATGCTAATGTAGCTTAGAGTTTCTTCAGCTAAAAAACTCACAGCTCTTGGCATCCTGCTCCATGACATTTACCTGGAGCTCCTGCAACCTTCTGTGACATTAGTTTTACTGTTGAGCGTGTAATTGATCTTACCTAGTCTCAAATGTGTTTATTATATAATTCATTATGGCTCTTTTTGCACAATAGTATTTGCCCATCTCAGGAGGTCTATGCAATATATATCTCCATATACTTTCTTTAGTTGTATGGACTAGGGGTTATGTTTTTTTGATCCTCGCAAAGTGTGAGGATCAGAACACCCCAGGGCAAAGAGGGAAAAAAAGTATGGGGAAAAATATTAAAGAAGAATTGAAGGCTGTGTTGTCTTTGTAAACTTAGTAGACTGCATAGATTTTTATGTATTTCTTTTCTTCTAGTGATGCTTTTATGAGCTGGTTAATTTGCAAGTCAAAAACTTAAAGCATCCAGTAGTTCAGCCTCTCACTTCAAGAAGCCTTTGTGGATCATGCTAACGTGGCCCATGGAAATTCACTTCAGATGAGAGACTATGGAGTAGTCTGGGAGATCTGTCTTGGTACTCATTTATTAGCTCTACTGTGGGTCCCATCCCAGTGTCAGGGACTCCTGCATAAAATGGAAAACCTTAATTCATACAAGGTGGGTGGAACATATAGTAGACTACCTATAGAAAAATACAATCCACATTATATATGGTTTAGGGTGGGTGCATTTATAGGAAGAGGGAAATTTCCTCCACTTGTCTCCAGGAATTTGAGACATGGTTTCATTTTTGTAATAATCAAGCATGTTCAGTAAATAGCATAAACATCACAACTGAAGTAATACCTCGTCAAACACTGTGAAAAGGATGAAGACATTTAGATGACATAAATATAATGAGTTTTCAGCCACGGTATACACTGAACTATTTTCAATGGAAAATCAAGGCTTTCAATGCAATTCACTTAGCATTTCCATTTTAACACTTCCTCAAAGTCAATTGCAGCAGAAAACGTAAAGCTCAATGTGCTTCTTCAAACTGAAACACAAAATAGGCAAGAACTTCTGCTATGAAGCAACAAAATCTCTCCAGGACAAAAATGCAACCTTTTTGTACTACGACCAATAACACAGCTTAAGGGCTTTTTCAGTCTGCTGTCAAAGAAAGGGTATGTCTTCATTGCTGATTTAAATTCAGTGTAATTAACTAAAGTTTGGTTTGGTTTGATGTTTTTCCCTCCCAAGTTACTTCAGTGTGGATAAAAGCAGCCCCTCCATGAAACAAAATGGGGGCAGTTGGGTACATGCTGGTCCTGCACTCAAGCATGTATTGTGCTAAGGTTGCTGAGGGTTTTATCCTGGGGGTCTCTGCAGGAATTTGACTCATTTTATGAATTTTTACAGGGGTATTATCTCAGCACACAGGATTGCTGGGGAAGTCATTAATGACTAGTTGTACCCAAAAAAGAATAAAGTTGCCAAAATTGTCCTGTTAGCAATTGAAACTGCGTGCTAGCTAAAGCTTTAGCCTGTGCTTCCTGCAAGGAAGCTAAGATTGGTTTAAAAGGTACTAAATGCAAGTAAAGATCTTTATATCTAAGTAGGCCTCAACTGAAAGGCAACATTGAGGCTATATGTTTTGCAGTGAGGACAATCCCTGAATATTTCTTTCTGAACTACTTATTTTTGTTTCATTTATTAATGGCTTCACTGGAATTCCCTTTATAATCAGATTTTGGGGGAATAATAGTATCAAGAAAAAGCCAACATAAGCAACCTCCCATCCTGTCCTTTAAAAATAAAAATTAAAAATAAAGTCCACCAATAACAGTTTGTTCTTTGGTAAGGGGCTAATGGGATACAGAACTTGGCATGCTGAAACAGCAACTGGAATGAAGATATTATCATAAAAATCACCTAAATCTTGACTTCATTAAAACCTATTTAATAGGATCAACATTTTTTCTTGGCCAAAATTTCTTAAGTTATGTAATAAACTCTGTGTGCCTTATCCTCCAGGGTTATTTCCACACTCCATTAACAGGCTATAGCAGGTTTTTAAAATATGCAGCATAGTATGGTGTGTACCTGGGAACAAGGAACAGAAAGTTCTTTTAAAGATTGTATGTACATATGTCTGTAGGCTGCATGAGCTTGCCTAAACAATTCACACCATTATCAAGAAGATTTTGGCAAAAACAAGAGAAAAAGAGATTCAGTAAGTTACATAACAAGCACATATCTCTTTCCTTTTTAAGCAATGGCTGCTTCCACTTAACAAATGACATTTAAGGCATTTCATAAAAAACTAGTAACAAAATCAATTCCCATGGCCTATTCAGGAATGGAATTGGTTACATGTAGGATGGTAAAACATTGGCTTTGGTTGCCTAATCTTCAGGGTAATTCCAGATATTTACATTCCTGGAGATTTCAAAATTTATATTTATAAATATTTGATGGTAAGAGGTAGATACAGAAAGCATTAAGTTAGGAAGAAAAGTGGAAGGCCAAATAGTATGCTTTTTTCCCAGGCTGAGACAAACCTGACCATACTGTAACTTTAGGGAGCAATCCACCTGGAAATCCCCCCAAACAGCTACTGAACATGCACAAATCCTGTATTTCTGGATGTACGTGGATATTTCAGAATACTGAGGACGGTCAGATGATCAGATGTGTTCACAGGGTGGGTGGGTGGAGGTGGGGATGCCAGAGTTCCAGCCTGGCTACCTTCCCCAGAAAGCTGTACTTGCTTTAGGAAGGTTTTGCCACTTATTTCTTCACCCTCAGATGCAGCAAAACCAAGATTTTTGATAAAAGTTATAGAAATGGAAAGAAATTTTCTAAACGCTTACAGAATTTTTTCACTTAGGGGACTGATGGGTGTTGAATATGACTCAAATGCCTGGCTGACTGAAGGTTTTGACTTAAGCATTTGGTCCCTTGTAGAAGAAAAGCCCCACTGCAAGAGGCCAAAAAGCCAGCCAGTTGACTGTCCCATCTCTGGACAGTGGACACCCAGAGCATGGTGCAAGAAGGGGGCAAGCACACGTTCACATTCCCTCCAGCGCATCCTCCTCGCTCCTGGCAGTCGCTGCACAAGGGCTTCCTGGCCCAGAGGCCGTATTTGTGGGTTTGTGTTTAACAGCTCATGGTGGCCTTTTCTTCTGTGAATTGGACTGATTTCTCCAGTTTTATTTTTGGCTTCTATAACATCCGATGGTAATGAATCCCAAAGCGTAGCTATGTGCTTCATGAAAAAGTGTGTGTGTGTGTGCGTGTGTGTGCATGTGTTTTAAACCTATTTCCTCTCTCTCCATATCTTGCAGTGTGAGAAACAAAGAAGGAACATCCCATGTTTGCCTCCTCCCAGTCACTCAGGCTGTCAAGCTCTTTCACTCGAACTAGCCGTGTCATCTCTTGTGCAAGCCAAGGGCTTCTCATCTACTGATAGGTGTTTTTATCCAATTTGCATAGAAGCTGAACTTCTCTAGTTCTCCTTAATGTTGTTTGTTACAAAATCAAAAATGTGGGTGCATTTATATTAACATACCCTGTTTTGTATTACCTTAGCTGATACGGCTGTCTTGTGCTTACTCCTCAGCAGTGCCGCCCTTTGGTTTGGTCAATGCCAGTATTTTCCCCTGATAATGTAAATTGTCTCTGCTCCTTTAAGTACCATCTCAGAATAACAGCTTTGAAAAATGCAAGGCAGGCTTGATGGGTGTCTGTCTTTTATGTGCTGAGTTAGCTCCTCTGCTAGCCAAGACAAGAAAGCTCTGGAAGCAAAGTGCTTTGTCCAGAGGGGAAGAAGTCTCTTCTACCCCTTTCCCACAGTTAAGAAACAGCTTTTGTTGAGTTACAAGGAAAGTCACTTACATAATCTATGGTCAGAAAGCTGGGCTGGCACGCTTTTGGATGACTGGAAGTAGAACAAAGAGAAAAAAAATATTGAAATTTCCCAGCTGACCCCAAAATGAAAACCTCCCATTATGTTGGCACTTACTTACTGCACGGCCACTGTGTAATTTGGTTTTGTACTGACTCCTTAAATTGAGATTATCTTTATGTAACTGTCATTCATTTGTATACGGGTTTCCTCATAGAAAATGCATCAATGTCACAGCTCTCGTATGTCTGGAAATACGTCCCCCAATGCCTTCCCCTAGCTCTCCACAGGACCTGTTCTGCTTCCCCCCGTGACATCGTTCTCTGCTCTGCCTGTATTTTAGGGGAGCAAAAGGTGCATCCACCTTGCTCTGCAGAGAGTGCCTTTCCATCCTTTGGCCGTTGGGCCTGGGTGGGAGAGGGAGCCAGAGGCAGCTCGGCAGGACAGGGTTGCGTGGGCGGCAGACGGCTCCCAGCTCACAGAGGTCTCCCTGCAGGGTCCTGGCACTTTGTTGTCTTGGCAGCAGGACTGGAAACCCCACCGAGGTACCAGCCAAATACAGTTTCTTCTGCCTTGATAGAAGCGTACTCTCTTCCTGTGAAAACCAGAAAGAGGTGAGGGTCTAGAGACGGTGAACTCCCTCTAGCCCAGACCTGCTGATGTTGGCAGCTTCAAAAACGGGGGAGTCTGACAGGCAGACTTGTTCTGCACGTGTGCAGTAGCTGTTTGGGGGGATTTCCAGGTGGGCAAAGCACTTTGTTGGCTTTGCTGGGTATGAACTAGTGTTTTTAAATTTTTTTTTTTAAATTTTTATTTTTACTTCATGTCTGCCAGTCTTGAGGAACTTTCCAGAATACATGTTGTAAACCATAGTCTTGATCTTCCAGGTGGTCAATTGCCTGTGTGCCAGCATCTCCATGAGCTTCTGACCATGTCTGGAAGTGATCCATGGGTCAGTGAGTGTGTCTGTGTGGGAAGGGCATGATAAGCTGCATTCTGCAGAAATGCCTGTAAAGATTACTCAACTTTTCTCCTGGAGTCTCTTCAGAAGGGATGGGATCCAGGAATTGCCTGCCCACCCATGAGCTGTCCTTAACAGCACCCCAGTGAGCTCCCCCAGAAGCCCACCAAAGTCTAGCGCTATGCATTTTTCGTACAGACACACTTAAAGCTTTTGGTTTGCATAAGTGAAGACTTATGTCACAACTGCAAGAAAAAACATTATGACAGAAGGCTGGGAGAGCAATTCCTCTGATTGTTTCAGAGGCTCATGTGAGACTGTTCTCAGGCTACAAATCATAGTGGTTACTTGCTATTTGGGAATATTGGATTCAATAAAGCCTTGAGGTGCAAGGCCTATACTGTGTTATTACACATTTCAGCACACCAATGGCATGATTGTGTGTCTGGTATATTAACCTAACAAAAAGGTGTAAACCTCATTTCCTCACTGGTTGGAATTTGGAAGCCGGTAAGCTATTTTAATGATGCCTTCTTATCTTTAGTTATATGTAAATGTGAAATAAATGAGTATGTGTAACAGACAAATACAATAAAAGGTTTAGCATGTATAAATTTGCATTAGTATAAATGCAAGGAATAGTATAAATGCAATAGGAATATATAAAAGTACATATGTGCTTATATGCATATGCTTATATACATGTAAGTCTAATGTAAGTCTAAATACATTAGGTATATTTATATATTAAAAACATCGGGTATATAAAAATATTAGACATTATTACACTCAGAAAATGCTTAATTCATCTGCAAAACTTAAAGAAATCCCTACATAGCACTATTATTGACAACAAAGATTGATTTCTGCTTCTGATGTGAAAGTCTGTGAGAGGACCAAAGGAGAGATTTTCTGAGTCTCCTTAGACTGCGTCTAAACTCTGCTGCTGTAGAGGGGAAAGAAACTGTCCTCAGTGTGTGCAGCAGAACATGCAATTGGTCCCCAAATTCTCTACTTCATGAGTGCGGGTTCCTTATGTAAGTTCCCTGTGCCCTTGCACGTAGCGCTAAGGGTTCCTCGCTCCTCAGCTTCCACCCTCATCACACTACAAGTACCTTGCAGCGTAAGCACGACACCCTGCTCGGCACTTTGACCGAGGGATCTTCTCATGAGATTCCTATGTCCAGGCAGTCTTCATGGGGATGCCAGCAGAGCTGCTGCCTTGTCCTGCTCCCCATGCAGGATGCACGCTTGCTTGACCGTCCCCAGCCTGCATCCTGCCTTGCAGGGTCTGTGCCGTGCAGCGCTGAGCACCCCCATGAGCCTGCAAGGAGAAAGACCCACTGCCTGGGAGGTACTTGATCATATGTGAGCTTACCAAAGTGCTCTTTCACTTTCTTGAGTGAAAGTGGCCCGTTGTCTGACATGTTTTGGAGAGGCGTGATTTTTGTTCCTCCTGCCCTCATCTGTGTTTTGAAGCATCACCTAATTTGGTATGCTAACTTCGACAAACTCTTAATGAATTTTTGCCATCATTCTTTCTCTCTTCCTATCCTTCCTCTTTCCCTTCCCCCATCCCCAAACTCCCTTATTTGCCATTATAGTCATCTTTAGTGAGGAGCAATGGCTTTTTAATTTTCCACCAGAAATGGAAGTGTGCAATTATTATGCAAAGCAGCTTTCTTTTAATTCCCCAAAATTTCCGGTGTACACTGTAATCAGTCATTTTCTACTGTATGTTTTACTGTCTGAAATTGTAAGCCTAGACCATTAGAAAACCATAATAAATAATTCAGTGATTTCCTTTCAGCTTCATATTCTATTTTACTGAATATGCTTGGAGGTGTAAATACCTCTCTGGAGGGGGATAATTTTAAGTTTAGTTTTCTAATTTGATTAAGGAAGCGGCGCCTGCCTGTTTCATCTACAGGCAGGAATTCAAGTGCACCAGGGAGATGTTTCGATATCTGTGTAGGTGTACTTAATATGTTCCGCCTAATTGTATTTCCTTTTCACTAAATAAGAAAAGTTGTAATGCAATGGGATTAATCTTCCCATTTCCCCCCACTTCCTTTTTCCTGTTTTTAATTGTCTTGCTCCCCACAGCCACAGTGGCTTGCCCTGGTAATGGATTTTGGCGGATCGAAGCACATCCCGGCATAGATGGCTGCGGCCAGCGTGGGACTCCAGCCCCATGGCTTCATCCAGGTGGCACTTGGTGGGTAGTCCAGCCTGGAGTGAAACCACACAGCTGGATTCAACCCCAAGGCTGCACATGAGTTACTCCATCAAACGCGATGCGATGCAAGGGACACACTGGAAAACAGACTGATCTGTCTGGCACTGGTTGCACTGCCTCTGAGAAGGAAAGAAGAGATACCTGCATCAAAATGTACAGCCTGTTCTCTCCATCTCACGAGTAAAAGAGGGACCGTCTTACATGAACAAGTCTTTAAAGAAAGCAACTTTCTTCTGTTTCCATATGGAGTTGTGGCTAGCAATTCACTGTAACAAAAGAAGAGATTTCACTTAGCAGCTTTTTGGAAACATTTCAACATATTTTGAAAAGGTGATTGTGATAATTCATTGGAACAAAACTGGCCATGTGATACGCTAAAAAAAGAGAAAACACAACGCATAGCTACGCAGAAGTACAGGTGGGCTTAAAATTGTGATTTTTTTTCTTACGTAAGCTAAGGGGTCTTGAGTTTGTTTTCAGAGCCTGTGAGATAAATTTGCTTTATCTTTTCAACCTATTCTTTGAAACCATGAGAGATCAAAATGCCAGGTCTTGGAAAAAAAAAAAGAAAATGAAAATCCTCACGCTGTCTCTTGGTTTCTGTAACTGGAGTTTGAAGGGGAGTGGGGGAGAGAGCAAACATTGGCATAGCTGCAATGAGATTGCAAATGTTGGCAATGCTCTTCTGTGCACGGCAGGAGGGGGTGTTAGTGTGGGTAGGCACCTTCCGCAAACTAATCCTTGTTCATCTTCTCTTTGCTTCTGCAGAAATTGAAAGGGCAGGTGTGCCTAGCCCTAGTTTCTGATTTTGCAATTCATATTCATCTATGTGATCCTCCTGGAAAATTCTGTTGCCATCAAAATATGCAAGGTTTATTGGACCGCATGTGTTTTCAAACATCACTCTCTCTGCTCCTGCAGATACCGTGACCCCAAGTACTTCTGCTGAGTTTTGAAACATAAAGGTGAAAAACAAAGTTTGTAGTGATGTTCATAATACCTGAGCACGCAGATTACTCATACATACAAAACAGTTTTGACCAATTCCTTATTTTATTCTGTAGCCCTGTGAAGCATAATCCTATTAATGCACACGCAGGCCTGCTTTGTGACAGCTTCTCCCCAAACCATCCTGAGATTTTCTGAGACACAGTAGTGCAGTAATTCCCAGCAGGTGAAGTCGTGAGGGCATCACGGACAGCATTCAATTTGCGTCCCATCTACTTTGCCTCTCTTGCTCATGGGGGAGGCTATGCAGTGCTGCCCTGAGGCTGAAAAATCCAATTTACTTACATTGCTGAGCCTGTGCTGTGCCCATTTTAGTGACCTCCATCCACACCGCAGCTTGATGCTCTTGCTGATCAAACATGAGAAAGACTATTGCCTTCCCCCTCCATTTTCTGTCTTCAGTGCCTGTACTGCTAACAAGTTAGTTACTACTGACCCTGGATAAACTGCTTTTTGAAGAGTAATTACAACATGCCTCTGTATTACGCAAAATGCAAAGAAAGTCTAAATTAGAGCATTTTGAAAAATTCTGCAATACTACTGCAGGCAGAATATTTTTTTTCTTACTCATCACCATGTTATCAGAGGGCCTGAGGGCTTGGAGGGGGCTGTGACCCTGGGCCTCCACTTCATTCTGTCCCCAAGTGCTGCACTATTGTTTGCTCCCATGTTTCTACACTGACAGCTTGTACCGTCTTGGCTTCACAGGGACCAGATGATAACAGGAGAGCGTGGTGTTCCTCACCCAGGATGACCCATCCTGGAGATTAACATGCTTTTTTGGAAAGTGTGCTTGACTCCCCACAGGCTGTAGCATGTTTCCAGCCCTTTCATTTCCTTAGCAGGTATGGTCAAAAGCTAACTAGCTGGGCACCTCCACCTGCTATAGCATTATTTAAAAAGAAATCCTTCTGAGTGCCTTTGGTGAGGAATCTGGGCCAGTTTGAGGTGTGCTTCAAGCATCCTTGGCAGTGGGGGCACTCCAGGGGATTTAAGCTCCGTGTCTGGAGACCAGTGGAGTTGAAGTGGAAGCTAAAGGCACCAGAGCAGGGCAGCGCTTGGAGCAGGGTGCACCTAGAAAGTTCAGAACAATTTGAGGGACTGGGATCCTATCTGGGGGAGGGAGGCGAGGTGTGGAGGAGGGTGTTATTGGGCCATAAGCTGTAGGTGGGCTTAAATTCTTTCTGAAGCCAGCCCTTTGTCAAGGGATAGTTCTCTCTACAGCTTTTGGTAGGCTCTTGAAAACACCCTGTTTTCTGAGGAAGAGAACTTCCTTCAAGGCCTCACCCATTACCTTCCCTTTCATGAACCTTTGTATTTCTTGGTTCTGCACAGGACCAAAACCAGACATGCAGAAGCACCATGAAAAAATGCAACTGGAGCATTCTTGGCATGACTTGTCATATGGGAGCAGAGAGATAGGGAACCCGATAGGCTTCCAGATGTGTTCTGCAGATTCAAGAAGTGCAAGCAGTTGGATAAGCATCTGAACTTTTGTATGTTTGTCTGAACTGAACTCGAACTCCAAGTTATTTCAGAGTTTACCTAGCAGTGGCTAATAATTACTAGAATGCTTGTTAAAATTGGAAAGTGATCTCAATAATGAATTAGTTCACAAAAAGACATAAAGACATATTTAAATCGTGCTGGCCCAGGAGTTTGGAGCTGACATTCCTCTCAGCAGACAGTTTAGAAAAACCTTTGAAGCAAAAAAAAAAAAAAAAAAAGTTACTAATTCTCCTCTGTTTTAAAAACTGTTGGGAATCTATGAAGCTGAAAAAAAAAGGGAATTTGATAAACAGAGAGGTGGCAGATCTGATTCCAGTTCTTGTATATCTTTGTACGTCAACAGCAATACTATGTAGTTACCTGCCGTAGTGGTGTTAAGCCAGTATAAGACCAGACTGTGCCCAACACTTCTAAAGGCGGAGTTATATTATCAAAAGAAGGGCAGTCAAGAGAGGCTCATTACTGTGAAAAATGTGTTTAGGATACTGCCTAATGGATCAATGGAACAATATGGTCAGCTTTCTCAGTAAAATGTGCTATTTAATTAAATAAATAAAGCCTTTTTGGTTATGTAGGCTTAGTTGTCATTTACTACCTCTTTAGTGATGTTAAACTTTAACGCGATAACAGCGTGGTGAGCAGAGAGAACAGTTTCCACCCACATGGATAAATATTGATCTCAGTGATAAAGAAGAACAAACATTCTGATAGAGTGGTAGGAAAGAAATTGAACATGATACAGGAGGGTTATTTTTACTGCGCAGTAAAAGCAAGCTAGTCTTTCAACTAAGAACAGGGAAGGGCAAGGGGATGGCTTATCAAAATGTTGTTTACAGGATAATAAATTCGCTGACTTCAAACTGTGATATTTGCCCATTGGTTGTGCACAAAACCAAAGAGATGACCGGGGTGAAGTTCTGGTCACAGTCGAATAAGCAGCAGCTTTGCTGCTCGCTTCAGCAGCGGCAGGTATTTACAGCTGGAGTGCTGTGCAGAGGCTCTGATGCCCTGTAGAGGTCTCGTGTAAGCAAATTGCTTCTTGAAGTCCTTCCTTAGCCAATGCGTGCACTTCTCTGCTCTGCTGAACCTGGCTCTGAGATTGATGACTAGTCTGACATTTTAGAAAAGTTTGAATCGCTAAGGTACAACAAGTTTTTTTTTTAAACTGAGCTTGCCTGTTTGGATGCCCATTCCCTCAGCTAGAAGGGGCAGCTTTCTGGAGGGCCTCCTTCTTTTCAGTGAGCTCCATGTAAGAGAGCGTTGCTGGGGCTGAGCAGCGATGCTGATGTAACCTACATGATGGAGTCATGTCCCCTCGTCACATGGCATGACCGGGCAGCACTAACCTCTGGGTGGTGAAGGCAAATGAAAGCCTTGATGTCTTTCGAGCCCCAAAAGTCCTTCTAGCTGGGTCTGTGGATTGCGCTACAGGGCCAGAACCAGCAAGTGTGATTTGTATTCTCAAAAAGAGTTAAAGCCCTAACCATACCTTCAGTACTGAGGCACGTGGATGCTTGGGAGGGTGAGGGGAATAGGAAGAGATTAATCTGACCAAAAGTAAGTGTCCTCAATATCTGTGTCAGTTAGTCATCTAGGCTCCACCTGCAGTCAGTGGGGAGGTTCAGACACCCGTAGGGCATGATTCATCTCCTTCTACTGCACGTATGGATCAGGTCAGATGAACTGCCTCCTGCTAGCTGCTCGCCACTGGCTGTGAAAGGAGCCCTGTGTGACGTGCTATCTGTGCAGGTATCTTACCTGTCGGCATGTAAAGGTAAGTCACATGAAAGACCTGCCTTTGTTTTGGAAGCTAGCCATTTAGGAAATGTATAACACACTCGCAGGACCAAATAAACAAAGCTCTGATGTGGTATTTTTAAAATGTAAATTCTCTACTCTTCTCATGTCTTTCAACACAATCTTCTAGACAAACCACATCCATCACTTTTCCTAATCATTCTCTCTCATCAAATCTGGCTTTCTACACAGGATTCCTACTGCTTAATACAGTGTGTGTGACAGTGACATACCGCTACACATGATGTTGTGATGCAGACATCTTTTTATGTACAGGTCCCCTAAGTTGGTTACATGGTCCCATTCCCATAATATCTTAGCACCTCATATGCCTTGATACATTTTCCTTTAATGTACAGATGTTAATTCTGTCTCTTCTACCTCCTGTCTTACCATTCCTCTTGGCTTAGGAAGGACCTAGGGAGAATTATACTTACTGAAGAGCTCATTTGGCTTTGAGCTATTCCCAGTAGCTCCATTCGGCTGCCTTCCTCTCTCTTTATAGGAGCAGTGATGAGTCTGGCGGGGAGGCAAGCAAACTCCAGCTACCTCTGACCTTTGCCTGTTACCTTGTGCCTCCTCTACATGATGCAGAGAGGTTTTCCAACTCAGTCACTCTCAGTTACCAAGAGCTTTCTGACAGTCAGTAAATCACACCACAGCCTCTAATCTTGATTGGAGCTTCTGCTGGCTGTTGTCAGATACTTACTGCAAATATTCAATATTACTATTACATTAAATGAGGTTTTAATCACTGCCATAGGTAATTGTAGGGCAAGAGTTGGCGGACTTGTATGCCTTAGAAATGGATTCGTGTGGGGATAATAATACATGTACGTTCCAGAAGAATATTTCCTTCTTGAAGGTGACGAATTGAAGAGGGAAATGGTGGTTTGGAATCAGTGGATCTCTGTATAGCGAACAAGCTAAGCAGTATTTGGCTTTGATGGGATTACCTGGAAGAGTTTATCTGTGATGGAAAGCGTGGCTTCTGCCCCAGGAAGTTTTGAAATGAAGTTTTTTTTTTCATAGCTGTTCAAAAGTCAGGCAGAAAAGGCGCAGAATAAAATAATCATTTCTCATTCCAGTTATGACTCTACCTAGCTCAGTCTCATTCTTTCTTAATCTTTCAGGTTTTTATCCCTGGAGGTAGGCTCCCTTTGAAGAGCAGTAAGAATTGTCATCATTCTTTTCACCTTTTCAAAAGAAAACATCTTTGAATTTTCCTCTGCCTCCCTCTGTCTAGATTGCCTCCAGTAAGTCTTTTTCCCTGGCTTTCCTGGGATGTCCTCAGCTGTCAATGTGACATGCCAACCTGCCCTCACAGCTCCAAGACCAGGGCGAGAGCAGTGTGAGTCCTTAGTGCCCTCTCCCATGGTTTACCTCTTCCAGAGAGACACCACGTCTGCCAGGGTACTTTGGGAATGTCTCACCTATGTCCCTGTTGTCAGTAAAAGCATCAGAGTGAAAATGCAAGTAGGAACAAGATTATAAAATCTAGGCTTGCTTATCAGCCCTCCTGTTGGATTAGTTACCTATATATGGAAAAAAAAGGAGCACCCCATGACAATTAAAGAGCCTTTTGGCCTGCAGTGCTCTGTAAGGGCTGCAGTGGAGGCAGGACTGTTGAGCCCCAGGCTGCGCGGACACACTCCATGCTGTGAGGGGTTCAGCTTGGTTCGGTACTACATGTGTTGCCAGAGTGTGAAAGGCAGAGACCCTCGAGTGGCTGCCAGACTTAGCTACCAGGGTATCGAGCACATCCATTCACGCTGGGATTGTATCCTCTATGTTTGCTTGTCAGTTACTGAGTCTTCATTTGGCACGAGGCTACCTACCTAGCAAGAAGTTTGTCTGCTATCTTCCCCACTTTCCAGGACCACATACAGCTTTCCTACACACCAAGTTTTTAAAGGCCTGTCATTTTTTCCCAGACATCTTGAAGAAATGATTTTGTCTTGGCCTCCTTCATAGTTTCCGCACCCAGCCAGAAAACAGCTCTTCGGAGCAGTTTCTGCTCCTTCACCGCAGGCACACACTTGTTCCCCTTAGGCTTCATAGAGGGCTTTATCTTTCCATTTTTGCTTCTATTTTATCGACACTGAGAGCCTGCCTGGGTTTTGCAGGCTTTCCTGTAATGAGGCAGCCGGCTCGCGAAAGGCTGTGTCACGACCTGGCTTGTTCTTGTCAGTGGCTTTTATCTTCCCTCTGCAGTCACTTCTGTACTACTACTTTTGATTTTTGTTTTAGTTATTCTAGTTGGTTTTAGCTGAGGTTGCTTTCTCTGTTAGTAGAAAGATGATTTAGTTCTGCTGAAGCCTGGCGATGGTAGTACATAATAGCAGTATGTATTTTTAATCTAGATTCAGTTTCTGTGTTTTACAGCACCAGGGAGAGTCTGGTTTTGTGTCTGAGGTGTCACTAAAAGATGTGTATGATTTCCTGAGTGTTGATGATTGCGGTGAATTATCCCAGCTCTGTTTTAGAGCTGTTGCTTAGAGAGTTTTTAGTATTTATGTACAAAGCTAGCCAAAAAAACCAGTCGTCTTTCCCAATTCACAAAAAAAATCATTCTAAAGTTAGGTTTGCATCTAGAGTGGGCAGAGTCAATTCTTCTCCCTCTCTGAAATCTCTGATGGATTTGTGAAATAGGTGCCACGTGCAGTTGCATGGCTCTTACCCCTGGTGCAATTTGACAAGGATGTCACTTTGGCAAAGCTGCCCAGCATTGCCAGGGCTTCAGGGAGCCATCAACCACCAAAGAGTCCTTGTTCCCCAGTAGCCAGGAAGCCATGTAATTTGAAGCATTCCTGACCCCAAGGAGGACAGGCCAGGAATCATGATGCTGCTGAAAACCCTTTGAACCAGAGTTTGAATGAACACAGTGTTCCAGGCTAAGCAAACCAGCATTTTTCTGAGAGTCTCTCTACATTGTAGTACTTCTCCGAAGAACCGTAAGGGTAAATTTGGCCCCACTTAGTGACATAATTTAGTGCTAAGACTGCACTCCAGACAGATGTGGTGAAATAAAGCCTGAAGAAATTCAGGTCATGAGCTTCTCACATCATGAGCTTCTGGAACCCCCAGATTGCCTGATTTTGAGGCAGTTCACTGCTGGGTGCGTTCTCCTGCACTGCTCTGGAATGAAGCGCTAGGGATTTGAAGGCTGTCTCTGGGCATTTTCTGAGGCTTTACAGACACTCTGTTTTACAAGTGGGCCTGTGGAGCTTGTGCATTACAGTGGTTTTCTAGGAGGTAAATGACTCTCACATGCTCACTTTGGCTGCAGGCAGGGTTACTCTGCTGTCCTCCTGAGCTCTCCCAGCATCTCCCCACTGCTCTCTGCAGAAGGAGTGCTGCTCCCTGCCCGGCCGAGTGCGTGTTGCAGAAGGACCCCTTTATACAAGCTTGCTGCCTGTCAGGGTCATGTATCATCAGGCAGATAACCAGACAGTGTTTTCTTCATCTACTCTGGTCCGAGCTCTGCATAGGAGGGGAGCTTGGCCTGACAAGAGCTGAAACTTAAGTCGGAGGAAACGGTACTGAAGCATTTTAAGCTGAGACTGTTAAGTTTCTTATTCCACCTTTTATCACAGTATGTGGATTATCCCAAACTATAAATTGCGGTAAAAGGAGGAAGGTAATGACCAAATCTGGGAACAGAAATGACTTTTTTGTGTTACTGATAAGCCAAAATTAACAGGTAAAGTGGGTCTGAAAGAGTGCTTTGGTGCTCTTCCCAGCAGCGCTCCCTTATGAAACAGCCTTTCACTGTGAACCCAGTGACCTCACCTGGGGCCAGATCCTGCTCCTGCTTGCAGCAGCGGCGGTCCTGCTCCCAACCAGCAGTGAGAACATGGTGAGCCCTCAGGAAAGCACGCACACGTGAGCAGGCTAGACTCGCAAAGCAAACCATAGTTTAGTTTTGCTACCGAGTGATCCTCATTGCAATACCAGCAAGTGGGCCAGAGCCCTGTGTGATTCTTCCTTATGGGCTTCCGTTTTTGACTGATCACCGCTGGGAAGGATAAAAGATCCGGCAGAGAAGCTAAGGAGTGGGAGAAATGAGTCTGACATGAAGAAGGCTGCTTAAAGTGTATGTTGAATCAAAGCTTTGCAGTGTGAGGCATTTCTGCACAAAGACCTTTGCAGGGGTTGGCTGGTAGGTTGTCATTGAATTTGAGTTTGGAGCTGTATGTTAATTCATCACAACTTTGGCCCCAGTGTGGTGGTGATTGAGGATCTCCTGTAAGACTGCTGATGAGTTTCTGTTGAATGCTTTGGCCTCAACAAGTAGAGCGGTGCAATATCAGAGGGAAATGTAAGCTATTTCCCTACTGCTCTGGTAGCCTGATAAATTCCCATTGAATTTATTTTCCGTAAGTTAAGCAAGGATAAGCTATTGGACAAGAGGAACCAAGTGGGAATGACTAACATGTCAGAATGTGCAGAAGTGAGCTCATGTCCCCATGAGGATATCTTTTTTGTGTGTGGTTTTTTTCACTGGGAAACCAGAAGTAAAAATAATTTTTTTCTGAGTAAAGCAAGAAGCAAATCATGGTGACATTTCCTCATTTTCTGTTTCCTCAAGGAAACACTTAGTCAGTCTGATTATTCACTCTGAAACATGTCCTTAGCTTTCTTTGCATTCTAGGAAGAACAATTTTAAAAATAAATAAGTGAAGTATACACACACATACACACACATATAGTTTAAGTTTTGGACTGATACCTGTTCTTCCCTCATCTTGATTCAGAGCATTTTCATTTCAGTGAGGGAACTGATCACAGTAATAATTAACCTCTTGTAAACCTAAGGCAAGCTAACTCCTCATGTTTTCATTAGTCCAGGACTAAAAAACCAAAGGACTCTATTTTGTAGAAGGTTATGTCTTTTGGAAGTGATTTAAGCTTTATGGAGAAAATTTACTCTAATTTCAGAATGACTTCGTCCAGCCTGTTTAATGATATGAATGTGATGCTTCAGGTTCTCCAGTCATTTTCCTTCTGTAGAACTCTAGAGTTCTCTTTCATCTGCTGTTACTTCTTATTTGACCCAGTGTGAGAAAATCAGGCAGCATAGGAAAGACTGTTTTGCTGATCAAAACAACAGAAGATCCTTCCTAAAAGCAGCATTTAGTCCAGTGGGTATGCATAGTAATGTTATCAGTTTTAAGGAATTGGTCTTCTGAGATGGCACTGATTATTTTCCATGGTAGCTTGGAAGGGTCAGTTGCTACACTATTCACAGAAGATGTGAGTCCCAGAAAGTCTGGAGCAATACACCTGGCTGGAGGAAGTCCAGGAAGGAGGGAAATATTTTTCACATAGATCAGGCTTTGGCAAATTGTTACCTTCCCCATGTTTGTCATCTGCCTTTCTATCATAAATGTGTAGGTTGGAAAAAAATCTTCCTTCAGGAGAACTGGAGTAAGAAGCTGGATATTAAGCCTTTCCTATGTGTGCTGTGTATCTATAAAATATGATCGTTGCTTTGACGGTGTGGCTGTTGGCCTTCTGTAGTTTGGTTATATAGTTTTTCTCATTTGCAATGCACTGAATAATAGTGATTTTGCTATGAACAAAGTATCTTTATATAATCGAGGCAAATCCCTGATATTAGCCACATCTCTCAGCAGCTGAAATGTCGTGTGTTGAAACCTCCTGTGTAACCTCAAACATGCTGTTGCTGCTACCAAACTTGGGAAGTCTTTGGCAACACAGTTTTTGGCTTTTCAATGTGAAAAAGACCAGAGAAATTTTTTACTGTATGTTTTTTCACAGTTAAAGAAAAAAAAGAAAATCCTTTATTTATTTTTAATCTGGACTGTTTTGCAAATCAGGATTTTTTTTTTTTTTTACCGCAACCTTGGATTTTACTATCTTCCTTCCCCTTCCCATTCTGAGAAGCTACTGCTAAAAGCAATGTTTTTCTTGAGAATTACAATTTTTTTCAAGGTAGTTGAAGGAGAAGAGAAGCCAGTTGCAGCTGCTGTTAGTGGATAAGGACTTGGTCCTTAGACGCTCTTGCACACAAGTAACTTGATGTATCTAAGTAGCCGCATCAAATGCTCTCGTAAAGTTACTCATATGAACAAGTGTTTGCAGGATCAGTATCTAAACCATTGTTCCAGTTCTGAGTTCTCTCATATTTCCCCATCTGTAAACCAGTGATGTTGCAGGTTTCATTTTGTAAATGCTTTGAAATCAATTAGTTTAAAGCAGTATAGATGAATACGACATTTATTGATGTCAGAGAAGAGAAGGAATACTGACCAACAAAATGGCTATTTTCCACTTTCCCCAGGAAAGAATGATAAAGTAGAACAGTTGAGAGATTAACCTGGGAAAGCAATAAATAGTTCTTAAAAAGGAATAATCCCACAAAAATAATGCCTGAAGGAAGGCAAAGAAGCCTCTAGAGAAACCATGGCAAACACAGTTAAAGCAGGAGAAAAATATTAAGTAACTTTGTTGTTAGCAGGGGAACTTGGTTAGCATGATGTCCAGTGGGCTGCATGCTTTTTTTCTTTCCCTCCAGTAGGCATGCATCCATTATACTTTCAGACACATTTTCTGGTTGATTCACCTGCCACTCTTCCTCCTGTAAACCAGGAACGGTTCTGCCAATGCACGTGGATTCACACTTCTGTGAAAAAGTCAGGCCCTGTATATTTTGATGTAACCCTCCAGGGGAAATCTTGGCCACACAGAAGCCAATGGCAAAAGTGCCACTGCCACCAGAGGAGCCAGACTTTCCTCCAGCTTTTTTTATCTTCCTGACATTTCTGCTTTATACCCCATAGCAAACATGTAATCTGTATGTTTCACAAATTGCTGGTGATGACATTTTGAATACCAGACTGCTGTCCTGCACACCCTGCCACTTAATCTGCTCAAGCAGCAGTTTTGAATTCAGTGCCCTGTACTTTCCATGTTTGATATATTTTGATATCCATGCGCTGATGTTAGTGGTGTGGTGAGGGAGGTCATCTGGCAGCCCACTGGGATTCCTCCCTGCTATTTGAGAATGGTTTGAAAAACTTGGCCTAGAAGGGGAGTGGGGAAAGAAAGGTTTTTGTTTTTCTTTTGAAAGCATTTTTTAAAATGTCATGAGACACTCTTACTCTATTTCTTTTCAGCATGCTGTTTGTTAAGCTAATGGTTTGGGCTCAGTAACACAGGCAATTCATGTGTGTTTAGCCATCTGTGAATGTCTCATAAATTAAAAGATACAGTGCTGTAAAATGATACTTGCAGTTGTTACCCTGGTTTATTTGGGTTTTTTGTTTTTCTATTTATAATGCCCTTGTGATAGCAAGTGCTTATAGTGCCACCGTCTGGTTCAGACAGCTACTGTCTTCGCGTTCAGATTTTATCTTCAAATGAAGGTTTTGCTATTACTACAAGAAAATACAAGCCAGTCTTGTGAGATTGCTAACACCCCTTTCTCTTGTTTTCTCGTTGTTGAGAAGAATAATTTGAAGACAGCAGCTAAAATGACTGGCACTCGAGAGGGACTTAATATCATCTATATGGGGTATGAATAACTTAATTTATCCACTTTGTAAACTGTGGATATTAATCTATGTTAATATTTGAAAGCTATCATTTAAGCTAGAGTTCTCAGCTTTTAAATGTGGTATGTGTTTTTGTGTTTCTTTAATACAAAATCCTTCTGTATGTATTTAGTCATTCCAAAAAGGGTCTATTTTTCTCTTTGCTTCACTGATTCAGTCGAGCCGGCCAGTGAAATGATTACTTACTACAGCTAATTTTTCCTTTTTTATTTTTGCTTTTCTATAGTCTGATCCTGCAGTTATAAATGCCACATTAGCAATGGTTATGGGATCAAGCATGCAAAATAAGTATATAGTGTTTGTGACACTCCCCCCACCCTGCCTCAGTCAGATGGATCTGGCTAAGCATGGAAGCCCTGCAACAAATGCCTGTGGGGCAGGTAGCCCTCTTGGCAAGTAAGTGTCCTAACAGGCTGGGCTGGTTTGTAATTCCACTTATTTCTTCTGCATATTTGCCATCCCATGGGTAGTACCACTATGTCTATGCATGATGCCCAGCAACTGATAAAAACTGGGTCTGTGCTTGCTGTGCTGCCCTGTATTTCAATCCACCTGCTGCCAGGATGGTCTTGCCAGTGTGCTGGCCTTGGGTTTCAGCCTCAGCACTGGCTTTGAGGACTTCTTCGCTGCCTCTTCCCTGGCTCACAACTGGTATTACCTCCATCTGCATTAGATGCCTGAAGTTGCCCAGAACGCCTGCAGCAGCTGGGGGTGGTTGCTCCACAGTGCTCAGGGGAGTCCTGGGGGTACAAAAGTGACATAAGCCCACCTTTGCGCTTGTGGCCAAGTGGCAAACCACTGCCTTCTGCTTTCTTGGGCTCTGCCTTTACCATCGGAGAGCCTCAAGGAGGAAGTAAACCCAGGAGCAGATCTGTGCTTGCTCAACCGATGGACCCCATGCAGTCCGTTTCTTTGACCCCCTTTTTCCTCTGTGGACAATTCCCTTGTAGGGTCCTGCTGAAGAACTTGGGCCCTCCTATGGGACAGGTTGGCTATGTCGTGCTGCCTCTCCCAAAGCTGGGAAGACCATTTAGGTGCTGCTTGCTGCTGCTTGAATCTTCTGTCCTTTGCATGAAGCACAGGCACATGTGACAGTCGCTGGAGGACACAATGGTAAATATGGGTACGTAACCTCGGTTCTTTTATGGGTTTCTTCTCAACTGCTGCGTTGTGCAGGTGCCATAAGCAATTACCAATTTTATAGGATACTTGAGTGAAACATTTTCGGAGGGGGAAATGTGGGTAATCTCCAGGCCCCAAGGAGTTGTTTCATTTTTAATTGTGCATTTTAGGGTCTATGGGGCTCTGATACTTCAAGTTCTGTGCAAACAGCTAGCACACTGCTATTATTGTGTTCCCCTGCTCAGGGCTTGTGGCTGAATTACCTCATGATAGGCTTTTTAAGTCTTTTGGCCTCCTTCTTGGCCTCATATTTCAACACAGCACGTGAAAGAGATGAAGAATGAGCTAAAACTCCCCTCCAACTGTGGCAGTTATGGGCTATTTTATTTTTCATCCCATGTGTTTTTTAGCAACCTCTGGCTTTGCTAAAGCAATGCAAGCTAGGTGAAGGTGGCATGGAGGGAGGGAGTTTCCCTTCTGATCTCAGCAGTTTGACATATTTACCTTCACCTAAAAAGGTAGAGTTTTGCTTCTGTTTGCTGCAAACAAAGCAAAGGTCCCTTCCCCAGTGTCCCTCTCCCCTCTGCAAACATCCATTTGTAAAGCATGGCGCACACTTTTCCTTGAAAAGAAAATGCGTCGTGACATTTCCCTAGCTGCACAAAAGGCTTTGCGTTTCTAAATGTCAGTCAGTTATTCAGTACAGTAATATTTTCCCAAGGCCTGCCCAGACCCCTGGCAGAGCTGGCCGTGCCTGTGCGGGCATCCCCTGCCTCGGTCGAGAGCTGCCGAGGGCCGGGGCTGGAGAGGCACCGCTCACAGCACTCAAAATCTGCCAGACCTGGTGCCACCGGGGATTACAGTTGATCTGCCACAGCCTTTTCAGCTTTTAAGGAAGTTTTGGGGTGCCCGGGATTCCCTGGCCATGATTCTTCAGGAAATAAAAGGGAAATGGAGTGCCAGTGAAAGACAGCGACCTTTCCCCCTCCAGATACAGTCCTGTCCCAGGCAGTGTTTAAAAATTGTGCCGGTCTCACTGGAGGGGAGCGGTCATGTCCCAGCAGAAGGTGGGCAGCTGCCTGCGCTTCCCACTGCACCGCCACGGGCAGGAGCGGTGCCGGTGCCAGCAGCGGTGCGGAGGGGCGGCAGGGCAGTGTGCCGCCGAGGCAGCGGCAGCAGGTTCTGCCGGGGAGGACAGAAGGCAGCAGAAGCGGTTGAGCATCCCGAACTCCTTACTCTCCAGTGCCAGGGTAGCCCCCGGGCTGGTTACAGCCTGGGAATCATGCAAGTCCTTGAAAGCAAACTTAGTCGTCACTCCGCATTCGGGCAAACGTGGGTGTTCGTCCATGGGTCACTCAGCTCAGACCTTCCCGTTGTCGTTTTGTGACTGTATGCATCCACTGGCACAACCGCTCCTTGCCAGAGAAACCTTCGCCCCTCCAAAGTATGCATATTAAATCTTGGTCTTGAATGGAGAAATGCAATTCCCATGGAAGCAGTGGCAAACATCAGAAAATGGGGCATGAGGGGGAGGGAAAAGAAATGGCTGAATTTGTCTTGTGACCGTTTAATCGAAGTGTATTCCTATGGCATGCTGCCAGGCTGTTTGAGTTACAAGGCGTGTGCTTGTGGACATCACGGTGCAGAACCAAGGGACTCAAAGGCAGAGGATGGAGCTGGGAGTGCTCAGCAAGCCCGAGTGCTGCGGGGCTAAGGGACGGAGGAGTCAGCTGGTCGGTGCTGCAGAGCTTGCAAGGAAATTAGTGGACAAACAGATGCGATGTGAGAGAATGAGACCTCACTCCATGGCTAAGGTCTGGAAGGGCTGGGATCTTCACAGAGCCTGTGAGGAAGAGCCAATTTAATATGGGGGAAAGAAATACTACCGCAAGAAGCGCTTACAGCAGAAGACACTTTCACTGGGTGGTCAGTACAAACTCTGTAGCCTGTTCTCTGTAGTGCAAGTCAGCCCAAATATATAAGAGAAGGTGGCTGTATTGAGCTGGAAAACTTTCCTCCATGCTGTCATCTGGAACTGGTTGAAAGCAAAGTGCATAAAGATGAGGAAAGGGTAAGAGACTTTGCTTCTGTTGGGTAATTAAAGGGGAAAAAAGCCTCACCACCATAAAAAGGAATGAGATAAATCATGTCACAAAGAAATTTGTTGCTGTGGTTATAAAAGTCTTCCCCTTTCATAAAAAAGAAGCTAATATGGCTAGGATCAAGTATGATTAGAGCTTAACTCCACAAAGAAAATAAAAATACAAAAACTATAGCAACCATAGAGGAAGAGTGGAGGAAGAGATAAAGGAGAACACAGGAACGAGATGTGGGTAATTTGTAACTTGGTATTGCATTCAGAAAAGATTTAGAGAGTCTGTATCCTCCCAAAGGAGCTTTGGCATATCATTAAAACCTTTAATATTGTCTTGACAACTCTTCTATTTCTTCCATGTAGCTGACCGATAAGGCAATATTCTTAACAGTAGCATTGCCACCTTTTTCTGTTCCTTAAGAAAACTCTAGTTGATCTTGCGCTAAGAAAAGACGAAGGAGAAGAAAAAAAAAATCCTCGATCCCTTGAGATGCTTATTTTTTTAAGATTGGAGCCAGCAAGCCTAACAAAGCATTAGAGGAGCCTACAGCTTCTCTCCCTGCCCCTCCTCCCCTTCCCCACTTTGCTGCTGGAAAACATTTCTTCAGATTTGTTATGTACCTTTGCTGCAAAACCTGGCTACACATCTGTGGGTCCGTAGGTTATCTGCCCGGGGACAGAGTTGAGCTAGACTGTGAAACCCTTGCTCGTGACTTCAGGTCTGGTAGTCTGCTGACTTCAGTGCGGCTGCTGCCGTTATATGCTGGTTTTCAGCATGAGTAATGGTGTCACAATCTGGCCCATAAATTCTGAGTAATTTGTAAAGTGCCTGTCACAATGTTATCTACATAGCAATGGCACATTGGAAACTGTTCTGAGCTGTTGCAGAGAGGAGTCTTCTGAATTTGCCTCGCCAGTGCAGCTCCGTTCTTCTACATTGTAGTATGCTCCTTTCCAACCTCATATTAAGATCATCGGAACCCTGTTCATATCATGGTAAACCATGATTCCTGGAGGCATTTTGATACTTAACCCTGGCAATAGACATAATTGAACAGAATAATAGATGTTGGAATAGGTGTTACAGAAGGCAGCAATTACCTCCCGTGTTCTTTTGCTGTTTCCAGATGAATTTATTTTGCCTTTCTTTGTACCTTTCCTTTTTTGTGCTTTTTTTTGAGAGTTTTGAGTGACTGGTTTTCACTGGCACAATTCCATGGAAATCAGATTTCTAAGCTGCATGCATCATTGTTGTTCCTGGTTGTGCCCATGGTGTCTGAGGTTGTACAAACTCAATAGAAAATGCTTCATTCATCACTTCTGAGTTTTCTATTCACATGAGAGCATTCTGCCAGAAAACTTCTTGTGCTCCCCCAGCCTGGTGAGCACATGTGGTGAATTACCTGAGCAATTAAATGAAGGCACTTGTGAGAATGGTGCACATGGAATATTCTTTGAAGACATCCTGTGATCAAAGCAGAGAAAGGAAATAAAAATGAATATGTTTGCTAAATATTGAATAAATTAAACGTGAGGGTACTGCAATGAAAAGGCAGAACATGTGGTCATGGAAAGAGGCTGTATCCACTTCATATTCATGACAAAATATTTTCTGTTGTCCTGTTAACATTCCTTCCAGGGGTTCCTGGTAGAGGAGCTGGAGGATAAAGGAGACTGAGACATAAGGGGTTTTGTGGGCATCTCTTTATAATTAATTGTGTAATTGCTGGGCCAATGTCAAGTTTCTTTTATCTCAAGAAGAAACAGAACTAAGAGAGCTGCCAGGGCATACAATTGTACAGTGATGCAGACACCAAGATATGATTGTTCTGGATAGGTAGCAAGAACCATTAAGCACATACGACTTCTCTTTAACTTACCTGAGTGGCACTAAATGGGAGAAGTAAAAATCAGGCTAGGCTAGGTTTGAAATTGTTGATGGTTCAACCTTTCACCGCAGGGTCACCACCAATTTGCAACCCCTTATAATTTACTTAATAAGCTTTCCGTGGATTGGAAATTGAGCTTTCATCTTTGTACATCAGTTACAGAATTAGCCGTAGCTGAGTTCTTACTGTTCACTACATGCTTATTATAGAATGAAATACACTGTGGAATAAAAATGCATAGCCCTCAAGTCACAATTTCCACCTATTGTGAAGAAAGTCCCTTATAGATGTGGGAAAACAATTTTGCCAGGTTACAACTGGGAATACAACAGCACAAAAACCAGTGAACTGCAGATCATATATTCAGTGTCAGAAAGGGAAAAAACCTTGGGTCTCTTGACTCACTCCAGTATTCTGCCTAACAGTAATAAGTTGCTAGTCTTGTTTTAACTACTACTGGGGAGCCAGCAGTTCTCCACAGGAAGTACAATATTATTTGGTATTTCTTAAAATATCCAATGGCAAGTTTAGTGAAGATTATGATGCTTGACTGTACACAGATATGAAGTTATGCTCTTGCTCGAATGTGTGATTCTTCAAAGTCACAGTGAATCTGAGTGCGTGTATGTGTGTGTATGTGTAAGAGAAACTTGGTAGTTAATTTTCCAATGTCATCTATCTGGTTTATTTTTATTAAATCAAAATTCACTTTCAGATGTCACTGTGTAAAATTCTGAATTAGGCTGTCTATTAGCTCCCATAAATAAGTTCAAAAAGGCTAAACTTTCAGATACATTTTATAGGGATAAAAATAACTGCCTGATTTCTGTGATTGCTGCTCATGAAAGATGTAAAGGTGTGCTTCTACTCTTCAGAAATAAGCTGGTGATTATATGGATCATATTTTCAGACATGTAAAATACAGCAAAAGAAAAAGCTTCTCCTTTTTCATGAACTACTTTCTGAATAGGAGGGGGTTCCCGCCTTTTAACATGAACCTGTTCGGTTTCGCTTCATCAGATTTCTCGGTAGGTGACAGAGTCCCTGCAGCACAGAGAGAAGGTGCTCAGAATTCTTCTGAACATGAATTTCTGTTACTTCTTCTGACTAATCAGGGGGTTTTCAGTTTTTCTAATCATTTCTCTTCTAGGTTGCCCCATTGATTTCAACCAAGTTTCCCTTAAAGGCATACACTTGGAAATCCTTAATTCACAAGAACAGCACCTTCTTCTGCTCTTTATATGCTGTATACATGAAATACAATACTTGGCATGGAGCCATGCTGTACCTTTCTTAAAGTGCGGTATAGTACTATGGGATCATCAACCAGGATTGTCAGACCTTGTGATTAAAGCACAGGTATTTGGCAGCACAGCAATCCTGAGGCGGAGCTTCAACTTTATTTAAGACTGATTGACATACTTATGTCAAACTGCCATGTGGGGTTGCTTGAGTGTTGAAATAAGCTGAAACAAGTAGGATAAGGGAAGGGACCAAGGCCAGATGGGATGCTCTCATACGGAATCCCCTATCAGGAAGAAGTGTGTAAGCTTCCACACTGATACTGTTGACCTCAGTGTGAATCTGAATGCCAGGATCCCCTGGGCTAGTTGCCCCGAGCTCCCCAGGACCTCTGCGGGGGCTGCCGGTGGCAGGGGCACTGGCTGCCGGCGAGGGGGCCGAGCTGGCAGAGAACCGCTGGGCGAGATCTGCTGCTGCATTCACGTTCCCCTCCCGCCAGGCGCGAGCTCACAAGTTCCTCTCTCCTGAGCCCTCCAAAAGCTGTGCCCTGACTCACAAGGAGAGGGGGTTTGGTTTTATAGTCTCATCAATACAAAGTAAAGTCTTGGTTTCCAGAACTCTATTTTTAACGTGGGAGCTCTCAGATCTTGGATCCTAACCCATGAGAAATTGTGAGGGGCTTGAGAAAAACACTGGCTGTTCAGCCAGTCTTTGCTTCCTTTATACTACCACAGCCGCACTGACTCGAGTCACCTCAATTTAGTTTAAAGTTATTAAGCTACAATCTTGCTAAATACAAGGTGATGTTTCAAAAGATGCCATCTAAGGCTTATAATCCAAAATGAATGTGATTTACAACCCACCTTTTTCTTTTAAACTAACTAACCTTTAATTGCTGTGGTTAGACTTCACAAGTATGAAAAATCCATCAGCTGTTATTCTCAGTAGGTGTTTAGTACGCCTCAAAATCTGGTCATTTTGTTCTCTCAAAAACATTGCGCTTTGTTGTATACTAATTTTCTTGTACATTTGCAAAACTACATAGAAAATATGAAGAATGCAATCTTTGTCTCCCTTAATGTGCATTCCCATAGATGGCAGATATCAACATATATTCTATTCACAAATACGTGAGCATACATCTTTCTAAAAATACTGCGTATTATCTGCAAACCCTGTGATGTCTGCACACGTGCTCTTAACCCTGTTCAAGTAACTTTAAAGAATGAAAGCAGTGTTTCTTTATAGCCTACGTTTAGCAGAGATTTATTAACATGTCTTAATTGTAGACCCTGTTTTTCTTAGAAGAAATGGCAATTGCACTAGATCATGGAGGGGCAAATTGCTCTGGAAAATAGTTTGAATACAGTGTTCCTTTCTGTTTCAAATCACTCAAATGTCTATAAAAACATGTATTTCTTCAATGACAAGTTAACTCCCAGGAAGTATTTAATCATAAATATATGCTGTCTCTTCAAAGTACAAAACCTGTTTGTAATCCTTAATGCTAATCACAACGGAAAGTGGATAAGATACCAACTTCTAATTTAAATTAGGAGTGGATAAATTTGTTATGCCTATGATCCTATTCTAAAAGTTGTGCTAAATAGGTGAACGAACCTGTTCTTTAGGGCCACTGGGATGCTTAGGGGCTTGGAGCATCTGACATGCAAGGAGGGGCTGAGAGAGCTGGGACTGTTCAGCCTGGAGAAGGGAAAGCCCAGGGGGATCTTGCCCGTGTGTATAAATACCTGGTGGAGGGTCAGTAAAGAGGATGGAGTCCAACTCTTCTCAGTGGTGCCCAATGGAAGGACAAGAGGCAATGGGCACAATCTGAAATAAAGGGAATTCAACTTAAACATAAGAAAAAACCATTTTTACTGTTAGGGTGAAAAAACACTGGGAACGGGTTGCCCAGAGAGATTGTGGACTCTCCTTCCTTGGAGATGCTCAAAATCAAACTGGACCTGCTCTGGCTGACCCTGCTTTGAGCACAGATTTGGACTGAACAATCTCCAGAAATGCTTTCCAACCTCAGCTGTCTTGTGGTTCTGTGTTTCAAGTTTTTAATAGAGAGGACTGTGCCTACAGGGCACAGGTTGAATTTGTGAGGATTCCAGAGGATGAACATATGCAGTGTCCTCTCTGAACATGCAGTATGGCTGGTTTGGTCTTGTTGAAGGCTACACGAGTGTGAAGGGAACCATGCTGTGGGAAGACCTCCGCTGAGGCAGTGGTCCCTGCACTACAGAAACGTTCTCCTTCTTCAGGGGAAGCAGAGAGACTGGGCAAGGTGGCTGCTCTTTCCCCTGCCCTACTCCTATAGAGAACAGAGATTCTCCCAAGTGGTTTCTGGATGTAGATGCACCACTGTTACCTTCACTCAGACTCCAGGACTACTTCATCTACCTTTGCAAGGAACTCCTCTTCCTCTACTAGGTCCACGTAACAGAGGGGAAGGGCCTTTGGGTTTTGACTCCATTTTTTCTTATTCTGTCCCTGTAAGTAGATTCCTAGCACACAGCTGGGAACCTGTGCACTGTATCGGGACATGCTCTGCACTTTATGTGCTTTGGTCAGCCATCAGGCAAATATTCACCAGCAAAACTTCACCAATCCTTATTACCTGTCACAGTGAACATACCTGCAGGAAACCATGGCTGACAGGGATCATCACTCTTAGTGCATACACAGATGTAGTCTGTTTTTTAATGCTCTTTCCCTCAGGCTTCAGTTCATGCAATACCTTAGATGCCACAGTTCTATATATTAGGGGTTCAGTGACCTTGCCTCCTCCCCTTCCCCTGCAGTCTAGTCTTCAGCCACTTGAGAACCCAGCCTTTGCTTGTATGCTAAATGAGAGGACATTTCTGTGTGCTTGGTATTTTCTGGCCCAGAATTTCCAGTCTCAGAGCAGATACATTAAGCAGATTCCCTTTTTCTTATTACCTCCATCTATTAACAATTGCAGTCTTCAAGAATGGGAACATTCAGTATTTTCCCTAATGCAACACTCTCATTCAATACAGATTAGATTCCACCCCCTCCACCCCCATTTATTTTAAGGTGCAGTAGAGAAAAAAAACATGTAGAAAATAAGAGACTGTTTGTTTAAGCGTGCGGCATATTTTGTGCAGAAATCTTAATACATGCAGGAGATTTCTTAAAGACTTCTTTGTTATTCAGGTAGAGCCTGAACAGTTACCATGTCCTAATCAGTCTTATTCCCCGAGCCTGTCTCCTTTCTACAGTTACTAGAGATACGAGATCTTTTCACCACAGAAAATAGAAACCTTTCTTCCCATCCTACTTGTCAGTAGCAGCCTTAGCCCACTTCACAGTGTCTTGCTTTTTTGATGCTATGTTTTGACTTCAGTAAAATATCTGTTCAAAATGTTCTGGGGTCTCCAGTCTGCCCTGCAACTTTTTTTCTCCATTTACCTGGTTTAGGGCTGCTTGAATCATGAGGTTTTTCCTGATGTTGCGGGCTGTTGCTTTCCTAGGCAGATCGCAAGCCATCTAGAAGCTCAGTTTCCAGCTCAGCTACGCTCTTTGCTTCTATCCGAAAGCTGTTTAAGAACTTCACTCTTCTGATGGTTAGCAATCTCATTCCCTGTTTAAATTTACTTGTGGCCAGTTTATATTTATTTTCTCTTTTGTCAAGTCTATCCTTTGCTTCAGTAGCTCAAATACCTCCCTAATTTGCTTGTAGAAGGCACTTATGCCTTTTCCCCCTTAGCTCTAACTTTGTTGGACTAAACAAATGAAACTCTTCTAACTTCCTTGGGTGAAAAGCCTCTCTATTTGCCATCCTAGTAGCCATTCTTCACACCTGCTCTCATTTGGATGTTATTCTTACAGACACAGTTGTACAGCAACGTTTGCAATACTGAAGGTGAGATCTTAATACAAACATGGGAGCATTAATATTCACGCTATACTGGCAGGACCTTCTGTTTGAATTTGTCTATTTTTGAGCTGTATCACAATGTTTGTTTTTGGGAATTTAATACACCTGCGTCTTTTTTCTTTCTTCCCTCTCATTTTCAGCTGAGAGCTGCTCAGCATGCATGCTATTTCTGTGGATATTTCTTAGATATTGGAGGGGACTGGGAAAATGTGGGACTTCTGGTTTCCTACATTGTGATCTTTTCTGGAGCCAAGCTGAGTTTGGAGATACCCTTACATTTAACATAAGAAAAGCCAGGTGGGATCAAGCTTGAAGCCAACTTCTGAATCCTTTGCTCTTCATAATCCTCTGCAGACATGGATTCCATTAGATACTTCAAAATATCTTAGCAATTATGGGCATCTTTTTTATGAGGTATCTTAGCATTCAAACAGTTGTTCAAGTGACACAGCTCAGAACTGTTATGTTAAAAGGCCTCTTCCATGTTCTTGGCTACTTTATTTGTCATGACTGTTTTTGGAACGCTTATCCTTAACAGTCCAGTGCTTTGGCCTTTAACTAATACTTAAATATTCATGGTTCTGCCCAAAAAGAGCTGCTCTGATCTCAGCACAGCCCCCAAAGGTCCTGTTATTTCTGAAGGCTGACATAAATCAGGTGGAGGCTAGATTGGGTGTGACACAGGACTGGAGAGTGTAGGAGCAACTGTGGAAAAAGAAAAGCTTACCTATCCTCACCATAAACTGAGAACATTTATCAGAAAGAAATGTAAGTAAAATAAATCATAGCTTCAGTATAAAAAAATGTGTACAATAAAGTGCTTAATCTCTTTGCAAATGAGATAGAGGAGCACTTCAGACACAATCAGTGGTGATGTCCTGCGTGCTGTAGCAAGGGCTCGGTAAATGATGGAAGATTAAATATTCCAACGGATAAGGAATTTCTTAGCAGTTTAATGGTGTAAGAAGTAGTAAAGAAAAAAAATGAACTGAAATAAGAAACAGCATGAGATAGATGTCTAACCTTGGAAGTGCTAGAAGTCTTCTCCAGTTGCCAAGATTTCTAGTTAGCCAAGATGAGACGTAAACTAGATGTCACACAACCCAAGTGAGTGTGGGTATATAAATGACCGTGCAGTGACCGTGTAAATTAGCCCACAAAGGGCAGATGCTGTATAACAGCACAGCTAGTTTTCATTAATTTCTCCTCAATCCTCTGGCTACGTCTTCTCAGTAGCAGCTCTGGAAGACTCATTCAGGGATTCCCAAGATGTCTAGAATGGCAGTTCTTCTGAGAAGCAGGTCTGCAGGCAGTGATGAGTTATGCAGCACTTCTCTAACAACCAGAAACAGGGCAAAAAGCTTTTCTGGTAGGGCACCAAGGGGGAAGAGGTAGTTTCTGCAGGTTTATTCTAGGTTGTATTCTCTCCCTGTTCTGGCAGCTTGTGATCCGATAGATCTGCAGAATAGGAACTGCAGATTTGCCCTCCTTCATTTCTTCAGTGTGTTGGACATTTTCTGCAACAGAGTACTCTCACAGCAGCTGGTCTGGTATGCAGGACTGTGGATGTTGCATTATTTTGTGAGGGTTATAATTAAAGAATAATACCAATCTTTTCATTTGTTTGGTTTTAATCTATTACTTCTAAAGTATCATTATCACAGTATGTGTTTAAAATACTGAAAAAGCAATTCAGAAATGAAAAATTAAAAGAGTATTTGCTGGTTTTGACAGGCAGATTCAACCTGAGGAGCTGTTGATAGTGTGTTCTGCATTTAGTGAAACTAAAGCACAGTGGAGTAAATGATATGGTTCTCAGATACTTCACAACAACTTTGTAAAATGTGTTAATGAGTGAGCTAGTTAAAAGAAAAAAGAAAAAGAATCAGCAAACAAAAAACTATAAAGAATAAGGAAGGAAAATACTTCATCCCAAACAATACTTGTCTGAGGAGAAGAAATATAAAAGAAGCGATAATGAGTATTTATATTTGAGCATGACTAAAATATCAGATATGGAGATGTTTATGCCTTATAAAGACATTTACATGAATAGCTAAATACTTTGTATGTATACAGTTTCTTATACAGAATATAAGAAACTAAACTAAACCAGGGCAATGTATTACAAAAAAAGTGAATTAAGCATTCTTCACAATGTGCCTGTTCTGCCTAATGGTTTGAAAGAATAACAAATAATCTAACACATCTCACTAAAGATTAATGAAAGGAGAACTTCCATAGACTTTTTAGCTGAATTCTACAGGCAACAAAGCTTGTGAGACCTCAACGGACCTGCATATTTGTCTTTGGCATTTTGCCTTTTAGTTCTTGTGTTCATTAATTTTTGAACTTCACATTTTCAGTGAGATTTGACACTAGGTAGCAGGCTCAAAAAAGTTATGTTAAAGTTTGTTACAAGTTTTATTAACATAAGTGCCCAGATAGAGAAGGGAGACCCTGTTGATGCTGCTGGCTGAAGGCGAGGCTTAAGTATTGGCTTATTCCATGTTAGACATCAGAGAATCAGCATGGGCTAAAAGCTTATGAAGGACCCAAACCCAGAGAATCCCTCAGGCAGACACACGTTTGATCAGGCAGCAGAGGACAGGAAGAGGATAGAGGATAGAAGCCCAGATGTCATTAGCTGCTGCTCACAGATCTCCTCTAAGGGACTGCCTGGAGGAGGGTCGACGCTTTACACTGCTGCAGTAGGGACAGATACACACTGGTGGCCAACCACGGGCTAGCCTAAGGACTGTGGTGTGACACACAATACACAAAAACCTGTGATAAAAGGACCTTTCGAAGATCAAAACCTGTCACACAGGAAGACTTGTGTTAGCTATGCAGGGTAGTTTTACCCCAGCATCACCCTGTGGAACTAGCTTTTGGTGTTGGAGTCGAATGAGCCCAGAGCCAAGTGGTTTTCCATGTTAGGGCACGACGGTGGAGTTCATTACTGTGCAGATAGCCCATCAGTCAGCCACCAGGGTCGGCTGAATCCAACGTGCTTGCTCACAACAGTATTTTACTTTTTGTGTAGATTAGTAGAGGGTGTCTGAATTCACCTGTGAAATAAATATTGCCTATTTACTAGGGGTTACCATAAACTTTGATAGGATTTCATTGACTCTTGTTCCACTTCGACTTCAGGCCTTGCCAAATGGTTAGCAGGAGGGTTCTCACAGATCTGAGAAGTGCAGGAAAAGTGGAGTCAAAGCTCAGCTTTCATTTCACAAATGAGTTTCTTGCTCCTGGTCTATCTCACATTTTATGAACATGAACCAGCATAAATCTATGTGACCTATGATCAAGTAAGCCAGAGAAAGTGGATGTACCTGGGTAGAACACGGTGGAGGTTTCAGTAGTTGTCACCATCCTCTAGCCCATAAATACTTCTCACGTCCATTTGGACTCAGTTTCGTCAAGACATGACCTGGAAAACTCTCTCAGCATCCTGTTGCATTACATGTATTGTCCCTGTGGCTGAGTAGCATAGCAGCGTGATAGCAGATACGCTGGTATTTGGTACATGAGGCGGGCGACTGCCACACCAGTGACTTAGTAAAGCTCCTGCAGTGGTGCGAAAGCTGCATCTGTCCCTCTACTCATCAGGAAGCTAAAAAAATGGCAGGAATTCTTCAATAAATTACAACTTCTAAAAGCTGAGTTCCACTTGGTTTGCCTTTAAAATGCCCGCTCCAACTGTTCCCTGTTTTGAAGATGTGTAGGAACAATCTTTCCGAGCCAACATTCCCCTGTTAAAAAAACCCCAACAAAACACAAATAACTTTACTGTGGATGACTTGCCATTCTGTTCTGTAAGATTCTCACTCAGCAAAGCCCTCTGGTACACGCTTAAATCCATCCCTGTTGACTCAAAGCACATGCTTCAAGGCTGTCCTATATTCGAGCCAGGGACTGGCACGGTCCGCAATTTCGGCATGCTCAGACACCCCAGCCACGAAACCAGGGGAGAGAGTGCAGTCAGAGAGACAGAGGTTACGTGCCGGAGGACTTTCTTCAGCAGGACTTACTGTCAGTCCTGCCCCTTGGTTTTGTTCTGAAAACGCATAAACACTTAAAGCAAAAGGCGGAGACAGAGGCCACGCAGGAAGATGCGGAGCGTGGCACTGGCCTTTCGCGGAGAGAAGGGCAGCAGCCAGCCGGAGCCGTGTGAGCACATGAGTTATTGGTGCGGCCACGAGATCCAAGATGGGAGACATGTGTCACACTGCAGATCTGTGTGACTTGGCAGGCGCGTGCTCGACAGGAGCTGTGGGGCCTGCCGGGTTTTCCACCACCCGTCAGATCCCTGGCTGTCACATTAATCCCCCTTTAAATCCAACCTCTCTTCTCCAGTGATTGACTCCTACATCTTTTTTTCATCTCTCGGAGCAGCCAAACAGCATCCTGCGCAGCTGAAAGCTATTCAGCTCCAGGACCAAGCACACAGTGCGAGGGAAGCTTGTGGCCTTTCTTGGTGGTGATGGCCAAATATGTGTGTAATGTGCTTAGTCTTCCCTAGCCCACACAGCGAGAGACCCTGCTCCTCTCTTGAACTTGGGCGTAACATGTTCCCTCCACCATCGGGCAGGCCAGCTCTAGACTAATATTTTCTGTACAGTTAATTATGACAGGACAAGTGCTGTACCCCAGTGGAAATTTGCCACTTGAAAAATTGCCTAAAAATATATCCTACAGTAAATGTTTCTCTGTGTGATTAAGTGTGCATGTGGACTGTACTGCGCAGAGGGTTTCCCAAAAACAAATGTCTCGTCTAAGTCTCTTGGCAAGGCCTCCTTGTTTTTTTAACAGTTTATCAGCTTTTGTGTTATTTACTAATGGCAGGAATTGCTTTGTAGTTCCTTTTTAAACTAAAAATTCCAAAAGCCTGCAAAGATGAGGGACCATAACGGTAAAAAGAGGAGGATGGGGTGAGGAGAAGTTTCATTCTCAAGAAGAAAAATGCTCCAGGGATTAAGATACATTCTTTGGACTATGAAAATTGGGGTTAGCTCCTTGTTTTGCCTCTGCCTTCTTGCACACTGTTGGTACCTCATTGCTGCACTGTGACCACCTCCGTGCCAGAGGACCCAATGCACAGATGACAGGGAATGAGTGAATTCCAGAGCAAAGGTGACGTGACCATCTCAGGCTGCCACCACTGAGCGGCAGGTCAAAATACTGCACGCGTGCTGCCATGAAGGTCTGCCTGTCCTGCTTTTAAGACAAAAAGAAGCAAGCTCTCCAAGACGGTGTTGAGGCCCCAGCCCAGAGCAGGTCTGGAAGTAGGATTACTTCTTTTGACAGCCCTGAGCTGCTGGGTTAGTCCAAGAGTTGTGTTAACCTGCCCTGCGAGGCACGAGAGAAGCAGTTTTCTGCATGTGCGGCACTGAAACAGGGTCGTGCTCCCAGCTGGCAAGCGGGCTCCCGCTGAACATTCAGCTCAGCTTCTAGCAAACGCAGCCTGGGCTCTGATGCACTTGATGGCTTGCAGATTTCTCTGAGACAATATTGTGTAGCTGGCAAAAGAAAACACAACAAAGGAAGGAAGCAGCATTGATTGCTTTTCAGCCCTTTTCTGTTTGCCTCATCTCTTCCCAAACATGCAAAGACATCTCGCAATGCCAAAGACCCAACGCGACATAAGGACAAAACATCGCTTGGACCCACAGGACAAATTTCAGCATAGACCTTTGCCTTTCCTCTTCAGACAGACTGGTGCAATTTGAAGGCCATAAGGCAAGCTACGTGAATGAGAGAGCACTCCCCTGCAAAAGCATGTTCCCGTAAAATGTCTCCTGGTGTGTGCCGTCTCAGTGCTCCAAGCTGGATTGCTCTGAAGACGAGAAAGGACTATTGCAATTGCATCCTCTGAGACAAATTAACACAATTCCACTCTGTGCTCATACAAGACTTACAATTCTGTGATCTGCCAGGGTTGTAGCATAGTTAATCTTAGAAGCAGAGTTTTATAAAGGTGCTAACTGGTGTTTCACGGTGCCCCTGTGGTGTTTCGTTTTCATACAAGGCCTTATTTGGAGAAATGCTGCATGAGCATTTAAAGCAGTTACAAGGGCTGTTTGATCAACGAGAATGGTTCCTTTGGGCAGTATTTTGGAAAAATAATATTTAAAAATTGCACTTTATAAAAATTCCAAGGACATATATACTCTGAATTGTTGAATGTCAGCATAATACCAGTTCGAGAAACATTCTTTTCCTTACTTTAAATTGTGACAAAAGAACACAGAAATTAGAAGGAAACCAAACTGCACAACTTAATACAGTGACACATTTTAACAGGGTTTCCACCGTTTTCTATATATCATGGAACTACGATTTTGAGGTGGGGTGGTTTTTTATTTTATTGAGCCCAAGGACAACTCCTTCCAGAATTAAAAGTGTTAGGCTTTCATAAGTACCTACTGCCACAGGGAAATTGTGTGTTCCTTCAGGGTATATTCATTTGGAGCTTTTGGAAAGGATTCATGAGAAAGACCCTGTTTGTGTTCAACCCCCAGCCTGCTTCACACCTCAGTGCTGTCACCTCTCACAGTGGATGCACAAATGCAATCCTGCAGGCATCTATATATTTTAGGAAGTGTGCCACGGCAATTCAGAAGTCCACACTCTTTCTTTTCTCTGGCTACGGAGATGCCATAGGTTGTGCAGAGAGGTACCCAGGAGGGCAGGGAGAAAAAGAGAAGGGGGGACACAGGGAGACTGAGTGTGTCAATAGCTTCTGACTGTTTGTATTCAGTAAAGCTCCTATTGCCTTTTTTTTTTTTTTTTCCCCCCAGGTTTTAAAGGTCTACCTTTGGTGTCCTGGCTGTATTCCAACTCATGTGATCTTTCCTCCTGACCTACAGTCCTTCTTCAGTTTCAGCTAAATAAGCTATTCCTCATTTTCTGTCTGTTTACCTTTGCTGTATCCTGTTAGGACTCCATCTGTGAGGTGTGGAGCCCTCCTGTGATATCCCAAATCGAAAAAGGTAGCAAAAGCCTTTCAGTTCCCAGTAAATGTTATCCAAAGATTTTCCTCATTCTGGAGCTGGAAGAATAGTGGGACAGGAATTTGAGTGGGGGTCTCCCCTTGCCCACCTGGGCAACCTGGTACTGTGCAACCAGTGCTCCTCTGGGCTGGACAGGAAATTTCATCCCAAATTGCAGAGCACTTACTGAGGTGACTTTAGTGAAAAGGGGATTTTCTTATGAGAAGTTTTGGTGTCAGTAGCTTGCAAGGATTTAAGCAGGGTTTTCTGTCATCCAAAAATGCTAGTCACCTCAAGCACTGAACTTTCTTTTGACTTCACTAGCAGCAGGCAGCTTTCCCAGCCAAATGGATTTAGGTCCTTAAACTGCTGCTGCTCTTTCTTTGACTGATGATCTGCTCACTCACTTCAGCAGGCTGTGTGCCACGTGCAGTACAGCTCTCTTTGGTCTGGGCTGTCCATACACATGTATGCTGTCACTCTGTGCTTTGCAAAGGGTAGCGTTCACTTCTTAACACCCGGGGCTCCTTAACTAACACTTAGCTGGAGATTAAACCAGGTTCCCAGCTGAAACGCTCACCGCCTTTCCCTTTTGCTTCATTCTTGAAGCTCCGTGTGGTGTTATTTCTTCTGTATTTTTTTCTTTTTATTTTAAGTCTGCAGTTAGGTCGGTGTCAGGACCCTGTTAGCAAAGTGGCCTCAGTTGCTCAAACCACCCTCACCTGGTACCCTCTGCCCGTTGGCGAGGAGCTCCATTTAACCTCAGCCTGGGCACTTGCTCTTTGCCTGAGTTATTGTGTAGGTATAGCCTGGTCTCCAGCCCCATGTCCTGCTGCTCCTCCTCTTGACTGACTTCTTGGATGAACCCTGAACCTTGTTCATTACTTGCCTGCTTGGGGTTTATTGATGGACCCTGTTATGAGGTTCTGCCTGCCATGTTCAGATGCTACGGGCTAGCACTCTGTTGGTGAGGACACAGCTTGTTCTGGGCTTATGCTCAGCTCCTGGGTCATCCCCTCTGCATGGAGCAGCCCCACTCTCGCTGCTCCCTGGCAGTCATTCCTCATTGTTACCTCCTGATCTTTCAAAAGAGAGCTCTATTGCTGCTATTAAGCTAGAAAGAGAAAATTGGAATAAAACTCTGAACCGAATATGACCTTGAGATCATCTGGATTCAAGTATTTCATTATTCTTTGGATGGGTCTCTCCCAGCAGATGTTGGGCCCCTTACCATTAGTGCCTAAATGCATCTCAGATTTCGGGGAAGTCTTCATACAGAAGCCTTTTATTTCAAGACCTACAGGATTTCCTTCAGCATTAATCTGTGGTGCTTACCTCAGATCCAGGATCTCACAGTCTGTAGGCACCATGCCAGGGAACCGCTGATCACCAGTGCAGGATCCCTGTTTACAGATCTTCCAAGTCACAGAGAGAACTGGGATGTGAGGTGACATTTTCAGGGGAAGAGCCTTTACCGAGTGACACTGAGAGGGACACTGTTATCTTTGCACTACCCTCAGAGCTACAAACAGTTGTTAGTGAAACTGGAGCATGCTAGTGCACCTGGATTGTAGCACAAGTTGGCAGCTCTTTTCTAAATCTTGATACCCATAGCTCAGTGGTACTTGCCTCTGAGAAACACCCTTGTTACGTGGTCACTGGGACCATGGAGACCTGTGTCAATGACACCTGCAGCATCTGAGGTGCCAGGCCCAGGACAGCTGTATACTTCGCTACTCTCACAAATGTTGGACCAACCATGGGCGCGTTCATGGAAGAGGTAACCCTATGAGAATGTGACCTGAAAGCAAGAAGGATGATAATTAAGCTTAATATCCTAATAAACCAAACCTCGTTATCTCTTGAAGTCACCATAAACTGCAAACAGCTCTGAAGGAGGAAGAACCTGTTTCACATTCAGATACAGATCTCCTGGAATGATCTATGGCAGTGTGTAGGAAAGAGGGACAATGGAAAAGCATTCTGGACAAAATATATAGTTGAGTATCTAAGCTGTCTCCATCCTCTGATCCCTAACAAAAGAAGAAATGAGCCCTAACCAGTAAAAGCCACAAGACCCATGATTCTCCTGTGGGGAGAAATACAGGATCGCTTCTACCTGATATTTACTACCCAGGGCTGAAAGATGTTCAGGTATCATGGTGAGATTTCTGGGGTACTTCTTCAGAGACACGTGAGACTAAGTTGTTCTAAATGTTTTCATTATCAGGAGATATATATCTCTGAAGTCATTCTATTATCAGTGATATTTGTCTAAAATCTCACAAAATCTTTTAAAATATCTGTCTTAAGGCATTCATATGTAATGAATGGGTTGTAGAGTTAGCAGAACAAGGGTCAGCTGCCAGACAGGATTTGGCCATTTTAAGGTCTTCATTGCTGGTATTTGTTTCAGTGGTTTTGCTTTGGCTACAGAACTAGATGCCAAGTGCAATGCACAGACTGAGTGCCAGATGCAAGCTGTTCCCCAGTTGAACACTTGCCAGTTTTCAGAGGATACTGGGGCATGATTGGCATCTTCTATAATAATTATTGCGGTGCCTTTTAAAAATATCATTGATTATAAACTCATGCTTTTACACAAACGCACATGCGTATTCACAATAGAGGATGAACCCTGTGGTACATCAAGACCTACACTGGTGGATCTCAAGGAATATAGAGTCCTTTAGTTCTAAATTATATCTGATCCAGATCAATAACAGATTAGCTTGTTGACAGACAATTTTTTTGCAGCCTAAACAAGCTGAGTAGGGCAAGTGCCTTGAGTACTTAAGCTGCCATCATAATGAACATTGTCTCCCTTATTGGTAGTGATAACATATAAGAGATGACATACGTAAAATTCCCTGCCCCTTCCCCCAAACCTACAATGAGATTCCTCCAAGCTAAACTCACATATTGAAACTCCCCTTGATCTTTTGTGGAGCAGTGCTTGAGTCCATTCTCCAGAGAAGTTTTCCTTGCACATCTTAGGAGAGGTAGGTTCACTGAAGTGTGCTTTCACAAATGGAGACAAAAATTTTGTGGATGGGGAGAGCGACAGTCCAAAGGACATCACCTTCCTTGTGGCAGGGATATCTGTTCTGTTTATGGTAAATAGTAATACTTTGCTTATCATAATGCTACCTTGTAGTTTCGCTTCTAATGCAGAAGAAGAACTCCATCAAGGTCTTTAAGCTCCTAATCCTCATTGAAATAATTTCGAGTTAGGCATGTAAATCTTTTGAATGGTCAGGGCCCAAATGTACGTTTCTTTGTTTGCAGCTCTGATTTCTTCTCCATTTATATCTAATCTCTCAGTATAAAATTCAGTCTTTGCATGTGTAGGGCCATACCTTGGCCCTAATGAAGTCAGTAGTGGCTGATAATGAATGGTACTAATGCAGTGATGGTGAAAGACATGTGAGTGAACAGAAAGCTTACAGTCATATTAAGACCATCTAATCATCAGCCTCACCTCTCGCTACCAGAACAGAAAGAGATGCAAGCAGAGAGATTTTTCACATTTGCTCATAAGATTTCCAAATGTATGAATTATTTCTAGATGGTAAGGTGGTAAACACTTACAAGAGATCTGGAACCTTGAAAAATATTTGTGCAAAGAATTTCCCTCTGTCAAATTCTTGTCCCAGCCGATCCTGCCAGGAAGGGGCCTAACATCCCCAAATCTGGCAGGTCAGTGTTAGCCCCTTATGCTAAAAACACACCCATGGGTTTGACAACATTTTGAAAAGGCGCTGTTTAAAGCTGGCTGCAGCAAGAATTTAAACAAATAACACTGATAATGGGAATAACCTCAGAGATAGTGTATTTTTTGGTGACCAGAACACTTAGAATAATTTACTATTGTATGAAGTGATGCAGCTGGTTAACTTAAAATATTCCTCTCTTCCACATGGAGAGAGAGATGGCCACAGGAAGCAGTTCTAGAAAGCCATTTGCATTCCTCTGTGGCTAGTTTTGCTAAATCAGTTGCAGCAAAAAGAGCTACTCCAAATGGTGCATTTTTCCTGCCTTGGTTTATTTTGTACTTGTTCAATAAAATAGATTCCAGAAAAGACAGGGTTGTATAATTTTTAATAAGATTTGTTAAAAATAGCGTGGCTGTGGTGAGAGGAATGACCAAAGGAAGTGATTTGTTTCCTGCGATCATTCCTCCTCCTTTAACCAGTGACCTTTCCGAATGCGAGTAGAAGAGAAAATATTCACTTTATTTAAAATTCATCGCAAACAGCGAGAGGGTAGCAGGGCTACCACAACTCTCATAAATTACACGCAAGCCTGACCCTTCTGGAAGACGAGGCCTTACTTTGCTGAAGGGCTTTCAGAGTTTGGTGCCGCCGCCTCCGACCACAGTGGCACACAAAATATACAGTGGGGAGCTACCCGGAGGAGACGGGGGCCAAGCCGCTTGCTCAGCGCCCGAGCGCGGGTCTGTCCGCCTGCTCCAAACCTCTGCAGAGGCTAACCCGGGAAGGAAGCCCTTGCCCGCAATGGTTCCTGCCTGTTCAAAAGGGGAACAGCGTGTGCCTTAATGTGGTCATGGCTCCCGCTTTCACCGGCGTCCCATCCCTCCGCGACAGCCCCGGCGCGCTCCCCCGGGAGGGTTTCCTGCCCTGCCTGCACCAGGTGGGTGCTGCAGAGCCCCCGTCCTTCCCTTCCCTTCCGCCGGGGAAAGCAGAAAAGCTGCCCCTGGCAGCAGCAGAGCGGTTTCAAATTCATATTCTGCTCGTAGTATTTGGGCGTCTTTTTAATTCTTGTGTGACTGGTATTTCTCATGCAGGATTCCAGCAGGCACAGGCTATGCAAACAGCAACGCACCTTTTTTTTGCAGCCATGCCATAAAAGGGAAAAGCTGAGGAAGGTCCTGCGGAGTACGGTGGTAAAATAATCAGTGCAACGAGCCATATTCTGACTGAAAGTAGTCAGTTCAGTGCAGTTCATCCCCCTAAACTGGGGAATCTTCCTCCCATATCCAGAAATGATCATTTTTGTTCTAAAAGACTTTTCTGCAGGTCATTTTTGCCAGAGAGCTTGGCCAGTTACTCCGTGCTTAGTCCGTTTTAATAATAACATCAGCAACAAAACTTTACAAGATGTTCTTTCCTCTTTGTCTGGCAGGATTAGCAGTTCAGCCAAGGTCTGACCGGCCGCTGGCTCCAAAGCGAAGGACTCAAAGGCACTCAGAGGGAGCAGTCATGTGGAGAGCCTTGTTACCAGAGTGGACTTTGGGGATTGCTTTTTCCTCTGTGCTCACCTAGAGCGGCACCGACCGCTGCCCAGAGTGCAGAATTGGGCTCTTTTGCTGTTGGAGGAACTTGCTCTGAGGAGTCTTCTAGGAAAAGCAAAGTCTGGGAGGCAGACAGACATACCAACATTTTTCCCTGCAAATCCACTTTTATACGTCTCGTTAGCACCGAAGGATTGAAATAGCAAGTCTTTGGAAATAGCAAGTCTTTGGAAATAGCTTGGAAAACTGTTTTCTCCCTTGGAGCAGTCATCTTTTTGAACATTTGTGTTTAAGCTAAAAAGAAGAGTACATGTCATTCAAGACGACTGAAACAAAAGAACAACCCCATCAAACTTATCTCTGAACAGCTTTAGCCCATCACTGAAAGTGGCGAGCGCATCGCAAGAGTGGGGCAGAAAAGGACCCATTAATAGAGCCTGGGGAGACAAGGTCAGGAGGAGGCGATGATGATGACAGGAGACCTTCATGCTCAAACAATGCAGTAAATGAGATTTTTTTTTTCCCTTCCTTGTCCATGCGAGCGGAGAAACTTCTAAACATTTCATAGGCACAAGAATATAAACACACAATCTCAGGGCCATAGGTACTGCAAACACTCAGGCTTCTGCTTCTCTATACTCCATGGGCAGTTCCCATTGAAGATATAAACCGCACCATTTGCTTACAGCAAACGTGTAAACATTTGAGGCCGTGTAAGTAAAGTCAAGCAGGTGAGCCTGCGGACCGAACCGCACTTCCGAGGAAGCTTGGTTGAATTTGCCTTTTGGCTCACAAGGAGTCAGCATTAGGCCCTCGTTCTTCCTATTTACATGTTGGATTTTCACCTTTTGTGCTCCTGCAGTGCAACCGCCTGCTAAATTTAGAATACCTTTTTTAGAAGTTGTTTTATGAACACACACACACACAAAAATTACATTGTAAAAAAAAAATGCAGGCTTTTGAAATGCCATTTGTGAAGCGTTCCAACTATGTATGACTGGCTCAGTTACTACTTCACAATTGCCATCTGAACATCTATTTTTCCAAGCATTTAAGAAAAGTGATGTGTACATTTTTCATGTGTAATTAGGCAGCGTAATGTGATCTCTTGCTGCAGTCAAGCTGCCATGTGCCGTAGCCTCACTGAATAGCTTCCAGATTTCAACCCAATCTCTTCTGTCTAGACTCTACGTTGCTATTTTTTTTTCTTTTTTTTTCGCCTAGCTTAAAGCAGACTCCAATATAAAATGCCAAAACCAGAAGGTTTTGTCCCTCTTTCTCATAAAGACATGGGACAGATCTGGGAGGCCCCGCCGAGAGCTGGGTCCCAGACTTTCATAAGACACGTGTCGTCTGAATCTGACATTAAAGATTGTGCAGGCATTTCAACAGGTCATGCACAAGCGGGGGGAAAAAATGCCCAAAAATATGGTTTTCATTAAGAAAGTGAGTATTTTTAGAGAGGTGTGGTTCAGTTCAGATGAAAAGGAAAGAAAGAAAAATGAAAGCGGCGCAAGAGATCCCCAACTGCAACATTATTTATATTGCTGTTGAAATGCAGTGTGTTCTCTTTATAAAGCTGCTTTTGGGAGTGAAATAATATAGACCCTGCCAGAACCAGGTGCATATCATGTAGATTGTTTATAATCCAAGTTAAAGGATAGCAGATTTATACCAGAAAGAACTCTCCAAGGGGACTTTGGAGTTTAAGTGTACTGTCTTAATCTATACATTAACCCCTCAACAAAGCGGTTGTCTTGAACAAAAAAAAAAAATACAGTTTCAATGAATTCACAGATAATTCCAGGAAATTTTATCTAGTGTGATATAGTTTTAGACTGCTTATTCTGTTCCCAGCTTTTTATTTGACTCTAAGTTATTTTATTTCTGCATCAAGAAAATGAAAAAGATCAGAGCGGGATCGTTTCCACAGAAAGATGCTTTTGTGCAATATAAGCAAAAAGCTAGGCTTTCCCTGGCTTGCATTTCTACCGCCTTGTTCTGGGATTTGCTGCAGTTTGCATACACTGCAATGGCTATTTCTACCCAAAGCAGAAAAGGCTCTTGTTTTAGTCAAGAAACAGAGTTCTGCAAATTTTCCCCCACTTTTTTCTTTATTTTGCATTTTTTTTTAAAAAGCTTATCTTCCTATCTATACTCTTGTAACACCACACCTTAATTTTCCTTTTTCTCTCAAGAAAATGGCCATTGTCCCACTGAAAACATGTCCTTCTGCCCGCTTTTCGTATAAATGGCAGATTGGTTGGAAAAACAGGAACATTTTCACTCCTTTCTGAAGAGAAGCGTGCAGTGCTTGCTAAAAATTCCCATGCTTCTGCAGAACCAACTGTTCTTTTCATTAAAAAACCATCCACCTACTTTAGCAAACTTTTCAATATATTGGCCCATTTTTTCATTATGGTAAAATGTGAAATGCTTGAAATGTTTGAAATAATTGTGCAAATACTTTCTCATACGTGCAAAGGGAAAGTAAACCAAAAAGCTACCTGTTCAAAATGAAGCTCCCTGTGAAACGCAAAATGATGACAGCAGTCAGCACAACAATTTGATGATTGTTAAACTTTTAAAATTACATTTTAAGTCAAATGAAATTTTTTTTCTCGTGTCTGATACCTAAAATCATCATGGGAAGTGGTTTTCATCCTTCTGTTTCAAACAGCTTTGCAGAACTAAAGCTAAGTAATACTACTGTGTTTGGGAAAAGGGGAAAACAAAGGGGAAAACAAAGCTCAGCAGTGAACAGCCCTTCCTTAAGGATGCAGGACAGGCCGATAGGTACCGCTTGATCCCCACGGTATGGCTGCACAGGGAAACAGAAGGACATGCAAAGCCAGCTGCTATGGCAGACACACTCCAGGCAGCTATACGCTGCTGCTGCCGAATCTGACTGCCTGGCTTCCTGTTAGCAATCTTCTCTCAGTTTTTCCTTTTAATTTCACCACGGTAGTGGTGTGATGTTTGCCACTGTTCATACGGTAAGGACTCATTTCACTAAAATAGGGATTTTCTGAGCTGTAAATCAGGTCAGAATTTTGACACAGGGGCTAAGGTGAGTGTTTGCAAACTTCACATCTGTAACAGCTTTTTTACAGAGTGTCTATCCTAGACTGTATCGATTTCATAAATCTTAGAGCCAGATGGGACCAATTATGATAATCTATTCTGATGAATGGTAGTAAAGACCATAGGATTTCTTACAGTTGTTTTGTGTCGCTGTCTTGTTATCATCTGTTGCACATTTCTAGACATTCCTCTTAGCATTTTCAAGAGTGTGGAGGGCCTTGTCCTGATCTTCATTCTGCTCATAAGCGTCACCAAATATATACGTGTAAGGTGAGCAGCAAAGGCTTTCTTCAGCCTTCATGCAAAACCGTCATTGCCCTGGGAAAATGTCATCTTTCAGGAGCCACATTACGACAGGTGATTATGTCCAGCACACCTAAGCTACCTGTGTAACTTGACAAAATAAATCAGTTCTTGGTCTGAAGAACCTATTCTCATATTTTGCTCTAAAACCACAGTGTCAGAAGCATATTTCAGGAGTGAGATATGCTTTTGAATACTTTGCTTTTGGCAATGAACATTGAGCCATGTGAGCCTGGTCCCCTCTTGACTTGCAAGCATCTTTCAGCGTTCTCCAGTTAATTCAAGGGCTGAGATATAGAATCAAGGAAAGCGTGTCCCTTTGTGGGATAATCCAAAGTATCTGAGGCTGTAAGGCAAAAACCAACGGGGCTCTGGCATGTCTCTTTTTTTCATCTGTGACAGAACAAATAGACTTCACTTAATCCAGTCCAAATGGCTGTCCTGAATTAAACATGTTCTTCATTTTTCATTATTCAGAAGATCATGTCTGAAAGAAACGCGGAACATAAATTGTTCGTGCTGAACAAGACTGAGAGATGTGTGGTGGAACATACAGGGCATATGCCACCAACCAGCCAGGAACGGAGACCTCAGCCAAGGTGCTCTCTGTGAAGCATCTGCGGCGGCGTGCCCGTGCCCACACACCGATGGGCCACCTACATCGCCGAGTGCTGCAGCTCCAGCAGTTACCATCCTCTACTTTAGAGGTGTAGCTTTAGCAGCTGGGAGTAGGGGGTGGGTCTCTCCCTTCACTGTGGCTCATCCAGAGGGTGATTCAGTGTCACATCCAGAGCTGAGTCACCTTCTGCAGCCGCCTCTCCCTTCCTCTCCAGCCGGCAGAGAGGGAGCCTTCGCTGAGGCACCTGCGTCCGTCGGTGCCCGGCAATTCAGCAGAGTGAGCTCTGACCTGCCTGCAGCCTACGTAGGTGTCATTGCTAGGGTATGTGTAACTGGTTGCACTACTGCCACAAGGTAGGTGTGAAAAGAAACCTCTGTGAGTGTCTGTGCATTCATGTGTGTGCCTATAATTGTAGCTGTGGAAAATCAAGTATCTCTCATTTGTGTATTGCTGAGCTTTTTGTAGCTTCAGGTTCCGGGGGAGGCTGTCTTTCTGCCTCTGACTGTAATTTCAGGTATTAGTCTGTTTTACGACACAGCCAATGAAGAATGCTGCAGAAAACTTGTGCTGAATTATCTAAATAAAAGAGGGGGGTGGTAAAATGAGATGATTATATATGGGAGTAGCTGCAAAGAGTTAGGTATAGAGGAAGAACTAAGTCTGCATGCTAAAATCACGCTTCTTAGAGCTATTTATGGTAGTATGCGGGTCTGCTAGCCAAAGCCATATGTACAGCTGTGTAGGCACTTGTATATGAACATAAGACCAATTCCATAGACCTGAAGGCAAAATTTAGTTTTCTCCTGGTACCATGACAAATGCAGAAAATAGAGGAGCAGTCTAATGTAAAGGGGAGAGACAATTAAGATAGGTCACAAATTTAAATTGTACAAAAATTTTACTGATCTGGATAGTGATTCTCTATTTACTTACACTTGTATTAAGCTATGGCCTCTTCAGAGATCACTATACACCAAGTAATTAAAGGGAATGCAGAAATGTAAGGACATGAGTAAATAATAAGCAAATAACTTCATGCTATTTAAACTTATTAATTGGTCTCTGTTGAACAGGGTAAGCATTTTATTTTTGGGTGGACTTGTCTTCATGCATTATCTATCTGCAGCCTTTTATGTTTAAACACCCATTCTGACCTGAGTCATTTCTGTACGCTGGCTGAATTCTTCACTGGTAAACAAATGCATACTTTAGAAATTAGGACATTTTGTCACCTACCCTAACTTCGTCTTTCTGTTTTTGAAGATGCTTCAACTTGTAGCTTTCTTATTTTTAATTTGTGCCATGTGGTTGAAGAAGTTTGAAGTTCTTGCAAAGAGGTACTGCTCAGCATTTGTGTGTTGATTCACCAAATGAGTTACTATTCCTTGAATCTAGGCATTGATGCAAAGAAATGCCCATTTGGAGAGGAGAGGGGAAATTCTTTGGATAAAATAGGAAAAGGCCTGAATTCTGCCCCCCGTCCCAAACTGAGAATGAGTCAGAAGTTCAGTTTTGGTTGTGGAAATTTGCACTGGGGAGTTTATTTCATGATTATTCCAGTTCACCTTGCAGACTGATCTTCAGCTTTATCTAGTTTGGGACTTACCTGCCAAAAGAGAGGGAAAAGAGGCTTCACCTTTTTTCAGAGAGTCAGGATGTTTAGGAGGGATTCAGGCAAGCATCCCAGCTTTCCTGTCACTCAGATCAGACCTTTAACTTTTTCAGATGTCTTCCATCATTACTTGTGGCCTCATAAAAAACCCTGCTGAAATGCATGGGAGTCTCAACTGCTCCCTGGACCTTTCCTGCCAACATACTGTTTGGTTTTTAATCTCAGCTATCAGTTTAAGCAGAGAAAAAAACTAAAATGAAAAACCCAAACAAAAACCAAACAACGATTTCTCTTCCCTTTTAACCAATTGTCTGGGAAACAGTGTGAATTGTTTTAAATTGATACAGCAGTCCTGAATATCCATTGGTGTTGAATATTCTGGTGACCAATATCCTATTCATCCGAACACCTTACCTAACCACATACTTAATGAGGTAAGTTCCAGTGCTTCTCCCAACAAAATGTTTTCTTTTGCCACCTTAGAGCTTTTAATAAGAAATTATCTTCCTGTCCCTAATTAAAAGTGATTCTGTCACAGGAGGGACTCCAGTGGTCTTCTCAGAGACTGCCAAAATGCTGACAGTGTCCAGTCTGTGACTAAAAGAAATCCATGAAGGCTGTAAAAGTCATCCTTTCTGGTAATTGAAAAACAGTTGCCTGTTCATATCTAGGCAATAGGATGTGTCTATATAGCTGCTTATGTCTCTTGGTTTAAATGCCATTTTTACGTAAGAGAACCTTTATTAGTGAATGTCATCCACACCTGTGAGAGGTAATATTTGTAAAGGTGTCCCCTTTTTGTTGCCGAACTAGTTCATCTTCAGTGGTGTTTTCAGAGGTGCAATGTTAATCCTTTCTGATTTTACTGAGAAAATCAGGTGCTGGGATTGCATTTTGCCAGGCAAAAATGTTACACAGTAGAAAAAAAAAGAAAAATCTCCTCTCCACTTATTCATATCAAAAGAAAAAAATCAAACCATTCATATATCCTATTGCATTGATAATAACTGCCATAATTAATGTTATAAACTTTTCACTAATATCCTTCTTTCTTCAGTTCTATTTAATGTATTGGAGTTGAAATACCTCTAAGATAACTAAGTGCTAGAACTGTAGCCCACAGAGGGAAACTGGTTTGTCCAAAGCCGCATGAGTTTGTGAACTGCCTAGAGCAGAGTTTCTGTGCTGCTGCTCACAACCCATCCTGCTGGTGTTTAAGTGCAGCAAACATGGAACACCTCTCACCTGTAGGTGTACAGGCAGCCCAGCACTACTGGACAAAGCGTGTTTTTTTTGTAATATACAGGAGGTCAAAGATAATTCCTTCTGCTTTGAAAAAACAGAAACTTCAAACTTCTATGAACCTCAAAGCACTACACAATATTTGCCCAACGGTAATGGAAACAGAGGCATGTTGGTAAATGATGAGGTGTAGGTGGATCCCTCATCCAATTTTGAAATCCCACAGCATTTGCCATTGCCTTCCCTGGAGCCTGTCGCAACCAGACTCAAACCGTGGTAAGCTTTGCACCCCTGAAGCGGTCCAGTTCCCAGTGAGGAGGTGTATGTTCGCCCATTAAGAGACTGCAAGTTACCTGAGGCTGTGCTACATGTTACATGATAAATGTATTTTCACAGGCCCACTGCTCTGAAAGAAAAATAGGAAAAGAGCTGGTTATGTTTGTGGGGTTTTTTTTCCAGATGTGAAATTTTGGTATTTTTGATTGTTTGTTTCAAACATGTATTTTGAAAACTGTGTTTAAGGAGATGGAAGATGATATGAACACTTTTTTCTTTCCACATGACGCTCCTGAAGAAGAGGCAGCACTTGAAGGCCCACTCTTCATCTGCTACTATCTGCAAGTTTCCTCCTTCCTCGTGAGAGAAAGCTCCAGGCATGAGTCAATGAGAGAACCGCCGGGACAGAGCAACTGGCTGCGAGCGGAGGGCTGCTGGGCCATGTGAGCTGGGGCTGGCTGCGGGAGGGGGCTTCTCGATGCCACCTTAGCCATGCAGATTGGTGGCACAGCAAGAGATGCTCCAGCCTCCCACCTGGCTGGCCCCTTCCTCCGTCCCTTTCCTACCTTGTGCTCCGCCGCAGAAGGAATGGTTTACTTTCTGCAGAAACGTCGGCTGAGGATTTTTGGTTACACATGCAGGGTTTAAAGGATCAGCAGAAGATTGGTTTATCGGGCAGCGCTTTAAACCTCGGTCCCCGACTGCAGTTTGAAAGGACAATGTAGAGCAGCTTTGCACAAGGAAGTCCACCAGCTCGCCTCCTGTCCCCTGCGGTGGTGGCTTGTTTGCAGAGGGGCTGCCTGCCCCCTCAGCCTGAAAGCGCCCGCACAGGGCTTTGCATCTGAAGGGGATGCAGGAGAGACGCGGCCGCATGGGCATACCGATAGCTGGGCATGGCCCCCACTGGCTTTGCTGCATCTCCTCAAGGAAAATACAGGATTTGAGGGCCCCACCATGGTACTGTTCCTGCATCCACATCCCCCAGGGTGCAGCAAGAAGCTGACGGCATGCTCGGTGTCCCCCTCTCCGCTGTGTTATTCAAGTTAATAGGAATTATGCATCGCATGGTTTCACAGAGCAGTTTGTGGCCATCCCGTGTTACTGAGAGCTGCTGCGTGTACAGTGTGGCGAAGCAGTGCATGACAGGGGCTGCAGGACCCCCCGCAGCCCGCCCGCCCCGTCTGCTCCCGTCCTGCCGGGCATTTTCTGCCCCAGGCGAGGGGCAGCTTGGCCCTCACCTCCCTACGGGCGTATCTAACTGCCCCGCTCCTCCCAGCCAGGGGTATCTAAGCACAGCACTGGCGGCCAAACCTAGTGCCACTGGCACATCGTAAGGAGAGAACTGCTGCTGGCTGCAGTTTGTTTCGGGGAACGACTGGTTTTGGGGCCGTCTCCCTGCTAGATTTATATTCTCTGAAGAGTTAAGTACATTAGTGTGGGTAATCTCACTCCATTACCTTCTATAAAACCGAATCTGTGATTTCCTCCCTGGTGAGCATTTACCATAGCGAAATAGGCTACTATTTTCATATTTAACTCATTGGTAAGTCATAAAACCAGCTCAAGTTGTCTGCCCCAAAGAGCAGAAGCTGCAGGACAGGACGGTGGGTTGGAGCTTTTACAAGGCCTGGCAGTGTCGGCACAGTGCGCTCAGCATCGCCTCTAGCTCACCCTCGCATCCCTATCGCATCCCCCCCCCCTTCTGCTTTGAAATCGACAAAATTCAGAAATTTACAAGGCTTTTTAAAATCCAAGATGAAGCAATTAAATCTCCAGACTGGAGGATGTGAACCTTTAAAGGCCCTTTGCAGAATATCAAAAGAAAGAGAGGATTATATTTAGCAGGTGTGACAGCCCTCGCAGGACATTTCATTGCAAAAGGGGCTGACATGAACCAGGAACCGATACTTAAATTAATATAAAACATCTTGGGGGAAAGGTGTTTTCTTTTCTTTTTTGAGCATTAGGAAATCATAACGCTTTCTGGCTTCTTCAAAAGCGAAAGGTCCAAATATACAGGAGTCATCTGGCATGTAAAATAAAAAGGAGGGGGGCGGAGGGGGGGTGGGACACCTAAAAATGCTTGGGACAAGGTTGGGAGGTGAATGTTGGGGGGCAGCGGGGCTATGACCAAATGCCTGGCCAAGAAACCCAGTTGTGGTTTTTCCTCCCCTGCCTCACTCGAGGCTTTGCATTGCTGCTTGCAGATCCACGGGTTCCCCTGCCCTGGGGCAGGTTGCTCAGGGCAGAGGTGCAGGATCCGGACGTGGGATCCAGCCTTGCCGGGTGCCCCAGCGGAGTCTGCGCCTGCTCCCACGGCTCTCGGTGCTGCAGCAGCATCCTCTCTCCTGCCACCTCTCCTTGTCATTTCCCTAACTCCCTGGAGACACAACCCTTCATTACAGGGGTGCTTTATTTTGATCGCTCTCTTTCTATTCATATCATAACCTACTGAGCCTCAGAGTGGAAAACTCGAGTTGGTAGTTTCATAGGGAGGTGTCCACTAACTTCTTGCTTCATTCACTAGTGCGTGTTCCTAATTTTAACCAAACTGCTCCGTTTTGATTTTCCTAAGCTGTGGATTTAATGCCCAAACGCTCGAGTTGTTTTCACGCCCACTCAATGAGGGCCACATGAGTGACGCTGCCTATCCATAGCAGGGGAGGCAGCGGCTGCGGGGAAGGTGGGGCGGCCAGCAACACGGTCCCCAGCTCTGCACCGCGGCCTGCCGGGAAGGGACCGCTCGATCTCGCCAGGAGATCTCCATAGGTGGGTGCTGCTGTGGCAGGTCTGCGGCAGAGGGTACTCAGTCCCACTTTGGGGGTATTTTGTCTCTTCGCTCTGCTCATTTATGGTGGACGTGACGTGCACCAGGTTGTTGCTTGGGGCCTTCAGGTTCTCAGTCACCCGAAAACGCACAGTGGGGTAAAAAGCCATCTTGCTGTTATGGCTATTCTCAGAGGGAGGGAGGCGTGTGGTTGCTCGGACCGGTGCGTTAGTGGGTACCCTTTGGCACTGAGAGAGTTAAAGGTTCTCGGCACCCACCAGCCCTGGTCTAGGCAGTGTCTAAAATCAGTCCTAGACCCGCTTTATTTTTTCCTTAAAAACAGGAAATGGAGCCCTGAAGGCTTTTTAACTGGAGAGTGAGTGAGGAGGGGGTATACTCGCTCTGCCCATATCCAGCCCTGAGCCTGACCCAGACTTGGGGGTCTCTGTGTGTGTTTTTTTTATTTCTTCTCCTTTTTTTTTTTTTTTCTATTATTTTGGCAGACTTTTTGGAATGTCTGGGAGCTAAGGGCTTTGCTTCATGGAGCAGAATTCTGAAGCAAGAAAAAGAGAAAGTTATAGACTAAACCACAGAAATGTAAACATGTCTGCAGCTAAAATAACTCCACTTTCATTGAAAACACTCCTCGCTCACAATCAGACTTCTGTGTGCTATGCTCAATAAAACTGCATGCTAATAGCGACCAATTAATACATTATGTAGTTCTGCTTTAAAAACTGAGACGCTTTTAATTATTTTTTTTTAATTTTTTTTTTATTATTATTTTTAATTAAGGGAGTACTGGGTTTTCTGCTTTGTACGCTGGCTCTCGGCGCTGACCGCTGGCTGAGAAGCGCCGGGGAGAGCGGCGGGCGATGCCCGGCGGTGCGGCGGGGGCCGAGGCGTGCCCGGGGAAGGCCGGGGCAGCGCGGCGGCGGGCAGAAGCGGCGCCCCGGTAAGGAGCCCCGGGCCCGCGGGCGGGAGGGACGGCACGGTACGGCACGGCACGGGACGGGACGGGACCGGACGGGCCGGGGCGCACCGCCCGCTTCTCCCCGGCGTGCGCGGCTGGCCCGCCTCCCGCTGGGCTTCCCCGCGGGTGCGTGTCAGTGGGAGAGCGTGTGCGAGGTGAGTGCCGCTGCCAGGCTCGGGACGCATCCCCTCTCCGTCCCCCCTGCGGCGCCGGGCGATGGGGCGCTCGGCCCCGTTTCGGCCGGACCAGGCTCCCCTGTCCCTCCCCCGTCCCTCCCCCGTTCTTTTATTTCCGTGCAGCCCGTTATTTATCTCGCTGCCCTCCGGAGCCCCGCTGCCACCTGGTTAGAGGCCAGGCTTGGACTTCACGTCGGGTCCTCGCAACAACCGCACGCTTGTTCTGCCCCTTAAAACACGCTCTTGTTCCCCGCGCCGGGAGGAGAGGAGCCCCGCCGCGCCGAGCCCCCGCGAGCCCCGTGTCCTCCCCCCGCAGGTCCCGCTCACCTCCAGTTCCGCCCGCCCCCCCCAACCCCCTACCCCCCCCCCCGGAGCGGGGGCGCCCGGGGGAGGACGCCGGGGAGGAGGGGGGCGGGGGGTCCGGTGCGCCCCGGGGGGTGCCGGTGCCCGGCGGGCGGCGCGGGGCCGCCCCGACGGCGGCGGGGGAGCCGGGGAGCGCCGGGGAGCAGCGGCTGCCCCGCTCGGCGATTGGAGAGAGGAAGAAGCGCACGGAGCCCGGGGCCAGCGCGATGGGCTGAGCCCGTCCCGACTGAAGTGACTCACTGCAGTCGGCAACGCCGCCGTCCCCTCGCCCGCTCCCTCACTCCCTCCCTCGCTCCCGCCGCCGGCGGCCGCTGCGCCCCGGCCCCGGCCCCGGCCCCGGCCCCGGCCCCGGCCCCGGCCCCGGCCCTGCCCCTCCCGTCCCGTCCCGTCCCGTCCCGTCCCGTCCTCTCTCCCCGGGACCCCGGACTCGCCCCCTTCCCCGGCCTTGCCCGGTAAGTCCTTTCCCTCCGGGGCTGCGATGGGGCGGGGGGGGTGGGTGGGGGGGTGGACGGGACGGGGACGGACCGAGCGGGGCGCCGGGCGCGGAGGGGGCGCGGCGCGGCCGTCGGGGCCGGCAGCGGCGGGAGAACGGGGCGGGCGGCGGGCAGCGCCGCCGGGCCGGGCCGGGCCGGGCCGGGCCGGGCCTGGCGGGGGCGAGGCGAGGCGAGGCGGCTGCCCGCGGGCGACGGGGCGGCGGGGCGGCGGTCCGGCTGTCCCCTCGCCGCGGCACGTCGGCGGCCGGAGCGGGGCAGCCCCGAGGGCTCGGCCCGGCCGGGGCGCGGGGCGGCAGCCGGAGCCGCGCATCTTCTGCGGGAGCTCGTTGCGCAAACTGGCCCTTTCCGACTTTCTGTAGTTTTAAAGCGTTAGCGCTGTTTGGTTTCGTTCGGGCTGGCTGCTGTCTTTTCGGGCATCAGCCTCTGAAATTATATCATCCTCCCCCCCACACCCCCCCGCCATCGTTTTTTGTCCTAGTGTCTTTGCAATTCTTTCAGCAGTTCATCATTCAATTAACTAATACCTCCATTGCCTTTTCAAAATCTGACTAGCTCTTGCCTGTAGGAAAACCTTCAGTTACCTGAGTTGGTCTGAGGAGAGTCAGAGTCGGTTGTGGTACTTTTCAGAGTAAGCGCTGCGATACAGTATGCGGAGATCTATTTTGGTGACCAGATGACTTTGCTGTAGAGTTTGGAGTGTACGTAATGATATTTACAAAAGCTGAAGTTGCAAGTTCTGGCTAACATAAACTTCCATTCATCGCTGCCTTTGCTAAGAACCCACAGTACAAGTAAACTTGCTCTTTCTTTAATGAAGTTGTTATTTGTATTCAAAGTGTCATTCTCTGCATTAACACTGTGCTTCAGTCCTGAAGTAATAGTTTGGAAATTACATTCTGCCCATGTAATTTTGAGTCCATTAGGAAAACCAGGATAGGTCTATGAACTACACATGGAGAAATGTCACATTCCTTTGGTTTAACCCTTTAACCACTTCCCTGGTTTCGCTGAAACAAGTAGACAAAGACAGCTTCTCACTAGGGTATGAAATGTAAACTTTCATCACGATATGTGTATCATCAGGTATGCGATTTCAAGCACACCTGAACTGATAGGAAAATCAAGGAAGAGAAATAGATTGTTTGACAACTTCCTAGTTAAAAGGAAATAAGCAAAGGCAAAAATCAACAAAGCTGTACTTCATATGGGACAAATGTATTTTTACGTTGATTATCTTATCTATTTCGTAAAGGACATTTATAAAAACGAAGATATGGTACATTGGAATAGTAAGGTCAGTTCTTATTTTCTCTTTCATATATGTAGGCGAACAATGGCAAACTTGCCATGCAATTCTTTGAAAAACTTTGCAAGAAAAAAATCACTACCTTCAAAAGCATTTCAGGGTTTAGAGCTTTGAACAGCATCTGTCCCCACCTCCCACAATTTAGTCCCAAAGTTAAACAAATCATATAGTACTGGATAGAGTTACATGTTACAGGAATTTTATAAATGATCTGTCAGTGTAAGTCCTAGGTGTGATTAGTCGGACTTTTTGCTCCTAAGGTGTTATTCCATTTGGATTGTAATTTATGTAGCATTTGGTTCTTAAAGATATATTCTAATAGATATATATCAGCCATATTTTTCTTCCGATGGTTTATAAGCAGTAATGACTATGTGGCTTCTCTCTCTCTCTCTTTTAAGCAAGCTTGAGCTCTTTGTCAGGCACTGAAGAAATCTGTGTGTCTGAGTCCATTGAGGGATTTCAGTGATAGGAACCATGAGCTTGAAATACAGATTGTTACGAACTTGGAGGTGGTGTCTCTATTGGAAGTACACTCATTTGTACGTTAATAGGTTAGACCTTTTCTATCTGGTTGGATTCCACAGTTGTTAGTGTTAAAATGACAATTCGACCTAAGACCAGTGCTTTCACCTTCACAGTGTGGACACGTCTTTGCTACCTGCTCTTCTGTGGGCAGTTTATTTTCTGTGTGCACATGGAGTTGTGTAAACAAATACAAACCCCTGGGGTGACTGTTGTAATCCAGTTGCTTTGAACGCCACATGAGCAAAATACCTGGCTACTGATGAGGCAAATCCTCTCCCATTGCGCTTTCTCCAAAACACCAGTGTTTCGCTATCAAAATGTGAGGCTCCTGGCATTGGCTCTCCCTCTGCAGAGCACTTCATTTTAATCACTTTACTGAGGTCCCCATGTGCAGCACTTTCTCCTCTTGGTTAAATGCACTCCCGTGAGGATCAAAAAAACATAAAAAGCTTTTGCAGTGGTGATGGCATCTGGTAGCCCTGAAACATTACATGTTACGTTTCCTTCCTTTCCTTGCCTCTGCATTCCTAAATGCTCCGGCAGTTACTCGCAGGTAACAACAAAATAATTTAAAATGTTTGGGTTGAAATGAACCCTTTCCCTTGAAATATCTGTTGCATTGGGGTTTTTTTCCACTATCAGGAAGCTTGTCGTTTTCTTTTCAGTGAATATTTTTAATTTTTTCGGGAAAAGGCAGCTGTAAGGGCAAACCATACTTCTTTTAATCATGCAAGTAGCTCTGTGGAAATCTGTGTCCCGAACTCGAGGTGGAAGTTGTTGACAGGGGGTATGATCAGAAAGGACCCTTTGGGCCTGATCCGTATCAGCTAAGGTCAGCAGTGCAGGCTTAGCCTTGAGTGCCTAATGCTGCCCACTGGTTTTCTGCTGTACAGCTGGGAAGGTAGGCCAGGGATTAGTTGATGCCTTGTACGTCAGCTTTCCTGTACAGTTGATTTAAAATGCTTTTGTAAAAAAAAAAGTTCACATTGGTAAGATATTTTCAGCCTGAATTATAATGATGTTTGTCTTGCGTTGAAAGAATTACCTTTTGTACAATAACACCACACTGTTTTTCATTATACCCACAATTGGCCACTTTCACAGCCACTAGAATAATTTTTATTTCCCAGTGTGGTTCTAGCCATGCACTTTTTGACAGGCAGGTTTCCCAGTAAAGTCGAGCATCATTTTGTCTTTTGGTTGAAGGTTTCAGTTGAGAGAATTTGTATCGCTTTGGCATTTTGGAAGGTAATGATAAAAGTGGAGAAAATCTAATATGTTTCCTTCACAGCATAGTTAACTAGTGTAGGTAGAAAACTGGCAGTCTAAAATTACTTTGCTAAATTTAAATGTAAGTAAAAAGTAGGCAATAGGAAAAAATTAAAGGGTATATCTAAATATGGAGTTGCGGACATATCTGTTATATTTAAACTGCATTTTAACCTCTTCTATTTATATTTAGTGGTATGTGTATAATCTGGAGGGCTTGATTGAGTTCAAGAAACAGTAATTTCACAATGAAAACCAAAGAGTTTATTCTGCTGTGGACATAGTGCACGTCCTTGTTAATTGGTGTATGTATCAAGACTAAAATGCATGCAGCGAGACATTTTTTATGTTGAGAGCAAAAAATGATATTTGATCTAAAGTAAGCATGAGTGGATTTGCAAAAAGCCTGCTTCCCGTACTGCTGTGGCAAGCGTATCTCCTACTGACTTTCGTGGCACTCTCTCTTGCGTGGAGCGTGAGACTGCACTGCAGGGTTCATTTTGATCAACTTACCTTTGCTATGGCCCATTCTGAAATGCCGCTTTTTAATTTAGAAAGCTACCATGGTAAATGGATTGTTCTTGCATGCTGCTTGCATCAGATGAAATCCCTCCTTGGCACAACTTCATTCCAATAAGAAGAAACTTATTCCAGGAACAAAATACATAGTTATTTTTGTTTGATAATGCATCGTATAAATATTAATGGTCTGCCCAAAGAGAAAACAATAAACATATGTTTTCATTTTAGCTGGAGATACAACAGGCTTTGACAGAGGATGGTTTAAAACTAAGGGCCTCAACTTGTAGCCACACAAGCTCTTCAGCTGAACTCCGGGTGACCACTCATGTCTGTGAGGTTGCTGCTGTGCACAAGTGGCTGGAAAGCTGGGGGCTTAGTCTTGAATTGAGGTCTTCTGGTTTGATTCATTTTAATACGGACACTGAGTGATACGATACCCAGGTGCTTATTGAAGTGTCTTGACAGTAGCATTACTTTCAGCCTTCTCACTGTCCGCTAAAAGATGCCGTGCTTCTGCTGGTCCTTTTAGCAGTGAGAAAGCTGTAGCTGCCCGGATGCTTAGACACTCTGTAATATTGGTAGGGTGTTAAAAAGCTGCTGCCTCTTTTAGATGCTGCTCCTGCAAATGAATATTGACTTCTGTTGTGTTTCAGATCTTCTGGATTTGTCAGGTAGTCTGTAGCTTTGAACTACACGCACCTAATTAGCTGCTGATTTGAAAAAGAGAGGTTGGCTTGTAGGAAATGATGAGCACCGGCAGGCCCGCAGTACTGCGCGAGGCAAGTTAAACAAGTATGAGCTTAAATGTGGTTTCGATCAGCTCCATTTAGACACCCAAGTTTTCAAGTTTCTCCAGGAGGTCCGTAATGAAACAGGCTTGTTTTCTTTTCACCTCGCAAAGAAATAGCAACGGGAGAAAAATTCTGATTGAGCTTGCACCAGCTGAATAGGCAGCCGCTGCGGGAGACCAATTTGGGGTGCGAGACTGGATGGGGCAGCATCAAGGAGTTTGAGACTGTTGCTGCTAAGTCTGGGAATACTGCCTGTGACTAACACCCAACTCTGTAATGAGAGGAGAGCGGGACACAGCCGTTACTGCAGCACCTGGGCTGCGAGCTGGGATGCAGTGGGGTGGCAGGGGCAGACCTGGTAAAGGCTGTGCAGGTGTGAGTGGGTCAGGAGTAGGTTCCCTTCCCTCCCCTCATCCCAAATATATTGCTTGCTGAATTAGCATCTTTTCCTTCTGCTTTTTACTGTGGTCGGTAAGGGTCTTTTTTTTTGCCAATATTATGCTGTTAGTAAATACGCATTGATTTATTAACTGTTCAGGTCTTTTTCATTTTTCTGGTGCTGGGAGCAGTGGCTTAGGAGTAGCAGCTTGCTGCCCTGTAAACCACTTACAACAAAATGTTTTGTGAAATCTGATTGATTTCTTCTAATTTGTAAGTCATGTAGGCTTACCAGTTTGAGCTTTTCATAATACCTTCTGGCCTTGCATTGAGTTTATTACTTTATTTTTAGCTTATTAAGTATGGATGTACACAGTGTATTTGACCTGATTTGACTGAAGCAGACTCTTTCAAGAAGTCACATATTTTTTGATATTCAGTAGCTATACTGCATGCAGTTCCTGTGTGATTTGTTTTGGTGCAAATAAATGTATATGTAAAAATCACGTGGATTTAGCAAATTGCACAATGTAACTTTTTCTGTAAATTACTCTCATTACATGAGAACAAAAAATGAAATATGCAGTCAAACAATTCACTTCAGACAAATTGCGTTTCTATCACGGTTTATATTTTTCTGCGTAATTAAAAAGGGCTTTATAAAGAAAGAAGTCTAGTAGTTCTGCCGAAGGAATGTCTTCTAAGCAAAATTCAGTTTTCTAAGAAGGCTTTGTCAGTTCTGAATAAACCCTGCAATAAATTTAAACCTGGTGTTTTAAAATTCTGTTTATAAAATAGACTGCTCTCCACAGAGTTCACAAATTATACACAAAGGATTTATAGTAAATGACTAAAGTAACATTAATATGTTGCATTACAACACGCACTGAGACTAAACTGCAAAATCTGCTTGAAAAAGCAGCTGATTTGCAGGACTCTTGCAAAGCAGACACGGTCACAATTCTCTGTCATTTCTCCAAAGAACCGCTTTTACATTGACTGTTCTGATTGTAGTTGGCTCTTCAAAGACTCGTAGAGGTTTTGGGTTTTTTTTTTGCACAGGCTTGTGGCCGTGGCATTAAAAGCAGGTTTGAAAAAGAAAAAATGAAGGATTTACTATTAAATTAAGACAAAGGATTTAATATCAAATTAAGATCTAGTTTGGTCCTGGTGGGTATCTTGTGCCTTTTCTTGGATTTCATTAGATTTGCCCAGAATGTGAAGTTGCGAATTTGGGCTAGTGCACTTCATTCCTTTGCTACATTTGTAAGTTCTCTGGTATTTTTATGTATTTATAGCAAACAGTCTGTAACATGCCCTGTATCTCTTGCAATCAAGACAAGCCAAATCGTCTGTCACCAATATGTATGTCAACATCCTGAAACCACAAAGAGCACCTTCTTGGTACGCACAACCAAGGCTTCATTTCAGCAAAGCAATTCATCACCCTCTTGAAATGAAGAGCATGGAGAAATCTGAACCTGACATCTTGGTTCTTCTACGCGGAGAAGTCAGTTCTATGTGATGAGACTGAAAAATAGTTTTCGGAGGGTAGGATTCACCTCACCTAGCTGTAGCCATCTAAAAATCAAGCATCTAGTTGACAGTAATTGTGTAAGTTCCCTCCTTAGCCAGAGGACAGGTTAATCTTGCCAGTCTGAGACAGTTATGTTAGTTTGGGAAAATCACTGAAGATGCAGCCTCTGTCCATCAACTTGGGTAGGAATTGGGGTTGCAGGACTGGGTATTTTGGCTTTCAGATGGCTGGCATTGAGTGCACGGTCCGATCCAGGCCCCAGCAGCTGCTCTGAGGGAGATGTAAGTACAAGTACAGCAGAGAGACCAGATGAATGTTTTACAGTCTGACTAGGAATGAATCGTGTTGCTTACTTATTATTTTCATTTTAACGCTGACCCAGTACGTAATAGTTTCGTTTTTACTATCAAAGTACCCTTTTGCTGTCCAGTTTTATCACCAGCAGTAGAAACATTAGAAATAGCGATGGAAAGCCCTTTTATGCTTTCTGCACTGCTGTCTCTTCTAACTTCATTGAAAAAATTGAAAAATTAAGACATTAACCATCATTTTTTTATCATTAGAGTAAGATAGGAGTGCATTAAACTTTGGTCTTTCTATTAAGATTCTGTTCTGCTCATGAAGGAAATAGTAATATCCATTTAGGTGGTTTTTTTTTTTAAAACCGGTCCAGTATCCCGCGCAAAAGGGTTTTACCAACCATATAGGCGACACCCCTGGGTCTATACTTTGCTTAAATCTCTCAAAGCACAACTGTGGAAAGCTTGCTTTGGAGAGGCCATAAGGTTTGTGCTTGGCCCCAGGCACAGGAGCAGTTTTTGGCCCCTGGTCGGTGTCTTGACATGAAAGTTGTCCCTGCAACGAGTGCAGCTTACCTCTGAAGCTGCCGTCAGTCTTGCAAAGTAGCTCTGCAGGAGCTAGCAGGAGGGAGGGGCGAGCTTCGTGTTTGTTATTTGCTTGTGATTTCCATGACAGTTTACAGGAAAGACAATTGTAACTAAATGTGAGCCCCGGGAGCTCAGTCTGTGGTTGGTCTGCAGAGCAGGACCGGGGGGTGAGGTTTGCTGAAAGGGACGGGAGCCTGGACGAAGGGGATTAGAGCTATCCTCCTCTCCTCTCCCGCTCAGTTAACACTACCCTGTGTGATGTGATGTGCCTGGCATAGGGCAGGGGGACCGGTGGGCAGCGGCACTGCCCGCTCAGCCACCCGCAGGGACGCATCCAGCCCTCGCTTCTGCCCCTCGTACTTGGTTAACGAGTCCCGGCGGGTTTTGGTCCAGGATAGGATTTATATAACTCCCTCTTTGCTGTGTTGGTTCCACAGGACTAAAGAGGAGTGAGAAGTAGTAAAAATCTATTTTGGTCACTAAAATAAGCAGACATGACTCAGAATACTCACTGGGAACAGATCTGCTGGATGAAAAGGTGCCATTTTTACATAGTCACTTTTCTGACCATGCCCTTTAAACTCTTACAAAAATAGAATACTTTCTCTGGCACTCATCTTGGAAAGCAGAAATGGGAGCGAGAGCAAGGATGTTTGCTGCACTTCAGCCCCTGCTTCGAAACCGGACAAATTGTGTGCGAGTTTTGTAAGGCGTATGTAACATATGTTTAACACCAGGAAAAATAGAAGGAAGGCATTTGCATTTTGTGGGGAGGGGATTTGGGCTTGGATAGTTTTACCATTTGTAGTGGAGAAGTGTGATTCCTAGTTCCTGCCTGTTAACGGTTGGATGAATTCTGGCTGGCTCTCTGCGCTGATTTCTGGCACCCTCGTGTCCCTGCAGAAGTACAGTTCAGATCAGTAGACTCGTCTGAAGCACAGCAAGGCTCCTTTTGACCATGGACTCTGGGTTGCTCCTGGACCTTGCGAGGCAAGTGGTCTAAGCTAAAAATGAGCCTGAAACCACATTGACGTAAGTCGTGAGTGTTTATGGACCTGCAAGGAAACAAATCATCACTGGCAACCAGAGTCCTGAAGCGGTAGTATTGACGCTCACGTGCGACGTGAGTACCCCCCATGCCGCTGTGCTGAGCGCCCATCCAGCTCCCGGTGAGGCTGATGGAGCTGGGCTCTTCTGTGCCAGCTGCAGACCTGCCCCAGCCAGATCCCCATCCATAGTGACTTTCATCTGCATTTCATGGAAGGGATTAGCAAGGCAAATCATTCCACAAAAAGCCACTCATAGCTAAGTAGGCGATACTGAATTTTTGAACTCTTGTCTCTTTTTTTTTCTTTTTTTTTTTTTTAATGGTTTGGTAGGAAGCTAGAGCCTGGCTGGCATACAGAAACTCAAAACCAGTGGTGTACATCATCACATGTGCTTATGGGCGTTTGTCAGTCCTGTTGTTCTCCTTTGGACCATTGCTCTCTTGAAAAGAAAAACAAGCAGCCCATTTTAACATATTCACCACTTTCAGTTGGTTTTACATGGAAGAAAACCACCAACCCATAAAATCCTCTTCCTCCTCCATTCCAGAATAACCCATGAAAGAGTTTGAAAACTCTGAGTTTCTATTCAGTGGATGAAATCTTGACCTTGCTGAAGTGGCTGCAGCTTCTTCGTTCGCTTCTGAGGGGGCAGAGCTCTTCAGCTTAAGTGTTTCTTCCTCGTGTTTCCACTGGGCCTGGAAAGCCCTGAAGTGTTTTCACTGTGGTGATTTCCTAAAGCCTTAATTCCCCCCGGTTACTACAGCATTTAAAGGCACTCTCTTTTTAGCACAGGAAACAGGCACTGCTTTTTCTCTTGATAAAATTTCCCGTGTAGGAACTCAGAGAATTTCCACTTTCTCTGTGTGGGCTCATCTTTCACAGAGGAGGAGACATGGGTCATACACCTGCAGGTCTTATGACTCCCTCCTGCTCCATCCCCAGCCTCCTCCCAGTCCCTTGGCAGCAAGGAGTCAGTGAAGGTTTGCTGTCAAGGTCTCCTGTTTCAATTCATCACAGGGCCCAGTAGCTTCCTATTGCAGGGGAATCCTAATTTTTCTGTTTCACATTTGAAAGGCGTTTTGGATATGATGACATCTACAGCCAAAGTGCACCACCTTTTACACATCAGCTCCTTCTCTTGTGATTTCAACAGGCCAGAAAAGGGATGAAAAGCCCGACAGGCTTGGGACACACACAGGATTGTCACTAACCCAACAGTGAAGGGCTGTGAGGAGAGTCTTCCCTTCCCAGCGCTGCTGACGTTGTCTGGCAGGAAGCTGAGACCACTACGGGGGGGAAACCCTAAACTCCAGTTTTTGAGTAGAGCTGGTTTAGAAGTTTTCTGTGTTTCGAAAGCCTGTGTGCTTTCTCTCACCAACGCTGAAACAGTTTCGAAAGACAAACTGACCCCGGGAAGGGGCAGCACGGCGAAACACAGCGTGTAATGAGGCACCTTCATTTAGCTGCCGTCACAGACTGCGGCGGAGATCGCACCGGGGTGCCGAGGGTCCCGCTGCTCTGAGCACAGCCTAGCCTACGGTCGTGTGCCGGGGTTAGCCGTAGGGTTTGATACGCCAGTGTCTCCTAACCACTATGAACTGAAGGGCTACCTACAGTTTTTACAATTGTATCCCCATTTTTTTTGTGTGCGCGTATCTGGCAGTTGTTTGCCGGGGGCGGAGGGAATGAATGAGGAACTTGGCTTTTAGGTAAACAAAATGTTGCTGTTGTACTGCTATAATTACAAGCATTTTAAATTAGGTATTGACAGCAGTTGAGAGCCGGTTCTCGACTATGCCTGCTGGCAGGCAATGAGATGTCTACCAGCTCCTAAGGGGAGCCTTATTGCAGGCTGTGAGAATAACTCATTAACCAGTTAGTCTATGGCGGTGTTACTCCACATATGGTCTGCGGGCTGCTGGTGGTCTGGAAGACATTAGAAAGTGGTCTGAGAAATGGCTGCACAAGAAAGGTAGAAATAACCCCGCATAGACAGATTCACGTTCCCACATCGCTGGCAGGTATGTGCCCGTGTCAGCAAGTCGCCCTGAGTCAGCAGGCTGTGCCGGGATATAATTGCCTTAGCCCCCCGGTGTGAGCCCAAATGGATGGATCTTGAGTAATTGCACGTGAGGGGAACCATCGCTTGATCACACCAATATGGAGCAAGTCTTCCTCCGCTGAGGAGGATGAATACTTTGCCTCTTCTTTCCTGTGCTTTTGAGGCATGGGATGGGCTAAGGGATGCCGATTCTACATCCGTGTTGCTAGTGGTAATGAATGCTACGGGGAAACGGACGGCGGCGAGCCCATTTCCTTCACAGTGGGAGGAAAGTAGTAATTCAGGAGACCATTAAACATTAGAAATACCTCTACAAGGTCCCTACAAAGATACACTCCATTTAGATTAAAGTCCCGTAGGGCCAATTATCTTGGAAGAACTTAAGAACTTAAACAAAAGCTGAGTTAGGTATGCTGCCCACCAATGGATTTGAGCAAAAATGGATGCAGTGAGAAAACACTCGTGTATTATGAAAGTGAGAACATTTAGAGTAGGTCTGTGCAATAACCAACTTTTACTGTTCCCCCAGGATCAGCGTGCACAGGAAATATCTGTGGCATGCTTGCTTTTCCTGGAGATGACAGCAGCCCTTTGGCAACTACTTTGTAATACGTGCTTGATACTTTTCAAAATGTTGGGCTGTTGTTTTATGAATGTGCTTTGATTTTCTGGTGCTAGAGCCTTTATGCATGACTTTCTACCCTTCCTAAACTTGCTTATTCCCATTTCGACCCTGGGCGCTTCTCCTCTAGTGCCGTTTGGTAGCTGTGATGGTGCCTCCATTTTTCTCTGTGCTGGCATTGGGATGGGGCTTGAGGAAAAAGGGGACCCAACAAAAGTCCCTTATGCTCCTTGTGTGAAAATAACCTCTATGGCCTGTGCTGGTCTATGTCTGGGTGGCTCTGGACTCCTGGGGATGGAGACATGACTTAACACTGTGTTGTGGCTGGAGGGTTAGGGCAAACAAATTTGAAACACTTTGTTTCTGTTAATGTTTTCTAAGAGCGGGCTGAGTAATTTGTGCAAGACTACAAAGCAGAGCTTGATACTAGCACTGGGGTTGAAGTCTGCCTTTGCTTCAGCTGCTAGACCACAGTTTTAATTGAACATTTAGCTATTTACAATTAGACCTGAGCACTGGAGTGCACTGAACCTTCAGGCAAGGGATTTTGAAAATGAGTCAGTTCTAAGACACTGGAGCAACAAGTTCCTAAAAGCGTTTACTGATGTAAATTGCTGCCTGGTCTTGAAATGGCCTCTTCCATTTAACACCATAAAAGAACTTTCTTAGGAGAAGACACAATAAACAATCTGTGGTCTAATAACTGAACATGCAAGCCTGAAAGGTTTTAAAATACTGCTTGCTTAAATAAGAGTCATTAACGTTGTAACTGATAATGAGAAAAATGCTCATGCCATTAGTGGTTTACCACTTTGGTTCCGAAAGGATAAAAACAACTTCATAAAAGAGACCACAGACTGTCCATTTTCAGCCTCACTGTAGGGCAAACGTTTCAGAAAATACGAAACCCATCATTTAAAATAATAATTTAGTATTTGTGTTTGGGAAGCATGGTTGAAATGCCCGTTGAACACACGAGAGCACAGCGATGGGGGGCTCGGTGGCTGCAGCTGAAGCGGAGCGCTGCGGCTCGCTCTGGTGCAGCACGGGGAGCCCCGGCACCGGGTCTCCTTGCCAGGGCACCGCGGTGGGGCATCGGCTTGTCCTCCCACTGGGAGCAGCCTCTGCCTTCCAGCCTGCCTTTGGGATCCTCGCCTGGGTGGGGAAGCCTGTCTGTCTCGCCTTTGGCTGGTAATGGTGCAGGCTCAGCGGGTACGTGAGGATGTCCTGTGATCCTTTCTGCATTGGCCCCAGCGTTGCCTGCTGCAACACTAGTTAAGTTTTTTAGAAATGGTTAAATTTCAGTCCCAGCTCAGCGTGCTGGTGGAGGAAATAAAAGATACTGGGTCTGGGAGGTGCTCGGTGCCTCAGGGCATCGCTGGGACTTGGTGGCTGAGGAGCAGCATCAGTGGCAGTGGTATGACCTCATTTAATTTGCCCATCTGGGCCAGCTGCTCTTTTCTTTGAGGATGGCCGCTTCCCCTTCTTCTGTGTGCCTTTTTCCCCTGGGCAAACTAGGCTGGACCCTATCTCCCGCTCAGGTTAGTGGAAGGACTTGCATTGACCTCAGCCAGGGCGGACTCAAACCCTTGAGAAGACCTGGTGTTTCTCCTGGGAAAGCTAAGTTTGGGACTCAGCGTGCTGTATGCTAGCCTTGTCTTTACTAAGGAAAAAGTTTCCCCAGCTCCCCCCATGAAAATGACTGTTGTGCCTTATTCAAAATGAAAATCAATCAAGGAAGGAACACAGCTGGGCAAATGACAAGAGAAACAGAACGGTGCCAGGGTGAATTTTTATGGAAATGCTCTCTGAATAGTATTTCCATGAAAAGGCAACTTACTCGCAGATGTAGGCTGCGTTTTCATGAAAGAGAGTGTGATGCACCACACCCTGAATCTGTCAAGGTCTATAAACTTTTCACGTATTTTAAGTTTAGGCAACAGAGAGGCCATATTTAAGACACAAAGGTTTTCTTCTTTACTTCAATGTAATTATGCTATTCCCAAATGTAGAAAATGTAAGCCAGGGGAAAATAAAAAAGGAAGTTTACGGAAGAAACATTTCAAATATAAAGTAAACTTCAAATATCATTTGAAATTTAAAGTAAATTAATATATCAAAAAGGAAATTTTCAGTATCATGAAAAGATACTGAGTTGACCTTTCAACAGCATCCTAGTTATAACAATGACTTGTAAGTCTGTCTGTGTCAGGCTGTGTGGTGGCCCTCTTAGTGAAGGAGCACGAGTGGCTTAAAAACTGCAAAAACTTCCCTGTTGATGGCAGTGGGATTTTTCTCATTCATGTCAATAGAAACAAGATTTGGGGAGCAATATAAAAAGCAAGAAATAAAGGATGATTGATGTTAGCATTCAAAAAACAGGAGAGGGGCAAAAAAGCAAAACGGTAAAAACATCAGCCCATACTTGAAACTGCCACACCTAGATCTACTTAAACACCGTTTTTGGAGATGTTGTAGCCTTCTCAATGGGCTGGTTTCCAAATGGCCTGACCAATTTTACTGTAGACTTACTGGCTATCAGCAGAGCTCTTGCAAAGGTTGATTTTTGGAATCTGTTAATTTTAGATTGTTTCTGGGATTTTTTCATGTTATACCAACAAACTCTAAAATGTGCTGAGAGAGTAATTCTTGAGACAGCTTTGGAATTTTTCAGCCTATTCCTGCATGTTGCTTTCTGAAATAAACAGGAATGCATTTTTTTTAATTTATGATGGCTTATAACTCGATGTCATTGCTATTCTAAGAATAATAATCAAGGATTGTTATACTGACTTGATTGTTTACATTTCCTTTTGACGCTGCCAGTGATAAGCTAGAGGTAACAATACTAACCATATTCTTCTGTCATCTTATCAAAACTTGTCACCATTGAATAGAATATGACCGTGCATGGGTTTTAACCATAAAGGCATTTGTCAAATGCTCTAATGTCTTCATAAAAGTCTGCAGTGGAGATCCCATTACAGGAAAACTTTGGAATGAGTAGCCCTTGGCTCTGCTAGTTGGGAGTAGAAATGAGTGACTGCCATTTTTAAACAATATTAGATTTGCCAAAAGGAAAAAAAAAGGAATCTCAGCAGGAGATTGTGAAACTGTGAGCAGATTTGGTCGTGGCATTAAAAAGAGTTAGAAGATGTTCTCTGTAAGGGGTTGGTAGGTCTGTTGCTCTCACCTACTGATGTAGGTCTGTCCCCTGCATCCCAGATGGTTATGGAGTTGGGGATCCATGTTGTTTGAAGACCTTACAGGAAGGAGCCATGGCAAAGTGACAGTGAATTACCTGCCGGCAGCATGTGGGAGAGCATCCCCTCTCGCTAGGTGACAGTGGGCAGTGTCCTTGCTCCTCTCTCTGAACTTCCCAAGCTGGCTTGAAGCCCATCTAATAAATGCAATAAGCCACGGAAAATGCATCGGTAGCATGTGCTGACATGGGTGGAACACACATGAGGATGGAGAAGGGGATCCTGTTACCCCCCTGTTCAGCTGCACAGCCTTTCAGCCAGCAGAGAGCTAAATGTTAACCCTTTCAAAGCTCTTTCGGTGAACAGGGAGAAGGCAATAAAGCGCTTCTTACTTCACTGGCGTTTGACTTTAAAAGGTCTGTATAAGCATAGGAGTGCCATGGGGAAACAAAAGTACAAGTGGCTCAGCAAATATTGCGGATGGCAATGGCTGTCCTGGGGTGAGTGAGTACAAGGCTGGGTTCAATCTGCTGCAGTCAATAAACTGCTTGTGCTGTGCTTTCATGCTCTGCAGCGTCAGAAGAGCATTGGAGTGAATTACAGCTTTCTGTTTACTCTGGGACTGTTTATCATCCCTTGTGTAGTTGGAGACATGTTTCACTACAAGAAGCAATTCACAGAACATTCTCCTAAAAAGAAGAAAAATCGGTTTATATCAATGCATGTCTTCCTACTATCTCGGGTTAATGCCTGCCCCCCCACGTACCCACAAACGTATTCATGCATCGCCTACTTAGCACTAGAAAGGGGATATTACATCTCTAGGTTATTTCCCCAGTACTTTTATTTTTCAGCCCACTACAGGAAGGGTTCATAGAGTATATCCAGAAAGATGTTTTTGTTCCCCCACCTTGAGTTTCAGTCCCAAGACTGCCAATTAAATTATCCCATAAATCCTCCATTATAGGTAGTAAAACCTAATTTTAGATTTCCTGCCCACTCTAGTGTCCTGCCTGATTGCTACCACTTGGACAGAGGCTCAACCTGTTAAGCAGACAATTGCAGTGAATTGAGTGTTTCTTTCTGTGCCACATGTGGAGAACTTTTTAATATGTGGCATTTGGTCATAATTCTCTCTGGCTATTTTCTACCTTCTAGTTGCTCAAACGTTTTTTTCCTAAGGCTGAAAAGTAGACATCTGTAATTTATTTTTTTGTAAAAATTTTTGTGAGAGAAAAGGTTGTTACCCTGTGGATTAGGAAGAATGTTAACCTGCCTGCCACCACTAAAACATTAATAGCGTAAAATTAGTTTTTATATAATTCCTGTTTAAAAGAAAAGCCCTGTATTAGTAGAGCTAACCCACTTCTGTGAGAGCTGAAAATATTTCAGGTTATCTGAATATAAGTGCATTCTTTCCCTTCTTGTTCAAATACAAATATATTATCTAGCTGCAAACAGTGCTAATTTTCTTGAGGGCAGCTTCTGCTAATAATATTCTTACAGAGGAGCATTTATTTCACATATAGTCTCACTAAAGATGCCTATTTTATTCTGAGTATAAACGACCCCTAGCTTGGCGTGTTTCTTCATAAGCTTTACTGAGGACAAATAATAAGTAAAGTTGTCACAAAAAGTGGGTTTATCATGTGAATAAGGTGTAAGTATCCATGCATAAGTGCCTTGGTCTTTGGACAAAAGGATATTTGCATTCAGCATGGAGCTCTCCTGTCACTGAGATTTAAGTAGAATTCAAGAATCTGCTTTTGAGGAAAACTGGAGCCTAAAGTACTGTGAGAAATTAACACCTTTCTTTGGCTCTCTGCCAGATTTGTTGTTGTTGTTAACCTGGTAAAATTCCTGACTCATCCAAATCACGGATTTGGATACTGTAGAGGTACCTGAGTATATCTTGTACCTCCACAAAGCACTGTCTTTCTGAATGTATTTACTGCCTGAATAAATCGGTAATGTTTTAACAATTCTGTGTCAAATCGGGAAGGTATGTCGCACTCAGCAAGGGACTTTTTCATCTCCAGCGTACGGTGACAGGAAGTTTAATTCAAGATACAGGGTGCGTATAATCTTACGGATATTTGCAAAAGGGAAAAATACTGCTAAGAGGCATCCCATTGAAGGAGCAAACACTGCTTCTCAGACTAACGTAACACGCGTGCCAGACCGAGACTTTCCTCCGAGATCCAGCTTTGGTGATCCATCAGCTGGCTTGCATAAGTAGACTTCAGCTGAACCTGTTGGTGACACCGTAGCCTGTGCTGGTAGTGCTCAGATGATGGCACGAACTTGTCACTGAGGAAGCACCCGTCCTTGCTGGTGGGCAGGACTGTGGGCACAGAAAGGGGCAGTTCTGTTCAGATGGGCAAATTCATTTCTTTTGGTGATCCTGCTCCACAGATACCAGCAGCCTGTGAGCTGCAAAATGAATCAGCCCCCTTCATCAGTGCTGTCCTGTGTGGATTCTCTGATGTCTAATTAAGGCTGCTCCTTTTTAGCTTTCCCCTCAGTGGAGGCACTAACAGTATTTCCCTGCTTCACCCAGCTGTTTGCTTCCCTCACTCTTTATGCAATGTAGTATTTTCAAGTCTATTAACCCCCTGTTAAATTTGGGGAAAACCCGGCGATGATTCCTAAGCTGATGGAAGAAAAGGTCAAGAAACACTCGTATATGCACACAGCATGATATCTCAAGTCTCATTGCTTGAAGAACTAGGCTAAAAATGGAACCACCGTGGTCTCCTTGCTAAATGGATCTTCTTCACCTAGCTTTGTTTATTGTACTGTGACTCTATGTGGGGAGATTATCGTTTGTTGAGTGATGCCTGAAGCACTGTATAAAAAATAAAACATACACAAAGACTAACAAAGAAAAGAAAAAAGGAATTTGGGCCTCCCAGTCACAGCACTGTTCCTTTAATGGTTGATGAAATATTATATGTATTTTTCCAGTAGTATTATTTGTCCAACTTAGGAACCTGGAAATATGAGAAGGGATGGTCACATCGGTGCTCAGAAATGGAGAACAGACAGAAAGTAGGAAACAATCTGTGTGTTTTCTGTACTGAAGTGCAAGAGTGACAGACAGTGCCCTCCAGGGTACAGAGCTCTGTGAACTGCTGCTGAATTTCTTGTTTGTGTAGTTGGCTGCAGAAATCACCCCTTGTAGCAGAATTGTGCTGCACAATCAAAACTTTAGGTCCCTAGTCACAGTGCCTATAAAGGAAAACTTGAAATGTAATCCAAGTGACTCAGTCACATCTGTATCTCTGTAGACAGCATGGGAAAAACATTCTTCCAAGCAGAGAGCAGTTGATTTATCCGTGGAGTATAATTCTGAAACCTAATCACGGTGTGTAAAATGTCAATACTGTAAATTATGTCCTAGTTGAATGTTTGGTATCAAACTACCAGCAACACCTTCGTCTGTGCCAGAGGTTCCAGCTCCTCTATGTACTATATCTTCTGCACTTCAATGCATGTTTGTTGTACTCTGAACTTCTAATTTAGGAGCAGCAAGAAATGAAGACAATTTGATACCCACTCCAGTAACAGTAGGAATTCTACACTGATTGATTGTACTGGGCACTTTCATAATTATCTCATTTAAAAATATTAGCTTTTTACATCGGGCTGAGAATTTTGCTGAATGTCCAATATCTTGCATGGGAATGCTCTTAATTCTAGGTATCCGGCTTCAGAATTTGAACTAGGCTTGTGTCAAGCCTGTGCTGTCTTGAATATGCTACTGTTACCAGAAAAAAAGTCTCCTTGGTATGCTAAGAAGAGGGGACGTGCTGGGGTTTGCAATTTTAGCATTACAGATTCTTTATTATTAATAGATTAGTGGGGATTTTTTCCAAAGACTCCTATGAGTCACAAGAGCTCCTGTTACTAAATTTCATATACTCATTTATTTATACAACTATACATGAGGTCTTATGGTCTTTTCAGCCCAGAAAGAGCCAAGGTACTGTAAGTGTAAATGTGGTTTATTGAGTTCTGGAGATCGTAAATATCTTGTTTAACATCTGATTTATCTTGAACTATGTGCATTGAAAGAAGTGTCTCAAAATTAGGAAAGAAGGGGCATATGCTACTCCTTTGGACAACCTGTGTATTCATACCCAGAATGAAACTTTGGCAGAGAGTAGTTAGAATTAAACTGTCACCACCAGGGCAGTTTTACTTTATGTACTGCAAGGTTATATGAGTTTTATAGGTTCATTTATTTTGCTGATTAACAGTCCAGTCCTGCTCTTGACAAAGTCTCCTGATTTTTTTCATTCCCGTGGCTTCCCCAAGATGAGCAGAAAAGATAAAGTCTCAGGCAGAGGGAAATGTGAGAACAGGAATTTCAAGGGAGGAAATTCCCCCTCCCAGCATAAATTTGTCTGGACTTTATGACAACATTTTGTTTTCGTACCATGCAGAAACCATCCAGACAGATCTCAGCAATGCAAGACCTCAGTATACAAGGGAGCCAGCTACTGACAATGCCACATGGAGACTCTTCCATGCTGGAAAATACCAAGCAAAGGGGTGCCATCAGCTCAGGGGACTTAGGAGCGTATCTGCTGCTACCAACCCACCAGCCACGCTGGTAGCTCCAAAGGTGGCTTGCTAGTCACAGATCAAGATGTTTCCCTTTGACCTCCCAGCTGTTTGATGGGTATTTTCCAGAGATTTATCGCTGTCACAATTAGCCTTTGCTGCAGGAGGTCACTGGCCACCCATCCTCCTCCTCCATTGCCACCAGCAATGACTTTTGATGTCTTATGCTCCAAACAGCCAGAGAGAGCCTGGAAAACTAAGCAGCAGCATGGCCATTAAAAGGAAAGGGCTCAGAAGGAATGTCCAATTTACTGATGTCATTGAGAACTTACTGCTTTTTATATCAAGGTGCTAGCCAGAAGAACTGAAAGAAATGTGTAGCGTGTGTTGGAGAAAGAAATCAGGACCAGATGATGGTCTATGTTCTGTCAATCTTTCAGTGTCTTCAGGTTGTTTACTCTATGGGTAGGAAGCCTGAATGTTTAAGGGTGTATGTGTCAGCCTGAATTTGTGCGCTTTGCTGCTAAATTATTTTATTTCATGATTTCTTCTGTGCCAAGTGCAAGAAAAATACAGCAACATTCAAACACAAATCTGTGTAAAACAAGTGTAAATGTTACATAATCATAATAATGTAGGTTAGAGTAATTTTTCTTTAATGAAGTGTAATTAAGCTATTTGAAGTAATTAATGAGTTTGGGTGTTCCTTGTCTTCTTCTGAGTCTTACTTTTACCAGATGGGTGCTGAGCAGTTTTTGAAAATCTGGCCTCTTTCTTGTCTTGACTGGATTGACAAAATCAATAGTCTACTGGGAAAACCGTTGCCTGTACTGCTTGCTGCCATGGGAAGAAACAACATTCTGAGAAAATACTTGCACTAATCTTGTCTTTGTCTTTCCTTGCTATCTCACCACTACTGAAGTGGTATGACAGGCAGACATTGTTTTCTTGAAAACTAAAGGTGATTAGGGAATGCCCCTATCTCATTTCTTTCAACTATAATAAAAAAAGTGAGAATTAAGAACATTCTGAATAATTGAATGACAGTAATATGAGTGTTTTCAACAGAACGATACACTAGGGTTTCATTTTCCACAAGCAAATGAAGATGATGCATCAAGACGTGCAGGTGATGGTGATAAAGGTGAGGAATATTGTACCTAAAGGTGCAAAATGCAATGACAATATAAAAAATTCTGAAAAAAATATTTTGTTTTGGGCTAAAATGATAAAGAAACCTGAATACATACCTATCTGCAGGCAAATGTGAGGCAACTTTGTCTTTTCTTTCAGAAGGTCTGCATGGCCATAGCTGGCTGTCCACCATGTTTTAATGAGACAGGGAACTTCTTCCCACGCGCAGGTAGTGCAGAGCTGCTTTTCTGCTGTGTTGAACTATATGGTGACCTCCATCATGCCCTCTGCCATGCTCCCTTTCTATGGGCCTGCTGTAAAGTAAAAGCTGTTTTCCAAGACGAGAGGATTTAAAAGGTCATAGTGGTTATAATAACCCTTGGGCAACCTGGACATGGAAGATAGCGTGTGCTGTTGTTACTTTATTCTAAAGGGTATAATAAAGAGGAGACTGGCACAAAGTAGGGTATTGGTTATCCTCCTTTATCTTCTGACATGACAGCTGGCCAATGTGTTATTCTGCTTTTCCTTTGCCATTATCTCTTCTTCTTTCCTGTGGAAAGCAACATCTTCTTTTAAGAAATAAATTGTCTCCTTACTTGCCTCTACATTCCCTCGTACATGTTATGCTCTTTTCCTTTATTTGCCTTTCACCTGATGACTGTGTTAGAGACAGCCTGTATCCTGAGGGCATGTTAGTTGAGCAGGGAATCTGCCTATGAAATTCCTCATGGAATGAGTTTTTTCCAGTGATTATGGAAAATAACAATTATGCACTGTGGATGCACTGTTTACCTGCTAATTTGTACGAGTGCATGCAGGAAGAGCGTGCTGGCTGGGGGGGGGGCATCACCTGTGTTAGTTTCCAACAAGCTTGTAAGTGGTACACCAGGTGTTGGTTTAAATATGTAGTCCTGAATAATTTGAGATTCAGTTACCAGAACTATCACATTTTTCCATGGTTGAGATGAGAAGAGGGAGCATTTATAGGGGCAGGAAATTATCTGTAAGGAGTTCTTGTTCCTAAGCCCAAATTATTATTTTTAAATCCCTTTCATTTGTTTCACAGACTTCCACAACATTGGGTGGGTGTCCACAGTTGTGTTTTAAAACATCTAGAGTAATAATTTTTTCTTCTGTATGCTTCTTTAGCACTGTTGTGAATCGGACCGTTGGAAATGTTGTCCCCGAGCTCTTCCTGTTTCATCCTTAAAAGTTCACAGATTTGATTCCCTTACTGGTCCATGGAAATGCATTTTCCAGAGTGCTCGGAACACCCAGACCTCACTTCAAATCCCTACTGTGGTTTAAGTACAGCGCGGGTATAAAATAGGATCTCTCCTGTTTGGGATATCCTCATTACAGTATTAAGATATATCTGTAGGAGTAGGTCCATTTTTGAGTGAAATGTTTAGTCATAGGGTGAAAAAGACTGTAGCCCTGTGGTTGAAACATGTGGAAAGTAGGACACATCCATGCTAGTCCCTGCTAACAGCGAATGTCTAATTATTTATGTAAAACACGCCGTTGCCAAAAGGAGCAGTTAAAAGGCCCGTTGTGCCTTCGACTGTCCCATCGCACGTCCCTCGCAGCACGCTCCCGGGAAGGGTGGGCTGCGACGCGGGCGCAGGGTGAAGCTGAACCTGCCTCCTCCGTGGGCTGAGTGAGTGCAGCGGCCACCGGGCCACTGGGCCACCGGGCCACTGGGCCACCGGGGCAGGGAGAGGCACCCAAAGCTGGGGAGAGGAGCCGGCGCTTTTCTTAGTTCCCGCAAAATCCGTTGGAAGCAGGACTGTTCTGGAAGCTTGGTTCAAATCTTCTAATAGTTAGGGGTAGCTGAAAGCTGCATTTTTTTTCACTGAAAAAAATTCCAGGAAGGCATCATCCCTAAACTCAAAAAAGAAGTGTCTTGCTTGGAGTGGTTCCCACCAAGAAATAAAAATATCAGCAGTATTCCCATCACCAATACCACATTGTCCTGTTCTCTGCTCTGCAGGGTTTTAACACGCTCTGCTTATGGTTCCATCTTGCTTGATTCTGATTTCAGAGGTTTGGAATATGCTTGTATTTTTAGGTAAATATCTTTCATTGGATTGTCCTGCCTCAAAGCCAGTTCTTTTTGGACTCTATAGGAGTGATCCCACGGCTTGCAATGGAAGATTTGCTGTTTATCCCCATGTAGGGGCTTGTAAGCTAAGTCAATGGAAACTAAGTTGCAGAACAATTGCAGCTCCTGAGAAACTTTTATGTTGAGACCAGTGCCCATTTTCAGCCCCAGCGTGAGTAACAGAAGGCATCAATTAAATTAATTTTACTTATTTAGATGCAAGTTCATGTGCAGACCCTTCCTCTAGTTAATAGCTTAACAAAAATATGACTGAGAGGAAAAAGTATACTTTGTAGCTAGACATTAAATATTTATCTCCTTAAGTGGCACTTCATGTTTTCTTTATATTCTGTGGCAAGAATTCCATGGGAAAAAAAAATTTCTAGATTAGGGAGAGAAGCTGCCCAAATGTATTTAGGAAGATGCTTGATCCAAGCTGGGGATTTGGTTACTGTTTTAAAATTCTTTTTTCCCCCCATTTAGTAACTCTGATCCTGGCAGAGATGGGGGGGTTTGTTGCAGATGGTTGTTATACATACTGAAAGGACTGTATACTTACAATATGCTCCATAAGCTATTAAATGCTGTAAAAGCCTGGCAGACTTTATAGTTTGCATCCTGCCATTAGAGTTCCCTCTGAAGTCTGCCAGAGGGATATAATTCCACTCTAATTAAAGCTATTCCCCTTTTCCAAATGTGAAACTGGCCTAATTAATGACTAATTGTTTCACAAATATAAAGTGGGCCTAATTGTTCCTTACCCCCTGACTACAGTGCCCTGCTTACTCCCAGCTAAGCAGAACCCCGGTGAACAGTGTTTTGTCTCCATTAAACTCCATCAGGACTATGATCTGTAGCCAGTGGAAAAGGGAGGATATTTGGAGCATGTTATTTTTCCATTGATGGTGAAAATGGTCTCCCTGAGGTGGTAGTATGTGGGTCCCCAGCTGCCCTACAGACCTCAGAAGTGGCATGAAGATTTTCAAATGGTTGTACTTTGTGCGCTTCTGAAAACACCAGCTCTTGTCTCCTCCTGCCTTTCTGCAAGGAGAGGAGAAAAATGATGTTGGGGCCAGTTCCTTGAGGCAAGATGGAATTAATGTTATAGGATCTGTGGTGTTGTGACATTGTCTGGGCGAAATCCTGAGTCATTTTAAAGTCATTTGGCACTCAAAAACCAGTTCATTACAAGTTCATGTTTACCACCAAGTCCTTAGGAAATACATACAACTTCAGTATACCATAAAGGAAGAGCATCATACCCATTACTAATACCATCCTAGTTAACTTTCCCTGCCATGCACATCCTTCTACAGCAATGGAATTTGATTCCTTTTTTACTTTCCTCGTTTTGGTGTATTGACTGATCTCAGAGTGCTCTCTCCTCCACTGCTCATTTCCATATTAGTTTGGGTCAAATCTGAAGCCCACTGATATGAGCAGGAGCTGAGCAAGAGCTGGGCCTTTGGGCTTTGTAGTTCCTATCTGAGACTGAGTCAATTAGCTACTCAAGGGGTTCCTCTGCAAGGTATGAGCTGCTCAAAGATGAAGCACATGAATAATATACAACCAGTCCTGCAAACTCTCTAAAAGTAAACTTCCAAGTTGCTGTGTTTAAAATTATGGCATACTGCAACTGCAAGCATCAAAGACAGTGGAAGTGACAATGCTGATTTGTTTCTTTTTCATCCCAACTATATTTATTAGCATGTTGTGTAAAGATGAGTCAAAGCTTGGGGTGGAAAGGATAGTGATTTAGTTTTTTAATTCTACTGAAAAAGCAGAGTCATTGCTGTTATAGATCTGGTAGTTGACATTTATACACACCTGGCACATAAAAAAGTGGAAGAAATTGGATCTACATTTAAAGGAAATATTTTGCATCACTCAGTTAAATTCTTTGAACTTGCAGCTTGCTTTTTTTTTTCTTTTCTTTTAGGAGTACATTTGTTTAAGGAAATGCAAGACTGATGTTACAGAAAACATAAATCTTAATCTCCATGCCAACATGTCTAAAAAAGATCTTTAATACTGACATATATGACTTTTTCTAATGGTTAATAATTTTCAAGAACACAGAATGAACTTTTAAAGCCACACCAAGGCTTTGAATGCTTACTAAAGCTATGATCATACATTAGTTGTGACATGGCAAGCCAGTGGTTTGAAGAACTGAGGAGGCCACCACAGCCACATGCCTATTCTTTTTACTTCACTGGTGGATGGCAGAAAGGTATTTCAACATATAGTCAGTATGAGTTACATACAATGCTTATTTGGCCCTCAGAAATGAAACTTATCCTAACTTCCTATTTTAAGGGTTCATATGCTCTTGAAATAATGCCTTCACTTGTAATATTACACACAGCTACAGACACACCCACAGAGATGGAAATTAAGTCTCTCTTTTTTTAGCTGAACTGAATTGTGTTAGTACCTGACTATTGTAGCAAGCCAGTGTAGCACTGAGCAAGAGGTCAAAAGCATAAATGAAAGAGGTCCAAAGTTTGTAGAATAGTCAAAAAAAAATATTATTGCAGTCTTTGGCTAGTAATGGGAAGGTGTAGAGAAGACAGAGCTACACTCTTCTCAGAGGTGTGCAGCAAAAGCCCAAGGGATTGGAGTTTAAGTGGCAACAGTGGAAACTGTGACTAGCAAGAAGAAAAAAATTTGCCGTAAGGGTGGCCACACACTGGAACAGGTGGCTAGAGCAGTGGTGTAATTCTGGCCTGGGAGATATTCAGAGCTTGACCGGGGAAGGACCTGAGCAACCTGCTGTAATAGGTCCTGCTTTGGGCAGAGATTGGGCCAAATGACTCCACAGGTCCCATCCAACCGCAGCTGTTCTGTGGTTCTCCTTCCCCAGACCTCACGCATGTTCCACCACGTGAACACGGAGGTGCTGCACGGAGCATGTCATAGAGTCAGGAGGCATTGCTAAATGTGTACAGCATCTTCTCCCGGCATCAGGTGGGATTTCCTTGTGTGCTTTAGCAGGTGGAGATAAACTTGGTGCTGTTTGGTATCTTGTGCATTTGTGTTATACTGTGGGGAGTTTCCATTAGTAAGGAGTAGAAAGGGTTTCTTGAGAGGCAAATGAAGAAGGTACAAGTAGAGGTAAAACTTGGCCTACATTGTAAGTTCATGTCAAACAGAAAGCAGTTTAAAGGGTCACAGTTCAACACCACAGTTGTTTTGGTAGTCCTTTGCCGTCTAGATTGGTTCTCCTTTGCTAGATCTCCACGGTGGGTCTGGAGTTCACCTCACAGGAGACCTCAGGGCAGCACTGTGTTTTGAGTCCCACTGGACATGCTGCCTCCGTTGACAGCATCTCTGTAGCTGACATGAAAGCCATATGCTCCCATTACCACCAAGTACTGTTGTGGGAGCTGGTCAGAATAAGCACAGAAGAGTCAGTGGGGTTTTGGAAGAAAAAATGTTGGGAAAGGTTGAATAATTTTTGGATGAAACATTTGTCAGCTCTCACTGAGCATAGGAACGGGAGTGAGACTTGGAAATTAAGACTATTTTAGACAGAAACACTGCAAAAAAAATGTGAGCAGTTCCTAGGTGTAGTGGGAGCTGGGGAAATGTGCAGAATGGTGGTGAGGGCAGGAGGAAAAAAGAAGGGGAATTATTTGTTGTATTAAAACATACTGATGGATATTGCTTAAGGTTGCATCTCTGGGGAAGAGTGGCTGAAATCCAAACAAATGTGTAGAGGTATATAAAAATTATTTATTCTAAACTTGGACTCTACAAACAGGTTTTGAACCACTACAAAATCTCAGAATTGTTACATGTCTATGTCTCATCATTTTTTAGCAGGAGAATTTGAGATGGGATCTGTTTCTTTGGAGGGAGAGAACAAAGGAAAAATTTTGACTATAAAAATATCACGAGAACCTTTTCTTGAGAGCTAAACAATTTCAGGATAGGTCTGTTGTGACAAGGTATCCTATGTATGGCTGAACCAAAAGAAAGGGTGGACAGCCAGCCTGGGGTGCAGGCAATGGGTGTTAAATTCCTGTGACAAAATTCCCATGCAAAGGCACCAGCCCTCAAAATACTATCCAGAACGTACTGTTTTCATGGGGGCAAGACATTATTTGGGCTTGCCTTGCTAAAGAAACAGTCTGAATTATTCCTATCTCTAAAGTTGCCATCTATTTCTGCTGGTTCTGGGAATTAGCTATGTTCTGCAGTAGCATTCTCTGCTGGAAGAGTTGCTGCTTCCTTCCAGGCACAAACCCCTTCAGAAGTGGGTGAAACACATGTGTATGCCCATATAGTGGTTGAAGTCTGATCCTGCATGGTTGAAATCTGTGATAGTTTTGCTGTTTACTTTAACGTAAATGGGATTGGATCCTGTGCTAGTTGTGTGCTTTTGTGAACCGTCACGATGGAAGGCATGGCAATAAATGTAGTAAGATAATAAACTTTGTCCGTATTTCTATAGCAATGTATAAGCCCATCTGTATGCCGTATGTCAATAAAAACAACTAATTACAGAATAACTAAATATAAAGGGCCCCACTGCTTAAGAAAACCCTCCTGTATCCCATTCCCAAACTTCCTATTGTATCTACGGAAAGCCTGGACCATAAGCTGTATTTGTTCCATTAAGTCCTGATTTTGAATTAAAGCTAAGCAAGAAGGTAACTGCAGCCTTATCCTTGCAAAGGCCTATTTGTGTCTTTATACATTAAAACTAGTCCTATTTGCTTTGGGGGAACTACTTCCAAAGTGCAGAGGTAGTTGCATCTGTAACTCTTTGCCACACCAGAGCCTTCGAAGGTTCTGCTGAAAAAGCACGCGGGGTGAGAAAAACCTGCCTTAACCCTGCAACTGCTTTTTTTCTCCAGCTGGAAGTAAAGCGCATCATAATTGTTAATATTTCTTTTTCACTTATCCACATGCAAAACCCCACGTGCTGCTTTTCCTGCACTTTTTGTCTGCTGTGAAATCAGGCTCCATGAGCTAAATGCATTCCTCTTCCCCCTGTTTTTAAATAGTACGTGAGGAGGAATACAGACATTTCCCTTGCAATATAGAGAAATAAACATACTAGGAGTTTTCAGCTGACCTTAACGAGTGTCTTTTCCATGAAATTCATTTCTTCACGTTTCTAAGTCAAACTTGCATCTTTGCTTACCACAGGTTCAATAACATGTTGTAAATTTTATGTTACAGCTTTACACTCACTATTAGGAAATACACTTAGGTCCACAAAATACTATTGTTCTAAACACTTAATTTTAGACTTCACAGTTTCACGAGTGACAGGTCCGTGTTTCATCTAGCAAAGTACTGCAAAATCCAGATGCTGAAAAAATGAGCCTAAAATTATACATTCAGTCAGTATTAGCTATTTATAGACATTCTTCAAATGCATTTGAAATAAAAATGAAAACAAAGCTGTGAAGGTCACAAATCAAAGCATTATTGAAGATGACTTATATCCTTCCAAGGTACTTTCTTGCTAAGGATATGTCATATTTCTATTTTTATAATGCATTCACATTTTTTATTGATAAAGCGAGATTCAAGTTGCAATGGAAGTGCCAGTCTTTCTGATATGTACTTTTGAAGCACTTTTTGCAGTGCAAGTCAATGCTTAATGGAAGTTACTTTGTTTCTTAAATACCTTGTGTTTATACAGGTGTTTGGATTTTTTTTTTCTTTTATTTTACAACATCTGAAATGAAAGTGCCACAAATAAAAAGAGAAATTAAACCAATAGAAAAAAAGGATTTTATGCCAAGGTCGTACAGAAGGAGTAAAAAGCATTTAGTAACAGAAAGGAAAAATTGGTCTGAAGAACTTCAGAGACTCTGCTTATTTTTGTTCTGTAGTCAAATGATAATTTCCACTGGAAGCTGGCTTAATTTACTAATATGCTAAAGAAGGATCACCACATGTAATTACACTCTGTCTTAAGAATACTTTAAGAAAAAAATGGTGTTGACAGTTACGTTGGTTGTTAACGTTGGTCCCCATGAAGCCCCTTTGCCATCCTTAGGGTGGAGTTTCAAAACAACAAAAATCCTGCAGGGGATTGTGAAGGGTCATCCATGCTTCTCCATCACCCTCTCTATCATGTTTTGCTTATCCCTTCACAGAGGACTTACTCATCCATTCCTTCTGCTGCTGACCCCCCCTCTTTTGCTGATGCGGGGGATGCCCATACATGGCTGTAGAAGGGAAGCAGGCACCATGAATGTCTTTGGAAACAAAGCTGTGCTGGAGAAACTTGCTTCAGACCCTCAGCTGACGATTCGGTCAAGTGTTGTTTCACTTTCAGTGAGTGTCCATGGCTAGGTCAGGCCTCCTTCTGGAAAGTTTCCACATATGGGACCATTTTTCACGCTCCCTGGAACACCTTGGGTCCACAAACCTAATTGCTTGGATGTGCCCAAATCTCTGTGGGCATTTTCTCTGCAATAGGGATTGTCAGTATACTTCAGTAAGTGGCTATGGGATGTAGTTTACATTCACACGGTCTGCTCTTGATTTAACGTGCTTCAGAAAAGGTCTCCCAAGGGAGCGTCTCAGGGGAGGTGCAGCTACTGCTCCCACCCACGAAGGGGGCAGCTGAGCGAATTCGGCACAGGGAGCCCTGCAGTGAGGGGCCACAGCAGGAAAAAAGGGTTGGTGGGTCGTGACTGGGGTGTACAGGTAGGGCCTGGGCAACTACAGCAGTTTCTTCCTGCCGATGCTCTGAGACAGCTTCAAAGAAGGCATTCAATGGAGCTGTCTCATGGGTGAGCTCCCCAGGACACAGAGCTGCCTCTTCTCTTTGCAGCACCCAGGACCAACAGCAGGGAGTCCATACACACAGGAAAAAAACAACAAAATGATTTTGCTCATTAAACCAATGATTTTCCTCATTAGAACAAGAAGCATCCCCCCAAAACCTAGGGAGAGAAAAAAGAGGACAACTTTCCACTGCAGATTACTGAAACATTCATTGCATCCCCAAAGTGAGCGCTTGCATGCAACAGATTCGGTGCCAGTACATTCTGTTCCTGAACAGCATATATGTTTCTTGAATATGACAACCCAGGAAATTTATTGAAAGCAGAGAAAATGTTAACTATTTTTTATTTCTTGCTCATATATTTCTAAGCTAAGTGACATTACACTTTCGTTCTCCCATAAATCTAATTTAAGATTCTTCAGATTTTAGATATTGGTTTTAACTGTAACAATTCAGGACTTTTCTAGGTTTGGCAGAACTGTTGGATAATCTGCAGTAAATAACGTACTAGCCTAATGTACTCAGTAATTATTGAAAGTGCATGGTGTATGTAATTTCTGATTACGCAAATTTAATCACGTAGTTATCCTTGAAAAGTCTGTGAGGTGTTCACACAATTATTTATGACTTTTAAAAAATACTACTGTTTTCTACTTATTACATATGTGCCATCAGTTTGTACTAGCTGCTTAAAAGTGGTTGAAAATACGAATGTATCAGCCAAAGGCTGTGTGTGGTACAAAACTTATACTGATTCTTGCCTAGCACTTTCCATGGGCTTATTAGAAACAGATCTCTTGTGAACAAAATTAAAAATAGAAGCATAGGTATCTGACACCTATAGGGCAGCTAGAGCATCTAGTCTAATCTCCTGTACATCATGTGTCCTTCAGGCTCACACAGCTACCTCTGGCCTGGAAAATTCAGGTGCCAGAACCAAGTGCTGAATGCCAGCATTGGCTAATCCACAAATCTTTCTCGAACACATGGCCTTAAAGTCCAAGAGGCACTAGCCAAGGAAGGGTTGAAGGAGCTGATAACACGCACCACAGGAGGTTGATATGTAATTTGTTATTATTGAATTGGATCTTGTTGTTTCACTTTCTAAAACACTTTCATTTGCTTTTATCTTTCAAAATTAGATATTAGGTTTCCTTAGCTTGTGACTTCAGCCTCAAAATAATTTGGTATTAATTCTTTTGGCAATGGTGAGTGTATCTTTCTGCAGATGTAATTTTAAGTGGAGCATCAGTTAAAATGTTTGAAACACACTTGGGCTTTAACAGTGGAATGAATGGAAATTAGAAACTACTATTTGTCACTAAATATCTCTCCTGATGTCATCCTGCTTTTGTAAAATGCACTGTTTTTCTTTGGAAAGTCGTATTTCTGTAGAGCACTAAGGTCCATAATTATAATCTGCAGACAGAAATTACGTGGTGGTTACTTCGTGGCCGCATGTCTTGCTCTTGCGGAGCTGACTGGCGGACACCTTCAGCTAAGCATGGAGCTGAGCTCAGTTTGAATAGTTAAACACAGAAATCCGGCAGGGCAGCCCTTGCATGAAGCAAAGGCAGCAAAGTGCACCAAGCAGGAATTTGACTTGATCTGGGGACTTTTCTGATGACCTCTGTGGTTTTGCACTTGGAGAGCACAGTCTTGAATTCATTCCTTAGCTCTCCCCTTGGTATCCTGTGCATGTGTATAAGTATCCTGTAACAGGATAAGCATCAGGGAGTAATCATTATCAAACACCCGTGCATGGTATTAAGATAGACAGTCAAAACCTTGAGCTATGGAAAGTGGTTGGTGTAGTTAAATGTGTCAGACGTGACTCAAAAGTCTCCTTCCTTTTTGAAGATATTACTTCATTCATGTTAACCACATTTGTAAGTGGCCTGGACTGAAGAGATAGTGTTTGGGGAATTCCAAACTCTTTTATATGCAGTTGGGAGTTTCAGGAATAGCTGCTCTGCATTCCACATTGATATATAATCCTCATTATGGCTTTGAATAAGAACATGGTAATTCGCCAAAAAAATAAATAAAACAAGTTATTGGTCAGAGGCATACTATATAGGGAGTACTAATAAAAACAAATATTTTTGGCTGTAGTCGAAAGTTCCTACTGTAAATGAGCTAATTTAGGGCTGTATCCTCCCCTGAGATCATGGGCTGGAACGTGAGATAAGCAGTAGCTGCACAGATACTTTTGGGTGGTAGCATAGAAATGTGCCTCCTCCACTGGCTCCATGTTCAAAGGGAAGGAGAGGGGGAACATTTGCTGTCTTTTCCCTGTAGAAGGATCAACCCCTCCAAGAAAAATGTACGCAGATCAGCTCTGTATCCCAGAAGAAAATCCGTCTTCAGTTTCGATGAACTCCAGGAGAGACAGACATAGACACAGACAGCATAGACATGTCTTCAGATAGATGAATCCCTTTGCCCCCGCAGACGTTAAGGACCTGGAGTATTGCTATTAGTACAGAGCTAACTGTAAACCCTGGCCATCTGTGCCTTCACAAACAGGTGGTGACACATGGCTTATTCTTCAGTTACTGACTTGCTTACAGTAATATTCAAGTTGTGGTTTCACGGTCAGCTTGAACCACACCAAGCCCACGTCTGCTGCCAATAGGGGCAAGTCTTACCTACCCACCGCCCCGAGCCGGTACGTGCTCCCTCCTGCCGTGAATTACCCTGGGGGCTCTGGGGGCACTTGCTGCATCGGGGAACCTGTGCTGCTGGAAGGGAGTCCCATCAGAAAGGTGATTTGCTGCAACTTAGACCAGCACTCTGATCTGACTGACAGAAATAGTGTTAAAGTTGTGTGAGGGAGAGAACTTAACAGCATGAGGTGGTCATAAAACCAGACCCTTGGGAGGCTTTTCAGGAGAAGGACTGGGCGGGGAATTTTTCTTTATTTCCAGAAAGAAAAAGAAGAAGAAAAAAAAAGAAAATAGGAAAAAAAAAAAAAAGAAAGAGATTTAGCACTCTGTTTTTTTATTAACTTCTTTAGGTGTTTCTTGAAAGTGCAAAATCTTTCGGGTTTTGGCTGCCAGAATTGAAACCCATCAACCAACCAGCCCCGCCCAGCTTTTGTTTTTCGCACTGATTTTTTTAAACAAATAATGCTGTGATACTAAAAAAAACCCCCCAAACTATCAAAGGGACGTAATTGGAATTTTATCAATGAGTTATTCTTCTATTTAAATTGCTCCCAAAGAACTTACCATTTATTTAATGTACTCATAAGTACAGAAGAGGAGTGTACTAGATTCACAGGTTAGGAACCTCTCCTAGCCCAAATCTATTGATCCTAATTTGCTACTGTAACAATCAATGCCACTTAGCAGCTTCACTCCTGCAGCTAAGCACATCACGCGGTGCACAACACATCCCTTTAGTTCAGTCCTGCAAGGGCAGGATGAGTACAAAAAGTTTTCACTGAGAATGGAAAGTTGTAGAAACATAGATTGACACATCTTTTCCTATTTTGGTTTTCTTGTCCTTTACTGTTGCTTTATTCATGGTATCCACCTGCAATCATGAAGTCTTACCCTAACAGTAAATACACACTGACTGCAGGTGAACTGCCTTGCAGTAGCATTTCTTGAGTATAGCAGGGTCTTTCCTCAGGGGTTTATTCTTGAGGCTGTTAAGAGGCAGAGAGGTTACAACAAAAGAAGCAAAAAAAACCCCAAAGGTGAAGTGGTTATGCCCAACCACAAGTTACACATAAAAGCTTTAAGCCCACGTCATGCAGCTCTGCTATGTAATAGCTTACTGTCAATATTGGCCCTGGGTTGGAAGAGTTGTATTTCATCACAGTCTGCTCATCGGAGCCCTGGTTTACAAATGCTGAATTATAAACGTTCCTGTGACTTCAGTTCTGGGCCTTTCTTCACTACATACTACTCGGTTTTGCTCTTTGAGCCACTTCCCCCCAGAAACACGTCTGCAGTGCAGGGTGGGCCATGGTCTGCTTCAGCCCCCGGGAGGGCTGCTGCCCTCAGGCTCTCGGCAAACCTCGGGTGCTGGCGGGACCTGACTCCGGCTGCTCACCTGGCTCTACAGTACCTTCTTCTAAACCTGGAAGTGTTAGAGGAGGGGAGGCATAAGCTTACAGTACCATGTTGTGCAAGAAGCTTATTGTTTTGTTTAGCAGTTTCCAAACTGCATGCTTGTAACGATCTTGTGCTCCTGAGTTTTGCACATATCAGCTAAGGCAGAGTGGGTGAATGTCTTGTCTGCTTCAGATAGTGTCAAAAGTCCAGTTTATTTGAGTGGATGAGGATTTCACCTCTTCTCTTCTTAGTCCTTTTAAAGGACTTAATTTGAAGAACTTAAGAACTTAATGTAATAACTTAATTTCAATAAAGCCCTATGATATGAATAAAGCAGCAGCAGCACTAGGGGAATGATTGCACACTGGTTTTCAGTTGGTGGTCCTTGCAGCTCCTCAGATCTGTAGACTACTTCTGAAGTACAGCAAGCCTAAATTTGGCTTAAATTTGCTGTACAAAGGGCTACCACCATAACTGGAATGATCTTAGGTGTCCACGAATCACAGAAAGGCTGAAAACCACACATAGGGCATTCATCTACCAAAGAAGTGGAGCTCTAAGCTACAGGAGCTTCCACTGTTTCTACACACCATTGAGAGCAGGTTTACAGTCCTTATGCCTTTTGAATATCCCAAACTTTCTCTTCTTTACACACTGTCTCACCAGTGCTGGTAGCACCCAGATGCATAAAAAGAGATTTCCTGAAAAAACAGTCCAGAAATGGATGTCTCAAAAGTTCTCCAACAGCTGAAAAACATCAGTTCTTATAAAATATGTGACAAGTACAGTTGCATGACAGTGTGAGGGGGTCTGAAAGTCCTGCTGGCACTCACTTGGGATAGTCTGCATAACTGTTCAGGGATTCACCTCCTGTGAGTAATGATAAAACATCCTAAAGTTATGCTGGTAGAAATTTGGTGCAATGCCACTCTGTATTATTCATCGTACCGGAGTGTGTGTCTGTATCTGTGTGTGTGCAAATCTCCAGTGCTGTGTGCCATTCATAGCTCTTCATGCTGACATTCACATGTTTGTAAAGTGAAGGCTCTTACCGTCCCAGCGGTGGTGATACAGGGCTCTTTGGGGAGAGCCGCTGTCCTGTGGGCAGAGCTTTGGTGCTGCTCTCCTGTGCAGCCTGTGCTTGGGGTAATCATTCAGTATCGTCCTTGCTTTCACTGTACCAGGAATCTGGCCCAGCAATTCTGGCATCTCATTTGCCGTTGATAAAGCAGCCCTTCATTATCTGGTATTGGCTACTCATCGTGGCTGTATTTTTAATATTATTCCCTTTGCAGATAAGTACTTTGGGCCACATTCATCCCTGGCAGAACAGCAGCGCGGACCATGTTTCTTTATTTGCTGCAGCCAAGCTCTGCTCCGCGTGGGCGTCACTTTGCTAGGAGTTTGGCCTGGAGCCTTTTTCCGTCAGTTTTGCTGACTGCCTGGTCATGCTCTCTCGCAGCACTTTAGTGCGGGGTGTAGAACACATTGGGAGGAACCTGCTGGTTTTTTTAGGTGAGCATAGCATGCCAAATTACGGAAAAGGGACCTACGTTCCTGTCTGCAAGGTAACATGAGTGTGAAAATGTACGAGAGGGGTGCATACTGCCCCCCATATAGAGAGGACGTTCAGCCTCTCAGTAATTTGGCGGTATATGTGTACATTAAAAAGTCTAATCCTTTTGATACAACTATAAAAAGGAAAAACAATGTAATCACATCTGGTGAACTCTAGAGCTGTACATAATTCTGCAACCCTTTGATGTATTTACATAACTCGAAAAATGCGGGTTGCATGCATGCGTGCACAGAAAGACAACAGACTCCATAGCTGATCTGTCTCCTCCTGTGTGGGGTAGCACAGGCATACCCAGGTCTGGCTGCTTTCTTCATACAATAACGTGGTTTTATCTTGATATTTTAATCTGTCCTGAACATCAGAGGGGAATTTGTGTGGTGAGCAACATTGCTACTTTTTAACTCTTGCTGTTGTTCTCGTATGATGCTTTGGATGCATCAGGGGTTGGAAACCAGTACCAAAAGCCAGATCCTGTCGTGAGTATTTAATGCTGCCCACAGCCTGATGCCAGCTATCCTCTTTTCTTGGGGATGTGGGCAGGGCATGTGAGCCTGGTGTACTGTCCCAGCAGTCTCCTGCCTGTCCTCTGGTGTCTTCTGTCCCAGGGCCCTTGGGGCATGCTCACTACATGCTCTGTCCCCCATACATAACTAAAATACAGCTTCTTTTTGTTTGGTGGGTGCCCGTTGGTTGCGGGGTGGGAGTGCATGTGCATGCCAGCTCCACTGAGAAGCCGTTGCTTCCCCGTCCATGCTGCACCACAGCCCCACAGCAGCTCTGTAGCTCCGGTTGGGCGACCAGACACCCACAGTCCCACTGGTTACACTGACCCAGTGAATGATTATTTGTTTCATGTGGCGGGAAGGCTTCCTGTTACGCGACAGGGCCTTTTTCCATTTCAGTCGTATGATGGACTTGCGGCTGGCCACGTGTCAGCAGAAGCTGCAGGGTCCATCCCTTGGGTGCTGCCAGAAGGACTGCTGCTGCTGTCTCTCCGCTCTCCGACGCCCTGCGAGGTGGGGTGCCACGGGGACCTGTACCGCTAAATCAGGATTAATGAAAGCTAGTCTTGACTCAGGACGCTGAGAACTATAAGAAAACCTGCTCTGTGGCTGCAAATACATCCTTCCAGGGTTAAACCCTAAAGCAGGAAGGCACTTAAGCAAGCACTTAACTTTCAGTTTGTGTTATGATTTCCTTGTTTCAGTTTCCTGAATAGAGATGTCTCCCTAAACCAGGCTTTAGTGTCATTTTGGCTCTTACATTAGAGTCATACTAGCCAGGGGATGCAGGGCAAAACCTACAGCCACGTGCAGACCCTGTGACAGACTGTCAAGCACAAACATGACCAGCATGAAATTTGGGATGGGGGTGGAGGAGGTTCTGGCAATAAATACCATCTGGTTCAGCAAGTTAGTACCAGATGTCGGGAAGCTTCCAATTCCAGCCAGTAAAGGTGGAGCTGAAATAATTAAAATTATATTTCTGTTTGGAAAAAGCAAGGAAAACTATCTCGGCTTTTTTAACAACGATTTCCAGAAGTAGAAAGACAAAAGTCATGTCTTTTGCAAACTAGGACATGTTCCACTTTAGAGTAGCTATAAATGAATATCCAGGTGAGAAGGAGAACACGCTGCCAAAGGTCGAGTTTGAAGCAGAATTTCCCCTTTTAGGATCACCACTACACAGCAGTACGGGGGAAAAGTCGAATGGCCAGAACAGTTGCATATGCATCTTTCCAACTCATATTGGCTAACATTTGCTTGTCTTTGATTCCCATACCATGTGGTGTAGAGTTGGCAACTGGTTTGCAAATGTTCTCCGTCATCTTCTCTTCTATAAAGAATCCGTTTTCTTGGGGAAAAGATGTGATATGAATGGGCCTGGCATAGTTCAAACAACTTCTCTTAAACCCCAATAGCTTCAAGCAAGTCTGAGCTCTGAAAGAAATTCCAGAGCGACACGGAGCATTTCTGGAATGGAGTCCACACCTCTGAGCTCAACACGCGCTTCCTAAGCGCAAAATCCTGCTTCTGTCGGGTGAACCACCCAGATGGCGAGAGCTCAGGAGAGGCAGAAATCCCTGCACCGCTGTCAGGCGTTTCCAGCTCAGCGGCTCTCTGAGCCGGAGCAGGCTGGGCGAGCTGGGGTCCTGCGTGCTCCGTCTCCACCACAATGCGAGGTGGCACGCAGCTGGTCCTGGGCGGGTGACAGGCTCAGGGCAGGGGACAAGCAGCATTTCTGGGGGACAAAGAGGGGCAGAGGTACCCAGCTCTGTAAGGAGCGTCGGAGCCCCTTCTCTTTGTCTAGGTGGTGTTGGAAGTTGCTTCCCAAACTGTATGTAAACCCAGCTCTCTTCTGAAACCTGGGTTAACCAAGTAAAATACGTGGGTAGGGAGGAGAGATGCAGTGCATACTTGCACGCTGAGCAAAGACATCAGGGAGACAGAAATAAACACCGCTGCAGCACAAGTCCCCTCTTTCCTGGGTAGGCTTCTTTGCTGGGGGTGAGGTACCGTTATGGCAACACAGTGATGAAAGTATGCAAACTGTGAAAACATGATCTAACGCTGGGTTCAAAATGTTTTTCTGTTCAGTTTAAATAAAATTTAGTAGTTTCCAAATTCTGTGTATGATGTTTCAAAAGCTTAAAATACAAATCCCATAAATCCAATGAATAATGTGGTGGGCGTGGATTTACTGGGGAAGGGAGGAAGGAAACTGAAAGGCATGTCAGTGCTGTTAGTGTTTCTATATGACTTAAATCTGAACGACATCGCTGTTGAAAGTTTGCTTTTATCAAAACAAGTGTCTGTTGCTTTTAAAGATATTTAAGTTCTGTGGAAGGAAAAATCTTCACTTAAAACCATTACATCGGTATCCCATTTGATCATCCAGGGATAGCTGAGGAAGGTGTACAAAATGGGAATTTGGCTTGTTTTGGGGTTTCTCCAATAGACCATTGAATTAAAAGTACATCATTTTCATGGATTTAAAGAGGGACAAAGCTGGCTCCTTTAAGTAGTAAGGGGGAAATGTACTAAGATCTAAATGGTGCTATCTTTAATTGCACTGTGTAGTACCACACTTTATAAATGGTTCCCTTACATCATGAGGACTGCTTCTGGGGCAAGCTGCAACTCAGTGTTAGTCAGTCTATCAACATTTCTCCTGAGTAAATAGGTAAAAGTTATCTGCAATTTGATTTGCAAGTTAGTGTAGATGTGGGAACAGATAACGAAATTAAAAAAAGCCAATGCTGAGGAAAAAGATTTTTTTTTTCTGATAGTGCCTTGCTGCTTTAAAAGATGAAAGAAGTTCAATGTCATGGGCAAAAGGAAACCTCTTGTGTGAGAAATGGGAATTTCCAGGCTTTTAGGGAGAATGGAGAAAAAAACCAGATTACTTTAAATGACATTCATGTTCCTACATTTTTCCACATCTTCTAGTTTTCTGACTTATCGATCCCAATTTATTAGCAGTTATTTGATGTTCTTGTTACTGAGCAGTACTTCACATTATTTACGTTATATATTGTTATTATTTTAAATTGTTTTAATGGTCCCCCACCACCCGCACAAGCAGACAAATGCACCCCGCCTGCCCCAACCCCTCTGTACTTTATTACCAGACATGGATAAGGGATCCCAGAAGATCCATGCTCTAAAGTGCTGTTAATTGAGTGGCTGGACCAGATTTGCAGCTCTTGTAAATGGGCACAACTTCAGTGAAATGATACTTATTTATATCAGCTCCAGATCTGTCCCAATCCTGCTGTATGATTCTAAATTGGGAAGAAGGGGTTGTGGAAATCCCTGATACCTTGGGTGAATAATGGGGCTGTGCAGGACAGACCACATCCCAGAGTCCTTATTTTGGGAAAATGGTCCTTTATAGAAAAAGGCCAATTTTCCACGAGAATTTCAGGGCTGACTGTTTTCTCCTGTATGAAACAGACTGTATGGAAACAGAAATGTCTTAGAGCTTCAACTGTACTGGTTCTCAAGGAGGTCTGGGGAAGGAAAGATGCTTATCAGTCTATAAAAAGGTAAGAGATTTCTATTGAAAATAAACTTTTATAATATAATCATATGACTTTTGTTTCTTTGGTTATGCAGCTGCCTTGGGATCTGAGCTCCTGGTAAACACGTTGGCCTGTTAAAGGACATGATTCAGACTGTCCCAGATCCAGCAGCTCACATCAAGGTTAGTTTCCTGTTTATTGTGAGTCCTCAGATGTTTTCAGTGTGATAAAATTAAAGAATATGTATACATACTGCAGGTTTTCTTGCATGTTTATAAATTGTGCTGCTGCACAACACTGGCTCTTTTATTCCTCAATATTTATATGCTATTGTGCGAGTCAGTGCTGCAGTCTTTGTTGCTGACACCTGTACTGATGTGCTCTGACGTATGTGGTTATTTTGATGATAATTTTTTCTAAGATTAAAACCCCTTGATTGGCCTTTAATATTTGGTATGCTTGATAAAATACACCTACTTGAAAAATACTGAATTCATATATCCGCAGTTCTGCTCCATGAAAGCCAGTGGCATGCATTAAGTTAACTGGAGAAGGAAAATGAGCATAATGCAAAAAATCAAAGCCAAAGAAACATCCCATTGAAAAGATTCAGTGCATAGTGCTATGCAAGTCGTACGACTGTAGACATTGAACTGTGCTGCTGCCTTAAAAACAACATTGTTTTGCTACATTTCAAAAGCTGTTGTACTGTTTTTACTTTATTGTTACTATTATTACTATTGCTATTGTTACTGTGTCTCATCTTTTTCACTGAAGACTAGGAACCTGCTAGACTTGGCAGGTGTAGCTGATGATGTGTTGCTGAGAACAAGACATTTTTGGGCATAGCACATAAACAACAACAGCATCTCAGCCTCACAAACTGGCTGATTTGGGGGAAACTCTATTTCTGCCTCACTATTTCATCATCTAGAGGTTTTGTTTGGAAACAGTTTCCTGACTGCTTCTAGAAAAGAACAGTAATTCTCTTTTGCAAGGTAAAAAGACACTCATATAGCAGTGTGTCACGTGGAAAAAGCCTGCTGATCCTTATATACAATAATACGATGAAACTGCATACTTCCATTCACATGGATTTTGCTGTCTGAAAATACTGCTTGTGTAATAAGATTGCTGTAATCAAAGAAATAGATCAGTTGTGCTAAGCAGGTTGTAAGTGAAAAGTTTTCTTTTATTCTTTCTGACTGCCTGTCTGTCTGTCTGTCTTTCTGTCTTTCCTTGAAGTTACATTTTCTACAATTTATTTCATGGAGTTTCTTCTCAGTTGACTGCTATCTACCAGTCAGCAGTTCTCTATAGAAAAGCTTCATTTTTCAGCTTGTTTTTAACTGAATAAAAATGAAATATTATTTTAAACAACTCACTTTTCCTGTTAAAAGGCAGTGAATGAAAGAAGCTCTCTATATAGCTCCCTGCAGCGTTTTTGGATTGTGTTTAGATACTAGAATGACTGGCAGTAGTGTGAGAGCTTGTCCCTTCCCTCTCTCCAAGTTTTCCAAATCCCAGCACTTTCAGTGGTGGTTTTTATGAAAAGACCAGAAAAACACCACCACCATAAGCAGTCTCGCCTTAACATGTCTCATCACCTGGATTTCAACCCGTAAGACTTCAAAAATTGTAAGGGGGTTTAGTACCTCTTCATGCTGTTTAAGTGTCCGCAGTGCCAGAAATAACATTAAGAAGAACTTGGTTTCATGCTTTCTGCCAAAACTGGTATCTGAAGCAGGTTTTTTAACCATGGGAGTTAGCGTTTGAGAGGGCAAGGCTGGGTATGCATGCATCTTATTACAGGACGTAAAAGAGAGCTGCATAAAAATCTCTGTAATTATGTGTTCAAGGGAACCCGTAGGAGCCTGTTTTCAGCAGAACAGCATGCAGAAGTCGCTGTTACATTGGAAAAGGGTGTGAGGAAGGCAATTACTTTAATACTGTGTTTGGGATAGGAAAGCTAGCCAACTAGACATCAAATCCTTCACGTTTCTGTTTATGTCATTAGGATCTGCTTTGGTCTAAACACATTCTTCAGAAAGCTGCCAGAGATGCTCTGTTCATTTAGACTTTAAAAGTGGATGGATGTAACTACATTCTTAAAAATAAGCTATGAGAAAGTATGGCACATGGGATGTGGGAAAGACTATTTGGTGTGATGGTCTTTTCTGGTGAGGTAGAAGGGACAAATTGGGTTCATTACAGTCATCCTTGATATGTTGGTTTTGTTTAGTTAACTGTGCTCTGTCAGGTAGGTCACATGGTATTGTTTATTTTATTTTTTTTGAATAAGCAGACACAGCCTCATTCATGTGCATTTAGAGCTGTAACTTTGAAGATCACTTACTAGGAAGTGTCTGAATTATTAAGATTTGACAGATTTTACGATTTAAGTTTTCTGCCTGAACATGTGCAGAAAATTAATGTGAAAGATAAATGAATATGGCAATATGAATATTCAGAGACATCTTTTTTGCAGAAAGGGTGATTTCATTTGCATTATGTGAGTTTTTATGTGTGCTATTTTAAAATCTGCCTTTCCCGCTACCAGGAGAAAATGTAACCAATCTCAAAGCTCTTGTGCTCCATTCCTGAATGAGAAATGGTAAGAGCCGTATTCCAGCACCCAGGCAGATCCTGTCCAATTTTGGGAATGTTTTGAAAGTCTTAATGTGTGCTTCCTCATTTTGTTTAGGCAGCTCTATTCCACAGCTACCAAAGATTAGGCTTTACATTTTTTCAGCTTGGATGAAGCATCTGTAATTGATATGGTGAACCTGTGTTCCTGTTGCTCCCTAATGCCTAGTTTCACCTGAGTCACAGCCTTGTGTTTTGCCCAAGCGTAAAGGAAAGAAACATTTGATGGGGACAAGAAAAAGGATGTATATGTTCAGACCTTTAGTTCCAGTTCAGTAAAATATGTGGAATTTTGAACCTGATCTTTGAGCAGTTCCACACACTTTTAGTGCCAGTGAGAGGGCTGAAATAAGTAAGACTACTCGCGTCGATAAATTTGAGTGTGTGCCCAGTGGTTTGTGGGATCAGCACCCTAGTTTAACAAGGTTTGCTATTGCTAAAGGCTTAAAATAGTGCTATTAGTTTGTATTAGTGGCAAACTGTTAAGAAAATAAGTGTGTGTTTGATTTAAAGCAAGAAAATGATTTCTTGCTCTCCAGTATCCCTAATTAGAATGAAGAAATTATTTTTGGACAGTCATTTGGGCAGTTTTTGATAGTTGCAAGGGCTTCGGTACAAGGCACTCACATTTATACCAAGGTTTGTGTATTCCCTCACTCTTCCAGAAGAGGTTTTCTCTAACAAGTCTGCACACTGGAGAGGAGTTTGTAGACAGGACTCTGCAACCAACTCTGTCCTCACCTCTTACCCTGCCCATGCCACTGAAAGGGGCTGTCATTTTTATTGAGTGCTATAAAATTTTTGATGTTAATCATAATATTAAGGAAGATTTTTGTCTATGCTGTCAGGCGATCAAGGTCCTTTTGTCACCAATAGAAGTTTTCAAACACAGCAAAAGTGGATCTCTGATTCTATGTCCACTAAGGGTCACTTCTAGAAAATGCACCATTTTTGCTGCCTTTCTAAACTAGGTGTTGCATGAATGTGCTGAATACAGTTTTCACCAGGAAGCTGAGCCTTTGTCAGTCTGAACTATTTTGCTTTAGGTAGTTTGCCATTTGAGAGGTACATAAGGATCTAGCTGCTTAGACTGCTATTAAATAGAACGACTTAAGAAGAGTTGTATCTCATCAAACCCAAAAGAAAGGTTAGAGATGTTTTCAAGAAGTCAGTGGCTAGGTTGTCACTTTGTATGGGCAAGACTAACTGTCATTTACACACATGTTTTAATGTGATTTTTTTGTTGTTCTATTATTCATTAAACTCTAGTTCTTATAACAGTAGTCACAGAAACACTGTGTGAATGCTACCCGAGATTTGCATATTTTGTTTTTAGTGATGTGTGCTTTGTGAATACTGACCATTCAATAAAACTTGTATTTTTTTAAGGGTTAAATTCTGCTTTCAGCAGCCTCATTTGCAAAGATCAAATGCTTGTTTGTCTTTACTTAGCCTGTGCCATTACTGCGAGGGGATTTTGTGGAACCAATTCTCAGGAATTGAGAAGTGAATTCTCAGGAATTGAGAAGTGAAGTGGCCTTCACTGTGAGAGGAAGAGTAGAGCGTATGGCTTATAGGTAAAGAAATGAATGCATTTATCAGGAATGGAGTCTAACCTGGGGTAAATGGGTATAGTTTTCATTGACACAAGCGTGATTTATGCTGGTGGAAGATTTGGTCTGTGTATATTTGGGTGGTCTGATTTTTCTGTTCCTTGGTGATGATTTTGAGATCTGGGATGACATAACTGAAGAGACAGGTGAATGGCAGCAGCTGAACAGAGGTGCTTGTGAATTGCATAGCTGCCTTTTGTCTTGTAGAAGTTGAAAAATGGGGACACTTTACATCCCAGATAGCTTAATCAAAGAGGACATTTTTTATAAAAGTTCTCGAAGGGCATCAAACACTTTAAGCCAAATTGAGCTGGTCTGTGTCCGTACAACCTCATTTGTTCTGTGGATGTAACTAGAGGTTGTTGCCTCTGAATCTATCAAATTGAGGTTACCAAATCTGAAAGCTGTATCTAATATTACAATGAAGGACAAGCTGGTTTCTCAGAAGAAACAGAAGAATTACTCCACAGCTGTTTCTGAAAATTACTTCTGAATTTAGCATTTATGTGCCTAGGCTATGAATTAGGTGGCACATGCACATTTCCATGCACAGCATCCCATATTGTCATTGGAAGTATTACAAAACCTGATCTCAGAGCTCCTTTGTTGGCCAAAGAAATATGTTGGATTTCAAATTGTGGTGGTGTAGAGATGCTGCTGGATGTACTTAATCTGTTGTGTTATGGTTAAATCTGATTTTTTTTAACTGGTATTATTCATTAGGGAGCATATTCTGGGTCTGATATAATCTGTTATTTTTCCTGGAATTGTGGAGTCTCTAAATAGGATCCAAGACTTCATTATGCTGAGAGTTTTGTATGCATAATACAGTCTCTGCCTGAATGGGCAAGGGGAACAAGAAGGGAAGGAGGACAGAATTACTATTATCCTCCAGGATAAGGAGGATAAAGCCAGGCTTTTCCTCCCACCTCTTTTTAGGGTCTTGACTAAGCTAGGAGCCTAGTCTTTGTGGATTCTTTGCATTGCTAAAGCACTTCTTTCATTGCTTACAAAATGATATTTGGGCAGCTCAGCTACAAGTGAGAGCGTGGAAATCTGAGCCAAAGGTACAAAGAGCTTTGCCCAAAGTCACATGTGAAGTAAGCTAATGGCAGACACATTGCAGCATGGTTGAGTAGGTGATCCATATGAAGCATATAATACTACTGTATCACAGTATGTCACCACTGGAGTCAATTTGATAACATACTCCCATCCTATCCAGAAAATATGGAATAACTGCTCCTGATAGTTGTTGGCTAATGAGCCAAGCCTCCCACAGGTATGAATCGGTGATGACCCCATGGACATACTGCCTGCAATGGCCTCTAGCTGTGAGACGGTGCCTTTAGCCCCAGCACACAGAGGTGAACAAGCTACTGTGGGTTATCCGGGCTGCAAACTTGCTGCCTGACAGCTGCTCCGGGATAACTGCTGCATGCAGGCTCTCATCTTGTGGGTTACAAATGTCCCTCAGTGACAGATGTGAAAAAACATCAGTATCAGCAGTCCCCGAAGCTGCCGTTGCTGAGTAGCTGTAAGTCCCATCCCCTTTGCTTACCCCTCACTGTGTACTTCATTCATTATTCTGGCAAAACTTTAAAAGCTCTTCCCCTGCTTTTGTACTGACAGGGTAACACCACTGTTTCAATTTCACTATGCTTCTTGCTGATTATGCTAGCTGGATCACAGTTGCTAAATCTTGTTTGAACAATAGCCATGGTTTACACTGGGTTCTCATAAAAATAAAGGAACTGAGTTTGTCATGAATGTGGGTGACACTCCTCCGTACCAGCGCTCATTCAGCAAGCCCCCAAAGTGCCAGGCTTAAAATCTGGTGTGTTGTTTCCATCCTCTGTCATCATACGTCATTTACCTGTAATAATGCCAGAATCACTACTGTATTTGAAAGCTAGAATCTCCTTACATGCAGAAATTGTGATTTACTTCTCAGAAGTTTTGAATTCTGGATTGTAACCAAATGATTGCCATAGAGTTTACATGGGTAAATTTTTATTTTCTTTTTTTTTTTCCTTTTCTCTTGAACTCTACCTCCTTCTCTCTGCCTGAGCAAATGCCTCCTTCCTAAAGGAAAAGGGAGATAATGGCTTCTGTGTACTATAATTGATGAACTTTCAGCAATTCGGAGCGAATCCAAGATTGCTGCCAACAGCCAGATGGAAAACAGTGTTAATGACATGTTCAAAGAAAAGTATGTTATTTTGATAGGGGATGGTCTAGAGACTTTCATCTCTATTGTTCTGGGGACTAATGGCATGGATAATTCCTTAAGTGAGGCCATTTTTAAACAAAAATTATCTTTTTCATAAGCAGGAAAGAGCAAACGAAAGAGTACCAAATGCATTTTCAATGCTCTGGCTGATATATATGCTTTACACTAACCCTTTGTAATGTGGAGTCAGATGTGTTCAAATCTCTTTTCTGCAGTCTGCCAGATGGTTAAAAGTCTGGATGTTTCTGCTGCTGATGGGTAGAAATCATAAAATGGATGGTCCTGAAAACTAGAGCTAGGGCGGTAAGCTGAGGGTGGGGAAAAGTTGCAACAAGAAGTTGGGAAGGACAGACTGGGACAGGAACAAAAAACGGGACAAAAAGCCTTTGGGGAAACTGGGAAAAAAGATTCCTCTCCTTCCTCTTCCTCCCCTCTAGAGCCTGGAGTGGGATGGAGGGCTCCCAGATCGTAGGCTTGTTTTGCTGCCTGTAGATCTCTCTCAAGCTCACTGCCAAAGTAGGTGTCTCCTACTTCTTAGGTCCCAGCCATCCCGGCAGATGGGGCCAGCAACTCCACTAGCCCAGGTGTCCATGCTGTGTTTCATGCCTCCAAGGCCGTGCCTTTTGCATGTGGCTGCAGTGAAAGCACTGAAGGGATGGGGTGCAAGAAAGTCTGCCTTGGGGGGGCTCCACCAGCATGATGCCTGGGCAGCCTTGGGACTCCGAGAGGCTGTAATGACAGTCTCCTCCTTCCTTGACAAGTGGTTACAGAAGCCACCTGCCCAGGACTATCCTCACACAAATATACAGTGCAAATGCTAAAGATGTGCAGAGATTATCTCCCAGTGAGTCAGAGATTACTGTTTAATGTACATTGGATTTGCATTTTACCTTGATCTGGCCACAAATACCTTTAACCTTTCTTGAGAGATTATTCCCCGTGACTCATTGTCATGCAGCATTTCCTCATAGGCAGCCACCGTGCTCCCCTCTTTGACCAGCCTTTGTATATCTGCTCTCTACAGATCCAAACTCTAATTTCACACTGCTTTTGCTCCTCTTCACCTTCTTAAAGAGGGAGATTTATAGGGAGAGCTCAGGGGAGGTTGCCAAGTATCCCACAGCCTGTCCGCATTAGTTCTGGTCACAGTCCGTTTCAGGTGATGGGGGCCAGGCAGCCTTCCCCCCATCACCACTGCAGCTGCATCCAGCCCTGCTGTCAGCTATACTCGTTGCATGAATCACCACGTTGTTATCCTTCTGGTAACACCTCCTAGAGCTGGAAGGCATACTCCAAGGGCTGTTGCTCCTGCAGCCCACAGAGAGGGCAAGATGCTTCCCTTGGGCTTGGTGACGTGTTTCCTCTGCACGTGATGTTAAAAAATTAATCTCTTCTCTCTCACACTCTCCCTCCTTTCTCTCTTCCCCTCTGCCCTTCATTTGGATCTCATATTGCATACTTGTACTGACAACTGTCCTCCTTAAATCTGAAATCTTACTTCATTATTTCCTACCCATGTTCTAATCTCTTCAAGACTCTTTTGGACTATTTCAGCAGTCCTGTTGGTGTCCCAAAGTTGACTTTAGGGTGTAGTATCTTTTGCTGATGTGCTGTTTAATCCCCTTCTTTAGATTATTAATACAGACATTACCTCATAAACAGTTACGGGTGTTTGATTAGATACCTTCCACCAACTTGCTATTTTATCGTTTGCCATAAGTCTTTGCCCGTTATTCTGTAGGACATTTTGAGACTCTCAGTGTTCTTTCTCAAGCCAATTCAAATTCTTGTTGTGAAAAATATTTCTTCTTTGGCTCAAGTTAGTAGCCAGTATTTGGGTATTTCCAGGCATGTGTCATTAGAAAGAGAAACTGATTCTATACCATAGGTGTATTCTTGGTGCAATTTTGTTTTTTTATTGAAAATACGCATCCTGTCCTTTCTGCCCTAGAAGAACAGAAAGGATGACAGGACCACTGCTGTCCCCCTAAGTTCCCATGTCTGTCTTGCCAGTGAGCCCTGTAGAGCTACAGTGTGCTCACTTCACTACCAGGTCCTGCTCAGAAATGCAGCTTTTTGCTGCCTAATAACCTGCAAAACCCAAATGTTACCCTCCAGATTTACAACACGGTTAAACTCAGCTAATGTGGTTGAGTTTTACTGTATTACATCCCCTACATCCCTACGCCAGTACTTCTGTTGCTTCCAGAGGGTTTTTTGTGACACGAAAGGGATCAATTTCTTCTGCTGCTGAGGCCTGAAAAGAGTGTTTGGCATGTGCATTATATATTTCATATTGTCTGTGATTACCTTGGATCAAAGATAAACTTGCTGGCAGTCATTATCACCTCCTTGCAGAGCTGCAAAAGTTTGGTAGGACACTGTAACCTGCTATTTCAAATCCAGCAAAGTAGTGCTCAAAAGGAGGTAGATAAATCTGCAGTGTGCTGTGAGTCTTCCAGGATGAGCTGACATAATTATTTGTCCATATTACCTTGGTCATATATAGAGATTTTCCAGGAACCCAGAAACCTGGCAGATGTCAGGGTAGTGAATAACATGGGAGGAATCCTGCAAACATGAGAAATCCTGTGTCCAGGACAGCCAGCCCTCAGGGTGAGCACTGCCTGCGCTTCTCGGATAGGTGTCAGAAGGAGGATATTGCGGTACGTAGCTTAAATCAATGGTAATCTCACTGCATCAGAGATCTGAACACACACCAAATGTTGTTGCCACTGCCCCTAAGGTAACAGCTGGGAATAGGAGATGGAGCTTTGTTCCCAAACACGTAGCCTTGTTTACCTCTGTGTTTTATGTTTTCTGCTCTGTCGCAGGGCCCGGCATTGTGAACAGTAACACTCACTTCATGCCCTGCAGGGAGGAAAAATGGAGTAATATGGGATAACTTTAAAATGGCAAATGATCAGGGAGAACCTGAGGAAGTGCCAGATGAGATGCTCACCTAACTTTAGCTGCTTTTGGTTGGTATTTGGTTTAGGCAGTTTCTGGGTCCCCCGTTTAGAGAATGGGGAGAGATCTAAATTAGGAAGGCGTGAATTCATAGAATTGTAGAATGATTTGGGTTGGAAGGGACCTTAAAGGTCATCTAGTTCCAACCCCCCTGCCATGGGCAGGGACACCTTCCACTAGACCAGGTTGCTCAAAGCTCCATCCAACCTGGCCTTGAACGCTTCCAGGGATGGGGCATCCACAACTTCTCTGGGCAACCTATTCCTTGGGAAGTGCCTATGTCTTTCTGCTGTTTACACAGAGGCTCTAGAGTAGTTACATTAAGGACAGGGGGACTGGTAGGTGGCTCTTCATTAGATGGACTGAATCCCATCTTACATGGAATATCCTCAGTATATAACACACAACTAGCGATACACCCAAGCCTTTTCCAAACAAGCTAGCGCCAAATCCAAAAGCAATATAATCACATCAGGATGACATTTTACAGAAGTGTAGTAGTCCTTTGGAAAGCAGGGAGTAGACGGCAGGCTGTGCAGGAGCAGCCATGTCCCAAACCTGAGTCTGAATGTCGGGCAGGAGATTTGCACAGCAGAACCGCAGCTCATGTCTGAAGACACTTGGGGCCCAGTCCTTGCTGCCTTGTCAGCAGGAGACAGGCTAAGCCACCTTCCTCCCAGCCTCCAAGCTTCCTTGCAAAGGAACCTGTGTAGGTGAGCAGGCAGAGACCTGTAGGGCCCTCCTGTAGGACCTCTCCACAGAGAAGATCTGGGGACAAGGGCTGCAGAGCACAGCGTGCTGTGTGGCATGGACCCAGCTGGCACACGTGTCCAGGTCTGGGACAGCAGAGATTCCCTGCCCAACATTTACACTAAGAGGCCCTCAAAATGAACTCAGAATAAACAAAAAAAATGTTGAAAACTTGAAGTGGAGGCCAACTGAGAATTCAAATTCATTCAGTTAGAGAAATTAAAGGAAGCCACATACTCCTTAGTTACAGCTTCAGAAAATCTTCCCAATTCTCTCCGAGTTGTCCCAGAACTGCAACCAGTCAGCTAATGGCACATGAGCCATCGCAGAGACCTTATTAACTCAGACAGAGGAAAATATACTTTTAGTTATTACATGCTAATAAAGCACAAACTAAACAAATTTAGGCATCAGAAGCAATTATATCATTAAACATTTAACTGCAAGATTGATTTTTAAATTGCTAATAATTCAAACCAAAACATGCACGCAAAGAGGAAGGGAGAGGAAGGTAATTTTAACAATTGAATCTAATCAGTGCCTCAGTACAAATGTGTGGCTATAAATGTCAAAATACATAAGATCTGATGCAAGAACAGAAGTGGAACCAGAATGGATGAGCATTCCTCACTTCCTCACTTGACCAGATTCCTCTAATTGGGAGGAAGTTAAACACATGGAGTGCGGGAACTTTGTGAGCTCGGTTATCTCCAGAGCTCTCTTTAGATACCCGTCAATGTTCCTGAGCAGCCTTTCAAAATCGGCAGGAAGCAGTGAACTGAGGCACGAATTTCAGGCTCGGCCTCGTGCTTGCATGAGCCCTTCCACATTCTACTGCTGTTGCCTGCAAAGGAGGATAAGCTGGATCCTTACCAAACCGAGAGGGCTGCTGTGAGGGATGGCTCCCCACAAAAGGAATGGAGAGATTCCCCTCCTCATCTGAAAAAACCTGTTTTCTGTTGCTCTTCAAATTGCATTGGAAGGAAGGGAGAGACTGTCGTGGGCTGCAGCAGAAGGTGGGTTTGAAGAGGATCAGTGCTGTTGGGGTGCAGCAGGGTGGGACGGTCTCTCGGTTGCAGAGTTGTATTTGTTTTCGCAGTGTATGGCAGGGCTGCTCCCTTTGAAAAAGTATAAATCTTAATCAAATAAAACTGATGTGCTGCCATATTTACCCATCTCACTGGTTGTCCTACATCATGTTTTAGCATATAAGTTACATGACAGAGTTATCCAGGGGTTGCCAGCTGACACAGAAACAAACCCTCATGTTAAATTGCCTGCAGATGTCCTCTTCCAACTCCTGTAAGGAACTTCTACCAGTTCTCTCTCCCTCTTTTTTTTTTTTTTTTTTTGTGTGTGTGTGTGTTAAATAAAAGCAGCAGAAGAGGGGGAAAACAATCTCAGTTGAATCTCTGTGCTAGTGCCTCTGTTTGCAGGACAGGAAGCCTTAAGAAGACAATGCAATTTATAGGCAAGCGCAACAAAAAACCCTATAAGGATTTCTATGAACTTTAGTGGACCAAATGAGTTGTGGTTGTTTTTAAGACTGAAGCTGACTGAATAATGCCAAGTCTATTGCTGCTAAGGTGGGCTTTTCAGAAGATTCAGACCTGAGGAGGTGAGAAGATCTTTATGTTCTGTCAGCTCTAATTTATTTGATACTAGAATTTATGGCTTAGAGTTTTGACTAGACATCCTTTTGTTTTGATATTGATCTAAAGAAATCAGGGTTTTATCCGATGGACTTAAGTTCTTGTTCTGTTTGGCAGAAATTGCCAAGTAAGATTGTGACATTCTTGAAAACATTCATTGTTTTCATTGACATAATTAGGAATTTTTGTTTTGTTTTTGTTTTCATTGTATGAATTTACTGAAGTTTGTGAACTTTTTGCCTGGCTGTCCCCCTTGGTTGGGGAAATCACAGAATATTGTTTCTTTTTCCTGGCTGGAGGAGTATGGGCTATTTATGCATAGTTTTAAAATATGCTTTCTGTTAAAATACACTTACATGTTCCTCTTTGCAATGTGATATTTCTGGATGATCAGTCTAGCCAAAAGCAATTGCAAAAGGTTAGTGGAGAGCAGAGCTCCCATTTAGACACCTACATGAAATACCGGCCCTTCAAAAGTTGTGAGTGCCAAACAACTCCCACTTGGAACAATGGAAGCTGGTGAGTGCCGACAGCTTCCGAAAATCTGGCCTCACACGGCTTCAAAAGAGATTGATGCTAGCAAGTCCAGCAAACTGTTTTTTCCTGTACTTGCTTGGCTCTGCGTGGAGAATATTAGCTGCACTTGAATTGTGCTCAGCAGTTGCAGGTAATGCACTAAGAGGAAGGTTCCTCCTGGGAAGGTGGAGTTCCAGGTGGGTCGGTAGGCAGGCAGGTAGCTAGGTGGGCAGGCAGCTTTTTGCCAGGCTTGCTTCGGTCAGAAGCGTCGAACTTTGCTAGGCAGGTAGAAGGAAAGCCCTGGAGAGCTACCTCTGTAACTCCCCCACGTGGATCTTTTTTCAGTAAAAAAACAAAAGTAGTTTCCCCAGTTGTCTTAAACTGTTTCGGAAGTGACAGAAACAAAACCAGAAAAGGCCACTCTGACATTACTGAAATAGGGATGTCCAGATGGGAAATTATAGTAATATAACTCTTGCATTCAAACTGCACGTCCTGTGTAACTTCCATGTGTGGGCAAAGGAGAAAAATTTGCTCTCTGGAGCTACACATGCGCTTCTTTCTTTTGATTAAGCCTGGAACACTTTTCTCTTCCCTCCTGTGATGATGGAGTGAGGTCCGCAGGAAAAGCAGGATTAGAAATTAATGTTTTGGGAGCTTTATTTGCAAACTAAGTTATCTTTGTGGTTTTCTGAAATGTTTTTTTTAATTCTGTTGATCGCAAATCACCAGCCTTTTTTTTAACAGTAAAGCAGATCTTTCAAATACACAACAACAGGACTGTGCTAAAGTAAGGAAAGATTAATTCTGAAAATCAAATAATGAGTTTCGGTTGTTGTTGCTTTTTAGACCTGGTAAACAGGTTGGGGACCAATATGCTTGCAAATGACCTAAGTCTTCCTTTCCAGTGGTGATCCGTATTCTTTTGAAAAGCTAATAAAAGTGGTGTATGAAAGAAATTCCTGGGGCACTGCAGAACTCACCCTCCTAGGGAGAGAGCCAGATGTGCCGGTTAATAACCTAGCAAGCATTCAAAGCCAGGGCAGTAACCGCTTGGTATCACCTAAGCCAGACGTTCTGTGTCGATGCAAGGCAATATTGCATACTGGTCACATTCGCAGCAGAGAGCTGGAAGACATGTGCAGTCTTATTAAAGGAAGAAAAAAAAAGGAAAAGAAAAGGAGGGGACAGGGAGAAGGAGAGGGAGACAATGTGTCTGTCCTGAGAAGCAGCAAAGTAGCAGACACACTCCTCCACATGTGCGTAGTCTGTCAGCCTGGATTCTGTTATCCAGATGTTGGGGTGGATCCTATGGCAGGGACCACGAAGGAAAAGGCTTTTAAAAGAAATCATATTTCAGTAGTGAAATTAATGTTACCAGATTTTTCAAATGCAATCAGTAGTGTCATTTTTTCAGAATGCTTTAGTAAAATAACAAATTCTAGATTTAATGCTTTTTACAGAATTACTTGGCAGTGCTTCTTCCAAACACAAGCGTACGTGTGTGAAACTTGTCAATGGCTTTTAGAACCAAGATGCCTTAGAGTAAACAGCATGTTAAAATTGTTCTCAAACCAGTCCTACTGAACTGAAAATTGTGGAGGGGTTCCCAAAGTCTGATGGGCCTTTCTCAAGGCCCCACCCCTCAGCATCAAATCATTTGAGAGCTTTGGCCATCACATCAAAATGGTGCTTATGCATAACAAAAACTTATATATTTGCAGTGGCAATCAGAATACATCAGCATCAAATAAGATTTTTAAAAAATCCCAAATTTACTTTCCCAGGCGCAGCAGAAAAATAAATTACTTATGGCATTTTTGGTATATTTGTAACTTGAAACTGATGGCTTCATGTTACTGGGCATAACGTGTGCAGCATATAAACAAACACTACACAAAAAGACAAGTCCCAGCTTTGTCTTTCTGACACTTTGCCTCTGTGACCGGGATCCCACAACGAACGCCACATGTGTATTTCTGCTGAGTTTGTGTTTACGTTGAGCTCAGCTCAGCCTTGTGCTGATCTTGCCCATGCATGGCAGGATCAGGGCATCTGATGGGAAACTGGGGTGTGGTGATAGGAGACGATGTGCGTGCCTGACCAGCCACGGTCATCAGAAGGGGAAAGGGAGAGCATCTGTGAATAAACATTTATTTGAATGTGTTAAACAATGTGGTTGTTGTTCTTGCCTGTAAATTTTTGATGAGGCCTCAGGAATGCAACATTTACGTAAAAAGATGGTGATATGCAAATGTTACTAAACCTCATATTCATGACTGATAACGAGTCACTGCTTTCAGCTATCGCAGAAAGCAGAATGTGGGTACATGAAAACTTGAAGAGTGGAGTTGTGATTATGTTGCAAATAGAAACAAGGGAATTTTATATCAATATTAGTACAGTGCACTTTGGAAGCAGTCTGGATGTTTTCATACATAATTATGGCTTCAGTAAAATTGTAAATTTATAGAGACAGCTGGTGTATCTTTTCCCATGTTGGAACAGTATCAGCTGAGTAGGTCTTGTGAGAAATCTCAGTTTGTAGTTTTGGTAAAAGCCAGACTCACAGATGGAGATTTCTTTGTGGCATTTCACCATTGGATATGGTCTTGACTCTGCTGTGAATCTCAAAAGTCAGTGGATCTCTGCAGTTCAGTTTTGCATCTGTCACACAAAGTTCATGGGGAGGTGCAGCACCACCTAACCGGGGTGAAGAAAAATAATATTTTCCTTCCTGATACAGCCAGGGTGTAGCTCTGAGTGCCCGGCAGAGATAACGAAGCTAGTCAAGGATGGGCCAGCTTTGGTGCTGCCCACAGCAGAGGCACACTGGCGTGACGCTGACAGCTCGCTAGCTCACCCTGCTTGGCAGCTGCACTGTTTGGATTCAGCATCCCCTCTTGCACCAGGAGCGGGGAGGAAGGGGTCCGTGGCCCCCAGCCCCTGCCCTGCAGGGCCTCGAGGAGCCAAGTGTTATCTCAGACACCCATTAACCTCTCAGTCTGCCCCGGCGTTGAGCGCACGCCTCAGACGGGGCTGGGCTGAGAGCTGCTGGGGCTCTGTGGACGAGAGCTTTCAAGGCGAAGCGGCCCATCATCGCACACTGCAGTTTGTCAGAGTGAAAGCCTTGGAGCCAGCAGGGTGTGATTCATCCACCCCGGCAAGGTCTCTGAGGCAACTGACATTATTCGGACTGATATCATTAATTAATGAGGGCTGAATGTTATTCTTAGACACTGGATTGAGTATTGGGTAGAGAAGCCTATGAAAGGGCTCTTTGATTTTGGAAAATTCCTATGGCACTGTCAAATTTGCTAACAAAATTAAATCATCTGCCAACTTTCCAAGTTAAGGAGCACATCCCTTCTGGAGGCTTGACTGAGTCTTCTCAGTGCCTTCTTGGGATCAAGGGATTATTTGATTTATATTAGTGCCAAACAAAAATGATAGATAGCCTCCAAAAACCAGTCATATTAAATCTATCAGGCGGGCTTTGGAGAAAGCATTTTTGTTTGCTTCAGCACAGGTTTGATCCTCCCCCACCTTTGTTTGGCTGTGTTTGGTTTAATGCGCTCAAGGTGGAAGGGAGCCAAAAATCAGAGTTTTGTGCAGCCTGGGGGTTGGTCCCCAGGTTGTGCCTGGGCTCTGCCGCTCTGCCAGGGCGACCCGCAGCCCCCCGCAGCGGGAGCGAGGACCTGTTTATGCAGTCATGGCTAATTCAAACAAACCCTAAATTTAATGAGGTTTGGGTCTGGTCCTGAAAACGTCATGGTGTGCTCCAAAGCAAATGAAGAGAGCAGCTCCCCTTGCTCCCAGCACTTGCGTCCCGGGGGCTGGCACTCTCTCCCCACCTCCTGACCCTTTTCCTCCCCAGAGCCGCCTCTTGCCCCGGTGCCGGCTGGCCGCCCGCTTCACGGACCTTGCAGGTGTCCAGAATTAGCAAAGCCTTTGCGGGCCTCTGGCGGCAGATATATAAATATAATGCTGTCATTTAAAACCCCAGCCCCGGCAGGGCTGGGAGCACGGGAAGCGCGGCACACGTGTGGGCTGGCCGGTGATCACACATGGATCCCATTGCAGCCCTAATAACGCTGGGGTGGGGGGAGAAAGGCGAGGGGGATGCTGGCAGGTCAGCCTCCCCGGTTCGTCTGTCTCTGGGCTGCTCTTGGTCTTCGTGTAAACAAAGAGGTGCCCAGGCGCAACTGGTTCCTTGGTTTGCTTTTGCCACGTTTTTTGGGCAAGGAGGTGGCATGCGTGGCCAGCTGGTCTGCCCAGGTGGCGGGAGCTCGTTGAGTAATTGCTGCGCTGAGCCCAATGCTTTGTGGTTGAATTAATGGGCATGTTATCTGAGGTAGGCGCTTTTGGGATGATACCCACATAGTGACGGTAATCATGTCACCAAGCATTCGTCTGCATTGTGGGTCAGGTTTGTCTTTCAGCTGTAGCATGTTGTCCTCAGGGCAACCGCTGCAATACATGTGCATGCGTGTGCACAAACACACAGCTGGGAGCAGACCGGCAGCCACCTTAGCTGAATAAAGCACACTTACCATTTGGGGGAAAAAAAAAAAAAGAATCTGTTACAGATTGTGCTAATTATAAAGAAGTTTGACGTGGTACCATACGTTCAGCAGCAGAACGACCTGAGTTATTTGAATCCCCCGTTTGGTTTGGTGTGGCTTGTGTCCATGAACCAGGCTGTAATCTGTAATTCTGGCTGCTGGAGTGAGGATTTTTTTAGGGATGTGTGTGTGTGACTTGCTTTAGATATCTGCTCTAGAGGCGCCCTTAAAGCATTTTGCTTCCATTGCCAGGATCAACAGACGAGGTGCTGGAACAAACTGATAAATTAAACAGCAACAAGTTACCCAGACCTGATGGTATTAATCCAGGAGTTGTGAAAGGCCTGAAGAATGAAGTGCCTGAGCTGCTTACAACAGAAATGTAGGGACTCAAGGGAAGCGGAGAACTTACGAGTGACAGTCTTTGTACTTACTTTTAAAAACAAACATGAGAGTGGTGCTGGGAAGCACCTCCAAGCCTTACTGCAGGGCAAAAATAACACCTAACTAGTTGCAATAATAAACAATGGTGAAATTATAAATACACCTCCTACATCAATGATATGAAAGAGACAAAGTGGGATGTATTTTCCAAAGGAAAATTGGAAGCCTTTGTTGTACCACAATTTTTAGAACGCACAAAAAAGTGGATTTGGAAGAACAGGTTAATTTTTTTTTTAAAAAGCTCGAGAAGTTTTCTTGTCAAGGGAAAAAGTGAAATTCAGTCACCCATTAAAAATGGATAGGAAAGACAAAAAAAGAACATAGTAGTAAACATGCAGTTTTCAGCCTGGCACCCAAGATCAGCAGCAGGGTGTCTCAAATTGCATCCTAAATCTGGCATTGTTTAATACATTTAGTAATCAGCTGGAAAACAGGAAGTGAGGCCCCAGTCAGATTGGAGATGATATGCATGTTCATGTATTTTTTTAGGTTATTCAAGACAAGCTCAAGGAAATACAGAATGTTTCACCAAGCCAAGTAGAAAGCACTGTGCTATGACAAATCAATATGAAAATGCATATGAAAAAGTAATGTAGGTAGGAAAAAGCCATGTACCATTGAATAACTATGACTGCAATTAAATATACTGAGTACTGCTTTTGAGACACACTGCATTAATCTTCTTCCATGCCGAAAACTGGTCTCCTACTCTTTGCTTATTGGTTTCTAATTTATGGCAAAATATGAACCTGCATCCTATGACAACTGTTCCTCTTAAAGTTATTCTGCAGAAAGTCCTGAGCTTCTGGTACACTTGTATTCTGTCTGGACCAACCAGTGGTGCAATGGCTGACAAATGGCAGTGGCAGTAATTAATACCATAATCAGCTGCTGTAGCTGCTACAATGGGCCTCTCTGTGCTTGTGACTGAGCGTGGTGGCTGGGGTGGATGCAGGATTAATGTGTGTCCTGGTACTGCTTCTCCACAGAATCATTCTTAGTGCTGCTGCTGTTGGTTTTGGTACGGAGTTTGGTATCAGTGTATTTTTTTTGAGATACCTGTATAAAATATTTTTAGCTGGCTTACATTTACTGTCTCTTGCAGTATAAAAATATTCATTTTTCAACTTCTATTAAGAGAAGTGAGAGAAGTTCAGCAATTTCAGGAATAGAGAAATGGAATGTGAATAAGAAATACAGAAGAGTTGGTGCTCAGTGACATATTAGAAACCCACTCTATAGCTCTCCCCTGGCCAAGGAAATCTCACTTGTTCAGAGACTGTAACACAAAAGGCCCTTGGCCATATTGTCAAGCGGTGTCCTTGGAAAAATGCTTTTAGTGAGCCTCAAGGTTATCTGTGGCCCCTGCAAGACGGTGTACTATTCTGTGAATTTTCTACTTGGGCATCACATCTGCATTTGCATGAGGATCGGGCACTGGGAAGGGACGGTAAGCCCTGACGACTGGTGACCCCTTTTGCCTGGGAGAATGGTACGGAGCAGGAGGGAGCTGGGCGAGCATCCTTCTGGTCACGTCAGTGCCTTCGGGCACGGCCTCAAACATTCACTTGCAAGATGAGAGAATAGTTTGGTCTCTGTCCCTCTAGGAAGCCTTCTCCTTTCCAGAGGAGATTGCCAAGGTTAATAGCCATGCACGGGTGTAAGCTGAGGTGTGGTCAATGTCTTGTTTTTTGGGACCTGGATTAAAACCACCACTAAATAACCACCTGTCTGCTGGTGATGACTTCTGGTTGTTCCCGCGCTGAGCTGGATTTAAAATGGTAATGTGGATGACCCAATCCCTGTTTACAGCTTCCTGAGCTCTCCCATGCTCTCAGATATATCTTTACTTGGGGAACTACATAAAACAGTTGCCACATACCTCTTTCAGAGTTTCCATTAGTGTCAGTTCTTGCAGAGGGTGCCAAGTCCAGTTCTCACTTATGTCAGTGAGATCCCAGTGCTCTTTGAGTTCCCTCAGTTCAGGGAGCTGCTGTGGCTGGCACTGGCTGCCCAGTACCATGCATTTTGTGGCACGTGTTTTCTGCCTTACCATCTTCCATTATTTCTGTCTTCCTGATGTCCTGTAGGTAAGGTCTATGAAACCCTCCTCTGACTTACATGCCATGTCTTCATTACTTTATGTCACTAAGGTCAAGATTCATCTCACCTGACTTTACTCACCTGAAAACGAAACCTATCTTCAGAGCTAATGGAAATAGACGCATATCCAGAGAGTACTTAATCCCATTTTAAAATAGATTTCAAAGGAGCCTAGGCAACTCTTTTAGTCTAGATGTCAAACTTTTGGGCAGCTAAGGTAAGGTAAAGATAATCTCGCTAAAGGATTTGCATACATTGCTGCTTCTTGATTCTGTAGTGGAAAGGTGCATTCACAGGCTTGAAGAGTCTCCTTAAACTTTAAAAATAAAAATCACATGCCAACTTTGTAACAAGGGATCAGATGGAAAGAAAGTTCTACCAAATATGTTTCAAACTGCTGTCTTGGGTAGTTTTAGTACCCAGTTAAAGGTATCAGAGGTACAGGGATTAGCAATTTGGATTTACAAATTACTGAATTTTTTTATGGTTTCTGTGGGGGGTAGGAGGGCAAAAGTGGTTCATGGCCTCATGGAACTGTGCCTTTTTAAAGTTTCGTAACTCACTTTTGTATGTTAATTTTCCTTTCACCAACACTTGTAGGGTTACACATAATTTTAAAAGTATATTTAATCCTGTCTCTTCAGGAGTTTGGCAAAATATTTTGCTTTAATGTTTTGTGTCTGCTTGGCTCTGCCTAAAAATTAAATACACGCTAATCTTTATTCTTTCCCTGCCCCAGAATGAGGTTCTTTTAAAATAGGTTCAAATGTACAACCCTATTACCCAAGTTGATGGTATCGTTCCCAGCTAGGATCCCTGTGCCTCTTGCAGATTTTAGCTTTTGCTGACAAGAAGGCACAGCATTCCCAGCTATTTGCACCATATGGTGAATAACTGCAGCTTTTATCGTGAAGGAATCCCTGAGTGCTTTTCAAACGATTTTTATAGGAGTCACTTCACTTATCACTGAAGCGGAGCCAGTGCTGGGGTAAAACATGGCAACCATTCAGTGGTAACGAGTCTGCAGCACTTTGGAAGAACTGGGACCATTTTGCAAAATGTCAATATTTTTGATGATGTTGGTCATGGGAAGCCAGGTCCTCAGTATGAATAAATTAGCGCTTTGGCTTCACTGGTGTCTGCAGAGTTGCTGTGATTTCTACCCATAGCAAAACTGGACCCGTCTGACTACTTTTCACTCTCTGAAGCCTTGATTTTACAAAAGCCACTTTTGTCTGATTTCCCAGTTTGTAAATCTTGAAGCAGCTATCAGAGGAAGTGTCCAACATTGTCTGGAGGGGACACCAGCATTGCCCCTCCCTGGTCCTCGCCCCTGCTGCTCCCTGATCTCCCCAAGCCTTTCGCAGAGCAATAAACAGCAGGAGGTGCAGGTCCTGCACCCTTCTCGCTTCAGGATGATGGGAAGAAAAAACAGCCTTATCCTTGGTTTATCCTTATAGCTGACACCGGGTGGAGGTAACGACCCAGGTGGCCTCTCTTGATCTTCACACAGATTGGGCAGCTCTACCAGTTGCCTGCTCCATCCTGAGCATGGCATGAGGTCTTCCTCTGCTTCAGTCTCCTGCCATGCAGTGGGGAGATAGCATCTCACCAGCAACAAAGGAGGCAGCAGTATTTTCCCACTGCGTGCATCTGTTATGAGGGTAAATTAATCAAGTAACACAGGCACAGAGCTGCAAGGCAGATGCATAAGTTAAAAACAAACAAACACCAGGTAAAATTCCTGAGGGGATGCCTAAAGCTAGAAATCATAGCTTTCTGCCATCACTTCAGACAAATAAAATTAGAGATTTTCCCTATGAAAGTTTCTGAAAGGAAACTCTCTTCTCATGCAGTCAAAAGCCCCTCTTAAAATCTGGGGGCTGTTTGCTTGAGTCAGAGCCATAGGGTCTGGCCTGGCATGCATTGCACTTGCAAACGCAGTGCTCTTCGTCAGAGGGAAGTCTCACACTGAAGAAATGAAACAGCAGCTCCAAAATAATGGATTTTGTCTTTAAGATTTGCAAATTCTCATGATCTTATAAGTGCATACCTTATCTATAGGCTCTCCAAGACAGGTTTAATGTGAACCCTGGGATCTGGTAATGCAGGACTTCCCACGGCATCAGCTGGGCTTTTCTGAAAAATACGATAAAAATGAGGGCCATGACATTATGGGTGGAGTTGTGTGGAAGAGAGCGTGTGTCTGACAGCTTTTTTTCCAGGAAACTGGACAGTGGGCTTGTGATTTCAGATGCTTTACTAGATACTGCTGGTGATCTTGATGAGCAAACCAGGCTGCCTTTCTGCTGGGTGAGGTTCAGATAACGCCCAGCCCCACTGTTACATACTTTCACGTGGTTTAGATATAGAACATTTAAACATTTATATTGTTTTGAATGACATAGACTTTAATGAGAAGGCAGTTTTGGAAGTGCTGGCTGTAATAGCAGCACTGTTAATATTACTGTTTTTGGCATGGCAGAGACAGGAAAAGTCTTTCTAGAGCCAGACATCTGACAGGCTTGACAGGGGGTAGCATCTCTTCTATCTGTCTCGCTCTGCATGTAGCTATAACTTGAAACCATTATTTCCTCTGTGACAGGCAAAAAATTTTGGCTAAAAATTGACTTGGATGTGGGAGACAAAGATCGGCTTCACACATGTAGGCATAACCTATTGCACGTCATCTTCCTCCCTCCTCCAGAGAAAAGGTGTGAGGGAGTTTCCTGAAATATTTCAGAGACAGGAGCACAAGAAACTTTTTTTGTAAGGAGAGGTGCTTAAAAGGAAGGAATCTGTAATTACATAACTTTCATTTATGCCAACATCCATTTTTAATGATTTTCATTTTCAGGTAGCAAATGAGCAGTCCATTTTCACATAATCTGTTGGCTGCATTATTCTGAAGCATTAAAATGTTTCTGTATCCAATCCGTGTATTGACATTTGAAAACAAAACTTCATAAGAAATATCTTTACATTAGGGTTGGGGTTTTTTTTGAAGAAGCAAAAAATGATAAATCATTTAGAAGGGACTGAGTATATGAATATTGCCATTTTGGAGCTATATATCACTGAACACATTGTCAGGAAAGCAATACAAAATGTTATAGTTTCCCGCGTTGAGGAGTTCTGCTCTCTGAACGGAATAAAATTGAAGTAATGTGGAAGAATTACCTTGGAAGCGTATCAAGGAAATAAAAAAGATGTAAAATAACTTCACAATTCTTAATTCAAGTATAGTGACATTTCACAAGACAACAGTCACATACAATTTACTGTAATATTTCCAGTCTGCTTCCTTGCACACTGGCTAATTTTCATACTTTTGGGATGCAACCACAAAATGATCAAAAGCCGAGCTCCCTGGAGAGGCTGCCGAGCCTGTGCCTGCCCTAGGTAAGGAGCAGGGGAGCTGGTCGGGTTGTGACCCATGTCAGCATTGCCTCCACACACCCGCAGGGGAGCTCAGCACCGGCACGGCACGCAGCCCGTTTTGTGGCCACGGCCCAGGGGAACCATCCCAAGGCTGCCTCTGACCGAACACTTTTAACTCCGAAGGCCACCCTCTTGGGTGCAAAGAGCTGATGTGAAGAAGTGGAGCTGGGCACATAACGGTCCTGTCGCAGGAGAGCAGGGAAGCAATGGTGCTGGCGGGTGGCTGCCCTGCTCCAGGCAGAGGACCGTGCGCCCAGGCTGGTCTAAAGAAAAATGTTTCTTCTGGGAGAAGTTGCCTGACTTTAAACAGATCCTCCTCTCTCATGTCATTTAAGGGTGGGGAAAATATTCTCCCAGCAGGCCTTGGTTGCTCGCCATTCTTTAAAATGAGGGCATTTAAGCATATATCTTACCTCCCCAGGACATTGTTCAAACCACAGGGTCACAGGAAAGCTTAGGATGTGGTGGAAAGCAAAGCAGGGTGACAGGGGAAATGCTTTCTTTCCTGGTAAGATTGATCCTCCCTCTCATGCAGGGTTTATGGAGCCAGAAGGTTGGATCTAACCGTTCTCAGTGCATCTTGAGGCAGTGCTCAGCATCAACGGGTGCCAAATCTCAAAGATGAAATTTTGCAGCCAGTTTTACAAGGACAGAGAAACAGCCATCGTGGATCTGCCTCCACGATCAGTAAAGTTTCACAGTAAAGTTTCTACCAATAGGAAATGAAGAAAAAGTTCATATTTCATGGTGTAATTTGGTAATCATGGCAGTGTGAGGCATTTTTTTTTACATGAAACTAGACCTTAAACCAATATATAGGCACATAAATAGAAATAACTTCATTTTCTGAGTGAAGGTTGGTTATGTGGGTTGGTGGCCCTTGTCATTTTTTTAAACATGGGCAGCCTGAAATTAACATCTGAAAAGATGACTCCAGAGGGACTCCACTGTCTTCAGAGGGGGCCAGTCTGACTAGTCTAGAGCTTTCAGATAGCTAGCATAAGCAGAAATGTATCCCCTGCTTAAACTCAGATTTAGCCTGGTAGGCCAAAAATTTCAAAGCTGCCAGAAGTTTACTTTCATCACTGAGGCCGTTTTTACATCTTCCCCCCTCACACACACATGTATTTTGGCTGCTATTTATCACTTTAAATTGTTCCCTATCAAATATGAAAAGTGTTATGAGTAGCTAGGATGAAGTGCAGGCTCTAAGGAAGACAGTGACAAAACTCCCCTGGCTTCAACAAAGACAGGATTTAACCCTCACCATCATTTTTTTTTTTTTTTTAGCTGTATGTATATACTTTTACTGGTTATGAACTCTATCACTTTTTGCCATTTTATTTTGGCAGAGCTTAATGCCAGATAATAGTATGTAGTTTTTGTGAAGTCAAGTTGCTAGCTTTGTAAAAGGAAATGAAATAATCACTTTGTGGTGGGTTGACCTTGGCTGGGTGCCAGGTGCCCACCAAGCTGCTCTATCACTCCCCTCCTCAGCAGGAGAGGGGGGCAGAAAATAAGATGGAAAAAACTTCATGGGTCAAGATAAAGGCAGTTTAATAAAGCAAAAGCAAAGGCCACACACAGAAGCAAAGGAAAACAAAAGATTTATTCTCTTCTTCTCATCAGCAGGCAATGACCACCTACTTCCCAGGAAGTAGGGCTTCAGTATGCCTAGTGGTTGCTCTGGAAGACAAGCATCGTACTAACGAATCCCCCCCGCCCCTTCATCTTAGCTTTTGTTGCTCAGCAGACATCATATGGTATAGAATATCCCTTTGGTCAGTTTGGGTCAGCTGTCCTGGCTGTGTCCCCTCCCAAGATCTTGCCGACCCCCCAGCCTGCTGGTGAGAGGGGAATGTTGGAGAGTCAGCCGTGATGCTGTGCAAGCACTGCTCAGCCATAGCCGAAACACCTGTGTGTTATCAACCCCTTTCTAGCTACCAGTACAGAGCACAGCACTACGAGGGCTGCTGTGGGAAGAATTAACTCCATCTCAGCCAGACCCAATACACACTTTTAAGCGTATTTAGTATGTTGGGGAAAAAAAAAAAGGCCACATGTTTGTGTTAAAAACAGGAGACAGTAGAGCCATCCAGAGGGAATTGACAAGGTAAACTGGTGACCATAGTTGTCCATGAGCAAAGAATTATTTTCTACACTTTGTATGCCCTTTGAAGTAATTCACACATTGCATCAATGCATTCAGGCTGTGGCTTGCTCACAAGCTGTGAATTCACTACGCTGATTTAAAAACTTATACTGGAACCGTATTACCAGTCCAGTCCCTGCATTTCCTGTAATACATTTTCTGAATGGATAATAAAAACTATGTAAGCTACAGGGCCCGAAACAAATCTGGCAATGCTCAATTGTTTTTCACCAAAGTCATCCTTCAGTACGGAACTTCCATGAATAAAGACACAGTGGAAAGACACTTGTATGCATAGCTTCCAAAACGCCACAGTCTTGTCGTAATTTCATGTCAGTGACTTCAAAGTGTGCCACATGGAAAACTAAAAATATGTAAATTTGCACAACTTTATATGGATTAGCAGTAGTTATTTCAGAAGGATGATGTAGCACACAGCCTGGTAATTCCTTTTCTCTATTGAGTTACAATTACAGTAACTAACAGTGCTACATTTTAAGGGAGTTTGTAGAAAATCCTACTGAATTGTTACCAGCAGTGATTATTGAATCTGAAAAATAAGTGATTAAAAATGAGCTTGTGGATTGCCAAAAATGCCAAACAGTGAACATTTTTTAAAGTATGCAAATATTTGCATCAATGCCTGCATTAATACAAGTATTTTGACACACAATGAAAAAGCATTAGCATGAGGAATACATTATAGAAACCCATGATAATCACTGAGATTCTATAACATTTTGATGACCTTCCAAAATGTAGCCGATATAAACTTTAAGCTAGTAGTAGCGATGGTGTATTTTGTCTTGTAAACAGCTTGAGAGATTTGGATGAAAAAAAACCATCAACCTCGGCACTTGAGTTTAAACAAGCCACCAAAAAATGTACACACAGAAAAGTCACATATCTCAGCTTTTTTGGTAGGCTTCAACTCACCTAACTGCAGACATCTGTAATGTCTGCATTTAAGCTATTTATCCAAAGCTCCCTTTACGTGAGCACTCCTCTCCAGTGGAAGGAAACCATCCATTTTTAAAGGCAAAAATAATCTCAGCTGAAAGCAGTTGCTGAAAGTTAACCAGAAAAAAAAAAAAAAACAACCCTCACACAGAACACAGTCCTCCTGATTCCCCCAAAGGATGCTCTGGAAGTGGCGTCTCACTGAAAGAGGAGACATCTGCAGAAGGTGGGGAGGCCTTCAGGAGGAGAGCAGGGTTGTCCTCGGGCAGGTGTCCCCGGAGGAGAAGCGGAGCTGTCCAGCAGCGCCAGCGCGGCACACCGAGCGAGCCATCTGGGGGTACGGCCGCTGCTCCGTCTGGCTGAGACAACACGCACATGGGGAGAAAGTCCTACCTTTCCCTTCCACCAGCAAGCGAGCCCCACACTTGCACGCTTTACAGCTGCAGCTAGTATCGCTTTTGAAGCCTCCTTGTTTGCAGGGACTGAGAAAGTACCGAATGTGTCTGACATCATCCACAAATGTTAAACACAAGCGTAGCTGGGTCGACGGAAGTTCTCCTTTGAAACGCGCTTTTGAAACACTGCAGTCTTCAAAGCTGGCTTACATACCCTGTGCTGTGATACACAGCCTTTTGTTTTGCATAAGTGTTTGTTTTAATGAGGTAGTGCAATGCAGCTCATCAAAATCAAAAACATATGATGCACCCTAGGCAAGAGAAAGGCAATAACTATACAGATTTTTGAAGAGGGCTAGTCATACCACAGGCTACCATTATAACAGAAAAAACAACAAGAATTTTAATATAGCTGTCTGGCCAAATATATTAATTTAAATTGAATGGCTTTTTCTGATATTATAGCTGTGAGGCACAATGTTCTACTGGCAAGCATCTTCAAAACCTTTTTTAGAAGATTTGCTTCAAATTATTTCTGTGCACCAGATCTTGATGGTATGTACATTTGGGAGTCTAACCAAAGGAAAAAAGCTTTTGATTAAATCAATGACCTTTCCTGGAGGTTGAATGAAATGGAGATTGTAATACAAAAAGCTACCTCCTCCAAACAGTGTTTTCTTCAAAATATTTACTCTAAGCTCTCCTCCATTAACTTTGCCCTTTTTCACAAATGTTCGTATCCTTGTGCCAGCAGAGAAATATACTTTCCCATTAGCAAATCCTTTTAAATAATTTTTAGTAATTTCCATTATTACTTCCCCAAATGGCTTGCTAACCACCAATTTCCATTCTTTGCCAGAGAAGACTGCTGGGTGCCATTTACTCTTGGAAACTTGGTCTTTATTGTGTTCATGCTTTGTTGTGCTGCTTCAAAACCTGATAATACTTGTTTCCCTCAGCTAATTGCATCTCTTCCCACATGGCAAACTGAAGACATTTTCCTGCTGATGTGGAGAAGAATGAGTGTGATCATTTCTTCAAAATTATTTTCTGTATTGATTTCACTTGATAAAAATGGTGTCATCTTACCCTGGCAAATATCTTTGCACTTTGTTATTATTCCATGAAGCAGAGCTCTGGGAACCCACCAAAGTGGAGAACAACATGCAACATCAACTGCTGGGGAGGATGTTAATGAAAGTTGAGTCCCACAAGGAGACCAACAGCTTGTGTGGTATTAGGCCGCTTATTACTAGATTAGGCTTGCTACAAAGCCATCATAAATTTCACAAAAAAGCACAGGCTCAATAACAACAACTGTGCAGAGCTGGTGGAGGAAGAAGATCGCTTTCCTGCTCACCTGGGCGGCCTCATTTTCACTTGGTTGTGGGACAGCCTACAGTCAGCCCTGACACAGCATGAAGTGGTCTCTTAGGAGTTCTCCTCATGCTGTCCAGGCGGATACTGATTCTCTGCCACCCAAATTGTCTTCTACAGCAAAAGGAATCTTCAGTGACCCCTTTAGGGAAGGCTTTTTGGTTTGGGGGTTTTTTGGCCTGTGCATATCTGATGCACCATAGATCACCTGATCAGGATTTGACAGTCTGGCTCTATGCTGATAATGCAAAGATTATTTTAGAACAGGAAACAAGTCTTTGCTATGTACTTTTTAGAAATAGTCTACTTTTTTTTTTTTTTTCATTCCCACACCACCACTGTTTTTCCAACATGCTTTCCATAATTTTGGAATTTCCATAAGACTGATTTAAAGCAGCTCTGATAAAATCAGTTAAGGAAACAACCTTCTAACAAGATTTCTCCCATCCCTTTTGCATCCCATGTTACAGTGTGCTGCAATTCTAAAAAGTTTCTGTGCAATTCTGAGCCCTTCACATAAGGCGACAAAATTCTTCAAGACGTAAGGTGACAGCAATTTGCTTTCTCTTGCAAGACAACATCTCCTCTATCCACAGAGGGTATGAAAATTGCTAATGGAAATATTAACTAATGTTAATTCCATTATAATAGCTCTGCTGCTCTGAAACACAAAGTAGTGGCCAATCTTTCTGCTAAGTGTGCCCTTCTCCCACCTTTAGCCTGTGGTACCTTTTCTGAAATCACCATGCAATCATCCTTTGCAGTTAATAGGAGTGCACCACTGAGGCAGACCCAAGGGGCAGCATCCTCCTTTAGTGAGCAGCAGGGAAATAATTTTGGCCAGAGAATTTAGTGGTTCTGTCTTGGTTTCCAGGTTGCATCAGTTGTCTCCCCAGGAAGGTCTGGACAGAAATCTTGCTTGTGGAACACCACTCCTGACAGCAGCACGCAACACCAAGGCATGAAGGGAGTGTAGGCATAGCACTGCCGGGCTGAGTATATGCCCCTCAGGCATATAGTTTCACACAGCTTAATAACAGTGCAGATTCACACTGTTTTGTTTTGTTCTCAGTTACTTCCTTTGCCTTGAGATGTCTCCTTGGAGGCAGGTTACTGTCCACATTTATTTGTCTTGTGCCCAGATGAAAATTCAAGATCCATCAGTTAAGCCAGGTTTTGTAAACCATGGGATTGAATGCAGAATTATGGTCAGTCCCCACAAAGACTTAAATACCCACTCCAACTTAGTGGACTGGAAAGTCTGAATCTGGAACTCAATGGCAATGCTCAAGACTGGTTCTTTCAGCTGCTCTCACATATGGGCAGCACAGGGCCCTGATCAGTTACATACAGTCACACTTAGATAAAAGTGGTTCAAATAGGAACTTTTCTTCTCAAGAAGTAGTGCTATGATTTAGCATGATCAGCATTGTTTCATTAGCACAACCAGATAAACAACAATTTCCTAAAATGATGTTTATTTCATTATCATGCTAAAATAGCCTACTGCATATGCAATGACTCTTTTCATATCTAGACAATTTCTGGTGAATTTATCCACTTACGTGAATGCTTCTCCAAGTTTGACTCTACTGCTGGTCACCAGGTCTGGTATGGTTGGAGTTTGGCAAAGCTGTTTTTCTTCTGACTTACATGCATTTCATTACCTGATTTGCTGTTCTAAGTGTTGGAGGATGTCCAAGCCTGTCTCAGATTTGAGTATTTTCAGCAAAATGTTCTCATTTATAAGCCTGGCTTTTATGAAGCAGAGATGTATTTTTCTTTTATCAAGGCCCACAGCTGTTACTCTCCTAGGGCCAGACCTGTGGAGATGCTGGTGCCTCAGGTCACACCCCGATTTCAGAGATGCCAGTCTCAGCACAGCTTGGGACTCAGCCTGCACCGTGACAGCCCTTTTATCTCTGCTCAGAGGTGAAAGGGGCAATAAGCAACAGCTGATTGATGGGTGCGATCAGGTATCTCCCACGAATCACCTTGTTGGCAGCATGGTGTGTCTCTGTTCTGCTGTTCTTTTAATGCCATGTGCAGGGATGATGTTTGTGACTTTGGGTAGGAGACCACTTTCCTTCTAGTCCTGCTCACTAAGGTTTTCTTCCTAGTTTTCTAGAAACTTCCTTAATAATAATTGACATTGTATTAGCTCCCTATCTCTGGGGTTTTTTTTCTTCCACTAGTTTCTGCATTTACCAGTAGCAACCTCCATTTCTACCTGCATTTGCTTACTGACCTTGGATTCAGGAAATTGCCTAAGTACATGCTTAACTTTGAGGATAAGCTTAAATTTCACCAATTTCAGTGGGATTTAAGAAATGTGCTTAAAGTGATACCTAAAATTAAATGTTCTTCCTGAATAAGGATGTTCTCCTGAGTCAGACCCTGCATGCATTGCCTTAGAATAGATCCTGGCTGTCCCTTGTATATGTTAGACGTGCCGGATGCTTTCAGAAGTGGTTAATCTGATGAAAGAATTCATCTCGGAGTCATAAAGAAACCACAAGTTTCCTTCACTTTCAGTCTGCTGCTTTGATATCGTTGGGTCAGCTGCTTGTGCTGCAAGAGCATTTGCATGGAAAGTTCCATAGTCTTACGGTTGTATAGGTAAGAGATCCACCCAGCTGCTCACACACAAGAAGCAGGTGTGACTTTTATTGCTTAACTTCGTGCAGATAACCCCCTTTGTGAATAGAGACTGGGCTTGTGTACTAGTATTTCAAAAGTAGAAGTTGTCAGATGAAGACCAAAACCTCCAAGACTCAAGAAATAGGCACAAAATGATAAAACACAAATACTGCAAAACAAAGAGAGGACAAGAAGTTCAAGGGGCACGTACATCCCCATGACTCTTCTTCCTTGGACAGGCAACACACCGAAAACTTTGAAAAGGGAAGAAATAGTGTCAATTCATAGCACACTACCCTATAAATGTAATATGGGAGATAGCACCATTATTCCTGCTTGTGGCGCATTGTTGTAAGTGGGACATAGCTCTCGGAGTATATAGAAACATTTTGTTTTAGAAATGTTGTACAAAGTTTTGACATTTCCTAGTTTTCTTACTTTTTTTTTAATAATCCAAAGCAACTCATGGAATTAAGCCCAAATTTGCAAATATTTCAGATGGCTCAGAATTGTGTTTTATAAGGGATATATTATTCACTTCTCCCCAAAATATGGGAACAATATCCCCATTATGTTTGCAGTTCTTCTCAAAAACCATTCTCCCAGTAAAGTTCTACTCCCTAACGATCTGCTTTACTTAGCCTAATTTATCCAGTGCATAAGGACATTTGTCACCCTACTGTATCCTTTGCATTTCCTTAGTACATTTTAAATATTTGGGGAAGGGGGTTCTTTCCATGTCTTGCCCAGGGAATCACCATGTAATGAATGAGATTGAAGCCCAAAACAGCATGGTAATTAGAGCATGAATTTATGTATATAATTTCCATAAGGTACTTTAATGCATGAGATTTATTTTAATCTGTAGGTGTTCCAGCTTGAAAATGGCAGGGTAACTTAAAATAAAAGAAAACCTGTAGGAAAATAAAACACAGTAAGAAATTTAGCCTGAGGGAGAAAATCCTTCAAATGAAATTTCACCCATAGCAGCTGAATATTTTGTTAAGAGCTGAACACACTAAAATCATCATAGTAATTGAAGAGTCAATTGTTTTGACTTCTTTTGTACAGTCTTTAAAATTAATAACATAAATTACTATGTATGAATCTGGATATTCATAGTACACAAAGTTCTGTTGTTTGGTATAGGAAGCCAGCAAAAGCAATCTACTTGTTTTCCAACCTTACTTGAACTAACATGTATAATTTTATTTGTTATCCACTTCAATTTTTTTTTCAAAGGACAGTTTCTAGGATGACAGCTTAGTAACATCAGACTTGCTGTAACTTTTGCTTTTTTTATTTTTCTATTAGAAACTCAAGCCAGAAAAATATCTGACTTCTTGGCAGTTGATTAGAACCATTTACTATAATTTTTGATGCTGCAATTATATGGTTCTGTGTCAAATAATACATTCCAAATTCTTTCCTCATGGAGAGAGCTGTGTGGCTGGCAATATCTCGATGGACTTGCTTCGATCATACTTGTGATATTGGCAGATACTCAGCTTTGGTTCTGCATATGCTTGGCTTGAACAAAGCCTACACAAACATAACTTTGAAAGAAATGCATTCTTCTATAACATTATTCTTGTGTGTTATTTGTATTCCAATGGCAAACAAAGCTTCTCCAACCCACAGATCTGGGGCTGCCGGTGTGCAGGACCCAGGAGGAGTTTATGATTGAAGGTCCTGATCCAAGAAAGCATCTGACCAAGTGTTATATCGTAGTTCAGTTTCTTGTAATTCCTTCCGTCCCACTTTGCACAGGACAATTAAAGAGCAAGAGAGAGGCCGAGCTGGCAAGTGAGTAACTGAACGATGAAGCTGCTGTCTTGGCAGGTGGCGAGTGCCTCTGGCGAGGGACGGAGGTGATCCGAGTGCTGTGCCTGGGCACGTGCTGGGCTACTGTGGAGAAAGGAGGGGGGGCTTTCCCTCCTTGAAAACTTTGAGTATCGTGCTCTTTCCTTCCTTTGCCTTCATGACAAGTGCCCTGAAAACAAAGTGTTGAAACCACTGAAAATATCTGTTCAGGGGAATGTCCAATGTTTTCAAAGCCTGCTGTTCTTTTTGTTCAGGCCAAAACTACTCAGCAAGTTTGTCCTGAACTAGAAAATGGCTTCAGCTGTCCCCAAACCACATTCTTTGGCAAATAACTGCATCTCCCATAAATAAATACAGTTTCACTGAACTGTGATGGAAATGATGCATATGGTAAGAGGTCTTTGCAAGGCTGGACTTGCAGCTTGGCCTTGGAGGGGAACAAACACTGTGCTTGAGTGCTAGGGTGTTAAACCACTTGGATATCTTAAATACCTGTGGCTAGTTGGCGAAGTAGGTTGATATGCTGAGTAACTCTTTATGAAGTACTGGCACTAATAGTAGTGTCAGCAGCTCAGGGTAGGAAGGTCAGTCCATCTATACGGGATTGTTTTTCAAATGACATTTTTCTGTACTGTTGGTAAGCCCATTATTGGTATCATGTCTAAAAACAGTCTTTTGAAGACTATTTTCCACATCAGACAGGAAAGTCCAGGTTTTCTGAAAATTGCCTGCATTTTTTTCACCTGCTGTTTCGGTCTCCTAAAACTCTGAACATCTGATTACACTGGTAAATCTTGCAGTTGACTGACCTACACTGGTCTTGCAAACCAGTGGCTTAAAGCATTTGTGCCTACGGTATGTGAAGGCATGAATAGAGGCTCAGTTATAGCTAGAATGAAACTTCTCAGAAAAAAGTAAAAATTAAAAAAAAAGTCCCAAGCCTGCAAAACCACAGCCATAAATTTGTTTCTTACATTTTATGTAGTCTTCACTGAAGTCAATGAAAAGGTAGTGTTCAATTGTGTAAAGATAAGACCATATGTAAGTTTTCACAGGACTCAAGTTCACATCTGTGGTGTTATTTTCAAAACCAAAATGAGATCATTAAAAAGAAATCCAACAGTTACAGTTGCTAAGTGACAACAACGCAGGTACCAGTAGTGTCCTTTGTTGAAGCTGAGAACGGAAAAGCTATGAAATACTAACACTTAAAGAAAACATAAATCTTGGTTACTTTGAAGTCTAAGGAGAACTTCCTACTTTCCCTTTCCTGTTCCCTTTTCTTTTCCCTTTTCCTTTTTTTTTTAATGCCAGATCATTAAAAAAAAAAGACACTGACATGAATAACATTTCTTCTCCCCTCTCCTCGTAACCAATTTGCCATTTACCAGCCAAACAAAAATTTCACCTTGATTCTCTTGGTTGTTAAAATAGAATTGTGTATGGGATACTGGTGACAACTTTATGGGTGAAAAGAGGATTGCCCCTCCATCAAGGCAGCCATTCAGTGTAGGGACAGATTTGACTGGAGGGACAGTCTGGGACAGGCTTGCCTCAAGTAGATCCTGTCCAGATTTCATAAGGAAACAGACCTCTCTGCCCATTCAATGGAAGGGTTGAGAGCTCAAACATAATCAGCTTTCCATGAGGTTGTGTAGCTCAGTAGGGAGGTGAGGGGAAGAAGTTGTCTGCCCACCAAGGGAAAGGCAGGAGTAGTGTTTTGTGCTGCACTGGGTGCGTTTGGCATTGCATTTGGCCGCAGCTGCCTGGCACATGGGCACCTGCACGGACCCAGACCGGCTACAGCACCCTGAGTCTTGCACAGCGTCCATGGGTGACAGGAGGGAGCAGAGGAATCCTTGGCAGTGGGGAGGAAAGATTAGGGGGCAAAGATGCAAAGGAAACCAAAGGGCCTTAATGCCACAGCTCCTTTTTGAGAAATGCAGTAGCACTTTAGATAGAAATGTTTTAACGAGGAACTTCTTCTGTAGACCAGTCGCAGTACATTGTGGGAAATATTGGGCTAATTCTAGAGTGAGTAAGATCAAGTGATTCAAAGTCAGATCCAGCCCAACAGAAGAAGGGATAGTTTAAACATTTATCTTTCAGTGGATGCAGTCTTTTGAGAAGATAGAGATGAAGAAGTAGACACCCCATGGAGTTGAGTGCCATGCACTGGAAAAGTTTGGCATCTTCTAGGGCCAGGCCCAAAACACAGATCCTTTTAGAATAAGTGCCCCATTCTACGGGACTAATGCTGCATACAAAACTTCATTTCTGTTTTACTGGATCCCAGCTAATTGAGAATTGTTGTTGGGAAAGTCACAGGCCACCAAGGTAATTCAACACACATGTTTTAGCAAGTTTTTCACACATGTCTGGCAAGCCTTTCATAGTAGGAGAAGGCTTTAGGGATTCTTTCCCGGGCCTTAAATCATGCATTAAATCCTGTCAATTATTGCTTCCCTCCCTGTTTCCACTTCTGCTCATTTTTTGTTATTGGACAGTACTTTTTGTGTCTTGTAACATGACCTACTTAGAGCCCTTTGAAACTCAGAATTTCCAGTGTGCAGGAAACTGTGATAATGTGTGATTTTGTTTAATTCTCAGTGGGTTGAGACCTTAGTCCCACTGAAGCGAAAGTTTTGCCATCCATGTCAGCGGAAGCAGGACATTGTCTTTATTTGATTTTTCTTAAAACACTGTGTAACCTACAAAGTGCTTTAGATACGGGTAAAAAGATTGTGGTGATGATGACAAATCCCAGGTCTGTAAAAACTCTGAGTTAGAATTATCTTGGCTATTAATATTTTCAATGCTTTTTTCCAAAATGATAAGCATTTTATGCCCACAGTTTTTATCCATTAAAGTAACTGAGAACTTCTTTGCTCTCTTTCTTGCTGGTGTATTTAGTTCCCAAGAGAAAATATTTTGGTTTATCATTGCCAAGTCCTTTGATTTTACTGTAGTACTTTTAAGATAATAATCTAATTTTCTTGTATGTTGTTAGAAATGTCTTTCTCTAAACGTACTGACCTTTAGAAATGTGGTCATATGGAAATCAGATCAGGTAGGACTTCATCAACGTGGCATTTCTTGGGTGTTGGAAATACGTGGTATTTGTCATCAAGCTTTACAGATCCGAGGTACGCTATTACTCTTCAGAAGAGTTCACAGGCATTTTTCGTTCTGGTAGTGAAAATTTATTTTACAAACTGCTTGAATAATGCCAAAGGTAGAGAGTTGCCAACAGGCAGTTACTGGGATCACCCAGTTTCCAAACAAAAGTCCTTTCTCCTGCCCAGACAATCATGTGTGACCACCACTGCAGATATGGGGTAAAGCTCCCAGACATGGGATCTAGAAGAAGAGAGGAATGAGGGGTTTCATTGCTAGAGGAGTGAGTAAGCTCTTTGTAGCACATAATCATGCTGTGATTTGAGACCTATCCTCTCTGCTCTTCAGAAAGCCACAAGAAAACTGCAGTCTCTACAGGCATCTTTGGTTGTTATTTCCTCTCAACATATTTGTTCTGCTTTTCAGAAAGGTGATAAATATATTTAGTTTAATTGTATGTCTGAGATTCAAGATAGACCAGTGTTAATTAACTGTGATTTTTTAATTTTTTTTTTTTTTTCTTACAAGGCAAATGGTATTACTGGGTCTTAGAGAGAGCCAGAAATATCAGATGGTTACAGAAATGTGTGAATCTTATCCTTTTTGGACCACACAGCCTAGCCTTGAGGGTATTCCTAGAAGATGTACTATCACATTTTCCAAGTGCTTAATTTCTATTTATTTTTTCAATCTTACTGCAAAATAATTTATCAATGATTATTGTTTTCATGTTTTAAGTATTTAAAAGGGCAAGCTAAATGTATTCTTCTGTCCTAGACAAAAAAGAAAATAAAAGAAAGCAAGTTACCAGTGCAGTGGAAGTAGTTTGCTTTTACTGTATATGTATGCAGCATGCATTTAGTGTTTGGAAACAATGATGGGAATGGCATCTCCTGCAACCTGAATTTCTCCTTCATACTGTTGACAAAAGAAGAGTGTTCATGGAGGAATCTAATTAGAGCATTGCTCCATCAACCCCCACCCCATTGCTTTTCTAACCATGCCCTGTCACCCACAGCCGAGGGTGGCACCAGGCAAGGGGTCCCTCCTGCAGACAGGGCAATTATTTCAGTTTTAACATAAGATACTGTCAGTTACTTGGCACGGATTGAGACAAACTAAGTAGACCAAAGTTATGTTTGTATGTCTATTGTTCCTTTTACATTTCCTCTCTTCCCCACTGTTGAAGAATTCACCTTTGGTAGAAGACAGCTGTCTAAATGGAGAGACACTTATCAATACTGGGGAAAAAGATCAACGGGCAATCCATTTTTTTGCTGTTGTTCAAATCTTGAACTACATCTGAGTTCATAATTAGCGTAAGGATGTATAAAAGTCCTGAGGGTTTCTATTTGTGTCTGCCTGTCTGTCTGTCTGCTGGGGTGGGGGTGGGGATATTCCTGGGTGTTTGCATGTACCTCAAGGTGGTCAAAGGGTGGCAGATTTCAGTTATTAAGAATGATCTGGATTAGCCCTGGTCTTTCTGGGTCACTAAGTTTCAAACACAGATATTTCACATCTGTTTCTTGTTCACAGCCACTAACAAAGGAGTACAATACCAAAAGAGTCCCAATTTTAGATGCGTGTCTGGTCCTTTAAGGAATTCAGCTAGTTACTTAGAGAGAGAAAAAAAAAAGCACAGCTATACCTCCTATTCAAATTTGCAGCTTAGGCAAAAGCCCAGAGGTGAAAGGTCAAATAAAACAGTTGAAAGCATTTTCTATAGACTTCCTGGTCGTGGAGGGAAAAAAAGAGTATGCAGTCCTCCAAAGCATGCTATAAAAGCCAGAAGAGTGTGAGAGACACTTTAATAGGTTCCATTCTTGATGAAAATCTGGAAACAGCCTCACTAATACGGTGTAGAAATCCAATATGCTAGACGTATTTGCTGTGTGCAGTGCTCATCAATCTAGGGATGGTAGGACCTTGAAGGACAGTGTTCTGTAATAACTAGTTCAAACTGTTGTGTAGTTCAGTTAAAATTACCAAAAACATTTGGAAGAAAGTGATGAAAAATGTTGGCCTTTGCCCTCACAGTTACTTCTTTTTTCCTTGCAGAGAAGTTGCTTTTTTAAAGTGTTTTGGTTTGGGGTTTTTTTTGTGTCCTGTGGTATCATTGTCACTTAACCAGCTTTAAATTAGCATCAAACATAAAACAAATAGCTTTCATGTCAGTGGCAACTTTCAGCTGAATTTTCAGCACACTTTAATTATTAATCCATACACCACTCCTTTGGCATTTGGTGGTACAACTGTTAACATTTTGGAGATCGGAAAATTAAGGAAGAGTGAAAGGAAAGTTTAGTTGAGATTCATCTCATGTAAGCAGAGTTATCCAAAAGCTGGGTGTCTCAGGTAATCGTACAGGTTCCCTTTGCAGGTAATGGAGAGAGAGAGAGTAGTAATTTAGAGGTGTGGTTCATCTCACCTCTTTTAAGTAGCTGTTGTAGGTGTGACTGAATGACAAGATGAAGATAGTGGTATTGGGGACTGCAGAAGAAGTCTTGGAGAACTAGCTGAATCTTGACACCTACATTTAAGATCATTGAAGCCTGATGAAGTGAATCCCATTTCAGCAGGTAGTGATTCAATTCCCTGTCTGCAAATGAGTGTGTCAGCACTTCCCTGTTATGAAGTACACGCGTTGACTATTGCAAGTAACTCCAGTGTCAATGTAAGAGTGACTGTGTCGATGTAATACATGTAAACAGAGCTCCCATTTCATTTTCCATTCCTGTGGTATTTTTTTTTTATGTAGAGAGTATAGCTGGTCTCCAAAGATGATCAAAACAGAAAAGGTGGGCAAACAGTGGTGTAGTCACCAAAAATATTTTGGCTGATAGAAGCCTAAATAGCTTGCGTCATAGTTAAGGACTCAGAGTTGGTAGTCCTTAGTAGAGTCAGTTTGACTTTCACTTTGAAAACTTCCAACATTTCATTTCTGTAAAACTTTGTCTGTTGGAAACCAATCCATTCTGGATTGCTGTTGTTCCATGAAGTAAAGTTAAAAAAACATCGCGTTGCCCCCAAATCAGGCGCTCTCCCAACTTTTCAGCTCTGCCAGCGAGTGAAGTGAGTTCATTGCTATGACAGGAGGGAAGGAAGGTGGGGATGGCGGACAGACGTGAAGGGACTAATTGGCCGAACGGGTTGGAGCAGCTGAAGATAGTGCGCGGGGTGATTGAAAGGGAGCAAAGATGGGAGAGTGGGAAGAAGCCGTTGAGTCGTAACCAGCCCTGACGGCGGTTCCGTGCAAGTCGTAACCGGTGGGTGCCACTGCAGCAGGAAGAGCTCTCTTTTATCTGATTCTGTTAAAATGCTCCTTTTATCAAAAAGTCCTTTCTGACTTCGGAAAGAGCTCTTCATCGCGTGGAGTGGGAGGAAACGCTGGAGCCGGGCGAGCCCGCCGCTCCCCGTTAGAGGGGCACGGAGCACCCTCTAGTGACGGCCGGCGCCGAGCTGCCCGCCGCTCCCGGGGGTGCTCCCGGCCCTCGGCACCGGCGGGGGAGGAGGAGGAGGAGGAGGAGGAGGAGGAGGAGGAGGAGGAGGAGGTGTTCCTCCTCCCTCCGCTGCGGTGCGAGGCCTGGCTCTATGGGAAGTGTGCAGCGCGAAAGCTTGGAAATAACGCTGGAGGAAAGGGTGCTTTTCGTGGGACGCGTGCTGTGTTGCCCCAGTGGCCAGGGAGCGATAACGAGTATTAATTATGCGGCTTTACATGGGCTGCTTGCTTTGACATAGCGGTTGGAGCTTGGCGAAAGCAGATGCCCCACTTCCCTCGGGGTAGTGCCTTTCTCCCAGAGCTGACCTCCACGTTTCCGTCAGTGGGTCAATGGGCACGAGCCCACCCCAGAACTGGACCTCATTTTTCCCAGGAGGTAGTTTGTCCTGTGCCCTCAGACCTGGTGCTGCATCAAACCCACTCAGGTGTGGAAGCAAGAGGTCCCTTCAGAAGGCCCAGCAGTCATGGGGATGGGGGACGAGAGTCCATCATCCTGGAGAGCAGCGCCTGAGCTGCTGGCCCTGCAGCCCCTCGGGGCGGGTTGTGAAACTCTGTTCTTATCCTGAGCTCCCGGCTTTGGTCCCCTGCTAAAAGCCTATTTGTGAGAGCTTTCTTTGTGGTGAGGGGAGAGTTTCCCCCTCTGTGAGCAGATTTACTGATGTTTTCCTCTGAGTGAGCTGAAAGCTGTGAATTAAAGGGAGGAAGTCCTGCTGAAGGGCTTGCTGACAACTTGGTAGGAGTGTATTTGGCCCTCACACACTGAGCTGAGTATGGCCAAACTGATGTTTGCAGCTACATTTAAGCAAAATGCTACATCTTTTTGAGAGGACTAAGACCTTCACAGATGTATCTTCATGTGCCATGAAGTAGCATTAATTTGCCTGAATTTCTTAAAATCTGCTTCCAAAAACTGCAATGCAGTCTTTTACTCTATTCAAGTTTTTTGATTTGTAGCCTGGTTCTACCTAGAGGAGAACCTCCTTTTTACCTGTAATGTTGGTAAGAGGAAGAGAGCTCACTTTGTCCTTTCCTTTCCTTTCCTTTCCTTTCCTTTCCTTTTTCCTTTCCTTTTTCCTTTCCTTTTTCCTTTCCTTTTCCCTTTCCTTTTTCCTTTCCTTTCCTTTTTCCTTTCCTTTTTCCTTTCCTTTCTTCTTCCTTTCTTTCTCTTTTCTTTTAATACCCACAACTGCAGACACTATATGTACGCATACTAAGCATAACACACAAGGTGAACGTGTCTCCAGTTTGCCCAATTATTTACTCAGAGTTATTTATAATGCAGAGAAATCTGTACAGTTAAAGGGATGAAGGCCATGTTATTAGCAGTACTAACAACATTTGGAAAGTAAAAAGGAAAGAAGCTATCCAGGAAGGCTGCTGAACAAGCATTGTGAAAGTAAAAGACATAGTGGCAGTAGTGAGGATAACAGAGCACACCTCCAGCCTCTTGGTCAGCCCGGGCTGAGCGCAGCATTCTTGGTTTACCTCCCAGACAGCAGATCTGTTTATATAGGTAATATTGCAATATATTTCCTATGTCCTAACACTCTAGCAGATACGATATGAAAAAATCTGAGGACAGGATTGCTTTTTAGTTAGTAGTGGTGTTTCAAATAGCATGAGAAATGGTCTCTTTGGAAATATTTTATATGTGTTTAGGTGAATACAACATGCATACTGAATATATTTCTAGTACATCCTAGAAAGGATGCAACAAGCAAAACAACTTTTTTCTTTGGAAATTCATCTTCTTTGTTTAGGACCCAGTCTAATCACTTCTTTTGCATGGTGAGACCAAACTTTAGGTCTGTGCAGGGCCCTGTTGGTTTAAGCAGGCTTAGATCAGCATAGATCGGGTCCTTCGTCTCCAGTTTAGAAAGCTCTTCTCTAAAGAGGGAGCTCTTTAGTCCTAAAGGTAGAAGGCGCCTAAAGCAGTGTTCAAGCCTGTCTGTATTCAGGAAAGAACTTAAGCACAGCTGTAATTCTAGCATGTGCAAACCCCCTGTTTTGATCAAGAAACTTAAGCACATGTGTAATGGTAGTGTTTTGTTGCTCTGTGGTTTCAAGATGCAGGCTTGAATGTAGAAGAAAATTCCAACAGAAAGGAGCCCAGACAAATTAGGGTGACAAGCCTGAGAGAGAAATTAAGGGGTAAGGGAGGGTTAGGTGACTTGTGTGGCTTTTTAATACTTTTTTGTGTTTTCATTCTCTTTGTTGACCAAGCCACATTTTTTCATACTCGCACAGCATTATTTCAGACAATAGCACAGAGTTGCCTAACATAACAAAAATGTATTTTCTTTCTATTTAACCTTAACAAAATGGAGAAAAGAGAAAAATAGTAGAAGTGTTTGTACTATTTTTCTTTTGCAACTGGATGGTGGTGATTTGATAACCCAATATTTTCCTTTCCTTACAATACCAAGGCTCTGTCTTGCAATTGGATCGACATAAGCGTAAGCACTCAGAAATCTGCCTGTGGGTATTAGTTTGAAAGTCAAATAAACTTCATTGAATTCTTTGGCCCACAATATGTGCCAGTTCAAAATGGCAAAATCCTTACCAGCCTGTGGGCTCTGTAAAACTTATATAATATTAATAGAGCTCAGCAGAGTCTGATACTGCCTGCCTTATACTTCCAAAAGCCTTATATAAATCAAGAGGAGGTTTGTCTACATGGAGGTAGTCTGGAGAAGAATCATTACTAAAACCTGCTTGTGAATGAATTTGTTAGATCCCATCCACTGGAGAGCTGGAACTGATACTTCAAGCCTCTCAATATATTTGAGAAAAAACCAAAATATCATGGGCTTAACTGGAGTGGAAGTCACCCAACTGAAACATTATACAACGCTTTGAAATTTCAAGAAAAAGGTTCTAATCTTTTGGCTGTCTTGCTCATTGTTTGGAGATGAAAAGGGAGGAAATCAACATCCCCATGAAATACAATTACTGTAAATTGCTTTCTTTTCATACTGTTCATAATGAAAATAGGAAAGTTACCAGAAGTTACCTACTCTGCAGAAGCACAGTAATTCAGTGGCTGTAGACTGCAAGAAGACATTCAGCAGTGCAACACCAGATTTCTACATGAACCAACTAATGGAGAATGCAAACAATTGCATGGCAGTGCTGACTCTGGATTGCTCTGAAGCGACCAGAAGTCATCTTTACAGTGGAAGAAAGCAGAGCTCCGTAAAGTGAACTATAAAATCAAGCTAAACTTGTACAGGGAGTTGATCCTGTGACACCTCAGGATCCAAAGCGGGGAGGAGAAGCAGGGTGGGTGTCTGCTCTCCCCTTCCCAGTCTCTCTGTCAGGATCTGGAGTCAGCTGGAGGCTTGCTCAGCCCCTTGAGCTGGCCAACGGGGCCCCAAGGCTTGTTTGTGAGGCAGCTGGAGATGAGTTGGGACACAGGCTCAGCTGGGTGACACACCGCCAAGCTTGAAACAGGGTCCTCCTGGGGGCAGCTCTGCCAGATCCCAGTTGCCCTGGTCCTGTGTCACTCCATTGTGTCCAGGGATTTCCAGCTCTGCAGTCCCCATGGGGCACCTGGAAACGAGGATTTCCCGGGACCTCGTGGGTGGCAGAGCCATGCCGCTGAGCAGGGGCAGGTGGACAAGCCTTTCCTCTGCCCTGCCTTGGGGGAGATGGAGCGGCGCCTGCAGGACAAATGCCCGATGGCCAAGCAGGCAGCGCTTCATGTCGTCCGGGTGTGTCTCTGGAAAAGTGCATGGCCGCGTTTCACCTTCTTCGGGTCAGGATAGGAGGGGAAGAGTGAGCTGGGACTTGCCGCTGTCATTGTGTACCATTTGGAAAAAATGCATGCTGAATGCCAGCAGTCATCACCCGTTACAGAACAACACTCAGATTTCCTTTTCTTTTCCTAAGGAGCAGGAGAGGAAGACGCTGGGAGAGGGTGAGGTCATCTGCTTCCAGTAAATAATGCTATGACAAGCCACCACAATTTCTTCTTCTTTTTATCACAGCAGAGTCCCTGGTCAGAGGGCAGGACCTTATGACAGCGAGAATTATCTACCCAGCGCTGCAGTGCTTTCAAGCAACATGTCCATGGTTTGATGTTGTTACAGGAAGCACTGAGAAATCATAAACCAGTTATAGTAGGACCAGCTTTTAAAAATTACAAGATTATTAAAAAATTAATACATTCTGACTTCTTTTAATTTTTCCTTCAATTTTTGAGGGTCCTATTTTCAAGCTTTTCTCTTCTAGCTGAAAGCTCAGAATCTCTTGACACCAAGAGCTATGTCTTTTACAAAAACATAAAATGTTGCAAGACTCATAAGAGCAAGAGGGTTGTGCCAGTGCTGGATCCTGAGTGGTTCTTTACATGTGGACTTTACACTGGCTGGTACTGTGGAAACACTTTGCCTTTCTTATTCCCATCCATTTTTTTTTTGTTTTTTTTTAGTTTAGCACTCCTAAGCAAGGGTCTGGGACAGGGACGGTATTTTGTTTGCACAGCTGGTAGTTTTGGCGTGCCCTGTGACTGCCAAGTGCTACAAAAGGACAAATAAAAATATAACACTGAATAAAAAATGACTATCACACTCCAACTGGGAAGGGAATCACCAGTGAAACCACCTCATTTTCTTTCATGCATGGATAGAGCTGTGAAGTAAAGAAAGAGTGTGGAAAATTGAAGACTGTTTATGGCATTCAAGCATTTGCTTTTGAAATGTATGTCCTTTTGTGACTTCCTTTCCTCAGTAAGAAAGAGGCATCAAAAAGAAATGAATGTCTCCAATCTACTTGCTTCTTCTCTAAGAACAAAAAAAATGTGCTAGATCAGATAGGCTAGAAAGTGTCAATAGCTCAAGAATTCAGGAATGAAGTTAATGGACAAATATAGATGCGGTGTAAGCAGGGCTAGACTTCATTAACATATTTGGAGTTACACCCGCTTATACCAAGTCTGGCTTTGACCCTGAATCAGCAATTCCCCAGTGAACAGACTGCATGAAACTAGTGCCGAATTTGGCCCATTTCATCTGACATCTGCATCCTGCCTCAAAGTGGCATGTCACACTTACTGCACATCAGATCACACCTGCCCAGGCAGTCACAGGCAATTGACTTTTTGTTAAAAAAAAAAAAAAAAAATTTTAAAAAATTCTGTTGCATATCATCAAGAAAAACAACATTGTTTTAGGACTCTTATCTCTTCACTCCCAAATATCCTGTTTCTTCGAGCTGCAGTGGCCAGGACCAATAGAAACCTCTTCCTGCCATTGGCTGACTTCATTTCCCAGAGTTAGCACAATCTCATCCGCTCTAAACAACCTCATCAAAACTTCTTTCTGGTCAGACCGAAGCAATAATTATTATTAGCAATTATTAGCGATCAATAATCTTGATCACATTATGGCAAGCACTATTAAGGTAAGAAAGGGGTACCTTTTTTGTTGGAATTTTTTTCAGTGGCGTGTTCTTTGGTTTCCTTTATCAACCTAGATAAGTTAGAATTGGGCAACACCCCCACTGCCACAATAGAGGACAACAAGATTTCCTTTGTACTGCCTAGTAAATTTCCTTTTTCCTACTCCAACCATCCGCAAGGCTTAAAAACTTCAAACTCGGAAAAAAAATTGGGTTTTTTAAATTCACTGTTCACTGCTGTGGATTGCATATGCGAAGCCCTTTTATGAGAGCTTCTGAAATTTCTTGTAGGTATCATTCTGACAACTTGGATGTGTTTGCGGACTGCCATAAGGGGAGAGGGTGTGCACTGGAAGGAAAAAAAGGGGTTCCTAAGAGCACTAACCTTTTGGATACTTTTAAATGTTTCTGTTGTTGATGGGGACACAAATATTAGCAAGCGGGAGTGAGAGGCACCAGCTCTTGTTTCTCTCTCATGCAGGTGTTAATTATGTGCTTTTCTAGAAACTCTTATCCTTATACTCGGGACCTTTCTGAATGTTATTTTAATGGTGGCGGCAAGATCTCATGGGTGTGTTCTTTTTTGTTTTAATTTTTTGGACAATAAAATTCTCTTATTGCCTCATAAATTCATCTCAGTGCATGGTTTGTTTTTTTTTAAGAATGGCTTTGCTGAATTTTTCAGGTTGTGTCACTTAGAAAGTTGAATAAATCTATCTGTCTATCTATGTAGTTTTTTCTTCTCTTTATGTTGCAATAGATAGCAGTTACAGATATAGCAATAGCTGTGATTAATTGCAGAAGTATAACTGTAACTAATTGCTTTGTGATAGTGAAACTAATTTTACGTGAAGAGCAAACCAGCATGTACAGTCAGGACTCTGTGGCGTTGTATTATCAGATTTGGGATCAAGGTAGTTGTTTTCTTCTTGGTATTGTGTATTTCTGTACTTTTCTTGTTATGCCAGAGATTTAGTAAGAGATACGGAATAGCAGCTGTGCCTGGCCATTAGCTAAGTGGATCTGCAGTTTGATTTCTCAGTAACTTCTGCTTAGATGTTTACATTTGAAAGATCATTTGATGCTTTTTGTTATGGTTTTTGAAATCTGAAAGTCTTGCCTGAAGACAATGTGATTAAAAAGACTAATGAACCTTCTCTTTTTGTAATCACTGATGCTTTCAAGAGGCTATCTGTAGAGACAAAGATCTGAATCGCCTCTGCATTGCTGGCCAGTATCTATTATATGCTGAATAGCTCTTGAAACAGCTGAATTCCCTTTGGTTTTGCTGTGCATTATAGAGCACACAGGACATGATAGGCACTCTGAAAATCTTGAGGTTCAGAGAGTCAAGGTTTGCATTGCTAAAAGAAGGGCTATGTGCTGAGATAGTAATGCTGCTGCTTGTGTCTATTAATCAGAATGCACTATCGATGTTGATGGGAAATTTTTTTTCAAAAATGATGGTACAGTGAGATTAAATGTTGTATGCATTTTGAAGAGCTCTTTATTATTTATTTTTGACATGTTGTATTGGCTGAATTATAATAGGGTAAATTATTGTAAACAATATCTCATCGTTATTATTTTACCTCTACCTTATACTTACAAAGGTGAGAAGAGACTGTGTGCAGCTGTGTATTATACAGCCTGGTAATGCAATGCAATCAGCAAAGCCTCCTGAGTGGAAAAACGTACATTTTTGTCTCCTCATCTGAGAGCGTGAAACTTGCAGGGGGAAATATGCACCCCAAAACGTTGAGGATTTTGTGCCCAGGGTGCTGGGAAGTCTTTATATGCTGAAGCAAGGATTTTATTTATGCAAGTGCAAAATGTAAAATGACTGGAAAGAAATGACAGGTGCTTTGCATTCCAGATGCAGGAAATGTACTCTGACATGAAGCTAAGTCAGTCCAAAGATACATAAAGAAGTCAATTAACTGAGAGGATTCTGAAATAAAGAAATTCCATTTGAAGGCCAAATGGGTATTTGTGCTTTTGCTAAACAGTTGTTTAGCAAATGTTTTTTGCAATTTCAATATAATGGCCTGTGTTGTCTGCTGGCAACAGGTAGCCCGGCTATCCCAACGCAGGTGACAGGAGGCTGTGGTCAAGGAAGGTGGAAAGCCTTATCTGGGATCTCTGTGCCGGGAGTTTACTCTCTTCTTTAGGGAAGCCATGGAGTCATTAAATGTCAAAATTGGGTTGCGAATGGCTATCTATTTGTTCATAACTGGGTAGAAATTGCTCTAAATGTACACACATGCAAAGGTGGCCTTCCAGTAAGACTGTTTGATTTATCCTTTTCCTATCACAAACCTGCAGACAGGCCCATGGGACACTCAGGGCTCATGAGAAATCAGGCTGGCTCAACTGGGGCTAATCGGTATCTATGAAGGCAAGCATTTGTGTAAGTTTTCTGGCACTGGGTTTGACGTCAGAAGCGTGGCTTTACTGGGAGATACGTCTCTTCTCATCCCCTGCCCTCCTGCTGCCCCCTTCTCCTTCTCCCCTGTGATGGGGAAGGCACCGCGGTGGAAGGTTTCTTCTAAGAAGGACGATGCAGGAGTGCCTTTTTCTTAGGCTCTGACATGGATGGCTTACTTTAATTCTGACTTTTACACTGTAAGAGCGGCCACCCTCGCTCAAGCCGGGGACCGCTCCCTCTGACCAGGAGCAGGGCTGGCTTCCATGGAGGGCTGCATAAGAAACTGTGGAGAGGAGAGTGGTGGGAGAAGGTGTGTGCCTGCACAGCCAGGATTTGGGTTTCGGTACGCAGTCAGGGGGCTGATATTTCTAATGCATTCGCTTCCCTATACCTGGTGTGCATGCGGCTAACCTCACTGTTATGTTTTTTGGCATTTGAAGGATAAAATACTTTTTTCAAGTAGAGAAAGCCTCCTAGCAGTCAGGATTTCAGTGCTAAGGTGACACGTTTCCTTCTGGCACAAGTAGTATCAGACAGATATGTGCAGTAGCACAATGGTGCAGAGCACTGAAGCTGAGGATTATCAAATCAATACAGCACTGCTAATTATAAGTGTCCCACTAGTTACTGTAAATACAATTTTAGAAAATATCAAAGGCTTTTGAATTAGGCATCTGTCTTTTTTGGTGTTTTTTTAATAGAATGGTGCAAAAATTACTTAAGTGTTACCTTGGGATAAAGTAATAATACTTACCCTGAAGGTCATTTTGGTTTTTTTCCCATTATCCTAGAGTGGAGGAAAGAACATTAAATAGAAAAATACAACCAGAATTCTACTTCCTTGCCATGTAGCAAGCCTTGTTATATTTCTCTCCCTGCCTGCCAATGCAATTATACTTATTCTTAGAAAAGCTCTTTGGTAAGTTATCTTGACTTTATAATGACTTATTGATTACACTTGTGGATATTTCTTTTACTCTAATTTACTTCTAAATATGCGCATGTCCGCTTTTTATTATTGAATTCTAATGTGCTGTTCACATGGAAGCTATGATTTCTGGGAGAAAAAGTCTATGTATTTGATAAAGGACAGGAGAATCTTTGTGGTTTCTAAGGCTTGAAGAGTATGGATATACTGATTAAAGCAGTATATAGTGAAAAGTTTGTGGGGGTTTTTTTTGTGAGGAATCTTAGTCTGTACTTATCTCTATAGCATTACTTTTCTCTCACTTTCTTTTAGAAAACCTAAGTACTCACTCAAATACTTCTAAAGCCAAAGAAAGTTGAAGACAGTTAAAAAAAAAAATCTGTTCTTGGCGTATGGAAATGTTTAAGTCTTTGTTTAGAGGACTGCATCTGCACTGAATCCCACAGAACTAATACAGTAATTTGTACTTCTGTTCCTTGCATTAAAAAAATTATAAAGATTATTCTCTTTTCGTTCTCATCTCAGTCAGCAAATGATCCAATGGTATATTTAACTTTAAGCCTGTAAATACTTCCATTGGCTTTGGTGATATGACACAGTCCTCTGAAAGCTAAGCACACACCTGAGTGCTCTGGTGAATCAGAAGCAAGAACAGCAAGAGTGCCTTAAACGACTTAGCCTGATCTTGCACTCCCTAATTCAAAGTTTCCACCAATTTAATGAAAATTTTGTTCCAATAAAGGCAGTAGAATCAGACCTATAATTATTTCCAGGTAAAACAGTATTTCTGACTCAAATACAAATGTACAATTTCAAGGAAGAAATAGTCATATAAGAACAGAAGAAGATATTTTGGGGATCTTTGTGTTGTTTTCTTTTGCTTTTAATCAGCAGTCATTTAACTCAATCTGGTTTGTGGCTACATATGCCAAAATGAAGTCAAATATAAGGATTTTGCTTTCTAGAATTAAGTCCCCAGGCAAGGAAGAACAGCTGGAAAATGCGTACGTTTGACTGTCTGAGTTGCTTTGTTTGTTTGTTTTTTCTTAACAAGAACTATATTATCTCTTAACAAAATGTTTTTCAGCAAGTTTCATGAGTTACAAAAGGCCTTTCAGAAATAAAGTTAAAAGAATCAAGTGCTCTTGGAGAATGACTTGCTGAAAAATAAATACAGAAGTAGTTCTGAGAAATGTGAATGCCAAAAGATACTTATTTTGCAAGTGACAGTTTATAATCCAGTAAAAATATATAATGCTGTTCACCCAAAAAGAAGTAGGCTTCATAATGCAAGTTTCTAAATCAAGCCAAAAGAATTATTTTTAAAATCAGCAAAGTGGAGAGAAGAAAAAGAAAAACTGGATTGATATCACTTGTATTATCAATTTTAACAAAGTAAAGGTGATACAGTAGAAAATATCACATGCAGTACCAAACCTTGTCAGGTTAACAAAAATCTTTTCATTGACTGCGATGTGGTTTCTATCAGATTCATCATTAACTATTAAAAAATTAATTTCTTTTGATAGATAATATACAGCAGAGAAATACGAGCAGCTTTTCACATTGTCAGTAACGAAAAGCCAATGGTTGGTCAAAATGGCATGGGTTCTGATAGTCATCTTGCTGTCTTTAATATATATTTGTGTGTTATAGAAGAAATGTTGACTGTGTTCAAAACACCAACAATGATCCAGAAACTTTTAAGCACTTATATGAAAAAGGTATCAATCCTTTCCTTAAAGGATGGATGTGTCTTTATGGTTGAAGGGGTTATTTTAAATGTTGTAACCAAGCCTGCCTGAGGTTGGCTAGTGCTGTGTCCCTCAATTTATTCCCTCCCCCTGCTCCCCTTAAAAGAAGGACTGTATAATCCTGTAAACAACTCATCACAGTGAACAGAGGGAGAAGAAGTTTCAGGAAACATGGTGAGATTCAGACTGCAAACCTGTATCACAAGGAAGTTATCTCTCTCCTTGGCATGCATCCTTAGGCACCGGGTTGCTGATTTTTACTGTGCACATAGTCATCCTATTAGAAAGATTAGACATTGCTTTCAGGAAAGGGATATTAGTGGGTAATAAACAAGTAATATTAGTAATGGTTTTTAATAACTACTGTGTACAAACCAGTGATTACCACTTCTGGTAATTATCATGTCATAAATTGAATTTGTTTCAAAGTAAAATGAATAAAATGACAACTATTGTCATAAAAATATCACTGAAAATTAAAAGGTAAAAAAGAATCATGAGTAATAGCAATTTTTTAAGGCTAGTCTGAAGGACACACCAAGCAATCACCCACATACAGTGGACCAGGCAAAAGGTCTTTTGGAGTGGTGGATTTTGGAAATTAATGAGTGGAAGGAATGGATATGATATGATGTCTCCCTTCACTTGCAATGTGTGTTTATTTGGAGTGTATATCTCAACTGATGGGTGGGAAATGGTGTCACTAGGCTGGTATAACCTTTTCACACTAGGAAAAGATCTGACTTGCTTAGTTAAATGTATGTGTTGCCAGGTTAAGTAGTGCCTGATAGATGGGAAGGAAATACAACAACAGATTACAAGGACTGGGTATATGCAAATACCTGCAGGAAGGGGTGGTGAATAACTATTTATGGGAAGTGGCAGAACTCTTTAAAATGACCTACCTGACTTAAGAGAGATGAGAGAGCGAGATACAGAGAAACAGTGCTATAACTGGGAAAAAAGCCACAGGAGACTGGAAATGTTTTGTTTGACAAATCCCTAATTACAGCTGTGCTGAGAGAAACAAGTGGCAGCATATTAATTCTACGTGGAAGATTTTTGCAATGCTAGCCTGTAAGATTTTTTTTTAACCTCATTCTTTGGAGTTGAAAAACATCTTTTTTTAGACATTATGTTTATTACCTTGATAAACAGTAAAATGCTGCCACAGCAATTACCTTGATGATAAAGAGTCTGTAGACAGATACTTCCTGCGTTCATTTCCTACCCAGATAAGTCGCCAAAATCAGGGACTACCAATACAGGAAATGCTTTCAATAGGGACTTCCTATCTGTTAATATCTAATTCACTGAAAAGATCTAAGACCTTCTTGTTTGATATAAAGGTAATGTTCTACCTGTTACCATTTAAACATTTAAGCCACAGTACAACACATCTGTTTGTGTAAAAATCTAGGACCAATGCTGTTACGTTGGACTGTGAAATATCAGAGGTTTTCTCTGCCATGGTAGGAAAAGTGCCCCTGCATTTTACAATACTGCAAATCAGGATGCTTCAAAATACATTGTCATTCTGTCAGACGAAGAGCAAGCAACCTCCCTCCAACTCCTTGTTGCCTGCATCCTTTTCTTGTTTGTACGCATCACCAAAACACACATTTCACTAGCCCTTGAGGTGGACTTCTCCAACAAATAGTTCAGAACATGTTCTGGATATATTAAAGAGTCACAGCCATCTCTTGCAATCCACAGTGACATGCATATTCAACCGAAATGACTTAAATGGAAATTTTGCCTCACTCTACAGAGAAATTAAACCATGACTAACCTGTATGTTTGAACTTCTGCTAAGAAAAAGAGAAACCTAGACAAAAAGAAAAGTAAACAAAGACAGAAAACCTCCATGGCTAATCATAACTGCAGAGTAATTGCTTTCAGGCACATGAATAGAATGAATGAGGATTTACAAAACCTGAAGTGAAATTGGCCAAAATGAAGTCAAAAGTATTTGGCCAATGGCTTGACTGGGGCCAGGCTTTCACCCAAGTTTTTCAGGAGCTTAGTCCAAATTTTGTGCGTTGTTTTGCCAATGATTCCCCTGGAGTCATTCCAGGTTTCTGCCACTGTGACTGAGATTGGTGTCTTGGCCTTTCCCCATAGAGTTGAGTAGTCCCTTGCTATTGTGGCTTCATATATATTGGGCCTTTTCATCTTTGAGGAATAGATCAGTGTTCAGTTATCTCCTCAGACTACTGCGGGAAAGGCAGTTGTTTAAGTTCATGTTGTGGTCTAACCAGCTGGGAATCTGAGGTTGGATTTACAGACCCTTCTGGAGACTGCAGTGAACGCATTGCTTGGAGCACCAGCTGTCGGACGGGAGGGCCGGTCCTGTGGGGAGCTGACCCAAAAGCCCAGTTACTGCAGATGGGTTCTGCAAGTTGAAGTTAGTTTTGACAAGTAATTTCCACAAGGCCACGGGTGAAGAAGCTCTAGGAAGTTGCCCCTCGGTTTTGGGTTCAGAGGGGTGTTAGGGAAATACATGCTTCGTCCTGAAAGCAATGTTCCTCGGACATGGTTAGTCAGCTCTTATCTACTTGCATACATTTTTATTATTGTTAGTCTTTGGCATATTCACATCAGCTTCCCTCATGCGTAAGGTATTCCCTTGGAAGTGCTCAAAATTGTTGCTTTTTACTAATCAGATCAACTCACTAAAGTGGTGGCCAGAGACATTTTTCACATTATTTCCATATGGCCATTACCTTTAAAAAATTTTCCTGTGATTTGCCGTCAAGGCACCGTTACGTGTCCCGTTTTCATGGAATACAGAATCTGATTGTTTAGTCTATGTAAAGGGGGAAAAAAGAGGGGGATCCTGTGCCTTTAATGTTGTTTATAACGGTTGGACAGAGCTTGTCAGGTGAAGGTTAATTGCTCTCCAGTTAAAGCAGTTCTCTGCACAGATGGGTTATCAGGGCTGAACACTCGTTACAAGATTAATCTCATTTCCGACAAGACTTCCCTTTCCTTCAACTGATTTTTGCTCAGCCATTGGACCTGTCACCAGCCGTTAAAAGAAGGGTGGGTTACCTCTGGGATATTAATGCTTGTGTGCAGTGAAACAATACAAAGTGTGTGTCATATCGGTGGGGAACATCTTTAGGAGACAGCACATTTCAGTGCTGTTCTGAAGGTCGAGATTCATAAACAACAGAAACAATCAGGAACATTTGTATTAACCCTCTTAATGAACACAAACTCCAGCCGAACCATCCATAGGCTCGTTTTTCATGTCGGTTCTCTTCTAAGTGTGGTATTTTTTAGTTCCAAAGGTGTATTTTTGATGAGAATTTTAGTCAACAAAATAGCCACTCATGAGATGTGGAACCCAGGACTACGCTTCTGTCCAGTCGATTAACTGATGAATGTGGCCCCTTCAGTTAATGCTTGTTTCAGCAAGAGGAAATATATCATGATGACCACTTGAACAAATTCAAACTTCAGGAGTTTTGTCTTGGGCTTTACAGTAAACCTGTTGTATTTTCCTCTTTCTCTAAGCTGGAGTAAATCGGAACTGGATCCACTATATCCAATGGGCTACTATATCCAGTGGGCTACGGACGGATGTAAAGTGAGAGGAGAACTGGGCACAACATATTCTTAGCATAATATTGCCTTGCTAGCCAAAACTGCAGCAGATCTGCCAGTCCAGGCTGATCCTGAACTGTTGGATTGACTGAGTTCAAGGAGGCTATGGCATTGAACACAGAAGTCTCACTGGAGTTTTGGATTTATTTCAGGAGTTCTGTTACAACCAAAATAACAGAGCTTGGCAAAAGTCTCTGGCTGCCAGGTTTCTTCCATGCAGCTTTAGTCAGTAAATTCCAAAACACTAAACAAATATTCAAGGCAACAAACAGGGTAGCTCTTGTGTTTCCTCAGAGTTTCCTGTCCTGGCTTCAGATCAGCATGGTCCTGTCGATGGTGCTGAGTCTTTCTATTGACTAAGGTGAACTTTGAATCAGGCTGAGTTGCCGCAGTCAAAAAAGCAAGCTCTGTGGAGGGTCGCAGGTGGCACAGTATTCATTGAAAGGTCATTGTAGATGTGATCCATCAAACCATACAGACGTGTGCTGAACTGAAAGCATCTGAGCTGTTCCACTGATATTTTAGATTAAGAGTGTGCAAACGTGCATCATTGTGCTGGGTTCTGCAATGGCAAGGTGACGTCCCCCACTTTCTTTTTATTGAATGAATAAGACAAATCCAGCACATTTTATACACCTGTAAGGACAGAGATGTCTGCACATGTACAGCATTAGACAGGTTAAGTAGTGAGAAGCAATGCTTTTGCATTTTGTTTTCTTACTTAGGATGGGAAGCTTTAGCTCCAGACATTCAAAATGGGATAGCAATGAACTATGAATTGCAAAACTGCATGGCGGGCAAGTGTGGTGCAGATTTGACAGTTGTTAAGTAGTGAGGAGATTTGCATCCAGGGAGACATCAGAAAATTATGTTATTTCTTCTGATTTGGAGCAAAAATATAGGAAAAGGATACAGAGAGAAAGATCATCGTCCTTGTGTGATAGATGCACAACAAAAATTTGTCCTTGTTCCCATGTATGGGGCTTCTACATACTGAGAAGAATAAATTTGTATGCATTGTTAGTAATATTGGTCAAGAAACAGTTATTCTCCTGAAAATGTTTCAGTGAAGGTCTCTATTGAAACTGTTTATTTTGAATTTATGTTATATAAACATTTAACAAAACCAACAAATTACATAAAAATAGTTTTTGTTAGAAAACATCTATCTACAAGCTTCTGACAATCTCTTAATTTTCTTCTTTTTTTTAAATTATCAAAGTAGTCTAATAACCTCACTGCTGAATTCTTAGGGTTTTTTTAAATACTGGTGAGATTAAAAATAAATTTTCCTTTGATTAAAATCTGTGGGTTTTAAGGAAATGCACTCACTACAGTTATAAAGCTGAAATGAAAGGTAGACAGGAATGTAACCTCTGGATGTCATATTCTTCAGCAGTATGCATTCAGAGCCAAAGAAATTCAACTGAGTGGATTCCATTACTGGTTCTAATAAGATAGGAAAAGTGCATAGTAAATCTTTACAATCCCAACTAAATCATTGGTGCTTTATGCCAAAAGAGGCAACTTTAGTAGATAGTCTTTAAATGGACCAGGTTGAAATTTTTTTTTAAAAAGGGTCCCTAAGGTTAGGTTGTTAAATCTCTGCTTAGAGCCCTGAATAAGGATCTTCATTTTTGAAGGTTCTGATCAACTTGAGAGTTCCCACTGTTTCTGCTGAGTGAGACTTCAGATGGATTTTTGAAGATGGACTGCTTACACACAATTGGAAAGTGTTGTTAGGCCACTTACCTGCTTTCACTGATGTGAAAAAAACCCTACTTGTCAACACTACCTTCCTAGAAAAAGTAAGGAAAATTGAAAGTTGTTAGATCTTTTTTTCCTAGGAAAAGTCTTTTTTTAGTAAAATAATTGAAAGTTGCAGAAAGACAGTTACACAGGAGATGAATTTGGGCAAAGTGGCTTTGTTGTACTCTTCTTTCTTACACCTTCCTCCCAACCTGTAGTTTTAACCAGCTGAAATGCTAGAAAACTGCAGTTTCGCAAAACTTCTCCTCTATTTTCCCTCCCACCTTTTAATATACGAAACAGAGGTTGGTTTTGTTTTGCAAAGTAGTAACCATTCCCTTTTAAACTCTTCAAACCTTTAGTTTGATGGTGGTGTGTTAGGTTTTTATTCACATGGGTATCAATGACATGCTTTTGGACAAAAAATTGCCACTAACTATTGCTACTCATGCGACGCTTTTGCATTTTGTTTTCTTACTTAGGATGGGAAGCTTTAGCTCCAGACATTCAAAATGGGATAGCAATGAACTATGAATTGCAAAACTGCTTGGCGGGCAAGTGTGGTACAGATTTGACAAATACAACACCTTTTTTAAAAGATGCATTTAAATAAATGTTAACAATATTTTGAAGTAAAGCACAATCTATAAAATCTATGTGTAAATTGTTGACTTTTAACTCATTCTGCATGAATTCTTTCTCCATAATGGTGCCCAGATCCTTTCCAATATAGCATGAATGTTAAATCTTAGCTGTCTTCAGATTCACTTTTTTTTTCCCACGTCTTCATCACATACTTAATCTAACCTTTTAGAACTCAGACCAGACCAAATTAAATTCCAGGGATGTTTCTCTTCTGAGCTTGGGCCTTCGTAGTGCTGTTTACCTCTTTCATAGAGCTTTTGTTTGGCCTCAATCTCTGTCAGTCTCAGCTGCTTCTTGGAGAATGCAATTCTTGCCAACTCTCACAATTGTTATCAGGAGTCTTGTGATATTTAGCGGTTTTCTTAAAGGGCAGTTTCTTAAATTTATGAACACTTGAAGTCTTCAGTTTTCATTGACAAAACACTCTAGTACTGAAGAATCTACCCTAAAGGCTTAAAAGCCAGGAGGCAGACCCAAAGTGCATTGCTTTTGAGTACTCTCTTTCTGAGGCCTGACTTAGAACTTCGAACACTTCATGTAACAGGGCTGAACTCAGCACAGGGCAGAGACCCTGCAGAAGAAATACACACACCGCCTGGACATTGCTCACCTGCTTCTTAAGGGGCTGCATGTGGTGTTAGTACTGCTTAGGTCTTGACCTCGTGCTATGTGCAGAGGTAGATCTCACACAAAACGAGTACCTTGTCTAAGGGTCTGATGCAGATGAACACTCAGTAACCTGGAATTTTAGAGTGCACTTTTTAATTCATAAAAATAATGAGTCAAGCACATTTCTGGTCATGCTTTTAGTTTGTAAACTGGGATTCAGATGGATTCTTGTTATCAGATGTCCAATATTAAGTCTTACTCCTGAAGCTGTAAAGAAATAAAGCTGGCAGTCTAACCTATTGGAGAAATGTATTTTCTGTATAGTAATTGACAAAAGCTTCAGCTCATTTTTTAAAATCTGAAAATATCCAACGTTTGTAATAGTGCAAGTAAAGATAATGCACCTCTATATATCTTAGTAGCAACTTTGTCTCCAAATAATTGCGATTTAGGGGCCTTGAAGGCTTTTGTGACACTGAAGAGGATTCATTAAGGGGGCTGGTAGATTGCTTGAGAAAGATCAGCTTTAAGTGGGGTGTCTGTGAGCCCCAAGGCTTTGTTTGCCTTTTTTTTTCATAGCTTTTCCTCTGTTTCTTTCCTTAGTGAAAAGAGGAGGACTGGGAGAAATTCAGAAGGTTGAATAAGAAGATGAGTTAAAATGTTGCAAAAGGTTCTATATTAAAGTTTCAAGGTGGAGGTAGAGAGCAGTGGGACACGAGATTGAAATTAAGGTGACAATAAGGAATGTTATAATTTTTGTCAGAAAAAAACATATAGAATACAGAATTCATGAGATGATGACATGAGTTTAAAAATCATGGAATATCAGGGAATAATATATGTTATATTGTTCATCTTATCTGCCTTTTAAACCTTGAAATTCACAATCTTTTAGCTGAAATGAAAACTAACAGTCTTAGGTTTTCAGCTGACTCTAGAATTTACGTCCAAAGGAACCTAAGGTTCAGTAAGATCATGAAAGTTGGCAACCAGCGCTGTTAAAAAGGAAGCTTGATAAATCCTCAGAATTAACTCTTTTAAAATCTTGGTTAGATAAGATAAAGTAAATAGTATTGGGATGATGCTGAAAATGATACTTCTAAGTTTGATAATGACACTAAAACTAGATGCTGAGCAGAAGCAGGAACAATGCAATTTGCTTCAAAATAATTTACAAACTACTGCTTAAGCAACTGAAGCAATAATAATCAGTGCCAGTCAGTTGGTTGAAAAAAACCAAAATGAAAGGTGGGAGAACAAAATCTGTCAAGGAAGTACATTGAGTCATGAAGTATCCTAAGGAGGACAAAGTTTTAGAGTTTTTGAAACTGTCGGATTAGTATACAAGGGACACTAGGAGAAAAGAAAAACAAAGTCATTATGCTCTGAGTTTTCATGACAGTGAGTATAAACTGTAGTCTCCACTACTTCAGAGACCATTTGCAATTGCCAGACTTGTGTAAATAAATGAGAGTGTGGCCAAGCAAAGGAGAACAGAGGCCCAAACTTCCAAAAAAGTCTAGCTTTGCAAGCAAAGAAGTCCTATGCAAAACACCACCAAAATTTTCTGATTTTTCCTGTGAGTTAGGCAAATGCACAGAGAATCCAAAGCCCAAAGTACAAGCTAAAAATTTGCATTTGCTTTTACAGAACAGTGGGCAGTTGTAGAAGACTCTTTTTTGTGCAAAGATCTTCTTTTATTAAATATGACTGGGGTCAAGCAGAGAGCTCTATCGCGCCCTTCAGCCACAGCCTGGCAGATGCTGTGCAAAGGCCACTGCCATCCTCTGGGAGATCACCGTTGCTGGGTGTGCTGCCCTCTGCAAGGAGGAAATGCCTTACGTTCCAGGCAAGTTGTGTCAGGGCAAAGACAAACACTTCCCTACCTGCCTGGTACTTGGCAGAGCGAGTCATCTCTCACTTCTAGGGGAGGTGATGCCTGTGGTGGTCCCAGCACAACTGTGGACACAAGGAGTCCTCAGTTCGTACATGTGAATGCATTCTCCTTATCACACATATCGTTTGCGGGGCAGGACATTTAGCAAAAGGCTTAGCATAGCATGTCAGAGATTCATGTAAGACTATTTGTAAACTCAGCTGGCTCAGAAGGAAATTGCACTGTGATTCCCTAGTTTGTCCTACTGCTAAAAAGCCCCAGCAGAGCTGCTATGAAAAATGTATTCAACCAGCCACTGTGTTTTTCTAAGCTATATCTTCTGTATTTGTTGTAGTATGAACGTGTTAATATCTATCCATTCTATTCCAGTCTGTTACCCACCATGTCCGCTAAATACCAAATGTTGATTCTGTCTTCTTTTACGTGATAGAGGAAATTTAAAGCAGAAGCTCTCAATAGAAGTGTTCAATTCCCTGACCTTCAATATCTTTTTTTTCTCCTTTTTCTCTTAGTATTCCTTTCTGATTCACTTTCTAAGCTTCCTAGAGCCTGTGGGTTTGCTGATCGAATGTCAAAACACATCTCTAAACTAAAATGAATATTTTTTTAAAGTTAGTTTTGTACACTGCTCAAAAAAACCCCACCTTATTTGTCTCCATATATTGAAGTCTTAAAATGCTAAGCGATGGATAGTCTGTCATATAAATTGTAACCACTGTGGATATCTTCAGCACACCAAAGCCCTCATGAACATTACCTCGATTGCTTCTGATTTTCTCATTTCCTCTGGTTGACTTTGTTGTACTCCATGCCTTCCCAATGCTCCAGCCACCAGCAGAATCCTCCAGTCTCACAGACTTCAGCCTATTTTTTAATCATCCATATTCTTTCCTTCTCTATTTCTTTGATCTCCTTTAGGACTACTTCATCTCTTCCTCTGTTTTTCACTCAGATTGCAATTTCTCTGCTTTATGTAATCCTCAGTTTCCCTCAACTTCTAAACACACGTTTCTGAAGGACAGAGCTGGTTTCACACTGTCTGTCTCCTGCATCTTCACACAAACATCTTAGGCCCCTTTCCACCACAAACACAGTTCACCTGCAAACTGTCTTGTTGAAAGGCTTGTGAGAGTAGCTTGCTCTTATGAGAAAATCTTGCCCTCTGAATAATGAAAATAAAGGGGGAAAAACGTCCAAAACCTTCCTATATGTATAATCAGTAGCCTGCTAATTACTCCTGTTGTTGCTTGCTAAGTACAGGACATTTTGCCTTTTTTAATTCCCATGTTGTAAGCCCAGTAGGAACAGAGAGTTATGTGACACCGATGAATCACAACAAGTTTTGTACATGCATGACCTGATGGCTAACGGCTGGGGCAGAGGACTGGAAGGGAAGCTTTTCAGTTATATCCACAGATTCACAGTGTGACTTGAAAAAATCACTATGTATTTTCAGAAACAGATGCTTTTTTTCAGGTTCCCATCTGAGACACTTTCATTGTAATTTTCAGAGCTTTTCTATTTCCCACAGAATTGGTGTCATTACTAACCTCTCTGCACTTTTAATCTGGCATCAAATGGGACATTATACTACTCAGCTGCTAAAATTTCATAGGCTGCCACAAAACTCAGTTAATGCTGAAGTTGTTCCAGTGCTTTGAGAAATATCTATAAATTGAAGGCTGTTAGCTCTTATTTGCAAATAGTTCTATTTATGTCAATAGAAGTGCTCATAGAAAAGGTCAGCATGGAATGCAAAATTTTTACCTACCATGTTTTAAAATGAGTAGTGTAGTTTTCATTGCAAGAATTTATGACTTCACTGATACCTAAAAAATACTGAAAGAGTTACAAAAATATCCTCAGGAATTTTACTAGAAATACAGAATCAGTAACTTCGGACATGGAAAACTGCATAAATAAGAACTGAATTTTCAGATAACTGATTAAAAAAATTATTTGTGCATGTGATAAATGTAATATTTAGTGTACTCAACATACAAAGCCTATTTGTAGAAAAAGTAGAATATAAGATGTGGCAGGAATTTTAAATGTTTCTAGCAAACATTTTCTCCACAGTCATGACTGAAGTCTGAAGCTTCAGAGGGTAATAAACAAACAGCTTTAAAACATGGCTGGTCAGTGATGAAATACTCAACATGAGGAAGCAAAAATCTTCCTGAAGCCTTAGATCTGTTTTCCATATTCTTACAAAAGAGTTGGTTTCTAAAGATCTGTTTTAGATTTCAGTCTTACTGAAAGTATCTTATAAGAAAGCTTTTATATATTTAAAAGACATTCAGAAGAGTCAGTGTTCTCTTAGTAAAACCAATTATGTGTTTCTGTGAACTCTGATGGAGGAAAATTAGTTCGCATTGAACAATAATTTTGTTTTGATAGAATTAGTGGTTGAAATCCTCAGCAATCAGTTTGTATTTGGCTAGCTGCAGAGTTACAGTCTTGAGAAAATCCTTCTTTGAACAGATGCCTAGTTCAAACATGGATACCTGAGACTGGGCACCTACATGTACGTGTGCATTGTAATTATTTGCTTGACTTGCAAATGTATTGAACACCCACAACTACAAAAGCGTCATTAACTGGATGTGTTCCAGGTGAACTGGATGATATATTAAGAAAATCCTAAGACTTTCCTTGGTCAAATTCCAATCTTCAGTCTGTCAGGCTCTCAGAGGGAAAATAAAACATAAAAAGCCCACCTTCCTGCTCTCATGTCAAGTGCTCTTATTAACTTACTGCTGCCTTTGGATTACCTCAGCTGGTGGCAGCTCCTGACATTATCAAAAGCCAAGTCCCAACATTGCAGTAGGGCAGGAGGATTCTGCGCATGAGGAGTGGGAGCCATCTTCCCTTTGGTGGGACGTGCTGTGTTAGGGAATTTGCCCCAGCAGGAGCCTGCAGGGCTATTCCCTCTCACCCTGCACAGGGATCTATAGCAAAGTGGGTTTGGGGCTGACAGGGGAGTGCAGGAGGGCACCGTCAGTATTGCACATTGCATTTGCTCCTGCATGTTCTCCCCACTGTGAGGTCCAAGGATGGTTCTGGGCAGTCAAAGGGCATCTAAAAGTGGAGCGATCCCTCCAGTTTCCCCCTTGCCACCATCGTGTTGACACAGAGAGGGAGATCAGCTAGAGCAGAGCCAAAGAAAGCAGCTGCAGAAGGAGCCCGGACAGGGATGAGTCATTTGTGTGGTGTTAGCTGGGTTTGCTCCAGACTGTGCTGAATAGCTCTTTGCTTTTCCGTCCCCCTTCCTCAGTCTTTTCTCTTCGCCTCCACTCCACTTCTTGCCTGCCATGCGTAGTAGCCTTTCATTTTTTATTATCTTCTGTGTAGCTCATTCAAATTGAAAAATAACCTCTGGCACAACTGACAGTCACACTGGCCACCCTACGCACTTAACTTGTGCTTTGTATCTATTTCCCTCAACTTGTGTCCCTTCTGCATTAGCTGCAACTATTTTGTGACAAGGTCTATCTACTGCTTTGACTTAGCTCCGTGCCCAAGATAGCAGAGCCCATTGCTTTCTTGCATCTAGCACTGCATAACATTCATGGTTAGTAAATACTATTGAGGCATTTGAGCGGTCCTTTTTGCTGCAGTACTATAACAGTTTAGAAGTCCACAGTAGGAAGTCAGCACATCGTGACATGAGTGTTGCCCCATATCTCCTTCTCTGTAAAGTACACCTTTCATGGTAACGCCAGGTCTTGCTGACACATGGTAGTGCTTTGGACTGTGGGTTTTAATTGCAAGTGACTGCAGTCTGTGGTTTTGCATCCTTTATCAACAGAAAAAGGAACTTAACCGCATTTTTTCACTGCAAAAGCAGTGTCTCCCTACCCAAAGATTTCAAAGCTGGTGAGATTCTTGATTTGGGGAAAAGCATTCCAGTTGTTGTGTTGATTCTACAAATGTTTCTTTCTTACTTGCATAATTGTCATGGACAGCAAGGCTGAAATAATTTGTTCCTTACTTACTTTTATTCCTTCTTTCTGCTTTTATAACCTTGACAAGCCAAATATGGAAACAGGATTTTAAAAGGGCACGGTGACATTTATCATTGACTTTTATCACATGTGTCTCAATGAGGGGTATGCATTATACCTATGGGAGTTTAGTGTATGAGTTTTCTTAGTTTACTGAATACCAGGAACTTTGGAGATTGCTCAGGTCAGCCAGGAACTAAATCAACATGATCTTCTGGTTTTCCCTTCTTACAGAATGACATGTATCATTTTGCTTTATTTAGTCCATGCTTTCATTTTATTAGATTGCAGAGAAGCATAAATGGTGTCTGTTTATGTTCCTCACTGATTCAACCTGAAATTATGACCAAGTATGGCTTGAGTAGTCTATAAAAAGATATGGTAGTTTCTGGCTCTCAGACATGTAAAGGTGTTCCTGGAAGCTCAAAACCCAGAGTGCAAATCAGTTAGCCTTCTCGATGATTTTGAAACCTCAAATCCTTTGAAATAGTTGGCAACTTGCCTGTTGCATATTTACAGTTACACAACTCTTCCTCTCTGTGACTTTTAAAAGTTCCTCCTTCCTTTTTTCTTTAAGTCCCTTGGCAGCATCAAAACAGCTTGTCTCTCTCTCCCCCCCCCAGCCCTCCCCCTCTAGCTCTCTCTCTCCTTGGTGTGGCACATTGTTCTGTGGAAATGGGCTGTTTTGAGTTCACACTTTGTTTTCCTGCTGTTTTTCTGGGAAGCTGGACGTGGCACAAAAGATGTGGGAACAGCTTGTAGGAAATGGGTTTGTTTGGGGAAACAATAAAAGAGAAACAGCCTGCATACCTCTCCTGTATGTTTGAAGGCATAGCATACAGTGTATAAAGACATTTCAGGGGTCATTTTTCAATACAGTCCAAAGAAAAGTAAATCAAAATCTTTTCTTTTATCATACCTTAAGCTTTGCATCCACGCAGCTTCATTTCATATAGCAATGCTTATTAGACACTTGGTCTTATTAGTGAGGTATGGGGAAAAGCGTCTTAATGGTTTCTATTGCTGTGGTAGATGCATATCTGAGGGTTCTGGACTTGAGATTGTCTTCAGTTGCATTGACTTTCTCAGTTTGCTTTTCATCAATGGCAGCAGGTGGTCTTTTTTGTCCTTCTGCAGCTAATGTTGGTGTCATTGAAAAATACAGTCAATATCAGAGCTGCAGGGCATGGTTTTAGTAAGAGCCAAAGTGTTGGTATTCACTAGTTCAGAAGAGATACTGCTACAGGGTAAAACTGCAGGATTTTTCTTGTCGCCACATCAAAGATATCACCACGTGCATTTTCCTTTTCTTCTTCACATGTACAATTAAAAATGGGCCACAACCTCTTTCTGCTGCATATGACATTCAGCAGAAAGCACGGTCACGGAGCCACAAGTTGCATGATAAAGATAAAGGTTGAATTTGTGAGGTAGTTATCCTAAAAAAGGGGAAAAGAATGACAAAAGTTCAAAACTTTCTGAAGTAATTGTTTACATTTTGTGATTTTGGATTGGCAATTTTGTTTAGAAAGACATAGCTTAAATTAAGTAATAGGAACTCAGTTTAAAAGCAAAACCACAGGTATAATTGGGATTAAATTTTTTTTACTGTCACAAAGCAAATTTTTTTTGTGTATGTGAGGGTTTCTTTTTGTGGTTGTTCTGTTTTGTTTTGTGCGGGGACAAAGTACATTGACTCCAACATTTGTCTGTCATAGGTATGAAACAACATTTTTCTTCTGATCCCTTGGTTTGGCTACCTCTAACTGCAATATATCAAAAACCATACCAGTCTCATTGACCGATCTCATAGTTAACGTTTGAGCTAAAACAACAATATCTTTATTTTATACTGGTTCAGCAGAGCAGGTTAAATATGCTTAAACATAAGCATGCGCTTAACTTTATTGTTATTTTACTAAGCACTCTGCTGTGTTAATCTTTGCACACACAGAAATGACTTAATACTGTGACATTTAACCCTGTATTAATTTCATTAGTCACGTTTTGTGGCAAATGACTAAAATAACGTGTGCTGAAGCATGAATCAAGATATTCATTATAAACAATTGTAGGAAAGTATGTTAGGCTATACACTGTAAAGGTTATCATGACAGGAAGTCATATTTTACCTACAGAGTGGGCATACTTGGAAAGTTCATTCTGAATTTAGAAAGACTACCCATCTGAGCAATATTCCATATGCTTGTAAAATGGGGAGTACTATGAGAAGCATATAATACTATATATGTATATATTCAATGTATATATGGAAGATTCAGAATAAAAGGTGGCTGAGGAAAAGGAAGTGGGAATAATGTAAACAAAAGACTTTCTGTTACAATGTTGTGCAAAAATGGAGAGCCCTCTTAATGTGGGTGCATTTTTAAAAAGCAATAGCAATTTGCATTTTAATTCCAGTTATCTAATGCAGAGAAGTCAGTAAAAAATATCAAGTTAAACACATTTGGAAGTAAATAAAAACATCCGTACAAATAAAGATGGCTTAAGCAGTGTTTGCAAAAGCTGTCAAGCAAGGAAATTACTTTAATAAGTGTTGGATGAGATAAGTGTTCTCTAAATAGGAAGGTGAGAATTTTAAATGTGTATGAAGGTAAACATAGGGCAGCATCTGAGACCTTGTCGGCCTGATGCAGCAGGCAAGAGGATCTCCAGCTCCAGGGAGTCCCTGAGGAGGAAGCTGAGCTGCAGGAAAGCAGCTCTGCAGATGCCCAAGAACGGTTCCCCCTCCCTGTCCGTAGGCTGATGGCCATGCCTGGCTGCTGGTTTGAGAGGCCCAGCCAGATTTAACGGGTAACATGCCTAGTGGACACCCTTTTGTTTTCCCACAGTCTCTTTGGGGTAGCTAATATTACATTTGGAGCTAAGACCCCCCCTAACTGCAGTCTTTCCAACCAGAAAGTGAGTGACCCACTCATCACACCCACATGCACACACACGCACACACGTGTGCGCACGTGCACAAACACCACACACAGAGGCACTACCGGGAAGTGATGGGTCACCTAGAACTTCAGTTCATGGCCATCGTCCAAGTGTTATTTCCCTAATGCTGTTAGGCATTCATAAAAACCAAAGGTTCATTGGAAAGGAAACTAATTTGGATGCTCTTTTCAGTTTTGCCCCTAATTTTTAATCCTTTCATCAATGCAATGTCTGTAAAGGTCTCTTCATTCCTTCCTATACATTTCTCATCACTTTGCTGATGAGTTTGTCTCTGGTACGTAGTATGCCTTAGAGAAAAGTATTTTAAGGCCTGAATTATTTTTACTTTAAAATTTGTTCAGAGATTGAGGATGAGATTATCTAAAAATGTGTGTGTATACATATACTTATGTGTATATGCATAATGGGCATATATATTACATATACAAATATGTATGTGGTGGGTCAACCCACCACAGTTAACAAATACTAAACTTAGTATAAATGTAATGTATAATCTTGTAGTTTTGGCTAAATGGTAGGAAAAGGAGCTGCAAATGTTACCCTTTTGTGATAACACTGGACAAATCTTTTGAATAAGGCAGAAAAAAATCGTGTGGTATCTTTATGTTAAGAACTTTCTCAATAGAGTTTCCAAAACCGGAGTACCAGGGCAGTTACCATGTTCAAGCAAAGCCTTTAGTTCTGGGCAGGTGTCTAACTCCAATAAACACACAGTAATTCTTGAAGACATCCCATTCAAACTGCTGGGCTACCTGTGATGCCAAAGATTTTAAGAGAAAACATGGAAAGGATAGGATTGCATGCCTACAATGGGATTGGTGTGTTGGTTGTGACAGCTTTTTTGGTCCGAAGACTCTTTCCCAATATCATGTTGATCTATTAGCAAAAGTTCATAGCAGGTGTGGCATGCAGCCTCAGTTCACTTCCGATTGGGCTGCGGGCCACTTTACAAACCTGCCACCTGTTTTGCCAAACAAATCTTAGCTTGAAAGATTGCCGAAAAAACCCCCAGATGTTTATATTTTTTAACAAAGTAGAAGGTTGGCTGCTCCTTCAGTTTGATAAAGTCCTATACTAGAAAAGCAAGGTAGAAGCAACAGGCTAGCACTGGGCTGAGGCAGAAATGAAAAGGAGTTTTATATCCCAGTTTTCCCAGTTTTCTAGGCATTTTGAAGCCCTAGAAGCTAACAGCCAAGCATGAAGGAGGAAAAAACTTCAAGCTTTCAAAGTTCATAGTTGACAATACTATCAAGATGAAAAGGAAGAAAAGTCTATTGTATTGACTGAAAAAATAGTCATTCAAACTTCAGTGTTATAGCTCTTTATATGGATGGAAGTGCTAAAATAAGCATACAAAGCTACAGTTTCTTTAAAAATCAGTATACAATATACAATCTGCAGGATACAATTGTATTGTTTTTAGCACTGGTGAATTAAGGTTGACATAATCATTCAGAAATACATATTCTGAGCGCAACCGATCATTGTGCTGCCCCAGCCCTGCAGCCACCTAACCCTGTTCATTCAGCTGCTGGTGCAGTAGATAAAACTTGGTGTTGCCTCAGCCTTTAAGTAGTTTACCAGCACTCTGCTCATGCAGAAGGAAGAACAGAACCAGACTCATCACTGTGTGGCACTAGATTGTCTGCTTTATTCCCTAGACTTTTTGATACAGTCCTGTGAATTTTGATGTCCGCTTTCATTCAAAAGCCTGGTGCCGTTCTTCGGTGGTTGTGCATGGGCAGAGCTGCTTCCAAGCATACCCCTCTTGAAGTCACTCAGGCATTGAACATGCGCTGAAGCAGATGCAGGATGGAGACTTTCATCACTGCTTTTGAACAAGCCCACTGCTTTGCTTAGATGGTGTCCACGGCCAGTGACGTGTATGAAAAAGTTTCCTGTTTCTATTTATTAACTCTTGGTTTGGGGTTAAACTATTCATTTGTATTTTACTGTAAGGTAAAGACTGCAGATGAAATAATTGATTGTGAAATGGCAGCTCTTTAAATCAGGTGCTCATGGACACTTCCTGATCTCTGGAAGTCAGTGGTTCATCGGCTCTACTTGGTGTGATAACTTTAGTGTGTGAGATGCAGGGTAGTCCCAAATATGGCATGGAGCTTGATGTGAGGGAGATATGTTTTCTAAGCCAACACCCATTTTTAGTCATTCTTACCAAAGTTTCCCCATCTGCAATAGTGGAATGGTGATTTTTTCTTATTTTATGAAGCCCTTGGAGACCTGGAGTTGAATGCCTTGTGCTAAAAATACTACCCTGTGATGAAAGGAGGTGACAAAAATAGCTTGGGCAAAAATAGGGTTTGCTGACATTTCAGGAATGACAGTCTATATATTAGAAATTATGATAAAGCACCACAGTCTACATTTGAATTTATAATGTTTCAGAATTTGTTCATTAAGGCACAAAATGTTAAACCTTTGGGCTTACCCATGAGGCCTCTGTTCATATTACTAGTCCTAGTGAAGTCAGGATAATGACTGACTTACTTACACAGAGGGCTACAGGGTCAGTCCTTAAACATCTGCTATTGTTTCCCAGAAAGGAATCTAGCCTGCAATTTCATAACATCATTTTGATGGATGCTTGATTATTCCTTTTTTCAAGTGGGACTGCAGCAGTGGCTTTCCTTTGCTTCCAAACATCCTTTGTATTTTTCTCAGCAAGAGGTGAAGATATCAGATAAGTGGCAGCACCGGGCCTGTGTTTGGATTAACATGGACTATCCAAGTGCTCTTTGCAAATAGGTGGAGGATGTTAACTGAGCTGGCAATAAGATTCTCATGGGTGGAGGTGAGGACAACATCTGTCTTTCCTATCTTGTACTTGCCAAGGCTTTTTGTTGTTCCTGAACTCTCTCATGAATATAATATGTGGATTTTTGTCTGATCTAATGAATCCAAGACTCAGAGATTTAGAAGGAAAACATATTCCAGATGTCTGCTGCAATTCCTGACTCAGGTGACTGCATTTTAAATAGTAACCTTTTCCAGTATGTTCCACACACCATATTGAATATCTTGAGAAACCACTTCTTTTGCGAATGGTCAGAAGAGAGTTGTAAGAGCATCATGATTAATAAGCTATAGCAAGGCTAAAACATCAATCATTTGTCTTCTGTTTCACTGATTTTTTCTGGATGCAATGAATTCAAGGCTCAAAGACTTGGCTTTAAAGCAGGACTGCAAATTTAGGCTAGAAGCTCTTTAAGCAGTTCAACCACAGCTTGTTTTATCGTGCAGTGATGCCTGTTGCAGACGTGAGCAGAGCGGAGCAGAGTTTCAGACTGGAAGACCGCCTGCTGCTCTGCAAGGTTCTGGTGTCCAGCCTCGCGTGTGCTCTCTGTTCCAGCGTGGAAATGACATTCCTGGCCTGTTTGAAATTAGGCTTTCACTCCAGATAAACGGCTTCCTAGAGCATCAGAAGATGCAGCCTGAGGATGAATAGAAAGAAGAGTGGCAAGCGAGAAGAGTGACTTGGTAAAGTCTGGAGCGGCTGTACCAAGGTGCATACTGTGTGCTCTCTTGCACACTTTCACCTGTTCTTTCTTTCAGTTACAATTGTACGTAATCCGACTGCGCACATTTTCAGTAACAAATGTTGTCGTGTGTACAAGGGATACTGGGTGCAAAAAAGCATGGAAACACTTAATAGAGCTAATTGTATGGTCTTAATCGGAACAATCTTCCCTCAGAAAATGCAGGTCCTCTCCAAATAAAACTATTTATTAGAATGTTTTAACATCTGCAAAACACATGCCAATGCATTACAGTTCATCCTTTTAATAAACGTTTTGGTGAAAGTTTTCATATAACAGCTTTTTGTCTCAATTAAAATGAAAATAAGTCCCAGTATGTCAGAATTCTTCACAGAACAGAGAATTAATTTTTCTGACCAACTGTAGACATCCAACAAGTGATAGGAAACAGCCTATGTCTGAATGGATTGTGGCTGTGTGTAGGTCTAAGCTTGTGCTTACATATATATTCTCATGAAATCAGATTAGAGAAGTAAAAGTTGTTTACATTAATGAGGAGAAATATCATAAAACTGGTGTAAAAATATAGATTATATAAATGCAGTGACATATGGCAGAGCTAATTAAAAGTTTTCAATTGCAGCGTTATTGCAAGTCCCTCATAGTCAAGGGTAACAGGTCTGTTTTGGAGTGCGGGAGTGCTCACTCCACAAGATGACTCCCCAAGCCATAAATGCATTTTACTGTCTGCAGCATCTCTCAATGTGCAATGAGGGTTGTTGCTGCATTTGTGTCTCCTCATGCATCCTCCTCTCTATGTGTAGTTCTTGCCCAGTGTCCTACTGGTTTGTGGCCAATGTTTTTCATCATACTGGTGTGCTATTGCCTGCGAGGATTTTGACAGTGCTGGCCAGTAAGTTCTTGACTTTCAAAGTTCTTGAAGCATTTTTTTGAGCAGCAAATCACTTGACAGATTTTGGATAGCCAATGGGGATAAAAAAGTTCTACTAAACCTTTTCTGTTATAGGGATTAAGCAATAAACCATGGAAATATTTGAAGAAATGAAAAAACCAGAGCTGAATATTTTGAGATATACGTATATACACACACATACAATGAGTGTACTACCTGGAGACATGATTCAATTTGATTGCCATACAAATGAATAGAAATGGTGTCAGGTCTAAAGTGGAAGCTGGGTTGATGACATGGAGGCACAGTGCACTAATATATTTCACGCACAAGCCAGCATGTTCCCCAATCAGAATTACCTTGAGAAAAAGCATTGCCAGGTTAGAATGGCCTCCAAAGTCTTCTAAAATCCTGCTGCAGTATTTTTTCCCCAGTAGTCGTCAGCACAAGGAAATTATGCTAGACAACTGCACACCTTATTGTCTTCTTTAACCATTTCTTAAGTTTGATAAAGTTTTAGGAAAAAAAAATATTTTTCCTTAGTTCCTGACATTGCATATAAAGGACAGGCCAGCTTGCATATACTTCTCATGATGGGAACTACTTCAATCACATTTCCTGTAACTTCATGTTTCTAGGCCAAGTAATCTTGCATTTGATTAAGTAAACACCTTTGTCCTAATGACTTTATGCCTACTTTAAAGGCGTTGCTGCACCTATTGTTCTACAAATTTGTCAGTCTGTTATTCTTTTTTTTTTTTAAACTTATCAGTGAAGTATAAGTCAAAACCAAATAGAGAAGACATTTTGTTCTTTTATCATTAGTACGGAAAGTCCAAGTGAGAAGCCAGGTTTTTCATAGTACAAGTGATTAAAAAAAAAAATCATAATGCAGGAACAGATTTTTATGTTTTGCTGATGATATCATGAGAGGAAGTACGTGGAGAAAGGAAGATGAACTAAGAAAATCTGTGTCCAATATTGACCTCAGATAATATTCCCAACAGCTCTACTTCACAGACTTGCATGAAGGACCTTTCCCACTTGTCACTGTAAGCGGTATGTGTTGCTTTCTTCATATTACATTACCCCAGACACTGGTTACTAGAAATGAAAGGCTTCATTTCTGAGATTTCACGAGAATATGTTATTGTCCTGTGAAATTGAGGAAGATGACCCATCCACTACTAAAATTATTTCCATAAAGGTACAAAACTTGGCAAGATTGAAAGGAGCTTTATAATGCATCTATTTTATAATATTTATTAAGGTTTACCTTGGTTTATCCCACTTACTGTTTGATGTTGCCAGACTGCTTTAGAAACAGCATTAATATGGATGAGAAAAAAAGATCAACATGTAAATGAGTAATGAGGAGTATTTAGTACAAATAAAACTGGCATCCATATGTATAAAAACCTTTGCCAAACATTGTCAGTATTAATAGTTTTGTCTATGTCTGTATGTGGCCAGATCATGCGGCTATTCTTCATGATGGTGAAAGCTGACAATTTTTGTATTACATTTGGTCCAGGAGCTTGCATTTAGAATTATAGCAGAAAGCACATTTTAAAGTCCCTGTATTTAAGAAAGAAATACTCACACTGCTTTCTGTCAGCTGTTCAGTAGTTTGCTGTTAGAGCCTTCCTTTCACAGCTTACGTAGGGTTAAGGCTTGAAGGCTTTAATTGGTAAAGAGAAACCAAGGAAAGACAAGATGAAATGATGCAGGCAAGGAGCAGCTGAAGGACAATTTCTGTCTGTTTTGGGGGATACCAAATTATGCCCGTTATCACACATTCTTGTATAGCTGAGAAATGCTTCACATTTCTTGATGCTACTTCTATGCTTTCCCACAGTATGAGTTTCACATGAGGTTGTGTCGGGTTGTATGAGCTGATTGTTCAGCATCACTATGTCTTGCAAGGTCAGTGAATTCATAATAAGATCACTGAGAGGAAGAAAGGCAGCAGTTGCCAACCCTGGACACAGAACTCCCACCCGTGTGTTGCAGAAAACTTTTCCCTGTGTGTGAGGATATGCAAGGACCACATATATCACCTGTAGTGGTTGCTGGTAAATTGACATCAATGGTCCTGGCTGCATTTGAAGGAGAGGACAGTAGGTATGACTGCCTGAGTCCTGGCTGACAGGAGGAGTAGCAGAACAGATGCTAAACATAGTTTCCATGTTTTCCACACTGAAACCTCAATCTCACTTATGTGCAAGAGGAGAAAAAAGATGGTTAAAGAGGAAGTATGGCTTATTCTAGTTTAGACCATGTTCTTTAGTTATGCTGACTCCTCAAAATTATGCAAAAGCTTAGATGGCCAGTTCAGCTTTTTTAATGTGCTCAAGGGAGGGGTGATACGTGTCCTACTATCCTTCAAGACAGGCCAGCAAAGATCAGTGGGGACTTGGAGTAAAATATCAGAGATACTCACTATCACAGAGTACACGTTAATAAGCCTTCCTCATAAGGACCAACCCAACAGTGTGCAAAGTTGGCAGAAACTCAGTTGTTCCTACAGAGCCTTTACAGACCTGTCAGCGTGCACTAACTGATAACTAGCAGGATGGAGTACAGATGAGTGTTTGCTATTAAATCAGAACAAAACTCTAGCTAGCAAATTGATCTGTTTTTTTCCATGAATAACTAGGCATTTTTTCCTGAAATGTGAAGTCTGAGTCTGTCTCTTGAGTTCATTTATGCTTGTCTTGGTTTTGCCATAGTCTTTTAGATATTCACACAACCCTTATTAATTGGGCTCATGTTTCCAGCATTTGCTGTCCTCCTCAGGAAGTTCAAATATGTGTGATTTCCCTCTTTGTGCAACATAATAGGCATCCATAGCACAAGCAGTATTTACTGTCATTAGTAATGCCAATAAACAGAAAACCCATAATTTTTTTGTTTACATTTATACTTAACATAAGTATTCATAAATTAACTTACATTAGGTGGAGTCAAGTTTAATAGGAACCAGAATGAATTTGCTTTGTTTCACTTGTGTGTGGGAGGATGAGAAATATATCCATTAGATAGTGTTTGATGCCTGTTTTGAAAAGGTCTATTCGTAAATGGTTTACAGAGTAAAATAATATTCTGCCTGTTGTATTTGCAATCTTGTACCTGCTTTCTCATACATAATTCACGCTTTCATGTATTTACTGGAGCTAGCTCTTCCAAAATTAACATTTCATTACATGTTTTATGGTTCATGTATTAGCTCTACAGTGGGGCAGAAAAGAGGGAACTATTCAGTAAATAGTCTCAGGCGTGGGATGCATTGTGATCTCCTGGCCAGGTTGTGTGTGTGTGTATACATGTGTGTATATATATTCATGAAAAACTCTCATAGAGTGCTGAGAAATAACTTTTTATTTTCCTTCTAGTGTAACATTTTCTTTCTTTAGTTCTTGTGATATGATCCCTGCTACTTTATTATCCAAGCACACAAAGTGCCCCTGCTGTCTCTCAGCGCAGTGTAGCCAGGGAGCAATCTTTGGGGAGCAAGGGACCAGCAGCCATCTCCCCCCACACCTCCTTGAAAAGCAAGAGCTGTCTGCAGGCTTTCCCAGAAATGGCTCATCAGAAAAGCTTCAGACCACCTACAGCAACAGTTTTTAGCAGGCCAGAGACCCACAGGAGACTGAGAGGCATGGCAAAAAGGAGAGGTGTTATTCTGGCAACCTTCTGTCTCGCAGAAGTGTGTTCACACCCCCAGAGACCCAAGAAGCAGCAGTTTGGTAGCCGGGCACAGGTTGGCAGAAGAGCGTGGAAAGCAGGTGTGCTAACTGGGGAGTTAATATTAATGGCGATAGCCTGGTGGTGACCTTTGCACTCAAATGACATCTGAAAAGTGGTAATGAAATGGTGTAGGTCGCTGTCTGAATTTTGCTTTCTGGCCTGTGCCGGGAAGCGTTAGTGTTAGTGATTCAATCACGAGTCTTGTGGCATTTGGAGGGCTGCTTGAGATCCCATTTCCCAAGTCCAGAGATTAAGGGGTGATCTCAATTTTCATGAGAAGTAATAAGTAGAAAGTGATGTTCCAGCCCTTGCGGTTGCAGAGAAAACTATGAATATTAGCAGAGTGCACCCCAAGGTCTCACAAACCAGGCATATAAAAAGAATGATAAATATATACTTCCTTAAAATGAACAGATGCAACTGCTGATCTTTAGGGCAGCATGCGACTGCTGGAGCTTGTGCAAAGCCCTCTTCCAGCAACCGGGGAAGGTAGCAGCCTGCAGGCAGCTGCCCGGCTTCCCGGAGCCGGAGGACTCCCATCTCTCTGTCACACGTCCTCCTCTGCTGACAGGGCCACGCGGTTTTATTGTCCTCCGGTCGGCCGTCGGCAGCAGGGCTGGCGGCAGAGCGGGCCCACACACGCTGCCTCTGCCTCGCGAGGGTGCGGTCGCATGCGGAGCACCCTGCCCCGAATCCGGCTCAGGCTCCCCCCCCCGGCACCCCCAGCCTTGGCCCCCGCGCCTCCAGCCATCGCCAGCTGGCCGCCTCCGCCGCTGCTGTCATCTGGTGCGCTGCACGCCGAGCCTCCTCCGCCAGCCCCGGGCAGGGGCTCGCTCCCCGGCTGCCGGCGGGGGCCACGTGGAGGGGAGGGAGGTGCCCGGCTGCACCCCTGCTCCATTTTGCTCTCAGGGCAGAGCCGTAGTGCCAGGGTGGGAGGAGGGCGTCACGCTTCGGGTTACTGTCCATTTACACCCGTATGCCCCACCTTCACCCTAAGTAGCCCCTGGAGAGGGGGGCTTTCCTTGGAAGGCTGGTTTTGGGGGGTGGTTTCCCGAGCCTGTGCGGTGCTGGGGGCCAGCAGGAGGGTGGGAGCCCAGGCAGGCTCCCGTGGCCGGGAAGCCTTGGCTTAGGCAGGATGGGTCCCTTCAGCAGCATCAGCCCTTCCCGCAGCTTCCCGACGTGCCCGGTGGGCACGCTGTCTGCCCGAGCCAGGCCCGGGCACCACCTCGCTCCCATGAGTTGGGTCCAGATAATGTGGGGAAGGAACTGGTGTCAACACGAATGCGTGGCGGTGGGGAGAGAGGGTGGCCTTCACTCCCTCTGGCGTCTGTCTTGTCTCCAACCAGCCATGATGGCAGCCGCCCTGCCCCATGATGGCAGGTGAACCCTGCCGCCCTCAAGGGCCGTAACCGAAGTACTGCCATGGCGAGGGAAGGTGGCCAGGGAAGCCCTTCCCACAGTGCCAGAGCGGGATGCCCGGCCAGGCAGCTGGCCAGAAAGGGTTGCCATGGGAGAGAGAGAGAGAGAGAGGTGGCTGGTGGGCCTTGCTTTCCTCTTGGGGCTGGTAGCGGGCACCTCTGCCAAAGCTGGCGGCGGATGCTAGCAGAAAGAGCAGGGTCCATGGACTGGAGGTTGCGCCCAGCTGTCACGGCTCCCTGTCCAGAACGGACTTGGCTTCGGTCCCAGAGGAAGGAAGAGGAGCTCCCAGTGAGTCAGCAGGGCCTGGCTTTCTGTCGCTCCTTGCAGGGGCAGTTAAAGCAGCCATGGCAGCTTGCTTATGCCCCCGGCAGATCTGGCCCTCTGCATCCCTACCTGGGACATGAGAGGCCCGAGCTTCGCTGCCCGTCCTGCCCTCTCCTCCCTCCCAGCTCCTGGCCACTATTCCTAAGTGTTTGGTAGTGTGTGTTTGTGCATCTTCTCAGCCCATGGTGGGAAGGGTCTCCCCAGGGGAGAGGTTGTCCTCCCACCATATGCTGACGGTGTGTCTGGCACCGTGGGTCCTCACCTCCACCAACAGCAGTGGCGTGCCTAGAAAGTAATGAGCCTTTAAGCAAGTGACTGGCTGTTCATCTGCTTGTGAGATGGACAAGCCATTTTTTCCTTCGGGGATATTGTAATATCTGCTCTGACACACGGTTGCGCTGACTTCTCTTCTCTGGTTTGCAGGAAGCGTTATCAGTGGTGAGTGAAGACCAGTCCTTGTTCGAGTGTGCCTACGGATCGCCCCACCTTGCGAAGACAGAGATGACGGCCTCCTCCTCCAGTGAATATGGGCAGACATCAAAGATGAGTCCACGTGTTCCCCAGCAAGACTGGTTATCGCAGCCGCCAGCCAGAGTCACCATCAAGATGGAGTGTAACCCAAACCAGGTTAATGGGTCAAGGTAATAAGGCCAGTGTTACAGTGGCTCAAGTACACTTTTTCTTGTGATGGGTATAGCTCAGTTGTCTATATCTGTGAATCTAGCACCATTTTAGATGCCCCAAGATATCCCACCTGGCCACCAACTGCTGCCCCAGAAGCCTACAGGTCTCCTGTACATTGTGGGTCACACTTGCCAGCTACGTTCAGGTGTTATGGAGGGTCTCAAATGGTGCTACAGGCACAGCCTTCTCATGAGCTTGTGCAATACCTGTCTGTGTTTCCTCTGACTGTAGATAATTTTGGATGTGAACTTGCATTGCACGCTAGGTGAAAGAGCATATATTAAAGTTAGCAAAATGTGAGTTTGCTGTATTCTGAGGCAGCACCATTGATCCATCTAGGGGTGTGGCATATGTGATCTAATACTCAATGGAAGTTGTCAAAATACAGTAATTTGGGCAGTTGCCTTTGCTCTAAGTATAACCAAACAGAGAAGCATAGGAAGTAAATTCTTGTAATGACAGAGGGAGTGAACTATTGATCTTTACTTTTATATTTACTGTAAACATAGTGCCAAAAAGCATAACCGTGGAGTTGGATTTAAGAAGACCTCACACTGAAGAAACAGCATATGTATGGAGGCAAGCAGGGGAGTAGAAAGGAGCAGGAGAAGAAATGACTCAGCTCAACAGGCAGTAGCTACAGCATGTCAGTGCATTAATTGTTGTCTTGGGACTTTTTTTTATGAATGTCACTGTGAAGGAGAATTGTATCGATTAAGTTGAAAGAGTAATGGAGTAGATTTGTGGGTATTGACTGGTAGCTCTCCCAAGCATAGGACCACTCTATGGGATTTCTTCCATCTGAAAAAGCACAATGAAGATTTTTTTTTTTTTTTCAAGGAAACTATCCAAACAAGTGCTTTCCTGTTTAAAATGCCTCACTGTCAAAACAGTTTTCCTTTGGTGTTGCTGAAGGGCAGAGGTCCAGAAAGTCGGTTGCTCACAATTGCTGATGATGTACCAGTGAAGACTGCTTCACATCTCTCTGTCACAAACACATGCCTACTAATCTCATCTCCCAGGATCAGTTGTTTAGAAAAACCTCAGCCATGGGCACTGTGGTTACTGTTCACACTTGCTGCATTAATGTGATGAGCACCACAAGCAGGGCAAAGTGGTCTGACAGCTTATCACACCTACACCTTTCACTGGTAAGGATGGAAATTGTGCTGAAGTCAAATCAGAATTTCCAGTGAATAGTCAAAGATTTACAGCCTGGGGGGGGGGGGGCATGCACTCGGGTTGGGGGGAGTGCTTGCCACCCATGTCTCCCCAGTCTAAGGTATGTTCACCTTGTATATGGGAACTCAAAATACTTTCCAGGGATGGATAAGCATTCAGAAGCCTTGAATTAAACAGGTGATTTGGACATATCTTCATAGAGCCTATCATTTCTCCTTCCTTTATGCTATTTTCTATTAGTGTGTGCATGCATTGAATCATTTAGGGTGATACTCTGGCTACCTGCACAGTCAATAATCAGGAACTGACTGCTGGTTTAGGCTGCCTGAGTTGTCCTTTGTGAAGAGAGCTATCTGCCCTTTCCTTCAGAGGTATGCTGGTCTCCGCCCTATCTGCGTAAAATGTTTGTGCATACGGTCTGCACTGTTACTGGCAGAACAGGCATCTACTTTTGCAAGGATATATAATCTGAGCATTGAGGAATTGTCTTAAAATCAATCTTTTTTGATTAGTCATGAGGCATAATTTTGACTCATACTTTTTCAGCGGAACTGTTAATTGTTGTAAAGATGTGACACCCAGGAGTTGCCAAGGCGTCTGGAACCCCAGTGACACACTTTTGCACCATCCTGACCACCTTTACCACCGTTACAGAAATAAAGAGATGAAAAGAAGGAATTTTATGTGCCTCTTCTCTAAAAAAACATCATTAGGTCTACCTACTCCATCATTTGGACTTGGATCTTAGTGCAAATCAGCTGAGCAGCACATGAAGACTAAGTTCTTCATTTTTCTCTGGACAGCATCACTCAGAGGTGCTTAACGTGGCCATCATTAGAAAATGAACAGCTCAGCAGTGGCCATTCTTTCCCAATATGAACCAGCATGTGAGCTGGCACATGGGCTATGCTGCTGGAAGAGGCTGTACAGGTTACTACTCTGAACGTTTTTGATCAGAACACTGGTTTTCTAAGGGGCACACTCTGGCTGAAAATATAATGGGAAGAAATGGAATTCTTTCTATATTAAAAATAACCTGCAGCATTGGAAGCAGGGTTTCGTTTATTAATCTTGAATTTGACAGCCTCCCCAACTGACAGAGCAATGCAGAGTTGCTAACTGGAGGAAACAAGGAAAATTCATACTTCACTGCAATTTCTAAGACATGACATGCTGAAAAAGAAACAAAAAAAAATCACTTACAGACTACCAAAGAAAGAATAGTTTAACAGAACAAAAAAATTTTCATGCATATATTGCATGCTTATCCTTAACACGCATACACACACACAATATTATTGTAATTAAAATACACTGTTTATTTCATCAGGGAACTGTTATGCTGTAAGGCCTAACACATGCCTGAAAAAATAGATCTTAGTATTACACTTCTACTGGAGAACTAACATTGCAAAGTAACAAGCATAAATATGTTGTGGCATTTCTAAAATTCACATACATGTGTGTATGTAATACGTATAGTGTTATTACACTTCAGGAACTGGAATGCTTCCTAGTATGTGATATTCCTGCCAGCTGTAGAAGAAAGTGCGTTTCACTCAAGCCTTGCATAAACTGAAATTATTTATCAGTAATAAATTATTCCTAAATAATCATATCAAATATTCTGATATGATACTGATTAGTACTGTCAATATGGAAGTCACTACAGGTCAATGCAATATATGCATCTCCTACAAATCTGAAACCCATTTGTTCCTTCCTCAAGTCCTGCTAGGCCTTTGCCATTTGTATGTTGGTGTTTTCACTGGTTTCCTGACAGATTATCTGCTGCTCATCACATATATAGTATTGGCCACACTATATATGCACAGATTAGTGGTAGCCTGCCATTCTGTAGGTTACTTTGCATTTTCTTTTCTGCAGAAGCCTTCCCCACCTTGCTCATTTGCAGTCCATAAATTTATTTCCTTAAATGAAAGGCTCCGTTCTTAAAAATGCTTCATATGTTAAAAATTAACACATGCAGTAGCTACAGAGCTTGGAGCTGCTTTTCATTTTTAGTAAAACTGTACCTGCTCTGTTTATACCCACTTTAAAATCTGCGTTGTCCCAAAGGAGTCTAAAATACCACAGCCACATTGCAGAGCCGCAGAATTGCTGCCCTTAGAATCTCCAGAGTATCCTCTGTAATCGTCTTCCTACGTGGGAGCCTGGGTCAGAATAATACGATGTAAAGAGGATGCAAAACAGGGTACCAGACCCCACAAAGTGGTAACCAGAGAATAGTTAGCATTGCAATTTTTTGCTGTCCAGCTCTCCCTTCTCACTGTGTTAGACTGCTTCCTGGCCATATATTCTGTCGTCTGGAAGGGGGTATAAAATTTTAGGAGCATACTGAACCCCTGACACATCAACAATTAAGTACCCACTCAGAACAGAAATGTACTCACTCTGCTAGGACTTTCCCCAGACATACTTTGGCTGTAATTGCCCTACATTAAATGTCAAAACATAACAGTCTCAGAACTGGCATTCCTGTGAATACCAAAGAAATAACATTAGAATGAAATTAAAGGGTTATTTTCAGTGTGCTGCAGAGGGATTAGCTACACAGTTTTCTTTAACAGTAACAGTATTTTTAAAGCTAAACCCTGTGGCAGAGCACCAGAAAATATAGCCTAAGGGCCTACCTTAAATTAAATAAAGAAAGAAATGTTTAAATTAAAGCTGTCATTTACCTTGCTGCTGTTGCATATATAATGCAGATTGTCACAGGTGGTATCAAATTGAGTTTCTTCAAATCCATTGTGTTGGTACAGCCATTATATTTCTTCCAGGTACATAAATCTAATGAGACCTTTTGTGCCTCCACATAGTCAATCTTTCACCTGAATGTAATAATATCGTTTCCTGCTATTTAGTGCTCTTGAGTCAGACCAAAAGATTCACCCTGTTATAGTAGGGCACTATAATATAAATCTGGAGATTGCATTTGTCATACTGTTACTTACTTTTCTGTTTATTGTTCTTTACATATTTTATCAAATTAAGTATGAGCAATTCCATTACAATGAATGAATGCAATTCATGCATTTAGGGTGAAATTCACTCCTGTGAAAATGCTCTCATGAGGCCCTAGGTACTGCTTAAACAACATTTAAATCCGTGGATTGCTTAGTGGTCTCTGAATACACTCACCCACAGGACTCCACCATGCCCATGGGTGGGACTATACAAAGGTAGCTTGGAAGAACTACATTTACTGGTAGGTAATCAATCTTTTTAAGGAAGGCTGAAGTGGAACATAGAGTCTTATTGAGGCCACAGATAAATTTCACTTGCCATAAGCAGTGTGGTGATTTCATTGAAAAAGCGTTTTGAAAGTTAGCTGCAGTGAAAGCACAGCAGAAGTTTTCCAACATCAGCTTGGCTGATACAGAAGTTTTAAAGAAATGCCAGAAATAATTAGTCGTCATTAAGATTTAATCATGTGCAAAATATTGATTTAAGTGCTACCAACTGTTGCTTGAAAACCATTTGAGAATGAAATTCTCACTTAATACATCGTTTGTGCTGGCTCTTTTGGGAAATACCATTTTTCTTTGCATGTTACTGTTCTAAATTTTCATCAAATAGCCTCTGTACTAGCTGGGTTGAGTGCATCTGACACACAGGAGGACTTTTCAGAGTCCAGAGTGACCTCAAGTTTTTGTTTGTTTTTGGGGGTTTTTTTTTGTTCCTTTTCCCCTTGATGTAATGTCTCCTAAGTGGTAGCTATTTTGTGCTATACAAATCAGTTAATTTGAATGGGTAGCACTTCAGGTATCTTGTGCAGTCTAGCCATGTGCCAGCTGATGTGCCCAGCCTCTAAGGAGGGTGCATTCATCAATATAGGGGCTCTGTATTGCCACCACAACAGGACCATCATGCTCCTAGGATTCAGGCTGACGTGCATTAAGCTAGATGAGGCATCTCTGCATTATGCTTCTGTCTGTCGTATGATGCTGGTAGAGCTAGTTAGAGCGTCTGCACATCTTGCCTTTGTCCAATACATGAAGAAACAGAGTTGGTCTGCAGTAATCACCCTGACATCACTTGTTTTTCAAGGGCATGGCTTTTTCCATCGCTGGAGCACAACCCCGCGGCTGAGGCTAAGTGCCACCCCTTCCACATCTGGTGGTGTACCACCGGCATGCAGCCCTGGTATTCTTGGTAAACCTCAGCTCAGACTAAACAACAAGCGTGGTCCAAAACCCATGGCAGTCAATGGGTCTCTCTCCTCTGTCTCCAACAGGGCTTGAGTCAGCCCCTACGTCAGTCCACAGCAAAGCTGGGAGATCTGTCTTAAGAGGATGACTTTCCTAATGCAATTATTGGAGCTGCCTATATAAAGTAACATTAATCTGGGGCAAAAAGATGTGGTGTTAGTTATCCCAGACTGATAATCTTTTTTCCCATTCACTGGGTAGTTGGTGGAGTGGCTGCCTACCAAACTGGAAAAAATGCAAATTCAGGATCTTCTCCATGTAGGGCTTTATGTGTGACTACTTCAAGAAGTTCCTCTTCGCTCTGAAAATCCACCAGTTTAACATTAGTGAGAGTGTGTGTGTGTGTGTGTGTGTGTTTGTGTGTGGGTGCATGGTTTGGCTCTGTTCTTGAGGCAAACATGTTGTCAAGGAGAAAAACAAACCCAGCTCAGCACTACTATAGCTACCATTTTGCAGCTTTTTGGGGTGTGCTGGGCTGGCAGGTGCTAGCTAAGAAGCTTTCCACTCTGGGATAATGTGTTCATTCATAATTGGCATGGTTACATTTTGGATTGACCGCTGGTGCTTAAATTGTGTGTTTAGCTTCAGGAGTTTAAGAGGGAGGTGAGGATAGCCAGAATTTCAAAAGTGCTAAGCAACCAAAAGCTCTCATATGCGTAGTGAAATATAAAATTAGTCTTCAAATAACGACATAGGACCCCACAAGAGTTATGATCACTGTCATTATTTATGACTATTGCTATCGTTACTGCTTTATTTCCAGTACAGTATTTACTGTGTCTAGAATGTTTAGAGCCAGTGATTGTAGTGTTCCGCCAGGCTGGCACGGCACAGGCACTGTCAGTAGGTAGGTTGTCTCTGACCCAGTGCGTTTGCAGATGAGTCTTCTCCTTTTCCCCCTTCATTAGTAGGTGTTTTATTTTGATCAGGGTAGTATCAGTGGGGCTGTTCAGTATTTAAAGGTTGAGAATAGCATTTTAAGACAAAGCAGAAGGTAAGAAAAAAGAAAAGTGGCTAATAGTTGGCTTTACCATTTCACACCTGTCAGCCTCACAGCTCGATAATGCTAATTACGAAAATCAGCAGACATTCCACAGACACGGGGGATTATGGTTTCCATATAAGATGTCACTTATGTTTATGCCTGGCATGCTCTACTTTGCTAACTTTCTATATGATCCCTGCCCACAAAAGAAGGCATATGTGGTTTGGGAAGGGCCCTGTCTCCTGGTATTTCATATTTTACGAAACCACAAATACAACAGTCTTACAAGCTCTTGAAATAAAATACAATTTGAGAAATGTAATCCATTACCATTATAATAGAATTTCTATAAAAATAATAAAAGAAAAACAAGAGAAAATAGGTCCTGAAAGTTATAGGCCAACTGGGAAGTCATTGTGGCTTTGGCCTAGCTATCACCATGTCAGACTTCAGCCTTCTCCCAGGCAGCAATCTAATTGTAAATTATGTATATACAGAACATCATTTCTTAGCTTTGGCTTTTAGTGACCCCCTTCCCTTCTTTCCCTTTCTTCACTCCAACCTCACACATAAGAAATATTGAAGTGTTTGCACTAATGGAGAAATGACAACGTGCAGTCAAACTTAAACCAGCTGTTTCCCCACACTGTGAACACAAAGAGCCAGGCTGGTAATATTTATAGCTTGACTGGCCTCTAGTGAGCCAGACGCTGACTGCCTTAATTTGCCATGATGGCCCTAAGGCTTGAAGCAGCTGTGGACTTGCAAGATAGCTGGGGAAAGTTAAGCAAAAAAAAAAAAAAAAAGAAAAGATTGTTTCAATTAGCAAAAGTTATTGTTTGATTGAAAATGAATGGCTGCTGCGCATACAACTCAATAAACAAGCATCTTTTGTTTTGCTTACAGAAAGCCAGCAACGTTGCATGTGTTGGCATGTGGTGTTTGCTTTCTGCTTTCGCTGGAGGAAGGAACCGGAGGCACCTCTACGTGCCACGCTGTGACATCTCTGAGCGATCCCTGGGCCGGCCCCATGCAGCCCTGAGCACCTACCCAGCCTGGGGCACCCCACACAGCAGTGTCTGTCCCTGTTTTGGACACTGTGGGGGTGCGTTAGCATGGGGCTGCCCCAATCCCAGCCCCTCCGCAGCCCTGGTCTGTTGGGGCTGTTGAAGACCATTTTGGTTGCCCCTGAGTAGCCCCACATGGAGCAGTGCACTCCCATGACTGCGTGGCTCAGTGAGGACTTCAGTTTTCCTTTTTTCTTCTTTTCTTTTGTCTTCTTAGGACTGCTTTTGACACTCACCTTATAGCAAAGCTAAACAGACTGTCACCATGGCTTCAGCGTCAGTTTAAGCCAGCTTTAGTCAGCGGTACAGGTCCCGAGGGGCTTCCCTCCCTTCCACAGACCTCGGCAGCTCGCTCCCACCCTGGCCGTCCCTTTTCCTGTGGGCGAGCATCGCCTTCACACAGCCGCCCTATGTGGGTGGGGGAGTGACTCAGGTTATAGCTAAGCACTGAGTTACTTACCCACCCACCCATTTATTTACTTATTTGCGTACTTGCTGGGGAAGCAGCTCCCCAGCCCAGTTCACTCAGCAGTTGTGTGAGAGCCTGTGTGAGCACCCTAGGGATATTTCAAACTTCTGGCATTTTAATGCCTCTGTTATGCTGGAATCCTCTGCAGGGAATTTTGCACTGCTTTCACAAGAAGCCTTGGAAGGAAAAATAAAACCTGTTTTTCTTTCAGCAGGTTAAGTGTGGTGGTGCTCCCGCAGCAGATTTAAGGGCAGGTGCCTGCACAGGAGCAGAGGGCTTGGTGCGCTTGCAGGGTTTGGCCTGGTGTATGCACAGAAGAAGCCGGGCAGCCGCCTCCAGCTGCGGTGCTGGGTGATGAGCGTGCATGGTGGAAACTGAGCTCTGTCAAAACAAGCGTTGGGGCCTCTGATATCGCTTTTCAGAGTCTCACTTAGCACTCATGGGGATCACCGTTGGTGCCAGGGAAGCAGCCCCTGGGGCTCTGCAAAGCTTCTGGTGCAGCCACACTCCTGCTCCGGTGGCTGGGGAGCGTGGGCTCCTTCTCAGCAGAGATGGTCGGGCTGTCCCCAGTGATTGCTGCCAAAGTGGAACCCAAAGGGTTCCCCGCAGGACCCCTCTTTGCATGTCACTGCTGTGGCAGGTCTCAGCAGATGTGAATCCCACTGATTCAAGAAGAGGAAGAGGGTGTAGAGAGGGGCAGGGAAGAGAGTTTAGAGCTGCAGCTGTGTAACCCTTTGAATTGATACTGTGGACTAAAGTATGTCAGGTGTGCTTTAAGAAACAGCAGTGTACATCAAAGTAAGAAATCTCAGGGAAGTTTTGGGTTTTCCTTCGTGGGCCACTTTTTCAGTGACAAACCATTTTGTGGGGGGAAGTGCTGACCAAATCCGCTACAACTTGAGTAGTTGCAGTGAATGGAGATGAGCCTGAGCATGCTTTGCAATACACTCAGTATGAGTGGACCTTTGCGTGATGTCATTTTGGCTAAATATAAATTTACATACATTGGCCCAAATTATCTGAGGGAGCTGGCTTTGCAGAGTTCTCCCTCTTGTATGTAAGGACAGGGTGGGGACATCGCAGCCCTGCTGGGGCCATTCCCCTCTTTCTCAGATCACTGGCATTACGAAATGGGAGAGGAGAGGTGAGGAGAGGAATCTGTATCCTGTAGGACAGTGTCATGGTTTGTTCGCCAGAGCCTCACAGAAGAGAAGTTCCTGGTAGCTCAGCGTGTCCTCTGACCTGACCAGCCACAGGCTGGATGGGGACCATGCACAGAAAACTCTTCAAAGATATCCTTACACCGCTCTACTCTCCTGAGACCTCTTTTCTATAAGTAGCCTCTGTAAGGAAGTTATCCAAGCTGTGCTTATTAAATAAGCTTATAAAGTTATGTAGATATTTGGAGAATACAATTTTTCTCATTTATTCCCCTCTGAAATTCAGAAATATTAAATAGAGGGGTTTATATTATGGGAATGTCACAGAGATCATGTAAAATTTTGCTCATTCCTAATCTGTGTTTCTCTGGCACCTTGCATTTTGACACAGCACAGGTGTTTTATGTCACATGGGGAAAATAGTAGCATAGCAAAGAGGAAAAAATGTGTTTCATACACTTATTTATGAACTACATCTGCTTTCATCAGAGTCAATGGTTGGCAAAACTCCAATCGGCTTCAGTAGGAGTGGGTGCTAAATTTAACCGTCAAATCAGCTTGATTCTAAGTAACCCTGAATAAAGGTGAGGCTTCCAGGTCCAAGATCCCATGGAGAAATACTTTCTTCAACAGACATTTATCAGCAATCAGAGTTGAATCAGCTCAGGACTGGACAAAGTGCTCTTGGGTAGCATGATTGTAGTCTTTCCACTTTTTTTTTTTTTTTTGGTAAATTCCAGGTGTAACACAGTGTATTTACAAAGAGTAAAAATAACATGCAGCTGTGAAGAAAAACATCTCAGGTTTCATTTCAGACCTGGAGCTGAGGATGAATCACTGCAAAGCTGCACCCTTTACACTGGGCACACTTTCTGAAAGCTGCTTTTCCACTGCCCCTGCTCCCCTGGTGGTTCAGAAATAAAGCAGACTCACAGAAAGCGCCTAAAAAAAGCCTTTGCAGACAATCACTCTCTTGTTGTTCTGGGCACTAAAAATACCATTTTCTAGTGTCTGCTTGCATTTTCAGTTTTGCTTTCTATACTGTAGAAGTCCGTTCCAGCCATTTGAATTAAGCCTTGGTTCAGTGGTATGCATAAACACACGCTCAATTTGAAGTACCTGAGTAGTCCTGTTAGCTCCCATGGAGCTGCTTACATGCTTGAAGTTAAGCATGGTCTTAGAAGATTTGCTGAACTGGGGATTTGCTTGTCCACCCAGTAAGCTAACGGGACAAAACCCTTGACCATCTGCTTCTGGAATTTAATGAAAAGTTATGACTTATTTATGATCTTCTTCCCCACCCCTGTCTGTTTATATTCAGATCAGAAAACCAGCTCAGAAGCCCTGTCAGATTGCCAAAAGCTGTGTGCTACTACTGGATCTTTCACATCATTTACTGTTCAGTGTTTACAAGAGTGTTTTTAATGCACGATTGCCCATAAAAGTGGTGTAGGCTAATACTGATGTGATATTTCACATCAGCAGCAAGACTTTAATGTCCCTATATCCCAAGTTCCTTTTCAGAGAAAAACAAAATAAGGTAACTGTGCCAGTTAGGCCAAAGGATGCTGCTAGCTCTCTGTTTCCCCAAAACATCCCTAAAAAGTCAGTGAATGGGCTAAATGGTTCTTTCTTTTGTCCTTGTAACATAACTGGCCTTGGGAGTCAGGGTGGGCATCTGCACAGGTACAAGGGCAGGAGTTGGATGATGTTTCCAAATATATGTGATTTAGTATGCAAACTCACTTATGCATATATGCCATTTGTATTTGTTAAAGGTAAACAGAAAAAGCCAAAGTTTTAGTCACAAGCAATCATCACAAAAGCTCTTTTTCAACATGTTTATGTCTGAAAGAAAAAGTTACTTTGTTTTGCTTAGCTCTGTTTACACAGAAATAAGCTGCATCCCAGAATTATATTTAGAGGTATGTAGTGGGATAGAAAAGTTAAGCCTGAGAGAATAATGCCCAAATATTTTGGTTCTGAGAGGAAAGGCTAAATTCACCACCACTCAATGACAGGCAAGACCATGTGCTGACTATATCTTGCCTTGTGGTTATTATTCAGTCCTGTGGCTGAAAAAGCAGTTGTAGGACCTTTACACAAGGCAGATTTTGTATGTAATATGTTACATGGCACCCAAGATATTTTATACCTGAAAAAGGTATGTGAAGCCAATGTTTCCCAGGCAACATTCAAGGCCCTGTTTCTTCTCCTAAAGAAGATGACAGTACCCATTGAATGGTTACTGTGATACATTTTATTTTTAAACTGAAAGCCATTAGCAGTTAATTTTTTTTAATATATACATTAACACAACATGGTAAAATTAGTAGTAACACTGCACAGAAAAAACCCTATATACTTAAAATGTACTTCTAGTATTTATTATGTATACTAAATCTTTTCGGCTTTCCAAGCGCTAGTTATTTTTTAAAACACACATGTGAGAATTATAACTGCATTAGTTCCTGATGCATGGTAGAGCTGAACAGTCAACTCAACTGAGTCACTTGGGCATTGGATAAAATACTTGCCACATCCTTTTGACATATGTTGAGCAGACAGTAGTCCAAACTGTATACTATTTTTCCTCTTTTGTCCTCAAAACAATAGCAAAACTCTTCTGGGAAAGCACCTGTATTCTGACCGCTGGTGGGCTTACAGTGACACTGCTGCCCAACACTTGCAGCAAGAGCTGGGATTTCTGAGCTGGGGAGAGCAAGAGGCCCTGGTGAAACACCTTCTTGAGGGGCAGGGAACACATCCTGAAACAAGCTTCCAGGAGTCTGGGTTTTGGAGGGTCTCTCGGTTCTCTGGACTGCAAATTAGTTGGTTTGCAAGGAACCAAAACGAAGCATCGCAACCTGACTTGCTGCTTGTTTAGTAAGACCATAGTACAGTTTCAGGAGTTAAATGGCAGAACTAAAAGAAAGTTGTTAGCAATGTAGTATCACTAAAGAAACCAAAACCCAACCAACACCCTCCTTCCCTTGCCAAACAGCCTCTTTACATTTAAAGGTATTCCCTGTGGCTCTGTTCTTTATTTTGATTTTTGTAACAATTTTTCTCTCTCTGATGAAACACGTTGTAGACATTAAATTAAGGGACAAATATGTCTGTGTCTGCCAGAAAGAAAACTGTGATGCAATTAAAATGCCATTAGGGAACCCCCTGTGGGATGTTAAACCTAAAGACTCTATTCAGAAAGCAAAGCCAAAATTAAAGAGGTGTCTGGTTGCAGATCCTCTGCAGATTTCCATTTCTTGACTACAGTACCATGGAGACTGTGCTAGTCAGGAGCTGAAAGGTTTTTCCAGTCATGCGTGTGGTATTTTGAATCATGGCTTTGGCAAATGTTCCTTTTCTGTAAGCCGTACGTAGAAGCGTGTCTACACTGCATGACATAAAGTGCAACTGAGTGTGGCCCACATGAAACAATGACAGCAGTGGAGATGGGAAGCTGTCCAAGCCTTGGAGAAGCCTTGTGCAATGCTTGGACAATGACAAATAGTGATAGTTTTCCCTCAGCAAATTTGCATTAAGTGCATCTCTGTGTTTGCTGAGTTGTCTGTGAGATGTTTGGAGAGAGAAGTGCAGCTACTTGCAGCCATCAGGCTTAGCAAGCTCATGAACAAGCCTCCATTCTAGCCCAGTCTCTGGAAATAAATTGTTAGTGGTTATATGTTTGGAGACATATAAGAGCATGATCCTTTGAAAATGAAAATAAATATATGGTCCATTGAGGCTGGTCATTTTTTCTGAGGCAACTGAACGAATCAGCAGAGTCGTTGGGTGGTAGGTACTGGGTTTTCCAGTGACAGCCCAACCCTGGTGCTCAAGTCTCATTTTTTTCCATTTCATTCAGCATTATTCTTTGCTGAGGATATTAGTAGGGACTGGAATAATAATAGAAGCACATCTCTCTTCTCTGTCTAGGAATTCTCCTGATGACTGCAGCGTGGCAAAAGGAGGGAAAATGGTTAGCGGCTCAGACAATGTTGGGATGAACTATGGAAACTACATGGAAGAGAAGCACGTTCCACCCCCAAATATGACTACCAATGAACGAAGAGTCATTGTGCCAGCAGGTTAGACCCTCTACACAAAAATTTCAAGCAAAAAAATGCATTTCTCCTAAGTCTACTAACATTATTTAAGAAGATGTGGAGAAAAGTGGCAATGTGATACAGGTGATCAGAAAGAAAAGAGCAGTAATTTCCCAGGGTTATTAAGAGAATGAGCTGAGAAATGTCATAGTGAAGCCACCTCCCCAACCTGTTCTTCCCATTTCAGCAGCAGAACTGGATGATTACAGGCACTCAGATCTTACCTGACTTCTCTAGCTCCTTTTGGAGTATTTCACCCTAAAGTGTGCAAAATGAAGAGCCACTTCCATTTCTTAACACCATGGACTAGCTGGGTGCAGAGTGTGTGGGAGAGAGAAGGGATCACTGTACCACATGATATCCCTGCAAATACCAAATGCACTCCAGCTCTCAACGTGCTAAAAACACAGTAGCTTCTGTGAAATAAAACAGTGCATGAAAAGCATTTATCTAGGTTATCCCCTGAGTTTGGGCAGTGTAAAACATTTTAATAAGCAAACTGACAACTCCACTGCAATGTAAGAGCACAATTGAGAAATTCTTGGTTAGTCTTGGCAAGCTTGGTTGTGGGATTCAGCAGTTAATTGAACAAGAAGGCATTCACTCCTGTGTGCCTTGTCCTCCAAACAAACCTCTGCTGGAAGGTTTGTTGCCTCAGTTTGCAAAATAATTAGCATGCCTATTTCTGAAGTCAAAGCATTAGACCATCATGACATATGTGGGTGTTCATAAACCACTGGATATACACAGCATAGACACAACACCTGCAACCTGCAAATAAAAGGGATTTGCTGCTAGTTCCTCTCCAGCAGAGATGTGCCTATCTGAAACATTTCTGCTACTGCTATGTTGCTTAATATTCTTACAGTTTTTCAGTTGCTAAGATATGCAAGAGTACTAACTGTGGCCAATTTTGCAAGCTGTGATTATTTCAGTTATTTGTCAAGATACGTGTGGACAAATATGTTGCAGTATCCTTTGCAATGGTATTGACAGTTCTATTCTGAAGACAGAAGAGTGATGCACTGAATAATGAAGTGTCCTGCCAACTGGAAGCAGACCACACTGAAATTCATGACATTTTAATGTTCTTCTAGAACATTTGTCTTCTTGGTGTTTGGCACTTTTTTTTAGTCTTTTAGTAACCCTTAGCGGGGTTAGCTCAGCAAGATCTTTATTTCTCCATGTATTCCTGGAGGTGTGTTTTGAGGTGGATTTGAGTGACATTCGTGGAACAAGATGGTCACAGTCACAGCCTTGCTATTTTGAGGTCCCTAGAAGAAATGTATGGGTAAAAGTCAGTTGGTTTTGTTTGACTGCCGCATAGGCAGTGTGCAGCTTGTGTGGCAATGTTTAGGAATAAAAAAAGCAAAATTCACATTTCCAGCTGTGGTAACTTTCTAGTTATCATAAATAAGAAACCTTTAAAAAATATAGGCATAATCAAAATGTTTTGGTAAACTTCCTGGTGTTTGGTTCTTTACTTCAAATCAAACTCAATGTATATGTTGGAGTTCTTTGCTGTAGGTGTGGGCAATCTCATCCAAACCCTAGGTTTACCACCAGACTTGCATCCCTCTAGTTTGCTACCTATTTCATACCAGATGGAGGGGTTCTTTTAAGTGTTTTTTGGTGCACTTCAGAGAACAGAGAAGCCCTCTGAAGCTCCAGAAGATTAAATATTCTGACTTGCAACGGCTTAAAATGCCAAGAGAAGCATCAGATAGCGGGAGGCTCTCATGAATGAAGGATTGGGAGTGAGCAACAGCATGACAGACTCTGAATAGTTCCTAGCCTATGGAAAGAGGACCCCACCTCTTTCAGACCAGCCTCAACAACAATCAAAAGAGAGGGAATGGCACTGAAGTTAAGCCACAGAAAAGCTATTTAGGCTGTCATTCGAGTCTCAGCCCTTCTACAGAGTTTCATGTGATGGATTACAGCTGTTTGACCTCTGTGTGCTCCATTCTTACTCTTCAGGATATCACAGAATCACAGAGTCATTTAGGTTGGAAGGCACAAACTCTCAAGGAGTTTGTTTCCCCTTGGCTTTAATCATTTCTCTGCAAAAAGTATACATTCTTCATGGTAGGAGCTGTCTTCCATTACGGGGATGTGCACTGCAGGTCCTTAGGGACCTTCATGTTGATGGGTGCTTACTGTAACTCAAGAATAGGGAAAAGTGGAATGGAAGAGAAATAGAAAAGGAGTAGTTTAGAGGCAAAAAAAGAAGTTTAATTTAAAATCAAGGATTCATTCAGAAACACAAGGTATTTAGCCTTATGTTTTGCTGAAGATCTAGACTAGTTCTTTTTTTTTTCCCCAGATGGTTTTGCCAATACTTCATGTAGTAAGTAAAAATCCACACAGGTGTAGCAATGTACACAGGTACAACACAGCAGTCTAGGAAAGAAAGTGTAGAATATTTTCATATGACCCACTAGTTTATGAAACAACTAGTGAAATCTCTGAATGCTTACTGAGCCTATGCCCAAGAAACAGTACTTCTGACGTGAGTGGAAATTTCACTTGAATAAAGTTACAAATTCAACAGAGAGCTTTGAAAATTTTTCAGATATAAGTCGTAGTGCTGTTAGTGGGCTCTCTTAGATACTCTTCTTAAAGAGTATTCTCTGCATGAGGGCAGGAGCCTATGTTAATCTCTGGATAATAATGCATAAAAATTACAAGACAAAAGAACTAAATGGGAGAAGGACTTCAACAGCAGAGGGTTTGTTGTTAATAATCAGAGCTCACAGCTCTTCCCTAATAGTTTTTCACAGGCAGTTATTCTCCTTTGCACTCAACAGGCCAAATTAATTCCTCATGTATCTCCAGCAGTCAGTAAACAGGGGATTAAGGGCTCTCACAGTTTGACTGTGGTGTACGTCTATTTTATACTGGTCCAGCACATCAACACTCTCCTCTCTCTGCCTAATTTTGTGCTTTGTGATACCACCAGATCCTACGTTATGGAGCACAGACCACGTACGCCAGTGGCTGGAATGGGCGGTGAAGGAGTATGGTCTCCCGGACGTAGACATCTTGTTGTTCCAGAACATCGATGGGAAGGAGCTGTGTAAAATGACCAAAGATGACTTCCAGAGACTCACCCCAAGCTACAATGCAGATATCCTCCTGTCACACCTACACTACCTCAGAGAGAGTAAGCTAGTTTTCTGTCATTATGGTTGTGGCTACAATCAAATCTGTGGTTGATATCAGTCTTAGATTTAATGATGTGGATACACTCAGCTGGGTTTTCAAATGTCTGTTGCAAATGTTGCTGTTCCTAAGAACATAGTAGGGAGCCTGATCCAAAGCCTTTTCAGTTTGATGGAAAGATTCCCATTAATTTCAGTTGGCTTTCACTCATGTTCATCAAAGAAAAGAGTTAGGGAATATTTCTACATGTCCATCTCAGAAAAAAACCAAATTGAAACCCAGCATATTCATCAGCATACTATAGGAAGAAAATCATATGGGATTCAGTGCTAATGTTTTTTCTGGTCACATACTCATTTCTTTCCATTTTAATGATGAGAATGCTAAACGAGAGTGCAAACATTGATTCATAAAGTGAATTCCAGGCATGATTATAAGGACTGACAGCAGTTTGCTCTATTCTGAATAGAATCATGAAGATTTCACTGAATTGCATAAAAGTTCTATAAACTCATGGAAAAAAGGAACAGTCCCTGAAGTCCAAATGCAAATTACTTGTAGTGCATGGCTAGCATTTCAAAGGGAAAGAAGGGACTAGTGAATTCCTGGCTTGAGGGCTTTCATCTAAGCTTGAGGAAATTTTGCAGGTTTGCCTCAGTTTAAAGAAGTTAAGGTAAATGTAGTTTTTAAAGAAAAAAGCAACAAGCATTGCAACACCAGTGCGGTGTAGTCTTCTCCACACGCACACTGTCAATAATCAGTCAGAAATATTATGCATTCATAATGTTGAATAAATGAATGCCCTAGTTTAAGCTGTAGCGCACATGCCTCCCTCCAAACTGCAGACTGAAACTGACTGTTGGTAGACTCACGTTCAAACAATCCTGTCAGGGGAAAATATGGTTTAAAAAGATAATTCACAATTTTTTTTCATTTTGGTGTTGCTTTTTGTTTTGTTTTGTAGCTCCTCTTCCACATTTGACTTCAGATGATGTTGATAAGGCCTTACAAAACTCTCCACGGTTAATGCATGCTAGAAACACAGGTAATGCTGGCACTGCTCCCATTGCTATAGGTCATCTTCGAAAAGCACAGGATTCCTTTTTATGGGTTGCTTGCTAAAAATGGAAATGGTAAATCAGGAGGGAGACAAGCGTATCCTCTCCTTGCTGTGTGTGTGAGTTTTATGCACAGACACACAGAAAAAAGGTGAGATCACGCAGGGCCAGATGGTGCGAAAATGGTCTCCTTACTGGTAATTTCTTTTGTCCTACAAGAAAATGGGGTCCCTGACACATGATAAGCTGCAGGCTTGGGGCCTTTGTTGCTGAGGACTTTTTTTCTCATTCTGTCTCATTGTACTGTCAGATCTACTCCACGGATCCCTAGAAGGTTGGTGGAGCTCCTAAGTGCTTCAGCGCTTGCCTAAGTGCTGTAGGCTCTGGTGAATGGGGACTGTGTCCCCTCCCATCCAGTATATATCATATAATTCAATAAAATTGCTATTTAGGCAGGTACCTCATCTCATTTGTCAGCTATATGGGACTTGAGCTGGAAACTCCACTAAGTTTGATGTTGTAATCTGCACTAAGTCTGATCTGAATGTAAAATACTTTTTGTTAATATTCACCCTTCTTTTAATTTGGCCCAGAATAGTATTGATTGTAGGTAGGAGAATGATACAATACATGCCTCAAAAGCATCTGTCTTTCAGGATGTGACTTAAAATATTTATGACAATAATTCAGAATAAATTTTATCTTGCTCTAGCAATTGTGCAACAGAGGATGGCATGGAATTGTACACATAGTATGGCATACGTACTGATTGAAGATGTTTGGAATATTGCATGATCATGCCTGAGGGTATTAGTTACCTACAGTGACCAGAAATAACAAGTCTTTATGAGAAATGAAAAAGATAATACAAAGGATAATGCAAAAGAAAAAAAAAAAGAAAACCTTGGATAGTGATGCCTCTCTCATATTTCATTTAGTTTTTCACTGTGGTAAATAACAGTGAGTTTCCTAGCAAAATTGACAGATTAGAAGATCTCTCCCTGAGACTAGATGTTTGCCACTTGACATAAAGTCCTATTGTGGGCTGTAGACCTACTGCAAACCCCACCAAAAGCAACAAAATTTTTTCCATTGACTTTGATGGGGTATGGAATAAGCCTTGAGCCCTTTTTAAAAATAGATGGACTCGATGGTCTTTTCCATTTCTGGCTTTCCAGACTCTAATTTGCCAAGCAGTTTCCACATACAGTTATCCAAGTGTTGTTCAGCAGTTCTATGTGTTATCTTTTTCTATATGTGTGCACTGACAATGATATTTTGAAATTCATTTCACCAAAATGAGATTGTCTGCATTTCTGTCATTGGGAGTGTGAATAATATCGTGCTGATCATCAGCATAAGGAAAATTAGTTGTTCTGTTGGCAGAAGAGCTTTGGAGTGGGATTTTCAAAGGACCCCGAAAGAGTTAGAAACAAATTCTTATTGAAGTCAGCAGTAATTGCAGAAATCCTTATGACCCTTTTCATATTCCTAGAGATGGTCATTGAAGTCTGTTGATGTAGTTAGAGCAATTTCAATGCCTAAGTGAGATACCGTTTTCTATATCAAGCTCAATATTTTTAATTTTTTCACTCTGTGAAGAGAATGAGATTTCTCAGGGTCTGACCCAAAGCCAACCAAAGTCTGTGAGAAGATTCCCACAGACACCAATAGGCTTTGGCCCAGGCCTACAGTCTCAGTTGAAATTATGAACCTGTTTGGGAAGTGCATGCACTAACGAAGAGAAGGCAAAGAAGTTTTATTTCAGAAGATATGAAACGACCTGCCCAGGTGGAGGTAATTGTGGTGAAGGTAGAAGGGATTTCCTGAACTTGACTGTCTCGTGCCTTGACATGGATTTTGCGCAGATTTTATCCAGTAATTTGAATGGATTTACACAGGTGCAAAGGCTATCAGAATTAACTTTTATATATAACAGTCCCAAGATAGAAATTAGTTACCTGTAATCTTCATTCAGACACACTACAAGAGGGAAAATAGTAGTGGACTTAGGAACTATGAAAATGAATCTTTAGGTGTTATGTCTTCTTCTTTCTCTTTAGGAGGTGCCACTTTTATTTTTCCAAATACATCAGTTTATCCAGAAGCAACACAAAGAATTACAACCAGGCCAGGTATGAACAATGACCATCTTTTGTATGCTGTGATCTTACTAATTTCATCTCTTGAAGTATCTCACTCTTTTTCTTCTTCAACTCTCTTTTCATAAATGTGAGGCTATATTTTGAATACACATACATATTATATACATATATTTTATATATATGTGTGTGTATGTATCGTGTAGAGTGAGATGATTAAATAGAGCAGTTTAGTAAGTCTGTTTCTTCCACATATCTCTGACTTTGAAGCAATGCTATCTACTGTTTAAAGCACCAGAGAATCAGAAGACCTGAGATTTATTCATTGGTTCTATTGCATTGTCCCAGCCCAGTCACTTTTCAATGTACTTCAGCTATCTGTCTGTAAAATAAGGCAAGAATACCCTCTTTTATAGTGCTATTTGAAGTATATTGGGAAAAACTACTCTAAAAATGCAGGATGCTTGTTTCTCCTGCTATCAACTTTTTATTTATGTTTGAGGCAAACAAACCCCACAACATCTGATTGTGAGTTTAAGAGACTAAATAAGTAAAATCAAAACATAAGGAAATTCTTACTGCTCAGAAGTTTGAAGCCCGTGAAAGTATTGTGAGTGTGCTGGCTTGTGAAAGGCTAAAGAGAATAATTAAAGAAGATGAGGACATTGCTATGAAGCTAAAAATTTTGTTTGTATCACCCTTCACCACTAAAGATGCTGGAAAAATGCCTAATCTGGACATTTGCTTTCCCAGTAATAAGTGCAGAGTACTGTGAGGCATCAAGAGGAGCTGCAGTAAAATACTAAATTTAAAGGAAATTCATTAGTGAGCCAGAGGCATGCATCGAAGTGTTCTGAAGGGACATACACTTGAATTGACTGAGCTCTTGTGGAAAGATACGTTCTCTCATTAAAAACAGAGGGGGTTTTTAGACAGCAAATATCTTATCTATCTTTTATCAATGCTTTAGGGTATAATCCAGGACAGTACATACAAGTAACTATTTTATATACACTTGTATACATGTATATATGCATGTCTGTAGATGTGTTAACTGATAATCAAAATAGATAGATAGGGAAACAGCTACCAGGCCATTATGTGATCAAATCCACCCTGCTAAGTTTCTAGGAGAACAAACTCTTCTGCTAGATTTATTTGTCTATAATAGTGAATAAAAAGGAAACCACTGATCCAATGCATATATTTGGCATTCGGCTTTCATAAGGCATTTACCAAAGTGCCCAACAACTATATACAATAAAAGTTAAATCAGCATATCATAAGAAACAGATCAAGAACTGGCTAATTAACCTGTTACCAAGATTAAATAATGGACATCTTAAGTCATGGGTGCTTTAGCATTCTCTGCAATGATCTATAATTATTAATAATTTGAAAAAGGACACAGTAAAATTTTGTATAAAACTTAGAGATGGCATGATTTTATCATTACTTAAAACCAGAGATTCCTCTAAAGGATTCCTGCATAGGCGCCCAGAAGTCTCATTAGAGAGAAACGAACTGGCAATATGTTAACAGCTGAAAATACAAGTTGATAAATGCAGTGTAAGACACAAGTTGTTTGCATGTCTTACTGATTTCAAATTAACCTTCTTCACTCATGAAAGAAGAACTTAACGTAGGCATCTTTATTTATGGCACAGTGAAAGACACTGCTCCAGTTGTTGGCCAAAGTGAAAAACAAAGTAAAAAAATGAAGAAACACAGTGGAGGATCATATGGGAAATCTGACTATACCATTCAATAAATCAGCAGTGTAGCCTTGTACAGAAAGCTGTGTGAATCATCCCTTATCAAAGAGGCTATTTGCAGAATTAGAAGGCGCTTAGAGCAAGCCATGGGAATATGGAAAATCTTTCGAGCATGTTGAAAGATATAAAAGTTTCAAATTGTTCAACTCAGGGTTTGGGATGAGGAAACATGATATAATTATCAAAATAAAGAGTGTCACAGAGTACCTGCTTAGTCTCAGTATTAGAAGAAAGGATATTAAAAAAAAAGTTAGACATTTTCATGAAACATTAAAGCAGACTGTGGCCCTTGTGATCACAGGTTATTGTAGCACCCAGGAGCTTTGAATGGCACAGAGGAATGTGGACGTGGATATGGATGAGAAGACAAAGCATAGCTATAGAAACAATTACCAGCTATGCAATGTAAAACTGAATGCCCCAAACTCTTAGTAGTTTCCAATGAAAATGAACATGTAACGTAAGACCAGAGGGACCTGGGTGTCCTGCAGGAAATAACCGTGCCAATTGAGAGGATTTCAGGCAAAGGCTAGAATGAGTCTGCTGTGAAAGAATACTATTTTATGGGTATGTTTCCAGTGGACTTGAACAAAAACTTGATTTTTTTTATCCCATGAGAAATTCGATGATTTCAATATTTGTTTTATCCTGACTTGTGATGGAAAAATAAAATACTAGTTTTCTCTGAAGTAGAAGGTTCTAAAAAAACACATATCAGACATAGTGGACTCCTTCATTTCAGCATTTTATCTAAATCACATTTACAATGACACTTACAAAACTAAATGCTTTATGTCAACATCTTCCTGTGTTTACACAATTACTTGTGGGAGTTGTATTTTGGACATAGGGTGTCTCTATTCTTCTGTGTAAACCCATGTATCCTAACTAAACATTTCCTACAACAAACTATCATGTGATTTTGAAAGTATTATTTTATTTTATCTTTTACAATTCAAAGTTGACAAACATCTTTAAAATCAGAATTTTCATTTGGAAAGAAAAAAGATTTTTTTGCACAAATTCAGTTTTCTCTCAAGAAACATTTTGTTGACTTATTCTGTGGTACTCCTTTTAGTTAAATGTCACATTTCAACTAGACGGCAAAGAAGCTTTTCCATAACAAAGCGTCCTTCATGTGAGAGCAATAGCAGACCCTGGGGACAATCACTTGATGACATGAAAAAGGTCAAAAATGGGGGGGGGGATAAATAATGTTAAATGGGAATTAGCCAAATCCTGGGGTGCAATTTTGGAGAAAGTAATTAAGCATTGCCATTGTTAAGGCACTACAATAGAAAATAGGAAATGTGCAGGGCTTGTAATGACCTGCAATGACAAAGGCGTATTTCTTCAGTCACCTTTACAACAGAACATGAGGTTTCAGCAAGCTGAAAGTAATACAATGAAGCTATCAGGAGCTCAGGAAGACCTAATATGGGTTTGTCTACATGTCTCATCAAACAGGAGCATTCCCATCAAAGATCTGTCCAAGATAAGGACATGCTGTACTAATATCTCATGAATAAGAACAGATTTGCTTATCTAGGATAGCAACATGTTTATCAAGGCACAATACTGAACTAAGAATGAAGTTGGAATTTTGTGCTATTTCAAGAAAGGCTGATAACTGGATTTTTCTTTTAATGGAGAGGGTGTAGTCGGAAAACCATCTTATGATGTGTTGAGTTAAAAGGCAAACCAGTTTTCTCACAGTACTAAATTTGTACCAAATATATTTCAAGGTTGCAAGTGTCACTGAGTACAAGCACACAGCATCACACAGCCCTCAGTGTACAGGTGTCTAATAATTTGGAGACACACAAATAGGAGAGAGAGGCAAAGGAGGGGAGAGGAGAGGAGAGGAGAGGAGAGATGAGATTGTGGGAGGAGTTGCACAGCCTAATGACAAGCACATACCTTCTATGTGATCTTTCTCCCCTATTTGTAGTCTTTCTGGGCACGGAATGGAAGAACTGGGGAAAAATTAGGTTCCTTATGTCACCAGAATTTCCCTGGCAAGGCTGCCATGGAGGTAGAGAACTGGCCAGGCAAGGCAGGACTGGACAAGATACATGCAAGCAGCCCATGGCTGAGCCCTGTCCCCCCTCTGTACAGACAGAACTCAGAACCCCCTGGAAACATGACCAGAGTCCTTCTGATTTTTTTTGCCAGATGATAAAGTCCTCAGGCCATGAGGTGTTTCTAACTACAACAGTTAATAGTGTTGATCTCAACCTAGTTAGGACATCTGCATGTTACAGATTCACCTGCACACCAGTTTTCTGCTCAGAGATGAGCACTTGTACAATTCACGTTATTTTCTCCGAGTTTCTGAAGGACAAGACTGTGGAATGGTTCTCAAGAAATCAGGGATAGAAGATCACAAGTTATTCAAATACAATACAAAGATAAATTGCATATCTCAGCAAAAATCAAAGGTTTTGAAGTGTAAGATTCTGCGAGACAACAGTGCTGGTAGTGCCAGTCTGCTCCTCAAGCCAAACAGACTAAATAAATTATGGGCAATTTGGATGTGAATTTCACATTACACTTTATTTCCATTCGATACTTCTGCTCATAGTGCTTGGAAATTGGCAGAGATACATCTGTTTTGCACAGAGACAATCTGTGACTGTTTCTTTAATTCCTAACTGGTTTCATTTCCAAACATCATTTTTAAAATAATGCACAAGCACTGTTAAGAATCAAATCATCCACATCAACTTAGTTCACCCAGGTGGGTACTGCTATGTTCCTGAGATCGTGGGCAAGATAAGTGTCTGATTTGGACAGCAATTTTAGCTAATGTGTTAAAGCCAGCCATAGAAAAGCACAGGCAACTGCAAAAGATTTCAAAGGGTAAACCAAACATTTGAATTTGCTACATATACTTTATGAAGAAAGCTTTTATGTTTTAGTTTCTTTATTTTTATATGCTAAAGCATTTAAATGAAATAGAAGTAATGACTAAATGAAAGAAAAGGCAAATGAAAATTTAGATACATAAAGTTAAGGAGCTTGTCCCAAGAAGCAGAAAGGAATATTTAAATAGATAAAGCAGGAAAAAAAGCTATCTACTTTTTGGAAGAGATATAACATGTATACATATATATCTTTAATATTTAAGCGTGTTCACTGCTTTCACATGTTAATGTTTCTAAAGATCTGTGAGGATCCTGGGGTGTGGAAAAATTATTAATAATTTGAAATTACTAGTAGAACAGAAACAAGTGAGATTGGCAAAGTGCAGCAATCAATTATCCCAAAAGGTTGGATTCTGAACTATGGAGAGTGAGACCAGAGCGTGCATCTGAGGAAGAGAGCGTTTGCAAGCATGAGGAATAATATCACAGGGAGATCATAATAAAGTGCGTGATGGCAATGAGAGCTAGTGCAAATGTAAACATACAGCAGTGGTTTAGAGGAATCTCCAACAGACAAAATCAAGACTTTATTGTCTCACATATTTCTGCCTATGACCAGGTGGCAGAAGAGGGAACTCTCAAACTCAACCTATAAGGTTTGATTAATCTCAAAGGATGACGGCGACAGACTAGCAGAGAATGGCACATTAAATCAACTAAACCCTATCTTCTTAAAAGAAAATACTGTTACATGCTGAGATTGGGAGGGAGTGGTACACACTTTATGCTTAATCTGAGCTCTGACCTCTTGGGGGACTTTTCCTGCAAGACTCTAGCATAAATTGTCCATGATGTGCAGTGTGTATCATTCCTTGGTGTTCTGGGCTGAGGAAGAGGACCAAACGGAGTACTCTGAGCCTTTGGAAATGATGGACTCTATAGTGTATTTGTACCAGCTATTTCAGTGCAGTTTGGACATCTAACAAGAATAAGCACCTCTAAAGAGAAATGCAGAGGGCAATGTGGTACTATTACTTTTAGAGACAATGAAGATGATAAAGGTTTTAACAAGGAATATCCTTCTTATTTCAGTAATTTTTTCCAAGCCAGCGAGTCCCTTAGAAATGTGCCCCTTGTGGACATAAACACTTTATGCCATATCTGCATGAATCGGTGTATTTTTCCTTTGCAGATCTGCCTTATGAGCAAGCCAGGAGATCAGCATGGACGAGTCACACCCACCCCAGTCCTCAGTCAAAAGGTAAAAGCATCTGCGTATGTTTAGCCTGTGGGCCTAATGCACATCTGATGCAACCTGCATAGACTCTGAAGTGAACTGATAGGAGCTACCTCAACATTCAGCTCTGGAGGATTCTTACCTGTGCCTTGGCTGGAAAGCCTGTTAGCTGTGTGTAGGCAATACTGGGTGGAGTCACTGGGGCAGCCACATCCTTACATGAACTCAGGCTTCATCAAGTCCATGACCATATATGTAGTCTTATAAAGCTAAATCCTACTGTGACCGTCATTGAGTGGTGAGCAGCAGGAGTCCCAGGCCTGTGATCTATCACAGGTTTGGTGACCAACTTCCAAACTGGAAAAATAACTACATGGGTTTTTCTGTTTTCAGCTACTCAGCCATCATCCTCAACAGTTCCCAAAACAGAAGACCAGCGTCCTCAGTTAGGTGGGTGTCATTTTGTTTGAATTATGCCTGGGTGTTATGGGGTTTGTTGAATATGATGAGAAGGACAGCTCTCACCCAGCAACCAGAAGCAAATTGCAACATCTAATTGAGACCACTAATGAGATCTCCAGCTGGTGACTACTAAATCCCCAGACGTGTATGAGCTGGTTCTACAGCTGGATCTGAGACGAAGGCTCCCATGGCCACTCAAAATTGCTTTTAATAATGTTTAATGGCAGTGATGACCTTGCAGAGTGAAAAAGCTGTTAAACAAAGTGCCTACATACAGTTTAGGTACAAAGGTGGAAGGTAAGGATGTCAGAAGACCATGTACTCCACAGTAGTTGAAACGCTAGCAGTTAGAAAATGGGCATGGGGCAAAGAAATGAAAATGGATTACAGGGTACAGAAACCTATTTGAATTTGGATCCTGAAATTAAACAGGAAAATTAGAAGGATTCTCAGTCTGTTGGGAAACTGAGGAGAAGGTAGAAGTTTATGAGTTTGTAGACTAGTGGTTTTGCAAAATGGGTGCATTTTGTGCTTTCAGAGCAGCTAATCCATGAGGTAGGACCTAATCCCTTATTTTGCATTCGACTGTGTTTTGGACAGGTAGCTAGAAAGCACTACAGAGATTCTGAGTTAGTTATGGCTTTTGTTAACAGGAAAAGGGTAGAAGTAGGAAATAAAAGAGATTTGGAGGATATTCTTAGCTCAGAAGACTCTGAGCCTGTTTTTATCACATGGATTTCAAATCATTATTCTGTTTTTTGTTATAGCTAAATAAGACTGTGCACATGACTACATCTCATTAACTCATACACATGCTGCCTGGGAAGTATTATACTGCTTTTTGCCCAAATAGTGTTTTATCTAATCTGGCCTTCCAACCATGAGAATCTTTCAAGAAATATACTGCTGATTTATGTAAGTCCTTAGGACCATTTAATGGCTGTGTATGAGCTGCACAGATTATTTAAATGTATAAGGAATGTAACCTGATTATCTTCTTGGCTGTAAAACTGGCGGCCATTTGAGAGCAGCTGTCCGGAGACGAGGCAGTCCAGTGACAGGGTCATTCGGCGAAGGGCGAGGGGCTGTGCTTGCAGCCCATCACTTTGGCTTTTGTACTTCTGTCACAGCCTTCCCTTTTTCCTGCTGTATTTCAATTGAGGCCAAAATAAGTTTTCATTTTCAGAGGGAATCCCTTGAGGAAAACATTGAGATACTACGGACATTGTGTGGCTGACACAGGCTCTTCTGAAAACCCTAGTTGCAAAATTAATACAGGGGATCCCTCACTGGACTTCAGTGACAAAGAATCGACCCAGCCACATTGCCTGGGTTCAGCCATGCACTCTCAGCCCTCTTCTGGAGACTCTTCTGGCACAGAAAGTGTTAGCAGTGGTGCACAAAAACCAAAGGTGGCCTTAGGAGAAAAAAGGCTGCTGTCCTTTGCAGAGGGGACTCTCACCCCATTACCTGTGTGTGCCTGTGAGCCCTGACATACTACAATGGTCAATAGTACCAAAAGATGCCTCTGTGTGTGTGTGTATGTGTACTTATTTAAGTAGGAAACAGAATACTTCTGGGACAAATTTACAGTGTGTCTGAATATATGCTTGTGCACACTAGTACAGTACAAAAGGCAAATGTGTATCCTTGCAATTGTTCACTTCCACACCCAGTTTTAAGGGAAGACATGTAAATGTTGTGATGCAGAGAAAGGAACTGCTTTCCCCAGTGTTGGACCTGCTGTCCCATCAGGCAGTATACACTGCCCCTTACTAGCTTAAAAAATACCACCTAAAATATTTGACATCATTGTTATATGATTTTAAATCTTTCTTTCACAATTTTGTAGATCCATATCAGATTCTTGGACCAACCAGCAGCCGACTTGCAAATCCAGGTAAGAAGGGAATTTGCTGATTCAGGAGGATTTCTTTTCACTGCTAGTGTCCCCACTTCAGGTTTAAGGCCAGACCTGGAAGGTGATGTGACCGATTTTACCACTGTTCAATATGTCTCAGTGGCAGCTGGTGATGCCCAGCGTGTTGCAGGATTAAGTTTCTAAATTACACAAGGCTGGGACTGAGGTTACAGATTAAGACACATACACTCATGTATCTTAATGTAGGTGTCTACATATAAGCTAGGTGTCTCATTTCCCATGATATTCATTGGAGACGTAGTTAATATAGCTCTCCGTAGAGAGCTATTCAAATCATCCTAGAATAGATGGTTACATTCAGTCAAATACCTCATCAGAGGTATTTGAACTCCTCATATCAATAGGAGTTCCCTTCAGTTGCCTAAACATCGGGATTTTGTTAAGTGCTGTAAGATACCCCATATGGCCTCCAGGTACCCCTCCAGAAGGGCATGAGTCTCTTACCGATCTGCGTCATATGTGTCCCAGAATCTGTTAATCCACACTACAATGCCATACTGACCTTGACAAATACAAAATTTTGGCATGAATAACTCAAACCAGCAAAAATACATAGGGAAAAATCAGGAAAGCATAATCTGTTTGCAAAGAATAATTGGGTTAAACACTTCAAAAATGTTCTTCCACTTTAAGAAGGCAGCAATGGGGTGCATTGTGGACAGGGGCTTATAGCATAGTTTAGCTAAAGACGAGGAACCTTCTTGGTGAGTTAATAACACTGATTGTGAACTGTGCAGATTTCACTGTTGCTGCTCTGAGTCTGCAGGACACACTGTGGCCATACACCACCATAATCAACATCATAATCTGCCACAATGGATTAACATTGTACGTGCCACTTCCTATTTCCCTTGCTTTAACAGCCACAGGGCACAGTGTTCCTTGTTCCACATTGCAAGTCTCCTCAACCCCCAGTAACAGTGTTTCTTCTTACAATGATTGTATGGCTTTTCAAGGCATGAAATTGCCAAAAAACTGATCCATTTCCTTTCACTTTATCCCAAGTGACATCAGGCACAGTTCTAGACTAGCTTACTTTCTAAACAGTTTTGCATGGCATAAGAAAGCAATTAAGTAAGTATTAAGAATAGGATTTTCCAATTGGCCTAAGGCAGTGGGTTTCCAGGTGACACTGATCTTAACTGGAAGTGGGGGCCTACCTCCCTTTAATTTGTTCGTAAAGCCCAGGTTTTACAATTGTGTCAAGCATCGATTTGGTAGACTTCATTACTGTGGAAGACACTCACATGGTCTGGACTGGGATACTTTTTTAACAGTTGGATACGGAATTCCTACACACCATCATTCCTGTGCTTTAACATGTTTTGTGTGTTTATAAATTGGTGGAATTACTCTCTCATTAGAAGGAAATTGACAGCAACCGTTTATTTTCATAGGACTATATATTACATTTGGAAGGCAAGTGTTTATGTTAGAACATATGTTGGATTGCTTATTCAAAAATTTGTGTTTTGTCCAGTGCTGAACTGTTTATTGATTTTCAAAGGCTAATCCTCTTGTTATGTTTCATGTACTAAAACTTGCATGCCTTGCTCATACCATGGATTCTTTTGTTTGTTTGTTTACTTAATGCATGTTAATGGAACAGAAGAAATTCATTAAGGACAGTTTAGATAAATATCATTTAAACGAATATGGGTTTCAGTTGCACTGAAGTATAAACTGCTAATGGATTTCAGATGCGACTCTAGCTTGATATTATAATTCGCTACTATAAGCTTTCTAAAGAAAAGCTTGTTTATTATACCCACATATCTGGTTTGAAAAAAAAAAAGAAACCCAAATGATTCCTGGTCAGAGATGTACTTAGAAGTTAGCACATACAAGCTGGTTGGCAAATTCTGCTGACATTGTGCTTGTGAAACAGATTGCCTTGCAAGCTGCTTCAGCTGTATTTTGCATCATTTCAGTGCTGCTTTATTAAGAAATGCTAAGCTTTTAACATGAATATCAGTGGCAAGGCCCTTTGAAATCTACTTTCAATTGCCTAAAATGGACAAATTTTGTTCCTATAACTCTGGGCAACACACTTCTGCAAAGTTGACAGCAGATTAATTTATTTTCTCTTTAAGATGAAATTGGCAGAGGAGTGCAAAAAACCACCAACAACGTTTTAAGTCTTAACTTCAATAATCATTTAAACTCGTTTGACACAGAACGATGACAAGAATGTATTCTATGGACCTTTTCACTGGTCTTGCAAATGTTTTGCCCTATGGTTGTATGCAGTGCAACAGCAAGCTAATAAGTTTCCGTTCTGCATTTCCCCAGATGCTGCAAATGGATGATATGGTTTGGCAGAAGCCCAGCTTTCTCTAAACTTCTCCATTTTGTGTAGGCTTAATCCATAGCAGAGAACATTTAGTTGCAACATAATGCTGTGAGAACAAGCAAAATGTTACGCAAGTGAAAGCTGTTTGTCCTGAACTTTAGAGATTAGTTTCCTAAATGAGCGCTGTATTATTTCCCCACCAATTGTCTACACTGAACGACATTAGGTAACTATTAAATCTCCGTGTAATGGCATTCTGCCACTCAGATGAAGGAAAACATGACACATTACCATTATCTCTGCTCTTTAGGATTTCATGAGACAGCGCTGGGAGAAAGGGGACTAGTTAAGAGTAAGAAGTAGGAACCGACATTGCAACATTTCCTAATAGGGTCCTATGTGAGAGCCTGGAAGAATTGATGTCTTAACATTATTAGTCAGTAGTCCTGACATTTCTATTTCATTTCCCCCTGCAGGGAGTGGGCAGATACAGCTATGGCAGTTCCTGCTGGAGCTCCTCTCGGACAGCTCCAACTCCAACTGCATCACCTGGGAGGGCACCAACGGGGAATTCAAGATGACTGACCCCGACGAAGTGGCTCGGCGCTGGGGGGAGCGGAAAAGCAAGCCTAACATGAACTATGACAAACTCAGCCGTGCGCTTCGCTACTACTATGATAAAAATATTATGACTAAGGTTCATGGTAAGCGCTACGCCTACAAATTTGATTTCCACGGAATCGCTCAGGCTCTCCAGCCTCATCCCCCAGAGTCGTCCATGTACAAATACCCATCAGACCTCCCCTACATGAGCTCCTATCATGCACACCCTCAGAAGATGAACTTTGTAGCTCCCCACCCCCCTGCTTTGCCCGTAACATCATCCAGCTTTTTTGCTGCCCCTAATCCATACTGGAATTCACCAACTGGAGGTATTTACCCCAATACCAGGCTGCCAGCTGCTCATATGCCTTCTCATCTTGGCACCTACTACTAAGTGGGGAAAAAAAGAAACACCAGAAAAAGCAAACAAAGACACTTCTCCCTGGGATACAGTCCCTGATGAATTGCAATGAACTCTATTGGAGTACACGAATGAAAAGTGCCTAAGAGACAAGTGAAGGTTTGGCTGGGAAAAAAACACATTAAAAAATAGATGTCAAAAAGACTCTTTGTAGTAGGGATTTAAAGGAGATATTCAAGAAGTATTAAGATACTAAAATGTAATGTATATGGGCATCGACTCTGTGGACCAAACAACAATAGACTATTGTAGGTAAAAGCATGAAATGGTAAGGAAAACCTACGAAAGCTAGTGGTCTTAAAAAGTTGATAAGCTTATGTGTAAAGTTTGATATCGTGCTAGTGCAAAACTGGGACTATACTACAGCAATATAAGGATAAGTCTATAGTGACCTAACATACAATATATGAATCATTACAGAAGAGGGGGGGAAAGGGAAAAAAAAAGGAAAAAGACCCTACCTGTATTTAAAAAATAGAAACATATCAACAAAAGAGACTGGTTTAGTGTGGAAGCTGATTTGGAATATAACAGCATTGTTTTAGTTGAAATCAAATGCGTTCCATTCATCAGAGTGTTATCAGCTACTCAAACTGTGAAGACAACCCAAACTTTAAGATTCCTTGACAGTATTACAGGAACCCTGAGCCAAGCATTGGAAATGAGAATGTGCTGAAGGGCAAGTGTATGACTGTGATCAGAGGCCTGTACCTGACAGAGGAAGCAGAAAGGAGAAAGAGGAGGACGAAGGTGGTGAGAATGGGAGAAAAGAAACTTCTTTACCAGTAGGACTGAAAAGACTCAAAACTTAGTAGCGTTGGGACTATGAAGAAACACTTGTTTGGACTTGTGAAACATATTGCTCAGTATCATACCATTCCCAGTATTACAGGAGGAATAGACTTGATTTTATAGTAATAAAAAGAAGTGGAAAAAGGGAAAAGCAGAAGAATTCAGAAATCAGAGTATGCATCTCTTAAAAAAAAAAAGTAAAACTGGAATTGTGTTTGATATTTAAAAGTTACCAGTTAGAACCTCATCATTATTAAGGGAGTTTGTTTTCTATTGGTTAAAGCAAGAGACAACCCCTGACTGCCAAAATCAGAAATCATCTAAGTATTTTTGTTAGGCGGGCGCCAGTTTTTCTTTATCGAGTCGCGAACGCTGTGCGTTTGTCAGAATGAAGTATACAAGTCAATGTTATTTTTTCCTTTTTATATAATTATTATATAACTTATGCATTTATACACTACGAGTTGATCTCGGCCAACCAAAGACACAAAAAAGGGACAATCAAAAATATTGTGGCCTTGAATTTTAACTCTGTATGCTTAATGTTTACATTATGAACATATTAGTACTTAGAATGCAGAATGTATGTAATAAAATAAGCTTGGCCTAGCATGGCAATTCAGATTGACACTGCAGTTTGCATTTGCATTTGCATTTTTAGTGCCTGACACGCCTATCAGATCTCCTACTCACCATGTTAAAATATGCTAGGCATTTTGTTTTAAATTTTTGTTTTGTGAAATCTGGCAATCTTGAAAACGTAGGACCAAGTAGCGATGCTTAGCCTAAGTTCAAAGTGGACAGGTGCTGTGTATCTTCTTTTCCAGACAGTTCTGCTAAAATACTTGCAGCCCTTCTTTAACAGTGCCTTGCCATTCCTGTCCTGAGCTCCTTTTTGCCCAGAGATTGCAACCATGCCCAATTCTTCGACAACGTCATGGCCAAGATTGAAAATGAAGTCTAAAGGAGGCCTCTAAGGAAGAATACTGATACCCAGAAATTCTTTTGTTGCCATCTGATTATGCAGCATAATCTCAGCCTAGATGTATTTTCATGAGAGTCATATGTCAAATTACCACACCCCCTTGCTATTAATACATACTGTATCATTATTTGTAAATAAAGTGAATAATGAATAACTTCCATTATTCCTCCCTTTAGAATAGAGTGTATGGTAGCTTATTAATTTGTCATTGCAGTCCGTCCTGGCTGTTTACAAAGTGCAGGATGTTTTTTTCTCTTCTAGATTTAGAGGCTTCCCACACTGTACCCCAGGCCCCAAAACTACATCTGGTGCCTAATGGCATGACTCCATTTTTTTGCAACACCAGCTGAAGAACTGGTCTGGAAAATCAGCACTGACATTTATGAGTGCCTCTCCACAGCAGGGAGTGTTTACTGCAAAGACCCCAGTCAGCTTAGACCTCCAACTGTATCCCTCTTTCTTTCTGTTCTTTTGTCTCTTTTTCAGACAAAATGGGTGTGATTTCAGGTTTTATAGCAAATGTTCTGCATATCCGTTTTGTGGAGCATTAATTGGTGCTGTGGAATGGGAGCCTACTTGCCAGACTCCCGTGTTATGGGTGTCTTGGTGGCAGTTTATAAGCACAGGGTTATATTACTAATGTTTGAGACCTGAGCAGTGGCATCATAAGCCTTGTGATCGTTTGGGAAATAAGCACTGTAAGTCTATATCTCTTAAAAAATAAAAACTCAAGGAAAGGTTAGAAAAACTGAACTCTTGGAAAAGGTTAGTCACCCACGATTTTAGAAAGTTATGGAAGGCACACCTACGTGCTGACTATGAGAATAATAGTTTGTCTTTCAGTGGAAATAAATCTACAGATGCTTGCTATAGCTACTTCATGTGTACTTCCAACTCAAAAAACGGTAAGTGTATTATTGAACAACCTTTTAATCAAACACTTAAAAATCCAGATAAAACAACCGTCTTTGTTTAGATTGGCAAGGACGTGCCTGGAGGCCTCCAAAGCATCCCCAGCACTGACAGAGCTGCCTGCAGGATTTCCACATTGTGTTGCCTGGCTTCTATCATGTGCAATGGGAACAACATCCTGAATTAAAATAAAGAGATCGAATCCTGGGACAGGGATGAAGGCAAAGCAGATGGCATGATGGAGACCCCTCATGATGAAGAACAAAATCCTACAGAAGGCCATGAGTAACTCACTGGTGAACCAGTCCAGAACATCTGTCTTAGAGCTACACCTTTCCACACGACCAGCTCACAGCTTTCCGGGAGCTTTGGAAAACGTGGATTTTGCAACCCTGAGGATGAAGAGGAAAGTGAAGGATGGAGAAAGCCTACTGCTGCTGCACTGGGATGGGTGACTCTGCTACTTGCAGGGGCTCCCTACCCAGGGGCAGCAGCCACCCCATGGGGTCTTCCTGTTGGAGGGCAAGGCCAGCCCAGTGTCCCAGGGCGCTGGCAGAGGCAAAACAGGCAGTGGACCCATGGTAGTGTCTCTGCTGCTCACTGCCTGCTACCCAATCTGGCCCTGCTACTTGGAGCCAGGAAGACGGGAGTGAGGCCAGAGTTTTAGGGGCTGGTTCTCAGTTCAGACCATGACAAAGGATGGGCCCAGTACAGCCAAAATGCTCAGGGAAGCTGAGCATCTCTGCATCCATACCGTGAGAGACATTCACATGAGGCTCAGCAAGACCCCAAGACCTTGGCTGAACGTGCCATCTGTTTGCCATTTAAGCACCTGGAATCATGGACAACATGGCCCTGATGAGTCCACATTTGTGCAAGTTGGTCATGTTGATAACTTTGGCCCTTTGTTTAAATTAGGACTTCTTTTAAAGTCCATTGTCAGTCGTCTCATACCTTATTACAGCACTCTGAGGACTCCTCTGAAAGGAGAAGCTTTATATTTCCTGAAATTTAGAGATATACATGTGTGCTTATCTTTCACCAAGAAATACCCATCTGTCTGAGAAGCTACACTGTAACATGGCAAGTGATGCTGAGAAAAGTTTTAAAACTAAAACTAGGAAGCTCAACTTCCACCATCCTTGATCAAGATATTTCCCCTGATATTAAATTGGGTTTAGTGTGTACATAAAAAAAATCCCTTTGAAGGATGTATTTTACAGCACTTGTATTGTGAGTCTTAAGGGAAGATCAACAGAGGTTAGGACATGCTTTTTAAACTGCCCACAGAAACACAGGTATCATCCTTGATTTAGACTTTCTTCTGCAAACTCTTCTTGCTCAGGCTGTTTCTTACACCAGCTAAGATCTGATTTTAAAATAAATTTTTAATTACAGATGCATTAAAGAAAGGTAAAAAAACCACTCTACATTATATTATATGCTTAATGATCCCATGATCTTTTTCTGCGCCCTCTTCTCAAGTTTTGGTCGCATCAGGGGAATGGCCCTGAGAATAGTCTCTGCTTACCTAAGTCACCGGTAAGTGAGAATGGCACCTCAGCCATCCAAAGGATTCAGTTGACTCATGCCTGAATTTTAACTGCCTCCTGAAGCAATCCTGGTGCAACACAAGTGCTTAGTTCCTTGTCTGGTCAGTGGAGGGAGCCTTCAGATACCTTCACAGCAGATCCTGCCTGCCTTTGGGGCCTATGTTAAGGAGATTAGGTGCTACCACGGAGGTTCACAGTGGACTGTGGCTAGTCCTTGGGCTTGATTGGGACCTTGCTGACCATCAGGAAGACAAGCCCTTTCATGAGTGACAGGTAACACAGTTATGTGGCAGCAACACCTGGTGGAAAAAACAGAGCTCCCTTGTGCTTTCTTGGTAAAGGTATTTCTTCTTTTTTGGCCCTCACTGGAGTCGTCACATCCCTTGCTGTGTTGGGCTGTTCGGAGATGCTTTCCTCATGAGAGCTCAGCTAGGAGCTCGCAGCCCTTAGGGTCCAGAAGAGGCCACCCTTCAGCACTTGGCATTACACTGAGGGAGGCAAGGCCTAAGGAGTCCATGAAGCTCCCCCCTTGGTTAATTAGCCCTATGGCCCTCCTTCCGTAATGACAACTGCATATACACACACCTGGTCAAGGCATGAAGCTCTTGGCTATGCACCGCATGCCTCTCACCTTCTGGTTATATCTTGACCTCTGTGCAGACCACACAAGTGGGTCACACCAGGATTTCAGCAAGAGAAAACATGAAAATGAAGTCTGGGTAAGCCACACCATTTTCAGGAAGCACGTGAGGCTGCTCAGAAGGCTGTCCTGGCTCCCTGCTTGTTTCCAGGCTTCAGCTGCAACCTCCAAAGTGGCTTGGCTCCTACCGCTGCCCCTTGAGCAGTGTGACTGCTCCTTCAAGGCACTGGCAGCTAAGACTACATCAGATGCATGACCCATCTTGCTTGAAGAAGGGGCACTACTTGGTGAGCTGGTTAATGAGGATATTAGGCCAACTGGAATGTGGAAAATTGTTTCAAAATGTAATGGCCGTCATTGTTTCAAAAGGCACATATTTTCAAGAAAACTAAATAAAACACCCAGGCTGGTTAGGCTAGGAATTGCCCTGAGATGTCCTTTTAACTCAGTGGAATGAGGACTTCTCAAAATCAGGTTCAGAGAATTTCTTGGGTTGTGTACCTGAATATTGGGCCATATATATTTTGTAAAAGAGTAAGGGGCAGAATAGTTTTCTGTGCATAATCCTAGAAGTAGTGAGAAAGTCTAACTGGGAAACCCCATCCATCCCCCTCACTATTACAGAACTATTTTCTATTGCATAATTACTGATGTTTCCTTAACCTTCTTCTCATTTGAAAAGGTCTCAGCACCAGGGTATTTCTACCCATTCCCTTAACACAGAGGCTAATACATCTCATTGTTAACGTGGGGATTTTTTTTTGTTTTCCTGATATTTTTGTATTTTGCAATTTCTTCTGATTACACTCCCCATGCATCACACTCCGGAGTTCCTAGCCTGCCTCAATGTTTACGGCTTTCCAAATATTTGTAGTTTGTTATCATGCTCCCTTTGACTGGATGTTAGCCAAGCTTAGACATATTCCACTTCACAAACCTATCCCTCTTCTTCTCTGATAATTGTTAATGGGCCTTTCTTATTTTTCTTTCTTTTTTTTTTTTTAATTTTTTCTGTTTCTGCACACGGGCAGGCCTGATGTCTCCTGCTGTCTAAACCATTTCTATCTATGACTTCTCTGACTGCCACCTCCTTCCCACTGGAGTCTGTGCCACTCTCCTCAGCCAAGCAGCTAATGTGCTTCTAGCCTCACCTGGCTGAAAGGTCTTCCTTGAGCAGCTAAAAGACCCTTCACCCCTTCAGCTCTGAATGGACTTCCATGTTCTTCTTTGTTTGGAGCTGTTTCTTTCTCATGAACTGAAAAATCTCCCTTCCTCAGATCTCTCCACCAACAGACCACTAGGAAGGTTTTTCCAAACTATTGTTGTGAACTTGCTGCACTAATTCCACCAGCTCATCTCGCCCAACTGTGCAGTGTTTATTTTGGCCCTCTTCTGTCTGTGTCCCGGCCAGGCTGAAAGCTGCTTCAGGCAGAAAATGCACATCCACAGAGCACCCAGCAGCGTGTTGCTGCTTAATACCAGATAATCATGAGTAACGTTGCCAAAAAAGTGCCTATACTTTTCCAATTTTCTTCATGATGAAGGTGTCATTCTTCTCCACTGGAAACTTGAAAGCTACTCTGCAGAAAATGGATACATGGTACTTAGAACAGGCACAGGCATTTGGGCTAAATGGTTGCCATGGTCCTTTTAGCTTTCAAAGCAGTCCTAAGAGGACATGAAAGACAAATTTTCAGTTTTAGATTCATCTTTCACTCAATTCTTTCATATATTTTTGCAAAATTACCAGTTTGTATCAGAAAACCAGCCATGTAGACCCCTTGGCCACCTGAGACATGAGCACAGAACTGCCAGGAACGATACAGGGCTTCAAAGACCACCTTCATGCACCCTCCTGGAGAAGAGCTGGAGGGATTGTGAAGCTCTCCAGTACATCTGCAACAGCACTGACCACTGAAATGGTCAATTTTTAAAATAATGTCCCTTTTCCCTTGTGGGTTGAGGAGGGGTATGTTGACCTGCATTACTGTATTCAAAATACAAGAGGAAGAAAAGAAAAAAAGGAAAGTAAAAATATTCATTTGTTTTATGCTTGAAAAATCACCCCATGCTGTCTATTTCCCAGAAACACTGCTACATCAATATGTTTCAGTTTCCTGGGATGAGAATGGCATTCAGATGACCCAGTCATGAGTCGGATCCTATTGTGCTGGATGTGGTAAATACAGATCATGACTAACAGATGTTGCTTTTAAGTGCTCATATCTTTAAATACACAAGACTAATAAATGCTGGAAGAAGCTGTATTTACTACCAAGACTAGCTGAACATTTTCCATTTCAGCCCTTTCTTCAAGGAGGGAGGATGGGATTGTTTTTTTCTTCTAACATGCTCTGAGGATAAATCCAGGAAACGTGTAGAAGGTGCTTGGACATTGCAATGGGCTCATATCCTCACATAGAAAGACAGCTCACAGCCTGGCTCCCCAAGGGACTGAAGTGTCTGCTGTTTCCCTGACGGTTACAGCTATGGAAAAGTTGTAAATGGCTCTGTATGGTTGTAAGCAAGTTGTAAACCTCCCACCATGAGTTTCCAAAGAAAAGACGGAAAATTAGGACTAAAGCAAGTGGCGCACAGCCTTTGGAGCAGAGCAGGGCTTGATCCTTAAAACAGTTGTGAAAATAAAGTTTGTTACCTTGGCTGTTCCTGGAAGATTGAAGTGAAGGAGGTGGCAGGAAAGGGGGCATAAAACCAAGGATGCATGGAAAAGAAAGAGCTATTATCAGTTGGGCTTGGAAAGGGGAAGGAAAAATAGGAGGAGGAGGCCAAAATCAACAGGGAAAGAAGAAGAAAAAGAGTTATGAAGTGCTGTCAGAGGCAGTAGCAAAGTGTCATGACACTTGCCTGCTTATTAGCAATTTATGGAAGAGGATATAAGTGGACCTTTAAGACATTCTTGCAAGGATTACTCAGTGCTAAGTGTTAGACATGATTTGATGATAATGACATGAGATCAGATCTGAGTTGTCAATAAATAGAGAGCCAACCAGAGGATCAAAACATAGGCTGGCAACGTGAAGGCAGCAATCAAGGAGGTTGACTTAGTTCAACCTCCCCTGCCCCTTAGGGAAAGGGGAATTGCATGTGGTCAGGGGGTGCCAGGAAGGCTTCAATACCTGGGGAAACCCAAACACATTATTTTCCTGTATAGGCATGGAAAGTGAAAGATGGATCTGAGGGATGTGGGGAAGGAAACAGCAACTGGATATCAAGAGGTTAATAGAAAGAGAGGTGCAAGTGGAAGGAGACCACAGACCCTAGAGAATTTAGAAGTTCAAGAGAACCAAAAAAGTCTTAAAAAGAAGATAAAGTCAGGTTTAATTTGAAGTACTGAGCCCAAAGGAGATGCTGGAGAGCAACTGTGATGTGCAGTTCGGTAGGAGGAGGCAGGTTAGCACATCTGGGGTGAAGTAACAGCTGAAGCCGCCTGAGCCGAGGAGATGGTGGAATTTGTAAATGTTATACTTCATTTCTCTTCCTACACTTACCACTTTAGTATATTTTCAGCTAACATTTCATTACCATTTCCACAAACATTTCATGTCATGACTTCATTACAATGTAGACAGCACACTGAACAGCTGTAAAATAGCCTTGCCAATGCTGGTAATTTGCACTGGGAATGTAATATCCAGTTCCAATCACTGATGAGTGCTATACAAAATGAGCTATCCAGCATTTTTCATTTCTTTAACCACTTACCTCAACAATTAAATGTATTATAATGCTAAATGTACAGTATGTAATAAATCATTCCACTCTGTATAAAAGCATCAGACGATACATCTCTGTTGTTTTGTCATAAGCTGTATAAAACGCTGGCTTAGCACTCTGTAAACGGCTTTGTTCACTCTTGTTATTTTAATTGTATACCAAAACCCAGTAAAGTTTCATGCATACAGTGTGTGTCTCCTGCTATGTGCCAAATCCAATATGCTCTCCTGTTCCTACTAGATGAAGATCATGGTGAAAGGTTTTAGCATAGCAGTCTATGAGGTGGGAAACCAGTCACAACTTTAACATTTTTGATGTTCCACTGTACCTACTGGAATAGCTTTTGAGCTGAGACATTGTAGTTGTTCCTAGTAACTGTTGCATTTCCATTTCCCTACTTTGGCTAAAAGCTGAGACGTTTGGTTTGTGGCTCAGTCATCTATTACTCAAAAAAGTCTGGTGGGCTTTAGTGTAATTATAATTATGTTATAGAGAGTCATTGGGGTCTAACATGCCTTTTTTCTTCAATTTTCGCACAATACAACATAAAAGTAGAAAACCTGGAAGAGGTAGAGCAGCTTTATTTGGTCAGAATACCTGGCAAAATGTAGATAGTTGACTGATGATAAGGTTTCCAAAAGACCCAAAGTAGCTTAGGCTCTCAAATCTGATAGACTTGCAATGGGATTTGTGTCCCTCAGTCCCTCAGATGTTCCAGAAATCCTTCCCTAGTGCTTTGTCTTTTAACAAAGTCACATTCGTTTGGAAGGACTTGGAGATGAGTGCATAGCCCTGGGGGCGACCCACCCTCCAGCAAAGGCAGACATCAGGGGGTAAAATGCCACCATACAAAATGTTCACTGTTAAAGAAAAAGTAGTTCACCAAAGCACTTTTCAAAACTGTGTTTGATAGCTTTATGTCCCCATGGTGGGGCTTGGGGTGGTCCTGAAAAGAAAAACAGCTGGACAATGATGTAGATTTGGGATTGTGTTTGAGTACCCTTGACTATGAAGTCTACAGTCTTGGTCTGACACCTGCATGTTGTTGTGTAAATGTGACCTTCTGTTCCCAAGCAAGCTCTCCCACACAGACGGAAATAGGGGCCTTATGGCTCTTGGACCTCAACGAAAAATGCCCATGCATTTTCTAACCCCTTCTGTGGGGCTGCTGGGGCCTCTGAGGGCTTCAGGGTAGTATCAGCCAGCAAGTGTCTGGGCAGTCACCTATTTCAAGGCTACGGAGCATCTGTAGGGAGAAGCACTCTCGCAGGCTGTGAAGGTGCTAATGAGTTTCCTGAGTAATAATGTAATATGAGGCACTAAGGAAGGTCTGCGTACTTGTGGCATTGTCTGACGGTCAAGTGATCTGGGCAGGGTTGTGGTTCATTGTGAACCATATGGAGAATTGACAGGCCTCCCGGGAAGGAGCAGTGCTCCCATACACCTGCTGGGCCTTGCATGGTTTATGCAATTAGCCTTATAATTAGGCTCCTGGAGACTCTCAGGCTTAGTCCCTTGCACCTCCTATAGAAAGAGGTGACCTGAACATTTTCTAGGAGTGGTATGGTTTGCTTGACTGTTGAAGTAAGTACGGGAGTGCACGCTGGGCTCAGCCTGCAAATACTTCATGCCTCCACTTTGACCCTGCCTCATGTTACACAGTGACTGAGTCAGCTCCTGCGGCTCCTCCTGTCACTTAGCTCAGGCTTTGAGATCCAGAAACCATGGCTCCAGTGGCAGCTGGACACCCCGACTGATCAGTCCCTACAAGCAAGGCTGCTCACAGAGCTGTGCATGTGCAAGGCATGGGGCATTCTTCTTCTCTTTAGCAAGAAAAACAAAAAATCTGTTTTAAAAAATACAGGAACTGGTAAGTGAATTTGAAACCCACGTGTTACTGGCAGCAGCGTGCCCAGGCTGGACAGCTGGGGCAGGGCTCCTCTGGCTGTGCTCCTGCAGAGCAGTGGACAAGGTGGGCTGCCAGGTTGGGACCAAACCCACTGCCCCAGCCATGCCGGCAGCCGCAGCATTTTCAGCATCTCTGGGCTGTGGACAAAAGCTTTGTAAGCTACTGGTGCAGCCTATGTCAAGGGTGCTGGGGCAGAGGGATGCCAAGTCAAAACCTCCTGCTTTCTCATCCTGCATGGCCACTGTGCTCCTCCTATGGTGGGGTTCCTCCTGGGGCACGAACCTGTGGGGTTGGGGCTTTTGCAGGCAGTGATCCACCGAGCAGCCCAGGGTGTCCCCTGCCTGCCCCTGTCCCCCCTCTCCCCGCAGCCGTGGAGGGAGGGCTGGGCACCCTCAGGCGTGGGTCAGGGCTTCCCTCAGATGGCAGCAGAAGAGTGTGTGTGTGGGTGTGCGTAGTTTCCATGCCCATAATGCTCCCTGGTAAAGTCTCCCCATGATCTCGTCATTCCCACACCAGTGCTCAGTAGTACTGAGTGACATGCAGGGTTTTGCCAAGTGGTTTATAACCAGCTTTTGAGGGCTGTGTTTTGTGACACACGTCATATTCAGTCTCTTTGTCCTCTCCCCTCATGTCTTTCCTCCTGGGCTACAGCTGGGTGGCTGGCAAGAGCTGAAGGCACAGGACATTTTTGGATGCCCTCTATTTCAGATGTTCCCTGAAGTTTCTGTTTGAAGGTCTGGGTTATGCCCCTTTCCCCAGCCTGGAGCAGGCCAAGGTGCTGAGCCTGGTGTCCCCGGGCCAGCCAAAGGAGAGATGGAGGTGTGTGGGAGAGGGACATGAAGGCAGCATGGGCTGGAAAGGTACTGCAGACTGTGCTGTCCCTCCTCTGCTGCCCTGGACTGACTTCACGCTACAGCTGTACCACACCGCAGGTGCAATCCTGCTGTTTCTTCTGGGAAGAGCCTGCATGTTTCCCATCCCCTCAGCACTTCCCTGTGGTGTGGGTGACAGTGTGCTCACCCCAAGGACAAGTGGTCCCCAGCCCAGTGCTCACCCCCTGCTGCAGTGCTGGCTGTGCCCCCCCCGCCCCATAGCCACTGTTGAATGCCACACTGTCCTGCTTGTCCTGGGATGTGGTCCTGCTCATGAAAGCCAGCCCTAGTTTGTCTCCTCAAGCTGCCGCAATAGCAAGGGACCCAGGAGACCTTGCACCTCCAGCCCTGCCCTGCAGGCACATCAGCCCCAGGGACACCCCGCTCCCCTGGGAGCCAGGCGCCTGCAGCAGGACAACCAGAGCTGCTCTCCTGAAATGTGTCAGGGCATATTCACCGGTCAAGGCATATTCCTATTTCCCCCAAAAGATGGCACTAGGATTCACCAAAAGTGAACCACTCGGCATCCTGAATATTTTTACATCTGTGAAAAAAGCCACCAGAGCCCTCCACTGGGGTGCCCATGCCTCGCATCCCATAACGGAGGGATGGTCCCTCCGGAGCATGCGGCCACCACCTCCCCAGGGCAGACCCTAACGGGCTTTAGGTGATGGTCAAGAACAGCAGAGCAAAAAACGAGTTGCCACCTGCTGAGAGTACGTAGCAGGAGGGGTTGTCTTTTGGTAGGATGAAAATATTCTCCCTACGTACATGCTGTGGTTTATTTCTAAGGCAATGAGAAAACCAAATATGCGATATTGGAATTAATCTTCTTGTATGCTGACACTATCTGTTGTAGCACAATTGACATCATTAGGATTTTTACTGAGAAGTTAATTATTTTTTCATTTGAGCAACACAGCCCATAAACCTATGAATAGAGAGTCTGTCTGGTAATTTAGGCCACATTTTTAAGGTTTTTTTGAATGCAAATGCTTCTACATAATGATAATTATAGAAATATTTTCATGATTAAAAGAGTAAAACTAATGAAAATAACTTTTAGCGAGATTATTTTTCCTTGCAATTTTTATAACATATTGAAGAAAGCGTTTTATCTGTCAGTGAAACCTATTAGGTTTTTGCCTGAAAAACAATCCCCATTCCAAGATAATGGACTTTTTGTATTCATTAACGTCTCTAATAGAGCTGTCACCTTAATAGCTGGAATTTTTCTTTTCATTAAAGAAAATGGTAGGAACCTAGCTCTATAAATGAAAAGAAGTTAAAGCATGCAGATGAAGAGTTTCTAAAGACTGCAGAACACCAAGGCTGAAAGTGCTGCCTCATTGCATTTAAAAATGAAGAGAGCACCTTGTCAAAGTGACTCACCTTCCTGGGCAGCTCAGCAGCCTCCAAGGACTATTGGGTCCCACAATTGCCTGAGCAAGTGATATTCATTAGCAATAGCAAGTTCAGCAGTGACACTTCTTGCAAGAAGGTCTTTGTTTTGCAAATGCTGGTGTCTCCTGAAAGATAGAAGTCTGATTCCCACGTGCTTCCAACTTTTTTGGACCAGAGGTTAGCATACAGTGATTCCTACTGCTAGCAGCCAGAAAGATGCTTTTTTCCTCTGCATGTTACTGCCACTAAAGCATGACTGAAAACCCCAGTGTGAAGGGCAGTCTGAAGACTGTACTTACCCCTGAGCTGAAGAGCCCATGTGATAGACCTGGGGAAGGTGAGGTCCTTGCAATGCAGATGTTATTCTAAGTACATAAGCTTGGAGGTGTCTATTGAACACGTTACTGTTGCTGAGCGTTACCTTATTTTAACAGTGTGAAGTATGATCTGTATGTCCCGCTTATTGCATTGCCCACTCCTTTTGTTGTGCTTAGCAATACACTTTCGCTGTTCATGTCTTTGGGTAGAAAGCTGGTCTGTTCCGTGTCTACAGATTGCCATGCACTGTTACAGCACAACTGCTAATGAAATAGTGAAGTGGTAACACAATCTCAGAGCAGAGGACTGCTCCAGGCTGGATTCTCCCATAGGCCTTCTGGAGTTTGCTTCAGTTTGCTGCCTTTTATAAACCCAGGAGACCTCGGACAAAAAAAAAAACAAAACAAACACAAAAAAACCCCAACCCCAAACCCCCAAACCAAAAAACAACACCCAAAACTTTACAAAGCAGACCCTGATTGTGGAAATGCACTGTGTAAAGAGTCTATATTTAGTATGCTATAGAACAAAACGCGTGGGCACGGGGGAACGGAGTGTTTTAAAATGTCCTGACACTAGATGGTGCGGTGGATTAGAGCAATGCCCTCTTTGCCGGAGACCCCGTTTGGAGCACTTTTCAGGCCCGTCCTGGGGTTTGGCAGGACCGTGCACGTTTGTCAGCCTCTGCTCAAGAGGCGCCAGGGTCTGGCGGAGCCGTGTGGTTTCGGGTCAGGACGCAGAGAGGTGCTCAGCTGTTTGCAGCTCTGCCAGCCCGCTCTCACTCCAGTTCCGCTTCTCCTTCGCTCGCTTTCGTTAACAGCACCATTGCCCAGAAATTACAGAAAAAGCAAAGCTAATTACCAAAATTAATCATCCCCAAAAGGACAGGAGCTCACCTCTAGTGCCAAAATAGGCACTGGATTGAGTCTAGCTCTGCTGCAGGGACTGTTTCCCCGCAGCCCATAAGCATGCGTCCAGCTCCTACCGACACTGGCGGGGCTGGCCGTGGGAGCAGAAGTCGGCATGTGTGCGTGTGCGCTGCCATACCAGGGCATCGGTGCTTCACCTGGCAAGTGCTGAGTTGCCACGGGGAGCCGTGGGCACTCGCTGATGTCAACGGCAGCAAATGGGATTCGGTGCTTTGAGGATGGCTTGGCACCTCGCAGGCAGAAGGCTTTAATGTGGTTTCTTGGGTGTAACTGCAAGCAGCTTTTGGCCCAAGGGAATGAATATTTTTTGCCTTTGTATATTCCCTGATTTTTGTAATCATGCTGTTAAATATGTCTTCTGGAGAGCGGTAATTAACAGAGGATATATTTTAGTTACTTCTTCAGAAGCTGTTGAGTATAGTTGTTTAAGGCGTGATTTTTTCCTCTTCTGAATAGATGATTTTCTTTTCATCAACATACGTGCCGGCAGCATACTGGGGGTCAGAACAAAGACTTCTGGGAGGATTTCCTTCATGATGCTGTGGATTAGGCACATGAAATCCTACTGACCTGTGCTGAACTCTGTGATCTTGAGCAACTTCAGCAGTTTTGATCACCTTCCCACCACCTCAAGAAATATTCTGAGTGCAGTTTAAACCTGTCCTGGTGTTTGGTACTTACCTATTTTTATTAGACCCTTCTTCAGTTATACGCATATAATGATCAAAACTGGGACATCATGAAAAAGCAAAAGGTCCCTCCAATTGAGGCATTGCTTTATAATTAATGAAGAACTGAAAAGGAAGAAAACGTGATGCATTACAGTAACTGAGTAAGGCTTTCAGCACAATTCATCATAACTGTTGTTCCTTAAAAGTCTCTTTCTGTGGTCCTTGCAATGTAAACCTGAGCTTAGCTTCCCAGAAGAACAAAGTTTCTTTTAGCATGCAAAAGAGTTTTTCAAAGCTTGAGCTTTTAAAGCTTATGGAAAAATAGGCATTGAAATGATACAGGAAAATAATAAGCTTGGGGAGGGAAAGAGGTATAAGATAATGATCGCAATAAAATGGTTACAAGCGTGATTTCACTGTCAGGAATGCTGCAGCAGGAATTTGAGATGCTTTTTTATCATTCATCAAGAGGGACAAAACCTAAACAATTGGCTCGGAAATATTTTTTATGAACAAACAAGGCAAGTTTAACTTGCTGTGTCTCCTGGATTCTGTTTTGAGGTGAGCAGGTAACCATTTGCTTATCTTGCCTGACCTCCTTCATTAGCAGAAGCCACACAACTTCATGCAGCTACTCCTGTAATGAACTTGACACTAGGGGAACAGGCTCTCTATTTTTCAATAATGTCCAGGCAGAACTTCAAGAATTCTGTCACCTTCATCAGTTTTAGCAAAAATTCTGCCAAATATTCAGCCACTACTGTGTTTGTTGCTCTTTAGTTCCTTTATTTGTTTACTGTCTATAGCAAATATTATGTTCTCCCGTGTATAAGTGCCCACACGTCAGTCAGGGAATAAGAAACAATCCCACATCCCTGAGGTGACTCACACACCTCGTGGATACTGAATCACCATTAAGATGAGGTGAACATGTGGTGTGCAAAGCGGAGGCTGGAACGTTTTCAGCCAAAACATTCAGAAAATACTGGTACACATGAAGGAATTCACAGAAGGGGAAGAGGAGCAGCTTGTGAATGATTATTTACAACCCAAAGCACTATACTAACAATTCCCAAATACTTCTGGCTGTCACCCCCATTACAGACCATTCATTTTGTGTAACCCCAAAACCAGAGAGAAATATAGAAAATTCGGCAGAACTTTGTCTACCTCTAGTCCACACCCCCACCTCAGCAGTCCCCATTCCAAGTTTGGGCACTCTTGGGCTAAACTATTGTTTGCTTAGGACTATGAGTACTAGCAATACAGTGGTACACTGTCATACACCATATACCACCCAAAACTCCCTTCGCGGACTGAAAATGAGGCTCTGCTGTCCCTGCCAACCCCAAGAGAGGGATGGAATCAGTGGCACCAGCTCCCCAGAAGAAGATGCTGCTGATCTGTGGTGGACCTTGTCCTTCAGAGTTTCTACCCACGTCCAGGTTGAGAAGGAATGAGGATGATCCTCAACAGCTCTCAGGCAGACTCCTCCCCTGCCTGGGCATGGGGCAAGTGGAAGTCATGTGTGCATGATCATTGTGGTGCCAAGCAAAACCAGCTACTCACCGGGGTCTCGGCATGTGAGCTTGGAGGCAGTGTCATGTTGAGACAACTGCTGGGCCCCCAGCAGCACTGAGCACAGGCAAAGCTCGCTTGCAGCAGCACGGCACAATGTAGGCACCCCGCAAGGGCTTTTGAAACTCCATTCTTGAGTGACCTGGCCAAGGCTGTACTGGAAGCACACTGAAATTGTAGGAACTGAGTCACAGATCCCAGCACAAGCATTTGCATTGGGTGCTTTTATAGGCTAAAAGTAAATCCTCTTCAAGAGGCTTTTTTTTTTCCCTATTTGAAGGTAATTTGGGGTGACTGTTTTGTTCAGAGTTGGATGCATGATGTTTTGTTGTTGCTTGAACTGAGAAGTTCATATGTTAAACACTGTTCCAGAGCTGTACCCGATTGTGTCCAGGTTAATAGACGAGCCTTTGTCAAGGACATTGTGCAAACACATTTCCACAAGACATTATTGTCTGGACACATGAGCAAATATTTGCCTAAAAAGTGTAATTGACTATTGTTCAAGAACTGCCACCTGCCCCTTGGTTTTTTGGCACTCTCGTAGAAGGGACTACACTTCACAGCATTGCCTTCAGCCAACATTTCCATGGGAGCCAACTCTTGACCAACAATTAAGTAAACATCCAGCTTGCTGCTTTTTTTTTTTCTCCCAAGGCTGCATAACCCTTTTATAATAACGGAAGTGTTACGAAGAAAAGGAGAAAAGGCAACCAGCCTTGCTTCAGCAATGGCGCTACAGGGAAATGATATACATGGGGAATGGTAGTCTAACATGAGGGACATGCTGGAGTAGTCATAGACAAGGCCAAGCAGCAACACAAAGGACAAGCTCATCTGTGTTGTCAAGTTCATTGTTTCAGCTGAAGCTATGAGAAGTGATGACAGTCACGATGCCAGGGGATGGACGGACAAAAGGAGACTGTGCAGCTGTCCTGTAATATGCGGCGCGTGACATGCCAGGCGGTTTGAGAAGGAGCTCTGCAACCTCCTTTTGCATCTCCAGTAAAGCTGCCCCAAACTGCAAATAAATTACTTCAGAGATAAACACTTGCCCACCTGCCTTAATCATAAAGATATATTTATAGAGAGATATATTTTGGAAAGCTACACTCAATTTCAAAGCAGAAAACCAAATATTTCCGTTTGAGAGTCTTGAATTTAAATATTTTGTTGGTTAACCATTGTCTTCTCAGCCCTTTCTGGTTGAAGTAGTTCAATGAATCTGATGGAAATTCACTAAAATATTTGGTCATTTAAAAGAGATATTTTTCTGATTTAAACCCTTTTGTTCAAAATGGTTTCATCCAGTTCCACTCATGAAAATTGTATGATTGTCCAAACTGATGTTTTCTTCATATTTATATCACCTTTATTTCAAATTTCTTCTCCCAAAACCAAATTATGTTACAGCCAGGCTAAGCTGTGCCACGGGTTTTGTGCAGGTAGTGACTGGCTAGAAATATGTAATTGCACTAGATGCATTCCCTTTTGGTTTGCTCAGTGTAATAAAACATTTTGCTATTAGTTAGCAGAAGCTAGTATTTCTTTCTACATCTATCAGATTTCCCAGCTGACTGGCCTCTGCAACCCTGGCTGTTGCAATTCTGCTGGCCTCGGAGCTCAGTGAATGAGTTTCTTTGACCCCTCCTTTGTTTCTTCCTCTCAGACCCCCACTACCAGCTGAAATGGTCCTGTCTTTTCAGATCTTCACCAGAATTGTCCTAATCTTGACCCTTATATTCCCACTTGTCCTTGTCTCGTTGCAGAAAATATGGCTCATGAAATCCCTGCTCTGTTAAGACCTGACTGAACCACTGAAATAGCTTGACTTCACCCTGTACTCTTTCTTGTGCATCGTCACTGCAACCTCCCCCCAACTATCACAGCTCTGCAGAGACATAGTCCATGCATGGTATTATATAAATGAGGATTTGTGGCATCTCTGTGCTCATCATCTCCATCCTTGCTCAGAAAACATGATTGTCAGGTGAGGGACAGCCAGCCCTATCTGAGGATGACAAGAGTTGAGTGGAGATACCTGTGTTTGCGTGGTGGGACATGCATACTCACCTGAGGTCCTTAACTACCATCATTTTTTTCCTTTGAACTGTCACTGTACTTGTGTTATGGTAACCATCGATGCTGTTGACAAGAAGAGTAAAATAATGTTACCAAAACTTCCCCAAAATAACTTCCTCCTCTCCATCACTCGAGAAGCCCTTTTTCAACACCAGCTGTCAACTGCCCACAGCAGGAAATGCTTCCTCCAGTGTGTTTTCCTCCTGAGGGACTATTAGCTCTGAAACATGCCATTGTGCAGAACATGGATTCAATACACAAAAGGCTAAAAACTGCACAGCATCCTGTCCTTGCTATTCATAAAGTGGAATCCTTCTCTCAGTCTGCAACACGGTGAGGGGCCAGAAAGAAAACCACAGGTGCCTAACCCAGTAACACTGTTGTTATAGCAGTGTCACATCCCTGAAGGCTGAGTCCTATACCAAAGATGAACACACTGAAAACAGAATAATGGTTAGAGGGCTGACATGCCCGTCACTGCCTGGAAAGAGAGGGAAATGAGGCGATGAACTATTTCCTTGCACAAGGACTGCATGACCTGTTAAGCTGAAGGGAAGAGATGTGCTGATGAGTTATAGTGATTTCTACTAGCAGATTGCCACCATTACCTTGCCTACCTTCTGAAAAAAATAATCACACTTGTCCTTCAAGCTGCTTTACTGGCATAGTACTTTAGGTTTGGTACAGCAAAGGCCTTGGCAATGTCTCTGCTGTCCAACTCTTTTGTAGAAGGGAGCAGAGGTGAGTGAAGGTGGGCCACAACAAATTGGCATTGAGCCATCAAGAGTGTGAATGGCGTAAATGCCAAGAAATGTCCTCCCGCTGCTTACATTTAATCACTGATGAGGCTGCACTGGCCCGTAGCATGCCGTGCCCTCTTTTGAGCCAAGGTAAATCCAACGGTGTCTTTCCTGCCAGCTCAGGAGCCGGGGGAGGCTTGTGCAAAGGTTTCACTGATGAAAGAGGAAATCATTTCTTGATGCATGCCAAGGTTATAATCGGGGGGATTTGCGCAACTGGGAAAAACCTAGACTTTTCTTCATCTCTCATGAGGAAATTGAGAAGCTTGGTCGCCAAATATCTGTTGGGAGAATCAAGAGGAAGCAGACGTGTTTATTCGCTGAAGGAAATGGGAGGGCTCAGTGGCTGCAGCAGTGACATTATTCGAGCGCGGGGCATGCACGGGGCCGTGCTGGGACTCTCATCCTGTTGCCCTGGTGGAGCAGGAAGCTATCACCCCTGAGCCCTCCGTCCTGCTGGTGCCCACGCCACACTGAGCCTCAGGGGGGGCGTGAGCCCTGTGGGATTTTTTATTTTAACTTCTGCTTCAAAGACCACCTGCTTTTCTGTGTGTGTGTGTGAGAGGGAGACTTGCTTCTCATCCATGCCCTCCGCAGCCCTCTTAATTAGCTTTTCCTATTGACCAAAGGTTTGATTCCACTCTGGAGGAAAAAAATCACCAGAAATGCCTCTCTGTGCATCTCACCCGTCCTCTACTTCAGCTTAATGGAAATGGCTCTGTGAATTTAGTGAACAGTGCTGTTCAGGCTGTTCTACTGTCCATAGTTTGGGGTTTTTTTTATTATACTGCTTTTGTCTTCCCAGGAGCTGTACATGATTCCAGTAGTACATTATATCACATGATTAGCATATGGTGCGTGTGGTTTGGTTTTCCTTTCCCAGAGGAAAAATTACTTGTACAATGTTGTGTTTGATTTATTGCTTTCAGGGTTTTTAGGATGCACTTTTTTTTTATTATTCTCATTCCTCTGTGTATGTGTATTAGAGGGTGACAAGGGCTGAGATTACCCACAGTTTCTGCGGGCAGATGATTTCACGGTCCAGGACCAGCTTTCAAAGCAACCTTTTCTCCTGAACAGAAGAATATTAAATTTATGGGCGGAAGTTATTGGCGGCGACAAAGTCATTCTCCACCTCAAAGCTTGAGGCAGGTTTCCATAAATGCTGGGCTCAGTCCTGTGGCATGTCTGTGGCAGCCGGTATTGCAAAGCAGAGCTGCCACAGCTTTCTCTTGCAGTTAGTGTTTCCATGGGCTGATGGCTTTATGGTTTTGCTATGGTCTACATGATAAGTGAGGAATCCAAGGGAGTGCAAATGGCCATGTCAGAAAAGAATAGCAGTTCCTAGACAATGGGTGTTGACCAACAGTGCTGTTTATTGGTACCATTGAGCATCACTTAACAGACATGGAGCACCTGGGACCTCCCTGAAGCTGCAGGCTAAACGAATCTGCTGCAGTTTTGCAGATTGAACCCCGAGTGGCTGCAGTAGAGCTGCAAACTCTTCTAACTGCTGCCCTTGGCCAACCAGAACCACCTTCACCCTCCACTTTGGCATTGGGTCAGAAATTGTGCTTTTCCCTTGGTTATACCTGCCCATCTGATCTAAAGAACAACAATGCTTACACATCATTGGGACACCTCAAAGATCTGTTGAATAATATGTAACTGTTAAAGAAAAGACAGCAATCTGGCATTTTTTGTTGGCCTAATGCTCCTCTGGGAAATGTCAGTGCTCTGTGAGGACAGAAAGGGAAAGGGTGAGTTTATGGGGTGTAATAACCCTCCTCTTGAATGGGGAAGTACAATGACAAAGCCTCTGTGATACTGGAGGTCTAGGACACATCGTGAAATTGCTGCAGATGCAGCAATTGTTGTTCACTCTTTTCCTGGGCCATTCCAGTCTTTGAAACCCATGAAACAACACAGAGATGGTGCTCACAGAGATCAGCCTGGGATGGTGTGTGATCTGCACCAGGTCCTTGAGGCGATTCCTGCCAGGCCAGCCCAGCTAAGCAGTGCCACCTTCAGCAGAGGAAAAAAAGCCAACAGAAGCAGCCTGTGTGTTTACACCCCTGTATGGGGCTGAACCACTGCCTGGTGCAGCCAGTGGGTTGCTCACCCATGAGCTGTGTGCATTTCAGACAAGGCTCAGGGTGCTCTGGATCAGAGACCTTTTTTTTCATGTGTGCATGCAAGATGTGTTGCCCTCCATCAGCTGGCCCATGCCCACTCCTGCAGAGCCTTTCTAGGAGAATCAAAACTGGCTTTTAAAGTATCTGCCCATTTTACTGCCCACAGTAAAAACAGATTACATTATTGTAGCTCCTATCAAAGTCCAGGGAGTAGATCCACAAAGCAGCATGACCTGGCCTTTAAACAGGAGCCTTCTTACTAAATTGAACAATGCTGCAAAGACAAAGTCTGTTGTAAATAATTTATTTTACTTGGGTAACCATGGGAAAGGAGAGAGCAGAGCAGGAAGGAAAGGGTACCTGCATTTGCAGCCAGCAAGATTAGTATCAGCCCTGGAAAAATATCTGAGTAGGGATCAGAGAAAAACTGACAAAGATTGTCCTTTGTGTGTGATCTGCAATAACAAAAGGGGTTGTAAATGCCTTCCAAAGTAAACAGCAAACCTTCTCTCTTCTTTCAAGACACAGAGCCCTGTGACTGGTGATGGCAGTAGCTTGTGCCTGGGATGGTGGTGAGGAGAGGAGAAGCGGGCGAAGCCGTGCGGCTGCCAAGGCCCAGCCATAGCTGCCGTGTTGACAGGGACAGCACAGCCCCGGAGCTGCCATGGCAGGAGCAGGTCCGTGTCTGGGTGCAGGGCAACAGGGACCACACTTTGGCCCATGAGATGCACCTGGAATAGGAATATTTTTCAGTACAGCTCCATTGCTGCCAGAGTTAGCAAACAACCGACCTCTCTGACCCAGAGAGATCCACACACTCTCTGAACCCCTGTCCCATGCTCTGACCCCCCAGCCCTCCCTGTGCTGGGGGAGGCATCCCCCAAGTCTCCCCAGGCACTGCCAGCTGCAGTTCAATGCACTTTCTGCATTGCCCACATCCCTCCAGCCAGCTGGGCTTGTTTATGTCAGCCACTTTGACTTCAGTCCCACCAGGGCAGTGAGGGTGGTGTTCAGTAGCAGGCACAATCTTCAGAGCCAATGACTTTTACTTAAATCAAATCCACTCCAGAGAAAAGAAAAACCAGAAAACCTGATTCTAGCCCCTTCCTGAGGCTTGGCTCTTCCCTGCTCCTGGAGAAGCGCATCCCACCTCCTTCCTTTGCAAAAGCAAACATGTCACTTGCTTGTGCTTACCCATCCTCTTACCTCCTCCCAGAAAGGCTTTTAAGTTCTGTAATCTCCTTTTGATCCCAAGCTCCACCAATACATAATTTTCAATGCACTGGAGACAAGACCTCTGAACCCAACAGCACTGCTTACTGTCTGTTGATATAACCTTAAATCACCTTCTACAGAAAACTGGTAGGTTACTTCCCTGTTTATGTTTTCCAGAGACTCCTTTAAATTAAAACATGCAACAGCTATTCCTGGATGCTGATACAGTTTATACGGATTCTCTTAATAACCTTCATAAAGTCATTAAGTTTATTACCTAATAATATATAGTTGGGAGTCATAAAATTTATTTACATTAGATAGTTTTCCAGGTATGTGGAAGGTAATTCAGCACTCCCAGCCTGTGTTCTGATAAGGTCAGACGGATTCCTTAAAATAGAGGAAGTTTACCAGCAAATCAAATTTTTTTATCAAAGTAATATTCCTGCCAGCTCTGAGATATTTCTCCGTAATGTGTTGACTTTCAAGAATAGTATACTTTGTTCCTTTGTTCCTGTCATGCTACAGTAAGTGAAACTGTTCGTGTTTTTCTTTCCTTTTGGACCAAAATGAGCCACCTGAGAGCCAGCAGCCGGGCATCGCCTCGGACGGTGCAGGGAGCCCTTGGGAGGATGGGGGTGACCGAGCACTGCAGTTCACACTGTGCATCGGCACTGGTGCTGCCTCCCCGTGCTGTGTGTCAGGACAAGTCCTGAAGTCACCCTCAGGTCACAGCTCACTTGCCAGGGTCTGTGCTGCAGAAATATGCTCTTTGGCACCTGGGGATACCCGAGCAGGGACCCCCCCTTGCCCCAAGAGGGACTCCAACCACCCTGGGTGCCTCTCCTGCACAGGCAGTGGCGGCTGGTGGGGGAGGCAAAGCGGAACCTGATGACAGCTCATCTGGTAGTGGCTTGCCTCAGGTTGCTGCCTGAGTGTTACTGCTCTCATTTCTTTAGCTTTTGGTTGAAAGGAAGGCTTTGCAAATAAGGCAGTCTCCTGGAAATCAGAGTCTATGTTCTGTTTTGAGCTCTGCCATGGACTTCCTGAGATAGCGTGGGAAAGTCACTCCATCTCACCATGCCGCACAGTGTCTGTCTGTGAAGGGGGGAGGGAGAGATAATCTCTCATTTCTTCCTCCCTTTGTTCATCTTGTCCTTTAAGGCTGTAGCTTCTGAGGTTAACGGCTGCTTCTCATAGAGTGTATGAGTACCCTGAGTTTGGCCAGGGGCCATAGGTGTTACTCTAATATAGACAATAAACAGTAATAAAAGTAGCCATGAAATTGCTGTCACCAGATATGAACCAAAAAGAAGGGAAATAAAGAGCATGCAGCCGAGCTTCTATGCCAGTAGAAACTTTGCTAGTTGTCTCGGTTATGTGGAGCTCCTATAGCAGGTCAATGTGGCAGGTTCTTATAGTGGCACTAGAAGTCTCCCAATATTTGAGTTTTTCTGAAAACTTCATGTCCTAGAGTCAGGTGGTTACAGATGAGTCTCAGCTTCTAATGAAAAACAAGTTTCCCTACTTCTAATGGTCCAGAGAAAAGCTTTAAAATATTACTCCTGGAGGAAGAGAGGTGGAGAGCAGGAGAGAAATAGAAGCGAGGGAGAAGGAGAGAGGGAAAGAGAAGAAGAGAAAAAGAAAGAGGGAAAGAGATAAACAGAAAGAAAAAAAGAAAGAAATAATCCATATTTTCTTGGTTTTTAAGGTCTCATGATGTTTATACCAGTTTTAAGATCTCTAGTGGCCTGATTCGTGGTTTCTGAATGGGTATCTTTGGCAGCACAGGAATCTTATTTGAGACTTTAAATAATTATGTTCTCAGAGTCTCCAAATAAAATGCTTGTGCTTTAACAACAGTGGAAAAGTGAAAGGTTTGGCTTCTTTCCCTTTTGGATCAGCAATGGAATGAATGGAAAACTGGTGCTGTGTGCTGCACTGATAAAAGAGCAAACAGATCTGTTTCTAGCGGTACTGGAGCACATCAGCTAGGAGGACCTGACGCATATTTCATCTGACTCTTCTGGTCTGGACAGGTTGTGTTGCTCCTGCCAAAAAGTGTGTTTCTTCTATAAGCTAAGAGAGATGTCACCCTCCGTAGTTTCGAAGACCCCACCTTCTTTTTGAGCGAGTTGTCAGACGTAGTGTTGTAAGATATTGGGGAAGGAGGTCTCCCAGAAATGAATAAAAAACTCTGATGATAAGTGTCTTCTATTAAGCCCTGATACCGCAGAATCAAGTTCAAAGAGTAAGCAGCAATGCATATTTATGGTGCGAATCTTCTAGCCAGCACATGTCCCTTAGCCCTCTCTTAGCCCAATCCCCGTGCCCTGGCCAGTGCAGCAAGTATACTCACCTCCACAGCCATAGCAGTGGAGGTACACTCCCCCCAGCTAGATTAGGACAAAGCCCAGTCCTATGATGCTAGAAGTCACAGTATCTTTCAAATATCCAGGACGTTGATCCCCACAAGCAAACCTGCTTCAGTGGAGACTGTTCAGCATAAGAATTAGAAAATCATAAGGCTCACATAGTCTGGTTTTAGGGTTTGAATCTTCTGGTCATACCATGGAAATCAGTGGATGCTGAGGGGATACTTTATGTCCTGCTCTGCTTCATGTGTGCCCCAAATCCAATGATAGCAGCTGTTTTGGTAAGAATCCTCATCAGATGAATCCATGAGTTTTCCACTCCTCAATTATGAGTATGAACTCTAGTCCAGGGTCAGCTTCGAGCCACAAACCAAATCTAAACTTAATCTGGACGCAGACCCAGCCCCTTCACCCGTTCAAAACACGCAGGAATTCCAAAGGCAAATTTTGGAATTTTCCATGGTTTGTGATAGTCTCTGTGGAGCAGAGTGTGGGCAAAGCAAGCACGTAACATGGCTATTGAGAGCCAGATGAGTGGAAGCAGTTGTTTGCTTTGTGGGTAATACCTTGGAAGTCAATGAGGCTGCTCTCTAGGGAAAACATGGGAAATCAATGGCAGAATCTGCTCTGTGTCTGTAACCTTCTGTAACTACAGGGTTCAGCAAATATGCAAGAGGCAGAGCTAGCAGGGAGCACTAGGGGAGCTGCTGCTAGCCCACTGCAGACCTGTTTTCTCCAGGTTTGAAATCTGAGGGAGGAAAAAAGAAAGGGAATGTTAACAATTTCTGTCTAAGATTCCCATCCTTTGCATTGTACGCCTCTAAGAGAATTTGCCCAGTGAACAACCGCCAAAGTGGACCAAACTATTCAAAGTGGGTAAAAACTCTGTCCTGTTCAGAGGGTTTACACAAAAGCCTTACCCAGGCCCTGAAGCTCAGCGAGTCCCTGTGCTTGAGCCCTACTAGGCAGGCTGAGTGACTGGTTGGGTGGGCACAGGGCTGCCTCACTGCCCAGGAAAGCCTGTTACCTGAATTCTCAGCTGTTTGTAACCTAAATGCCACTTAGAGTGTTTTTTCCCAAACTTATTTTGCAAAACTGTCAAACTTCAGACACGCAAGCATGTACGAAACTCAGTGGTGGAGTTCGTTTGGGAAGCACTGGGTGAGTTTGCCTAGGAAATGTTTCAGACATATATTCCAGTTAGACAGCACAAATGTTCGAATTCCTTGGCTGCTTTCTGGAGTCCCAGGTCTTTACCTTGGCTTCAGATCTGGATCAGACCAGAAGTGCTTGGGAGTGATTTTCCTTTATCAGCTACTTTACAGATAATTTACTAGCAGTCCAAGCTGCATTTACTTGGAAGAGCAGAAACTTCATCCTTCAGATAAGATTACTCTCCTACGAGTAAATATTGGGCAGAACACAAGGAAGGGATGAAAACTGCAGACAAAATGAAAAGGAAATGACTGATCAGGCTATTAGATAGTTAGTTCAGGTTGAAGTACCTTCAGAATGGCTCAGAAAGGAGATTAGAGAGGAAAACAGTTCATGGCTTTGTAGGACCAAGTGCAATGCTCTACATTGGCTTGTGATCCTTGCAAAATATTCACCTGGCAAGTTCAGTAGATGTAGACACTGAAAGTTAATTCAGAAAAAGTCTGAAGAGCTAGTATAAATACTATTCAGCTAAATGTGGCTGTTCACTGTAGCATTCAAAGTCTCTTGCATGCTATCCCAAACTCTTGACCAGGAAAATTAAAGCCCTGTCTAAAAGTCATTTCTCTGTGGAGGGGATGCTGCACTGCAGGGCAGCAGGTGCCAGGCTTGCCCACCATTCCCATGAGGGAGCTTTCGGAGGAGCTCTTTCGGAGTGAATGCCGTGGGAAGCATGCCAGGGTGAGGAACCTGGGAGAGAGACAAAACGATGACGAGCTGCATCAGCTGCAAACCTGGGTGCCGCATTTCCATGTGGTGCTTGGCTACCCTGGTGACAGACACGTTATAAATACCTCAAGACAGACCCATTTTGGAGGGGTGCCTGCAGCTGTGGGGAAGCTGCAGATTAGAAATTCCAACCGACTCGTCACAGGCACGAAAAATATTTCCCAACGCTGCTTTGTGCTTGGGGGGCTTTTCTGAAGCAGATGAGACTTCACTAGCCTCATCAAACTGCTGTTAGAAAGGCTTGTGAGAGCTGCATTCAGCCCAAAAACTGATTACTGCTGTTGTCAAAGCCAGTATGATGTAATGCTTGCCCTTGGAGCAAAATAACAAGACTAGTGGAGAACTGATTGTAGTTGAAGAGGTGAAGGCTCGAGCTGGGTGTTTAATGCCATTATTGGATTGTGAAATGGAGGGGCCAGTAGCAAGACCCACACATGTGCACCTAGCCACCAGGTCACGCAGACCAAAATGTGCTTGTAGGGCTTATGTCACCCACGTGATGTCAGCCAGCAGAAGACTGCAGGCAGGATTATGTCACTACTCCTATCCGAACCTATATTCAGGGAGACATAGGTGTCCACCTTCAGTAGCATGCTTTAAATTACATTTGACATTTAGTACAATGTCCGAACCATCCCCACCCATTTGTTCCTGTGCTTTGTGCTCCTGAAGAAGTGACCATCACACAAAATCTGCCTCATGGTAGCTTGTCCATGTAGGTGCTTACCTCATGGGTGACAGAAATGTTGACAGAATGGTTTACCACATAGGTGAAATGTGAGACAGATTTTACCCTGAATTATGAATCTCCCAGATCTAAAACCTTTCCAGGATAGACCCTTATTACTACAAATGCAATTGTGAAGACTCTTAATAGGCTGAAAGCATTGTCACTTTTGAAAGATAAGCATTTGCATTCTGGTGTTCTAGCGAGCTCAGTTCCAGGCAGTACAATACCCAGGACACAATCGAGGCCTCGCTCCTGTGCAAACAACGGGAAGCAGAGGAAATGATGCAAAGCCACACTGGAGCATCCACCTTCCCCTTCATGAAGACATGAATAAGAAATCACCAGGCTGAATCATTTCTTTCTGATAAATGACTGTGTATTAATTAAACCTAATCACTCTAGCGTAGCTCCTTATACGGCTGCTAAATTGTTACCAGCTTACTGATGATCATGTTTACGAAAAGTAATTGGGCTACCTTTTTATTGGCATTACCAGAGATTTCCACCCATCACTAACTTGTTCCTTCCTCCACCACAGATCCCTTAGATGTGCCAAATGCCAGATTAACTGTTTATGGAGCTGCTGTCTGCCTGAAGGGGAAGAAATCTCCAAACTGAAGAAGGAGGCAGGTGCAATAAGCATTTTTAATAGGGTTTTTCCTCCTCGTTGGTCACTGGTGGTGCTTATAAGGACAAATGAACAAACAAGAATGACATGGTGCAATATCCCTTTGCTTCCCTGTAAGTGCTATTTTTCTGCACTACCACAAAATTCCTCCTGCCCAGACTGATATTAACATAAGGCTTGTATGTGCTCTTGGGGCCCTGATTCCATTCACTGTCTCCCCTTGCCAACATGTAATGTATATTTTTTTTCATATATGTTTTATATGTTCATAAAAAGCTATACCTTACTTGACATCTGTTATCTGGATTAAGGCTATCCATTCAGCTGGCCAAAAAGGGATGGAAATCTGTGGAGCATTTCAGTTGCCACAATACACAGATGATGGTCATTTTTTGGGTTGCTGACATGAACAAATCCAATAAAACTAGTAATCAGCCTATGGACTTAAATAAAACAACAGAAAGGGGAAGAAACACCAGGGCCTCCTCCATAATGCTCTCCTATTTATTATTTTTGTCTGTGTGGTCTTGCAATCATAAATGTTGCCATTACAGTCTACATGACTTTCTTGCATGTATCATGGAGCAAAGGATTTATCACCAAGACCTAGTAAAGAGAAGACAAAATGCAACGCTTTGAAGGTCTCCTCTGAACTCAAACGCCTAAACTGAAAATGGCCAGTATTGAGCCAGCTCAGAATTACTGCTACGTTTACTAGATCTAGTAATGTCCAGAGTTATTTCCGCTCTGCTTTTTTACAAGTCATGTGATTTCATTTCTCCTCTATCAACAGTCCAGTAAATGAAAACCAGACTCATAATCATACAATCAATTTTATTACATTGCCACTGCGTGAAAAGGAAGGCTTCAAAGATGAAGCAGCATTTTAGATAAGGAGAGTGAGCAAACCATGACTGCTTCAACAACAATAACAACAAAGAGGGAGCATTTAAATAAATGATTATGGAAAAAAACTATTTCATATAGTCAAAATGTAATTGGGTACATAACATGGCCGATATGCTGATGGCCATGAAAATTTAATTACCTTCCAAACCACTGAATGAATTATGCAGCCTCTGATTGCTGCAGAACAAAGTTTATAGGCCAGATTCACTGTTGGCACAAGCAGAGTCACATTGGGTTCCATGGAGTTGTCATCATTTGTTCCACTGGTGAGCTTGGCTCGCCATCCCTGCAGCGTGGATCCAGAGTCCTTTGAAGTCAATGGCAAGGGCCCTTGACTTCAAGGGACTTTGGATCGTGTCTGGTGTACTGTGTGTTTTGCCAGCAACTAAGTTATACTGCAGATCACCATGTACATACGTATTCAGTGTCGTGACACGTACTGATCTGGGAGTGGGACTGAAAATGCATCCCTAGCAGCAAATACTCTATTTCTGTAACCCAAGCCTGCATTTGGAGCTGGTCTCTTCACATTTAGAATATTTCCACTTAGTGCCCAGCCCCTCAGTTTGTTTGCAGTTTAATTCCTTCTAGCGTGTTATTCCATCACCCCCTCAAATCGCTCAGTAACTGCCTGAAAAATGAAGCTATTTTAGATGAAGCTTCATCGGAAAAGATGTGGTTATAAGCTAACATATTCTTGCCCTGCACCAGCTGTCTGTTCTCTAAACCTAGCTGTGAACATAATTTTCCCAAGAAAGCTCTCTGGCAGAAGTTAGGTAGGAGAAGGATGATGGAGAGCAAGATCATGCATTTTAACCACCAGTTAGTAGCATTAAGTTGCAGAGCTTGCTCTTGTCAAATACTGTCCAACCTGGGTAGACAAGCTACATGTAAGCAATGCAGTGACTCCAGTCATCACATAACTAAAGAAATGCAGAGAAAGTCCAATGAAACATGAAGCTCTTCATAGGCTCTGCTTCCCAATGACTTGGTGGGGTGCCTCGGCATCTCTGGACAGGCTCAGGATGCATCACCTGGGTGGCCCTCAGTCAGACCTGTGTCCTGTCTGTCCTGGGCCTTTAGATCGAGCCACAGGTCTCAGCAGTGGCACTCCACCTTTCCTGTTGAGAGACTGAGGGAGTAAATGGATTTTTACTTGTCCACCTCAGCACAACAAATGTTTGTGAGAGAAGGCAGCCATGGAGAGAGGGAGACGGAGCAGACACACAGAAAAATAACCAGAGAGGCTGTCCTAACAGGCAGGAATGGCAGCACAGGCTGACCAAGACAACTGAGGAGAACAAAAATTGTGCCAGTAACAGTGGTGTTTATCTCAATGGACAAACATCAGTGTGAATTTGAACTATCTCTTGGATGATAGGAGGATGAGATAGAAAATCTGACACATCCACTTCTCAGGTAGCATCAAATGTATTAAAAATATTTACATGCCTAATGTGACCTTATTGCAACCTCACTGAACTAAAAATCAGGTCTCCAGCTTTGACACCTGGTACTGACATCTCCAGCTTTGACCTGCTGGGTTACTCTTGCTGTTTTGGTATTCTGTGCCACAGCTTCCCAGCTATGGAAAGGAATGACAGTAAATCACGTTGATTGCTTTAATAAAGCACTATAGGACTTCCTGCTCTAAAGAGGAGCAAAAGCAAAATAGGCAGAGTTACTATTATTTAGCAGCTGTATTCAGGTATGACATGGATACTTGGTAATGGGATGGTGATATCAGATTGCAGGTTTAAAATAGACATTTTCAGAATATAAACGTCCACAGACGAACTTGTGAAATACCAGTTCAATCACTGACCATGGATCAGCAATGAAGTCTAAGTTCAAATTCCAGCTAAAAAGCCAAATGAATGGTTGTAAAATATAATGTTTAAACAAACCTGTATCTAACACCAACTGATATTCACAAAACAGAATTACAGCTGGCTACAATCCTTCTGGGTTAGCATGAAACTACTAGAAGTTTAAAGCTTTTTCATGTTTTGTCACAATCTTGATAATGGGCTTATTATGAGGGTTGTAAAATTTCATTACAGCACATTCATTTCTTGAACAAAATGAGGCTCATTTTTCCAGTGGAAATAGCCTGCTCTTGACGATGCTTCTCTCTGCGCCAGAGAAAAGGTTCAGCTGGCTTCTTGGATCAGCTTTACGGCCTCTTTGCAACGCCAGGCTGCTGCAGAAAGGGGAACTGTGGAGCCAAGAATTTGGCCTCTGGATTTCAGTGACATTAACACCCAGCAAGAATTCCTGGGAAGACCACTTCCATGAGCGAAACTGGAGCCATTCCTCGCAGTCTGGGGCTTGTCTGCACATGCGAATAAATGCATCTGGAATAAGAGAAGCTGTAAATTTAAAGTGGGAGAGTGGTAAAATGGAGCAAGTCATGTGGCAATGTGATTATTTCTTTTTTATTTCTGGTGGAATCAGTCATGAAAGTCAGTGAAGTTGGTGCAGAGAATGACACCCACATTCCAGTCTCACAGCGTCCACGTGTACTATCGCTCCGGACTGAGTTACTTGGAGTTGTTAAATGATTGCGCTGGAATAACTCCATGTGCAGACAAGCTCTCATTTTTCTGTAGAACAGGGGAATGGCAGAAGTCTATCAGGGAATAAATTCAGCTTGCTTATTTCCTCTCAGGACGAAACATTTGCCCGTGTTTGTGAGGTTAGTGTAAATAAAATTGCCAGAATAAAGCAATCAGTGTTTCGTTAATTGACATTTCACAGCTGAGTAAACTTTTTTGAATGTGTCAGCTGGAAGACTCAACCATTTCTGGTTTTGGAAACATCATTTTTGAGTGTCTGTTCTAGCTTTCAAGCACTTTGGTTGAAGGAGAAAAGATCAGCTATCATACTCACCCAGATATAAGTCAAAATATGGTTTTAGGGCAATTTTCTAGAAAAAAAAAACCAACTTACTTATATTTAGGTGCAACTTGAAGAGGAAAGCAAGTCTCAGTTCTGAAGTGCTACACACTTAGAGAAGGTATTTATCTGTTCCTCTTTTTCTTGCCTGTCTTTTGGTAAGCATTTTCCCTATTTTTTTGCCAGACATGAACTGTCATAATATGCACCCAAGTTTGCAGCTTTTAGAGATGCTTCATGTTTATACAGAACTTGTAGGAATGCCATTTGTTATTCATTGCTATTTCAGGGCACTTGGTGTACAGAACAGATCCTCCCAAAATTAATTCATGGAATAGAGCAGAGGAGAGAGGGAGGGAGGAAGAAACATGGGGATCTCATTGGGAATTACGCTTAACCTCCATTCTGACCTTCCCCAGACACCTGATGGTACTGCACTGAGACTGAAGTGATTCTGTCACGTGAGTTGGACACACTTTGGGAGATGAACATAGCCTAAACCTTTGTTTCTCACAGGAAAGCAGCTATACGTCTGCAGCTTTACAATGAAAAACTATCCTGACTTACAACAAGCATCTTTCATAGGCTACTATGGTATATACTGTTCTTTCCGAACTTTGTCTACCATCAGGATAGAATTTATGATACTTTTTTCTGAAAATAACAATCTGTTTTTTTCCAATAACTAGCAAGATTGGCCATTTAGCATGAATCACCTAATTTGTTCCAGATCTTGGACTTTGATATTTATTTTGAGATATTTCTTATTTTGGAGCACAGCAAAGGGTACATTTCACAGACCATTTTACCAATTTCATTGGGTAAAGAGTGAATAATAATTCCCTAACTTGAAAATTGTTGTTTAACCACAGTTGTTAAGTGAAATCTTACTCTGCTTATGATTCAAGTATATATCTTTGTTGCAAAGGAAAGATAAATAAATTATGATCCTAACCAGCTTCAGATAATTAGATGCTTAATATGAGCAGTAGAAGGGAAAAGACATTGAAATAGGTCTATGGGAGGTGAACAATTTGTACTGCAAAAGCCATTAATGAGTACTGGAGCCATCTGACCTCTGATAAGTCTTCCTCAGACACCTCAGCCCTTTTGAATGTATAGCAACTCAGACTCACCACATTGTAGTTTGAGGCTGGTGTGTTCCCGAGAGAGAGTAGGTATACAGTGAGGGTGGCCAAAGACAGCTTTATGTTGCTGCCCCCATCGGGCACTTTTGCTCTGCATGAAAGTCAGAAGAACAAAACGCACGTCTTGCACCTCCACAGTGCAGGATCTTAGCACCAACTTACCTCCATGAGCTGGTTTTGGTTTCAGCAGAGCCTGCCATACATTTGAATCTCAGCCAGAGCCTCGGTAGTGCCAGGCAATGCTCCGTTCTGCTGTTGGTCCTGAGGATGCTGATCTTGGGCACAGGACAGGAGCAGGCAGGTAGAGCAGTACAGTCTTTGTCTGCTATGAAAGACTCATGCCAATATGTCTGTCAGAGTCATAAATCCTATGTCCTTAAACATTTTCCTCCTCTCAGTATCACTAATGTCAGTCATCATGTCATATTTGGTCTCGATAAACATTTACAGGGCATAGTAAGGAATGAATTTAATGGTCATGCAATATGGTGAGGTGCACAGTAACCATTGTGGAATTTATTGTTAAGAGGAGATACAAATAGCATATGTATGTTGTGCTACTTGTGGAATTATGTTATTTTGCTGTGTGTAATGTGTGCTAATGCAGGACAGGGCAGCTCTGAACAGTCTCTACTGAGGGAATACATGACATCCTGGAAATGCTCCAAAAGCTCTTTCAAGCCATTTGCGTACAGGATGTTCAACCAGTACCTATTGCATTAAAAGGGCTCTGTTCTGGTAATCTAATATTTGCAGAGAGTATCTGCTGAAAGCTGAGCAGGCAAGTCAGGGTAACATTCCTTCATTCATGTAATCCCAACAACATGAGGGTGACCAGGACATGACTACTTTGCAGCCAAACAGTATATTAGCAATGAATAAGCAAGAGCTAGAGCATACACTATGCTTTTTTTAAGCTTCTCTCCATCACGGATTTGATAGTCATCACAGAGTCTTACCCGTTCTCTTTCAAGATCAGGCTGTCATCAGACTAACACTGAGCAAACACATTCAGAAGTCACCAGGAACTTTTGCTCAAATACAGAACTTGCATTCACTTTTCCCAGTCCTTTGAGTCATCTCAGCAAATCTGAGAGTAGGGGTTTTTTTAGCCTGGCATCCTATGGAAGTGGCAAATGTTCAGTCATACGGATCAGTGTGAGTGTGCATGATTGGGGGTTTTTTTTCTCTCTGTTTTTCCATTCTGCATCCCCTCACCCAGTATCTTTTAGACCTAATGGCTATTTGCCCTCCTACCTCTATTCAGAAAGTTAGAGAACCACATTTTTCTGGAGACCACTATGCTCCCCTGTCAAGCTCTTGGCTTTCCCCAAGCATTGTCATCAGTTTGGAAGATGAAGTGAAACATTTGTGAAGGATGGTGGATCTGACTCTGGCACAGTCAGCCTGCAGTCTCTGGGGGTTCATTTCTTCCCTTCCTAAGTCATTCCAAGGAAGCAACAGAAGTGAAATTATGCTTCTTCAATCACCTACCTCCACAGAAAAAAAAATCAAAAAGAGGAAAAAAAAAAGAATAATGAAGTATTGAAGCCAAAGCCAAAGCAAATAGTTCAGAAGCAGTCCATGAGCTGAAATAAGTTCCCATTCAGCTGTATGCTGTACAAGTCCAATAATTAAAATGACTCTAAAAATGTTCTGCTCACTGATAACTCATGAATAAAAGAAAGACAAATATGTCGTATTCCTCAGTAAATTTAAAAAGGTAGGTTTTAATTTACCATGGCTATTTCCTTCTGAATGATCTAGTGACTGGGATGGAGGATTTACTTGATGGACACACTCATGCACTTAGTGCACACAGGGACATGGGGCTCCACTGCTTTCTTTAGTTCCTGAAACTTTAGATTTAGATTTAATTTAAATTTATTTGTAAATTTAGTACATTTTAGAGACTAGTATAATCATCCAACTCAGTGGTTCCCAAAGTGGTATCTTCTATTTGTGGGGCAGGGAGAGGAGTGAGAAGGTGGTGCTGCCAGCTGTGTAGGGACCTAACCTGCTGGAACTGTGGATGTTCTGCTCCAACACCCCTGGGACAAGCAGTCGGCAGACAAGAAGGCTCTCACACCCTCAGTCACCACGTGGGCAGGACAGTCCTTACTCACGGGTAAGGCAGCTTTGGGACGGCCATGGAAGTTTTGCTTTCTGGTTCTCCATTCTGTCAGTCCTCAGCCAAGGTAAATCACTATAGCTGTGTTTACACAACCAGAAGAGCTTACCACGAGCAGTGAGAGGTTGTGGTTTGCTGGTGATTCACATCAGATTCACATGCCGTGATGTTTTTCCACTGCAGTTCAGTACTCTGCAGCTAAGCATGCTGCTCCAAGGCCACTTCTGCTCTCCTTAACTTGCAGATAGAGCAATGGAAGTTGTGCTTGCACAAAAGCATGAAGGCGAAGTACAGCTTGTTGCAGAGTAAGACTGTGTTCTGAAGCTGGAATGGATGAATAGCAATGCATTTTCTATTATACAAATGTATGTATATAATACTACTGTACAGTCTCTCACTAGCTGATGAAGGTTTGCTTTGACTTTGCCAAAGTTTTATAGTGTTTTCCTTTTATTTTCTTTTTTTTTTAAAGACTTGTAGGACTGAAAGTTCAGACAAAATAATTTCTGTGATGCTTTTTTTCTTTCCAAGGCTTTTGCTCATGATTTTTTTTCTTCAGAATAACCTAATGACTGGAATGGCCTAGTGAACATAGCGACTGAACCTTGGTATTGATGTACACAAGGACTTGGGTCTCTACCTACTTGCTTAGCTCCCAAAGTGAAGATACTAAAAAATTACTGATCAGCAGCTGTCAAAGCCTGGAGCAGCCTGGTCTCTAGGCTCCTAAATGGCTGCCACAGAAGTCCCCACACAAGTACATTGCTGCAGCTGAGTACCCACAGGACTTCCTAGATCTGACACTCAAGAAACATGTAGGCCCGCTGGGGCTTGGCACGTGTGTACCCTACTGGGCTCAATGCCCTAGGATTTCTTAAGATACAAGCAAGAAAGTGCAATAACAAGTTTATTGAAATCAACGGAGTGCTCACCTGAAGGATACAAATTGACATGTTTGTCTTTGTTTCCAGGGATGGGAAGAGGATGGGAGGAAGGGGATCAGTTTATCATCAGGTACTTCTGGAGAAGAACCAGCTCACCTGCTGTTGGTGAAGCTCTTTTACAGTCAATACACAGACAATTACTTTAGGAATGATCTGAGCACTTACCCAGATAAGAAAGAATTGGAGTGTATGTCTGATTATCAAAACACGGAGGCTAAGGCTTGGCAGAAGTAGGGTTGAGACACCTGCGCACTTTCACCTCAGCATCCCAAAACACTGCTCTTTCTTTGAGTTGTAGAACATGAACCTCAGGTCTACAAAGTGACTGCAAAAATTTATGGAGCATACATGCTTCCTTGCAATGAAACAAGTGATCAGACAAAGTGAAGGAAAATTGAAAATTAACAATCAATAATTTAAACATTAACATCCTCTATATGTGGTTGCAAATGAAACCTGTGTGACAACACAGCATAATACCACCTGGAAATTCTTTCTAAAAATGCTAGGCGGGCCCTGCAATTACAATGGTTTGAGAAACCTTGCTTGTATTGTAGTGGGTAGGGAGCCTTCTTCGATTAAGTTGAGTCTCTCTTTTCAGACAATTACTTGGATCTCTGACTTCTCACACAGAAGAGCTAACCATTTACATGAGCAGTTTTAAGCCTCTCATGGTGCCCCTTACTACCCTCCTACCCCCCCCTTCTTCTTGACATTCATTCTTGGTGCCATGGGCATCTCTGTGCTCAACTTGCTGCGTGCCTCTTTAGGCACCAGGCTAGATTAATTTATTGTATAGAGTATTGTATGGCAGACTGCAGGACTACATTCCACGAGGCCACGTGGTGCTGGGAAGCTAAGCACAGTAACAGTAATTGTAATGATGCCAAAAGTCCTTTCATCACTGCAGGCCTTGGTGGCTCTCAGGCCAAGACCTGGCCCACAGGCCCAAAACTCATACTTAATACAGCTTTTCCTTGCCAAAGCTTTAGAGGAGCAAAATCTCTAGAACTCAGAAAGCTGCCAAAGTGATATGAGTCAGAAATAATTTCTAAGTCCCATTAAAAAAACTGAGTTATGTATAATAGGCATGCTACGTGGACACCACTGCTACCTGGTTTGCTACCCATAACCTGACCACTTTAGTGATCTGCTGAGTCCCTGGGTTGTGTGCGGGATGCAACTGCCTACGCCAAGCACTCAGCTTTTTCTCCGAGGTACCACACCCTCTCCCCGTGCCACAAAGAGATCAGGAGCTGCTCAAATTAAATTCCTTTATTAATGGAATGGTTTTAATAGACCAAAAATGAAATGGATGAAAGGAATGCTTGTCCTTTATGGTTGCCAAAGAAAGTAAATGTTGTCTACAGACTTTATACAGCTTTCTTTTAACCAAAATTAAATACGGTCCATAGCAAAGCAAGCAATCTGTAGAAATGTATTGTTATGCTGCTATTGCAAACTATTTACATTGGATAAAAAACAGGTGTCTCAAAGCCAGCTTCAACCTTAGTTGATTACTGTAATGATTCTGTGTATCTCGCCCTCATCTCCCCTTTTTGCTATTATACATAAATCGGGCATTAACGAGGTTAAAAAAGTGAGTGATCACAAAACAATCGCAAAACGAGCTCTGAGTAGCAGAGACAGAGAGTGAGCTCCCTTCCTCACCACCCAGCACGACTACTCTGTCACCCTCCTTCAAGATTTAAGAAGGAGTTTATAACCTCCCTACAGGCTCTTCCCACATCCAACCATTTGTATCTCCAATCAATTTACTTTCAGTGCCAGGAATCCCCACTAAGGCAATAGCTGGTATGAGAATATACATTTTAAATATACGTATTTTAAAGGAGCATATTTTCTTCTAGCAGTACGGTGTGCTGTCTCTGTGAATCCATGTTCACAGTAAAACCATGTCAAATAAATATTTGAAGGAATCAGCACAGTGCATCCAGTTTCACTTTCCAAACGGAAAGTGGTGTGTCTGCTTTTAGTGGTGGTATAAGGCAGAGACTTAATACAAATCCAACTCTGCTAAGTCACGATCATGAACAAAGAAATCCTGCCTAATTACAAAATACTTGATTAACAACTCAGCCAAACAAAGGGATAGGTTTACTATACACCAAAGCTATTTGCTGAAAAGGACTTCACTGCCGGTTTCATAGCAGACATACAGCACAGAGATTATGTTTTTTCAGTTTGCGAAAAGAATTAATCAGAATAGTTTGTCCATTCAGTCAAACATTGCTCTGCTGCAACAACATCGTTCTCAGTTCCCTTTCTCTTTGATCCTCCTGCCTGTATTTCTCCTCTAGTTTTTGTTTTTCAGAGTCCATACTATAAAAAGTGGAATCTGTGCTTCTCCTAATCTTCTCAAACTGACTGAAATCCGCAACGTACTTTCCATTTGGAGAGAGAGAAACCACAGGCACGAACTCGTAGCCCCAGTGGATCTCCTCGGGGATGTAGGAAGTCCTGCTTTGGCAGACAGCGCTGGTGGACTCCACCGTGGCGTTCAGGAGCACCACAAGCTCAAAGTCCTTCTCCTTGAGATTTTGAGGTGTGAGATCTCTTAAAGGGCTGCTTTCATCCAAAATATGGTAGAAGGTTAAAGGCAAAATGAGAAATGGACTCTCTGAAGAGGAGTCAACATTGAACTTGACACTGGCTTGATTCAGCAGGATCCGCTCCCCTTCTTTGGTTTCATATGTTTGAAGAAGCTTCCCAGACAGCTGACACTGTATCAGAAGGCTCTTCCTCATATTTGCTACTCTGATCACTAGGCAAAGTTCTCCATTGTGTTTAGTAATGACGGCACAGTGGCTGAATTTAATAGTCTCTGCCCTTTTTTTAGGTCTTGCAATTTTGGCCAGAAAGGTACCTGTGATGAAGATTTCAATCAACGTGGTGATGACCAGTTGGGCCACAAGTAAGAAAATGGCATGAGGACACTCCTCTGTAATGAAACGAAATCCATAGCCAATGGTTGTCTGTGACTCCAGGGAGAAGAGGAATGCCCCAGTCAGAGAGTCTACGTTCTTGACACATGGCTCACGCTTTGGGGTGAACTTGTTTATTTCTAAATCACCATGAAGGAATGCAATGGCATAGTAGATAACTCCAAAGAGGAACCAGGTCATAACAAAAGTAGCAGCAAATAAGGTGAGTTTGTACCTCCACTTCATGTCTATAACTGTAGTCCACAAATCTTGAAGGTAGAGTAGGTAAATGCCATCGACTTTGTCTATCCGCACATTGCTGTGACCACTTTTGGACATCACACGGGGTTTGTGTGCCTTAAGCATGGCAGTGTCAATGCCTCCGTTAACTAGTGGGACGCGGGACATATTAATCTTTGTGGTTTCCATTCTCACTGCTTCAGTCCTAAGGAGAGAATAAAAGAAGATTGTTACTTAATGAAATCAAAGCACATACATAACTGATTCTGAAAAGCATTTGATGGAGAGAAGGCACAAACATAATCTAAACACAGCAGCAGTGAATAAAAACAATTGGAATATAAAGTTACCATCATACAATATCTGACATTACAAATAATTTGAAAAAAAAAAAAAAATCATTCTTTGATTCTGGTGACTGCCAGATATGGAGAAGTAAGTTTCTTTTATGATAGCCTGCAAAAGAAATTTGACAAAGCTGAAATTTTATTTTAGTACTTTATTTCTGTAAAATGCATTAAATTTTTTTTCTTACGTTTCTCTAGAGAAGAGGCTCTTTTTGATTACTGAGCAGGTTTTCTTTAATGCCCTGAAGAGAGACATCTGATCAAAATTAAAGTCGCGTCAATGCTTGGTTTAGAACGCAGATCCAGCACACCACCTCTGTCTCTTCCTGCGACGGAGACAAAATGAGCCAGACCAGCTTTCACTGTGAACAATTAACTTCCACAAGTGATTTACTCAGTCGGATCTGGCTCTTTGTTACAAACTTACAACTAACCTAGAGGGAAACAAAGCAGACCTGAACACATCAAAGTCGAGATTTGGAAAGGAATATTTACACCTGAAAACACTTCGAAGATGTTTGCACTGTACAGCACTCCGATTTTAAGCCGTCTAAGGAAAAAAAAGGAGGCAATTCACAAAGTCAGCATTCTAGCCGTGGGCCCTGACCTGCGCGAACCCAGCAATCATTGGACCACCCGACTCTTGAAGTTTGTTTACTGTGCATCAGTCCGGATGGAGAATAAGTGTGCAGACACTCAGGACTGAACAAAGCCCACAGAGTGAAGCAGAACAGTGCCTGTGCCAGTTTGATGAGGCAAGTAACAAGACCCGGCTTGCAGGACTAGACAATGATTACGTAGAGCGAGGACAGTGCATGTTATAGTCGTTTCCAACAACAAAACTTCCTGCTGACAAAAACAACAAAGAAAGAAAACATCCCATGCATCCTTTGTGCTTTGGCAGGTCGTACAAAAAGCATTGTTTTGTTCCATTGTTTTCCTCAAAAAGAGCCTTAAGTAAGTGATTCTTTTTGGTGAACCACTGAAAAAAAAAAAAAAAAGAAGAACGTCTTCCTTATAGCTACTTAAAAGAATTTTGCAGGAAGTACAAGATATATTTGTGGTACACACATGTGCCAGTCCAGGACATCAGCATAATTGCTCACTGAAGTACCTTTCCTGTTATGTCAATTAAGGAGAATTTTTGTTTATGACTATACCCATCACACTGTTGCAGGCTTTCTGGGAAAGAGTAATTAAATTTAACTCCCATTAACACCTGTAGCTCATTCCAATTTTGGTTTAATCACCAACATTTCTCTCCCATAGCCAAGGAGCCATTGCCATATATATATATATATATATATATATGAAAAAGACAGGAGTGCATCAATGATCCCAGTAGGAGATTCCTTATGTGACAGTCAAATCAACCCACAGTGCGCAGCATGTCCGGATAATAAACAGGAAAAAACCTTCAAGTGATCTGAAAAAGAACAACAGGAGGAAATGGGGGGGGTGGGAGGAGTAGGGGTGGGAAGGAGCATACATGCAACTGCTCTTTAGGCAAACTCAAAATCAAGCGCTACTGTCAGTGTGTGTTAAATACAGGCAACCTCTCATGGGAAAGCTTTTAGAAAAATGCGTACCACTTAGTGAAGAGGCTCCATTCCCCACACCGAACCTCACCCTGCATAAGCTATGTATATAAAATGTATGCAAAACTCTGTCCCGAAATAAGTACACTTCTTCTCCTCAAGCACACTTCCCTTTAGCTATTACTTCCAGGCACAAACATTACGTTGTCAGAACAAATTTCCCTGCCACAGATTGCTAGGCCAGGAGATAGCTGGCGTTTCCAATCCAGCGCCGGGGACACAGCCCCATCCCATCCCCCTGCTCAGCCTACCTGGATGCCTGCTCCTGGGAGCAGCTCCCCAGGGCTGCCGGCTCCTCCTCCTCTGGAGGCCACAAGGATAGAGACGGACAAGGCTCCACCTTCCCTCCTCGGTATTCCAGCTGGTGGGCTTTTGCTGGTGGGGCAGGGAGAGGGCTCGCAGGCTCGGCAAAGAGCAGACTTACCTGGCCGGGGTCAGGGGTGGCCCAAGGCAAGGGGTGCTTGGACAGTTGGCACAGCACACTCACCATGGCTTTACCATGCCCAAGAAACACTGGCTTCTGCACAAGTGGTCGGCATATGTGCAGTAAATATTGCATGTTTGGGATGCACTGGGCATGCTGTGCGGAGCGGCTCTGCCCCACATGCACTGCGGCTCTGATACTTCCTTCACATGCCAGACTTGGTACGTGTACACTGCACCATTCGTCTGCAGCACCAGCCGGGTCCACAGTTTCAACCGGCACAAGGGCCTGGTAAGAGTTCTTGCCCCTGCCTCTGCTCTGCCCTGAAATACATTGTTCCCTGTCCGGGAGAAACAGAGAAAATCCTCACACTGCTACCTGCTGCATTTCGAGACCTGGTGGAGGACACCTAACATCACAGACACACTGACATGCCATAGCAGAAGAGTTCCCCCCACAAGATGGGAGGTAGGAAGGTGGTTGCAAGGCACAATGTCTTCCCCGGGCTACGCCAACAGAGGGACAGCCACAAAATTTGCCATTTGAGGCTTAATCTGAGACGTAAAGTTTTGCTGCAGCCCTGGGCAATGTCTGGCACGCTCCAGACTGTTTCAACTCACAACCAAAGCCGTTTCTCACTGTGCCTCTCTACTGTCCACATGTGTAAAGTTCATCTCCACATGTGAGGTCAGCGTGGCAGAGCTGTTAGTTTTGGAGTCCGCCATAGATGAAAGGGGCTGTATCAGAGCTCCCCTATCATCTTTTGTGTCCTCCCTTGATTTGTATTTCTGTATGTGACAAAGTTACTCAGCTTTACAGTGATTTCCTGAAATGGATCCCAGCCAATTTCTGGTGCTTTTTTTGGTGGTAGGGTATTTTTTGTGTTGATTTGCTTCCTATTTTTTTCTCTTACATCACTTTTTCCTGTGTGATCCTGAATTCCTCTAGTGCTCTTTTCCTCTCCAGGGAAATTCATCTTGGTTTCCTTTCCCTGCAGAAATACTTCCCTTCTTCTCTGCCATACTGATACGGGAAGAGAGGATCTGTCATACCACCTTGGAGCAGCACTGCCTCTGCTCCCCTCCCTTATTGCTGGCAGCAGCCAGCAGCAGTCATCTGGCAGAAGAAACTCTGATGAAACCAACAGCAGAACAAAACTGGGCTTCAGAGGAGAGTTTTCCCCTGCCCTCCGCTTCCCCACTGTTTCCTGAGTGAAGTGACCAGTACAATATCCCACGGTAAATGATTTGTTGGTGTCCGTGTGTATAAAACCCATGTTATAACATCTGCATTACTATTTCCTTATACCTTATATAGGCACCTCAGATGCTCTGCACCTTGACAACCATCCCCAGCACCTCAGCCAAAAGATTTTGGTTTGGTTGGTTCCTACTCCTTTCCTGCTAAATCAGAAAGCACATCTACCACAGTACATTAATATAAGCAAACAAGCCTGAGTAATAATAGTATACATTTTTAAATTAAAAGAACATCTACTGTCCATTAGCTAACTGATTTTACACTGATAAAGTATTTTTTATTACTGTAAAAAAAACCTCTACTCAAACTGTAGCTGCAAATAGAAGTGAACTGAAGTACAGTTAAGGAAACAGATACTTCAAAAGGGAAGAAAATGAAATTGTCTCAGACTTGTCTAGCACTCTAATGTCCTATGAATTACCTCCTTTCCTCACCAGCCCTTCAGAACAGCCAAAGGAGACTGCCCATCAGAGCACATGCTGGTAAGGAAGTTTAGTGCAGACAAAGTCAATATAACATAGAGCTACATACCAAACCACCAACCATGAATATCTTGATGTTAAGGTAATTCCAGCAGCCAGGGATATAACAAGCACGTTAACACTGCTTCCAGAGACCACATTATCAAGAAGTTGAAGCCAGCTTGCATACATGCAAAAATGTTCCTGTTGCATGAAGCCAGATTTGCTTGTGCAAGATCTCTTTTGGCAGACAACTGATTAAAAGTGTACAGGAGCATGACTTGTTCAAATGGCTTCAGCTGTTTGCTTTTTTTCAAATCAGATATCCTTTGCCACTTGAGCAAACCCTCATGCACACTTCACTACTACTCTGATACAGGGGCAAAACTTGAACTGTTTTTTCAACCAGCATAAACCATTAGCAGGCTTGGCATTAAAAAAATGCAGGGCTGTGGAAAGAAAACATTGAAAAGAACTACATAATCTTTAGATCTTTCCTAGGTCTGATGTGGTTCAGTAGGTTGTAGAAGTCCCTCCTGAATTCTCAGCGCTCTGCCTAGCATGAACACCCTTGTCCCTTTGGGCAATGCACCAGGTTATGCTGCACAATTATCAACCAGCAAAAACCTCCTCTGTAGCTGAATTATGGAATAGAAAAGCAGAAAGCAAAGGTAGAGGGAGGGAAGCAGTGGTTGCAAAAGGATGCTTCATCTCGGCCACACGCTGCAGTATGCAGTCATACAGCTGGACACTGCTACCCTGGACTTCGTAAAAGAGTCCTCCAGTGCTAGGACTGATCAGCGTCGAGAGTGGTGATAGGCAGGCTGGCAGTCAGTCATTTTGTGAAAGATGCTGCCTTTAAGAACTAAATGAACACCTTTTTATTTTCTTTCACAAAAGGACTGAGCCAAGAGAACTGTAAATACGCCCTCAAGTCAAAATCTGTTCCCAAAGCTGTGCCTTCAGCTTCCCATCCCTCCGTAGAGCCACCCATCAGTGCAGGGCAGCCCAGTGAATGGTGACTCTCCCTGGGCTCGGGCACCCAGGAGCCGGTGGAAGCAGAGGCACGGCCGAGCCCGTAGGCAGGGTAGTGTCCGGGGGCTGCAGAACTGACGGCGTCGGAGGTGGGGGTGAGCAGCGCGGTGCGGGAGCTAGCGGCATGTTTTTCATCACTCTCGGCAAGGCCAGGGCAAAAACCGTTTCCAGACCAGTGTTAAGAAAGTGAAAACCCAAATCCATCTTTGTCTGTCCTAGGCTGCCTGCCTGACATCTGGCCATGGAAGATGAATTAAAGCTGGAGAAGTGTCATGGTGCATTGTTTCTAAGGGAGTTTTGTTCAGGAATCTTGTTCTTTCCAAGGGCAGGATGTAAGGTTTTGCAGTAACTGTTGATTTACGTAGATGAGCCTTGGAAACTACACTGATGCAAGCAAATAGAAAAACAACCAAGCAGGCAGAGAGAAGGCAAAAGATAACTCAAAGCTTATTGAGGTTAATGGAGAAGCTCCCAGTGATTTCACAGGTCTCTGGATCAGGCCTCCAAGTGGAGAAAAAGCACATACTGCTAGCATCTGAACAGCTAACACACTGCAAGTGAGCTGTCTGTCCTTCGAAAAACCTGCCCGCCAGGCTCTGCCCTAGGGTCTGTGGGTGAACAGGGCACTGGGTCGTGCAGAGCCTTCAGTCTGGGAACCTTCAAATATGCCAAAGTCTTCTTTCAGAAAGAAGTAAGTAAACTGATCAGTTTCTGAAACTGTCCTTTTTGTGTTCGGTAATATGGTTTATACAATGCTGCTGGAAAAGAGAGAAAAGTTCCCCAGAAACCTGTTCTCCTCTTTTATTTTTACAAATGGCTTTTCTTCAGCAGTGCAACATTCAATACCTTTGAATGTCTCCCTTGCTGGGGTATTGTTGCTTCAAACTCTATTCTATTTCAAACACTTCATTAGCACAGTTAAGCATTTAAAACCTGCCTCTGCTGTGATGCTTTTCCCACCCACTAACCCTTTCCTCATTCTTGCTGTGCAAACCTTAGCTGTCTCTTTCTACCCGGGCAAGTCTAAACAGACTCTCGAGAGCCTGTCCTTTCTGTTTCTGAGGAGCTGGGTGCCAGAACTGCTCTGCAAGGCTGAAATGGACATTATTGTTGCATTATGCTTATCAAGCTCATACCCTGTACTTCCACTTTCATTTACATCTTTGACCTGCTGTAGGAACATTAGTGACCCCTTACAGTAGGCCTCCAGCACAGGCAAACATCTCACAGCAACACCACAGAGAAGGAACTGAGCTAAGGGAGGGTGGGAGTGATGTCCTATCCCAATCGACATTAGCAGTCAATAGTAAGGCCAGCACTAGACCTTTAGAGAGCTTAACACCTACTGCTGTCCTGTTTTGCAGTCACTGCCACTATTTCTTCACTCTCCCTTCTAGGATGCCTTTGGGGGCTTTCAGGAGCTACATCCTGTCCTTCTTTCTCCCTGAGGTGTTTCTTTTTTCCATGAGGGTATCTCTCGTTATCCTGTTTTCCCTTATTTTGCTTAGAAGCCCATTCCCTTCTTCTTTCCCACTGTCTGTGAATCAAAAGATCCAAACTAGTTGTTGTGCTTACACCACCACCAGAGGAGCATGTAGCCGTGGCAGCAGAGCTGTTTCTCACAAGACTGCACACTGTTTTATGTTCTGCAAGTATCTTACCGTAGGTTTACAGCACCTATTCCTGACCCCTCCGTCATATGACTCTGTTTTCAATGGTTTCAAATTTTGCAAGGCTTCAATCCTTTGGGCTGAGGTTTTCCTCAAGACTGGTCACAAGTGAACACACTTTTTTATTCATTGTTTACTTAATGTGTCAGTCAAAACAAAATAGCCATTTCCAAAATCAAAGCCAAGAAAATATGTTTTGGGATTTTTCTGCGTCCATGTTAAGACAGTTTTGGTGTCTTTTCCTTCAGGAAGGTAGAGTGTAAATGCATAAGCAATTCTTGGTGCAGAGACGGAAGCTCACACTCCCCATGGCCAGCTGAGCACCCTAACAGCTTGGCCATAGAGTAATGTCAATGTCTTCTTGCTTTCTGGCCTTATAAATCCTCATCCATAGAGTGATGCAGCTTCATTAGGAAGTGCAGAGTCTCCCCTCCCTATCTACCCAGTTCCTTATTAGTGAACTCCCCTGCAAGGGTGGAAATGTGGGAACAAATTGCCTCAGACACAGGGAGGAGTCTCACCTCCACCTCCTTCGATGGTCAGATTTGGGAACACAAGTGGCAGCAGCCACACAGTTCGGGGAGCCTTGCTACGCAGGAAGGAGGTTGAGAAGTAGAGAAGGGGGTATGTTGGGAGAAGATTGAAGAAAAGCCAAGGAATGCCTCATTTCTGGCTCTTCTTGCTTAGACACAAGATCAACTAATCCATTTGGTGTCTTATAGGGTGTTTTGTGGCATGCCCAAATGCAGAGCTGCTGGGCGCCCAGCAAAATGAGGGTCAGAAATGGAGACACCTGTACATGTCGAGCACTTCCAGCGCAAAACAGAAGCTGGGCAGGGATTTTCTGCAAAATAGTTTTTCACTTAGTCAACTAAGGCCTACCTAAGTCCTACTTAAGTACTTAACTCCCTTTTGGGGAATGGGCCCTTTGCCAGCCAGCTGCTCCAGCTGCTGTGAGAGTGTGCTTTCACACAGCCCCCACTGCCTTCCCCATCCCGGTGTGAGGACAGGCCACCTCGCTGGAGCACGGCTCCCAGGGGAGCACCGGCTGGGCAAAGGCACCCAGAGCGGCTCTCTGATTTCAGGGCTGGGGCTCACGGTGGTTGAGTTGTTTGCCCAGAGGCATATTTTACCTCTCTTTATGCTTATTTATATACTGCCTGGTATAAATCACCTGGCTATAATCTGACCGCACGAGCTCATGTGCCAAGACAGTTTCATGTTTCTGTACACAACCAAGGGATGACTATATTTCCTTCTAGTGGTGGCAGCTTTTATAACGATATAGAAAATAATGAGTCTGAACCCATCTACTGCTCAGTTCCTAGGGAAGGGAGTCCCCTCCCAGGTCAGCGCAGAGCACAAATGTACCGGACTGAGCTGCTGCCTAAGTTTGCTGTTACTGTGGTTCCCTGCTCACTGTAGCGTGGCTGTACCCTTGTTTTTTCTTTCTTTCACAGCAGGTAAAGGACAGCACCTTGTTTTTAACCTCTCCAGTACTCACCCATCACTTCACAAGCTGGCAGTCGTGTACTCTACCACTGAATACTAATACTAATGCTAATGCTAATACTAATACTAATAAAGTTAAACTCAGAGCAACTGATTTGCCAATCTGCAGTTAGTTTGAAATTTGCTGCTTTTGTTTCAGACCTGAAGGGTTAGTGGGACAGAAAGCTTGTGTGGTTTCTTTTCTTGTTTGTTTGCTTTTTTCTCCAAATTCATTTCTTGGTCTAATAAAAATCTGGTTTCATTTAAAAACAAACAAGCAAACAAAACCAAAACCAGACACTTACTCTAGATTTTTAATTTAAATTGTCAGCAGGTGGCTGAAAATGAATAGTAATGTGCCTAGTCATGGTTATGCAAGAGGCAGGGAGAAAATTTAGCACTTTGCTGATAGTTCACGAAAGCTGGCTAAAACGTCTGCAGTCTGCCTTCCCCAGGGCCTCTTCTTCTCCCTGTTTCTCAGCTACCATGGCTGGTACATGAAAGATATTTATCAGGCAGCAGTGGGGTATTTCAAATCATTTAGAGTGGTTTGTGCCCCTCTTTCCCTTCTTGGACTACAGATACCCTGAGCCTCAAACCCAACATTGGACACCAGGTCCCAGCACCAGCCTTGTCTTCGCTCTGATGAGCAGGGCCGTCACATCCTGCCTGTATGTTAACCGTACAAGCATGAATACATCCAGTGGCTCAGCAGCTCTCTTTTTAATTACCATTTGCCATGCCAATTCATCGCATGATGCATGCACTGTATCCCAGTCAAGTTGGGGTTTGTTTTTTAATTAGTCATTGCACACCGGGGCTCTCATAGCTCACTGTAGGTGTGGCTGTGAGGTGAGGCTCCCTGCAGGGTGTCAGGCTTCTGCTGTGGCAGATTTTTTAATGTGATCTCTCCATATGAAAGCTGCATTTCCTGTAAATCACAGCACTCCTTTAGCCCATACCACGAGACATTATGCTGGTGGAGGAATGACCTTAGCACCCCACAAATATCCCACTGCATGTACACATTCACAAACACTGCTGAAATAAACATGTTGATAATTTTCCATCTCTATGCAGTCAGTAAATCTCAAAACTGAAATACCAGTCTATGAAAAGAATTGTCCACCAAAAAATTTCTGCGCCTTTTAAATATGTAAAAACCTCAATAGTATTGAAAATAATGGTACGGCTGCAAAAGGCAAGGAAACTAGCAAGGGAAAAAAGCATTTTATTTAAAGGTCTGTATATTGGTAACCTTTTGTTTATCTAGTGCCTAATGTAGACGGAATCAAATCTAACTGGGGAAACAGCACACTTTTTGACCCAGCAGGAAGATGGACCCTGTTACAGTAGTAAAGCTTTTCCTCTGTAACAGTTGCTGGGTCTCTCCTACCTGTATGATGTAGCTGCTTTGCCCTGCTTCATCTAGGCAGAGTAACAATAAATGCAAAGTAACCTGCTAATTAAGCCAAATTCATGGCTTCTATGCATGGCTAGGACATACCAGTGAATTTGGCTGTGTGATTTTTGCAATACTACAAAGCACATTTCCAAGAAAGAAGGATGGGTTTGGCATGGTTTCATCTTAAAACTTGTTACAAGCTGATTTTCTCAGGAAGTTATTTGGTTATGAAGAATTGCCTTACCTGTGTGAACAAGTTCATACTGTGGAAAATGTTTTCAAAAAGTGACTCTTTCATGCTAGCAAAATGCAGCCTGTGAGACGAAGTATCCACTTCCCTCACCCAAACCTAATGATTTTTAAATTGGATGTCTTTCCCTCTTAGGCAAAGCACAGATGATGCTACTGGCACAGCAGAGACACATATAGATTACCTACTTATTTTTTTGATAATGAATTAGTTTATTGTGAATTACAGAGTAAGTGTGGCCAGTATTCTCTTTGAGGGACACAACAGCTTCAAAAATGTTCATTCCTCCTCTGTTTTCTCTGCACTACACTACAAAGATTTCAAATTGCACCAAGCACCCATTTCCCTTGATTGTCCAGGTCTGATAAACAGAGAACAAGTTCTCAAACAAACATTTGGTAGCTACTTAACAAAAACAAAATATTAAAACTTTTAAACGCTGGAAAGAAAATTCAATAGCGTCCAATAAAGTCAGGACATGATATTTCACAGGTGAACATATATATGCACTTACATAGAAATCATAGGTTCATTTTTACTATTTAAAACATTGCTTCATGGTATGTGTGTTTTCATAAATGAGGCATTGCCTATTCTGTAAAGCACAAGCAGTTGCAAATATCGAGTATCAATGTGGAGATTTTGGTGTATCTAGAGTCAGTTGTGAATGCATCTTCTTTTACATACGTTTCCCTTTGTGCCATTATTACCCTTAATAAAGTCTCTAGATCTTGACACAAAACAATTTTCTCAAACAGCCAGTCTCGGACACATCCACAATGCCCAGTAACCGCAACCTGTGACTATGGTCTCGGAGCAAAGTCTTCACCCAATCTAGTCTCCCCTTGAGCTTTGCCAAAGCACTGCCCAAACAGTCACAACGCAGTCCCCAGGGGCCACTGGTGTCACCCTGGGGCTCATGCAACCTGTCCCTGTCCTCATCTCTATCCCTGGCCCCACTCCCGTCCTGGACCTGCTGCTGCCCCAGCCAAGCGCTGCCTTCTCACTGGTCTCATGGAGGGTGGCCACAGCTCCTGGGGGGACAGAAATGGTCATGGGGGTCCTATGAACCATTAAAATGCTGCACTGGTGTGTAAACTGGGGCCTTTCACCTGTCTCTTTGAAGTAGTCAGGGACAAATAAAAAATATCAGTGACACTTTCATGTTGGTGTAGGGTTGCTTATTCTCAGTACTGCCCCAGAGTTTTATTTCAGGGCAGCGATCTCTTTTTTTTTTTTCTGACCAATCCATGGATGTGGTTAATTTAAGGTTTAAAAGGCTTTTTCTCACACATACACACCCACCCATATATGTTTTCCACTGAAGTCTGTGCTTTTTCCTAGACCCACCCAAATTCCAGTACATAGCTCACTTGTGTGCCAAGCTTTCATACTCTCCATGCAATGAATGGAAAAATGCCCTTTTTTCCACTTCTGCACATTTTGAGGGGAGGAGGAGGGGGAGAGCATGTAGAAGAGAGGGAGGAAAGGCCTCCAGAGGAATTTAGTTATACCTGTTATTTCAGAGCAGAAACAGGAAAGAGTCCCAGTGTCATCCATGGGAACACTGTTTCTGCCCATGGGTGGAGGTGCATGGGGTCCAAGCCCCACTGCTTGCCTAGGACTCTAAGCTGTCTTTGTGGAGTGCTAAGGAGATTTAAAAATGAATAATTATAAAGTAAAAGTAGCATAAGCTGCTGGCTGGTATGCGTTTCCATTCTGTTTATATGAAGTACTTTAGTAACACTCTTGAATGCATTGATATTTTATGAGAGGGATGAAAAAAAAATCAAAGCTTAATGGTGAAAAACGCTGGGGAGTTTTAAATAGAAGTGATAGTTTTCAGCTGTGTCATTCTGTGCTCCCTTTAATAGGGTATTTCAGGCCATAAGCATCTTGATGAAAGGTGGGGGACTGAGAGCAAAGGGCTCCTCTTGTCACCCACAGCAGCGTGGCAGAGGGAAGGCTGCAGGACAACCACCTTTCCACCTCTGCCCATGCCTTCCCTCCTACAAGGGCTGCCTTTGTAGCTCATGGGGTGGCAGGACCCCCCAGGCCACAGGGAAGGAGCCAGCAAAGCCCTGTTCCCTCCTGCTATTGCATCTCCAAGGTGAACCCCAGGGCTGTAACAACATGCAAGCACCATGCAAAGCCTTTTCCATTGCACTCGCCTCCATGGGGATTCTCTGATATCTGGTTAAGACTGGTCCCCCTTGATTTCCTCTTCTCAGTGAAGGCATTAATAAAGTCTCTCTGACTTACAGAGCCACCTAGTTTCATGAAGCTTGTTGGAACGTAATTTCTGAAGCCTCTGTTCACCTGCCAAGTTAAGTTGAAATTAGCCTGCGGATTTAAATATGTGGGTTGTTTTGTATCCCTTCGTTTTGAGGGGATGGAAATGAAAATATGCCAGGTTAATTACTTATCCTTTCCATCAACAAAATGTTATCATTGTACAGAACCTTATTGCCACTCTTATATTGCAAAAAATGGAATAAAAAAATATACATTTTTAAGAAAAATCTGTTTCCCGAGTTTCTTGACTGGGAGGTTACACAGCCCAGGATTGTATGTCTTCCAGATAAACTCCCACGGAATCAGAGGGAAAAGAATATTTGTTTTCCTCATTGCTTTCCCAAATTACTCGATCCCTGCCAATTTCCATGACACAGACCCCTCAGTCTGCTGCAGAGACTGTGGCTTCTGAAAGGGAGGAAACAGCATGAATGTACTGGTGCACATCACTGTTTTATTTTCTCGCCAAACCAAAAATATCAAAACAAACAAAAAAATGCAAAAAAAAAGTTTCAACTTTTCTGGCAAAATAAAAAAAAAGTCATTCTGGACTGAAGATGTTGTTTGTTTAAACCAAAACGAAACCTTTCATTTTATTTTGACATTTGCATAGAGATGTGTGTGTGTGTGTGTCTGATTTAAATCAGGTGAGGAAAAAAACATTGCTTGAGGTGACAGATCACAACATCTTGCTTCCACAAAGTCAAAATTAAAATTTTTAACTTTCAAAATTGTTTTCAGACTTTTTCAGTCTAAGCTGCTCTATCTTGTTCACATGAATTCATTATATCTTTCATCTGACCTAAATCTGCATTTTCAGCCCATAAGATTTGGGGCTGAAAAATCTCAGCCTTCTGTAACTGTAAAGACCATATGAGTTTCCTGGCTGGTTCGGTGACAGGTGAAGCTTGTGCAATGAACTACTATTCCTCTTAGGACAACACAGCAGAAGCAATGCCTGTCCCCATTGCTGGGATGTGAGGACATAACCGTGTGATTCACTAGTCATTTTTCTTTGTCCTATAGTTTCTTGGGAACCTCCATAAAAGCTTTGTGGTGCTATGGTACAACAGGCTGAAAAAAAAGCAGTGATAATGTGCCCAAACAAGAAAAAAGCTCATGCTGTTTTTCAAAGTTACTACATTTCCTTATACTCAAAGGAGGTTATTTTGCTTGTTTATTTACACATACCTTATCTTTATGACTGTTCCTTTATGAACCCATGTCATTTCAAAAGCTCCGCAGTCTTTTACAGTTGGGAACTTGGGAAGGTCTAGCTTTGATCACTGAAGTAATTAGACTGAATAGAACATTGTTCATGTTCTGCTGAGAATAGTTTCCGACTACATTCAGAATACCACAAACTTATTTTTAAAATTCTACAATATTCAGCAACTTCTACCTTGTTTTTTGTAAGTTTTACAGATGCCGTGAATTTCAGAAGTCACTTTGATGTTTTCCAAGCAGCCTGATTTATGAGAACAAAAATACCACCATTCCCCAATTACTTTCTGTCGCCTTGTTATAAGGCTTGATACATCAATGGAAATATAGTCTGGCGGAGGAGACCAGGCATAAAGAATAACTGGGGTATGAGGAAATCAACTACATCTCCCACAAGAGATCATTCTTTCAGTGGAATAATCAAACTTTTTGATCTCTAACCCTCTGTACTTTTCCTGTAATATTTAATTTAATAAAGCCTCCATTTTCATTGAAAAACACACTTGATGGAAAATGTGTAACTAGACCTAGTAGACATTTATATGTTATTTTAGTGCTGTTTATGTGTTATTTTACTGCTATTGAACAGAATTCATATTTTGCAGACAATTGCTAAAGATAAGTGGTAGCAAAAAGTAGCTAAGCAGACTATGAATATATCAATTGCAGCAGCCTATTTCAAATGGGGTTAAGATAGTGCCATTGCTGAAAGTCCCAGAGTCTGACTCCACTAGTCAGATGACAGAAAAAGCCTTCATTCACTGCTCTGGTGACACGCTGTCAAACCCAGTCTTTCCCCAAAGGACATTTCCTTTCTGAAAGCACTTCCTCTGCTCCACTTTCTCTATGGTTCAGACTTCTTGTCTGTAGGCAGCTTGAGGCCACAGCATCTCCAAAATCCACCTTTTCTTCAAGTCCAGAAGTTCAGTTTATTAATTAACCATTTCCCAATGTGCCTCTTGTTCACAGTCTTTCTCATCTGTTCCATGGCCAAATGACTGAAACTTCTAGGGCAAAAATCTTACTTCCTTTCTGCTATTTTGACCATAATTTTTCCCTTCATTAATGCAAACAACTCTTTCATTACTTCATACCCATAAAGCTCACAGCCTAACCTTTCCACAGCTACTGCCCTGGCCCCCATAGCTCTGCTTGCTTTTGCTCTTTGTTGGCATGTCATTCATCTTTCTCATCAATGCCTACTCCTTGTGATTTTTTGCTCCCTTCATGTTTTAGACTTCTCTTATGCCATCCGATGGTAGCTTCCCATTTGACATATATGAAATTCCCCCTTTTCACAGTGCAGCTCAAATCTCCCTCACCATGCCTAACCTGCCATTCAGCAAGATGGAGCTAGTAATGAGTTGAAAAAAAGATTAAACCAGGGCCATCCAGTGGCATGTATTGTCTTAAGCTGAGCAAAGCTGAAGATCAGAAGTAATTTCTGTTAATAGCACCTGGAGTTTTAGGAACTTGGCAAATTCTGAAGTTTTGACCAGTGTGTTCTTCTGAGGCTGGGGAATGAGGATCTGGTCCTTCTCCCAGCTTTTTTGCAGATTTCAGTGTTAATGTTTGAGCTCATATAGTATGTATTATTAGCAACATGCTTAAATCAAAGTTTCTAGTGAGAACCCAAAGGTTATTGACTTCTGTAGTACTGTCAGTCTTTATGTGACAGCTTGGGTGGTTAACAAGTTTCTTAAGATCATATAAAGCAATCAGAAACAAAAGCTTTTCCTTGATTATGTAATCATTATTTATAAAACCTAAAGAAGTATTGTAGCATTTAAAGACATAGTGTCCCACTTTTACATCTTACAAACCAGAAATATATCTGCAAAGGCAGAACCCCACATCAAGATGCAGTAGGAGGATATATCACTGGAGTTGCTCCACTGAAATGTTTTCTTGGATTTCTGCACATAAACACTAAGAAATGGTCTTAAAATAAGATTTTATGTTCCCCCTCACCTGAGACCTTACAAAGGGGAGGGAGATTTACTACCAATAAATATTATTCGGGGTTATGATCAAGTCACAGCTTCGGTAATTTTGACAGGAAATTTGACAGAAATTTGACAGCTGACAGGAAAAGAAATGAGCACTAAATTTTAGACATTTTTGTTCCAAAAACATATATTTAAGGGTCAGTACATCTTTGGGGTTGTTTTTTATTTGTTGGTTTGGTTTGGGGGGTTGGGTTTGGTTTTTTTTTAAACTGCAACAACAGAAGAGAGTAGGAATGAAGTTCAAGGACCAGGCACTCCTCAAGACTTGGGCTGAAGCACCGGTACTATTGTTACCTGTACTGAGGACAGGGAGTGAGGCTTGTAGTCTTAAGTGTATTGGCATAATTAGCTCAAGAAGAGAAAGGGTATGGGGAAAAATAAGATATATTATTAGGATTCCTGGCAGTATGACAGACGGTTAGACCTCTGCAAAGCTATCTGAAGTATGGCATAATTCTATGAATTTTGCTTGTTGAAATCTGTTCTCACAGATGAAACCAAACAGACCTCAACTTGGAGCTCATCGTATGATGCCACCAGCTGAAGAACCCCTTCTGGCCTCTACATTTCCCATAGCAGTGTGAAAGGGCAACAGTGTGAACGAGATCCAGACTTGAAGCCTTTTGTTTGTCCATTATACATAGATAAAAATAGCATTGTTAGTTTTCCCACACCTGCCTGAGTTGTGTTCATTCACCTCTAGTCTTGTGGAAGCATTTTACACTGCAGGCCATTTCAGTCTTTGTCTCTTTTTTGTTCCTTGACAAGAGCTTTCAGCACCTTTTACGTAGCACATTTCACAACAGGTAACGGACATATCGAAGGCCAGCACCCATGAGCTGACGTTCACTATGTTTATTTATAACTCATAAACGGAGTCCTTTGTAACAATTGACTTTCTGCCTAATCTTAGGGAAAGAGGAGTTGTGATCTAAAACCATTAATCTGGGAACAGTCAAGAGACCAACTACCATGTACCATAGAGGCCACCAAGTGTGCCAGTTAATGAAACTCAATATGGTAATAAAATAAATTGTTGCCTTAGAAGTTTTTCTTTTTTTCATCCTAAGCTTTCATATTGTTGCAAGAATGTTTTGTCATTTGCCTAAGAAAATGAATCAGAATCTCAGGTGCTCTGTATCATTCAAACACCTCCTCCCATATGCTGTTACACCTTTGGTGTGCGACTGAAGTCCAGCCTTGCTCAAGGGCTGTGAAAGTCACAGAAAGCACATCTTTGCTTATCCTCCCTCAGTCCTTTTATCCATTGCTGCAGTACATAGAGTTGTGGTTTGGATGCTTATTGTGGAGAGAGGGGACTGTTGATAGGTTTGGTGTTGTAGTGTTTGAGGAAGGAAACTTCCAGGAAACATTAATTCTGGATAAGGCAGCAGGAAAATGAAACCTGTTTGCTTGGGTGAGAGGCTGGAGGGGGTTCAAAAGAGGACAGCTGGCATGGAAGTTTCCAGGACTAAGGGTAGGCAGCTTTGGGTGGGATCATCGCTAAGCAGAAAACAAGGGGGCACTTATGGGGACCTTTACAGACAAGGTCAGAAAAATTCAGAAACATTTTTTTGGTTGACATTTTCTTTGGAAAATATTGACTGAAATAAAAACCTTTTAAGCAGGAAGAATTTATTTACTGGTCAAAATGTTGGGAACATCTATTCTATTATATGTTTTTGTCAGGCTGTGTAATTCTAGTGAGGAAAAGGGGAAATTTTGATCATAATTTTTCCCTTTTCTCTTCATCAGTTCATGCTAAGAATATACCTTTTAAGTCATCTAAGTAGGTGTACTGTTATACATATTGCTTCATTACAGATTACAGTAATTTATTCAACAGATCAACATTTTTATCATATAGCCTCAACACAAAAGTGCTAACTGTAGATAAGAAAAAGTTCATAATGTAAAACCAGAGAGGTATCCTGCAAGCTATGATCTAACTAAGAGTGAATCACCTCAGTTAAAGCAATGGAGATTAAATTAATCTAATCAGGCCATACTATTGTTCCAGTCAAAACTTATTTTACTTTATCACTTTTGATTTACAAAGAGAAGGTGGCTTACCTAGGCTCTCTAAGCACGGACAAATCTAGCTGACAATCTCCATGAGAAAAACAAACCAGAAAGGAGTCAAGTGTGGTTTTAAAATGTACCAAGCTCCAGTTCCCAAGCTTTAGAGCTCCCCTCCACCTTAAAAGCCAGCTAAAATGCAGTATGCCCTGAAGGTCAAATTGCAGGGGCTACTTTGAACCAAGTGGAAGAAAGACATTTCTTAATCAAGAAGCCCTCCTGGGAGGCAACAGAAAGGCAGCTGGCTCTCATACCTCAGCAGACACAGTGCAGGGAGGGAAGGGGCTTTGCAAGTGATGAAATGCCTAGATCAAAATGATCAAATGTTCGCTACTGACACCTGCAAAGTGAGCCAAATCTCCACAGCAAGGAGGCCAAGGGGATTCTTAAGCCTTGGTGACTAAAAGCTTGCAAGGCTTCCCAGTATCCCCAAGGGTGTCCTGCAAACCTAGGGAATCTGCACAACACCATGGTACTTCCCTGAGGTACATGCTGGGTCCAACCCCTGTCCCAGCTTCAACCTTTCACCAAAGGCAGCCCAGGGTTTGCAAAGGGCTCTGCTCAAAGATGAAATTTGCCAAAAAACTTTCTACCCAGAGGGTAAAAATGACTGCAGATGTGTTATCCCAAAAGACATGCCTACCCTCTTTATGTCCAAGCATTTATTTTGTCCAGTAAAAGATGATAATACTTAGAGCATTCATGTCGTTGCTTGCTCTCTTTCTGCCTGACCATGACCTCTAACTTGCTGTGAACCTCAGAGTGTGCTAGTCATGCAAAGACAATTTCATACGCTTAAGAGGAGGGAAAAGTGCGATGGTTCTTACCTGCCATTTTTCTTCCTTCCTCCAGCACAATTAGTAATGTATCCACTCTTTTTGGCTGCTCTCCATGTGTATTTCACACCATTCAGGCTAGATAGGTATAGAATGAGCAGGCGTTTCAATTCATGCACAGCCAGTACAAGGGAGCTACTTTTTTCAGCTGTGCCCTGTTCACTCCAAGAGCATGCACATGCTTAATGCCAAGCTATTTACCATATTAAAGGTACAAACACACTGAGTGTTAAAGTGATCCTCAAGCCTGTGGTAACTCATTCAAGTAAGCCATGAATGTTCTTTCATCCCAAGGGGTTAAGCACAGCTCAGCAGGAAGGTAGCTTTCAAATATTTAACATCTAGTGAATTTGTTTGGACTGAAAGGTTGATTTTAACTGATACTCCAACCAATATTTTTTCTAATTTCATATACACAGTATAGCCAATAAGGTAAAGACTTTTCCCTCCATTAAAAAAAAAAAAAAAGTTATCCCATAATCTGCTTTGTTTTTCCTGGAAGCAGAGTGAATCAAATTTCAAAATGTTCTGAGGTTCAGCATGCAAAACAGTTAAGTTTCTGTTTTTCTTGGCCCCTCACAAGAGTACCACATGGTACTTCACAGCTTTGGTCTCTACCTGTTCCCAAAGAATACAGCCTGTCCCTGTGAACTATGTGGCTTAGGAGACAGAAACAGGAGAGGAGGAGGGAATAATCCAGACTGCTTTAATGAAATCTGGACAAACAAAAATTTCAGCTCCAATCAGGGCTGTGGGTTGATGGCTTGTTTGTTTCATTGCATGAGGAGCCAGGATAAAAAAGAACTATTTGTTTTCATTTGAAATTCTATAAAAAGTAACAGAACTGAAGTATTGTATGTATGTTGGAAAACCGAAGCCCAAGTCATCTGCTGCTGTTTTTGTCTCTAGGCCATGCCTCATTTACTGGGATTAAATTCTTGGGGAAGTTTTTGGTCTCGTCTACACTCTGCTTTACAAAAGCAATGCCAGTTTGCACTGTACAACCAGCAGTATGTTACATTCCAGGCTTGTTTCCCCCCTCCTGTAAGCTGATTATTAGAGAGTGCAGAGAGCATAGTGACATTTTACAACCAAGGAAATAAAGACGACATTTCTGTAATAAAAAATAGCCCCCTTTCCCCCTCAATTTTAAAAAAAGAAATTGCAGGTAATAATATCACAGGAGAACACAGACAATAGGCTTGGCAGATTGGTGAGAAAGGCACTGTGATCAGAAAGACCCTAGAAATGCCTCTAAACCCAATACAGCCAAAGGCAAGTGAGGAAACAAGGTTAGTTAAAAAGTCATGTAGATACTCCTGGTTCACGAAGGAAAGCTAGCTTTGTTCCTTTTTACAACCAGCATGTCATGGAGAAAAAAGGAACTTATCTGTAAATCTCTTTACAGCATGATCCCTATGTGAAAATAAAAGGGAGGCAAAAACGAGCTACACTGAAGTAGAGGGGAATTTGTACCACAGGCTCAGACTGTGTTTACTGAGGATAAGCCAAACCTGTTGTAAACAAGTAATATTAAGACACATGCAAAAGTTGGAAGAAAATGCATAATGTTCTCCAACTCAGACATGTTTACATTCTTTATACCTACCACAGAAAACTTACATAATCTTTTCTTATACAGATAGGTAACAGGGACTAGATAAAGTTCTAGGCAAGTTTTCCCACTATGTCAATGAAAACTGACTTCTGCATTGAAAGAACAAAAGCTGACTGAAAGATATGCTTCTAAGACCCTAAAAAGCACTATGTATTTCTATGAGAAAAAGTCTCTGGCAGGCAAACATTTACAAAGTTAGGTACAGTATCTGACCCCCACCCCAACTTATAACAATATCAGCCACATATACATTACAAACCTCACATTCAGTAGCTTGCATCAGTGGAAAGACCAAACCATGACAGCCTTTGCTTTATCATCGCTAAACTGCCTGTATCTCAAAGTTCGCAGGAAGGCATAATCTTATAAATATTTTTATTTTACAGACAGTTTCTAAATTTTTAAATTACTAAAATAAGAGAAAAATAGGAAAAGAACCTACTCATTAGCTTTCAGTTCCACAGTTTCCAAAGCACTGTTAAGCATGTATGCATTTTTGACAAATACCTCTTACCTGTAAAAGAGCAATGTTCAGATTCCTTACTAGATGTTATCGTCATGACAAGTCAAACAATCTTTTTTATAAAAAGTTGAATGTCTTTTCAATAAAGCATGTGTGCATGGTTTAAAAAAAAAAAAACAAAACAAAACACAACCCTCAGAGAGTCTCCCTTCCCACACTGTCAGTCAAAAACAAGTTGGAATAAGTCTGAGTTGGAATTACCTGAATAAAGAAACTGGAGAGAGGGAGGGAGGAGAGGGAGGGAGGGGGAAAGAGAGAGAAAAAAAAATAGTCCAAGAGGAGACTCAGTGATGTCAGCAGTATGTCTTAAGGAAATCTACAGCTGAGCCCAGCAAACTTTATAACTACATAGCACTCGACACCCAGTTACGTGGTAAGCAAATACCTGCTTAAGAGGAAACTGATGTACTTTTAAAGAACGTCAGTTAATCTTTGAAGAAACTTTAGCCAGGCTGATCAAAGTCCCTTAAAGGCCTTATTGCTTAAATAAATAAGGTTACAAGTGGTTGTATAATGCTAAGAAAAGAGTAAGAAGAATAAAAAGTCAACATTATTGATTACCACTTTCCTGTTGGCAAAAGGGAGGCTGAAACTCATCTGAAATAAATTCATACTATGGTTATAACACACTGAGCTGTAGCGGCCACGGACGCAGCTGAAATCCCTGACCACCAAAGTTTCCAATCTGTTTAGCCACAACACTCTTTTCCTTTGATGACTTATTCTGGGTTTGCTTCAGTGCCTTTCTGCTCTTGTTTCCTAGATGCAGAAAGCACAGATTGTGCTGATTTGAACTGGGGAAAGTCAGGTACCTTGAACACAGCGAGGAGGAGGTGTGGATGCTTGCAATCTATAAAACCTGTACACTGCCATTGGTACCACTCTGGTATTTGATGGGATTCCCAGAACTGAATGCAAGCAGCAGCAGTGAAAGGGAAGTCACTGCAGCACTAGAAAGGCTAATGTGATAGCCCTTGGATATCATTCTTCTGTGTCCATATTCCCAGGGATACGGCTTCCAGGAATTACTTATATCAGTAAGCTAGTCCAATACACTTGTAGCTTAGCATCACCTGCAGGGACATCCCATGGGCCAACCGATGCCAGGTTAACTTCATTCCCTTTTGCTTGGGGGAAAGAGGAGATCAACACTTGGGTTGAGTGGTTTACTAACAAAACTCTGGCCACCCCAAATTCACAGAGAACACATTAGCAAAAGCAAAATCTCTCCTTTTCTCGGCAGCATTGGTAAACAGACGTTTAAATGCCATTAACAGACATTAATAATGTTGTGTATGCAACTGTAGGAAACTAGAGGCTGGAATTCTGCCGTCAAGTGGTCAAGTATGTAGGCATCCAGGCAGTGCCAGTAGGCAGCAGCTGTTTTACATTTAAAAGGACAACAGTTAGATGTGATTTTTTTCACTTTGCCAGAGACTAAAGAATTTCACACGACTTGGATTGTTCCCCAAATCCATGAACCTGTTGCACTGGTATCTCTTTCTCTATATTTACTATGAGGGAAATGGCAACAGCTCCTATCAGTTTTCATTATATATATATATATATATATATATATAAAAAATGCCTGCGAATGTCTTTTTCTGCTTTCAGATAAGCTCTTCTGTTTGCGGAGCCCTCTGCAATGTCATGGGATGAAGCACCTATACTAGAAATTCTTTTCCACTACCCAATTAAATTATGTTTAGCTGTAACTGAATTATGCATTATTAAAAATCCCCAACTACAACTTCCCTCTTCTTTCTTCTGTCAAAGTTTGGGAAACTGCCCCAATCATAACTGTATATGAATATTCAAATGTGTTAGTCCCACACATCCCCCAATTCAGCATCCATGGCAACACGGTGCCCATAAAATCAGCTGTAGTGTGAGGGGTCATTGGGAGAGCATAATACAAGGATATGCTCTGAATGATGCATTTCACACTTTGTGCAAACACACTGCATTGCAGTTTTTAACTCCTGTGCTGTTTTGCTAATACCCTGTGGATCCCTATCCCATTCCGGAAGACAAACCAGCAGAGCAGAGGGTAGAATTTAAGTTGCATGGGCATTTCCCAGCTTTGCACGCTTGACTTGAAAATGTAAACACCTTTCTTTGAACACAGTTTTCCATTCATCCCTTTAGCAGAGAGTCCACGGGTGATAAGGGCTCTTAGCAGGAAATGATGACTACAAAACCTCTCTCTCAGGAAGCTATGGAGAGGGTCCAGAAGATGACTGAGTTGACTACACTGCTCATGGCCATACAAAGCGATCTTCCAATTTCTCATCCCCCATTTTCTCTCTGCTTTAACTGTGCTGTCCCTTCCCCACCTTTGCAACATCTCTGGTGCTTGTCCAACCCCCTCAGTGAATCCTGTCAGCTTACTAAATCAGACAGAAAGTGCCATAGGTTACCTTTCTGCCAGTCTAGTGATCTGAGGCACCTCATCTAGAGGTCACCTGAGTTTGGGAGCTCCTACAAGAGGAGTAAGAGGAGTGCGTGGCCAGCAGAGGAAGAGCAGGACATGGGTTACCACAAGTCAGCTGCCTGCCAATAGCAGTCTGTGCTCAGCTCTTACTCGTCCTTTATTACAAACAAACTATCTTAAACAAGCGTCATTTCCTGGTGGGTGACCACATGCTCCTGGACTGTTCCCACACTGCTGCTGAGGCAGGCTAAAAGAAGAATATAATTTGTTAGTTTGTGCCCTCCAAAACGCATAAGCTCACGTGTTATTTCTAAAGCTTTGCCTCAGAACCAAAGCTCCTAAACCTGTCTCCTTACAGCAACAACAGGTAAGAGTTCAAAAGTTTGGGCTAGATAAATTGAAATACTTATCCAAACTTCTTCAGTCAATAAAGCTGAGCAGGAAATCCCATGATGATAAGAGGCTTGCTCAGGGCATTTTCAGTTCTTGTGTTGGCTCTGGATGGAGTTAAGTTAGGAAAAAAGACAATAAAACTAGAATCCCTGGCAGAAAAGTTAGTCCTACACATCAGATCTGCACCTCCAACTTATCCTTGATCCAAAAGTCAGTTCTTCTTTTACTGAAAAAGTGCTTTGGGCTTCTCATGTGAAGAGTGACCCTGAGCTCACAAGGATGTGCACAGTGGGAATGGGGAAAAGCCACAGTGACACTTCAAGCCTTATCTCTTTTTCTCTGTTCCTGTGAACCCCAAATTCATGAGTTAAAAATCAGACACAGGATATAAAGAAATTGGGATTGTTTTATAAAACCAGACACAAGACTAGAAATGGCCCTTGCCCAAAATAAGTTCAAGATGTCCTGAGCAGACATGTCAACCTGAGAACTGCTAAACACCTATTTATACTTATATGCACCTAAACGTCTGTGTAAAGCTGAGCCTTGTCTACCCTTGCCCAGATCTTTGGAAGTACTGAAGAGCACATCTCCTAGAGAAATCACACTGGTGCCTAAACACTGTTGCATACATGGTCTCTCAGGACTCGAGCTCCCTCTGTAACATTGGAATAATAGTACAGCCAAACCTTAGAAGCGTTTCACGACAAATACAATAAAGATAGGAAGGAAAAGCACAAAAATTTATCCCTTGTGATAGCACATTTATTTTTAGTGCACCCTCCAAGTCAAAACAATTTGGTAAAGCGTTCAGTTCTGCTAGCTGGAGGCCAGAACTATTCTGCCATGATTCATGATGCTCTGCATTCTGCAGCCACTTCAGTCCTGCAGCCCAAACACTGCTTTTATATTTTGGTACTAAACTGCTAGAACTTAATGTTTTCTGCATGTACCAGCTGGCTTTCCACCTTAATCTATGCAAGCTATTTTTTCTATTTTTATTGTAGGCTTTTGAGAAATTGCATCAATAATAGCAAGGCCTTAGTTAGTAGAAGTGTTAGTGAAAAGCTGGTAGGAATGCTGCCTAAGTTATCCATGGACTCATTACTTCAAAACATGTCTTGATTTGAAAGCACGTACTAAAAAAACCAATGTAACAGAAACTATCCACTTCATATTAACAATAACAAAATGTAACCCACAATGCAGAACTAAGCCCAAATACCATTTTGTGAAGCATTATTTAAATTATACCTAGTCATTCAGTACAAGACACCTCCAGGATTAAAATTACATTTGTTAAAAATAGTAAAAAACCCAACATTGTTGTGCACATGAAAGAATTTGATTTTAAAAGTAAGACACTAAGCTAAAATTTGTTTTCCTATTCATAAGCTTACTAGAAGATCTCCTGCAGCTAAAGTTTCAGTGACTTTCTCATATGGAAATAGAAATATATACTTTCCAAACCAGAACTCTTGGATATGAGACATTCAATGCATTTAATCCAAAACTGGTTCTTGTTAAACACAGAGAAACTCTCCTGTGACTTTGCACTTTCTTTACTGTACATCTTCTTTAATTGTTTTAAAATGGTCTCTTATTTTTTGTATTTTTCCCCCATGCATTAGAGTATTCATCTAAACCGTAAATCAAACCACTCATCTGCTTCTTATTGATGAAGTTCTTGATAAAAAAAGAATTGAAAGGGCTAAAATTCATTATGCACATTCCCATGAGATTAGGTGAAACATTGGACCTGAAGTTGCTATAGGAAATGCAGTTCTCCAAGCATGTGAATGCTAATGGGTACATGAATCTTCACAGTCCAAAGAAATCAGAAACCATGCTCTCACTGCATATTTGTGCTCTTAGGATGGTTGATACACATTTTTCTGTCTTCTTTCATTTGTTGCCTCTTTTTTGACATTGCAACAGCGGCCGCACCAAGGAACTCGCAGCACATCATTACCTAGCCTGCTACGGTTTAAAGAGGTGGTTTGTGTACAAGCCCTCCACTGCATGTTCTTTGCATTATGAGAGGTTGTGGCTGACACTGTCATTCCTAAAGGAGATTTGCGCACATGAAAACATATAATTGCAATGGGATTTTATTCCACTTGACAAGCTTCACACAGAAGAATCTGGCTGAGGAGGGCCTAGCTCTGTTCTCAATGAAGCGAGCAGCGACCTTTGTGGAAACCCTGTTACCACAGCAGTTAATGCTTTCAAAAGCTTCAACTTCATCCCAAGTAATTTGGATTTGAGAAGACTGCAGTTGCTGAGATGTGTCTTATCTATTCACATTAGGGAAGGTGTTTGCTCTTCATCCAAATGGCTTGGGGTTTCAGAGCCTCAGCAAGGCTGCTGTCCTGCTAGGGATGGAAGGACTTAGATGGCAAACCTCAGCTTCCAAATTTAAGCTCCAGCCCAGAGGTGTTGCTTCTTGATGATAGAAGTACTGACATGTTACTGCCCAAGATGTCAAAAGGATTACCAGGTAGCAGAAAGCTCTGGAGAAAAAACAGTCCCCTGAGAAAAGCCACTCATTCCCAGGTGCATTTGGCTGCCTTCTCCCCAGCTGCGGAAATGAGCATCCTCTGGTTTTGATTCTAGCCCAGAGCTGGGGCAGATTCACAAGCAGGAATTCAAATCCAAGCTGACTTTCCACACCAGCGTGAAAACAACAATGGGCTTCAGATCCAAGAGGGATTTTAATTTCCCTCCCCCGCCAATCTGGTCAAAATGTCCAAAGCAGCCAAAATTCACCTCAGATTCCTGGAACTGGGCCACAAGTCTTTGCTTTCTGAAAGTCTGTGGTGGGTGCATGCTTGGTTTGCCACATCATGAACCAGCAGGATGCATAAATCTGTCCATGGGGATGATCTGCTCACATTGCTGGTAGCACCCCAGCAGGCAAAGATGCTTCCTCTAGCATTTCCATGTTTCATTCTTATGAGAACAAGAGCAGACAGTTTTCCAGGTCACTCAGGTTGTAGCTCTAACATGACATTGGGTTTGTTGCAATACGATCATCCAAAGTCATGGAGAATTATGCTCCGCCGGACGCAGTCCTGAAAATTGCTCTCAGCTACAAGCAGGATATCTGACCTAAAAAATGGCCCAGGGTTATGGTCCAGAAAAGCTGCTCCAGGGGATGCTGGGAGAAGCAGGGCTGAAAGCAGTCAGCTGTGAGAACAACTGACCACGAGAAGGGAGGCAGCTTTCTCTGATCTAGCATTTTCCTCCACTTGACCTATGATGGTCAGTCCCCTTGGCATTCCTGTGGCTTCTCGTCAAGTGTGAACTTCCCTAGTTAGAGCTGCTGTGATGACCAGAAATCCTTCTGGGAAATGCTGGAAAGCCCCAGCTTCTCAACCATTGGATCCCTCCTTCTATTGATGTGTTTTCTGTGGCACAAAGAACATTCCTCAGTCAAAGAGAAAGTTGCATATTCAATACCTCCTAGCTATATCCTGTCACATATCTTTAATAGCACACTTCAGGACAGCAAGGGGAAGGGAAATCTCTCCCAGTCAGATTTCAGTTTACTGGGGGTCGCTGAATCTGGAGAGTCCACTCTGAATTCTCCACCATAGGGCCACAATCTCTAATTCCCAAACACATTTCTTAGCAGTCTCTAGCAGGTAGGTTAGTTTTTTCCTTACCTTTAAAACTCAGTGATATTTTAATGAAGCCCTGCTTTGGAGTAATTTGAGAAATAATGGATTATTTTCCTTGGAAAATTATTTTTATGAGCAGCAATAAGAGCTCTGTGAAAAAAAAACATTCTGGACTTTTTTTACTGAATTTCTTTGAGCTGTACAAGCCTGTGACTATTTGGGACAAAAATGTGGCATTACTATTACCAGATTCAGATGCCGAGACTAGATGGCCTCTCAGGAAACAGTACTAAAAAGGCAGAACAAACTAAACTAGTACTTTTGTGCATTTTAAATGTGTCTTCCTGGAAAATAACTTCTGGCTTGAATGAAAGGAACTGAAGGCTGTACTTTTGCCAAACTTTATCAAAAAGGATTATGAACAACTCTTGAGGTTGACAGAGCATATGACACTACTGAAAGTACAGGAAAAGAGGGTAATAAAGGGAAGGGTACATAGTTTGCAGTACAGAGTGTGTGCACAGAGAGTATCCCCAGGCTTACTATCACCAGCATAGATCATGGCACCCCTACTACAAAAAGATTAGGGTAGTGGTCTTCCCGAAGCAAAGTGCAAACATTTGTCCAGACAGTGCTAAAAAGATTCAACTTTAAGATCAAATTTTGTAGAAAGCAGAGCTGTCATCATTTATCTACTGAACTCAACTTTGAAAGGAAGCAAATTGTAATCTACGATATTACAGGGGAAGAAAATTATTGTTTCGTGACAAGAAGATGGCACAGGGGTGCTGGCCGCACCCCTTGTCACAGTGATTGCACCATAGTTTCCATCGCAACCTCCTATTTTCATATGCCATAAGCATTGCAAAATGCTGACCTTTGGGGCTGCATTTTTCCATGCTTGCTCCCTGCCCCAAAGGTGAATTCTTTCAGAAAGTCTGAGCAAAATCTTTTCAGGGACCATGGCTATTACTTTTCGGCCGTTGCCAGGACGGCTTGCCTGGGGCAGATAGTATAGCAATTGCTTTGTTCCTCTGGGCTATAATAAATCCTACCATCCATCACGTAAAGTAGAAAATTAAAAGCATGAAAAACAAATCAGAGCTCTCCTGATTTTAATGTTTGCAAGGACTGTTTAGGCTTGCAAATGGCAGCAGGTAGAGAGAAGAGAGATTTAACTGGGAGATACTCAACTGAGCAAGAGTCTCCTTTAATGACAATTGCCGACACTACCTTATTCGTATCAGGAACTCTTGGGTTACAGAGACAACTATTGACAAGTGGTGTTAAATATGGTCTTCAAGACATGGCAACACGACAAGCCACGCAACAGGAGACTGGGTCCATTTTGTCCCTTTGAGTGTCTCTTAGATGGGATAATGCTTTTTTCAAGCAGTTCATTAAGAAGTAAAAGGGTGTGCATTCCCATCCATTGCCATAAGTTAGCTGGTTTCCTAAAAGGCTGGGTAAGTCAGTGCCAAGGGCATTAGATGCTCTGCATTTTTCAGAAGCAGAACACTTGAAGGAGCCTTAAAACATGGATATAGATGCTGAACTACAGGTACCCACGCTTGAAAATGCCCTCTCGGGGCTTTAAACACCACAGACTAACCATTAGGATAGAGGTGATGAGCAGCACTTAAAGCCAAAAACAATCCCAAAACAAAACCCCATGTCTATTGTTAAGACATAGCACCCAGGTGGCCTCATATACCCCCACACATTCTCCTGATTTTATCATTCACGGAAAATATGTCTAAAAGATACTGTACAGACAGGAAAAGCCAGTCTCCCTACAGGCCACAATAAAGACTAGAGCTATCCAAAGGTCTCTGGGAGTGCAAATGTATTTGTTTCAGTAGGTATAGTCTATGAGGATGCACACCCAGCTTACAGCTTCATTTGGTGCCAAGTTGCAGGCAGAGAAAATTTCGTTGCAATATGATCTTTAATACTGCTGAACAGTTGATTAATATTCAGCTTTAAGTTTGCCTCGTGTTGTTTGGTCTTACAGGGATTTCAGTCACAGATTTTAAGGCACAAACTGCATGAAAATCTGAGATAGGCTTTCTAGAAACAGATAGGATGGCTTCAGTAAAACATCACAATCAGTGTACAGAAGGCCAAAGACAAGTTACACTGAAGCCTTAATTTATGCATCAAAACTTTTGCAGGCAACGATGAATGATATCTTTAAATGCCTTCTTTCTCTGCATTTCCCAGGCTTTCAGCAGACACCGGGAAGAGAGCAGCATTACTGCTTGTCCCTGCCCAGGGACTTGTTCCTCCACTGAGTCCAGTTTGGCTACATCCCTGTGTAGGGCACCAGCCCACTTAGCTGAACCCATTCAGACCAACCAGTTCAGTCTGTTTCTTGTTGAACTGACCTTGGCTGCATTTGCATGACTATCTCTGGCATTCTGTTTTCTGTTTGATTTCTGCAGTATTCCCACCATCCTAATCTTTTCAGGTTCAGTCGTTCCCATGCCTAGATTTCACCTCCTACCCTCCTTCCAGTTTCCTCATTTGTCTTCAAATGATTGCACTTTACATCTGCTATTGTTCTAACTTCAGCCTTTGAGTGCCTGATTATCTACTTTCGTTGACCACATTGTTCAGTCCACAAAAACGTACTGTTCGTGCACCGTCTTGATACATTTGTATTTGACATTAAATATAACACTTTAATGCAATACTTTTAATCTCAAACACAACAAAATGCCTAGCAAAGATGAAGTTTACAAGGTGCACAAAATAATCTGCTAGGTTTATAACTTCCTTTTCCTAGCTGCAACTAATTAATCTACGTGGTAATTATTGTTAAATAATTGCTCTGGTTTTGCATGCTATCTAAGAATATCTGTCAGATATGCAACTGCACCTGCATATGGACCTTAACATCAGACCATCAGTGACTTTGTTCTCTAACACATCTAGTATTTGTCATACCTGATTAAAAGCAAAAAGGGTGTTTTGCCATACTGTTTTGTCATTCACTAAATTTTTATATGAAGCAATTGCTTAACCCCCATAAATTCTTATGCCACTGTTGTGTAGGAGTTCAAGCATAGCCTTTATCAGTGCATTTATGTGGAGCTCCCTATGTTTCTTCTACTTCCCACAATATATCTCAGCTGAATGCTGTGATGAATCCCGCAGAAACAGTGACAGTGGAGTCACAGTGGAGTGCCTCCACTCTCCATATTTTTCCATGTACTGCTGGAGTACTGATACCTTGACCACTGCAACATACCCTGATTTGAAGTCACGCTGTCTCTTCCCCCTACTCTGCAGCTAACTGCAGCCTGCTGACAATTGATTTCATCAGAACAATGAACTTATACCTCTGGATTGCTTGGAATGAAAGGAACTCTTTTCCTTAGGGTTCATTCAGTTATTTTCTTTATTCAGCAACCTTGAACCTCCATTTGCTCCAATATACCTTTTTGGATTTTTTTTTTCTACTTTGGCAGAATTTGTTCCTCCAGCCCCTAAAAGGCCAGCTGTGCTATTTGTCTCTTTTTGGAGGACATCTGCTTTTAACTCTTTCTTGGAGTAGAGTTTTCTGATGAAGGAACTGAGCCCATTCGAGCGCGTCTACTGTGTTTGCATTGCAGGGTGGACTGCAAGCTTCTAAAGTTGGCTAAGGCAGGCTTCAGAATACTTCCTCCATATTTACTTCACCTTTGTGGTATGTGGTTCACCACTCTTTTTTTCCCCCTAATTGTTGGTATTATTGGCCCAACTGCATTTCCACAGAAATTAACCTTTAGCACACTGCTCTTGTGCCTTGTTTTCTTGATCTTCCCTCAGATCTTTCTCTGCTTGTTCAGCCTCGGAGTGATTTGCTCAAATTTCTGCAAGATACTTTTATTTCTTTTGTTTCTTTTCAGCCTTGGCTTGTTTACATTTTCCCCATATTGCCTTGTTTTATTGCTCATCTAGACTGTCATTAACTATGTGTACTTTCCAATAACTTCCTTCACTTTGTTTTTTATCACTTCCTTGAATATATCCCAGCTGATCTGTAGTGAGATTTCTTCATCCTTGCAAGTCAGTGGCCTGAAAAGTCACCAAAAGCCCCCTTAGAGGACTGTCTCCAAGAGCTACCCTTCAACACGATCCTGTACTCAGACACAGGAGGTTTGAGGTACTTTCCACAGGTGAACAGAAGCAGGAAAGCACTCTACCTTGACTGAAGCCATAAGGTTTCCACTGAATAACATGGATAAGATGCTACTGAGCCAGGTGTGAGAGGGACACAGACTCCAGGCAGGCAGCTCACAGAGCTATACAGGTGAGTCTGCCTCAGAGGACAGCCCCGAGTTCCCACCTGGATGATGGAGACCATCTCACTTTGGACAGCAAGAGGGCAACATCTGGTCCTGGCCACACAATGGGCCCTGACGTGGCTCTCCTTCCTGCTGGACAAAATAGGCTGGCCAAAAAGGCACGCACTCTGTCCAGAAGAACGTAGTGAGCTGAACTGATTTTTTCTGGAGCTTGGCCATCAGGCCTAGGCCATGGAAAGGACTCTGGATTTCCAATAAGTTGAACCTCCAGGAATCTGGAGCTATCAAAACTGAGTGAGACAATTTAATTCCAGCATTGGCAAGACAGCATTTGGACGCAACACATTACAAGATGTCCTGCCAGTTCTGGTTTTGGGCGCACGCTCCAAAGCAGGTGAATCCTTCCTTATTTGTAGTTCCACAGCAAGTAAAATGTTTCACACAGCTCTAGCAAAGATGAAACTAGCTCGCTGCTAGAAAGAGAGAGCTGAGAGAAGTGGTCCACCTCAAAAGAGCTACTGTACCTGTTGCCAGCAGTTTCTGAAATGAAAGTCAATTAAATTAAAATAATTGTAGTCTATACCTATATCTGCATTGAGATAGGTACCTCTGTGTAAATAAAACCTGGATTTGTATACACACATTCATACTAGATGATGTATGTATTTTGTGTACATGTGTGCACACAGGAGGTATTTTCTAGAAGTGAGCTTTTCACGCTTTCCTTGGCAGACCAGACCATCTCTACCTCCTGTGATCCCAGATCCCATGGTGTTGGAGAAGGAAGGGGTCCTTTGCTTCTCCCAGGTTTCTGGAACTACTTCACTTCAGATTCTTTCTCATTTTTATATCTCTGCTCCTGACACATTTGCCAATCAAAGTACATCTCTATCTCACTCACTCTCTTACTGTCATGTTAAGAGTAGGCCGAGTATTGTGGACATTGACAACTGAGTCCTAAAAAATGAATCTCAAGAGCTTCATTATGGTTGAAGCTGGATGGTGTTGCCAAACTTTGAAAAGCTTCTGTAAAAATGTACATTTTCCTATAGTGCTACAAAGCCCATATTTATCTAATAGACTGTCAAGAGTCCAAAGGAGCTTCTACAAAATTTCTGGTAAATAGTATTTGTTTTAAGAATTGATATGCATGCCAAAAACAATGTACTGCATTTATCAGCTTGGAACTATTACAATCTTTTCAGTAAATAATATCCTGGTTTCTGAAAAAGCCTAAAATGTGTATCTAATCCAATTGTGTCACCTCTCATTTCCTTCAAAGAGGGGGAAAAAGGCAAAGCTAAGTCTGAAATTCTGTTTTGAATTAACTGCTACTTTATCTCTAAGTGACCTCTTTGTGCAAAGCTATTACTGCAAATACTGTCTCTGAGATCATTCAGTCATCTCCAACCCCTGTAATGCAGAACTACAAGGTAGTTAATACTATCAATCAGCACTATCATCTTGCATTTGTGCAGGGCTTCTCATCCAAAATGTTCTAGCTCCTTGCAGGGTGATCCTCTCACTGGGAACCAGGCTGCACTCTTCAGGGACGGGCTCATACTGTGGGTTCTGTATTAAGTATTGCAGAGGTAGGACAACTGGGAGTAGAGAGTGGAATTATACACTTTGACTCCACTTCAGTGTGTCACTGTTAAAGCAAATAACCCTCCCTAAGGTGAAAAGCAGCAACAAGTGCTCTGCAGCGCGGCACAGCCATTAAGAGAAGGAAATGAAGAATATTCCAGGTATTATTCCCAATTCCACTCAGTTCTTTTTACATCTCTCTGGCAGTATGGAGAGAACTAAGTGTAAGAAAGGTTCAGACCCTCTAACAGAAAGTGCAGGGCTAGAAAGGGTACTTAAACAGAGAGACTTGGTTATTCCAGCTGTGATAGAGCTCTGATTCTAGTCAGGACGATCTGGCTTTGTAAAAGCTTGAATATTTCAATTGGGATGATTAAAAACTTGATTAATTGTCTTCATTAAAATAAATGCAATTTAAACTCATTACACTATTCCTTGTCAGTCATGCCACTCTCTCCACTCAGCCATGCACCCACAAATACCTTTCCATACCAGTCCATTTATTCCTGGTCCCTCGTCCTTGCCTTCTTCAGCAGACAGGGGCTCCTCTTCTCAACGGCATCTCCTGAGTGTGTCAGCAGTCAGTTGCTGAGGATTGAAAATCTCATCTCACCTCTCTTTTGCCCTGCTGGTTACTGAGGGTCTGTTGTTTCTTCTAGTCGGACCCGTTCCTAACTGCTCCTGCAGCTTCCTCACTCTTAGCTGCTGGAGAAGGTTGAGGTGGTGAGCTGGAGAGCTGGAGAGCAAAGAAGAAAGAAGAGAATTTATACTTTGGAATTTTGGAAGCTGAAATCCAGGGAGAAGCTTAAGAACGTGACTTGAGGCCAAAATGCTTGGCTCTCCAGTTACAGAGCGGAGCGAGGCAGGTTTATTCCTATCGCAACACTGTGGCCCATGTCTTGTCAGAAGCTGCCAGCATCAGTGATGTGTGATGGATTCACGGGAACCTCTCCTTCACTCATCTCCTTTCTGCAGCGCTGTGGGAGGATAGGGATAACAGAATAATTAGCAGCACTGCAAGAAACTTGTCTGAGATAGAGTGGTCTACTGTGGAGCATAATACATCCTGCATTACAAGATCGTGTGCCTGGGAGTTATTATCAGGACATTTGGAGGTTGCAATTCCTCCTGTCGCTGTCCTCCTCAACTGTCCTTCCTTCCCCTCATTCCAGCAGACTTGTGGCCCTCAAACTGTTAATTTGGTCTTTGACTACTATTTCATTTATCCCAGCTGCTGAGTTAGGGAAAAAAAAAAAAGCGGCATCTCACTGAAAACAGATGCTGCCTCTGTACTAAGCAGATAAATTAAATACATAAAGCATGGGTTGTTTACAATGTTGATTCTTTGTAAAGTTGTAGTGTTTTTATCCTTGATATTAAAATTCCAAGTACATCATATCACTTTATTTTTGATCCATCTGGATTAGGGAAATAGCCCATTGGCACTTCTTATGAGTACCGTAAATTAAATGGATTAACAATTTACCACAGAAATGATAGTAAGGAGAAACAAAACCTGAGCCCCACTTTTACTCCTGTAGAAAGTATGCAGCTTTTCTAGCCTGCATTTCTCCACTGTCATTTACATTTCTATGCAATTTTTCTCTATATCCCTCATGCATAACTTTAACACATCGGAATAAACCATGCACTCCCAACACAGACCTGCATACACACACACACAGAGGAATACAGCTCCATGCAGACATGCTGGACTAAAGATGTTCCAGCATGATGTCTTCCTTGGAGCTTGCTGGCTCCCCAAGAAACAGTGATGTATTTTGCTATCAAGTTAGCAGAACTGAGACAAACACTTACCTTTATTTTATTACAGTGCAATAGCCAAAGCTGACCCTACAGCCTCTGAGATAAAAACTGACCTTTTCGTTGGAAACAGCTGATCAGCATTTACAGTTCTATGGAAACACAACAATGTGCATAGTACAATAATCTTGAAAGCTCAAATGAGAAATACCTGTGATTTGCAGGTGTTGAAGTTAACCAAGGGATGATCTTTGCAACTTCTTAGATCTATTGAAACGATCTTCTTTTAGGAAAGACAGGCAGGGAGTTTGCGGTCTGCCAGGGCCAGCAGAATTTGAAATTTGTTAAAGTTTTGAGATTTTGTGCCTCAAGTTACATTAAACAGAATATGTATATGAAAACGTATCAGTATCTACATTGATGTATGCTGATTTTCATCTCAGTAATATAAAAAAAATTAAATTACAATAAAAATGGTTTAGCAGCAAAGCTGTCTTCAGACATGGTTAGGGAGATGTGTGTGGAGGAAAGAGCTAAGGTCAAAGTCAAAGCACGGCAACTGCAGAATTTCATGCACTACATGTTTATATAGGTTTTCATCTCCTTCTACCTCCTTTGGCACTTACGATATCTCCCCCAGGCAGATCCAAGCAAGATGCCACAGACATCCTGGCAATCACTACGTCTGAGGGTCCAGGTTGGAGTAGCGGTGGGGTATGAGGAGGGGATGGTGGCAGATTCTTACACCACAAGGCAGCCCCAACAACTGATCCTTGCGGCCCTTTTGTTAGATCTTCTGCATAAGACTTAGATGGCTCAGTCACTGGTTTGCCTGATTTCTGTGAAAACTGTCTGAATGGGCAGAGATGTGAAAAGGAAAGTCTCTCACACTTACTTCTCACAATACAAGACGGGGCAAGATTTACCTTTGCACTGTTCTCAACTATTGTAAAAGGGAGCTATATGCTTGAAGCAGGTAATTTGGCTAGTTTAATTTGCAGATAAACACCTGGTTTTCTGTGTATAGCCAAAACTCTGAGACCACGCTTGTTACTGATGTTAGAGAGTTCAGAAAACCCCCATAAGCACACTCTTGCATGCTTTCTGGTAAAGCAACAGGAGTAGGAAGCCCTGATCTTTTGGATTCCTCTTGGGCAAATCACCTAAAGTCTGGAAGTCTGGTGCCATTCAACTTCTTTACTGGAGTCACACCTGAGTAGCCTCAGAAATTGCTGCAGCCCAGTTGGAGATCAGGGTTTCCTACTCTGTCCTGTTGCTTTATCCCTAGTTTCCTGGATGGCATGCAAGAATATGCTTACAGGGCATCCAAAATTTAACCCTTGGGAACACAGGCACTCAGAAGTACCCTTTTGCAGACCTCTTCTAAGCACAGTCACATACTCTTTTTGTGGGAACTAGGCCAGGCTTTTGCAGTGGTTGGAGACTGCACGCATGGTTTATACAGCTATCAGCTGATTTATACTCCCCCCCAAGAAGTGGCTCCCCTCAGTCACAGGAGGGTCTCCTCAGGAGTAATCCCAGACCACGCAGAAGCAGGCTGAGCACTGCACCTGTGTGTTCTTCCCTCTTGCACACGCTGGCTGTTGAAAAGAAAACTGCCATATACTAAAATAAAGCATCACAGGCACATCTTGTGAGGGGGTCTGATTCTGTCAGGGTGTGATAAGCATCCTGACCTGAACACTGACCAGAACATTGACCTTGTGGCAGCATAGGTAAAGAAATTGCCTAGTCCCCCGTTAGTCTAGGCAAGAACTCTGGGCTTAGCTGGTTTCAGCAGGAAAATGCTGGCCATGTGCAGAAGCAGAGCTGTTGCTCTAAACTGACTAGAATTACAAGCCTAGTTGAGATTATGGATCACCAAACCAGTGTTTGCATCCCTGTCACTTCAAAAATAACTGCTCTTGTTAATGCACCTGTATTGGGGAAGGGAAATGGATTGCCAGGAAAATGATTTCCTGAAACTTACTTTGTGATGGTCTGACTCCTGAGTGGTTACTGAGGCTCAGTTGATCAATACAGGGTTTACATCCAAATTAATTCTTTCCTATTTGTATTTGAACAACTGTCTTTGCTTTTTCCATAGATCACTTGGATATATAATCAATTACTCGGTCCACTCATTTATCAAATAAAACTTTTTATTTGCTTGTATTCTCCTTGTCACTGTCACTGGGCAATTGTTTTCAGCTAAAACTGCATTTAATGAGACTATAGCTATAGTGTAAAGACACTCTGACAAATCCATTAACTGCAGTGGCTGTTATAAAGTCCTTTCCTTCTGCTTCTTGTGAAAGCTAAAACTCAGTGCCAGTATGCCACCCTAGCAGGCAAACTCAAGAATCCAAAGGAGACTTCAGCAGACAGCTGAAATCTTGTAGTGTTTTTACTGATAAAACTACACTATGTTTTCCAAAGAGCAAAAACTATGCTTATTTTCTGGAAGAAGTCGTGCCAATGGTAAAACTTATGACTGAAAGCACACAACAAATCACTTCTGATATCACAAGAGCCAAGATCCAGCATTTATTCATCAGACAACCTGCAATCTGCAAGTACAAAAGCTGTCTGCGATGGAGCGGGAACCACTGTGGTATTAAGTCTTTGGTTCAAGAACATCATCTTCCATGATGTTTAACACATCAGTAAGAATCCTATTATGTATGAATTGTATGCTGGCTACTTTTTAACCATTCCTGGTGAGCAAAATCCTGAAAATGTACACTGAGTCAGTTGTTCAGTAATCATTGAATGAATTCCTACCCTTAAGTAATTGCCCTCACAGTTCCTACATCCTTCTTCAGCAATTAGAGGTCCAGAGGTTAACTGAGGATCTAACCAGTTTCTTATAAATGCATGGGGACAAATCCCGTTCAGTGGCTCATTCACTGACACGCCTGCATGAATCAAGCCAGCAGGATCTGCCCATTACCATGGGGACCGAATGAATGGCCATTCACTTCAGTGGTGAGCAAGTGCTGCTATGGCAGAAGGTGCTGAATCAAGCCTTTATCTCAGAATAAGTTAGCACCAGGCAAGGGAGTTGGGGAATGCAATTGCCAGTTTAAACTGTAGGGTAATTTTTATTTAATTTGACAGCTTTCAAACTATACAACCTGGAACATTTGCAGAAAAAGCAAGACCTGACTGTCATACCAAGGTGCTGGAAATGCCTCTCAAATAATACCAGAAACAATTAGAAAGTGTAAAAGTATAGTTTGCACTAAGAAAAAATAAATTAGCGTATAGTGATCAGATTTTCTCAGTGTCAACATGAAGATCAAGGTCAGAAAACTGAGCCAAACATCCTCAGCTATCTTTTAACACAAGGGCCTTTTTTCCTTGTAGTGCTGCCATAGCAAAACAGATGCTAGAAATTCTCACTCCAAAACTCTTTGCTTTTCATCCAGTTTTAAAGCTGTGGTGACGTTCCAAGTTAAACTCACAAAGGAGAAAGAAATATGCTGGTGTTTTCATTGTAATATGAATTTTCCATTGAAGATGTGGTTGAATTAGCAGTTCATTTTTTAACTATTACTTTAATTTGCTCCTTGTGGTCAATCTTTTTTTTTCTTTCTATAAAAGCCATGCCTCGGTCCTACGCCTTTTGAGACACCTCGACATAAAAAGTTTTAAAGGGAAGGGAACTGTCTAATTATATGTCTGTAAAGTGGCTAGAGAGCTTCATTTGTGTGGAGTAAAACAAATAAGAGAAAATGTGGAGGAATGTGCTGCTGAATGAATGTGGGCATACCCATGTTGTTCCCATACATGGGCAGTAATATTAAGGTGTTGGGAGTGATTCTGAGTCTAGACATCCATTATAGGTTTTGTATTTTCAACCCCTCTTTTAACTTGTGCCTGGAGTAACTGATGTGTTCATACACTGTGACATTTAAAACAAGGCAGAAGGAAACATTTTTTTCCCCTTTTTTCCTCTTTAGCATATGGAAAGTAAAGAGAATTTTGTGCTTTTTCATTATACATTTCCCACGCTTTATTTACCTCCCAGGTGCTATGCTTTAGGGGTTCTCCAGTCCTGATCAACGGTGGGCTTTCAGAGCCTGGGATGCAGAAACCCCTTAGGACATTTTGAATTGTGGACCATTCTCCAGGCAGTAACTCGTAAGGAGTTCAAGGCCGGTGGATCCTCTTTAGCTGGACAATCAATGTGGAGCTGTAATCTGAATGCCAGTGTTGGCCACTATGAGTGTGTGGGAGGGACAAATGCAACTCGCGATCCTTTTCTTTTATGGAAGGTAATAGAAACTAAAAGAGTGTTAACCCAATGGCATACTGGAGAGAGAGGAAGCTGGCAATAGGATACACAGAGAGGAGGTAGCCAACCGAGACCCCCATCTTGAAGCTAAATAGGAAAGAAGTGAATTCGGCTCACTGAAAAGATGGAGAGACCAGTAAGGCTGTGGACTGTGAAAAGCAGGGAGGAAGGGCTCTGGGGAGCAAAGATGACTTTTCCCTCTGTTCACAATAATAGTTGTCTACCTCCAAAGAGGGAGTGTTGGACAGGAGCTGCACTTCAGCTCCTTCCAACCTGTCATATCCCAGGATATAATATATGCATATTGTATGCCCAGGCAATATGAAGAAACCTCAGGTGCCCTGTGCAGACCCTGATGAAATAAACATTTCAGCTACATTTAATGAAGCTAAGGCTATTTAGAAACAGCAGCAGCTGTTGGAGATTCGGAGTGAAAGCACAGGCCAGCAAACCTTAAAAGAGCCCAATGCCTTTCCCCAGGGGATGTTTTCCCCAGGCTACGGTAATGACACTAGACCGTAACTAATGAAACAAGACTTTTTAGTGTTGGCTGGATAAAGTTGCCTGCAGGTTCTGTTTTCTTGCCTAAGGCAGCACCAGAGGGAGCACACATAATGTTGTCTGGGTGGTTGGACTGGGCGTTTTCACAGGTTTGAGTTCTTTTCAGTTCCACTTAGAGTCTACATTTTACAGATGTTTAAAGTATCCTGCAATCTGCAAAACTGCTTCAGGAGCTTTCTTCCCTAAGTAATAGTTGTGCATGCTCAGAAAGCTTTCCTTAACTTGATTGCACTGGAGTTTTTAAAGTATTCTTAAATTCAGTTTGTGCTTGAAAGTTATTTCCCCTTTTTCAGTGTGCAATTGCCGAAAAGGAGTGTGAAGAAAGAGCCCTGTAAAGGCCTGACTGTCCTTATGCCATGCCTGAGCACAGAAATTAACAGACTTCTGATAATTTACTGTATAGGTACACAACACTTTTTCAGCCACTCCTGATACAACATTTAATCTGGGAAGAAACGGGACAGTGCTCTAACAACATAAGAAAACCCCACAGAGTGCAATAGTTCATGAAATGAAAAGCATGATTGCCAGGTTAAAAATAAACTTTGCAAGACAGACATCTGCTACCTCTTCTATCACCCATTCTGAGGGATGAAAGTTTCTGTATTTAAAACTGCATATATAGGTATATATGGCCCTAACAAAATACAGTCTTTTTGCCTTTCAAAACTTAACCCATCTTCCATACTAATACATTTTAATACTACCCAAATCCATTACATCTTAATCTAAATTCTGTCAAATACACTTGCTGTACCAAAATATGCCTCGATATCAAAAATGTCAAATAACTTTGACTCCTGAATGCCACTCAGAACTACTTCAGTCCTCAGAAGCCACTGATTCTGCAGGCCCCTTTTAGTCTCTGTCAATTCCTTCTTGACTTTAAGCAGCAGATTTTCAAGAGTTTTTTTCTGAAGGGTATCCCTAATTTCTGGGACTGGAGAAGTGTGTGAAGGCTAGCCATTCTTCTGGCAGTACATCTTCAGCCTTATTTCCTACCCAGAAATCCTCCTCTGGCCCTTGTAGTCTGTAGGTTCAGCTCCCAGCCCCCTCTCTCCTTTATTTTTTCCCGAAAAGAAACTGAATTTGAACCAGATTCTGTTCTATTTTAATGTAACTCTCTAGATATGAATGATCATTTACAACTGTCACTGGTTTAACCAGAAGCAAACTGTGCTCTCATGACTGGTGATTTTTATATTATTTGACTGCAATAAGCACAACTGCACTCAGGGAGCAATGACTCATCTCACTCCAGCCAAAGGGGTTTCCTGTAGAAAGAAAGGCTCGAGGCTGAGCTGTAGATTTTCAACCAATTAAGATCCTGATTCAGCATAAATTTTGAGCAGGTACTTCATGTGCACTTAACATTTCACCTTGTTCAACAAGGCACAGAAGCTTATGACCCTCTCCACTGAGACTAATTCCATAGAAATATATGCCTAAATGCTTTGCTAAATATGTGGACTTCAGTACATCCTCATATGTTTATCCACATCTGGGCTTCCCAAGCCATAGAAAACAAACTAATTTGAATATGTCAGAGGTGCATGTGGGAATTTAAGAAAAGTCTGTGGGTAGGTAGCAGTGGTACTCAGATCCTGGTGGTAAGAAAGGGGAAAAAAAGATACAGCTGGAATGTGGCTGATGACATCTGAGAACAGACTTTGTAGTAAAGATGTGAGATCAGCGACCTTGTCTGTGTGCTGTGTCTAAGGAGCTTGAAGCTGCTCAGCACAACCCTCACATGCTCTCAGTGATCCTTGTAAGGCAAAAGCTAGTCGGGTTTAACAAGAGAGAGGCTACTGAAGCCCTTCATCCTCTGGTTTCAGCATGCTAGTCCAATAAGCTTCAAAACCCCTTTATTTTCTTTGTGTTGAAAGAAACCACCACCTCGACGTGTCAGTGATAACATACCCTGCCTCTTCCTGTTGCTGCATGAGAGAAGGAAGATGACCATGTACCTACCGCCTTTGGGGAATTTTTTATTTCCCAGCCTTGAGCTTGGATGGTGCTGAGCACTTCTAAGAGGCCCTCAGCAAACCCGACTCTCCCTGAACTGTAACCATGTAGTGCTGTACTACAGTATTGCCATTGCTAGTCACAGGTCATAAGCTCAGTACCGAGTCTGCAAAGCCTCAGGGCTGAGGAGTCTCGGTCTTGCTCAGCCTGAACTGCAGCTTGACCTGCCTGCAGTTTTCTTTTACTTGGTTTAACTGTGGCAGCAATTTCTCTAATTGACCAAGTGTCTATGGCTAATTTATTCTACATTTGTTTATCTTTGTGGGGGACAACCATAGAATTAGATAGAATAACTGCTTGTTACTACTGTCTATACAGAATGAGGTATTTATGACTCCAAAATGATGACGTCCTGTAAAGAAATACAGCCCTGATATGACAGCAGAGGCCTTGAGAAGTGGAGATACAGGATGCAACATAAACGAGTACGGGCACAAGATGACAAGAGATGGGGCAAGGGCTTGGCATTGGCTATAAACAACTCACCAATGGTCAGAGTCATGCCAGACCTGGATCTGGACAAATAAAATTATATGAGTAAGAAAGAAACAGTATCTAACATATGTAAAAGCCCCTGTATATGGTAAACTCAAATGCAACAGAGTGCTGCAGACCAGCAAAGACAGAGCAAAGGTAATAGCATGTTAGTAAACATAAAAGTGACCCCAAGTGAATCCTAGAGTGAGAAAGAAGAAACCATCAGCATGAACATCACTTTCCTCCCAGAGAAGGACTCTGCACACTGACAGCTCTCTAACCCCACTGCTACAGCAATAAAACTGCCAACTTTACCAACCAGAGGAGCGGTGGAGGGGTGAGTGTAACACCAGGAAAATGGGAAGAAACTAAGAATTATATGGATATCAATTTGAATTCAAGCATTATTATTTCTTCTCCTGTAACTCTTAGATCTGGACTAGTTACGATTAGTTTCTTAAGATTTCAATAAATTCATGGATTTATTGCTATATAAGGTGTGCTTTTCCTTTGCCATAAACAAGATTTTAAGAGTAGCTTTGTCAGCTTTGCAGGTCTGAGTCTTTTACTCCCAGCACAGACCTCAAGTCGAGGAATGAGCGCTATGAATTTAGACATGTATTTCAAGTTTCATGGAAACCAAATGGACATATATATATATATATATATAAAAATACACATGTTCAGATCAGGCTTGGGGATAAGTGCTTTCCCTAGGTCTAAATGCAGTGTTAGGTTAGAGACCTGACGGTGCGTGCTATAAATAGGAGACAGGGCAGGGTTCAGCTCCAGCACTGCTCAGGTCCTCTATGCACTGAGCCCACGCACAGGGACTCATTTTGATGAAACTTGCCGTCCCACAGCCCACCTTATTCCCTTCTTTCTCACTATAGTTCAGTGTCCATGCAGCTGAAATTGCACCAGAGCAGGCTGTGCAAGTAGAAAGGTCCAACAAGAACAGATCAATAGCACTAAACAGTCCATGCCAGGGACCTGACTGTCCCTGACTATGTGGTCACTGAGTTTTACTTCAAACTATCTCTAGCCTGGGTCTGCGGAGCGAGCTCCATTGGTGACTGCATGCCCAGAGCACACCTCCCAGGCAGGCACCATGCAGAACCACTCTGGTTTGTCCACTCTGGCCCCTACAAAAGGAGGGCAAGTGGTGGTGCCAGGGAGTCTACCCTGAGCTAATCTAAAACGCCCATACAGGTGGCAGCACCCTCCGAGAGTCCTTTTCCACCGTGGCCATTTTCCTAAGAGAATTACCCTTTTGAACTACTCCTGGGGTGACCTCTGGGCTTTCCACCTCTTGTTAGCCTTTGAGGTTGCAGTCTCATCTGTTCAGTCACCTGCCTTCTCTAGCAGCTGAGTCCTCAGCTATGTATACAAGCTCCCAGGGCAGTTATTTTGTTGTTCCAACCATTCCACTTGAAATGGCTTAATTTTGGTGATTTCTTCTTTGTTTAGAAACAGAGAGTCAGTGGTTTGATTTATAACAATAAATTACTTCAAAGGGTGAGCAGCATTCCACTTGCTATCAGGAGACTATGATGTGCAGCATTTTGGCAAGCAGTAAATACAAAATTCTTACACTTTGCCAAAGTTTAAAATACATCAAGCCATCTCTGAATTAAGTGACTGGAAAGGTGCATGCGCTTTAAAACTCTGCATGAAGTTAATACTCTGTTTTAATCTTAAAGACTGCTTGAGAGGGAGGTTGTGTTTAAATTCCAGGCAGGTTAAAATTCAGATCCCATGTTTGAGGAGAAATCAGCATCAAGCTCTTTGTACGGTAAGTCTTACCAGCAATGGGGAATTTAAAACACAAACCAAAAGAAAAGAGACTTACGAAGGAAGTGAGTTGAGCTTCGTAAAAGGTAATTTCAGACAGAAAAGCCTAGTCTACAGAAAGGCAGAAAGCCAAAACTAAGTACTTTGTTAATGTTAATAAAAAAATCAGTATACTGGTGATTTGTGATTAACTATCTGAGCACTGAGGCATACGAACTCAGCAAAAAAGATGTGGTTATGAAACAGCTATCTGTTGGCACATTTTCATTTTCACAAAGCTACTGAATAGCAGGGGTAATTATTTGCTGCACAAAGTGCTGTCTAAGCTTCAACAAGTTTACCCTCACAGCTCCAACAGTCAGCATAGGAATAGGCAATTAATGGCTGGGTAACCAATCCTGCTGGAGCTCCTGGTTAGTGCCACGTCCCCTCACGCAGCGAGACTGCAGAGGGATGTGGGACTGGCCTCAGGAACGCCTGATTCCCTATCTCGTGCTAAATCTCTGTCTTTAAGGAGGGTGTGAAAGGGGCTGGCTGGATTACCTTTTACCTTACTGGAAGATAGGGGGCCTAGACAGCCAACTCTCTGAAAAAAATCCCATTGCCTTGTATTTCCATTTATTTCTCTGTGTGTTCTAGTCATTGTGGAAACTGAAAGCTTTCAGGGTTTACAGTTCAATGGTAACTGTATTAGCAGTGGTGTTGACATCACTTTGCTGACATTTAGCACTTACTTCGATAACTTCTTTCAGAGGCCATGGAAAAAGTTACCTTTAAATTTTTTCCTCATGGCTTCTCTTTCTTATTACTCAACATATCCTCATTCCTTTACTCAAAAGCAGAGCCAGGCAGGTCCAGCTAGATAGAGATTGTGACTTTGCCTCAGATTATATGTAGTTTTTCATCAGGTTATTTCAAACTGGCTTTCTTCAAGCTAACCCAAGTCAGTTGTACGATTGTCCATGAGGAGTAGAGTAAACATGGTTCTTCTTGTCCTGAAGCTGTATGAGTCCTACCATGCTCATGTCAGAGCTACTTGAATGACTTCACGGAGGTATTTTGCACATGTGCCATTTATCCATAAGTTGTTGAAGGCATGACTAAGGAGAAATCTAAACTGACATTTAATTATGATGGAACTTTATATAACAAGTCAATCAACAAACATTAGAGGAAAAAGGTTGTAAAGACGGGAGAGGGAACCGTGCTGCTTTCAGTTAATCAAGCTGTAAACACCAAAGTGAACACGCAGCAATTGGTCTAAGCCAGAATGTGCTGGGGAATGCTATATATCAGCCTGAGACATTTATAAGGCCAGCTACATTTAGATGGAAGAAATTATATTATTTGCTGGAACATGGCCATTAATTATGTTTTATTTCATAATTATGTCTTTAACTTATTGGTATTTAGTTTTATGCTAGCTCCAGCATAATGAACTGAAGAGTCTTTTATACATAAGAATTCTGGACAAAGCAGCAAAAAAGCAAGAAGTACAATGTAATCTCAGAATTAGAAGGATTTTTTCATTACTTGTGATTAATTATCTCTAGAACTGCCAGCTCTATGCCATTTCAATAAAGAAGTGGAAATTTGTTTCCTCTTCCATGAAACAAACACTGCATTTATGCCTCCTGAATACAGAAGAAGGTTTTGCAACCCTAATTATAAACAATTCTTTATTCTCAGCTCAGAATCTATAATCTGTTCAGTAACAAGTAGTGTCACTAACAAATAGATTGATCCCATACTGAAAGCTTCAGTATTAATGATAGAGCAGGACAGCATACATGTTGATTTTGGAAGGTGACTCTGGCACTGGTATCCTAGCTTGAAAATGATACTGTGCTTTTTAGAAGATACTGCTATTGTTGTGCTTTAAGGTGATGCTCGAGTCACCAAGAAGGAAATCACATTTCAGAGCAGGAGGTTTGCTACTAAAAGACAGGAGAAGAAACTGATCTGTCTGCTTTCTTCTTTCCTTTTTATTCTTCACAGGAATTGTGGTTTTCACCTTAAACTAGACTGGCTTCTCTTGCATCAAGCAGTATTTTTAATTATTTACCACAGAAAGCGCTACAGGTCATGACAAAGATTGGGCTCTAAGTGTCTTTGACACCATGTATCAGGAGAGCTAGTTGGTTAATTTTCTACTAACATCATATTTCCATGGGGAAAGCTTAATTTTCCTGATGTTTTCTGATTTCCCAGCAGACCATCCCAAATGAAATGTTTCATTGTGGTTGACCTTGAGCTATTGGCTACAAAATAAGCACCTTCCTGGCAGCCAGGTTTTGGCTGGAGCCCAATAGGAGAGGGGTGCAGTAGGAAGGCCTGTCGGATCAAGCAGATCACAGGTGAGATGAGTTTGGAAACAGCCCACCTGTGAATGCCAGCAAGGCTTAGCCATGGGATAAGTGCTCAGACCTGTCAAGACTGCACAGGACCTTTAAGCACCAAGGGAACATTTTTGTAAGAAATGTCAGCATTTCTAAGAGCAGGCTTCAATGGACAGAGTCTTTGGGGGCAACAAAGGCTGTGGTGCTTGTCCTGCTGTATGACTCCAATCCTGGGTGACTTGTCCCTGCTCCTACACAGTGCTGGCATCAGAGCAGAAAGCAGTTTTCCAGACATGTAGTCCAGTCTCTCACCACTAAATCATCTCTTGTTCACTTATTTCTCCCATTGTTGCACAAATCAAAGAGCTACACTTGGGGTTGTATGTAAAAAGCATGGAGGACAGAAGCCTTTGCTACTTCTTAGAGAAGGGAAAGCCCCATCTTTCCTTTTTTTCAAGCTTTCTGAGTCACGTCTCAACCTGAGGACTACAGAGCTGGGTGTCCAGTCCTGACCCCATACAAAAGCTGATGCAAGACTTGACGAAATAGCACCTTTTCCCTGATGATTCAGATTAATTCTTACCACAGTTTGCAACAGATGGGTTTGCATTCAACCATATTAATAATTGTTGCGAATTTCAAAATATTTGCTTCTTGACGTGTCTTCACAGATCTCTTTGTCCAAGATGGCTCTATCAAAGGGAAGTTTCTCATGAGTGCGAGAGCCACCCAATGGACCATGTTGCAACATGCAGAATTTCCCTAGTGAATTTTGAATTCCAGACCTTTCCCACCCCAGTCATAGCATGAGTTTTCTTTTGATGTGAGAACAGACATTGCAATGGCAGAAAGCAACACCTTTGCAGGACTTCAGGAATTCTTAGGATTCAGCAGTGTCTTTCACCATCTGTAAGCTGTCATCAGCACTGCTTTCAGCCTTGGTGTGTGAACAATGTTCTCCTCCATTTTGGACACAACGGCAAAACAGAGTGTGGCAAGTCACAGGTTTGATAATAATAATAATACTACTTAATACTCACAGGTATTAAGGTCTCAGTAGTATCCTGTCTATAATTACATTTTATGCTGAAAGCTCTTTTAGTCAGACTATCTTTTCACTCTGCCTCTCTGCTAGTTCTGCATTGATAAAAATATCAAAGGAGTCACTTGGATTATTTCTTTTTACTTTTCTGTATACTAGAGACTAGAAACACTAAAAACATATACCTGTGCCATCTCCTTGTCAGTGCAAAACAGATAATAGCAGCGCACTTAATAATATCCAACTTAATTTAATAATACCCTATATTAACATCTAATAAAAACACTATTACAATAATCCACATTCATAACATCATAATAACATCCAAAGAAATGGCCTTCCCTTTCAAAGCCTTTTCTGTCAGAAGCTATTGACAGGTAAGCAGGCGTCCCTACCACCGTGTTTTCCTTACAGGCATCCTAAATTTTGCTGCAGCCCCTTCTACCCCTTGCAGCCTCTCCCAGCCCCCTCGCTGCCCCTTGCTTTTTGTAGGCTCCAGCCTTTGCAAGAGGCTCCGTCCCTTCCCTGGCACTGCCCGTAGCTCTGCAAGTCAAGGTCCTTACACTTTTCCTCACAAACTGGCTACTCTGTCCCTTTTCTCTGTGTATTGATATTTGCTGGGGTAGCCCTGCCGAGTATAAATGAAGTTATGTGAAGTTTTTGCTGCTGCTTTTTTTTTTTTTTTTTGTCCTGTATAATGGCATATAAAGGCTTCCCCACACCAGGCTTGCTACATCTATGCCATCTTCTGGATGTTCAGTGAATCATATTTACCCCAGAGCATGTCTGGCAGTTTCATGTTCTGACTAACGTGTAAATCTCTTTAACAAATGTTACCGCTTCCTGAAATCAGTAAAGGACAGATTAAAGATATGGGGAGAGGGACAAGGTTTTAGGGCCAGGGTCACAGCTTCAGATGCATTTCCTTTGTTTACTGTCTGTATACCAGGAAAAGTGATTGCTCTGTTGCTCAGTGAAATGTCACTTCTATACTAAGAATAGTTACTGAATTTAGAAAAAAATTACTCTTTAATAAGGAAGCTACTTTCACTCAGTTAAGCATTCAAATGCTTTTTTTTTTATGCACTGAACACCTGTTAGGAATTTTCTTACTTTTCGGGGGGGGAATATTTAAGTTATAATTTTCTTTCCAGTATTTTCTCACCTTTTATGTCTGGGTTTCATGTCACTGTTTCATCAAGACCTATAGCTAGCTTTCTTTCAACTGTCTTAGAAACAATTCTATCATCTGAATGATGTACAATTTATGATTTCCCTGTATGATGAAGGAGCATCCTCATTTTGGTCATTCTTCTGCTATTATTTATATATAAATTGAAATCAAGATAATATTGTGGTTTTCTTTGATGAAAACTAGCTCAAATTTTTCAATAGTTCCTCTTGTATGGAGCCCAGAATTAGTGAGGACTTCAGTCAATAAACTAATTCTTTCTTGCACATTTAAACATTAGCAACATGGTTAAATGACTTGCTAAATCACAGCCTGGATAGCAAAGACTCAGGGAGATAATTTCAGCTTCAGACAGAGAGATGACGAATAATACTCATTACTTAAGGTTTCCACTTAATCTCCTCCATTGTCTATAGAAGTGCAAATAATTCATTGGAAAACCAGAGAAACAGGAGGCTATTTCATTATTTTAAATGCTGCTTTTAACCAGGCAATTCTAGACTGATCAGTGAGGCTGTGCTGCTGTATAGTAATTTCTTGATTTCAAAGTCAAACACTAAAAAAATTTGGGTTTAGAAATTAATATCACTGTTACTACAAAGTGAGACTTCTTATGAAAGTTGGCTATCTTGGATATTAAAAAATAAACATGTAAAGAAATCAAGGTTTCATTGCCAGAAAGAAATTACAGTAACTTACTGTTGAATGGTACTTTTATAGACTGATGATTCCTACAATCAGTTGAAAAAAAATCATTTTCACTCAATCATAGATTCAGATTATGACCAGGAATGAAAGTGTTGAAATTCTTCAATGAGAGTTACGCTTTTTCCCAGATTATTGGAAGCTGAGAGCATTGAGATGTTATATTTCCATCACTTTTTTGTAGATGAAGGATTTCAGCTGTACATCCCAGACTGTAAATTTCTGAACGGCCAGGGACTTACATAGCCAGAACAAACTTTGAAATTTTTTGACTTCATGAATGGTGGTGAGTGGAAAATACCAGCCTCACACACCAACACACGGGTTGTGTGATGTCATTTGACTTCTTAAGGAACTCCTGATACAGAGATGGCAGAACCCAGGCAGAGCTCTGTGACCACTGAAACAGGGACCACTGGCACGGTCCTGGCAAGTTGTATGTGCACACCCTGGGTTACTAACTTGATTTTTCTTTTGCTTCTATACTCATGGTGGTTTCTCCCGAAACACATGTGCTTCAGTTTCATTTTCTTGTCAAACAAATTCCAGAAATGAGAAAGATTCATATTCCAGCTCACGTTCACCTGCAAAGACTCAGAATCCTATATCCTACTTATTCTACTCCACAGATGATGGTAAAGATGTGGACACAAAAATACTCCTGGGCCAAGTCCTGGATCTCAAGTGCAAGGGTGGACAACTACAAGCCTCAGGACACTCCGAATGATCCTGCTGTTGTCAAGCTTGCTGTTATCTCAAACAAAGGCCCAAACCTTCCCTCCAAGGAACAGTTTGACAGCAGACTGACCTCTTACACATTGTGCTTATTCCTTTTAATAAGGAGCTTGGCCAGAGTGAGATAAATCAGGAGCAAAAAATTCAGATATTCTGGCTGCCCCTCACAATGTGCACAGCTCCAACCATGCTAAATCCCTCCTAGACCAACTCCTGATTACATCTCATGGTATTAGGGCTAGAACAATGTATTTTGTGTGAGGCACATCACCTGCAAACAAGAGAGCTTGCTAAGCTGAAGCATATAACCTAGTTAGTATACTTGCCAGCACAGGGGACAACAGTCTGTAGGTAAAGGACAGGAAGATAATAGAAATCCAAAGATATGTGAGAATGAAGATGAAACTGCTTGGCTGTAGCACACGTATTCAGGATTTCAAAACACTTGACAAACTCCAATTTAGCTATCTGGCAACTGTAGATGGAGAGAACAGATAGAGGTTAAGGCCAGCATTTCTGAAGTGTCTGCTTCTTTTTATGGTCTCATTACTTTTAGAGCTCACCTTTGGGTTCATATGCCAGGAACCTAGACTGAAAAGTAGAATGCAGCACATCATACACCTAGTTTTCAAAAGGGCTGAGCATCCAGTCTTCATTTACAGAGTAGAGCACTGTCGCTGACTGTCTCTGAAGTTCAGACAGCTCTATGGACATTTTGGAAAGGTGAAGCATGGAGAGGTATCGCCATCCTAGCAAAGTGCAAGCAAGGAGAGCTAGTGATTTCTCCTCACAGTCCACACTAGGGTAGGATTCATCTTACCTAAAATATCCAATTAACTGCATAAACTGATGATCTTTGATCTCTTTGGAGGCAATGCGGACAGGGAACTCCAAGGGGCAATCCACCTAATTTAGACATTACCTTCAGCAGGAGTTTGCCAGACTAATCTAGAAGCTTAAATGGTGGTTGGCAAAAGTCAGGTGGAATGGGACCTACCTTGTACAAATCTCACCTAGAGATTTTAATGGTTTGCAAAGACTAAATTGAGAAAATAAAAGAATAAATGTCAGTGCAGATCAAGAAATTATTGCACTTACAAAGCAGTCTGGAGAACTCAAAGAAAGGCAAAGAGTGAAAACCCCCATCTTCTCCCCTGTGAGAGAGAAATGGAGAAGGGGACAGACATAGCAGAAGATTCATAAAACCAAGCTGACAATACCTCTTAAAAGAATGCTAATCCCCCTGCTCTGAGTTATGTAATGTCTTTACCTAAAGTGAAACAGTCCCACTTAGCAAGCCACCATTATGATTTGGTTTGCTCTAAGTGTAAGAATAATCCGTTTCACTCCAAAATGAGTCATAAACTTCTGGAAGGAGGACTGTAAACGGGACCATTCAATATTCATCTCTCTGCATGGTTCTGTAAAGAACCATCTCTAATCTAATGATCTGGCCCAGTATATTTATGGTGCTGCTCCCAAATCCACTTTGTATTGCTAACAGATTTTTTCTAAGTAATGGCGTTGTCTTTTGTTTGTTACTTATTCATTATTTCTCAAGTAATTGATGTTAAACCCACAGACTTTTGGATGAAAGCTCTGATAGATTTGCTCTAGGGTTGCAAACAAGTGTTATAATCCCCTGTACGTCCTTTTATGTTCAGTCTACATGAAAAAGCTGTGCAGCTAACTCAAGTATGTTCTGCAGTACAGATCCATGTTTCTAAGACCCATGCAGCAGGCATCAGCCTGGTCACAGCTGACTAAACCCAGAGAATCAAGTGTCTTGCCCAAGTTCCCACGCTAAGGGCTTGATCCTGTGAGGAGGTAGGCATGCCTTCACATGCGCTACAGTCAAATAAAGCACGAGCTATGCTTAAGTAAAGGCTCAACCCAATTTAATCTTTGTCTTAGCTTAAAATGCCCAGAGCATGAGTGGACTATGGGAGAGAGAAAAATGAAATATATGAGTGAGAACCCGAGATTCCCCTCATAGAAAGGTCCATATTTGTATCCAGTTAACCAAAAAGATCAAAGTCACATTAAGCAGCCACTGTTCTCTAAGAAACACAAATGCATGAAGGGGTTTCTTGCATTAGCAGGAAGGGAAGGTTTGGGTGTAGTGCAGGAAGACAGCTCCTGACTCAGGTGCCTCATTGCTTTGTTCCTCAGGGAACCATTTCTATCAAGGCATACAGTGTGGTAGGGTCAGGTCCCTGCTTTGTATCAAAATGGACTGGATTAAGCAAATGCACAAGACAGAGTAGCTGACCCAATGTTAACTTCAAGCCACCCTGATTAACAAAGAAGTCTTTATCTTCATGTGTGGATCCAAACGGCAAGTGCAGTTCTACACAGAGCAACTTTGCTCAAAAATTGCCAACATTTGGTAGCAAACATGGGGGTTTAAGTTAACAGTCATACTGCCCTTATTTCCAGAAGGTGAACACATGTATATGCAAAACACTTGCTACATTTGAGCTGATAAATTCAAAGTGTTCAGGACCGTTCTTTGGCACTGGGGCTAAAAGGCAAGGGGCAGCCACATTCGTACTAGTGAACTCTCAGCCTCTCTGTCAACTCAGCTACATGCAAACTATTTATTGGGAACTACCTCTGGGACATGCTAACTCCCAAACAGGGACTAAGAGATATTTGGGAGAGTCCTATCTGTCTGAGACTAAAACCGTATTAGGGACTGCTCTAGAAGTTATACTGAACAGGAGACAAATTTACGGCAGCTGGGAATGTTTCCTGGCACAGTTTAATTTACTGGTAGAGATGTAGCCTGTATAGAAAGACATGGTTAGTAATCTAAATAAAATGCACCCCACAAATTTAATGTTACAGAAGTGTTTGTAAGAAGAGATAAATACATAGCAGGAGTGACACTCAAACTGGATTTGAAGGGATTGTTTTCTGCCTCTTTTTTAGCCTGAACATCTAGTGTAATTTTCTTTCAATGATTTTTTCTTCATGTGAAAGGTGAGATTCTGGCTAGAAGCCTGTTGTAACTGGAAATGAATTTTACATGCTGCAGCACATTGAAACTCTTCGACTCTTGAGTATAGATAAAAAGAGGTATACTCAACACACCTTAGCAGCTTCCAGTGTATTTCCCTCAGAGATTTGCAAACCTGGCTAGCTGGCCATCCATGCTGTACTAGCTACATTGTGTTTAAAATGGCTGTCCCTCCTCCTTACCCAGCACGGAGGGAGTAATTAACCTCCTGGGTCTGCTGTGCTCCTGGATGTATGGTTCCCAGCTGTAATTTCCATTGGTTTACTGGGATTTGGAACAAGCCCTGCAACAACAAAACCAGGGGCAGACTTCTATGCAGTCGCAGAAAAAGGGTGGCATATTTTATGATGAAAGACTTATAATACAGCATGCAAATACACATACAGAGGTGAGGTTTTATTAAGACCTTCAACCACTTGGTAAGATCCAGAGAAATTCCTATTTAGCAGCTACAGGGCTAAGGCTACTGAGGACTTCTGGTGAGGAGAGGCTCTTAAAGCACTGCTCTTCCATTTTTGACTTGGTAAACAGTGCCAGAAATGACACAGTCTATTCAGAACAGGGAAATGAAAGCAACACCTGGATCTCCCAATGTCCTCCTCCTTAGCTCTGTTGGCTCAGCAGAAATCAGAGCAAGTCAGATGAATGAAGTATTCCTATTATTTTTATTCTAAAAGATAGCTACTGATTCATCTTTCTATAGCAAGCGTAAAAGTCTGTGTAATCTTGTGGAGAGCTGAAAGATTCATATTTTAGTAAAAGCACTTTTTTTCTTACTGTTTTAGTCAAATCATCTGGAGGCTGAAGAACCTGCTATTTCCATAAATGCTCCCTCCTTCTGCATTGACTAGTAGCTGGAGGATAAGATTATTTCTTGCATCCATTCATAAGAATTTATTATGGAAAAACCACATAGACACATAGACATAGACATAATACACATCTTTTATGCACACATACACCCTGCAGTGATCAGAAAGGGTACAGAAGTACCAATAGGACCATTTGCAAGTCTCAGAACACTTATTTCTCACTGCAGATTGGGTGAGGTCAGGATATAGCCCTGAAGTGGCCCTATACAACATCAGCCCATCCCGATGCAGTTCAGTGACTTTGTACAGAGCTACATGAAGTAGGGGCATGAAAAGCTGTCATACCCCAAGTGAGGGACTACCACTGTTTCTTTTCACCTTGAATTACACCTGTGCAGTTGCACTGGGCTCAGCAAGGACAGTAAGGGCTACCTAGAGGCAGAAATTAAAAAGTCGGCAGACTCCATGCAGGCAACAGTGTCCAGTTTTAAAAATGACTTCTATTTCTTAGTTGTAGGAAACAAAACATGGTTTTGAAGCCAGTGGCATTTGGCAACAGTGCTCTGATAGTGCTGTTAACAAATCTGAAGCAAGCAAAGCAAAACTTGCACTTGTTTTCAATAAAATGTCACTTTCCTTTCCCCTCTCAATTCCCTGCTCATTAGAAATTGCTTTTCTATCTGATAAATAAAATCGGTTTACCATGTTTTCTTCCCAGCTTATTTATGTACATGGAACAGACTGAGGATGAAAATATTATGCGTACCACCCAGCTGCTGTTTTGCTTCCTACTCCAGGGCTGGCAGGATCTGAATTGCTGTTGTAACTGCTGACAGAGCTCTTGTCAAAGAGGAAAGGTTACTAATATCAAAGCAAAATCCATAAGGTAAGACAACCTACCCAGAGTACTTAGGTAGCACTGTTCACCTGTAGGAGAAAGCTTCAAAGGGAAGTTATGAGAGCAAGCTGTGAGTCTGAGAAAAATAATTTGGTAGTTTCTGAAGGTTGTATAAGCCACAGTAACTGGAAAACAAGCCTTAGCTAATCAGCAGTGGGTGTAAAAATGGATGGGGCACCAGTTGGTGAAGAGCATTAGTCTATGTTGGCATTATCATGGAGTGCAGTGCAATAGGAACAAAGCAGCTGTTGCTGAAAACCTCCAGATTCATGAAATTTTCAGCATCCATGTGCAGCTTCTGGTTCAAAGTAGCCTGTTTTGACAGAGAATTCACCAGTGTCTTACGGGTATTGTTATTACTACTCCTTTGCTATTAGGGTCTTTTGCTAAGGATTCAAGCAATGGCTCATGGCAGCTCTTCCACCTAGTTATTGACCCAGCTGGACATACTGGACAGAATCATACACGACTTAGGCTGCAGAGCATTTTGGCTTTGCAGTCATTTTGCAAACTGAGGTCTTCTTTTCTTTTTTTTTTCTTTTTATCAGCATCAGCTCAGGCTTGACTGCTTTTTTTTTTTGAGCAATAATAATAATGATGAAAATGCCTCCTTTATATTTATACTCTAAAGTTTCCAGAGAGGAGAAAAAAGCCAACATCCATACATCCATTTCTTTTGCCTTGTTATTTTTCCCCCCTCTGTACAAGAAGTGCTAATGATCGTTCTTAAATAAATGACCTGAAAAACATCTTGGCAAGTTTACGGCCAGGCCAAGCATTGATCTGCTTTCAGCAGAGAAGGAAGAAGAAAGACCAAAAGAAATAGCCACAGAAGGAATAAAGAAGAGCTGTACTATTGCAAAAGCAAACAGAACAGGCTGAGAGAAGCAGTCCCTGCTGTCCAGGCAAAGAGTGAAGTATAAATAATACCTCTCACACAGAAGGAGTCTGTTGCGGAGTCAACTGCAGCAGGCACTGAACAAAACAAAGCTCTCAACTAAGAACTGGAAAAAAAACCATGTAGGTCTATCTGCTCTTGGAAAACAACCTGCTACAGACAAGGATGTCAGCATCAGAAATTCCTCCTTTCTCTCCACTTTGAATATTTCCCAGCCATTTTCTTTTCAACTGGTGTTGACAGTGACCTGGTTGCTTGAGTCAGTGGGATGGAAATAATTTTCACAACTATTGCAGGAGGCTCACTTAGCTGAACAGTACTTAGTACCCTTAATACTTTTCAGTCTCCTTCATAATAACAGTTAAGTATGTACCAACTGTGGAGAAGCCAGTTGTTGACAACCCATGTCAGCCACATGTCATTCTGTGGTGCATCTTGTTTCTGGAGTTTTGCTTGTACCATTGGTAACATAGGCTCAGCTATGGGAGATGACAGAGCAAACAGACCTTTGGCTGCAACCACCATATTATGCAATATAGCATCTTATTCATGCTCAGCAGGCACTTGGAGCATCATATGAAACACCAACACTCTTTACTGCAACCATGGGGGCAGCAGCTCACTTGCCTTAGGAGCTATGGCTTTACCACAATGGAGAGGTTCTGATGTGAGCAGCCATGGATGAATTTTGCAAAATTTCTTTAGCACAGATGACACTCCAAGGAGTTGGGGAGCTCTTCCATCATCAAAATATATTCAACTGCAGAGATAATTAGAGACTTGATCAACCTGAGAACATAAGGGCCATGTTCTACAAGAAACTTCACCATCCTGAAAACACAGAATGCCTTTAATGTTTTTAGTTTCTGACTCCCACAGGTGGGATCTATAACCCTGGTTTTGGTAGCAAGGCCCTCCCTACAGAGCATAGGGAGGCAGAGTCCTGCTGAAATGGACAGTTTCCAGTGTAATTGCCTCACAGAAGAAGTCACATGGGACCCCCCAGTGCCAACACAAGGAGCCTGGATGTCTACGTCTTGTGTAAACCAGCAGAGCCAGGCCAGTTCCCCTGCATCCACGTCTTTCTGCAACTCAGGTCAGCACATTTAAGCTCTTGGCAGACAAAATGATCAGGCTTTGCTGATAACAAGAAGAGCTGCTCTAGCACTGCTTTGGGACCAGGCACTTGAGCAGCTATTTATAGATGAGAGAAGAGCAGCAACAGGGAAAAGGAAGGAAAAAAATGGAACTGGCTGAATGTGTGAGCGACATTTTTCATTTTTAAATTATACATCTGCAAAGTGATGTCAGGAGCTAGCGACTCACATTCTGTTCTCCAAAATTCTGATTTCATCAAGAAGATTTAAGGACGTTATAATCCCTTCATTCACAATTGTGGATTAAGAATAAAGACTAGATGTATACATAATGCTCTGGATCTTCAAAGCCCTCAGCAACTGCTGGTGCCGTGACCCTTGCTATAGTCGTTTGATGTAGGAAGTGAACATTGGTCCTGTTTAATGGTCAAGAATCACATGGAAATGGTCCTGTCCTCAAGACCAGCTCTCACACCTTGGGTCTCCAGGCACTAGCAAGGTCCCTATGAGTAATTCAGAGCAAAGCCTGTGTTGCTCTAAACTGAAGTCAATGAAGCAGCCTCCCACAGACTGATCTGGGGAGGGGAATGGTGAGGAAAGAGCTAAACTCCAGGGCACTTTGTCCCTGCTGTAGAGCCATCCAGTGGCTCCTGCCATCTCACCTCACCCCTCCCACATCTCTGCTACCCATTGGGGTACTTGTGGCATATTCCCTTCTGCACCCTGACCAGCACAGCACAATAAGGAGCTATATCCCCAACGCTTATTGTATTATATGGGGATTAATTCCATCTTGCAGGCATCATGTCATCAGCTGTTAACATGCCTTGCCCAAAAAAAAAAAAAAAAGAAAGAAAAAGTACCATACTGAGACACTGATGTAAGGCTGAAATCAGTCCCCGTCCCCCTCTGCTTTAGGTTCAGAAGGTGGCTCCTTCACAGCCAGCTTGAGCATCTCCATACTTCAATCCATTCCGTGATATAGATACTCACTGCCTATCTCCTTTTTGGAGAAAATGGGCTACTCTTAGGCGGACACCCCTTCATTTGCTCCTGTTGAACCTGTTTTGCTTGTCATCAGCCCAGAGGGACAAAGCAGGAGAGGGAGGGAGAGAACGACTCCCTGTCTCTGAGGTTGGACTTCCCGGGACTTCCCACAGCCGGATTCCCCTCTCGGCCCCAGGTTTCAAGCACCCCGAGTGCGACTGGTTTCCAGTACAACTGTCAGCAGCTCAGGAGCCAAGGAAAGCACAAATCCCCTTTTCCTCCACGCTGTCGAAGGCTTCGGCACTTGGGGACCTAGTCCGGTGTCACCGCACGTCCCAGGGACGGGCTCAGCTGTCGGCACCTCCCGGCTGCGGTGGGAGGGGGACGGCGGTGCCACTAGATGGCATCTCCGTCCCGCGAACTCCTCCGGTGGCATTCGCTGGAACCCTCCTGGAGCTACACGGCTCAGGCAACAGCGTTCTAGCACTTGGCGGTTGAAGATGGGCAAATATGTCATTAGCCTACATCAGTTTCTGCTCCAGGATGCCACAAAAAAAAGTGCCACAGACTAGCGGCATTGGAGCATCTTCCTTTCAAACATCCATTCCGAAACACTGCTTCTGCTGTAAGTGATCTCCCGGCGACAGTTTGCTCTCTCGGTACTTCAGCACATTTATTTCCAGGTGTGCTTTCTGACTAGGGCATTCTTTTCAATGCTGATTGATAGCAAGTTTTTGAGATTTGTCGCGCTTGTGGGCTAATCAGTCAGGTCAAACGGTAGCAAAGCAAGGTATTTATTGACACTGAAAAAATCCATCTGTGAATTGCGTTATAACACGTCCAAGTTATATAGTCTGGGCTGTGACTAGTGTCGTGAACAAAATATCAGCTGTAACAGACCTCTCCAAGTCTCCTGCGCTACAGCCTCATCAGAACCTGTGCTGTCTGAAACTGAATGCCCAAACCGACGTGTCTGGAGCAACAAGGGTAGCTCATTGAAACTGGGTCTGCAACAACTAGTCTGTTTGCTGTGTCAGGAGGGCTGAGGAGCCTTCCTTTAGTTAACTGGGTTTGTGAAAGTACCTGCAGCTCTGCTGTGACTGATAGACAGCACTATCCTGGAGCCAAAGGAATATGTTTTGGTGAACACTCTTATAGACACCAATGCACCTTGTGCCTGCCTCTCTCCTCTACCACATTATTTATATACTTTGGGTATCAGTGAAGTACAGCTAGACTAACAGAAGGGAAGCTGATCCAAAGAAACTTGAAACAGATTCATTAAAATTACCTGTCAAGGTGGGGTAGCACATATAGAAACAAATCCCCAGTGCTGCCACACAGAGCTACTCTTCAATAGCAGTCCTTCTCGGGAGAGTCAAGGGGTTCTGATGTAAAAGTGAGATAGATAGTCATATATATACATAGCCCATCCTATTCAATGGCATTTGATGTAGGTCCTAAATTACTCACCCTGATTCCCTCCCTAGACACTTCCTAAGTGGGAGAACAAAATTTCTGAACTTTTTTGAGGCAAATGCACCAGAAGAAACACCAGGCATCATCCCACTAGCTGGTGAAAGACAGACAGATTTGTGCCTAGGGAATTAATCTGTTTCTGCAGCACTTTTCTGGAATCACTGCAGATGCTGTAACTGGGAAAATGTGTCAGAGATTAGATTAGGTTGGTTTCCAATGGAAGATACCGCTGAGGTGGATATGGTGATAACAAGTCAATAAACTGAACACAAGGAATAGTGCAGATGCCATAGTAATGTTAATCAAACAAGAGTTTAAGCTGTAACTTCCCTCATTAGTATTACATGGCTAGAAGGCAAGGACACAATAGAGATGCAAAAATACAACACTGTGAGCATTGTTGGGTGGGCACAGGTTATAAACTGTTGAACTGAAATACTGGATAAATGTCATTTGATATTTCCATTGATTGAAGGATTGTGTACTATGCAAGAACCCTGGCACCCCCAGCCTCCTTGTTCTTGCAGATCATAATGAGAGTGACAACAAAAATCTTGTGATAAGAAACAAATGCTACCCAAACCTTAAATGCCAGGTGACAGCCTAATGAAACACCACAGATGAGTTGCTGAAACATCAGGCTGGAAGCTTCAGGGCCTATGTTTAATTTTCTCATGTGCCTCTGGCAGATCCTGTCCCCTCAGGCATCTCATAGTACACCTCCATGCTGTAGTTTCCACCAGCACCTGGGATGTCCAGTACATCCTGGGCCCTAAGTGTGACTCTAACCTGACAGGCACCTCTCACACAAATGAGGGTGTCCTCCTGCAATTTCCTCAGACATGAGGCACCCACGTTTTCACATGCAGAGGGGACAAACTTCATGCAGCAACAAGTCATTTTCCAGTTGCAATCTCAAGGCCACAACAGGTATGGAGCATGTTACTATTCCTTGCCACAGGCTCACATTCCTGGGAGGGGAGGAAGATTATTCTGCCAGCTTAGATGCTAAAATTTTTCATCATTCCTACTGCCTCCAGCAGGGATCCAATGGATTAGGTATGAAGAGAAAAATACATCTGTTGAGTTTACAACCTTCAGGGGCTATCTGAGTTTGAAATCCTGGCAAATCTGCTCTGTGCTAGTATATGGCTAACATCATTGCTCAAAGAACATTTGCTTTAAAAAAACTCTTTCTTCTGTGGGAATCTCTATTGTGATGGTAATACTGATTTGATACAGTTAAAAGCATAAGCGCTTCTTCATTCATATGCATATTTCTTCTAAATAAATGATATGTCAGGAAATTTCAGGTATGTTCTTTTGTCAGGAAAAATTGTGCCCCAAGCCCACTGTAATTGGTTTGACTTTTTAACTTGGGTAGTCGATTCCTTAGAAAAATTAGAAGTATAATGAAGGAAAATGTCACCATCTGTCTGAAACTGGCGTACAGAGTGAAATGCTTAAAAAATGCATATTATTCCCAAAAGTAATTTATCATTTTGACCCAAAGATAAAGAAAAATTACTATGAAACCAGTATTATACTAGTCACAAAATCTGTGTTCTCAGAGGCTTTGAACCATTTTGGTTTCTTCTAGACATTTGCCAGTACCTGCTGATGTCAGCGCCAGCAGGAAAGCACTGCAGGTGGAGCAAGAAACAGATAAATCAGAAAAGGCAAAACAGAACATGGGGAGCCTGAAATTCCTAACTCTTAGCACAACACTGGCACTTCCTCTGGAACACTTCCCCATACAAGCAAGGTCTGTATGCAGCCTGCTGTAGGATGATTTGTGTGCTCCGCTATGTGTGAGAAGCAAGCTGCAAAACTGAGGTGGTACTTCTGCAATGAAATCATGACTGTAGTTAGGGAAGACAAAGAAGTTCTGATCAAATAAGGAGTAAGAGCATTTCATAACTCTCCTGCCTTGTCTTCCCTTTTCAGTGCAGTAGGCTTTGTGCTTTCCCTTTTTTTCCCCTCTTTTGATTATAGCCTAGCTGAGATAATAAACCTCTGTGTGGGAAAGCATTGGTAGGATTTTTATGTCCTGTCCCTAGCGGCACAACATGTTGCCAAAGTCATAAAACATTATGTGGGAACTTTTGAATTCGGTGAAGTACATGGCTGTCTTCCTGTTAATTCTTAGGATCACCCTTGATCTTCAATATGCCAGAGCTCCGTATCTTTGACTCCAGAGGCCATTTCTAAGGATAATGCCTTAGAAAACTGTTTCCTTTCAAGATGTGGCTTCATTAGGAGGAACAGTCACCATTCCTGGTGCGAGATACGTGGGGAACAGTTGTACTACGAGAAGTCATACTCAGCTTTGCCACGTGTCACCACTGCATGTTGTGACCAGCCCTCTGATTTTGTCAGCTCTACTGAAGCTATAGACAACAAGTGAGTAACTTCAGGGCTGTCTGGAATGTCTTGATTCCATGGGGGCTCTGCTTGAATTTCTTCCGTCTGTTTGCTTCCACATTCTGAATTTAGACCTAAATACATATACAGAAAGGAAGAAAAAAGAAGAAAAGAAGAAAAATAAAAGAGACATTAATATTTTCTCACTCAAATTCCTGCCCACCCACAAACCCCACATTGCAACAGAGACAACACTAGGAGTGTCAAGAACTGTAGGACTCATATATAGTGTTTGATATTCATAAAATCTCACTGAGCTTTACAAAGGAGGAAAGTACAGAAGAGAAATAACTTACCCAAGAACACACAGCAAGTAAACAGCAGGACTGAGACTAGGACACACATACCTCATGGCATTTCCCACCAATTCAGTTGTCCTGGCAATGTATTGCTCTTCCACAGAGATCCCATTGAGCTCCAACCACCTTCAGAGCCCAAAGATGATTCAGGGTGGTTATTATAGGTTATCACTGCATGAACATTTACATTCTGACAACAAGTCTTCAGTCACTCATAACTCTTTAGTGCTTCATCCTTTGTGTTCATGTCTTCACAGGTCTGTTTCTGATTACTATCGCAGTGGTCAAGTTTTGTATCAGTGTACATCTGTCATCCATTGGGAATTTTGCCACAGATTTATATAATTCACAATTCACAAATCAAGCCTTTGGACTCTTCTTAGAAGCAAGGAAGCTGAGAGAGGTCCCAGCCAGCAGGTGGAAGGGTTGTTTGGCACACAAGGTTACTGCAGCCACCTCCAGTCTGCCCTGACAACAAACACCCCAACAGATGGGCTGAATGGCCCATGGTGACCTCAGGTCACTGGGGGCCTGACGGTCTGGCCCACGTGGCAGAAAATGAACAGTACCAAGTAAGGCCCATAAGCATTTTTGATGCAGTAATCTAAATCTGTAGGAAACAGGTCTTTGCCTCTGCTCAGAGCTGAAGCTAAGCCCTGACACAAGAGAGAACTGTGCCTTTATGATCATCTGCTTCCTTTGCACTCTCTTGGTTTGCTGCTTTGCTGCCAAGATGCTGAATTGCTTTAATCAGATGTATAACACAGACTATGGATATCCTCCCAGAGCACTCCGGGCTTGTCCTGCCCTAGAGCAATCACCTACAATCACAGCAGTCAGGCACTTTAGAAGCAGAACTGGGAGTACATGGCTTTTTCTTGGCAGTTTTTAAGGGAATAAGGGAGCAGGAATGGAGGAGAGAGCAGGACTGCACAGCCCAGAAGGAAGCAGAGGAAGAGAAGATGTACTCCTGCCATTTTCCTGGGCAGAAATTTTGGAGGTTGAGAAGAACAAAGGAGCATAAGCTCTGGAATCAAAGCCACTTCAAGCTGTCTACAACTGCAACAAATCTCTGGTAGCAAGCGAGGGACTGGCAGAAGCTCCCAGAGCGTATCTGAACCCGGTATGAATCAGGAGAGTCGTGCTGGCTTCCGTCCTGACTGCACCACATCACAATCTGCCTCGGAAATGGGGCCCGCAGAACTGGGACTGTGCACTGCACTGGGGACGATTAACATTTCTTCTGCCTTTTCACCTTACTGCTGTGCCTGCATGGGGTCACTTAAGGTAGAGTTGAAGCAGGAATGATCATATTAGAAAGCAAGCAGGTTTTCCTTCAGATTTCAGCAGGGGAGGTGCAAAGAAAGCTAGCTCAGGCAGATTATTGCAAGCCTTCACCTCTCACAACATCATTCTCTTTCTCCTTTGCTCCTCAGCTCCCCAGATCTCTCTCGTCTTCTTTTCTCAACACTCCTTTGCAATGGGTTTAATATTACTTGGGACAGATCTATGAATCCTGCAGACAAACCTGCTGTTTCCCTCCACTTTCACGTTTGATCTAAAATCATAGCTGCTCTAAAAGGTGATCCTTTTCTAAACTGTGAGCAATGCTGAGCCTCAGATTGCCAATTGGGAAACAGAACTGTCCATTCAGATATGTGGTGGCAACAACATAGGGTTTGCCATTGCCTTTTTACTGTCACGCAGAGACTTTGCACAGCTCAGGTTCCTGCCTTAAAATCTCACCTCAGCAAATAATAAACAAAAATAACAAAATTAATTAGCAAGGGTATCTTTGAAGTTGGATCCTGAGATGTTGAGATTATTTCTACATTATTTTATTTCCAAAAAAGGATTGACAGCAATTAAGTATGGAATGAAAAAAAAGTATATAATCAAGGGCAGTTTACGGAAGGGAATTCTTTTGTCTCGCATACATAACTTTGTTATGAGCACAAAGGATTTGCTCTGTTAAAAATCAGATTTGATCCCTAGATTAATGTAGTAAAAAAACCTTTACATGCACAACTCCAGAGGGCTGTAACCACGTACAGACTCTGAGAAGAGGAGTTGTAGGGGATTAAGTTTCTTCATTGTTTGGCAGACTGAAATAGGTTTGGCAAGAGGAGTCTTACAGACGTTGCATAGCTTCTGGGGATTAAAGAGGGGAAATCATAACAAATGGGAGAGAAGACGAGTCCAAACTCGTCAGTTACACAAGAACATTGGAAAGGTATTTCACAGGCAGAACAATCACCTGTTGTGGTGTTTGATGTTGTCTGGCTACCAGCTGCCCACCCAGCTGCTCTCCCACTCCCCCTCCTTCTGCTCTGCCCTTGTGCTGCAGGATTGCTTCTCACACCTTTTTAACTCACTCCTCTCTCACACAACTGCTGCACCATGTTTTTTACTCTTTCTTAAATATGTTTTCACAGCGACGCCACCAGCTTGGCTGATGGGCTCAGCTTTGGCCAGTGGTGGGTCAGTTTTGGAGACACCTGGAACCGGCTGCGTCCGTACGGGGCAGCCCTGGCCTCTTCCCACAGAGGCCCCCCTGCAGCACCCCTCACTGCCAAAACCTTGTCACGTAAAGCCAATACACCTGTAAACTCTGCAGATCTTGGAGACAGCAAAAGTTGAATGAGTGTCCAATATTGGCTATGTTAGAACTGTTTTCTTCTGTATGTGTCTTGTATCATATATCTCTCAAAGTCTCCTTTCAGAGGAACAAATCCTTTACCTCTGGCTGTTCTGCCAGCTGAAGCTCTAGTGTACTTATCCCAGCACCCCTGCCTAGTGCCAGGGTGCAGTACATTGCCCTCCAGCAGCCAACCAAGAAACAGGCTCAGTGTTAAACAGATGAATATTTGGATTGCTGTGCTTTTCAGTCTGTGTGTGTGTGCTTGTGCACATTCACACACTGTCTTCAAGAAAGCCTAGAGTTTCTAAACCCTAGGGGAGATGATACCTACAACTGGGGGTTACTCTGTGCTATGAAATGGAACAGATTGCTGAAGATGGCAGTAACTTTCCAAGTCCAACCATGTAAGAGATGTAGTGAAATTGCTGCTCAGATTGCTGATTTACAAGCTGGTCCCATTTTCAAGTAAAATGAATCTAGAGTTCATTTTAAGGGCAACTAGCCTCATCAAGCAAGCAATGTACAATAAAGCAAAAAGAGGAAGGGCAATCAAAAGTCATTTTCCCTCATGTTCAGCAATCTTCTGATCTACTGAGATGTATTGACCCAACTTGTACATGAGCATGGACAAGTCCCAGGGGATAAGTTACTCTGCACAACCTGCTATAGACGGATCATTGATCAGACAATCAAGGATTATTAAGCCAGATTTCTTATGAGCATGTCAATCTTAGTTCAGATATTAAAATGAAAACCATGCAACATGAAACAAAAGGCTAGTCATGTCTGGGTTTTGGCAAAAAAAAATACAGTCAGATGAATGTGCTTGGAGAGTGGGAGCTGTCTGTGAAACACATGGGATTTCAGACTTTCCCTGGTGTTTAGCAGCCTTTTCCAGTGCAGCAGAAGTGGGACCAGAATGGTGGGAGAAGAAAGACGTGACTTGTCAAAGGCCACCCAGATTCTTGGCTGTGTTGAGTCAAGCTTGCAGCCTCCGCCGGTAGGTTCTCTCCTGCCAGTCCCTCCTGTGCTCTGACTCCTGTGCTTAGAAAGGGGGAAAGGTGGATGGGGTTACATTATTATTGAACTCCCATTCCAGTCAAGTTTGGCTTTCTGTTAACATCATATAATTTACCAGGATCTAAGCCAGATAGCTCTGAAATAACTCATGAACTAAATTCTCACACTGGACCAGAAGGCTTGGATGTAATGTAAAAGATTTTAGAAGGAAATGAGGTGATTCCCTAGACAACAGATCTGGATTTGAACAGCTTAAGGAAGTTCAAGATTACAATTGTTTTCTTACGTTTTATTTCTGGCAAGTTCTAAGAAAGAAAAGAGACTCATTTTGGGTGGAGGGAGAACTTTGCAGTACTATTTAAAGAAATATGCATAATCGTCTGAAAATTAACACAATTAAATTGTATTGCAGTCTTCCATGGTTTTTATCTTTCATTGGCCCCATTTCAAATTTGCCAGTTTTCCCAGTGGAGAGTGTGTTTTTTCCTTCTCTCATTCTCTGTACAAAAAAAACTAAGCCGACAAATCCAAACAACACTTGAGTAAAACTCCAAAGTCAAACTAGGAACGTTCTGCCTTTCCACAAGTCCCAGACTAAAACTCCTGCAAATGCTGCTGTGAGAAATGAAAAGGAGGTTTCTCTAACATAGCTTGTTTTCTATACAGAGGTAACCCTGTTTTCTAGAAAGGCTGGGCCCACTGTCTCCTGTTACTCTGGAAAACTGTTACTATTCCTGGAAAACTAAAGATAAGGCCACAAACTGGAAACTTGACACAGAATTTTATAGATGCCGGGAAAAAGAATTAAAACTTCAGTATTTAGCTGACTATAAATACAAGGGGGAGGGGGGAGTGAAGCAGCAGAAAACCTTGTCTGTCACCATTTTAAAATAGGATTTTAAACAGCAGCTGAGCAAAGAGATATTACAATCAACATTGTCTTAAAACTAAGCGCATCTTCTACCTCCGACCCACACAGAAGGAAAGCCCCAATTTATTTGAAATGAAAATTGAGTGCTTCAAGCCTGCGTGTGACAGAGCTCCCAGGGTAATGCCCGAGTGCTCCCAGCCCCGGGCCAGCTTGGACCTTGCTCCATGGTGCTCCTTTGCACAGCTGGTGGGACAAAGGGGACCGGAGCTCTTGGGCCAATAACAAACAGCTGTAGTATCACCTCCAGTTTGAGGGCTAGGAAATACACATACACAAATCACAGCTGAGCACAAACATGTCTCAAAAGATGAGCTGTCCTATCCATCCACCTGTAGTATCTCACCTAGCTGTGTCTAAAATCATCTAGATTCCTTCTCTGGTCATTAGACAGGTAGAAATACCTTTAGAGTGAGATTCATTTCATCTGTTTTTCATTTAAAGATGGGAGGAAATTGCACTAGAAATGCCAATTTTTCTTTCATGGAAGAAACTGAGATAATTGACTTACATGAGACATCTACCTTGCAATTGGGCAAGATAAATCCCACCGACATTTACAATCTTAAGAAGCCTCACAGAAAATCTCCTTCCTTCTTCTGGGATCCCCAGGTGTAATTAAAACCATTCCCTGTGGTTGTGGGAACAAACTTTTTATCTTGCAGAGAAAAGACACTCAAGAGGCACAGCTTATGGGTGTTTGTGCATAAGCCCTTCCTTGCACTGACAATGCAGATTTTCATTAAGCACTTGTTTAAACAAGAAGATCCCTGTGAAATTAAATATGGGGTGAAGAACAGAAGCTACATACAGAAACTATTTGCATATAGACAACTCTTCAGTTTTTCCTACATTTTCAAACATTTAAAAGATGGTTATATTTGAAGTCCTAATTTTTTGCATTCACCGGGGACTATAAACACATTTTCTACCAGTTTTCGGGGAAAAAATGTGAAGGCACTTGTGTCAATTTCAAATTCAGTTGATGTTCACCTAACTCAGTGTTCAGCTGCGAAGTTGAAAGTAGTTGAAGACTACCATTATATTCCTGCTGACCTTAGGACAGCCAGACCGTGGGCTGTTTCCATCAGTGTCATCGTTACTTGCCAACCTCCAAGTCCCTTTTGTGAAGGGGATGGACTTCTTACCTGTGTGACTGTTTTGTGTCATCAAAGTGGTGTAAAGAAGCAAGAGGATATCATAGTGCTGGCTCAGAGCTTCTGTGGAAGGTGGGTGCAAAGGGTTATGACTTCTCTAAATCCATAGTCTTCAGGGGACTCCAGAACAAACATGACACAGGCTCAGATTTATCCAGGGGACAGGTTCTAGCCTCAGTGCAAATGTATAGATTTGCACAAGGTATTCTAGGATGGACAGGCCTTAAACCTGCATGCTACAAACCCAGAAAGTCTTTTTTTGTCTTGAGCAGACAGCTAAAATTTCTTTCTTTCACTTCCTAAACAGAAAGACCACGGTAGGACTTAGTAATTTGCTTAAAAGCAGCCTGAATCACCCGGAGAAATATGGTACTGTGGAAGAACAGCACAGTACACAGCACAGCAAGCAGATAACATGCAGAGATGCAGCTTTTATTGAAAAACTGCAACCCGCTGCAGCAAGCCGCAATGACAAAAAGAGGGAGAGAGATCTTCTTTGACATTGCTCACAACAAGAGCTGTGTACAGAGGACTGATTTTTTCCCTTCAAGGCTGTGCACCATAACAGGCCAACACTGTTAACCACTTCACAGCTGGTAGCACATTAAGTAAAGATGACTGAGGGCTTTGCCAAGGGTGGGACTCCTCTCGGCAGGTAAAGCATCCTGAGGAAACAGCTAGCCTAAACCGGCTCCCGCTGCAGTCAGTGGGGTGGGATCAACAGCACAAATGTGTACTGGTGCCACTGGCAGAAAGAGACCTGACTTATTTCCCTTTAAAATCAAGTTATTACAGCAGGCAGAGGGCCTGGGGGAGGGGGGATGCCAAGTTCAGTGAAAGCGGAAGATCTTCTATAAACTCTGTTTAGTCCATTGGAAATTGTGCTCCCTTTTTTAGCCAAGGAAAGTGGGACGTAGCTTGATTTCATGTATCAGCTAGACATATAGATAAAGATATGTATCAAATAAGGAAGATGAGACAAAAATACATTACTTTTTACCTGCTTGATTTAATCCTGGCCCAGGAGCAACCAAGAGGGAGAAAACATCACGCTCTCCTGCAGCAGAGCCAAGCAGAACCAAGCCCCGAGTGCTCTTTCGGACTGAAAGCTACAGGAAAACGGAATATGTTTTCTCGGAAGCATCTGCATTGCCAGCACTGGGAAACGTTCAGGATTTCTAAAAGTCACTACTGTGGATATTTTGGCCAAAGCCGGCACTTGAAAGACAAATCACCCAGAGTAAACAGACACTGTCCTGAACTTTCAGACTAGCTTATCCTAGGAAGCTGATGGATAAGCTGAACAGCAGAGCAAAACTAATAAAGGAAAGGTGAAACTGAGTCTTTAACAGAGGGTTTGAACAGGAGCTGTGTGACACAGCCTCAAAACAAGGATTAGGCAGGGCTTAAGAAATCCATGAACTTGATGCTGTGTGTCTGCACAACTGCAAATTTCTCCCTAAGCAGTCTGGCAGTTATAGGGGAGACAGTGTCCCGCCTAAGAGAGTAGATCCAAGTGCTGCAGTAATTCAGCATTTCATATACACTGTCAAATAATTTTGTATGCCTGCTAGCTCTGTTTAAATCAATGAAAGCAATATATGTATTATCAAGTTGATAACTAAAGTGATCTGATTTCCCTTGTGTGACCCAGCATTCAGCTTTTGTAGAAGTTTAATCATACATAAATGGATTTAATGGATACAACCCTTGTGCTGACAACCCACTTAAAGTACGGAAGTATATATACCTATCTAGCTACTGCAGTCAGCTAAAGTTACACAAAAGCATTCACTTCCCCAGACCTGCGCCATTTTCACTGTATTTGTATAAAACATATATCCACATATAGCAACAAAAAACATTAATGATTTATAAAGAACTATCATTAGAGTGTACCTAAGCTTAGCAGGCTAAATGAACTCGAGCAAACATTCAAGGATAACATGTAAATTCAGAAGAAGTGTAAAGGCTACACCACTGTTTTATTTCTACAGCATTCAAATAATCTTTTCCTCCCACCATCTTCAGTACTGAGTCTGTCTTTTTGCTTCTCCAATTTTTGTACAACCTCCTGTGCCATATGAGTAGCTCCTGGTCTACCCTGAAATTGCTTTTAGAGTTCTTTCATTCTTCCTTACGTCTAGGTACTCCAGAAAGCCATGCAAAGTGCTTTTATTCACAAAGAGAGGTGGGAAAGTCTAAAAACAGCAATTAAACCAAATCCAAACCTACAATTTCACAACAGGCAAGAAGCAAAGCCAGAAAAACAGAGTCTAGAGAGCAGAAGGGGCCCCAATCTTACAGTAGCACTAGTTCAGTCATGTTGCCTGCCTGAGACAATCAGTCAAACTCTCAATTAAGACATGTAAATATGCATGTTCATGCGCAGCACTTACACAGTTGACTTGTGAAATATCAGCTGTCAGTCCTAAATGTTAACACCACCTTCCTGCAGATTACTATAGCTTCTTTTGCTGATGTTTTGAAATTTGGTTTGTCCTAAACATCAGAAGTGTTTGTTTCCCTGTGTAGTCCATATTTTTTATAGTTTTCAAACACCCTTCTACTTTCTTTACAGCACTCTTTCTTTTGGACAAGTATGTTGCTTTGATGTACCGCTATATTATACTGTGGCATACTACTCAATCTTTATTTCAAGGCAAACATGTATGGGTATTGATGCTATTATTTGTCTACCAAGGAGCCATTTAATTAGAGCCAAAAACACAAACGAGATCAGCTGGGAGCCACGATATACCACACAAACTACTTCTTCAGGGACATTGCCACATTTGATGTGGTGCCAATCAACTGGGAATTTAGACCAGATGGGCAGATGGGGTCTCCTTAGAAAATATACACAGATTTTAATTGTATACCTAAATCCATGTTCTTCAGTCATCCTCGTGGACTTTATGTTTTCACTCTGACCTTAGTCAAAAGAAAGCCCGTAAGTTCTTCAAGCCAAGCTGCCCAGCTCTGGGGAGGTCTGGGGTTGAGCAGGGCTTGCAGCTGAGCCCATAAAAACAGTGTAGCTGTAGATGTCTTGAGTCACAGAGTTCTCAGGAATTAAACCCAAACTTGCCCAAAGACAATGTAAGTGTAGTCCCAATGGACTATGCAGGACACACTTCAAAGGTCAGTCTGACTCTCAGTGGCAAACACAGAGTGCCAGAAACCACTTTATGCTGGCAAACCGAGTCCCTCTCTCTCCCTCTGTCTCTTTAAACTCCCTCCACATAGCTGTGAACAGCTAGGTGAGAAGGAGGATGGGCAGCACACATGTGTTGGCACTATCCAGAGCAGGCATGCTCTCCCTGGGGAAGCAGAGCCAGCTGAGCTCAGGTTAGAGCAATCCCCAGGCTGCTGCAACCAGACACAAATCCTTCATAATTGGCTTCCTGGCAACCCCAGCCCCGGCAGACCTCAGCTGCAGCAGAGACTCTGACCCCAAATGCCCTGCAATTCCCAAAGTATTTCTGCATCTGAAAAGTTTCAGGTCTCATTTTCCTCCATTAACCCTTTCTTGCAGAATGAGTTGCTCTCCAGGACAGAGAAGTGTATTTGCTACCCAAAAGCTGCTATTTCTTTCAAATAACACTACAAAGGAAACCTATATTCTGTTGTGATCAATGAAATTCACACCACCTGTACTGTCATAGAGTCAGCCATAAGAAAACAACCAAACAAAATCTGAAGGTTGATGAAACCTGTGAACACTACTTTTGTTTTCCTGGTGGTGTAATACTTAAGACAGAGCTAGCAGCAGAGAATTGCAAGAGAGTTAAGAGTTGAAAATGAACTAGTTCCAGCCTCCATGACAGATGATAGCTATGCTCAGTAAACATTTCAGATAAATGAGGGAATGAAAGCAAACCAAATATTGCAGCAACATGAGCTCTTCTTTCCTCAGTAAGGGATGCCTAGCATTTTTCTGCCAAGCCCACAGGCTCCTCAACAGCATACAGTGTGGTTCTCCCTGTTCATTCATGTGGACAAGCAATGATTATTGACAATTAGCATCTCTCTTGATGAAGGCAAATTAAGTGCTGTGAAAAACCCAAATGCCATGCTAAAAAAAAGAGGGAAGAAAGGAAAGAAAGTGCACACTGGCTAAGCTAGCATGCGTGTCATTTAGGCATTTTGTAATTGGAAAGCTACCTGGGTTTTGCTTTCTGACTTACTCAACAAAACCCTATTAAATGAAGCTCCAGGTGAAATGCAGCAGTGATTAACGCAATGTCCCACTGTGACAAAGCGTGGTACTGTAGGGAGGTAGGGAATTAGTAGGTAGCAGCCACGTTCACAACACTAAAAACCAAGTTCAGAATAGAATTTCTCTGATTCATAGACATAGTGTTCCAAAGAAAACCAGTCAGTAGCCCATCCTTTTGCTACTTTCCAGTCCTCTAGCATTCAGGGAAAACAAATTCACAAAGTAGTATGGATATATTGCTAGCACTTCTGTACTATGCTCATCATCGTGGTTTCTGAGCAGCTTTCTAATGTTAGATCAAATGTTATGACAAGATATGCGGAGAGGAAGGCAGAGCAAAGGGACCCAGCTGGGCTTGAAAGCGAAGAGAGCGTGGTGGCAGCTAGCCCGAGCACTCAGCCCTCCTTGGCCGTGTCGCCAGTTGGGCTCCACTTGGGAGGTCACAGAGGCTGAGAGGCAGAGGGGATGGCAGCAGGGGGAACGCACCCCCATGTTTCTCATGCATCAGGAGGAGGACACGGCATACATCTGGAGCCAGGGGACTGGTACCTTCCAAGGCAGTTTCTTTAAATGCAGGTCCTGCTAGGAAGTGCGAGCATGCAGGTGCTCAACAGGGCCATGGCTTCCCCTTCTGCTGGGGGTGGTTGGCCAAGCAGGTCCGGCTGCTGTACTGCGACCTGCAGAGGAGCAGCAGCCCCTCTCCTAGAAATATGTGAGCTGGCAGCACCACAGCAGAGAATCAGTAGATGGAGATGATTCTCAAAAGATCATAGATCAGTATCCAACACTACGCCCCTGGACAGAAAGCTGTGTTAAATGTTATTCCTGCCCTCAGTTCAGGACTCCATGTGCAGACCTTCTCTAGACCTTTGCTATTTTGTCCTATTTGATCAGAGCTGAACATCTCTACAGCCCACAGAGGAGAAAGATTACCTAGTACTTCTGGGTGAACTTATCTCACCGCCAATGTGCAGTCTAGGCACCAGGCAGAATGACAAAAGACATCCAGAAACTCAGGACATGAAGCTTGGAGCTAGCAGCAAAGTGGTGAAAAACAGACCTACGTATGCAAAGCCAAGTGCACCACGTAAACTGCTTAACTACCTTCAGCACTGGTTCATACCATCCAGGAGTGCTCACACACTCAGCAGCTGCATCTCAACTGAAGTAGTAAAGTAACAGACGACAGTTTAAAGTGAAGCTTGAGCCTTGCCAATTGTCTTATAGCTGCAATTTCCAGAATTGCCAGCAGAAGAAGGTTTTGGAACAAGATTACCAGTGACTAAATCTGTTCTGAAATCTTCCTTCTCCTGCAGGGAACAGCTCAACAACTGCAGCTGTGCAAGTCTTGGCTTGGCTGTTCCTTGTGCATGTATATGTGTGGTCCAGACATAACGGCAGGTTAGGGGGTTTGCTGGGCTAAGGTTTGTGGCCAAAATATACTTGTGAATTCTCACCTCTATCAAATCCTCATTAGAAACCATGAGAAGGACACTGCGTACGCAGAGGAAGTTAAGGCATGAAAGGTCCTACAGAAACATAACCTATGAAAACCAGAGCGCCAGCACTGCCTGAAAGCTCAAGTGGACACGCTGGGTAGCTATGGCATGTTCAATTCATAAGAACACTTAAGAGAAAAAAACCTATGTGCTTCGAAACAGCAGAAGCACTCTTGCAGATGGACTCTGACCTTGGAAGGAAATTTGGCTGACTATGTGTGTGCCCAGCAGTGAGAGGACATAGGTGTCAGATTGCTGGCAGTGAAAAACCGTGTCCTGTACCATAAACACCGCAGAGAGCACAAGCTGCCCAGTTTCCACAGAGCCACTGCACTCTCTGCAGGCTGAATCTGCCTATCAAAATAGCTGCATCATCTCTATGTGGTAACACAATCAAGTAAATGATGCTGTAGAGTGGTTAGCTTCACAGAGCATGCTTTATGTACACCCAGAAAAGCATGGCCCATGCAAGTGGAACAAGGGACAGACGGCAGGCACCAGTGCCCCCATGTCCCTCTCCTCAGGCACCATCTTCTCTGTCGTCCTGCTCTCCAGAGGGAGGAGTTCTGCTGGATGGGGGACTTCAGCAGTATGGGCACAGCTCTGCCATAGGGCGCTGCTGGGCAGATGGCACCAAGATCAGAGGGCAAGACCAGATGGATCAACCTCCAGTCAAGGTCTCAGGTTCTGGAGGCTCCTGAAACATATTCATGGCAAACAAGCTGAAAAATGAATCAGAAAATGTGCATATATTAGCAGAGCAAGACTCCTTGAACTCCATCCCCCTCACACCAAATGCCTCTTCTCTCCCAGCCAAGCCTTCATGTCCCTGCTCCTTCTTTCCCCCATGGGCTCTATCCAGCTCTTTCTGCCCAGTCTGCCCTCAGCTAGTCCAGGCAGCAGTGGCACATCATTCAGTTGCCCATATTTGCCCTCATTTTCTATAGTTGAGAGGGTAGGTAGGTGCCCTTCTTGATCCCTGCTTCTCCAGATTCTTCAATACTCATACAGGCTTGCAAGGGCTGAGGTCACCTCCAGCAACCTGCACCCGTGCCCCTAGCTCACAGTCACAGGCACCAGTGGCTACAGACCCCCAATGTGATTCAAGTGCTGGGTGACCCATCAGACCTCCTCCCTCTCTGCATGTCCAGGTATGCTGGTGTCGTAGTAAACTATTGGAGTGATCAAATGGAGCAGGACAAACTCACCATGGGTACCAAGTATGTTTGCTGTTGGGTCCTGGAGCAGGGGTAATGGTGGGTAAAATCATTCCTCTGTCCTACAGATTACTTTATAGAGCTCTCAGCATGAGAAAAGGATCAAGGGAACACCCCAGTACTGCTTGATTATTTGGCATGCAGTCTTTAAATTAATTACCTGTTTTGTTTTAGCTTTATATTCAATAACAAAAATACAAAAAAAGCAGAATCAGCATGAAAAATACTATGTTGAGTCAGAAAATGGATCAGTGTGCTGGTTTTGGCTGGGATAGAGCTCATTTTCTTCAAAGTAGCTAGTATGGGCTATATCTTGGATTTGTGCTGGAAACAGTGTTGATAACACAGGGATATTTTAGTTATCGCTGAGCAGTGCTTACACAGAGTCCAGGCCTTTTCTGCTTCTCACCCCACCCCACCAGCGAGTAGGTTGGGAGTGCACAAGAAGTTGGGAGGGGACCCAGCTGGGACAGCTGACCCCAACTGACCAAAAGGCTATTCCAGACCATATGACATCATGCTCAGTATATAAAGCTGGGGGAAGAAGAAAGAAGGGGGAGCGTTTGGAGTAACGGCGTTTGTCTTCCCAAGTAACTGTTACACGTGATGGAGCCCTGCTTTCCTGGGGATGGCTGAACACCTGCCTGCCCATGGGAAGTGGTGAATGAATTCCTTGCTTTGCTTGCGTGCATGGCTTTTTCTTTACCTATTAAACTGTTTTTATCTCAACCCACGAGTTTTCTCACTTTTACTTTTCCGATTCTCTCTCCCATCCTGCTGCCGGGGGAGTGAGCAAGTGGCTGTGTGGTGCTTAGTTTCTGGCTGGGGTTAAACCACAACAGGCAGGAAAATAGATCTTCCTATATTTAATAAACTACAGTGATGATCATTATCAATACAGTGTAAGAAAACACCAGTTTCTGCTTAGGAGATGGGGGTTCGTGCCCAAATTTAATGCACAGACTAATAATTTCCTCCTTACTTATTCATAACAATTGAGGAATGGCTACTGCCAAATTCAGAAAAATGCACCCCCAGGAGTTTAGATTTGTTCATTTGGGTTGTTCTGAACAGAGGATAGTCCTTTTACTAGAAGATGAGCTAAGTTCTTGACAAATGGGAGTCCTCACTAGCCATGATTCTCATAATTTCTGAGGAAATTAGTGTCAGTCAGGTATCTAGGCAAATTCTTTCAGAACAAAATCCTGTTCCTTAGTTAGACTAAGTCTGTCTGGTGTTCATTGACAGCAGAAGCTTATATAAGTTTATATAGCTTAGATCTGATATGCTGGGCCATATGGTACTATCCTTTTATAAAGAGAGGTCTTCACTAAAATGAAGTTCTGTCTCAAAACTGATGGCATGTATTTTGCAGATTTCTGTACAGTAGCTGATGTTGCTGGGAAGCTTAAAATACCACCTTTAGCACACCGGCAAATAGCAACAGGTGTGTTGGGGAGTGTTCATTGTACCTAATTATAGGCACCTATCCTTGCTGCCTGGTCTTCTCAGGCCAGCCTGGAATTACTGGAGAAAGACAGGCTTCTCTCAGGGTGATCCAGAGTGACTAAGTTAGGTTTTGACTTGGACTTTCTCCCCTGAAATAATCCCACTTTGCAAAACACAACCAACTTCCAAAACTAAGCCCCCTCCCTTCTTTGGTTTGGCTTCCTTGCTTCAGGGAAAGCTTTCAAACCTGAGTGAGTAGTAATATCCTGCTACCTATAGTTGGGCATGAAAATATTTATTCTTCCTTTGAGGAATGTGTGCCTGTTCAAGGCTCATTCTGCAGCAGAGTAAAACCAGGTTTCTTCAAGTCTTTTGGGAAAGAGGAGAGCAGGTCCTCTGAGAAGGGCCAGCTAATCAGTGGCTGTGGGATGCAGAATGACCGGAGTTGACCTTCTTCTCTACTGTACATGCTCTGGAGTAGACACTACACTTCCCAGGTGACAGCCTGAGCCCTTCCTTTGGGATATTTTGGAAGGAGGAGATGTACCTTGCTCTTGGTATCCTCCCTTTTATGTCTTGTCTTCTATCCCCCAGATTCCTTTCTGGACTGGAGATATGTAGGCTGATAAACACGTGTGATTTCTGAAAGCAGTGCATGCCTGAAAATGTCCCAGTTTTTCACACATTTGACAAAAACACTTCCAAAACCTGAAATACTCCAACCTGTTCAATTCTTACATCAATATTTAAATATTCAAGCCAGAATGTCCCACTTTTCAGACATAGTGAACAATCCAAAATTCAGGCCAAGTAAGGTACCTAATATTCCTCGTTTGAACACATCTAGGAAACTGAAGTCTGGTAGTTCACTTAATTGTCTTGGGAGAAAAAAAAGTGTTTGAATGTTGTTAAATACAAGAAATCACCAGGTATGGCAAACCGTTGTAGAGCCTAATTCGCTAAATAAGAGGTCTCTTGGTTTATAAAAACAATAGCTTTAAAAGATAATGACTGTTTCTGTTCAGCTCACGTTAAAATATTTTATACAGTTTTACACCTCAAGACATTTAATACAATTTTTATTATGCCAGTACAGTGTTAATGTCATTAGCTTCATCTATTCCTACTTGCTATTCAAACACCCTAGCTGACAGCTTAAACCCCTGTGAGTGGGAAAATGTATGAGGCATTATATATGAAATGTCTAATAACCATGTCTACAGAGAGAGACAATAAATAGCATTTTGATGGAGAGTAAAAGAATATTTTGAAGAGGCAAGCTTATGAAATGAGTGGGAGTGGAGGCTCATGATGATATTTGATTCTTCTGAGGTTATGACTGTGCATTCATTTTTACTTTTAAAGAGGCCAGAATAGTACTGCAGACTGTAAGTGAATTAACTTCTGTAATCACTTCACTAATGGAAAATGCTGAGCAAGGTTGCTGCGATTTTGATCACTAGAATGGAACTAGTATAATTTGTTAACAGGTCATCAGTCTGTCATTTAAAATGAGCAGAACAATCACAAGTGATAAGGCTAAAATGAGGCCACAGCATTACATTATTTTTCCATTGGGAGTAGGCATAAGCTATTCTGATGTCATAAGAAGATAAACTAAAAACATCTCTCCACCTCATATCCAAGCTGCTTGGTAGATTTATTAAGGTGCCAAAACAGTTCCTGGTAGTGAACTGATAAACAATAATCTTCCATGCATCCTGATTAAAAGGTGAATCAATTAGTCTTCCTTAATGGGATTCTGCTTTACAACAAAACCACAGCTGGTTTATTTCAAAATAAGTGAGCACAGAGCCTGAAAAACACTCTAAACAGAATGAAATGCTGGCTGCCACACACTTTTTTATTCCCAGGTCTACTTCATGGAATTAGAAAAGCAAAATGTACTGGTACGAGCAAATTCTAAGTCCTTGAAGTATATGATTATTTGTATCACCAGAAAGTGCATTCCTATTACACCAGACTCACTGCACTCTTGTGAGACAGCTAATCAAGCTGCTGGGGAACACCCGCTCATTAAAAATATCAGTTCCAAACCATTAGGATCTAGACCTGTTTTCTCATTACCCAGTGAGGCCTGTTCAGTAAATTCAGACAGAAAGGCTGAAATAAACAAGCTGCCTTTCTCTAAGTTTTATGCTGCTGTTCATACTGGGAGTCACACTTTGCTTGCCTTGCTGTGCTGGTTCTCAGCTTTGGATCAGTAAGAGAGCTCCCTTCCTCCCTGTGGTACTATCGCACGCAATAGCTAGGCTGACCCTTGGTGTTTCTCTCCATCCTCTCACAGCCTGCTTTCCACCAGCTTACTCTTTTTTTGTCTCTAGTCTGTGTAAATGCAGTGTACATTTTCCTTCTGTACACCCATTTCTGCTGCACAGCAGAGAAGGCCATGCACCCTTTGGACTGGGCTTTCCCTGATGTAGACATATACACTACTTCTATCCTATATATACCACATATATGCCTTATAATTACCCACATCTATAACAAATGCTCTTTCACATGACTTAACTCTTCCACGTGAGGGTATTGACACCATCTGCAGGAATAAAAAAGTTTTCAGCCTGCACCCTCATATATGTATATACATGTATTTGGTTTCGTATATAGAAGATGTTTGTGTTAGAGCCACCATTGAGAGAAGGGAACATAATAAAGGTTCAGTCCATCTTCATACTCGTTGACAGATGACTCTAGAGTTAGATGGTTTTCTCTTCTGTTAGCACATTGCCCCTCCACTCACCCTCCCCATTCTCAAAGTTGGCTCACTGCCCACTGCTGCAGGAGACCAGTTTGATTAACAGTAGCTTGGCCCTTGGCTCACTGTGCATGACAAGGGGTCTTGTTGGGCAGGACAAGCCAAAGAAGGGCCAGAATGGGGAAAAGATGCTATCAGTCAGCTCTTTTTAAATGCTTACAAGAGTTTCTCAGAAGCTGACGGGTGGAGACTTCCTGGCTGATAAGTTTATTAGTATTGGTGAAATAGTCAGTTAGTGCAGTCACAGCTAGCCCAGAAACACTTCTTCAGACACTCACCCTCTTTCCCCATGTGTTAGTAAGCTTCATACTAGCAAGTCAAGTACAGGTAGACCTTTTCCAAAACGCTTTGACTTTCAATTCCCTGTGGACTTCTCATGTGAAATTTATGACATTTTGTGGCTTAGGATGTGAAATTTAAAATCATACCCTGCTTTTAAGTTCCATATTCCAGTATTTTGTCTTGTACTTGAATACATACTGAAGAAGTTCAGGTCACTCCATTGGCAGTATCTGTGCAGTGAGGTACAATCTAATGCCACTTGATTCCTTATCTTTTTATCTAACACGTTCAAAGCTGTGCACTACTGCACAGAACAAACACTGTGGGTAGCTATAAACCCACGTATCTATGTGTGCTGCTTTTCATGATGAACACAATCAAACCAGAAAGGAATTAAAATACAAAATGATTTGCTGTTAGACAGGGACACCCACTGATAGAGAGCTTCCTAAATAAAAAATAAAAAAAAAGTGGGTTAGAAAAGGACATAAAATTAGGGGCAACACAGCTTAAATTTTGATTACCAGGGATAAAATGTCATTACCACATCAATATTAGAGTGTTACAGTAACAGACCAGAAATTACACTGGCAGTGGAGGCTGTAGCTGTAGCTAGGTATTCACATCAAACAGATACTAGATGTGCACGCTGAAACTGAGCTCTCCCCAGCCCAAAGGAGGGCACAGGTCCAAGGCATGCTTTCCCAACTCAGTAAGTTGGTCGTTCTCCTTTGCCAAGTGGAATAGCTTCAAACAAAGGAAGAACTCCTTTCTTCTTACCCTGCCTTGTGGCCTGGGACGGCTCCAAAGGGGAGCTGGAAGTCTGAATCCCTGAGGGTAGGGAAAGCACATAAGGCTCCTGTTTCGTGGCTGCGTTCCCTATCCATGAGCAGTGGCATCACACCCATCAGTTCCAAGGATGGTCATGGCTCTGCTTTGTTCTCAAGACAAAAAGCGTTTGGACTTACCTTTCAGAGCCAGGAGAGAAGCATCTCTTAGTAATGTTGGTTGAGACATCTATGTCCCAGGTTTGAGACCTACCTTTCTACTAAGCCTTTGTTATTGACAGCTTTGGGTTGTCAGTGGTCTGTGTTATGATAGCCACAAATGTCGTCCTGCCCAGCTCTCTGTGTTTGCAGTGCAAGGAGCCATGGTGCCTCTCCCAGGGATTCTGCAGGAGTGGCCAGAAGGATGGGGCTTTGATGTTTACCGGCACCACTCTACCCCTTTTTTAGGGGTAGTGGCTGGCTGCCAGTGCCTTTTCTCAGTAAGCATGGCAGTTTCCTGATTTCACTGCACTCTTGCTAGTATAGAACCAACCTGCAACAGGGACAGGGAGGGTCACACATGCCGTTGATGAAGAGTAATAGCTACAGCATGATATTTAATAGTGTAGAGATGGGCATTCTTCTTCTTACTGCTCCTTGTAAATGCCTCCAGGTCCATTTCCTTGGTCCATAAACTGTTGTTTTTTACAGTTCCTGTACAGCTGGATCTGACTTCAGGGCCTGGATACAACCAGCACAGTTGGCATTTCCTCTGCTATACAGTGTGCTCTCATAGAGGAAATGTTTCTACTGTGCATGGATTTTTACAGAAGCCACCTTCCATGGTGTATGTTGTAAGTACTGTTTTACTTCATCCCTGGTAGAAATACAATGTTTTTGATATGTGCTTAGTAGCTTCATTACACAAATAATATTTCTTGTATACACAAAAGATAAAACTTTGACAGCTGAGTCACAGAGACTGCGCGTGCCATCTTATTCTTCTTTTTGTGACAGCCAGCCCTTTGAGAAAACAATGCCTTTTGTGGCAGGTTCTTGCAAACACTGGGCCAAAGCAATCCTAACACATGCTTTATTCAGACTAGCCATTAACTTTGGTAGTAAATAATTGGCCATTTCTTCTCGTCTGGTGGAGCTGCCATCAGCACACACTCAGCATGGGAGAGGGGAGGGAAAGTGCTACGTGCTGTGAATTCATCTGAATCTGGTGCAACATAGAACTGTGTCAGGGCTATGCAAAATGGCACTTCATTCCCCTAAAATGGACTTTCTAGCACTGATGGTCACCCTTACCAGAATGTCTATCCCTTGGAGCTGCTGAAGTTATACAAGGAAGCAGAGGACAGAGTCAAGCCGAGCAATTCTTCTCAGTAAGTTATTTTAGAACAAATGAACTTTGGAGAATAATGTACTTCCATACTCCCACCTCCCAGCAAGCACTCATGAATCACGGGTAGAAATAAAAACACAAAGAATCAAACATAGGTTGGAAGGTTACTAAAGCAATTTCTATCATTTATAAGGTACATAAGATAATATAGATTTATGAAATATTTTATTCTCAACGGGTGAAGGCTTACCAAAGCACAAACTAGGAGTCCCTTCCATCATGTACACTTAAACACAACTTAAGAATCTATGAGGACATGAGAAAGGTAGCCTAATTGCAAGAAGTGTTGAGGTTGTTTGGCATGGGGTTGGTTCAAAAGGTTTGCTACAAAAATCACCATAAGGCTATTTTTAACCCTTGTTTCAATGGCTACTCACACCTCCATTTAAAACTACAATTACAGATGGCATTAAACCACTGTGCATTTCATCCAGCTTTCTAGACATGTCACAGAACAAATATTAGCACCAAAATTGCAATGTGACTACAATTTCTTTCACCAAATCTATTAAAACACCTCATGAAAATTACAGTCAGTCTTTACAGTTTGGTTTTCACTAGCACTACTTTAACTTCAATGACTGATTAACCTTTCTGGAGAAAAACAGCCCTCTTTAAAGATGTAACACTCTCCCCATAAAGTGAGATCAAATCCGTTCAACACTCCCACTTACGCTGCTCTTGAGAAGAACCAGGGAAGAGAGGAGAAAATATATTTTAAAAACATGCCCAGACATTTCTTAAACAAGGTAAGGTGACATAAAAAGCCAAATCTTTCAAAAATACCTTGCATATCACTTTTAATAACAGCTTTCTCCTTGTGTGTGTTCTCCATTCAGATCTATTCTTTCCAAAGCAGGAGAGGAAACATTGGTCTTCTGTCCTGCTGGATGCCCACTCGGAGGTGCTAAGGTTCACATGGGGTGGATATTAGGATCACTGTGACTAAATCCCCCCAAAACAGGCATCCAGAGTAAAACAGAGAGACGGAGAGGGGAGGTTGAAACAGAAACCAGGGCAGGAGCCCTGAGGCCCGGGTGGAGAAGGGAATTGGAGCAGGAGTCTCACCATGGGGGAATGCCCCATCGTCCAGGAGACCTCCGGGAGGAAGACCTGGGGAGCACTTCTCCTCATAGGGCACCAATGCTGCACTGTGAGCAGTTAGGCAAGATGACAACACTAGTTACACTAGCTCTGGAGTCAGGGCACCAGCCATATGGGTTATAAAGCAGTATCTTCTGTATTTCTGATTGGTAACTGGGAAGCTGGGTACTGTCTCTGGGTTTCTTGCTGCTTCTCAGACCGAAGTCCCACACAAGGAGATGGATGCAGTGCATAGCATGATTTCTTGCTGATATCGGCATATCAAAACTGCAGTGCAATATTACAAAGCTGGTGGTCACGGACTGCAGATACTGAGCAAAGTAGGTCAACAGGTAATACCACCTGGAATGGGATGTCAACCTTTAATACAAGTTCACCTTCAAAAGCACAGCATCCCCATTACCATCCACATTACTGTACAACAGCCAAAGCCCACTTCATGTTTCCAGCCCTAGCATAAATGTCATTTCAGTTGTAAGCATTCATTTAAGCCACTTCTAGTCACGATGAGGCAAATTTCCTGGTCAGCCAGTGGTACTGCACTGCTCTGACATGCACAACACCTTATGATGCTGAAGGTGACTTAAGCTCCCCACATGCAGATCAGGCTCTCCAGGGCTGCATGGAGCACGGTGCTGAGAAGGGGGGAACCACTGCCCTCTCTTTGCTGCCTGCAGCCATCGTTCCTCTGCCCTGGAGATCTTCCTCCTCCTCCCCCTCATGCTCCTTCCCCTCTGTTCACAACAGGCAGGACCAAAAGCTCTGGCTTTCCCCTCTAGCTTCCACACAGCAGCACTGCAATGCCATGGTGCCTGATGCCAGGGACTAACAGCTTGGCAGGGATGGCACTCAGTTTACCCAGCTGTGTCTGAAAGAAATGATCTCCAGAGGAAGACTTGCAAAAAGCCTTTTTGATGTTTAGAATGAGATACAGAGTGAGAACAATAAATAATGCAATTTCATATTCATACAGTGGAGGGAAGTAATATACAAAAAAAATGTAATTTTAATGTCTCTTTCTAGATTTTTAGACAATTAGATTGGCAAGATATTTTAAATAGCCCCTGAAAATTAACTTGAGCATCAGTTACCCATTAAAAAGAAGCAAAGCAAAAGTCAGCAGAAGCCTTTCTTCGGGTATCGCTCTGCGTGCTCTCTCTGTTGCCCTGACAACCAGCCAGCTCTTGGCTCCTTGGCAATTGCTGCGGATGCAACAACTTTTAGATTTCTCATTATAATGTTATTATTGTTACAAGACACACAAAAAAAAGCTGAAGGAACAGCCGTGTCAAATTTAGCCTATGCACCCAGGTAAGGAACACTTAGAGAGTCTGACATTTAAATAGCTCCTAATGACTGGGGCACAGCCTAATTTTAGGGCACTGTCAATCAGCAAAAATGCCTGTAGGTGCTTTGATTCCTCGATGGCAAAAACCCTGTAACTACCTAGACAGTCAGATGTTGAAATGTGAACTCCCCATCTGGATTTCTGAATTTCTGAGCCTGGGACATATTCTTCTCTTTTTAGGCTAATCCCCTTTATTTTCTGAGGAGGTAGGCTAATATTCATGCTAGTGATCCCAGTGGCTACAGTTACTTGTTTTGCAGAGCGCAAAAAATCTTTCTGACCTAATGTCTTGACCATAACAATCCTGCCCCAAGAATCCAGAAGAGGAGATTTTTAAAACTTGAAATTTGACACTTGAACCAAAATGAAAGCCTAGATTTTTCCAAGCAACTAGTAGTCTTAAATTCAGTCTTCACCCTTTCCTTTCCCCATCAACAAGCTTTTCCATTAAATTAGAAGTCTGGCTATCGTCATCTTCTCACCATCTAGGAAAACACAGTTATTTTAACGGTTTATCCCAGGTGGAAATGTTTCCAGCAATACCCATAATAATCTAAGTATAGTCTGAAAGCAGCCCAAAGCAATGCTGCTTGTGTTTCTTTGACTGTCACCCAGCCGCCACTACTGTCTCCCCCCCCATCCATGAGAAAGGGTGAGCCAGTAAATCGAAACACTTCTGGGTCATGTTATGCTCCCAACTGCTCTTGTGTAAACCTGGAGCCATTCCATCAATTTCCCATTTTAGATAATTCCACATTTATATCTCTGCACAAGAACAGTTTTTGGCTTTCTGTGTGCTTCTATCCAGCTCTGTCCAAATATACTCGAAAGCACAGTCCCTTCAGCAGTCTAACACATTACCAGATACTGATTTATAATGTGCATTTTATAGTCTTGCCAGAAAAAGCAGACATGAATCAGCTGTGACAGCATGTCTTCTGCTAGCACGTGATCATACACAGACCATTGGCATAGCCAGTGAGTGGCCGCCGTTTACATCTTTGCAGGTTTTAAAGTTTAGATGTCATGTATGGAGAAGGTTTTATTTCACTCTCATCCTCTCCTAAGTAACCCAGTTACCCACACAGTCTGTGTTCATTAGCATGCAAGCAAACTTACTGTCCTGTCATTATTCTTGCTCCTATTTATATTCATTACATTATTAACAGCAGTACTATTTATCAGATAGAAGCTTTCATGGATCATGCAACAGAAAAGACAGATAAAGTGATCATTTAATTGTAACTTTTAAGCTCGACTGTTACACACTTGATTTAGAATCTAATGGGTTTATTAATACAGCAGAACAAACAAGACCAAAAATACACAGTCTTTTCAATTCAAAGTAAACCTCACAAAAACTGTCCTTTGTAACATGCTTATCCAAACATATTATCCATCAAAACATCATGCTATTGAAAGGCTCTTGGCCAAGAAACACAGAGGGTGAAATATAATCCTCTGGAAAGTTTTAGTTAGGCAGACATTGCAATGAGAGTACACTTCAGAGTTCAGTCTGCAATCTGTCCCTCATATGAAGTCTCTTATTTTGTAGGAACCTAGGAAGAGTTTCAGAGGGAAGAAATGTACTCAATAGCTATCCAAGTTGTTATGTAGCCTCTGTAGTATCACCACTGCACTCTGAAGACTGACAGACTGATTACAGTCTCTTTGCACCTTGTGTGCAAACCAGGTTTGGGGCCACAGGATCCACACACTCATGGTTCTAAGGGATGCACCCCTGACTCTCTGGGGCATGGGATCCCATCATAAAGCTGAACAAGGAAACCAGTCTCAAGGCAGCAATTGCAAGGACCATCAGAACAATATTAGGCTGAAGAAGAAATAATCACATCTCTGGTAACATGTTAATGAAACAAATACATGGTGCTGCAAATTCTCATGCCTCTGTCTAAACTGATCATGGCCAAGAAGGCATGAGGCATCCAGATACCCAGACAGAACTGCCTCCTCACTGGCTTCCTGGTTCTAGGCAAGAAAAACCTGAGAATGAAATACTGGACAACCATTGTGTTACATATATTTTTAAATTAAGTGCTACAAAAATGCTGCCCTGATTGTAAAACGAAGTGATAGAATTACTCCTGTTGGCAGTCTATTTTTGGACTTAGTACAATACGCTAAGAATGAACACATTAAACTTCCCTCTGAAGCTTAATTTCCCAGTGCATTATAAAATGATAGAAGATAGTATTGCCTGGTGATATGCATGTTCGCTACCACAATGAAGTACTAGTGAGAGGTACTTTGCTACTCAAAGACAAAAACACTGTATGGGTTCCATGAGGAACTATTTCCAGGCTCCTCACTGAGCAGAGCCCACTGGTGAACAGACCTTGCCTCACCTGTCTAGACGATGGTGTAACCTGGGGACAGATACTTTGTGTCTGTCCATTTGTACCACTGCCCCAGCACCTGGGCAGGAGGCTGGCTGCTTTTGTGCATCCCCAGCTAGCACAGCATGCTGCAGATCTTCTCCTGACAGGCTACGATGGGCACATCCTACCTGCCTTAGGCTTTCTCCACTGGCATCCCACTGAAGTGTTGGTCAAATTAAAAATCTCAGTCCCCTCTGTAAAGATGATCAGTCATCTGCATTCAGCATCCCCAAGTTAGCTTGTAACGTGCAGCTGAAGCTTTCTATAAGCAATTCTGCTCCCCCAACTCAATGGCATTTCCTTCATAAGGATGAAGATGTGGCACATTTCTTCTACCTTTCATTCACGACCATGTACAGACAGCAACACAGAATTAAAAAACTGTTTGTTTAACAATTTGCTACCAAAGTACTATACAGAGCAGTCAAAATGAACCAAGGAAAGCATCTGAACACCGTGGTAGTAACGGATGGTGTAAGGACTTTGACAGACTAGGCTAATAAAAAGAAACAGCTATACTAAGAAAAAGGAAGGGATGAAATTTCAGGTTCAAATAGTTCAAATAAAGCTTCTTCTGAAGTGCAACCAACCACATCTGTTGAGCACATACTTCTTTTTAAGTTTATAACTTTAAGCATAACCTTAAAGTTAGACACAAATGTAATTACATTGCTCAGACAGAACCCTTGAGAGCTGTTCACCCAAATGTGAAGTGTAAAACAGAGTTTAATAGACACATTTTCAGGCTTTCTTAATTGTCACTGCCATAATTCAGTTTTCCCTTAATAACATACAATGACATTTTCACATCAACACTGCATCCTACAGCTTTCAAGAAAAGCAGAGACTAGCAACAAAATACCTTAAAAATCACTGTCCTGTTCAAGGCAAGGTGTAGTTTGCAGGGAGAGTTATTATTGTTATCATTACCACCGTCATCACTATTGTTATTTTTATTAACTAGATATCAGATATAATCAGAAAAAAAAACTTTCAAGCATAAATTCTCCTTCCCTCAAACTATCATTTCCAATACAAGGACAGAGACATTGCAATTCATTACAAAAGAAACATTAGACAGTGACAAGACTGTCTTGGAGAAACCAAGGGCACCTGCAAAGACAGCACAAAGTAAAATGCCAGGAGAGACAGAGGAGCCGGGCAGCACGCTACCCCTGTCTCTAGCTGTTGAAGAAGCTGCATCTTGCAGCTAACACATATGCAGCAGGTGGGGTGTTCATCAGCTTTGCTCAGTGTTTGGGGGCAGAGGGTGTAAAAGCAAAGTCCTCCCTTGCAGTACTTGGGCAGATGACCGAATCACGGTTATTTGTAAGCAGGTCTTGCCCTCCACCTCCCTGCGCCCTCTTCCTCACAGCCAGCACCAAGCCCAGGGGAGACCGGAGGCCACCCTGAGCACAGGGTGAGTGAGCAGGAGGTGTTACAGTGGGCATCCAGAGGCAACGTGCATGGAGCCGGGAGCTGCAGACCCCCAGCATGTGACGGAATGCAGTGTGCCGGGGCACCAACCACTCCATCCCTGGCAGGCACATCTCCCCAGTGCAGCATAGCCTCCCCACAGCCACGCCAAAGAAGTCAGCACCAGGGCAGTCCCTCACTGGCCTGATCCTGCCCCCCCTCACCAGCTAGTCCTACACACATAGGATTTTGCAGCTGCAGCTTTTAAGGCCAGGGCAGACTGTGGCATGCATATTGGTTGTTATATTCAAAACCTTGCTAAGCTCAGTTATCACAGATTATTGAATATTAGCCTTGTTCTCTATCACCTTCTCCACTTTAGTCCCCAGAGGCAGAATATAAGGAGGAATAGTAAGAATATGTAATAGAGACAAAAACGTGCAAAGAAATGTCCCTCACACAAATTGACGGCCCTCTGTGTAGTCTCCCTCATTTATCCTTGTGCATTTGTGTGCTAGTAATAGTTAATACGCAGCCCAGATTTCCCTTGTGTCCTAAATTTTTCTGTTCTTTTTCAGTTAGAGATGCCAAGGTTTGTAAAATCAGCGCTCTCTACAATTAACTACTGTATGAGCAGAAACCTCTGTACTGCTTTGCTCACTGCCCAATTCTCCCCATCAAAGCAATGACCACTAAGGTAAAGCAAAAAAGAGACTATAAATACTGCACATGTGTGCGTGTACATCTATGTGCACACAAGGTGATAGGAACTGTGCTCAGCTTATTCTGTGGAGACAGACAAAAAGAGAAGTTCAGAACAGGACCTCAACGAAGTCATGCTCAGTGGTGGGTTCCTAACAGAACCCTAAGACCATCCGCTGTGTGGCACATCTATCATTAGCGCAGCCTTGTATCCAGCACACTTCTTTGCTGTCTCTGAATACGACTCCTGCTCTGCTTGGCATAACTTCTGTGAGATGGTCTCAGTCAGTCCAGCTGATACAGCTGAGCCCTTCTTGGACCACTTCTGCCTGAGGACGCTAAGTGCATACATGGTTTCTGAGGTTTGAACAAAATGTCTCAGTGACTTTCTGGTACTCTGTCTCACTGATGTTATGAACACCAGTGTGGTCTCTTCATTCATCCGAGGAAATAGCTGCCTGCAAAAAAAAAATCCTCTTGCACACAAAAGAGCTGTAACCTCCAAGCTTAGAGACCGTTTCCTGCTTCTTTGGTGCATACTTTTCTTTTGCATAGCATATTTGTCACAACCAGCTCTAGTGTTCCCTAGGCAAGGATAAAATAACCTACTTCTATTTCAGAGTTTGCAGTACTCTAGCTGCTTGAAGGGATAGGGACATGCACTGGGTAACTACGGTCTTTATATATATGCACGGGAGTACAGTTAAACTGAATGATTAAAACATGTGCTGGTGACTCAATCAGATGAAAAAAACCTCCAGCTCCACTGAAATCAAGGGAGACAGCAACTCATCATTTCTCATGGACATCCTAGGACAGATGACGTTATACATTTGCAAGTTTCCACTGTTGTGAAATGACACTGAACACCAGTTGAAAATCTCTCCCTGGCTGCCCCAGTCCTGCACAGAATAAGATGTAAATGATTGTCATTCAAATCAAGGGGCCACAGAGGGTATTTAGACATCAGGAAGTTCAAGTTAAGCCAAGACCGTATTCCTCTCCTCGTACACTTGCTGTAGCATTTAGAAAGATTCTGGACAGTCTCTACAGTCAAGTCTTGTGTAAACACATGTGCTTTGTGTGATCTTTTGCAGAAAAGGTATTCAAACAATCCCAAACTGGCATATTTTGCACTACTCTCCCCAGTTGACAAGGATGAAATTTAATTTGCACTAATTAGTCTGAAGTGATGGGAGCCTGAAATTAACTTCACGCTGTAATTTAGAACCTGATAGTATTTTGTGTTTGACCCACACATTAGATACTGAGAGTTATATTCAGACTTCTCCTTTTAGACACCTAAGTGTAGCATTGCAGCACCTAAAAATTAGGCTTCTCACCCCACCAGGGTGATTCAGACTATCTAAATTATATGCTTATGTGATCTTGGAAAAACAGAGAGTCAGGTGCTTCTAAAAACCTTCAGAGGGCGGTTCAGTAAACCTAGATTGATAGTGCAGAGTCTGCACTTTCTTGTAAGATGATTCAGTGGCCCCACAGGGTAAGCCTTGCAATCCAAAATGCTGAGTTCTCTTTTGGCCTGTTGCATGGAGGAAGCAGATGCCCTTTATGTGTTAGATTATTAGGCAGTTTAATTGCCAGAAGAGGACACTGGGTCTGCCGGCCCCCCTCAGCCAGAGTCCAGGACTTCCACTGACATATGGGTGCTTTTTCTCCAAGCAGGACATAGGCTGCTTATTCTTTTGTTGCTAGTGGCAGGGGCTTCAGTCCTATGTCAGCAATCTGTCAGCCAGGGCATTCAGTGAACATTGATCTTGGCTATACTACATATTTGGGGTTGGGTGACCAGGTCATTGCATCTGCAAGAGGCATTTCACCTGCTTTTTGCACTTTCTGATTGAGGGCCAAGTTTGTGCTCGCCAGCCACCCTGGATTCACTTCCACTGACTTCATGGAGCACACTCCAGGAGTCTGCCAACACTGCTGAATCCTGGTGGATACACACCCTTTCCTTTCTGTCTTCAGCTTCAATCAGTGTGCCTATTTTTTACACCAGTTTGAGGAAAACACAATTATTAGGCTGTTATACTCAAAGCATAACATTTTGACCCAGCTTTGATTATCACCAGGCCCTGTCTGCTGCACAGATCCTCAGCTCTGGATTGCCCAGGGCCTCAGTAAGGCTATCCAACTCTTTTTATCAAGATGCATGCTTAGCTTTATAAGTGAAGTTAAGTCCCATCATCTCCAGTGCTGCAAGTGCTTAACTAACAGGAATGGAGATAAACACATGCTTAAATCCTTTGCTAAATTAGTGTCCCAGAGAGGAAGAGGATTAAGACTCGTGTTCATTGATTGCATGTGATTTTAAACTATTGTAGGTTCTACTGAACTTTCTCATTAGAAAGCACAGCAGGCCATTCACTTTGAAGAGCACAGTTTATTTTATTTCATTATATCAGAATGCAGTTTTATTTTTTCAGTTAGTCCATGAAATTGAGCCTGAGCCTTTATACGGACTCTACTCAGCTTTCTCCATCTATGAAATCAGCAGCTTCCCATTTGCTTCAGGGGTAAATAAACCACTAAACTCCAACCTGGAGTGAAATTTTGGAAATTAGAAACCTTCCTAGGCCTCAGCTGAGCCAGTTCATCTTCACGCTCCTCGCCGTTCGGTGGGAAGCGGTGTGCAATATCCTGAGCTGTCCAAGGTATTTCAGGATTACAGCACTGAGCGTAATTGCAATGGTTAAAATGCCTACTTAGCCATTCCTAATTGAATATGCAAATTGAAAAACCTACATTAACATCTCAGAAATGTGTGATTCTGTACCCACTGGTGTTTATTTGCAGTTTGAACAGTTTGTTTCTGGAAGAAGAAGAAGAAGAAAAAAAGCTTTCAAGCTTGTCCATTAAATTATTCTACCAGCTGTCACCTTATTAAAAAGTCTGCAGTTATTAATAAAACTACTTTAAACCGCTCACCAGAAATTGCAAATTTAAGAACAAGCTCCCTTCCCCCAAGGCTTCCTTGGAAAGGTTCTCAGATTCACTGACAACCTCAAATACATATCTCTCATCCTGCCAATATTCCTGCATGCAGTACAGCAGAACCTCACAAGAATATGAATGCAGATTTTCAGATCCGAAGGTGAGGGAGAACAGGATGGATTTGTTCTGTTACACAAACTGCCAAAACACAGTACAGAAATTCTGACAACTTAAATTCTAAGTAAACGTTTGTCTTTTTGAGTATTTATAAACAAATGGTGTAATTAAGACATAAACCAGGAAGAAATAGAGCACATGATTTATAGGAGATGGGGGAAAAATGAAAGACAATTGTAAAGCAGAAGATATAACCCTCTCTTGTGCACCATACAGCAAAATATCAGGATTTATCTGAAAATGTAATTTTAGGTCAACAGGACTGAGGAAAGCAAAAATTTATTACCAGCCTCTATCATCACAGTTCCTCAGCTGAAGAAAAAGACTTCTAATGGAAAAAACAAATGACAGTAGAAATCCCCTCTCACACATAGGCAAACAAAAATAAACTCAGAAATAAATTATGATGTTAAACTCATCAATTCTACATCACGCAAATAAAGATGAATTGTGACATCAGGTTAGTAAGCTGATACAATTTAAGGTATTGGGCTGCTGTCAAAGCCCTACTTGTGTGGATTTTGCTAACTCTGCACCTCTAGCTTATTGGGTTGCTAACTACAGCTCATCCAACTGGAATTGGCACAGTTTATGTCCATTTGTTCTGACCAGGAAACAAAAAAGAAACTGCTGCTGGATTTGAGCCATGACTATCTCAAGTGTGGGGCAAATGAGGTAAACAGCAAACTAAGACCCAGAACATAAGTGCTAGTGAAAGCCTGGAAATGGGATAAGGAGACAAACTTTCACTTCGTAGCACTGCTATTGGCAAGAAGGAGGGGGAAAAGCTGCTACGCTTCTCCTATTTCTGAACTGGGAAAGCAGAGCACTGTGATCACAGTCACTGTGATTATCTCCAGTTTAAAAAAAAAATGAAAACAACCCAACATTTCCTTGCAGGGAGAAAGACAGAAAGAAGGAAGGAGAGGAAACAGAGGGAGCTAGCACAGATAAGGTTTTTTGAGATGCTGAATGAAGAGAAAAATTACTTACCTCATCCAAAATGAGCAGTTTGATCCTGTCTATGTGGAAATACAAGCAGTTAGTTCAATCACGAGCATGCAGGCTAGTCAGACTTCCTGCTCATATATGTTTTCCACTAGACAGTGACAAGTTTTTATTTGGGGTTTTTTTCAGCATTTTGGTCATTCTTTTCTTACTAAACTCATCAGAAAGTTCAAATTGTATTCAGCTGGCACTGAACAGGGTAAACAGTACTTCCAATCTTGTAAGTTGACAGTATTCTTGTTCCAGCTGATCATCCCTCTGTGATGGTGCTTCCATCATGTTCCATAAAGAAAAGTAACACCACCAGACTGGCATCAAAAAGGGGTCTTCCATGTGAATAACCAAAACCGAACAGAGACATTACATCCCACAAGGCATGTCTCTGTCTTTCCATTTTGGAACCACCCCCAGACTTGTCATCCATCTATGTGGATGCCCAAGAGAACCATCCCACCATCCTTCTTCCAGCCTTATGTAAGTTCAACTTCTTTGCTCTCTATTAAGTCAAACCAATTCCCATCAAAACTCAGTGTAGTGCTCTCACATTCTAGCCCATCTCATCACTCTAATTTCAGTGCTTTTAGAAACCATGAGTGTTCTGCAGTATCCTAATTTCAGTATACTTACAAAAAGCCAAGTCTGGCCTTTTCTGAGATTCCTACTGACCGTCACTGGACCGTGGACAGGCAGATGGAATAACACTCCATTTCCTTACACTCAATCCTGAGAATGATAACATTTGCAAGAAGTGTTTAAGAATAACCACAAGGCTTGGAACAGAATGAAAATTAATACAAAACTATATTTTTATAGTAATGATGTTATTAAAAGTATCTTATTTGTAGGGTCACCAGCATCTTCAGACTCTACCTCAACGAACAAGGCTTCATTCAGTGGCATGTTCAGTCCTGAGGAATTTGAAAAATCCTCATTGTTTACATCTTTGCATGTTGCAAATTCTTATCTTGATATACTGGAAAAGTTTGAGATTAATTAACTCTACTTTCTTTACATGGTGATTCTGCTTGTTTGTCTCCAACTGCTTCCTTCGATTTTAAATAGATTTTCTGATAAATGCACAGAGTGATGTCTGACAAGCATTAAGCACTAATTGTTCATTTGCAGCATAGATCAACAACATTCAAATTTAGTCAAATCAGAAGGTGAAAGAGCTGCCAAGAAAATGCAACAATAAAAGAACAAAGAGCAAAAAAAATAAAGTTAGCTCACCAGTTATGCAGAGAACCACACTGTGAGATGCCTTCTCCACGTGACATTGTCATGGACCTGAGTACCCCAGCAGGCCTGACTGCCAAGCTCAGCCAGGACCCCCACTCACAGGCCCAGGAGCCCCATTTCATCTCAGACTGGAGAAGTCAGCATCTGCCCCAGCTACGCCACAGTGGGTCCCCCAGGCCCTGCCTCCTGGGTGGACCTCAGCCCTGTGCTGCGGTAGTTCATCTCCTGGATAGATCCTTAGGATGGACGTTGTAGCTTGTCCCCCAGTCCATCTCTGGCCCTGGATGAACTTTGGCCTCATATCACCACCTTGTCTCCAGCCTTGGCCCCGGCCCCATTTCCTTACTGGACCCCCAGGATGGACCCTGGCCCTGGTTCATCCCCTCACTGCATTAGGAGCGGTCAATGGACCCCGTTGCCCCTCGGCTCTGCCCGCTGAGCTCAGACACTGCGGGACAGTGCCCGTTGGTGAGGGCATGGCTGGCACGGGGGTCACTTTGGCCCTTCAGGAGCAGCCAGCCCTTGCTGTGCCCTGACAGACTTTTCTAGACTTGAATGTACTAACTCTGAGCTGCACACCTTCCTTGAACAGTTGAGATGATGGTCAATTTAGAAACCATGACAAATTACCCTTTTGTTTCTTTTTCCCAGTCAGGCTTTTATAACCTTTTGAAACACAGTAGCACCAGGATGTCTTCCTCACTTCCTCTTATGTAGTTCAGCATCTTGTTTGTAGCAATGGGCTGAAGTTTGGGTACAATGTCTGTAGTAACTAATTCTTCCAAGTGTGCAATATATGGGCTTGAGGCTCACACAAAAGCTGCAACAATAACAACAAAACCTAAACTGGAAAGAGGAGAAAGATCCTCTAAAAACTCTTTACAAAATAAGGCATTTGGGGAGTTCCTTCCAAAATCACCTACACCAAAAGCTTCTGTGTCTCCAGAACTTCCCAGAATAAATTTACCAGTTACATCTCCTTGTTCTCCAGCCCGCTTGCTTTTTCAACCTCCCTCATTGTCTCCAGCACATTCGCGTGCCCCTCTCCAGAACAGGCAGCTTGTAGGTCTCTATGGTCCACAGCCTGGAGTGAGGAGGTGTTGCTCACACTCACGGTGAGTTCCAAAGCAGCATGTGTTGCCACAAAGCACTAGAAGATGCAGAAAGGAGAGTGTTATGCCTTGCTTGCTGCCCTGTAGTGCTTCCTTGTAGTCCCTGCTAAGAGCAGCATCTTGAAATGTGAAACAACTGAGGAATTTTACTGTTCTGTTTTCATCGCTCACCTAGGTTGCATAGAGCCTGTAGAGGTAAATGGAATATTTGGGCTGTTGTGACTTTAGACTAAAATGTTTATGTAACAACAAACCTATGTTTGTATTTAAAGCCACTACCAGCAAGGTCTTGCATGGCAATGTCACAGTACTATTACAGGCAAAACCCAGAATATTACAACTAAGGCTGTTGGCCTAGAAACCCTTAACAGAACATATGGCTTTACTCATGTGCACTACTACTTTATTAGAAGTTAAGATTATAAAGAAATATGTGAACCAAAGAAAAGTATCTATTTTCCTACTAAACATTTTTAGTGGCACAGAATCTGTCACTGTGAAAAAAACTGAAATGATTAGGCTTTCAATAGAGTAATAGAGTGACTAGACTTTTTAATACACACAGACTATCATTTTCAAAATGACAAATCTAAAATTAGGCTTTTAAGCTTGTATACATGGGATTTTCAAAAATACTGGTGTGATTTAAGAATCTCACTAAATTCAAAATACACATCCTAATTAAGAAGTGTAGTTTGCTTAGCTCTTATGACTGGCCAAAGTTATTAGAAGATGTTACCAAACAGATATGACATGAACAATGTTTATCAATTTCCTTTTTTTAAGGATGTTTTATTCTTCACTGTCTTTTCATTGCAAGAATGAAACTAAGCAGTAAAACAATTTATATCAAAGCTGAAATTCTACTAGTTATTACAAATCTAATAGAACAGGTACAAGACAAAGAACATTCAAAACTTACAATTTTAAAGTATGATTAAAAAACTAGCTGTATATATTAAAAGCGATTTTTCAAAAGCATACGTACAGGCATGGAGGTTCTACCAAATGACATGAGGCAGTGGAAGAACAGTTTGTTAACATGTTTTCCATTGTTCTAGGTACATTTCCTCTGTACTGACCCAAGACTAAGTCAGCCTAAATAAAAATATATCCATTATCAAAGGAAGCTCCAACATGATACATTTTTGTGCATGTGGGTTGTCATAAAAACTATTTCCATTAATTGAAAAAGTGGATATGCAGTGTAACCAGATATCTTCAACGGATGAACGAGATTCAGTGCTAATCACGTCACTCTCATTAGTTGTTGTGAAGCAGCAATGCACTCCCGGTGATCCAGGAAATCTTGTTCTCAAAAAATGCATGCTGACATGGCAGGTATCGCATCCGTGCAGATCCAAATCTCACCTGCTTCTGAAGAACTGCGTAAACGTTCCATGCTGGGACCACCCAGCTGTGATTCAGCTATTTCATGACACATCCAATCTGTGCTGATAAAAGAAACAGTTCTAATTTAAGATGCTTACACAACAAGGGTGGATAGAAAATAGGCTGTAGAGAAGATAGAACATATCTGATAGCCTTTAGGTGGTTTCTTCATGAGGAAACTGTCCCTTTATGAAAACAGTAAAGAAAGTATGCAGCTTTTGCAATCACAAAGACCTTATCAGAACAGAAATATTAGCATTCTCGTAGAAAACATAAACAGTGAGTAATTTCTGGGACTGGTGGGCTCAGTTCTTCATTGTTGTCAACTTGAATTAGCCTCAAAGGATCTACCTGAATAAATATACCTCAAAGGTAACCACAAGCTTCTCAGTGTATTTGCACAGGGGATAAAGACCCTATTTTTTGTTTATTTTCTCATTCATGTCATCCTATTTCTTTAGTCTACACAGATAACATTTTCCTGCTTCCCAGTGGAATGTACTGCAAAATTTTTTTTCTAAGCCCACTTTACTGGTTTTAAAGACTGACCTTAGCTGTGGAAGTCCTCAAGTATATTCCTGTTTGAAAATTGCATATTAAAAACAAAGAGTCTTACTATAGAACAGCTTCTCACTGTTTTCTCCTTGATATGACTTTTCACAGGGGAAATTCTCAAATGTTTCCTTGACAGTCTCAAACAAGAGTGCCCTGCCTTGTTCTGTGGCTAAGCTATAGCTTCTATGAGAGGGTATCATCTAATTCATCTAATGTCCAGATCTTAGGCTACTTGTTCACATTCTCTCCATAGTCAAGAGAAAGCTAGGCACTGCCAGAAGGCAACTCATCTCAGCCTCAAACAAGTGTATTAGACAGCTTGTTTGAATCCCCACCTGCTGCTGTCTCCATGGATAGCCTAGACAGTGGGACTCCACCAGGCATCTGCAGTGTGAAACACTTGCCTAACCTAGGTCTCCAGTACCAGCTGAGATTGCCTGTCACATACTGCCTGAATGCCACTCCAGAAGGTCCCTGCCTCTCCTACAGCTCCTGTGTCTTTACTGCCAGCCTCATGTAGATGCCTCAGATATCCTACAGTGTCTCAAACTGCATTACATACCAATACTTTGGCAACTGAATGATCCTTCGCTTAGCTATCACATGTTTAATGTTTGGCATAATCTATTACATGCGGATACATGAAAATTATATCCACTCTGCATCATTTCCATTGACAGAACTGCCAGGACACATTTTGTTTTAAATAGGGGTTGTCATAATATTCTGGCCAGCAATACAACTGAGCATGCACAAATACACTTTGCAATCAGATCTTGGGGTTTCTGTCCCCTAGCCTCTCCTCATTCTCAGTCTTTAGGCAATCTCGTAAGCAAACTCTCAGCCAGGCTGTCTCCTCCTTAATTTCTTCCAGCAACTCTTCACTTCTCTTAAATTTCTTGCCATTAGAAGCAGTGGTAGTGGTACTGTCATGGTCACCACTGACATCATCACTGCTTTTGTTGCTATGGTAATGAAGTTGTCATTGTTGTCACCGCTTATTTGTACTAATGCCCAGAAACTGCGGTTTAAAACAATAACCTTGTTCCACTAGTTTCAAGAAACGATACCTGTCCTGGAGAGCTCAAAATCTTAACAGATAAGGAGACAGAAAGTAGGTGAAAAAAGTAATTTGAATGCAGATGTGCATCTTCATAAGTATTGTCTTCATCATAATTGTCATTGACATAATTTCTCTTGAAAAATTAGCAAAGCTGTAAATGGCATTAACTGTCCTAAGACATGTCCTCCAGCATACACCCTTACCGTCAGAGCCCCTGCATGAGATCTCTAGCAGCAGCGGGGACTATATTGTAAGACCTGGCAGCCAGCTCTGGATCGACCTACACCTAGTGCCTCCCAGTTTAAGGTCAAGCTGTGACAGATTCTTTAAAGAATGAACCAACAAACAAAACTCTACATGTATCCTGAGAAATTCTTTACCCATGGCAGGATTTAATAGAGTTGACAAGATAAAATAATTGATCAACATTAAAAGATGGTAATAATGTAATACAGAGATAAGAATATCCTTCACCTGAGTATTTTTAATATAGTGGCTTAATTTAATATTTTAGGAAACTAATTTAATATTCTTTGCTTCTGTTCTGTGGATCCATCAGTGTGTTTTAATCATTCTGTTTGATTTTCCATTTTCCATTAATTTCTGTCAGAGTAGTACTGCTCTAAGATTTCAATAATCTAACCTGCTTTTTTTTTCTTGTTGATTTATAATTTAAATTTAAAATTTGGTTTGGCCTTTGATAATTTAATCTGGTTCTTAAACAAATAATACATGATACTTGAGTCAGATCTCTGTAACAGGAGACAATAATCTTCCTCTCTTTTCAGAGATCATCTTTCAACCCTCTCAAAAACATTACGAAAATGAATAGGCTGAGGCTAACTTGTTTATTCTGAAATGAGTTCTCTGAACATCCACGTAGGGAAGGAGAGTTCCACCTGACACATTGCTGACTCCTGCAAGGATTACAGAAGTACTTCACAGTGGATCTCAGAGTCACAAGTCTTCAGCATCCTCATATACAATTGTTATCTATCTTCCTCCATGTTTTACCTGACCTAAGTGAACACACTCGCAAAAACTTCACTTACAAGCATAACAGAACTCCTATGTCAGCTGATGTCAACTAAATAGAATGGAGACAAATACATTAACTATCTAAAAATGTAGTTTCATAGGTGAAGATGTTGTTACAAAGCATGAAGCAAATGGTGAACAGGAAACTTTTGATTTGCTACAATTAAAATTGACTAGATCATTGTAAGAAGACCTAATTTACTAAGTTTGTTTGTATTTACATCCATGGGATTCTGCGGCAAGATATAAATTGTTATAATGACTGAATATATGAATTGAATATATTGCTGAGGCTCAGTATTCAGTGAATGTAAAATCTGAAGAGAGCAGGAAAAGGAGTTTGGTGGGGGCAGGGAGTTAAAGTGTAAAAGCCTTATTGTAATTTTCATTTCACCTATTTGCAGACAACTGAGTGGACCTGTATTTTCAAGTCACGGCAAAATCATTGAGTTAAAAAGAAAGTTAGTCTCTTGGAAAGGCTGTGCAGGACATTTTGGCATGTGCCATTGCAGTATAGGAAGACTGAATAACAACACAGAGTCATCTAGTAACCAAGAAACAACAATTTCAGAGCAGTGTGAGATGATTTAGACAGGCAGTGAACTTCGGTGGTAGCTAAGATAATTTAGCCTGCATACAAAGCTTCAGATAGTTCAATGTTCTACATCACAACAGTACAGTTTGCAGTGTTTTCATTTCTTTTATGTCATAAGAAACTCTATGTCTGGAAAATTTCAGTATTTTTACTATACTGCTAATGGTTTGCATTGCAATCCCATGACTTGTCACATCAAGGATCCCTAGTCATCTCCCCTCACTCATTTCTCATGCCTGCTTCCAGTCCAAGTACGTTTGCCTAGGTAACATCTGTGGTTGCTGAGTGCTGGTATCATCCAGCAGGTTCCTTTCACAGGCTCTTCCTCCAATTTCTATTTTTCTTCCCACTGTATTTTAATCTGTTTTCAACAGTGGAAAATAGGTTCTAAGTTCTAGATTCAGTAGCAGAGCCACTGAGAGCATCTCCCTTCTCTCCCAAAAGAAGCATGGACCCCAAGTAGCCTGCAGGTGTCTGAAGTTGTAGTTACAGGAAAGATCCTGCTCAGCTTAGCTCTCACCTGGAACATGCTCATGGACATGAAACTGCAAAAAGGATACTCTTGCTAAAATCCATGCTTAAGTTCCAAGCACATGGGGTGAAGATTTACTTCAAGGAAAGATTACTGAAAGTTTTACTGGAGAGAAAATCACGTGGTTTTTTTCCTTGAGCCTCTTATCGAAGACAAATGAATTATTTGATTTAAGGTCTCCTCCTTCCTTCAAAAATATCCACCTAAGCTGTATCGCTTGCCTGGAAAAGTTTAATCCAAGTGAAATTCAAATTCAGTACGCAGATAAGAATTAAATACATGCTTTTATGTGGGAAGTATTAAACAACCTGAATAACATTGAATGGTTCCTCCTCCACTAATACCACCAATTTATTTTCTTTCAGTTGCATGAGGAACTATACTATACCCAGCAGTTTGCCAGAGATATCAGGCTTTTATCAATACCATATTCTTTTTTTTTTTTCCAAACAAAGAAATAGCTGAGAAACAACTGTGAATGTTTCATTTGCTTACGGAAAAGAAAGAGGGTCTGTCTCCATAAATCGCCTGGCCATGTTACCATTGTGAACCAACATTGTTCTGCATACTTGGATCCAAAAATGAAGCATAGTGCCACACTTCTTACTGCATCTGCATAGAACAGTCATTATGTGCTACTTCATAAGCATTTAAAGGAGAAGAGAAATGTGAATTAATACTCCATGTGTGTTAAGATTAACAGTTTGTTAACTCCTATACTTAAGGTACTTTCTGTTGAAGTGCTGAAAAATGCATATGTAACAAAAATGGTCTCAGAAATAACAGCACCTTTTACAAACTCAGTGAGATTAAATTACAAGACAACTTAGCTAATAAAGAGCTTAATTAGTAATTCTTTAAACTCAAACACTTAATAGAAAAACAAAAAAAGAAAGAACAAAAGTGACTGCTACCTAGCCCTTCTGTGAAAAAAAATCAACGCTATATAAATACAAAACCAAATCACTGTAAAAGGGAAGAGATGTTGTTCCTTAAAATGCAGAGTACATCCACTGCAAATTCACAGATACCTATGCAGTTTAGTCAAAGGTAAAAACACCAATGCCATAAACTGCAAGCAAAACATAATTCTGAAGAATATATAATATTCACAGCCCAAGAGATGTATTAGTATAGTTTCTCAATACTTTGCAGTCAACCTGACCTCAGTAGCTCCACGTGGCATATTTTTCTAAGGCATCATTAGATAGATAAATACCTTTCAAGAATCCTGGCCCTTCTCTCTGGGAGTATAATTTACAAGGCTAAATGAAAAACAGTACCCAACAAGTACTTAAATTCAGTATTTGGATCCTTTTGGAAATACCTTTGTGGACCGAAGTAAATCACCCAGCACATAAAGAAATGTATTTACATTTCAGAGGAATGAAGGAAAGTACAAAATAAGTGCTCTGACCCTAGTCTCAACCAATGCAAACATATGCAGTGTTTAAACAGCCACTCAATTCTAAGGAACTATAAACAAATCTTTTTATGATTGGTTTGGCTACTGTCCTTCAAGGGGAACTCAAGACAGCTGTGGAGATACTTGCCCTCTTTCACCTCTCCATCACAACGATACCCATTCAGCCTCTTTTGGCTCCCCAAGCAGAACATAATGATTTTGGAGACTGCATCCCTGCTCTCCCTGCAGTGAAAGTCAAGGGCAGGGGGATCTCTCCAGCCATGAACAGTGGTCTCAGCCCACCAGCAGCTCATTCCCCATCCCAGTCTCCCATGATGTCACTCCTCAGTTTTCAACTTGCTGGTGTACATAAATCCCTGCTATTGAAAAAAATACTTCATTCTTCAGTTCCCTCTTCAACCACAGAAGTTAAATAGAGGAAGGAAAGGCAGGTTGCTTCTTTGCTCCTCAAGATATATACAAAACCAAACAACTAACAGGGGATGTTACCATACTTAAATACTGTGTGAAAAACAGTCTGAATGAGGCTGGAGAGTATAAACACTTTTTGTTTGCATTCTCAGATGTCCTCTCCTGAAGGCTTTTCAGGTTTAGATGCTACAAATGCCATCTAATGCCACTATTCCCACAGGCATGCTTGTTCCTTCTAGAGACCCCTCAGGCCAGTCTGATCCCAAAATGTGAGATTCATACATGGGGCCACAGGCTGGGAGACGTTGTCATATAACAGGAGAGCATATCTGCCACATGAGCAAGGAAGGTGTCATGGTTTCATCTGGGATAGAGTTAATTTTCTTCCTAGTAGCTGGTATAGTGTTGTGGTTTAGATTTAGTATGAGAATAATGTTGATAACACACTGATGTTTTAGTTGTTGCTAAGTAGTGTTTATACTAAATCAAGGATTTTTCAGCTTCTCATGCCCAGCCAGCAAGAAGGCTGGAGGGGCACAAGAAGTTGGGAGGGGACACAGCCAGGACAGCTGACCCAAACTGGCCAACAGCGTATTCCATACCATGTGATGTCATGCCCATTATATAAACTGGGGGGAGCTGGCCTGGGGGGATCACTGCTTGGGAACTGGCTGGGCATCGGTCGGCAAGTGGTGAGCAATTGCATTGTGCATCACTTGTTTCGCATATTCTAATTCTATTATTATTATTATTGTCAGTTGTGGGGTTATTATTATCATCATCATCATTACCATTATCATTCTTTTCTTCCTTTTCTGTCCTATTAAAAGGTCTTTATCTCAACTTACAAGTTGGGTTTTTTTTCAATTCTCTTCCCCCATCCCACTGGGTGGGGGGAGTGAGCAAGTGGCTGTGTGGTGCTTAACTGCCAGTTGGGGTTAAACCAGGACAGAAGGCCACAGGGTTTGGCTGCCGGAGGGGAGCGTAGGGATGTATGGAGCACAGTGCCACAACTGCTCCTGCCCTTGTGCACCAGGCATAGCTGGGGAACAGACTGCAGAGCTGTCGGTCAAGAGTGTGTGGAGGCGAGCCTTGAGGGAAGGAAAGGTAGCAGCAGCAGCCCTAAAGTGTGAGACATGGCATGGCAGTAGGCAAGTGTGAGGATACAGGTGCTGAAGGATCTTGCACTCACCACAGGAGACTTAACAGGCCTGTTTGACATCTGCACAGTACAGAGGAATAGCAGAAGGTGCACCAAATCCATCTGGGAGCCTTAGTGCAGTAGGGTGTTACAGATCAGACAAGAAGTGCCACAGAAAGGTCTAATTCCTTGAATTCCAACAGACTGAGAATCTACAACTTTCACCGTATCAACAGGACAAAACAGGAGTGGGGCGAGAGCCATGCCCAGCTGTCTGTTCCATACACCTCCCACCACCAGACACCACACGCAGCTGTTGGCAGGTACAGAAGACTACTGCTACGATGAGTGGCAGTAACTGCCGCTAATCTACAGTGCACTACAGTTTCGGCACAGCTTTTTTTCTGGCTGGCTCAAGGAGGTAAAGAAAAGTTCTGCTTTCTTCTGTCTTAAAGGGACCTGCAAAGAAATTATAAACTGATTCCAAAAACAATTCTAGGATGTCTCCATTCATCCTGTGTGTCCCTTCAGAGCTTCCCGCAAATCTACGCACTTTCTGGTGGCTTCTAACCATTGCTAATTATCCCATAAGCATTTAATAGTCTCCCCCAAAACTGTTCAGCAAGAGGTTGAGTTGTGACAGAGATCCACATCCCTTTGCTTTGTCTGCCTATTTGACACAATCTGAAAAGTATTGGATTAAGGATATAGCTTCTATTTACACATAGCAATGCTGCCTCTGTTCTGGAATCATCATATTTGCTTCCAAAACAGAGAGTTCATTACAGGTATTTCTACAGACGATGCCTGTTGTTTTTGCATGTGATTGATACACAAGAACCCTCACAAGGACCCCTATGGAATTGTGTACATCCATAGGTGGGTGTTGCTTGCAAGAGCATTTTAATGAAGTTGTTCACAAGCTTGATGGAAAAATGCCAAGGGCATCTTACATTTAGAGGAAGGCACCTCTGGATTGCCCATTTATGGAAAGGTCAGTCTTCTTGTTGTAGAGATACTGAAGTTCAATTACTTCTAAAATGTGGAATAATTATTTTTCTACAAATGCCCACTATCATGTACCTGGGGACTATCTGGGCCAATTAAAATAAAATTAAGCTCTACAGGCTCGAGCCATCACTCACTATTAAGTGGCTGTGAAAGGCAGAACATTTTTAGCATATTAAGAATTCCTAAAGCTCTAGCATATCTTATAGCTGACAGAAAAAGCAAGTCATAGAAAAAGATAACATATCCTCCTAAGTGAGTATGTGGAGTTTCTTTAAAAGACTATGTTCCTTTACACTTGAGAGGAGATTTTTTTGATTACAAAACTATGAAGTAGCAAGGATCAGTAAGAATTGAGAAACCATTTAAAGACTCATTTACTTTCAGCTGAGCACAGGAAAGGAAAAATCATTTTGGCTTGGAGGGGAAAAGAAAACTTGAGGAAGGAAATAAAAGTATAAAACAGAAAAACATCATGTCACTGAAGATAAAAGTTTAGTTTCTGGCATCTCATTTATCTTGATAACTCGATAAAGGAATATAACGGATATTTATTTCCAAATTTAATTCATACATATTTGTTGATAGGGATGTGTTCTTTTGACTTTTTCATAACCTACTGGAGATAAACATCCTTAAAACAGACCCTCCAGCACTTTCAGAAGCCAGCCTTCCATCTATAATTAACAGTGTTTTCTTCTTCTCAGAGTTTTGACCTATCTTCTATATGGATTTCAATAATACTGTTTATTAGCCTCTTTATTATGTCTAATATGTCAGACAGTCTGTCATAAACACAGCTTAAAATGCAATAATCAGGAAAAGAAAGTCACACGCTTTATCAAGAAATAACTCCCCAGTCACAGCCTGATCTGAGCATACATTATTTCATCATGCAATCCAAGGTGACAAGATTGGCAAGGAGAAACATAAGAACTTGTCAAATATTGCCAGAAACAACTTAACAGATATCATAATACAGTACATTAATTAGTGTTTAAAGCTTGCTAAAGACTTAAATGAGTGAGAACTGGTGAGGTTGCCAAATAAAGGTAAGATGGATATGAGAATGACACACCTGAATGCTATTTTTTTCCCTGGTGGAGCAGAAGATAAGGGCAGATGGCTCATTAAGACAATCTGCAGTTGGGAACAAACTAGGTTTCATAAGAGTGGACTGAAAGACCATTTTTGGAGCTTATGGTGAATCCCACCTTCTAAATTTTTCCATGTGAAGCAGAACTAATCAGCTCATTTCTTAGAGACATGTGTCCTTCTGGTCACTGCCATATTCCCTCATTCTGGTACTCCCTGGCGCTTGTACGATGCCTCTCTAACATGGGGATGCAAGAAGAAGTGTGGATGGTACAAGTACAAGCCACAGTTCAAGACGTGGTCAGTTACAAATATTTATTGTAAACATCTGTTAGCAGATAATAGATTAACAGTGCAGAAATGCTGGGTCATGCCACACTGGGGCAATAGTTTGGGTCTCACACACACTGAAACTGATTTTCACCGAAGTTACAAAATTTTAGTTATCTTAATGACTTGCAGGTCAATTTGCCCAACAGATTTAAAGGATATGAGAGAGAACATTTGACTGACAGATGGGTAATACCAGACTCATTTATTTTGGAAACCAGGCTAAGAAAATTAAATGCAACTTGCTTCTGATGGAATATATTACTGGGATTCTGATACCTGATTCGTATATTTGACAGAAGTTCCAGGGAAAGCAGGGGGAAGAAGGAGGATGCGTAAAAGATGATTGGTGATCTTTAATACCCTGGCCCAGCAGGTGCTCTCTTCAGCTAGCAATGCTCTAATGCATAAATTTAGGTATGATCTATTGAGTTCATACTGGCTGCTGAATTTTGTCTACTTAGACATTTGTTGTACAAAGGATGTTGAGACAGGCTTATACTCCAAAGCTTTACTAGCCAAGCCCATAGTTGATGGCATATATCGCTTCCCATGGAGGCCCACCATAACAACAGTATCTGATCTTGCAGGACGCTTGAGGCTCACACCATGAGGGCAACAGCATGAGACCCAGAAGGGAAAGGTTACTGTCACCAAGGCTCTGGAAAAAACTGCCAGAGAAGCTTAGCTGAAAGGGTATAGAGCTGCAAGCAGAGGGCAGGCTGCAAGATTGCAAGTGGAAAGCCTGCAGTACTACAGAGGTTAATTCACCCAAGGAACCGTGCAACACATTGAACTGTTAACATTTAACTTGCCATTTGTGGAGGTTGCTTGGAGCACTTCAGAGTATGAAAGTCAGTAAATAAAACCAAACTCTAGTATTGCATTCTGTGGCATTGTCTGCTCCCCAACAGCATAAATCAGTATCAGGAAACTGGCAGTGCACATGCAGCTATAAGATTTTAAAAGCACAGAACTTTCTCCTTCCTTGAGCACTGATTTCAAGGCACCAATCTCACCATTCAAGCATCTTAGAGAGTACGAGTGCCCTGATAGCAGTATAGCTATGGTAAGCTCTACACAATGCTTCCACAGGCTCACATCCTCTCTCAGCCCCTTCAGTTTTAGCTGTATCCCTGTGATGTGGTCACAGCTGTGGGGCAGCATCTAACTCAGTGTCTGATTGCCAGGTGGCAACAAAGCCCTTTATACATGAAGAAACATATAGAGTAACTCAAAAGAGGCACAGACTCAGGGAAAAAATTGTTGCCTTTTCTCACAGGTGAACCATCCCACCGTTTCACTGTCCATGAATGCGAACATGAGATGTGGACTGCTGAAGGCACTCCTTGACTGGAGATATAAGGGCGTATAATACCAGCCATGTATATGATGAACACGTGACAAATGAGCAACTCTGGTTTCAAAGGTCTACATTTCTCATGTCCCTTCTCAGATGTATAGGACTTGGTGGGTTTAAGCCTAAGACATGCTGTGGCAAAGTCATTAAAATGCACGTAATGTGAAACCATGTCCCCAGCTCATTTACCACAGATGGAATTATTCTGTTTCAGTTGAGGACCTGGTCACATTGCAGAATAAATGAGAGCAGATAACTTTCAGTTGTCAGTCAAAGGGACTCTTCAGCTCAGTTTGGTCACCTGCTAAGGATATAGGCTGTTTGGTCCTGGCTATAGGAGGGCAGGCAGTCCTCTAGTGCAAACATCTCCTTTATCTATGTGGGTTACTTCCATGCACAGAACGTGCCCCCAGAGCCTCTGCACCTGATATCTGGGTAGTTGCAGGGCAGGGCACAGCCACAGTCTCTACCCAGACTAGAAAAATCAGATGGTCCCAGTGAAGGACTAGACTACTAATGTGCCTCCTTATTAAATCCACCTGCATTTATGTCCCAATTAGGGAGTACTTTCCTCTGCCAGGTCAATAGGACACCTGCAATATTTCACTTATGACAAGAAAAATATCTGGAAATGCTAACAGCCTTGGATGATAACTTTTAATGAGAAAATATCCTTATGCAGTGTAAGGGAGTCATTTTAGATGAACAGGAATATGAAATTCCTGACAGATCGGTTAATCTGAGGGAAAGCTAAAGAAAAAAAAAAGGAAAAGCAGAAATCTTTAGCAATTTGACAAGCAGAAAATGTTAAGAGGAGTGCATTTTTTATATTTGAAGCAGAAGGAAAAACAGACAAATTCTGCATACCTTTTCCACCAGCTAACCTTTCTGTCTCTATTACCCACAGTTTCTACCGTGCAAGAGGCATCTGGCAGAGGCCACATGCTTCTGTGCTGTGCCACCTGGATCTACAAGCCATGCAGTTCCCTGATCCCTCTCCCACTCAGGCTCCATATATCTTGTGCACATGTTCTGTGACCTGCAAGCAATCTCTTGTCATGAAACAAGAGAAAGGCTAGAGGACTGCGCACAGCTGTGGTGGTTGTGCCTCTGACAGTGCCCCTTGCCCAAGGCACCCTTGCTACAATATAACTTCTTGCTGCGGCATGGTGCAGCACTTTCTTGCCCACGGTGTGATACTGCAAGCATGCACGCATCAGTGCATGCGTTTCCCTCCCAAGCATCGGGGGAGCAGGAGGCTGTGAGTCTGGCTCAAGCTCTTTAGATCACTGGCTCAAGGTAACAGTTCTTATTGAAACAAAATCCTATGAAGGAAGGCAAAGCAAATTCTCCTAGCCTATGAACCCTGCAATCCTCCATAGACCTCCACGTAACCCCCAAAAGGGACCCAGTTCAGACATCCATCTTGAATCAGGTGTTGGGCAAGACTTACTTCTAACAGAAAATAGTTGGTGGTGTGCCAGTGGGACCAGACAAAAAGATTGCTGTCAGTCCTGCCCCTTGAAACGCAGACTGACCTTACCTCAGTCCTGATTCCTACACACACCAGCAATATGATGTGCTATCCTGGAACACAGTCAGTTTGGAAGAAAAAATGCTATAAAACATGAATTTCAGCAAAAATTCTTAAAGGGCAGGGCAGGGTGTGGGGGGGAAGCAGCTCCACGGCCATGTAGGAAAATAGTGGCAAATGCTGGAAACAACTGTTGTGGTCCTTTTGGAAGTGGCTTGGTCTGATTCTGTAGAAACCAGAGCTGGTTCCCAAGCTATCTACCAAGAAGTGGCTTGTACCAGCTTCATTCCTCTCACTATTGTTTCCTCCCACAGCAACAGAGCTGCCTGTGTTTGGTTCGAAGGGCAACTCCTTCTCCACCTCTTGCTGCCCCTGCGTGGGTACAGACCCCAGGTCCTCATGCGATCTGCAGCAGGCAGTCCTTGCTGGGTTCCTGGCCTCGCACCTCCAGCCGGCAGTCATGATCTCTTTTTTCACCTCTCCACTCGGGTGAGAGCGATTTGGCAGGAGGATACTCTGAGACACTGCAGAATCTCAGGTCCAGCTGTGTCATGGAGGGGAGCAAGCACACTGTTCCACCCAACAGAATTGGGCTGGGGGCTACGGCTCTCTCAGTCCTTCATCTCTTTTGGTTTTTTTGTGCTTGAGAAGATAGACTGTCCTATTTCCTATGGCTGGCATCCCTTACACACCACACTGATGAAGTACCACTGTAGCTAGGAGTGCCATGCTGGACAGATATCTAACTCTGCAGTGTATAATGGAAGAAATGGTTACAGAGTGCAGAAGGTAAAAACTGTGTCCATGCTGTGTAGAGTGGTGTTGTGAAGAGGCACCTAAATTACTGGTGTCATTTATCCCATTAAGCTGCCCCCACATGGAGCTCAGCACAGACCAAATCAGCCTGTTTCTCCTTCTTCAGTTTCGTATCTCTGTATTTCTCTCTGGCACCATCTCCTGGATGTGTCAACAACACAAGAGGGGCAAAACCAAACTTCTTCCCCCCTTCAAACATCTCCATGTCCTAGCTCACCTGGATAGGTGCTGAGGCAATATGATAATGATGTCCTCCGTACTGGCTTGTGCTATGGGCTGTGGCCACTTGTAGTGAACTCTGCGGCCATGGAGAGACCGCCGTCACTCCACAGCACATTGCAATTTGCAGAGTCTTTCAAGAGAAGCCCCTCCAGTCGCCTGTCGAGTTACAGGGATAATCAGCAATTCATCACTCTCAACAGTCCACTGTATCTATAACCCATCTAATAGTTTCCCATTCTGCTGTTTTATTAATCCCTAAGAGTGCATCAAGAATTTTTCTTGGATCCCTTCCCAAAGAACGATGCTGGCTGCCAAGAGGATCTCCTCACATATGGGCCGCCAGTCCCCTTACACTCACACATGCATGTTCCCACATGTCCAATGAATCAAAAAGCCTAGAAAAGAGTGGGCAGATTCTGTTGAGGTTACTGTACTCAGCTGCACTTGTTGAAGTTAGAATTACAGATTTATTTAAAAAGCACCTACAGTTGAATTTAAATTTGATTTCCTCTGTCAGCAAAGTCAACGGGGTATTTTTTTTCCTTACAGAGCCATGGGTTTCTTACCCTTAATACTTAGCAAACATGAGATTCGTTGCCAGGTAAATTGCTTCTTCACTTATCCAGCTCTCCCTCTGCATCACATTCCCGCAGACCTCAGGCACTGGGACGGGAGAGGGTAGAATTCATCAGTGGGTCCCTTTTGGGGCACTTTGAACCTCTCAGAAACAGTAATCCCATGTTAGTGCCCCCAAATCTACTGCACAGATTATTTAACGGCATTATCTAAGCTCCTCCTACATTCCTGCAGGTAAATATATAACCAGCCACAGGCAGTACCCCTGCTGTCAAGGCGAGAAGCAACATGCAGAAGAGGACTGCACGGTGCAGGGGGAGGACACGTGTGGTGTGCTATGGGATGCCCACAACGCTTATGGGATTCTGCCTACGAGGCTGGTTCTGATGCCTGAGCAAGCCTGGGCTTTGTATCACAGGGTGGGCTTTTAAAGAACTATTTGCTAATTTCCATTTTGTTTTCATAACAAAACCAGCTCCACATCCAGCCTTGGTTAGTCTTAATTCCTAGTATTGCTTTTATTGTGCAAGGAGATTTTGTGATTATACTTCCACTGTTTTAGTCCAGGACTAATGTTGAATTATTCTACAGTTACTCAAAGACACAAGGCTCATAATTAATTCCATTTGCTCTTGGCAATCAAAAATTCTGAAGGAGGCAACTGAGGAGCTAAATAGGTTTGAGTGATTTCTTAGGGACATTTTAGTACAAAATATCTTCTGATGAAATCTATTATATTCAAGCTTGGGACCAGCCAAAAGTGTTTTCCCTGCACCACAAGAATTTTTGAGATTTCAAAAATTCTGTCTGTCCTCTGTCAAGATACGGGGTAGAAATATAAAAATCAACTCCAAAAATGAAAAAAGTCACCTTGAGTCACACTGTGTAGTTTCTGAGTTATTAGAATAGTTTTTTGTACTTAATCTTATTGTCTTTTTTTTTTTTTACTTAGTGTGTGAAACTTTTGGGGGAAAAAAATCAGAATAGTCACTTTGATCCCAAAAATGAAGTTTTCTGGATCAAAATAGTCAAATACAGCGCTGGCATTTTGAAAGCTTTTTCCAAAACATTTATAGCTACTCATTACCACCATATCTGCTTTCAAATGAGTTTGGAGTTTTTGGAAAAAAGGCAAAAAAACCAAAATAAACAAAAATGAAAACAGAAATGAGTTGTTCAATGAATGGCTGACAAGCTTTATTCAAGATATCCAAAGCACAACATCTGATTCCTTTCTGCATCACATCACATCAATATTCTGCAGCCAGACCTGCCTATTTCTACAGTGCTACAAAGACCGTATTTCTGTGAGAGTCGGTTGAACTGTGGGGCATATAGGAACCAAACCAAAAATGCAAAAAATATGGGATACAAACAGCCAAGCCAGTAGAAGATAACTCTGCGAGTTGAAACTTTTTCAAAAACATGTCAGGAAAGTATGTTTGCCTCAGCAGTCTTTATACTAGGCCAGAAATAACCTGTGCCCCAGACCCAGGCTGAATCTAGCACAAATCCATATCACATGCTCAGTCTAATTTGAGGAAATACACTTTGTTGCTCATACCTGATCCAGCTGAAATTGAGACTGCCAAGTTAGTGCGCTGTCTGGAATAAAGAGCTTCAATGGCTATTTCAGGCTGAAACAGCTGTCCTGGTTTCAGCTGGGATAGAGTTAACTGTCTTCCTAGTAGCTGGTACAGTGCTATGTTTTGAGTTCAGAGCGAAGAATGTTGATAACACTGATGTTTTCAGTTGTTGCTCAGTAGTGTTTAGACTAAAGTCAAGGATTTTTCAGCTTCTTATGCCCAGCCAGCGAGAAAGCTGGAGGGGCACAAGATGTTGGCACAGGACACAGCCAGGGCACCTGACCCAAACTGGCCAACGGTGTATTCCATACCATGGGACGTCCCATCCAGTATAGGAACTGGGAAGTGGGGGCGGGGATTCGCCACTCAGGGACTGGCTGGGTGTCGGTCGGCGGGTGGTGAGCAATTGCACTGCGCATCATTTGTACATTCTAATCCTTTCATTATTGCTGTTGTCATTTTATTAGTGTTATCATTATCATTATTAGTTTCTTCTTTTCTGTTCTATTAAATCGTTCTTATCTCAACCCACGGGTTTTGCTTCTTTTCCCGATTTTCTCCCCCATCCCACTGGGTGGGGAGGGAGTGAGTGAGCGGCTGCGTGGTGTTTAGTTGCTGGCTGGGGTTAAACCACGACAACAGCCAAAATGCGAGGCAATATCACACGTATACTGCCTCATTGCAAAGCATATGTTTTTAATAAAATGCATCTAGTGTTCCAGCACACTGTCAAATCCCAAGCTGAAAATTTGGAAGTACCTGTCTAAGGACTGAACACAGAAATGAATTCACAAGTTCTGTGCCTAGCTTTGCAGCAAAAAAATACCACCTAGTGTGTATGGCTGACAAAAATATTCCCTTAGCCCCTTCGCAACGAATGGGGAGCGAAGGCTGCAAAAACCTTCCTTCCTCTGTTCATTCCTAGAATGTGAAATGACAGTGGAAGATTTTTGCAGCCATGCACCAGGCAGATTCAAAAAAGAAAGTCTGGATGTTTCCCCTGGGAAAGAATACACAATTTCCAGTCAGATTGCATTCGCACAGGCCAGGAGACTCTGGGAGCGGGGCACAGAAGCACAAGGTTAGAAAACAAAATTCAAGTAAAATGCAAAGTGTGAAAAAGACAGAGGAGTCAGTTAGAAGGAAAGCCTGTATAAGTAGGGAATGTACTTTCAAAAACAAGCTGTGCTTTCTGCTTTATGGCTGTGTGGCAGAATGACAGCTGCTTTCCTTCCCCTCTTGACTCAGCAGACTGCAGGTGGTGCAGGAGGAATTCTGAACCCCAAGAGCTGGAAAGGGTCCTCAGGACTTTGCAATACAAAACAAAAGGAGAAGGTCATTGAACATCATTCAAAATTGCCACTGATGAAAAAGAAAGCATTTTGGTGTTTGGTTGTTGCAGGGGTGTAACTCCAGATCAGAGATAGGGTGCAGGAGGTTAACAAAATCCTGTGGCCCTGACACTGGTGTCTGATATGAGAAAATACATGACACCATGACAACGGGAATAGGGGATAGAGTCAAAGCCATTTAAGCATCTCCTGGTAAATCAGTGTCTAGCTAACATATATCTTTTGGTGTATCCCATGTCTGTAGTACAGCTAAATGTCATCATTTCTTTGCAGTGAATGGATACAGTTTTGATAGGATCCTATGGATATTTTGCGTGTAAAGTCAGTAAATAAATAAATAAATAGATTGATGGGAGGAAAAAGGTTTTGCTAACAACTGCTAGGGTTTTCCCATAGTTTCCTAGGAAAACAAGGTTTATGCAATTGTGCAGTCTGTCTGCCCGTCTCTTTCCTCCCTCCAATTGCTTTTGAAACTTTCATATGTGGCCATCCATGTTTGGTAGCACTGGGCAGCCAAAGAGTGCAGCTGTGCTGGTAGGACAACCACCGCATCCCAAGCTGCCGGAGAAGGGAATTAGAGGCATCTGTAACATGTACCCATTGGGAAGTGGATTTCATCAGGTTAGACTTGACTACAGTTTTGCTACCATCAAAACTCTGAACACCTTCACATCAAGTGTGCAGAGAGTCTCTTGTCAGCTTTCAACTCATCTATACCTGCACAATACTCTACCAGTTCGTTGCCAGCACATAACCAGCATAGCATCCTATAACCAGCAACACTATTCTGGAAGGCTAGAAAAAACCCTGACATTACTTCTGGCACTTTGAGCTGAAAAATGACAAGAAATTTAAAATTTGCTTCTTATATCTCTGTATGGGTCCCAGAGGAGATGCAGGCTGAGAGGTACACAGTGGCCAATCCACTCCAGAAAGGTCAGAAGCTGTTCTGCAGCATTTGGCCTCTGCATCAGGGATTGCTCCCTGGAGCAGTGAAGCAGAGCTGATTTCAGGAGTGAGGAACTGAATGGACATATTTGAAACCTGTGTTTACAATACAAGAAAAAATGTCAATGAACGTATTAACCACAGAGTTGCAACAATCAAATGGTGCAAATGATAATGATGTCCATAAGAGAGGAAAAGGTGACTGGCAGGTCATTTTCAGGTGCTCTGATGTGACTGAATAGCTGCTGAAGACTTCATTGCAGGCATTTTGTGGTTAGGGTTTAGCCTTAAGTTTTGCCATTCTCATACTTTTTACAGACCACATTCACAAACAGAACAAACCATGTCAATCAGCTTTTGCAAGAAAAGATGATGTGTGCAAGAACTTAATGGGACTGTCATAAGGTCCCAAAATAAACTATTACACATTTTGTCAGCAAATAATTAGCTCAATGGCTACTGAAACAAAGTAACTGGTGGTCTCTTGTCTTAGCGAAATGAGTTATTATTTCCTATTTGCATCTCCTTTTTAATTTCTTGAAAAAAGTTTCCAGAAGAGATGTCCTGTTGAGCAGGTGTGAGCTAAAGCTTTTCTTCTAAGAGCCTATGTCAGAGGGCAGAGGTGGTGCGATTTGACTCATCTGCCCAAGAGAGGGTACAAACTTGCAGCTCCCCAGGGGTTTTTTTTACTGCCAGCCTGCAATCTGTGTTAATTTCTTTAAGTGTGAAATACAAAATACAGCAAATATGTAGTATCTGCTGGAGCGATGGTAGGACTAAGCAGGACGCCTGCTGGAATTTACAAATTGTCTGTGACAAGTGAACACAGCACCATGTTTCACGGAAACAGTGAATTGGACACTTGCCTGATTCAGCAAAGAAGCTGTCTTTATAATTTGCATTTCACCTAGATTTTATCTGTCCCTAGTTCTATTTCCAAGAAGTTGGCTTTCAATAGACTGTTTTTTTCACTCTCTCCAAAATTCATTTCCCTGGAAATAATTTTTTAAATTAGAATTTTTATTTATCAGTTGTCAAGTATAAAAACTAATTTGATTCAGCTTGAAACATAGTTGTTATACAGAACAAAGCTGAAGGATTGAATCAATAGCGAAAGCTGAACAGCTAGTCCTCAATTCACATTAAAAAAAAATGAAACTTTCCAATCTATTGAAAGTAGAGCTGGCATTTGGGCAATGAAAGGCACGCAAGTAAGGTCCTATTTTTAAAAGAAATTATCAGGAGTCCAAATCTTCAAAAAAATAAAATAGAATATTTCTTGTGAAAGTCAAATCCATGGAAAAAAAATCCAAGCCCAAGAAGTACTCCATCTGGGGAGACTGAAAAGGAAGAGGGGTTGGTGAGCAGGGGCAAATGTTTTGAACATGATTCCAACTATTGGCCAAACTGTCTTTGTACAGCTGGCCTCTGTCTCGATGTTTATCCATGATTAGGGCCAAATGCGATTGTATGCAATCACTGGGTTGCATATTCCAGAGGTATTAATCTAATGTAAATGTCTGGTAAAGTTTTGCGGCTGGTTTTCATTGCTGGAATGTTGGCAAAGCTGATTTGGAGGACTGATAGACAGATGTTCTATTTGCTCCCAGATTTCTCTGGCTCTTTCGCTTAGCAATGCAAAGATGCATTGTTTATAATGCACAGACACGTGCAGAGCCCTAATGTGTTCTCGTTCAATAAAACTGCTTAGAGGAAGGGATGAGCCATTGCACCTTAACCTTGTGTAGTACCACTTCTCCTGAAGGAAATAGAGCAGCTCTAGTAAAAGTTGTTTGGGAGAGAACAGAACCAGCTATGTGATATCACTTCATAATGTTTAAAAAGTGGTTGTTATAAAAATTTGAGTGCATGCTTCTTATTCTTCACTGTACAGCAGGGAATACAGTAATTGGCAACGCAGATGAGAGATACAGTTGGGACTGATTAGAAGTGGTTGAGAGGTTTCCTATTTGTTCCTAGAAAATCACTGTGGATTAGACCAGCAAAGGAGAAAAAAAAAACCTAACCCAAACCCCTCAAAAACCCAAACCAGCCTCCAGAAAAGTATTAAAATGGCTGTGTTTGGTATGAAGACAGGCTTTATTTAAATAAAAATGAAAAGTCTTGGTGGTTGGACTAATCTTTTGAAATTATATTTTGGGCTTCACGAAATTGTAACTAAATAAAAATGACAGCAAGTATTTTCATTGCAGTAAGGGGAAAATGTATAAAGAGTTGACAGACTCAAAAAGCATTGCATTAGTGCAATTTCTGGAATTCACTGACTCTTAAGGAGAAAACAGGAAAAAACACTGAAAAAGAAGAAATTCTAAAACTAGGTGGTGGACAAGGATATTACACCATGTCTAGATGAATCACTGCATGAAAAATGCATCTATGATGGATGTAGCTGAAACTACAAGACTGCATGGTACAAATTACAAGCACAGAAGAATTAAGAGTAACATGGGCCAAGTGTTTTAATCAAATAAATTAAGTGTGCCACAGCCCGCAAAATCCATTCAACATAAGCCTGATTTAAACCCAGTTTTGATCACTGGAAAGACAACAGTGGACTTTGTGTCAGGGCCCAGGATGCCAGCATAGTAATTTGAAATATAGGCTGAGGCAGTATTTGGAATGTATGTTGTGTAAAACCAAGAATGACTGATACCACCTCAGTACAGCACAGTCTAGGCTACATTTTCAGAGTAGTGAAGAGGGAGTGCCTGTTCAGCCGTACCACATCGTCAGCATGCCTGCCTGCAATGATCAGTGGGGACCCAGGGACAACCAATGATGTCCCTGTAAAAGCGAAGTATTCAGCAATGACATCACCACCTGCTGGGCATGGATGATTTTCACTGTTATGCACAAAATAGAAACACTGTATATATTTTAAATTAAAAATGATGGCAGGGTTACCTTCTACCTGACACCAAAGACCTTCAGTGGAAGAAGCTTTACACAAGATCCCTCCATGGGCAAGAAGTTAAGACCTCCAGCAGACATGAATTCAGGGGGTGATAATACACTGTGAGAGCTACTGAAATCAAGGAAGGAAAAGATAAGTAAGCTTAGCAGCAATAGTATTAATCCTAGCTTTGGATTACATTCACTTTTCAGATCATTTGCTCAGACTATAACCCAGATGTCCCCTCTTAAAAATACACATTGTGGTACTTGTTATTGTTGAAATCCATTTTTCTCTTTTAAGTGGGGAACCTTGTGGAGCAATGGTGGAACTGAGGTTAAAAAACATCCTAGTGAATAATATTCGCTGGGAAACAAACATCACAGGGCTGTAACTAGATAAAATGGTTATGCTACAACAAAAGAGAAGCTGATTGTCCTGTACACTGGTCCAGTATGTGTGTGCAGTATGTACAGCGCATGTGCTTACTCTGTTGTCACTGACCCTACCAGTTTGACAGAAGAGGCTCAAACTAGGCTGTACGCACATCCAGTGTAGTAAACTGTAAAGACAAAGAAGTTCCTTTCTATCATCACCGAAGGCTCCCGAGGAAAGCCCTAGGAATCATTTTCAAAGCAAGCTGTCCCATTCTATTTGTAAACACTGAAATAGCCAGCATGCACTGAGAGGACTTCTGTTAGAAATGCCCTTCATCAAGACCAGATGAATACCTGCACATGAGCCAATAACAGACTGAAAACTTCTTCATATAAAAAACAAATCACAGGTTAATTTGAGTTCTATAGCAGGTAGCAGACTTGTGCAGAAGCCTACAGACCATGCACAGCTCCACTGATGGCCACCAGTATCATTTATCCCACAAGCTCACCAATTGCCCTGCAAAGATCCAGCAGTAGAATTAGATACTCCAGACACTTCAAACCAATGCACAAGAGGGACACAACAAAAGGCTTATAAATACATGCCCCTCTTTTGCCACAGGCCTTTCCTAGATGGGAGAAGGTGAATTTCCAAGGTTTGTCCAAGTGCCAAGTGTCTTGTTCATGGTCACACTTAGGATCTGAAGGGCAGAGTTCATTCAGAAACACAGTTGCTACACTCTCACTGTATCAGGTAGTTTTAAAAAATATAATTTCCTTCTTCTACAATTTGCAGAAACAATTGGTGACAAGTATTGAAAATAAATTGGGCCAACATTCATTCATTTTGTTAAAATGATGTAACAGCATTTTATACCACTTTAACAGAAAAATCCTAAAGCAGCAGCAAGCTTCATAGAACATTAATTTTTCTAGGGTATGAATTAACTCTGGCTTTGTTGCATAAAGCTTAAATTGCTAGCATGGGAAAAACTTCATCAGTACTAGGCTTAATGAGAGAGCTGATGCTTTCCTAATGCCTCTCATATTTTCCAAGTTTGTTGTCTGTCAGCCTTCCAGGTTCATATATCTACCAGCAATTTTTGTCTCTTTCTGGTAGAACACTTTATTCCAGGTATTTATGGCTGTTTCTCGATCACTCTTTTCTTTCTCTGTACTTACTTCCACACTCAGAGTATGACATCAGTTTCAACCTTTGACATGGTTAAATCAGCCACTAAATCAGCTGTTACAACTCACATGCTGCTGCCTGTAGCCCTTGATATTAAAGCCTTCCTAGACACCTGGGCAGTGAAAAAATAATATATTCACATTAAAAGGGGGGTGAGGGAAATAGTGAGGTTCCAAAATTAGTCCTTATGCGCAAGGAAAAAGCAGAACTGTTGTTTTCTGTGTAATTCCAATTAAGATTTTCTGTGCGTGTGCATGATGATAAGTACCTGGTCACATGCTCCTTTCTTCCCCATGGGAGCCCTATCTCATTTCATGTACAAAAAGAATGGCAATTACCCAAAGGATTGCTCTATGATTTCTTTTTACTGCTGTAATTCAGCCTGTGGCCCAGCCCACCTTGCAAAATCAGGGCTGAAGACTAAATTGTTATCTTTTTATTGGTTTATGTATGGAGCTCATGACAGGGGTATAGGAGCCTCTTTCCAGCATGAAGAAAATAGCCTTCAGAGCGCTCCAGTAAGATTAGGTGAGTATTATTCTTGCTTTACACCTGGCCATCTGGAACAAATAATTATGTGGAGGCTTTCTCTCTCCACTGCTAGAGAAGGAGCCTACATGACAAGTATAACTTTTAATAGCTTAACGTTAGATAAGATTTATTGTTCTGACCAGCATCATTGTGTTAATGCTGTGATAGAGAGAAGCAGCAGCTCTCCTGGACAGCATGCAACCCTTAACAGAAGAGACAAATTTCTCCCTTCAAACTCTCCATTCTCATTCAACATGCAGCTCCCAACTTCAGCAGCGAGACAAGTGTCTCCGTTACAAAGCTCTTCTCTGCCCTTTACAACCCACCAGCATCAACAATCAGGATCACTGGTGGATTAGGAGCTGATTCTCCCACTGTCTCTGCTCCTAGTATTCACTGCCAAACGCTCAGAACTCTAGAATTAGTCAAATATGTATTAAGATGTGAAATTTCAGGTCCTAGCAAGCTGCAAAACCAGTAATACCTCAGGATGCCAATCACCAGGACGGCTCTACAGATCTGCCAAGGCATTTCCTTTCATCATGGTCCCCAGTAAAGTGTTTAAGCCACCTGCTTTAAATCCACTTACTTAATTTTGTAGTTTAGAGGACCATGACACTTAGCTGCTGTCACAAGTTCATTTCAAACTCTTGCCAAGGTGGCCCTGGAACAACTGCATGGGGAGGATTAATGGCAGCATTGCCACTAGCAAGAGCTGCGGTGGTGCCGACGCACTGACTGTGCCCACGCACTGTCTGTGCCCCCACACAACCAAAGGGCAGGGGAGGGACAGAGAGGGAGAGCAGCTAAACTGGCATCCTGGATCACATATACAATAGCTGTCTCTAAGACAAGGATGACAGATTTCTACCTTTATGTACTTCTCTATAACAAATGATAAGGTTATGCCTTTTTGTCAGAGGGCATGGCTTTGCAAGAGTGCAGATTCTTTCAAATCCTGTGGCAGCTTTTGCAATATTTTGTTGATCAACAAGTCTGGCATTTGCATTTGTGCAGAAAAAAAATCATTATCAATACTTACTTGCTCAGGTAGAGCTTTACAGATGCTGTCTTCCGTTAGTATAATTTACTTATTGGCTGAAATACACTATTGTGCAACTCTGTAAAAATCATAGGTACCTCTTAGAGCATGTAAGCCTGGAGGGTAACTGGTGAGCAGACATTGTACTTGTACTTTACACAAGAGCAAATGTCATCCCATAGGCATTAGCTGATGTGCCTTGAATGCTCAAAGCAGATGTTAACAGAGCTCTTTTTTTCTAACAATCTTCTCTGTATCTCTGTGAAGGAACGCAAATATTATATCCCTTTGGCTCAAAACACTAATGAACTAACAGCAGGAATATTCCTTATAATAATTCAGCACTCTTCTCCTTGCTAACATAATCCTGATTTTAAATGAGGACCATAGTCAGGTGATGCAGTCCTTTGACATTACTCTTTTCAAGCAAAAATGAGTCATTTTTTCCTGTTGCCACTCTTATAGCCAGCACTTTCTGGAGCAGACCCACTGCAAAAGGTTGGAAAACACATGAAATGTTAACCTTCATATTTGAATGAAAGTGCTATGCTAATAATAAGTGGTGGATAGGCTGTATTTATTTTGTCTGTTTTAGAATCAAGATAGTCATATAGGCCATGTGTTTATAAATGTTTATAGATGTGTTTACAGTGCAGGAAAGGCCTCAGCAACAAAGGAAGCAAAATATAACAACTCAGGCTGTAGCTGAGGCCTCATTCAATAACCCACTCAACATCAGAAAAACAATGACTTGGTTGATTTCAATGGGAAGAGGGTAGGATATAGCAGACAAAGGTCCATCACACAGCAATGAACAAAGAGCCTAAGCTGAATGGAAAATCTGACCAAGCCTTGCTGATCTACATGTGCTTTCCATTGTAATTAGATGCCTGCATGTTGGAGAGCTGATTGATCACAAGTACTTGTAGGAGTTGCTTGACTGCAGCATCTGTCTTGTTGATCACTTAAAATATATCACATAACAGCTCGATATTTTTCTATGCTTGGCATAGATACATAGATAGATATGGCAATCCCTGGCCCAACATCTCTGCCTTGTGGAGCCATTGTTTTGCTCATTTTCAGCCACTACAGACTGCAGCCTGTTGAACTCAGAACAAGAAAACAGAGAAATATATGTATGGGAAATGCTGTTCCCCCTCTCTGACCTTTATGTAATTCAGCCATTGCACTGTGACCATCAGAGCACACTTATCTTTAAGCACATGAGGAATCATACTCATGTCAATGCATCTGTTCGTGTCCTACCTTCCCTGCGTTTATATTGCATTGGCCAGTAGGAGCAACTTTAAGCTGCAGAGAGAGAGAAGGGCTTGAAACCTTCCCCGTATTCCCACATCCACCCAGGATACGAGGAACGTAAATGCCTCTCAAGTCCTGCCATGAAAACGTAAAATGTATCCTCCTGTTGTGTTGGGCCAGAGGTTACCCACTGAGCCCTGCAGCAGGACACCTTTACTGCAGACAAGCTGTATGTACAGAACAGAGGAGCTCACCTTTGAAAATCAGAAGACTACACTGTGTATTCAAAGTGCTTCTTGTACCTGAAGGGGACATGATACAGTTTTACATACAACTTCTGAGATTCTCTTTCAAGTAATCATGGACATGTTTCAGCAGCCAAATGTGAATTCATTCTTTTTCCTTCTGATATTTGGATCTATGAGAGTTTACTTAACAGGGATTGCTTATAAAATGGTGCAAAACCCCAAGGAAACACGTTAAACCCATGTAACATGGAGCAAAAGCATTTTGGCAGGAACAGAGCTACATACATAGGTGTGGACAGATGCAGTGCAATGGACACAGAGGTGAGTGCCCCTTGTGCGAACGCAGCCATGCCAGAGAGTTGTTGCAGTGACTATGCAATTCCCTTCTTCCCTCACTTGTTTTCCCTGTAAAACAAGGACAAGACAAGGTCCAAGTCAATGGAAACAGAAAAAGCGATCTTTGTTGCGCAGTCCAAGAAACAAGGGAAGCATCTCACGTAAATCTGAAAGAGGAGGGAAAACTTTTCTTGCTCTTTGGAGAGGAAGGGAGGAGAGCAGTTCTTTTCCTCCCATTCTCTCCTACCTTCACCTTGGAGGATTATAAGATATTTACTCAGAGTACATAGGTCCTGCAAGGGTTAGTTAGCTAATATTTGTAAAATATTTTGCTCATGGAGAACACTATGCAACTATTATCATTATATGGAAAAGCTTACTGCAAATACTACCCACAGCAAGTGGAATAAACCAAAAACTTCAGGATGGGATGTGACTCATGCCTATAATGATAGCTCTGGAGATTCTGCTGCTTTCGAATACAAGCATCGGATAACAGACCAAGATTAATAATTGTAGCCCTGTTCTAAGGAAGACAGAAATGCAGAGTGACTTGTGTGTGCAAGTACAGAGGAATCAAGAGTCAGCACTGTTATAGATGTCCCCAAAATAATCCAAAATCATTAAGACTTTGCAATCACTTTACACCAAGCATAAACAATTCACAGAGTTAAAACAAATGTTACATAAACAAACAAATGTTGAGATTTTTTTTTTAAGATATAATGATGGGTTGTTCACAAACATATTCAGACTTTGCTAGAGGATATTGGCTGAGAATATAAAATATGTTGCTTATTTACATAAAGAGACATTTTTAGCTTGAATTTTAAACCCATTCAAGTCAATGACAGCTGCCAATTTTAGAAACAGTCCAGTCAGGCCTACCAGAGAAGCAAACATTGGCTTGCCTGGGATATCAAGTAACAATCAAGAGCTCAAATACACAAGCATTACCATAGGATAAGAATTTAATATGCTTCTGCTGATCTCCTGTAACTCTCCACTAACATGTACATTGCAGACAGAAAAGGAAAGGTAATTTGAGTTAACTCAACCAGCTTTCACTGAAGAAGCTACACTTGCATAAATCACATCCTGTTTTGCAGGGGAAATTCAAAGCACGCATGAATTGCCATCATGTATCTGCTGTTGTATGAAGATGTGTTACCCTGTGATAACCTGTTTTGCTATGCCCTCTGTGAATATAGCACATCTGAGTTTAATTTGGTGTAAAATCTCTCTTCAGTTCCTTCACCTCTGCTCAAATACACTTATTTTTTATAAACATAAAATGTATTCCTATATAAAATATAAAGGTAAGTTTGGAGGAGTTGTGATTAGGTCTGTAAGCAGTAATCACAACCTACCAGCTGTACAGTATATTGTAGCGAGTGCATCTTTATAGTTCACAACAATGAAAGAAAGATGACCTTTGTGGTCCCTTATGGAAAACCTGTACCTGTTGTTCAGTGTCCCCACAACCCCACTAGGAAGTAAAACATTGAAAATAAGGAACAAATTTGTTTATTTTGATCACTGCCGTTGTCTAATCCTGCTTCAGGATAAATGGAGAATTGCAAGGAACCCTATAAATTTTCCAGCATGGAGCAATTTGAGTGACTTGTTACACTTCAACAATACCAATATAATTTTTTTTAGTTTGTGAGTCTGTCTCACAGCATCTAGCCACTCTCTTGAAAAGTATGCAACAAGAAATCTTGTTTACTGCAGCTATTCAGGCTGTCCATCAATGCTCTCAGGTCTACTAGGATCACTTCAGATGCCACAACCAGTTGGCAAGATAGCATATACTAAAATCTGCTTTCTTTGTGGTATCCTCTGTGAATGAGACTCATCTCACATACTTTAGGGACCTCTTCAGTGTCAGGCAATTGTCTGGGCTCCATTTCCAGACAGAAGATAAAGACAAAAGTCTCCAAAATGTAATTTGGATCTCTTCAGTGATGATAGACAGGGCCGGGAAACCAGCATAGACTAAACATGAACATGAACAGAACACAAATAGGCAAGCCAGCTGACAGTAGTGTAATTAAAACTTTCCTGACAAAATATTATCCAAACAGTTGTCTCTGCATAGAAGTGTGAGTTAATATATTGAGATTATTGTCTTATCCAATCAGGTTAATTTGCTGTAAAGCAACACCCACCCCCCAAAAAAATCCTGAAGGCAACATATACATTCAGCAAAGATGCAGACAGTTCTTCCAATAACCAAGAAATCCAGTACAGCATTTTCTAGAAATGTGTAGAGAAGCTGACCCAGCTTTATATCACCAGGCAGCAATATGTGGCAGCTTTAAGGTTCTGTTGTACTGGCAGTGACCATGTCATAATTTACCAGTTACTGTGTAGGACTAGGAGAAGGAAGGATAAACATATATGTATATGCACGCATGCATAACAGACACATTTGCCCTCTCCTGTTATCCTGTCCTCATTTTAACTGCTCTGAGAATCCCAGAACAGGTCGGGTTTCTTTCCTTTGTGGCATGGGGTGTGGGAAAGTAAATTCAACTCTTTCCAGTCATCTCACAAACACAGGTGGTGCATGGCATTTTTTTTTAATCCCTAAATTGCTTCTAGAAAAGAATACTTTCAAAGTGCAGTTCCATAGTATTTCTGGATGCATGTCTAATATGAATGGTGAGGGTAAAGACCACTTTGTTTGCTACTGGACAAAACATCAGTTGATTGGACATCTCAGTGCTGAGCTAAGCCCCAGATTTAGGATTTAACCTGTATTTCAAAACAAACTTGCAAAATGTAGTCCTTTTATAGCTTTATTTTCATAAGGCTTCGTTCTCCTAATCAGTGACATTGTTACTTAAAAGAAACTGGAGCTAGCAATCTAACAATAGCAAGATCCATATAGGTCATTGAATTACCAACTTTATATGAGTCACCAACAGTACAGCACACATTATCAAAAGGTAATGTTTGGTGAATGATTTTATTTTGACAGAGAGACATATGCTTTATTGTTGATTCACTAGGTGGTGTTTTAATTGTGAGACATTAGTCTAGTGTTTGCACATTGCCTTCTTCCAGCTCAGGCTCTGTTGAACGAGCTAAACAAAGTAAGCAGGATTTTCAGTGATCAGCTCTCAGTCCATGCGCTGGTTATTTTTGAAAGACATCCCATCTCCGGTGTTCTAATCCTATCCACCAACATAGGTCTCCTTGTTTTCCTGTGTACACCCAAAGCTGGGGAATAAAAACTGCTAAATTTAGTTTGAACAATGGTTTGGGACAAAACCTGGACAAAAGGTGCCACGGTTTTCAAACTAAGTTTTTTTAATAGGTTGGATAAAAACCTACCTTGAATTTGAGCTATTTTAACTGTAAACTGGATTTTAAATTAAAATGTTAAGGCTGGACTCTGGAGGCACAGATGACAACTAAGTGACCAAGTCTCACAGAAAATGGGCAGGAGTTGGGTGCCTCATTCCCCTATATGGCATTAAATGTCTCCCACTAAGCCTTTCCATTAAGCACCCAATAAAATCTTGGGTTTTCTGAACTTCATTTTTCTATCTGAGTCTTCTCTTACAAAATTAGTTGAAAACATTGCTCCAACATTGGAGATTTTCCTCTGTTTCTTCTTGGAAATGGTGAAAGGGAAAAAAACGCACAAGAGCTTAATACAAAGCTGGTGGTTATCAGCCTGAGGTAAAACTTTTGGAGGAATGTATACCATCCAGATAGAAGTCAGCCCTGGTTATTTTAGTTTGTCTTCAGGTCAGTTACCTGGTACACAGCCTGCAAGGCAGCTGATTCCCTGTCTCTGCCTTTTCATGAATAAGCCACACTGGGACCTCCCTGTGAGTGGGAGGTCACCCTCCCTCAAATGGTGCTGAGTGTCCAAGCTACCTTCAAAGGCAAGGGCATTCAAAGCACTTTGTATTTTACACACTGAGCCCCGCGAGTGTCAGAAAACACACTTTAACCTGTAGCCATCCATACCTTTCTTGCCATATGTGTTAGCTCACCAAGTTAGGCTTATGTCCTCAAGCACATTGTAAAGGAGATGATTGTTTATCTTCCTACATATGGGATACTGACAACACCCTTGGTAATATTGCAATGAGACTTTCTGCTACAGTTGAATTGTCCAGGAACAAAAATAGCCTTCTGCTCTGCTTTACAGGTACACTGTGCATTTGTTCCAAATGCACTTTTTACCCCTTGGAAATCACTCTTTTCCTCAATAAATCAGTGCAGTTCTGGCTTACTTATTCGTGGGGGGAGAGAGAGGGGAGGGAAATTGGCCACCTTGATTTAATTTCCTCTCTGAAGTGGAGCATATTTTGATTAAGGGAGCCACAAGGAGACATTTCCTATAGGGACTCACTATTTGAAATTTAATTTCCTTCTTACCTAGCTGTATGTTGTTGTTGTTGTTGGAATCAACAGACAGAACAGCTGACCAAGTGATGAAAAGACCTACCTGAAGGTGCTGTGACTGCAATTTTCATTTGAAAATTCCTGCTAATGTTTCATGGATTTTGTGACAAAGAGTTGCAGAATTTATTATGCAGTAATTTTTAAATAAAATACATGAAGCCAATTTTGAAATGCATAAGATCAGCTACCTGTGCAGAGTAAATTGTACAGCAGTGTAGGAATAGGAAAATTCCACATCTGGGTGGTTAACTCTCAATTACTGTTACTAAGTAGAGTTTTGGAGCCACAGTTCTTACTAACTGTAAATAGTGAAGTATTTTGGCTGGTCAGTCTGCAATGGATACCTACAACCCCCTTTCCTTTTGATCTAGCTTGCAAGGCTACATTTTTCTTCTCTCTCTTCCTCTACACTCCCTGGGTGTTCAGCCGGTGTTACGTAGTGAAGTTATTTAAAAGAAAAAAGAAAAAGAAGAAGAAGAAAAAGAGAAAGACGAAGAAGAAAAAGAAAAAGAAAGAGAAAAAGAAAAAGAAAAGGAAAAAGAAAGAGAAAAAGAAAGAAAGAGAAAGAGAAAGAGAAAGAGAAAAAGAAAAAGAAAAAGAAAAAGAAAAAGAAAAAGAAAAAGAAAAAGAAAAAGAAAAAGAAAAAGAAAAAGAAAAAAGAAAAAGAAAAAGAAAAACAAAGAGAAAGAGAAAGAGAAAAAGAAAAAGAAAAAGAAAAAAGAGAAAGAGAAAGATAAAGAGAAAAGGAAAAGAAAGAGAAAGAGAAAGAGAAAAGGAAAAGAAAGAGAAAGAGAAAGAGAAAGAGAAAAAGAAAGAGAAAGAGAAAGAGAAAGAGAAAGAGAAAAAGAAAAGGACAAAAAGAAAAAATGTATCCTAAGTCCACAAGAGCTCCCTCCCACAGGGGGAGGCAGGCCTATTCCCATCCAGATAATTTTGTACTCAGAGTACCATGAGACTTCTTCACAGCAAGAAGGACTCCATCGTGTGCACCACTGTAGGGGACCAGGCTATACTCCAGAATACAGCGGCTCTCCCTCCGCTGTGAGGCTCTGTGAGGTTATGCTTGAAAATGACATGTATTAGGAGCTTTCATGGAAGCTTGAATTAGCTAGGAGCAACCATTTGCTATTTTATACACACACATGCACACAGGATTATTTATAATCAAGACGATTACTGACAATCATCTGAGACCTTCTTGCTGTACAACATGATGCCATAAAATGTATATGATGCCCAGGCTCTAGAACTAAGTCACACAGTTAGTGGAATAGAATTTTATTCTTCTAAGCCTTAATCAAATAAAGCACATCATAAGATGTGCAAAATTTTTAATTCAATGTCATTACTCTTACACTTCAGCATAAGCGCTAATTTCAGTGCCGTGACAGATTGGAGTCATAACATTTATTATTACATCCCATTAGTCCCAATGGGGTCTAAGGGAAACATGGAAAATACCTTTCAGTAACTTAACAGGAAGTTTGATATCTGCGCTGTAATAAAGATTCCTGAACTTTGCCCGAATTTACAAGACTATTGATAAAGCAGATGAAAAAACAATACAGACTATAAAATATGCAACTACAAAAGGAAGTATGTTAAATCAAGTAATGAATACAAAACTTAGTTATTTAAACACGAGTGACTAGTTAGAGACAGGGGCTTATGTGGATAACCATTTTTTCAACACCTATAAAGATTAGTTAATTGGTGTAAAAAAGGGATAACACAGCTTTACCAAGTTTTTCCCTTTGACAGCTGGATGGTACAATAAGAAATTCATTACTTGCTCCATATCTCCTTTCTTCTAGCAGCGAAAGTAAATGTAAAGGCAACTCTTGAACAGATTTTCCCTTAAGCTCATAAAATAAAAACAATACTCAGGACAGACGCTAAAGTACATCCACAACTTTTATGCTTATCCTTTTTTCTAGTGATGTGCATAGTAGAGGCACATATCAGTCAATTGACTGTACAATATTCTCTTTCATATTGCAAGCAAGTGCAGTAAACAGGTATAACATGTGCAGCAGAATACCACTAATTCACGCTAATGGCTGGCAGATGAATTGTGAATTACCACAGATTGCAAACTGATGAATAATCAAACAAAGACAAGCAATAAGCAAGCATAAAACTTCACATAATATACTTTGTTCATTAATGCTGATAGCCATCCTTAAGTTCTCTTAGTTATGTTAATAATTCAGAGGATTGTCCTGGTAAATTAAGTGTAGTAAATTTTGTACCAAAACCCACAGTCCAAATAATAAGACTTCACTACAACATCTCGCTCATATATTTTACCAAGACATAACAGACTGCCAGATTCTTGCTGAGTATCATAAAATGAGAAGATAATGTCGTGGTTTAACCCCAGCCAGCAACTAAACACCACGCAGCCGCTCACTCACTCCCTCCCCACCCAGTGGGATGGGGGAGAAAATCAGGAAAAGAAGCAAAACCCGTGGGTTGAGATAAGAACGGTTTAATAGAACAGAAAAGAAGAAACTAATAATGATAATGATAACACTAATAAAATGACAACAGCAATAATGAAAGGATTGGAGTGTACAAATGATGCGCAGTGCAATTGCTCACCACCCGCCGACCGACACCCAGCCAGTCCCCGAGCGGCGAATCCCCGCCCCCACTTCCCAGTTCCTATACTAGATGGGACGTCCCATGGTATGGAATACACCGTTGGCCAGTTTGGGTCAGGTGCCCTGGCTGTGTCCTGTGCCAACATCTTGTGCCCCTCCAGCTTTCTCGCTGGCTGGGCATGAGAAGCTGAAAAATCCTTGACTTTAGTCTAAACACTACTGAGCAACAACTGAAGACATCAGTGTTATCAACATTCTTTGCATACTGAACTCAAACATAGCACTGTATCAGCTACTAGGAAGACAGTTAACTCTATCCCAACTGAAACCAGGACAGATAACAAGGCAGTGTTTCACTTGCATTTTAAAAACTTTTCTCCTTTTTTTCCCTACCAGAGTTATGGGAAAACCAATTGCTCCAAGTCATCTCCTGAATAACATTGTCCTCTCAAACCTTAATAGATGAGCTCAGAGGGTAAACCTGGTAGGAACCTTTGCAATTTATAAAAAAAACCAAAAACAACAGCCAAAAAAGGTTGAGCAGGTCTATCATACATATATTTGCAGCAACGTGTTTTGGAAATGTACTGTGCTACTGATACTTGAAGAGTTTGAGTTTGGTTTTTTTTAATCACACACTGAAAAATCATTTGGTTTCTCTCTGTGGTTTTTACATTGCCCCACTGCACACAAACTAGAGGTCTTTCTCTTACTTTCTTAAGTATTCATTTTTTAATCTTTCCACCTATCATCTCATAAACTGCATGCGCTCCCTCTTGCTAGTCTGACCTGCCTTTCAGCATTATTAAAAACAGTGAAGATTTAAATTGGTTCTTTGGAAGATACTAGGTTTGAGTTCACATTCATAAAATAGGCTTCCACCTTTGATCACTAAGATTAAAGAGAAAAAAGTTGTTCTAGGCTTTGCAATCTTACTCTTAAGGATAAAACAATGCCGGTTGCATCTCAGCACTTTCCACAGTGACCAGATGTTGAAAATGCCTGTGTGCAAACATTCATATAGTTATTTCGAGAATGATACAATATAAATGGAAAACTCTCTTATGGGTCTAAATTCTTATCTTGCTAAGCAAATATTTTATTAAGAGAGTTTTCTAAGTAGTTCTATAGGACCAGAGATTCACACAGCTTGATTAGGTTATTTAACTTGCAGTCCTTTTTGTTGCTATATTATTCCTTCTCCTTAACTGCTAAAAGAGGATATAACAAATGTCATGTTTTAATGTTTATGAGGCTTGAGGTCTTTGAAGGCCCTTCTCGGGTTTGGGGTTTTTTTTGCTTTTTATGGAATCTTAGAACACTCAAGTTGCCTTTTTTCATTCAGAGCCTGTCTTGCCATTTGTTGAGCCACAGCTAGATCCATAGTTTATCCAGAAGTCCATCATTAAAACTGAAACCAGGTGAGAAACAACTAGCCTAGACCAAGTGTCCACTGTTTAAAAAGGCTGTTTTCTGGCGACTGCTTTCCAGTCTGTTTCCTGGTGCATCCCATCCCCAGGTATTTTGTAGAAGGATGGGACATCCAGAGCACATTTCTCCTCCTGCTGTTTCATATCAACTCCTCTACCAGCACCCTGATACCTTGATACTTACAGCATCTATGGTGGCAGAGGAATTAACATATGGGTGTGATGTGAATACAGATTATGTAGAAAGGGGTCATCTGTTATCTGTATGTCTGTCCTCAAAAGCCAAAAGAAGCTGCAGAGGGTATCCTGGGCTTCCAATTTGCTTAAATATTGGATTAAGAGACACAGCAGCTGCCATAATACCTAAACCTGCAGCACACACTGTGGGCCCATTGGTTCTGGTTGACAAACCAAGGAGACCTTGGTTTGAGTGGAAGTTCTTTGGTAGAAGAACTTGTCTACTGACAGCACATCTTGTCTTTGCCAGTCTTTCTGTGTCAGCAAAAGATCCCATGTAATTACAAGTTCAAGCAATTTCTTCCCTGCCTGGAAATAATCTGATATTCCTACCTTCTGGGAAAAAATAGTTCTGCTGGAAGCTTGCGCTGTAAAACGATTCTTTGAATTAGCTCTCCAAAGTTTTGAACTGAATAAATTATTGTTATCCACAGTAAACATTTAACATATATTTCTGTTTGTTAGCCTAATTAATTTAATCCCCTTCACTCATGCTCTTCTCTCTTAGCCTTCCGCAAACTTGAAGACAGTACAAACTGCTGTGAGAATACTTCTTCCTGAGAGAATAGCCAAGAAATTCTCAAGAGCAATCCCTGTGTCTGAGACTACTAATTTAATGCTTTCACTAAACCAGGAGAAATTACAAACAACTATCAATATGCATGAGGTACTTAACAGCATGCAGTGAACAGTGTAGGTGGGGCTTAGACAGAAAAGGTCTAGGGCATCATTCATCTCATCCTAAGGTAGACATTTCAAATAGATTTAAAACAGCAGAATCCCTTCCAGGAAATATGCAGCTGTCTTCACTGACTACAAAAAGTCCCAGGTGAATAGTGCAGATGCAGATGTCTATACTGGATTTGTCTGAAGTTAGGTAAGCGAAATCCCACCTTGAGGGCTTACATGACTTTTAGATAAAATAATTGCATGAACTGTCTAAGAAGAAATTACAAAACCAAAGAGATGATTTTTCACTCAGAGCTCTAAGGGACACAATTCTTTGGAAAAGTTCCAGGATTCATTTAAATTATCATGATCTAAACCATGCTATAAAATTGCAGTTCCTCTGACCCTTACCTGCTGCTCAGGGACTGCAGGTTTCCTGTTCCCACACCCTTCCTTCTCTGCTTACGTTTCCAGGAGGAGCAAAATCCTTTCAGATATCTCTCTGCAACAAGCATTTGCTTCCACAACAGTGCTCACTGTCCTCTTTCCCTTCTGCCAAGGTGCTCCCTTCCTCTCCAACATGATCCCTTTTCCACTCTCCAACCTCACTGAGCTGCTGCTTAACAAATTTTCTGTCCTGTATCAGTCTCTGCTTGCTCTCCCGCTTTTTCTTTCGTATTTCCATAATCATTTGGAGCTATTTGGATGTTACAAGAAAGCCTTTGAGTGCTCTGGAGTTTTCTAGATTTCAAACTTCTCTAGCACTATACTGCACCTTACAGCTTTTAAAAACCAAGCAAACTTATGTGCCTGGTTAGCTGGTCTCTGCACCCTCCAATAGAGTCCATGTTGAGCAACTGTTGTCTAAATACAACAGGACTGCAAACTTATAAAATGCCAGCCTCTGACCACAGACTTGAGAAATCTGAGGCTCAAGATACTTGGTACCCAACATTTTCTTCTAGTTGGTCACAGTTTGGAGAGGAGACCCACCTTAAAAAAAAGTGCCTTTTTTTCTCCATTCTTTCACATGCCATAGGTCATACTGCAGTTATTTTTAACAGCTTCCCCTAGCAAACCCCAAAATATATCTTTCAAAATCTCTTGATTTTTCCATGAATGACAATGTACACTGTGATTGTATATGAAATGGGTTCTAAAACTGATGCTGTAATGAGTTATTTTTCTTGCCTTAGGCCTTGGTACCTGTGGGTACCAAACATTTAAATACCAAGCTGATGAAAACCGTGGTTGGAGTCTTCTCGTGTCAGCTCCGCTGTAAATATTAGGCTTTCGCTGATGCTAAATAGTCTAAACCCTGAGTCAGCTATCAAAACTCTGCAGCTCATAAGGGATCAGGCTGAGCTTAGTATCTCAACATTCATATCTGAATTGACTTACAGCTCACTTTAAGTAAATATATTCTAAGCTCTGCCCATCAAACTCTGTTAAGAGGCATGGAAGCAATGATGAAACCTGTGCAGTAACTTTAGCTTTGTTCATCATCTGACTTATTTACTGTTGCTAGGTAAAGTAATTTTCTGAAAGACTCAGTGAAAAATCACCCCTCAAAAACTGAAGGCAAAATACATGCATGAAAATGCAAAGGGACAGGATGAGTCAGGGTACCAGTGTGAAAATCTTTTGCAGCTGTGCCAGCAGCATATAACATTGTTCCAAGACCAACAGAGACTTTAAGTTAATGCTGGTTCTTCAAATGACGCTATAAAGGAAGTTGACAGTTTTGGTTCAACCATCATAGAAAAAGGCCTCCACATCACTGAGGTCACCACTCGGTCTAAGATTAACAGCCAGGTTACCTGCAGTTAGCAAGAGGGAAAAAGGTTGAAACTAAGGTAGTGAACAACTTACCCCTGCAAACACAAATGGTCCCTCCAAGTAACAATGGCCAGGGAAGCACGGGAAGGCTGGATTTTTGCTCTTAATGCTTTATGTGTCCTGAAGACCAAAAAAAAAAAAAGAAAAAAGGGGGTGTGTGGGTGGGTCCAGGACTTATGCACCCAAACAGGCTCACAATTATGACATTCCCAGCTGAAGCTGAAAAACAGACAAGAATTTCCATACCAACCTTCATTTACACATTTGCATCAAGCTTGAGCAAAAACACTAAGAAGAAAAAAAGTCTTGTCTGTAGCCAAGATAATGAATTCGATCATTTATCTTTCATTTACATTTGGTGATATGAAGTTTAAAAAATATATCATCTTCAATTATTCTGCAGGCAATATGGACACATAGAAATCCTACTCCCACACAACTCATTTGCAAGGCCAGCAATATTTATGACTAAAAAACCTTAGCAGAATTTAAACAAACATACATTTTTCTGGGTGAAACTTTACATCTATTTCTATTTTCTGGTAATTTAACCTCAAGAGTAACAAGAACAGATTCGGTTAGCTGAGTCCTCAGCTGTTGAAAATGAAGTCCAGGGACATAAGGCAATTTGAATGACCTAAGCATGTGGCTCAGAGAGGTAATCCCTTCAAATCAAGAGCCACTTTATACTTGTGAGATATAGCCAGGTAAAATCTACTCAAAGAAGACATCTGTATTTTGAGAAAATCAAACTTCTTCTTACTAAAGAGAGCATTGCCCTTTCCATGTCAAGAATTTTATAGCATTAAGTCCAAGTGCTTTTTCTTTTGCAACCTTAGTATCTTCTGTGAATCCCTTAAAGCAGGAAAAAACTACCACTGCAGTATGCAAAGACCCTGCTTAGGCTTTCACCCTTCTTAGGGAAGAAAAAAATTGGTCACGGATCCAAAGACTTTCTTTACTAGTAGAAACATTCTATTTTTATTTCTAAGAAACCTTTCTATATTGTCCATATACCCTCCCACATGAAGAAAAATCACCACACATTCTTGTTTTTCTCGGCATATCCAATGACATATTGAGGTTTTCTTAACAAGGGCAATTATAACTCTCAGCATATATTCAGGTCCACTCTTCCCTGCTTGTTGCTCTCTGTCCTCTAAAAGAATTGCAGAGGTCTGGCATTTGCAGGCTTTACTACAGAAGGGCCAAAATCAACAGCCACTTCTTCCACTCTTGAATTCAGAGTGCAGTTGTCATTTACTCTGCTTCAAAGCAGATGTCCCCCATTTGAGGATATGAATTGAATCTGTCAGAAAAGGGCTAACTATGGAAGCAAAAGACGACCTGCTCAACTCCAAATAAGCAACTTCAGAAAGGTTGCCAGCAATTATAACTGACCATCATTTTAGTAAACTCTTATGCCAGACATTGGCTGTCTATCTAATCTAAAAGGACCTTGTACACAAAATCAGAGAAAGCAAGTCACCTCTCAACAACTTGCAAAATATCATTAAAATCAAAACAGGTGGTCAGCCTACTATCCAGACTCACAGTGCTCAGCAGACCCAAGGCAGGTACCTCTTCTTTCCCTTCCTCCCCACCACTCCACTAATTCCCTTTACACACAGGCATCTACAAGTGAACTTTAGTTTGATTAAAAATAATTAATTAATTAATAAACCACCAAAAATCCCACCCCAATATGCTTTCCCATTATCTATTTTTTAGTTACATCTAATATTTTTGTTCTCTGTAGCAGGCAGGAGCAAGGAAAACAAACCAGATTCTTTGTCAGAATCTCACTCATAACCCTCATACATGAAAGTGTAAACTGATGTGCACTGTTCCAGTCTCTTTTAGTGAGGAAGTGTGTTCCCTTGCAAATGAAAATACTGAAATGGATATTAACCGTGATTACACAATCTTCATGTGTTTACCCCATACACAGCTCTACTCAAATTAAATAAATATGTGGAAATACATAGATGTTACATATTTTGGTCACTTTGGTGACCCAGTCAGTCACTTTTGCTCTGTTACTAGTAGATATCTGCACACTGTCAGCATGACAGGCAAAATGCTTAGAACGGTTTGCATAATGACTCTGTTGAAGATGTTACTGAGCAATAAGCACTGTGCTTTGGTTGACTTGCAGCCAGTATTTGCTGATAATAAACACAGGATGTATATGACAAAAACTGATATATATGGTTTTTAAGAATAACAGCAGTTGCACATCAGAACTGTGTGTCTGATCAGAATATAGACAAATATGTAAGTGAAAATTAGGCATACAGCTATTCATAACTGCTCAATACCCTTCTGTCCAAAATTCTGAATATTTAAAGAAAATCCTTTGAAAATACAGGTTTCCAGATTCCAGTCTGATATACCATGGGAAAATTCTGTTTAGACTCACAACAGAAAAATGTCACAAGGCATGTTTTAAAGTGTAAAGAGCAAGATAACAAGCATACCCACCAAAAACTGTATGAGTATCTGTGTACATTAATTATTTGATTACTGAAGGACATGAAGTAGAATACAATGCTGCAAATTACAGCACCTAGCGTAAGCACCATGAAGTCCAAGGTGTTTTGATCAACACCTTCAAACAGCTTCTTTCCAATTATGAACTCCAAACTTTGTCACTTCGGTATAAAATAATGCCATCTATGTTTTACGTAGTGTCATGCGTCAGCGATGATACTCAGTAGATACATCGTTAAAATGAATGGATTAAAATTAAAACCACAAAGAGCACAGGAGAAAGGGAGGGAAGCAAGGAAGAAGGTTAGGAAGCTATGTTTCAAGAATGACGCTCAAAAGACTTTCTGTTTTGGTCAATCTTTTATGGTTTCAGTGAATACTGCATCACATTCCTAAGAGATGTATATACTGTAAAATCTGTAGAGATATTTTTATAGGCATACTGAAAAGTATTATTAGTTTACATTCTAATCTTTACTAAGTATTTTAGTAATACAATCTAATGAATAACAGAAACGGCTGTGTTTTCACACCATAATTGCATTACGTGTAATTCACCCCTGTTGTCTCCTTACCAGATGGTGTACTGGTAGAATTTAGTGGATATAGAAATGATGGATTTGGACTGAAATAAAATCAACCTTCACTTGTGAAATGCATTTTACATTCCATTACTGATTTTAGGACAAAACGCTGAAATGTAAAAGCTGGAAAATCAGGAGAGGGAAATAACAAAGGAGTGTAATAGGGCCATAGAAATGAATCATTGCAATTCATGCTCTTCATAGACTATACTTTTCTGCATGCTCAGCTCTCACTGAGGTAGTGAGAGTGGGAGACATAAAATTACTATTTATGAAATTTGTGGAGGACACAACAAATGGTAAATAATATTGAGGACTGATCAGTTATACAAAGCAATCTGAATTGCTTGTTAAGCTGAACATATTGAAGTATTATGCAGGTAAATTTGGGAAAAAGCAAAGTTGTAGGAGCAAAACTTGTAATGTTCCGCTAGTAAAACTTGTAAGATCTCGTGAACAGACACTGGAGTCTTGACTGGTGTGGTTTGCACAATGGTCTCGGAGTCACATTGCTCAACAAAAAAATATGTTAACATGATGTTTGTGTTTCCACAGGGAGAAGTAGCAAGAAGAAGATTTTACAATGGCAGTGGTAAGAGTAAAATGGGGTTGTTATGATCAGCTCTACAGTCCACATTCCAGAAAAATAAATGAAAAATGGGAAAGAGCTGCAGGAAAAATAAATATACCTAATGACTGGAGAAGACACTGTACCCTTTGAGAGATAGGGATTTGACCAAATGAGACAGTTATTGAGGAGAATAGAATGGAATAGACTGTTTCAGTTGAAAGGGACCTACAACAATCATCTATTCTAACTGCCTGACCAATTCAGGGCTGACCAAAGGTTAAAGCATGTTATTAAGGGCATTATCCAAATGCCTTTTAAACACTGACAGGCTTGGGGCATCAACCACCACTCTAGCAAGCCTGTTCCAGTGTTTGACCACCCTCTTGGTAAAGAAATGCTTCCTAATGTCCAGTCTAGACCTCCCCTGGTTTGAACCATTCCCATGCATCCTATCCCTGGATACCAGGGAGAAGAGATCAGGACATCCCTCTACTTCCCCTCCTCATGAAGCTGTAGAGAGCAACCTGGTTGCCCCTCAGACTCCTTTCCTCTAAAACTAGACAAACCCAGGTTCCTCAGCCGCTCCTCACAGGACATGCCTTCCAGCCCTTTCACCAGCTTTGTTGCCCTCCTCTGGATGCATTCAAGGACCTTCACATCCTTCTGAAACTGTGGGGCCCAGAACTGCACACAGTACTCAAGGTGAGGCTGCACCAACACTGAATACAGCGGTATAATCACCTCTTTTGACCAGCTGGTTATGTTGTGTTTGATGCATCAAGATCACATGGTGACCCAACTACTGTTTCTAAATATCTGGAAGATGAGAAAATAATTGATAATGAAGGAAACTTCAGTCTAGTGCAAATGGGTCTTATCAATGGTGGATAAGTAAATTCACACCAGATTTAAGACACTTATTTTTAATAGAAGTGTGGTTAATCATGTGTGAAAAATACCATGATGCCTTCCATTCACAAGAAGATGAGGGGGGTTATTTGGAATATATGCTTTCATCAAAAATTCAAAACCTGGGCAAAATTCTTTGATAAAAGTTTTGAAGGATGCAATATTCAATTTTTGGGTGATCTTTCTAAACCTTAAAATCTCAACATGGTATTCATGAACCAAAGGTAGCTGACATAATGCTCTTACAGAGACAGAAATCAAGGCAGAGATGCTACTTTTTAAGTAAATGAACTATGTCAAATTTTGCCCCCCTATAACAGCACAGATAGCAAATGTATGGGTTCTTCCTATTTTATTTTCTAATCTTTAAGATCCATTTTTTCAGTAAAAGAAAATATTAGGACAATGTGTATGGCTTTTTCTCCCTCAGCTGTTATTCATACAATCACCTCCAGTGAGATCAATTTAATCTTAACTACAGATGGTATTCACCACTGAAGCTGGGGTGTTCATGGGAATTAGGATTTTCAGTAGGATGCAGACCCATATTTCCCTTAACTCCTTAAGTGCAACAAAGGACTGGAGGATTTGGCTGTTAATCCTGGAAAAATGACAGCCATAAAAAATGTTGACTCATCTCACCAATAGATCTATAAAACCACCATTAGGCTGTTATCACTAGGAACAACACTGTGTGGGTTGTGCATGTGCAAATGAGCACAAAATCACAGCTGGTATTTCTAATTCTGTCCGACCCAAGAGATATATGCTCTCAGAAGTATCTGAGATAATTACACAAACTAAATCAAACCCAAATACTGAATTCCCAAGTGAAAAAATTATTAATGTGTCATATATAACTATTGAACCATTTACATTCCATCTGTGTACTCTCTAATTTTTCTTGTCACATATTCTAATTATGAATAATGCTCATAACTAAACACGTGTTTACACCTCTTCCATCCACTGCTCCAAACCCTGCTGAGAGAGTACACAAACTTGTTACTCGCATCCAGTCCAGAGCGATCACATAATAGCTCAACTTGCAACTTCAGCAGGCATTAAAACAGAAAATGATTCTGTATTACAAAGAACATTGCCAAAAAGTATTTTCTATGAGCAGAGTGGATACTACACAAGAAATTGCTTTTTGAATAAATGGTCTTTCTTTCACTGCTTTGCCAACATATGAGGAAAAGCATCGCTTTTCTCACATATTGCATTTCAAGACAGACTCTATTCAGATAGCATGTAATGGTTATAATTACAGCTTTAAATCCAAACTGGAGCTAGTCTTGTTACAGTGAATGTAATTCACAAGAATTTTGACAATAGTGACAGTGAGAAAACCTTTTTTCTAATGTAACAACTCCTATTGCAGCATTTCATCTTTCCACAATGCAGAACGCAGAGGCTTTTCAGCACAAGAGGAGCTTGAAGATTTCTATAAAGCCTTATACATGTGAGAAGAGGAATTCAAGGCTGGGGAGATGGAAGGAAAGGGTAAAAACTTGTGGCAGTGTGTACCAATTCAATTGCTAGAGCTCTGTTTATATTAAATGCAACCCTGCGAGCAATTGACTCATGAGTAGCTCTCATGTTATATGCAAAAAGTAATTAACAGAAAAAACAGGCTGTGCATAAATTCTTCATAATTCAAGTTGTGAAAATATCAAGCTCAGTGCTGAGTAGAATTAATACAGTTTATTTTGCTTACAATCATAATTCTGTTTATTTCTTTAAAACTATTTTTTGAAATACTTTAAAATCATGTATCAAGCAGCCTGTTCTGTGAAGTTATATATAATAGTATGGGGCATAGATTCTGCAAATACCTTTGAAATACTCATATCAGCTGTGATATCCGTGATACACACATACTCTACAAATACCACTGCATATTATACACTTATATTTACATATAGGTTTGTAAAAACAAATGCATCATTTTGTCTTGCTTTCTCCAAGTCATAGTCAAAAGATGTACTATCACAGAGCGAACTAAAGCCCGACCTCCAATGACTCACTCCAGCTGCTGCTGCTTAATCAGTATTAGCCATAGTCAGGGCACAGTTCTGCCCTGAGATATTAATGCAGGTCTTCTTCCAAAGGCATTAAGAGTCACTAAGAATGGGTGACTTTATTTGTAACTAAACCTGAGAACTGACATTATTCCATGGCTTAGACTGCTTACATTTTTGTCTCCATGTGTGTTCCACTAGGCAGAGAGAAGTCTCTTGTTTAGCACCTCTAAATAAAGATGCTGAATAAGTGACAGTTTATTTATGAAATATTGTATCATTTGGTATAACTACAGCTGGCACAAAAATCCCTTAAACATATGTGATTGTTTGCAAACCTGTCCAGTGAAGGTGAAAACAATAATATGTTTTCTCTTTAACCTTTTGCACCTGAAAATGTTGGATGTAAATCACAAAGTTTTACAAGTTACATTTTTTCAAATACTCTGCTTAAAATATGCATAGAAAATATACATTATATTATAAGCACACACATAAGCAGTTTTCATTGTACTGCCTGTTTTGTAAATGGGAGCTGTTAGTACAAGTGCTTAAGATGCATTTCCATACAGCAGTAGGGCTCCATCTCTCTGGTTACTTGTAAGTGGCTTTAGGACTAAGCTGAAAGGCAAATTGGTAAACCACAAATAAGCCATTTGCCCTTAGAAATGTGTTCAGGGACAAGGTAAGTGCAAACCAGTTAGGAAGGCTGAAAGGCAGACTCCAACTCTGCCCAGCACTGGGGCAGGGCACCCAAACATGCTCTTGCCTGCAGAGCGGATGAGCTCCGCTGTGCTTTGCTTAACCCAGCTATCTGCAGTATATCCCATCTGCTATCCCGACTTTGCCACATACAAGCCTGACACCGGGCAAATAAGAAGGTTGGTGTCCCTCCTGCATGGCTGCTAGAATCACCTGCTGGCAGAGCAGATGGGATTTGTTGACAGCTTGAACCTGCGTAGACTACCTGCCTGACAAAGCTCGGTCTGAGGGGGTTCATTGGCCATCTGAGCATAAAGCCGCACTTTAGCCTGCAGCACTGTGTACAAAGACTTTCTTCTGACTGAGCGATTCCTTTGCAAAAGATATGATTTTCCCATGGTCACGTATCAAATGAGTGGCAGAGCTGGAAACAGAATCCAGGAGTCCCAGATCAAAGTATTCTAATTTATAACTAATAGAGACAGAAAGTCACAATGGGAGGATGAGGCTGTCTCTGTCAGCTTTCAGGGAAAGAGTCTTGCTGACAAGGAGTAGTATTTCAGTATTCAGTGTAAGGGTTTGATTCCTAAATGAACAGAGAGTCTGCGAAATTATTACTTAAGAGCCTCTCAATATTTGCGTGTCTCCTGTTTCCACGTCCCCAGCAGTTCAAGACATCATTCGAGCACTGCTGATTTTAATGACTGGTTGCCAGAAAATGGTACAACTAGGAGAAAATGGGGAGCTGGTTGCGCTGAGTAAGCTACTGTCATTTACTCACAGGATGGACATGAAGTCGCAAGCACAGAAGGTGCACAAGTTCAGGCTGTCTTCCTCCCTTCATCTTCCAAGTCAGTGCTTCATTTTTAACATTATTTGGAGACCTCAAGTCTCAGCAGTAAATTTGAAAGGGAAAACAGTCAGCATTTCCAGGGTGGAAAAGCCAAAATCCATGTAGGAAACAAATTGTCTTCCACTGAAATAAAAATGATGCTGCAAACAACAGCAGCAGTAAATCAGACTTGGGAGAACTTAAAGCTGGTTTTGAACCTATGAAGTTTCATAGAGAATCAAAGATTAACTACTCATATAAATGGTAGGTGTGGATTTTATGTATCTATACATCAGTATGCAAGTGCATGCTGCAATTATAATTTTATGCATATTAACATTTAATAAATTGTTAATAATTATTTAGTTTAAGTACGTAAACCATATTGCACTATAGTACCGTATTGTCACGACATCCCTATATTAAGCGGCTCCTCCTTTCTTTACTGTGAATGGAGACATAAAGTACAGATGAACTTCTGAACTCATTTTACTGCAGAGTGCATCACAACTATTAGGTTAGAGGGAAAAAAACCCTTATGGACAGTCAAGATACAGTGGCCTAAGCAGCTTCCCCCATCAACAAGCAAGAGCGCACTTCAGAGATGATAAAATACTGCATAAATCTTCCAAGAAACAGACAAGAAAATGAGCAAGGTCATAAATCCTTAATATTTAACTAATCTCAACCCCACTGAAGAAATACTTTTTCGAAGAGAGTTAAATATAGCCAACGAGTAAAATGAATCAAAATAAGCCATAAAAGAGATGACCATGTAGGGGGTGAGGGGAAATTCTGACAGTTCATGAAAAAGAACCAGAGAAAAGCGAGAACTGCAAAGTTCTCCTGGTCTCCCCAGGCAGGTGAGATGGTGTCTTGTAACAGATGACACAGTTTTTTATCCCCAGATAATTAGGACAGGTAATATGTTTCTGTCAATAAATGTGGATTGAAAAATAAACTTCATAAATTGACAATCAGTATTTTTTTCCTACTGAGTGCAAACAAACTTGTCTTGTGTGATACAAATGACACCACAGAGCATGTCATGCGATTGTATCCAAACATTCCCTAATTCGTATCAGCCGTTAGCCTTCAGTCAGTGGATTAGTGAGGTCACTGGGGATTTATAATCTAGCCAGTTTACACCTATCTCCCTGCAGAGTCGGGACTGCAGAGGGGCCTCTAATCAGAAGTGTTTCCTACGCAACCACAGAACCTTTTACAAAGTCATTAGGCCCAATTAAAATTCAACTCAAACCGCACAGTTGACCTGTCCACAGACCACTCTAAGTTTCCTAGTCAGCTGGACGTAAACTAAGGCTACCTGAACATGTTTCAATCAATACTGGTTTTCAGCAGGAAGTTGGGGTTTGGCTGAGCAAAATTTCATTTAAATTATCTGCTGCAAACAGGAAAGAATCTGCTTTTGTCAAAAGCTGACTACCACAGAAGTTTTCATTTTTCCAGTAAAGGAAAGCCACTTGAAAATTTTGTCATGAAAATCCAGTCATTCCAATATTCCTGTGTCCCTGTTCTGGACTGTAAGCTGGGCCACGGAAATCTCCCAAGCCATGCCACAGACCCAGAATGCACAACAGGGGCTCAGTGAAAAACTGTGGTGCACCAGAGAATGAGTGTTGCAGGCTATTAGCCCACCCACGGAACAGTGATGACAAGAGACATCTAAACTGTAACATCTACTATGTACAAATACGTCTCTTTTCAGCCAAAGCTTTTACACAGAACAAATACCACCTCCTCAAAAATCTTGTGAATGGGTAAAGCAAGATGGTCAAAGACACAAGGCATGCTGTTGATGCAGAAGAGTGCAAAATTTCCTCTCAAAAACATCAGTATTCTCAAAGGACCTGATCCAAACCTTTAAGTCAATGAAACTCTTTCTGTTAGCACCAACTGGCTTTCTATTTGATCCCGCACAGCAAGATGGAAGTTGAATTCCTTTAAAAAAGCCTGTGTATTAAAGAGCATTTCCAGTGAAAGGGCCTTCATGTTCTCGTATCACAGAAGTACTTCTGCTATTCAACCAGAAATCCTGATAGTTTAGCTCAATGTAGTGTATTTCACTCCATGCTAAATTCTTAAAACGTTTTGATGGACAGAGGGGAGTGCAGAAGCCGCACAAGTGGTAGTTCCTTCTTTGCCTGAAAATGAACTATTTGCTTTTCAGTGCTTGAGTTGCAGTAGACGGAAAGTGATTTAGACCCTGGCAAATCAGGAAGAATCCACCAAATTACTGGCAGCTTAAACGGCAGAACACTAAAGAAGCCCTGACTGCTTCAGGCCACTGCCCACCATTTGGCAGGGCTACCAAAGGATTGCTAACATATAGCTATCCTATTTTTTTTTTATAAGACCTTCTTATAGATTTCCCACTGAAGAGTAAGGATGCCAGGAAGCAGAACAAAGCCAGGAAGACACACGGCTCAGCGTCAGAGAGAGAGTGCAGCCAACAGAGGCAGGGGCAGGAGCGAAGTTAGGGAGCAAAAGCAGTAAGGAGAGGATACCAAAGCAAAAACAACCAGCTACCCTGGCAGCCTCTGGATGCTACTGAAGAAGCCCTCCCAGAGTTTTACATGAATGAGTGCCCAAGGAACAGGCCCGTGGATACCCAGAGGCAAAGTCCTTTCTGCTGTGCTCCTTCCTGGGCAGGAGAACAGAAGTCTGCACCAGAGACAGACCGACCAACCTACCTACAACAGGAGGTTCCCCGCACGGGTCGTAGAACTGAAAACAGCCCACATGTGGCTTTGTGAATCTAATTAGGCACGGCACGGGGGAACGAGAAGATATTCCTGTGTTTAAGTTCATTGCAGTCTTTGGCTTCTCTCCGGAGGCTACCAGCAAGGTTAGCAGCGACTGCCAAGCGTAGCGATGGTGTCATTATGGAAACACCTGTCCACGGGACCACAGTGATACAGCTCACCCACAAAGGCCGCCAAACAACAGATGGTAGCAACTTTTGATCGCTACCAACATGGACTGGATTTGAACCAGCGAGTTAGAAGTAAAAATATTTCCAGCTCATTTCTTATTCCCTTCAGCTATTTTTTTCCCCTGCTAACATTATATATAATGTATTACCTTACATTAAGTCCTGGGGAAGGACTTGATTAAAAAAACAACAACCTTCTCCTTGCTGTGTAATACAAAATAGAACTGGTAAACTTGGATGCCTACTGTTTACATTTTACAGTACGAGGGCAATTTCACACTGCCTACTACTGATGCTGCAATATTTCCATACCCACTTTTTTTTTGTTTGTTTGTTTTAACTCAGTTCATGCCAGAATTAAAATGAGAAGACTCATCAAAAATGTCGTCTTCTCCATTATAAGGAGTTTGTGCCAGCCCTCTGCCTGCATTTTTGTTTTGTTGTAACAACAATCCGTTTACAAAACCAGGTCAGCTCTGTGGCTGGCCTAGATAAAGCAGCAGGGATCCATCCCTTACCTGGTCCCTGCTGCCCATCAGCCAACCTGCAACTGTGCCCCTGCCCAGGTGACTACTTACTCCACATGCAGTTGTAGGTCTGGCCCTACTAACCCAATCGTTTCCACCAGAGCCACTCAAGGCCCGGGATTTCTTTGTACCTAAAATCATCCAGCCGCCTCTCGTCCAGACATTTTTGCTGTCCACAGAAAGTCAATGAACCAAAGGCGAAACAGAAAGCTAAAAGTTAAAAGCGTCCAAGCAGATTGCTGAAAGCATACGTCGTACGGCAGGCATGCTGCAGCAATGTGTGGGTGGCCGGCTGCTTGTCTGGCTGCCTGCCCGCCGCTCTTCGCACGCCGGCGGTACACCTCCAGGATGCTGCCGTACCATAATCAGCCTCGATGGCACAGGCTGCACACGCTTCAGGAGACGTGCACAGACCTCTTGGGTTTGGAGAGCTTTTGGATCTGCGGTTATTTAGGTTTCTATTTATGAGCCTGTTGTGTAATAAAAAAGTGTGTTAGGGGAAAGAGAGTGGCTTTTCCGTATCTCAGACGTTATTACTTTGACAGAAATTAAATTATAAGCCCTTACCACCACTTAAGAGTGGAAAGCGCTGGAGGCTATAAACCTCCTGGGTGAAATCTTAACCCTGTGGAAAGCAAGGGCAAAATTACTATTGACATAAATAAAGCCAGGATCTCACTCTATATATTTGTGCGTGTGCGTGTGTGTGGTTTGTGTTTTCACAGAGAATCAGGATTACTTATTAACTGACATACAGAGACTGCGGCAAAGACTGCCCACAGTATCATCAAAGCTTATGGAAATGTTCCTAAGATTCTCGCTTCCTTTGAAACTGCCTGTACAAGCCGAATCTCCTAAACCCAGTATGCGTTTTGGTTTAGCTATAATTTATTTGTAAAATAGCACGCTTGAATGATTACATGCTGCTTTGTTGTTTTCTGAGATTAATATTCTTTTGGAAAAATGAAAGTAGGAGTGCATTATTCTGTGTTTTATTAAATCACATTGAGCTTTAAGTGGCCTTCTCAGTTGGAAATAAATCTCACAACATTGGCTAGTAAGTTTCAACTGTAGATACCGTACAAAAGCAAACTGGCTGTGAATGCATTGTTTCTAATGTAGCATTTATTATTTTGTATCTGTAATTTCTGAGTTTCCCAGAAGCAAGATGTACGTTGGGTTTTGTTGTTTTTCAAGCAAAAAAAAAAAGAATGTAAATTTTGTGCTATAATCATTCCTAACTAACTCATGCGTTTGCTTATTCTGACATCTCCATGGAACTAGATCTATGAATTTTATGAAATTCAGCTGTCTGGGTTTTTTCGCCTAAGCACTTTCTCGCAAAGGCAGATCCTCCAGTGATGCTAATGACTACAGATCCTTTGGCATACATGGAAATATAACAAGTAACTCCACTGCAAATCTGCTCCAAGTAACCAAAACTCTATTTTTCTTAACATCTGCTAAGTTTCACATTAAGTTGTATCTGGGTATGAAACAATTAAAGAGAACTCATAGCTTTTTGTTAATACAAGCTCTGAATTTAGACCTTTGCATTTCTCTTTGTCATTTATGTCTGAATAGACACAATACTGCTTTAGAACAGACAACCCCTGTAACAACTTTTTCTTGTCCTGACCAGAAGCCTCTTCCACTTTGCCTTAAGACTTCTCCTAGCTGAGTGCCACCCCTGCAATGACTTTTCCAAGTTTTTCTCACATAGCCACACTTCTGCTCCCACACAACTCCCTGGCGACCTCCTTCTGACCAAATGGAAATGGATCGCTTTTTCCAGGTTTGCCCCTTCAGCTCTTCTCCTGCTTCTCAAGAAGCCATGCCACTCAGTCATCTTTCAGTCTTCGCAGTTCACTGTATCCCTAGACAGGATTCATTTTAGCTAATTCCAGCTGTTCTGGTGCAGGTATCTAATCTACACTGGTTGTAAAAGCCCCCAGAGAGCCCCCAGAGGGGGAAGTATCAGCAGGGGATAACTCATCTCATTGTTACTGCAACCAGATCCTGAGCTGCCCAGGTTGCTGAGGTTTATGTGCCTGTACCTTTTCCTCATGGCAAACTCCACAAAAAGGCTGAGACACTTTAAACTTCAAAAGGAAAGGATGTAGTTGAATACAAACTAGGGTGATGGACTTTTAGATGGCAAAAGCTGTAACGTGACAAGAAAAGACAGAACAGAAATAGAAGGGATTTAGTCACGGCTTTTACCCCCTGCTCCTCTCCTTGTTTCCATGGAAGGCCTCAACCAACCCAGGGAATGGTGGCAAACACCGGCTTATCCTGCTGCTCCTGCACTGCTCTTCCTGCTGTCTCTCATCCCCATGGCATGTGTCCTTCCTGGTCCTCCCAGCAGTTTCTCAAGCTCTCCTGGAACAGCAATCCCTGGGCACCATGATGGGAATTTCTCCCTGCTTTTTCTGCTTCCCCTACTGAGTGGTTTCTGGAACCTGCTCCCCTAAGAAGGCTCTGCAGCTTCCCTTGAGAAGGGGCAATCTCCCCTCCCTTAAAGGGTTCCTCCTCACCCACTCTACTTAGAGGAACATCACACTGCTGGGAAAAATTTTTTTTAAAAAGCCCAAGTATCTTCCATCACAGTAGGACATTTCTAACACATGAAGAACAGAACGGCTCTCCTTCTCTGCTGTTCACAGAGAAAGCCTATTTCATTGTGCACCTAAATTTTAGATGAACATTAACCCAAATAACCAAAGATACCAGTGCAAAGGAAGTATATAAAATATCTTACTCATAAGATGACAGGAGGTATAACAGCTTTAGCTGTATCTAATTTTCGTAGATACAAGTGCTGGTACAATGCACAGAGCACTGGGAAAAACAAGGTTTCTGGTTTGTAGGAGAGTTTAGAACATAAACTATTCTATAATATCTGGGCCTGGGTTCTTTAAATACTATTTGAAAGCACAGATTATTTAGGAACACCTTTAATTTATCAACACTACGGTCACCTTCCATTCATTGACCATGAAAACTATCGACCATGCAATAGAAATACTAGATAAGCAACAGAAAAACTGGATATTGTACTCTGTCCTTGGTTTATAACATGGCCTGCCACTGTGTGTTTTTTTGAAGTCTTTGACCCTCTAGATCTCACTGTTGGATACTGGAAGTCCAACAAGCCAGAGAGCAAATATCTAACGCCTTTGCACTGACCCAATCCTGTGCTGTCTCAGAGGTTCTAAAGGCCTCTTCAGCATAGATATTGTTTTGTGGATTAGTCAGATTATGACAGTCACAGCACTGAACTTGATAAGCTTCAGCACTAATTCAAATCTTGCCTAGAAATGACATCAAGCCTGCTCCTACATGGCCACCCTATCCCAGACCATGAGGGGATGGGCACAGGAGTGTGTGTCCTTGTGGGACAGATTTAGGGCAAACCCCTCAGGAGATGTGCCAGGCAAGAAATCCCAGGAGCTCATCCAAAACTTTCAATACCACTTTGCACCATATGAAGGAGCTGGAAGAGGGAAGGATCTCACAATCTGGACTGTTACTATGAGTAACCAGTTCACCGCCAGTTTTTCAGCAGCGTATGATTGTGACCAGTTCTTTTAGCTGGACTTCAGGAGGGACAATCACGCAATTGCCTGTTCCTGTTTTAATGCATTATCCATGAAATGTGAACTGCCTTGTGAAACAAGCAGTGGTAGTGCTATATGTATTTCCATTACATTTAATTTCTCATGAGGCAAGAGACGAGAGACACCAACACCACTGCTGGTCTGTGAACTCATAGACTTGGACAAAAAGAAATTGAGATATTAATCCAATTCCTTTCTGTGCAAAGTCCTTTTCACTTAGTTCAGAATTTACAAATCAAAAATCAAAATGTAGTTATAATTATAGGAAGAATGATACCAGCTTGTAATTAAACTGTCAGGGTTTAAAATTGCTAACACTGAGCTATGCAGCAATGGTTTACAACTGGCATGAAAAAATAAGCTCCTTTTACATTAGCCCAACTTGCCCAATTTTTTAAATTAAACAGAAATCCATCATTGCTTTAAGGAGACCATATATTTTAAATAAAACTCCTTTTAGAACCAGTAGTTTTCTGTAGCCAGGCATAGGACTTCTGCCCATTTCACCAGGCTCAGTGCCTATGCTTATATAAGTACACCCTCTAAAGGGAGATGTGCACACTTTGGCTACAGAGTTTAGCCTCCTTGGGAATCGTCTGTAAATGATGGGTGGATGGAATCCATCTTCCTTAAAAGCCCCTCAGCAGAATTGTCCTCTGTGGATGTCGTTCAATATCAGGGTATCTATTTGTGATTGATATGATCAGTCTGTAGTAGTTTAACTCACCACCATGTTCTACCCTGAAGCTAGGGCAGGAGCCAAAGAAATTAGGGTAGCTGTTTCTTACATGCCTAAATCCAAAGAAATAAGATTTGCTTTCTTTTTTTTCCCTTTTTTTTCTTTTTTTTTTTTTTCTTTTCACCTCAAATGACAACAATGTATCCATTACAATTTATGGGGCCTTTTTTCTAAATCGCCACTAGCTTCTTTAGTTTGTTTCCTATACACAGATTTGCTTTTATTGATACAGATCTTTTACATCCTTAAATTCAGTATCAGTTTACCTGTCTTTGGAGAAGATACCTGCAGTGACACAAATGGCAGCTGCCTGGCCAAGAATTAACATATTGGTAAGTACCTCAAGCCCCTTTAACGCTACAAGAGATACAGAACAGATAAAGGCAGTATCAGCTTTCACATCTCTCCATTTAGGGCAAGGGGCTCCTTGCTTACCGTGCTGAGTCAGCCTGAGATGTACCGTGTTTCAAAATATTATTATTTTGTAGGAGCATAAGGCTTTTAAACTAGTTATTATACACTTTGGAGCCTTACCAAAGACACCAACCCCCAGATAAAATTGTAATAAATAGAGGTAGGGAGAAAAGTAGCTACTGCAAAGCCTAATTAAGTATTTTGATTAGTTTGTACTTGCTGCATTTTGGCTGCTGTTTATAATTAATTTTATTATCTGATTTCTGTCAGTGCTGGTTTTTCAACTACTTCTTTGTTTACTTAATTGGGCAGTTTATAATCATCACTTTGGAAAAAATAGTTTTCCTCTTTGCTTTTATAGCTGATCATATTCACTAAGCCTTTTTGCCCTTTCAGTTTCAATACCCTTCATTACGCTGGCAGGATTAACCCCAAGCAACAAACCAGCTTTCCAGCCACAATGGCAGGGTGCTGAGCATCGTTTCTTACCCACAGTCAAACACAGACCTTCCTTTACCTTCAGCCACCTTTTCCTGCAATATGTAAACTATTCCTCTCTAACACCAATTTGCTATTTGATTCTGTAGTAGTGAATTCTTGCACCTGTGAAGAAGCCAGTGGCAGAGAAGTGTCTTGTGGACACAACCAGTCAGCCCTGCCATGAAATGACTGCAGAATCGGAGCCAGTACCACAAAAATCACACTGATTTTGCAGCAGGAAGGAGCCACCATCATTTTCAACGCCTTCCTTTAGACTTTGAGCAACAAGACTCACATTTTTAGCTTTTGGCTTTCAAAGTCAGTTATTTCCTTTCTCTTATTTGGGCAACGCAGTAATTCAGTAAGAAGAGGAGGGGGCACATAGCAAAAACTATTTTATATTGCAAGGTAGGAAAGTACCAGTGAAATGTGAAACTGAGGCACTACTGTCTGTAAAACAGGAAGACTAGGAATATCACAGTGGCTTGCATGACCTTGAAAACTAGAGTAAAGTAATAGGTATGGGATGACATGTAATAGTACAAAGTGCAAATTCATGAAGTAAACAGAAATTCCTGCCCTCAGTTACGAACATGATTGGACTGACACAGAAAGAGAAGGAATTGACTGTATCCTCCTCAGTCAGAGCATAACAGAGCCATGAGTGCAATATAACCATAAAGAAGTAATGTGATCCTACATCCCATCAGCTAGGATGTTTCCTGTAAGGAGAGTGGGATATTGTTTCTGTTGTACATGACACTGATGAGCCCTTTGCAGCAATACTGTCATAATTCTGGTTCCTCCTGCACCAGTAAGATGAATTTAAACTGATATCGTACAGAGGAGGACCAGCAGGCTGATAAGGAGATTGGAGAGCTCATGCTACAAGGGAAAAATAGCAAGAATGGGTCTAGTTCAACCTAGGAAAATAAAGACTAAGAGGGGATTAAGTTATTCGCTGTAAATATATTAGATCAGATGAAGGGAAGGGAGGAAAGGAAGTAAGCATGGTTTTAAATTAGTGGAAAATTCACTACCTGAACAAAAACATTTCAACTAGATAAGCAAAATTTTAAAGTACAATGACAAAGTGAATTTCTAACCATCAGAGGAGTAAGTAATGCTTCAGGAGTTGTAGCAAGAATAAAAAAAATAAAAACAACAGATTGGTTTTACAGTAAACAGCAATCACTGGAAGGAAGGAACTGTACGGCACAGTGCAGACAGGATCCAATGACCCTGCACGTCGTTTCTAGACCTCTGGTCCTAAACCAGAACAGCATAACAGCACTGAGAAGTTTTTATGAACCAAATTTCAGGAAATGGGAGGCTGAAGTAGAAATGGGAGGCAGAGGAAACAGAGAGGAAAGACTAGATGCAGCGGCAGAGAAGCAGTGATGGACTGCTCTAAAATACATGTAAGGAAGACCACAAATGCAGTATTTATCCTGCCCCCCATAACAAAAATTTACCTGTTGAAAATTAAAATTCATAATTTACTAAGAAAACCCACCCAAACAGGAGAGTTGAAGGAAGTCACTTGAGATTTAAAGAGTCGAAATAATTACTCATAAAAGGAGCAGAAGGGGATTAAAATTAAACAAGCCTTGATTAATTAAATTTGCCTGGGGGGGGGGGAGGTTCATGTGATTGGTATGTGTCCTGCAATTTACAAAGAAAGAAAAAAAAAGATACTGAGAAAGATAACTGTTGTCCAGCATGAAGCTACATATCAGGGAAGACAGTTTGCACATCAGATGGGATACTGGGAGAAAGATGGGGAGATTTTGCTTCTGCATGCAGCAAAATTCCAAGCTTACCATTGCGTCTCTGCAATGGTTGCAAAACAGCTTTACATAAGCAGCTTTTATAATGCTCCATGAAGATCAATAGCTTTAGGTTGGCTTATTTGTTTTGTTTTGTTCCTCTGTTACAAAAGTACTTGATCACAGACAGGGAAGTTGCTTTGTTGTGTCAGGTACTATCCAAAAATGTCAGGAAAGATAGACTTTACCCTGCAGAATACAGAAGATAGATAAAGGGCAAAGGGGAGAGGGTTATTGCAAACCTCTCCATAATAAATCTTGGCAACTGTGACACCTAACTCCATATTTATAGCCATTCCCTATCTTGACATCCAGAAATGGGAAGGCTAGCAAGTGAAATAGGAGCTTTTGCACAGTAAAGCAATCTTAAATATCAGGCAGGTTTTCAAAACAGCTGTGCTAGGTTTACCAGATTGCATTATGGAAATGTTAGACACCAAAAAATCATGCATTGATGTGTAAATAAGGAAAAAATGGGGGTGGTAGGCTGGGAAAGAGAATTCCCTCTGGTATTCTTCCTGCCAGAAAACAAAATCAGACAGCTTCCACCCACTAGTCTCTCCTTATCTCCCCTTCAGTTTCCAATGGCTTGCTCTGCAAAATTTCCCCAACTCCAACAAGCCATAAACCTACTAAGGATTCTAAATCACTGTTAGATTAGTGAATTTGGACCCTTTGTCAATATTATCAGGTTGTGTGAACCAAAACTGTTTTAGCTGATCTTTAAGCAGACATTTCTAACCATAGCATTTCTTACTGTTGTGCAAAAAAGCTCTCAGTGTCGCCATATGGTCTGAAGCAATATCTAGACTTACACTTTCTAGGCCAGTGAGAAAAAGTGTAATAAAGAAAGGAGGAGCAAAGAAGGCTCTAGGCAAGGCGGCTTCTCCAAAGCTGCCAGATGATTTGTTCCCTTTGTACATCAAAACGGTCCCAGGTCTGATCTTCATGTGCATTTGGTTTGTGATGGTGTCTAGGAGCCGTGGGTCAGGATCAGCTAGCCATATGACTGTCAAAGAGTACATCTTAGTCGTAAAAACAGATGCTTTTGGATGCGTTCAGGAGTGATTTTGATATCTCCAGGTAAGTGCTGTAATTTTGAGAAGAACATTGGACGAACTTTGTCTTACAGCTAAACAGCAATCCTTTAATGAGACAGATTAAAAATCACCGACTCTTTAAAATAGTTAAAACTCGGAGTTTATGTATGAAACGCTATTCTGTGGCCAAAATTCTTCTGCAGACACATTTTTGATTCATCTACTCATCCCTTCCAGAGGAAAGGAGGGATGTATACCAAGAAAAGTAAACATTTCAGAACTTGAAGGGAAGAACTGATAGCTCTGGCTCAATTTCATCAGACTTTAAACATGCAATGCTGTTTGTCGTGCATGGGATTGCATTTGCAGAACGCACACGGCAAGCAAAACCCGTACGTATAGGATTGGCATAGGTGATTCAGCATATCGGAAACTACAGTGTAGGTAGCAAGCTTACATACACTTACAGATGCGAATTAAATAATGCTAATGTGAAGCTATTGTCATGAGTTCACAGGATAAGGTCATGGGAATAACGTGCATTCACATTTTGTACTGGGAGCTGTAGCTTCACTGAAATACAAGTATCTCCAGTTGGCAAGCATACATCAAAATCACTCATAGAGAGGTGCTGGCAAGTGATTTCTCCATGTGTAAATGCCGTGTTACATTGGCAAAATGAAAACTGGAGGGGATATCATGCGTCAGATCCCAGATTAGGCAGTTAGTCTCCATATAATCTCCCCACAACCTCTACACGATCCCTATACAATTAACAAAAGGTGAGGGAGGAAAAAACCTCCAGAGGGCAGTTCAGAACTGATGTTTATTTTGGGTGCACTGAGTAGCCCTCTGCAGGCTCCTGTCTCTCTTCAATAGCCTAAGTAGAGCAGACTCCTAATGTAAATCCTTAAGGTTAGGCTTCTAAGTAGGATGTCTCTTCTACCTCTTAACCTTATCAACCCATGCCTCTACTTTTCCTGTTGTTTAAAAAATGTACGTTCCAAAACGGATTCCAAAAACCTCAAGCTGATATAAACTTCAGTTCCTGACATAAACTGTTCTCTCAGGCAAAGTACAAGTCTGGTGAAGTCAAGTTGTTTCTGGGACTATCCGTCCAAAGGGAGGTGGGAGGGATCTCTGAGTCAAAGCCCATTAACTGAAATCACCCTGAACAAGCAATACGGATTTAGAGACTGCCAGTTCAAGTACTGCTTTGGCCTTCAACTGAAATACGAAGAGAAAAGAAATCTCAGCAACATACTAGTCAGGCATTTGCCTGGGACCTTAAAAAAGTAGCAGGCATCTTTTCTGTGTGTGATAGCATAAGTATTAATAGACTCTGAGAGGTTCTGCAGTGAGATTCATGGAGCTGGCTTAGAGAAAACTGCAACTGAGACAAATAGATTGAAGGGGGACAGCAGGCTAAGTATAAAATAATTATTTGTGCACCTGTTCAAGAGCCATTTTAGTTTGTGTGCCCCAAGAGAAAAAGTGCCATTTGGAAAGCACAAGGGTTTGTGCAATTTAATGATGCTGCTATGATTCCAAGCTCAATGTAACCATCCATATGCTGCTCCTCCTGAAATATTTAACAATTAATAGAGATAAAAGGCCCTATCACACATCACGTTGTGTCAGGATCGTGAAGTCAGGAAGGATAAACTCATACATATCCTTGTTCCACCGAAACTCTTTCTCCATTTTGAATATGCCCACTTTTCCTGCTGTGTTGGCAAATGAAAGCATGAAAAACGAGTAACAAGTGGAGCAGGGTCTAGAAAAGGAACTTCAGCTTGGAGGACAGATAGTGTTCCAGTAGATATTTGCCTAGCACAAGGGAAGAGATTTAAAGAGCAGTAGTTTACAAGAAGAAATGAATAGTCGTGCAAATCTACAAGGAAGGAGAGGCCTCATATTGCTCTTTTCAGTGAAGTTCCCTTTTATGGAGAAAGCTTAAGAAACTAGAACACAGCCATTTTTTAGACTAGCATGATATAATGCATCCACAACACAAACGCATGGACTCAGATGAGATTAGACAGAGAAAAAAAAGATTCCCAGAAAGTACATTAGGAAATGTAGGAAGGTGTGAAGAGGAAGGGTGAGGTGAGAAAGGAAATGCAAATAAGGAGATTTTACAAGCTACAGTGGTGCTGGTTTAAAATACTACTTTTGTCTCAAAAGAAGGAGAAAAAAATAAGATCATTGGTGAAACATGGTCACAGAGTACAGATGAGCTGTGGACCTCGGCTTGCAACTAATCTCAGGGAAAAAAAGAAATACAGAGAAACTGAAATGAGTTGTGAAAGTGCAGATTGCTATTATTTATGTTACCCGAAAAGCTGCGACCCCATTCTGGTTCCCACTGAATAGGTGCATTAGTTTGGAATATGGATAATTTAACACAATGTAGACACAAAAGGTGAAGTGTAAGGTGGAGTAGTCTGGAAAGGATGCATCCTGCAAGAAAAAAATGGTCAGGATGATGTCTGGCAAATGCCGCCTTGGTTTACTTTTCAGCTAGGTTTTCTAAGAAAAGGATGCCTAAGTAAAGTGTCTGTTAGTGTCTGAACATGTGTACCTGCCCTTCCTTCCCAGGAATGTGGTATCTGGTGGCCGATTTCAACCAAACCCGAGAGTGGGAAAGTAGTATCAAAGATACTACCTTCCCACTGACTGAACCGGCGAGGAGGGTGGGTAAAGATGCTGTTAAGTGCCCCAGAGGAGGTGGAGGCTCGTTTGCAGAGCGAGACCAGCCCTTATTACGCGCCAGAGAAGTCCTGCGGGGCACAAACCCAGGCCTCCGCCGGTCACCTGGATACACCTGTGGTTCCTTCCCCCGCCCTGCCGGGGAGGACGCTCCTGGGGAAGGCGGGACGGTCCCCAGGCACACGGTGGGGCGAGAGGCTGCCGGAGCTGGTACCCGCGCTCCCGGGAGGAGAGAGCCGGGGCCTCGCCCCCTCCCACGCCCGCCGTGTCACCCACCCCCACGGGAGGCGACGGCGCTCTGCGGCGGGGACGGCTCCCCGCCGTCACACCTCCGCTACGCGCCGCTCCCCGCCGGCCTCCCCTGCGGCTGGGCCCGGGGGAGGGGGAGGGCCGGGGGGCAGCGGAGGCAGCGGGCAGGGCCGCCCCCGCGGAAGGAGCGCACCGCCCCCGCCGCCCCGCGCTGCCCGCAGGTGGCGCTGCCGGCAGCCGCGCTCCCACCCGCCGCCGCCGCCGCCGCCGCCGCCGCCGCCGCCGCGCCGGCCGGGCTAGCGCAGCCCCCCGGCGCCGGCCGCAGCCCCTGGGCCCGCCCGCGGCTGCCTCCGCGGGGCCGCGCCTCCCCCGCCCGCCCGCCCTCCCGCCGCGCTCCGCGCCGCCTCCCTCGTAACCACACAGGGGCAGACACGCGCGGCGCCGCCGCGGCCGTCCGGTGGCTGCCCCGCTCTCGCTGCGAGCGGCGCGAAGCGGCCCGGAGCGGAGCCCCGCAGCCGGCGCCGGGGTGCCGCTGCCCCGGCGTGCCAGTCTGCGCGGCGGCGGAGCGGCGCGGGAAGTGGGCGAGCGGCGCAGGGAATGGAGACGCCCGACAGCATCCTCGGGGCCGTGTGACAGCCAGCGGCGCTCACACACGCGCACGCACCCACCGGCTCGGAGCCGGAGCCGGAGCCGGAGCCGGTGCAGAGCCGGGCAGCGCCGCCCTGCCCCGTCCCGCGGGGAGCCGGCATGGAGTGAGAGCAGCGTGCCGCCGCCAGGTAAGGTGGGGAGGGCTACCGAAGGGAGGCGGAGGAGCTGCGGGCGCGGGGCTTGCGGTTCGGTGCCTGTGCCCTCACGGCTCGTTGCCGCCGCCGTTCTCCAGACCGCACCCCCCCCAGAAACGCCCTTCCTCGAGCCCCCCGATACCGGGGGTGCTTTACTTATGTAACCGGGGGGCGAGCAGCCTCGGCCGCTTTCCGCTGGGCAAGCGGCGAGGCGGCGGCGGGGGAGCCGCGGCCGAGGGGGACACGGCGGGGGGCCGGGCCGGCCCCCCGCGGGGGGCCCCGCTTCCAGCTGCCGTCGCGGAAGCCTGCCGCCTGGGAGCTCCGGCCCCCACTCCCTCGGGCAGAGCGCTGCCGCCGTGACGGGCCTGGGGCTTGCGCCGGCATCCCCTCGCCTCGGGGCTCGACAGCGGGCACCCGCGGGCGGGGGCCAGCAGGGCCGACGTCCCGCCCGGCCGCCCCCTCCCCAGCGGCGCTCCAGCGGCGGTGCCGAAGCCGGGAAGAACTTCAAAGCGGGGGTCGGGGGGGGAGCTGTTTTGGCTGCTCCCGTCTCACTGCTCCTGCGGGAGGGCAGCGCGGGGCGGCTGCGTTGAGGGGAGCTGGGGTCGCGCTGGGCTGAGGCGGGCAGCGCTGAGGGCAGCCGGGGCGAGGCTGAGGGGAGCCGGACCCAGGTGGAGGGGGCGGTGCGGCCCCGGCCCCGCTGGGCGGGCGGGGAGGGGAGAGCCTCCGCCGGGGGAGAGGGGCAGCGGGAGCGGAGGGGAGGGGAGGGGGGTGCTCACGAAGGGGTGCCCGTCTCCGCTTGATCAGAGGGAGAGCGAGCTCGGTATCACCATGGCGACCTGAGGGAGGAAAGAGCTAAATAAATAAATAAGTAGGAGATAACTCCCCCCCCCTTCCCCTCCCCCGGTCCCCGCCGCCGCCCCTTCCCGGCCGGGTCCGGTCCCAAAGGTGGGGGAAAGATACCACTGACAAAACTTTCCTCTCGTGGTAAAAGGGGGCGGCGAAGGGCCGGAGGACCGTGGTGGGGAAGGGGCCGCCCCACGCGGCTCAGCGAGCCGCCGTTGCGGGGAGCCAGATGCCCCCGAGTCGCCCTGCCCGGAGCCTCTTCTCCGGCCGCAGCGGGACGGGGAAGCTGCTTCGGGGCGAGCTCCTCACGGCTGCTCATCTCTGCGCCAGCCATGCCCCCCAGCCGCCCTCTCCCCCGCTCCCCGGCCCCTCCGCGCCCCGCCAGCCCCCGGGCGCTTTGCCGCCGGCTGCGGGCCCGGCCCGGCCCCGCTTCCAGCACCGCGGACAGCGGCGGGAGCGGCGGCGGCGGCGGCACCCGGGGCAGCGCGGCTGGCGGCGGCGGGCAGGCAGCCGGCCGGGGGCTTTGGACCGGGGGAACCCCGCGCCGGTGTCCCCGCACCAGAAACGGCTGCCTGTCTCTGCGAGAGTCAGCCCCGAGCACAGTGCTGCTCCCCGGCGGGCGCCGGGAGCCGGCGGAAGGCTCACCTGGGGCCACTAAACTTTCCTGAGGCAAATGCATGCAGGAGCTGAGAGCAAAGACGTTAACAAACGGCATCTTTCACACCAACTTGCTCGAGGTTGTTTCTTACGACTCTTTTGCAGTGGTTCTCTGTAACTTGCTAGGGCTAACTGGTTCCCCAGCAGGACCCTTCACACGCATGACGTCCATAAAATGAGTCCTGCAGAAATTGTGAAAAATATGTGTTCTCAACTTGTTTTCCTTAAGCAAACTTGCTGAGAAATTGCACATGAAGAAATTGCACTCTGCGCTTAGGGAGCTATCCCACTGCTGAGGTGCACAATTACACAGGTGGAGCTTATGCTGGTCAGATCATGATCGCGACCAACTAATCCGAAAAATACCTCCTGATCAAGAACCGTTCTCCTCAGACATTCGGTGACCAGTTTAAAGAAATACACAAAATGGGGTAAAAAAGTATGCAGGTTAGTGATAATTCACCAAAAGCCAAGATATATTTATTGCCCTGACAGGTTGTAAATTATTGGCTCAGCTTTCCCATACATATCTCATGCTAGTAGTTACATATGCAATTATTGCTTCAGACTATAAAAAAAAAATTCTAGAAAAGCAAACAGCATAATGAATAATATTCACTGGGGAAGATAGAGATGGATTAGTCACTTTTGTGCTGTTCACTGTGTCAGGATGTTCTTTTTTCATTAAGCAAACAAGATATATTTTATCTTGCCTCAGTCCTGATGGGCAGTAAACTATAGATACATGTAGAATTATTGGTTTTGAATGCAAATCCCCAGCCTCTTGAGGTCATGCTTTAACTATAAGCAGGCTGTCAAATCACACCAGCTACTGGGTTCCTTCTTTGCCCGGGTTCCTTCTTTGTTATAAATTGCCTGTTTCAAATAAGTCCTAGCCTAGTAGAGACAACCACATAGGTGAGCCCTATTCAAGCATGGGAGTTAGTCAGGCTTTGTACTTTTGCAGGGACTCCAAGCAAATTTCTCTCTAAGCATAACAAGTTGAAGTCTTTTTAACTGTAGGTCCACATTTTGCCCTATCTACACTTCTTGACAAGCCAATTGAACTAATGGGTTAAGCCTTTATGGAAATGGAGACCTGAATTTGTTAATGATGGGCCTCACATTTTCAGACCTATCTTGTAGGGAGTATGGAAATAAAGGACTAAACAGTAAGTATGGGCTTGGGAACTCATTACTTTCCTGTGGGAAAATGAGGAGAAGTAATAGAATACAACTCTTCAGGGCAGTTACCAGATCATTTATAATACTTGAAGCTATTGATTTTGTTATGTAAGGCAATACTCCTGCAGTGTCAGAATAATTTTATCACATAATTACAAAATGATTTTGCTTTATAAGCAACATAAGAAAAAAATTAATTATAGCAACATCAACAGAAAATCCCACAACCACAACCTTAATCAGTTTAGTAAAAGACAGAATTCTTTGTGGAATTTCTGCCAGTGCATTTACACCACACTCAATATGAGCTTCCCAAGATACATAATTTCACTGCAGAAAATACTTACTTGTTTTTCATAAGCATGTATTTGTAGCCTTGTTTTATATTCACTTTATTGAAACATGGTATTTTGGAAGGAAGACAAGATCTCTCCTTCAAACTATGCAAGGGAAATAGAATTTCATTTATATTTTCATAAAATATCAATCACAAGGGGTATATTCAAATAGGTATAAGCGCGATGTTGTTCTCTCTTTCACCTATAAAGTATCAGGAACTCTGGACACTGTTGGTGTAAGGTTACTGGGTTTGTCATGATCTTCTCATGGTATTTGCACATATACAAACAGATTTTTATTCAGGAGCTGTTTATATGCTTCTATAAAAGTAAGAAGTAAAAGAATTCATATTAGCATTCTCCCAAATAAATTAAACTGTGTCTTAAGTAATAGTGGTTGAAGCATTTTAGAGAACACATTTCTATTTTATTATTTCTTTTATTTTCATTGTTGTCAAAAGCTTGGGAGCTCTGTTCAGTGTTTTCATCATCTGCTTGCTACAGAATGTTGCTTTTTAATTGGGACAATTAAACACTGGCAGTTTTTAAAAAGATCTATGGTTTAGGTTAATGTGTTTGTTACATTTATGTGGATGTACAATTTTTACTGGTGGAGGCACTTTGATACTAGAAAACAGTATTCCCAGTATATTAAGTCTCAATATTTAAATATTGATCATGCAGAAAGAGACTGATGCTTCTTAAAGAATGAATGCTAAATTTACCAAACAGTAAGGCCAAGAAAAGGATTTTAATCTCATTCCCACTTAATAGTGACTTCCTGGAAGATTTTTTGGTTTTTCCCCCAAAACTGTGCATTGGATGCTTTACTAGAATGCTATTGATATTGGAAATACAATTTTATTATATGTGTGTTATGAATAGCTGGTATAAAAGCATTGAACAATTGGAGGTTACTAACTCCACTTTTTCACACATCACTGCAGTTTTTAATTATGCCCTAGGAAGGTGGCTGTCATGGAAGCTTGAAGCTTTCTGACAGAGCCTCATGACAGTGTTGGGGAGTCTCTGGCAAAAGGACAGCCCACACCAGGCCACTCCAACCCAGCATACTGCAGGAGGTGAATGGGAGTAGTCCTGTCCATGCAGGGGCTGCGGGAGGAAAACCTCTGTGGTCAAAAGTCACGTGCAGAGACTGGAATTTTTTGGTCATATACATTAGTATGGCAGCTGCAAAGGTGCTGTGCTGTAGGTATGAATCATGGCCATAAGGAGGCTCAGAGCACCATCCTCATTTACCTCATCACCTATGGTCTGCCTGGTAGAATATCATACAGGGCCAAGGGAATTTGACAAGTAAGGAAACACATCTTGTTTATATTTTAAAGTCTCATTAAAATGGATTTTTGCTAGCTAGTAACATGTAGTCTAATCATGAGCTTTTACATATGGCCAGCAGAACATCCTGTCTTCAGATACAGGACAAAAAAAAGTACGTTTTAAAGTTCTTAAAAGGCAATTTCTACCAGAAGTTCATGCGAATGGGCCCTCAGAATCACACAATGCCCAGTAAAATCAGTGAAAATCTGCATGAGTGCAAGGACTGTGCAGAGTCCTGACTGCAAAAGCCCCAGTTCATGCCAGAGGTTACAGAGGAAGCTCTAACATAAATGAGAAGAGCCGCTAACAGAAGTTTGCTCTGGAGTATTAGTTAATAGAGATTTGAATTAAAAAATAGCTAAAAGGTGAAAGCCCATTGATTCCCTGCTTCTATTTGCCAGTTACAACTTCAGGTCAGACATTAACGGTATTTGGGTTTGAGGTACAGCATGACATTCCTGGTATAAGCATCCACAAGAATAGGAGTCATACTATTACTGTAGGTCTAACAGACAATAAGATCAGAAATGCCCTCAGAAGACACATGGCTCTATTATGATAGCAAATATCACTTTAGTATTAGAAAATAAAAGACTCATTCTATCAGGCTTCCCTTACCTCAAAATGAATGCAAATATATGGCTGGAAGTGTATATTCACAATATACACCATTCTTCACTTTGATATTATTTACTTCCAGGAAGCATTTACTTTCTTGTCTCACTTCAGTAGGAAAATAATGTAGTATATCCAAGAGCAGAACTAGCCTTGCAGTCAGAAAACTCTAACATTTTCACGCATAGCTTGCAATTCATGGGAGTAAATTATGATTCCACAGAGATTTACGTTTTTTAAAGCATTTGCCTTAATAGCACTGTATGCGTTAGTGCAGACAGTGAAGGCTCATTCAGATGTTTAAGCCAGAGAGCCTGCTATTAATTCTTACTGCCAATGACCTACCTACCCTTTCGGTCATGTGCATAGTGAGCGGTTCATACTGAGAGAGCTCAGCTTCAGACTTTGACATATATGTGGATATCTGAGCCTTCAGAAAAGACTCCCAACCAGAGGAAGTATCATCTGGCTCATTCTAAAGCAGAGACTTCAGGATGGTGGCACAAATGCAAACGTGATCTTTGCTGTTTGGCCTTGAGGTAGTGCCACCTGATTCTCATGTGCCCCATGGCTAAAGGCAGTGGCTGGAGACAGTATGGGTGGGGAGAGGTGCTTTAGCACAAGCTTGGGTATGGTTCTATATCTCATCACAGGCCTGCAGAAACAGCCTTAATCGTGACTTTAATTTCGCTTCATACCCTTTGACCTGACTGTCTTGTGTCTTTAAGTTCAACCATGCCTTTAGAAAGAGAAGTCCTAGGTCTGATATTGCTACTGTCAGAGCAGTGACGGTATTTCATAGGCAAATAAACACTAAAGATCATAGGTTTATACAGCTGTTCTGTATTATTCCACATTCCTGTAATCTACATAGACTGTTGGAGCCTGACCTGAAGAAGCCACCATGAGCACGATTTGTTGGGAGTCACTGGAGCAGAATGCTGGGGCTTGTTTTCTGATGAAAGCCAAGTGCTGGCATTTGTGCTGAATTCTCAGAAAAACTTCTGGACAAGAAAACAATAATGTGCAGATTGAAAGGGTGAAATAGGAGGCTGAAAGAATGAACAAGATGATGAGAGAGAGAGCACACAAGAGCATAGTTAATTCAATGCTCTAATCAACTGTGTTCTGCAGTGCTTTATCATAAGCATCCCTGCATTAGGCGCACCAGCTCAGAGTGCTTTGCAGCATTGCAGGAAATCCTCTGCTTTTTGCTTCCCATTTAAAAAAAAGAAAAATCTCATTGTGTCTTGTCAATACAGACAACTTTTTCAGTGAAAGCAAAGGAGAAATTATCATATAATTTAGTATTTATCATAATCAAGAGCAGGGGTTCATTAGAACAATAAGCAATTGCCAAATTATTCCTCAAAGTATTAATTTGAAGAATGAGAAAATAATATTTCCTACCTTCCTGCTTTTTCTCCCCCCGTCTCCTGTTGGCACACACAGTTTGCAGTTTCTATCAGCTTGTCAGATCAATTTCCCATTCCTGAAAAGAAGCATTTATGCTAAATGATTGTAATTAAGAACCTCCTTCTTCCAGCTCAATAGCTGTCTGGACATGGAGAGGTAATTCCCCATTGATTTCCATGGGTCCAGATTTTCACAGAAAAAGCTTCAACAGGCAATGCCTGCTTTGGAAGTATAGCCTCCTCGCACCTCTAGAGATGTCATATTTTGGTGCCTCATGTTTCATGGGATGCACCTCAAGTAACTAAATCGATGTGGCAATCTACAGATGCAGAAGGTGTGGGAGATGAATCCCTGTCTTCAGAGCTCCCATACAGAACTGTACCCACTAAACTTCTGCATTTGCATGGTCCTACATCACTGTCTTCCTGGCTGGCTTCTAAAAATATCAAGACTATGTAGAAGTCAGGCTTATTTTTTTTCTCCCATTGTTTCTGACACTCTCTAGCTGCAGCATGAAGTAGCTCAGTGCTTCCTGGTCTCAGAGGTGGCCTTAGACTATCAGAGCTGGAATCAACAGCAGGAGCAGGGAGAACACAGTTACGCAAGGAAACGGAAGGAAACCTTTTTTAGTAATTACCAGCAGTGGCTGTTTAAGGATATCAAGATTGCCATCCATTGCAATGGGCTCTGAATCATGGCCTCTGTGTCAGTGCAGAGAGGAAAGGAGGTTGGGCTGGAAGGGAAGTAAACTGTGCCAGCCTTGGTACAGCCCTAGTGCTGTATTCTCCTTGGTATGCTGCTGGCTTTCTCTGGTACAAATACAGGAAAGCATATCAGCTAGATGGGAAATAAATAAAATGCCTAATTTAATTCTTTACTGAATGGGAACTAGGGATTATCAAATCTTCACCCGCCATCATTTTTACAGGGGAGGAGGAGAAAGGAGTCTATTGGATCACAGCCTATTAGCACTACCCAGTGTGGTGCGTACATCAAACTGGGGCTGTCTCATAAAATGCAGTGTCTCTCCAGTAATCTTTCAGTCTATGGCTCTTGTGAATTACTGTGTAAGAATTCTAATACTTCAGGTAGTTAATTATGTTAAATAAACTAGATACATGTTTATCTCAGCCAAGTATCCGGCAGAGATATGAACAATCTTTATAAAGCTGCTGTATTCCATCTATTAGCCATAATTACATTAAAGCATAAAGTGCATCAGAAGTCTTTCAGGATTACATAGAAAGCAATGTTAATCTACTTTCCAGAAATATACCAAAGTTACCATTAAAATCAGGAAGAGAAACAAGCAAACAGAAGATCATAGTTACTAAGAAAATATTCCAACAATATCTGCAGTATTCTAGTGCTAGTGACTGTGATTGTATGTAAGATATTTACAATAGGATTTTGTGGTAGTTGTTGGTAAGTGTTGACTTTGCATTTGTGAGTGCTATGCAGTATGTGAGAACACAGCTTTCATGTAACTGTTCTCCAGACATTCATTACCATTACTTTTTTCTCTACAACTGGACTTAAAATTTTAAGAGGTAACCACAAATTTCTGCTGCATCCCAGTGCCAAGTTCTGGGTCTGAGTTCTTCATTGTTAGTCAGAGATTGCAAAGATATGTAAAAATTTAAGAAGGTCAAAATTTGGAAGAGGTGGGAAGGAGAAGGGCTCGAGAAAAGGAAAAAAGACAAACAAAAAAGGGAATGGAAAGAAGCCTTAGAACTGGATCATAATCACTCCCATATTCGGAACAGTCTGTTCCACAGTTCTGGGATGGCTCACTGAAATGTGGGACGATTTGCAACATCTGGATGTTGCTGATCACTATTTCTCTTCTCTCTACCCCTTGCAACTAGCAAATTTATAGTTTTAATTCGAATCCATCTCTTACCACATCACAGGGCTTGGAAATGCATTTCACAAGAAGCTACAGCAGTTAATACACTAACTTCATAGAATCATAGAATTGTTTAAGTTGGAAAAGACCTTTAAGATCCTCAAGTCCAACCATTATCCTAGCACTGCCAAGTCCACCACTAAACGATGTCCCTAAGCACCACATCTACGTGTCTTTTAAATACCTCCAGGGATGGTGACTCAACCACTTCCCTGGGCAGCCCGTTCCAGTGCTTGACAACCCTTTCAGTGAAGAAATTTTTCCTAATATCCAGTCTAAACCTCCCCTGGCGCAACTTGTGTCCATTTCCTCTCATCTTATTGCTTGTTAACTTAACACTACCAAAGCCTTTGCCTTCAGGATATATAAAAAATAATTACAAAGGTATTCTAAACTGCTATCCGGAAAAGAAATAGTACCCACTGTGTATAAACAGCAAATGTCTATTATTGTCACACTGCATTCCAGCAGTGTTTGCTGCAGTAAATAGCTTTGCTCTTCCATGAAGAGGTAACAACAGCAGATATGAAGCCAATATATCTCCAACCAGAATTTAAACTGAAATACTGTATAAAGTCAAAGAATTAAAAAAAAAAAATAACAGACAGACAGACAGAATTAGGAAGAAGTTCTGGCTTGGACTGTTTGCAAAGAGCAGAACTCATGGTTTATTTGTTGGGTTTTTTTTAATTACAGCTGCATTCAGAAGCCAGACTGGTGGGTTTGGGGAGTCACACACAACTCACATCTTAGAAGAGAATTAAGCTGCTGGCTGGTAGGAAAATCAGGTAGGCCCTTAGAGATGCTGAAGAGAAAAGGTGTATGATATTATCATGAGGGGAAATAATAATAACAAAAGGAACTGGAGGAAGCCTTGCTGGGAATGTATAGGAATAGTAAATCCTACCAAGCTGTTACAGAAATAGAATCACAGAAAATACGTGATCTTGTACATGCATTTTAGTTGAAGAGCATTAAAGTCTTTCCATTAACTTTAATGGGTTTCATATCAGACTTTAAATGTAAATTTATCTTTAATAGGCTACTATATAGGAGAGAGAGGTCTGACATACGGCTTCCTTAGTACATCTCAGGATGACTTCATTACTTAAAACTGTCATCAGAAATCTTTGCATAATCCAGCCTAAACTTTGTTCCTATTTGTGCTACGTAATTGTAAGTGCAGCCAGCAGATAGAGGGAAAGTGATGAACTAACATATTCTAGAAACATCTACAAATATTCCAAATCCTTTTCCTTTATGATGATTTTAAGACACAGTTTCTCACATTCTACCATAGTGCAAGTACATGGTACCGCTATGGGAGTTTTGCAGCTCCCCAGGAGTAAACATAGCACATTTTCAACAGAGGTGGCTGTGTATCAACCCAAACATTTACCAGGAGTTGGAGCCCGAGTATTTCTGTCTGACCTTTAATAAAGATCAGCCTGCTTTAGGTCCAAAGCATGGATTTTGGAGTAAATAGGAAAATATATTTCAAAGCCGTTTATTTTAAAATTAATGGCTGTTGCAACCTGCATGGAATGTCAATCAACAGCGGTTGAGGTGAGCACAGCTGAAATAGTCAAACCGAACGCATAAAAAATGTCATCTGTTTTATTTCCTCACACCAACCAATGAAATATCATAATTCTTTTTAAAAATTCAGAATAAAGTCAGATTTATGCAATTGCTACTTTCCCTTAATTAAGTTTTCCATAAACAAGTAGTGCAGGATCAGAGCCATATCAATTTACAGCAATAAGTCTAACTATTCCATCAGTTTAAAAGCAAAGCAAAAAATGTTTAGATCAGCTGTTTATACAGATCATTATGATGAAGGAGAAACTGAGAGAGGGGAAACTATATTATGCCTGAAAGAGATATCATGGCTCGTAATCATGCTGGCCTAGATCCTGTGTAAAGAGGACCTTTTCAGTAGTAAGCAAACATTAGATCAAGCCTAATGAAAAATTCTTTTCTTGGACAGTAGGCCCATTAAAATGCCAAGTGACATAGCTATCAAGTGTGTAGGCAGGGCTACCCCATATGGTTCAAGACAAAGACAAGCTAAGGAGCTGGGCTGTGCAATTGGGAAAGGTGAGAGCAAACACTGGCAACTGAAATGACAAGACATCTTAATTTTGTGCTTGAAAACAAAGCCTCAGGCACCCCCTTGACGAGCAGAAGAGGGAGAAAAATCAGGCTTCACTTTTTGCAAATTACACAGAGGAAGAACTTTAACTTTCTACAACAATTAGATTGCTGGCTTCAGGCTAGCTTTTCATTTTTAAAGTTGAGTGAGGCTGGACCCAAAGCATGTATTCCACAGTTCAGCATAGTTGCAGTCTGAAGTATGGGTTTTGTGGGTTGGCTTCCTAGTCAGTTGAGCATCATTGGTAAAGGTGCGCCATCAGAAAAAGAAAAACAAAACACAAACCACAAACAAAACAAAACAAAAAACCACACCTAAACAAACAAAAAAAAGCACCCCAAAATGCAAAGCTAAACTTCAAACCTTACTCTCCAGTTATAACTGTAATTATCAAAGCCATACTCAATAACCTAGAATTAGTACTTCTACTTAATCCTACACACCAACGTGGGAGGCAAAGAGGAGGAGAACAGTGTAGTTCTGATGCAGCTAGATAAACATGTATTAACGATTAGTAGAGAGGTCAAAATTAGAACTATTAGAACTACAAGTTAAAAGAAATTTTTAAAAAGCTTTTCTCCCTAAATAAAAATGTTTATACATGTAACTGGAAAATAAAATGCTTTACCTTTACATTGCCTGTGAATATTTCCTCTGTGTCAATAATCAAGGACCTAATCTTGTATGTCCTACCAACTTCCAGAATTTTGGTCCATGTGAAAAGACTCTTGTTCAGTGTATGTATAGTTATTACTCTAACTTAACCCCTACCATAGACCTCTAATGAACTCAGGACAAAACCTAATGAACAGTACTGAATATAAGAATTATGAAATCATTCCACAGAATTATAGGAAAAATAGATTATAAGGGACCTCTGGAGGTCTCTAGTCAAACCTCACCAGTGCCAAGCAGAAGGGAATAATCCATTCCCTCAACCTGCTTGCTAATTTGTTACTAATGCATTCCAGCATACGTTCAGCCTTCATTGCTGTAAGGGTACAGAGCTGATCCATGTGCAACTTACTGTCTGTAGAACCCACAGGTCCTATCCTGCAGTGTCGCTACCTAGCGAGTTAGTTCCCAGCCTGTATTGATGCATGGCTTGCTTTTCCCCAGGTGCAGGACTTTGCATTTGTCCTTGTTCAACTTCATGAAATTCTTAATAGCCCATTCCTCTTGCTTGTCTAGATGCCTCTGAGTAGCATCCCTACCCTCCCTTGCATCAACTGCTCCTTCTGGTTTGGTGTCATCTGGAGGCTGGCTGAGATGCCTTCAGTCCTGTTGTCTAGGTCACTGATGAAGGCATTAGAGCTGGCCCCAACAGGTATCAACCCCCAAGCAACACCACGAACTCTTAGACTTGGAACTGTAGACCCTTCAAGTTCAAAGGTCTAGCCCATTTTCCACCCCTCCTTACAGTCTACCCATCCAGTCCATTTGGCCTTGTTTGGCTAGCAGGAGCTATGGAATAGTGTCGAAAGTCTTGCTAAAGACTTGCTACTCTCCCCTCATCCACAGATGCAGCCATTTCACCATAGAAGGCTGTCAGATTGGCCAAGCATGATTTGCCGAAGGATAAATACAAGCTGACTGTTCCTGATCATGTTCTTGTCTTTGATGTGTCTGGAAACAGCTTTTTTGAGAATATCCTCCATAGTTTTCCCCAGGACTGAAGAAAGGCTAATCAGCCTGTAGTTCCCTAAATCTACCTTCTTATCTTTCTTAAAAGGAAGGTATATCATTTTTCTGTTTACAGTCATAGGGGAACTCCTTATGTATTTTGATTTTTAATATTCTCATGTTCATTATTCTCATTTTTAAATTTCATAATTCCTTCCACTTTGAGTATCCTTGTCTCTTGCTGCTAACTTGGCTGATTCTCAGGGTATAACTTGATTTTCTGTGTGAATAGTCTATCATCGGATGATTACTTGGCAATCTTTTCCAAATCTGTGTCATATTTCTAGAAGGTTTATATTTCATTTGTAAAGCTTCCTCCTGCAGAAAGTAGGTGTACAGCATCCCAGCCCAGAAACTGATTTGGAGTTTTCCTTTATAAAGTGTTACCTTTATAAAATTCCTACCCTCACTAAATACTTTAGCTATATTCTTTCTGTGTGCATGTGTACTGGAATAGGAAGCTACATAATTTGGAGAAACTTTTAACTCATTTGCAGCAAAACAAAGGTAAATGTTAAAAATGCTCAATCATTCACTTGGACAATGTTGTGTGAGTAGCTCCGCGCTACTGAAGTCCGTAGAGCTATCTGGGCATACACAGTTATACGTAAGTGTATAGGAGTTTTGGTTCGGTTACTTCTGAGTCCTTACCATGAGCTTGTTTTCTTTTGATATTTTCAACTGTATATTTTTGATACTAGTCATATATAAAAAGTAGCTGCTGCTTTTGACGTGAATGAGAGTTTTCCTACTCATTTCAGTGGGAATAAATCAAAACCCTTAATTAAATTTTGTCACTTATATCAATCTTCATGGAAGAACTTTAGCATAGTGATGTTTTCCTCATAGACATGTCTTTGTGGGATAATAATTGAAAACATGAATTAACTGCATTAACTATCACATAATCAGGCTTTTTTTCTAAGACAGTCAAATTTCTGATTGACTTACACTGCTACAGTAGTAACTTGAACTAAACTACTGCCATTTCAGTCCACTAATAAAAGCACAGCAAAAGCATTACAAGGAATTCTGAAACAAATATACACCCGCTCTGCTCTGCTTTTGATCAGACTGTTTTCTCCAGCTTCTTTCTTAGCTCTATGAATACAAGTGTCTCTAGACTATACCCTAGGCCACCAGAGCTGTTTCAGATACTGAAATGAAATAAGTACTCATTATTTACTCCCCCTCAAGTGGCTGATCTTTCCCTCTCCTTCTTTTTCCCTTGCTCCTTCTCCTGCTCCTTGTATCTGTAGTGAAAAGCTTTTTTTTCTTCATTCAGTTTGTCAAGGCTGCTGAACAAAGCTTTTTATCCCCACTGGGCCTCTGAAAATGTGCCATGGTTACCCTCCACACTGGGAGGGACTTCCCACATCCCTCCTGAAGGTGTTCTCTGCTTTTCCTCAATGTATATTAATGAGAAAGTTCAGGGGTATAAAGGTATATTGAAAAGTGGATCAATTAGCCTGTCGTGGGGAATAGGCAAATTCTAATTTGCCCAGATTAGAAGGGAGTAAACCCCATCTTCTAGTACATACCCTCGCCTATACTGAAATGTTTTTCATTTCCCCACTGGAATGATATATTCTGTCTCCTACTGGAATGACATATTTTGTCCCCAAGAGCATGCAGGGATGAAGTGCTAAGAAGTGCTAAGAAACACTTCAGAGCACTAACCACAGGCAGAGTACTCAATTTTCTAAACAAAAAGCAATTATAGACCTTATTAACCTGTATCCCTTCTACAGGCAATGGGACAAGATCAAAGAACGCCATACTTACTAAAAAAACACAAAGCAGAGTTTCAGTTTAGGAAACAAAGCAGTGGCATCAGGAAAATGACTGGGAGAGCAATGTTGCAGGGCTCTGTTTATTCTCTCAAACACTCTGTGTTCAGAAGAGACATATTCAGTTTAAGGTCAGATAATGGCTTCTCCTAATTACTAGCACTTTGAACTTAGTAGTATCTCAAAGTGAAGCTCTCCTGCCTCTAGCAATTCCCACAGAAAAAAGAACATTTCAAGCTCAGCATCGCTACAGTAGATGCAGCATGCAGCATCTTACAGCTCTACATTATTGACAGTGCCATAAAAAGAAGATATGATGAAAAGAGATGCAGGCCAAAGTAACTGCTGATTTGCATGCCATGCATTCTCACTGGTGTTGTATGGAATGGATCATATACCAGAGGACAGAAACTCAGAGGCTTGCTGAATAGAGCAATCATATACCAGGCAGAAATTGTATTCCTACAGAGCTAGTTCCTCAGCATGGGTGGGCACAGGTATGGGAAGCTGACCCACAGATGAAATAGAGCTTTTTCCCAGTCTCGGTCAGGTTCTTTGCTGACATAGATGATATAGTTGCTCTGTACTATACTGGCTGGCTCTTAGTGCCTTCAGTGTAGTGCCATGAATGGAGAACATCAGATTCCAAAAGCTTCCAGCATGATCTCCACATGCTAGTGATGGTCATACAGCTACGCCCACTTGGGGATTTCCAAATGTCAGAAGAATGCCATGGTCAACTATTGCAAATGGTCGACTATTTGCACCAAACCAGCGCCACAGGCATGTAGTAATAAGTATGCAATTATGCATGCTTTTTATCAGATCACTGAATTAAATCCATGGGCTACAGCAGTTTATTACGTGCACAGAGAGATGGACATTTTGCCTGGTACAATTATCTTCTAATCCAAATAATCCCTGTTAAAGAACTTCATTCTCTTAGCTGTCACAAACTGAAGTTGTTCACCTTTATAATGAAATTCAGTGCTCTGTTCCACTGTCATTTTCCTCATCAAGTAATTCTTGCCTTTCCATGCTGCTGCAGTATTATATAACCAGCCATGTGCAAAAGCTGGATGCAAACCCAGTTTAAGAGCCAAGCTCAACACAGCACAGCCACATTCACTTATCTATTTGGAGAAAGGTATAAACTCTTGGTTGACCAGTTCCCATTACAAAGTAAGTGTTCAACTATCATAAGTGCAATTCTCCCCTGCCTTGAACTCTGGAGAGTCACATATACACCTGTGAAAATCAAGATGGGAAAATTTGACAACTACTTTGCAAGAGTGTGAAAAGCATGTAGAAACACTAAAGCGGGTCTCCAAAACAGCATGTTGGCATTAGCATGAGGTAAAGTAAATCCTCCACCTCAATCAGACTAATTCCCCAAGGTGCAACGTTTGTATGTGCAACATTTGCACATACAGGGCATGATGCACTGGAGAATCAGGTCTGCTGTTGATAAAAGATAATAAAATTACAATGAAAAAGCGAGGAGTGGTGGGATGGAGAGAGCAGAGAATGATGTTTTAACAGGAAAGTCCAAGAAAACACATTACTTTTGTAAACTTGCTAACATTTCAGTGAAAGACTTTTAGTCTTTCCTTCAGCAAGGGTGTGAATTTCTCCCAGTGTGCCTGAACAGAGATTAAAAGAAAACATAAAGGTCAAATATCATGAGTAGCAATACTGATTACTTGTTAAAATCACACTATTCAAGATGCACATAAGGCCTTAAGCTCCTTTCTGGGCATATAAATCATGCCACAAAATGAAGTGCAGAAACTGCAGTTAGTCAGGCTTACCTGTACCACTAACCACACTTCTTACTCAAGACACTGATAAACTGCCTTGAATGAACAAATCAAAATTAATTAGGAAGCTCAGAGAGCTGGAGCAAAGGACTTAGGGAAACACAGGGAACATAAGCATCAGGAACATGGTCTTGGCCAGTTCTTTTAGTGAAGGGCCAAGCTCATGAAGGGATAAGAACTAGGGTTCAGGCCCCCCTGCTCACACGGTATAAATGGGATGGAGTGTGGCTTCTTTGACCGCAGAATGGTGTTCCATGAGCTAGTGGTAAGAGGAGTGCCACCTCTTGACAAAGAGAAAGGAAGACCACCTTTGCTTATAAACTTCTTCCTGGAGGGGGATTTTAACTGCCCTTGAAGGGAAGGATGACAGAAACTTTCAGGAAAAATTTCTTCACCAAAAGGGTTGTCAAGCATTGGAACAGGCTGCCCAGGGAAGTGGTTGAGTCACCATCCCTGGAGGTATTTAAAAAATGTGTAGATGTGGCACTTAGGGGCATGGTTCAGTGGTGGACTTGGTAGTGTTAGGTTAATGGTTGGACTGGATGATCTTAAGGGTCTTTTCAAACCTAAATCATTCTATGATTCTAGATATATGTAAACACCAGTGACTTCGACGGGGACCTAAAATCAAAGGCATGCATAGGGACATTCATGAAAAGGTCATAAAAGGGATGAAGTGAATGAGTGAGTCAATCCACTGAACAAGTCTGATTATTTCCCTTTTATTTCCTGTATTTCTTGCATTAGCGCAGACATCTTACTAGATGATCAAGATAACGAGTTAACTGGTACAACAGAGGCTTGAAGAGGTGGCTGACACAGTAGGTTTATTCAGTGCTTATCCAGCCATATTATGTATGGGGAGGGACTAGATGCAAGTGTCCAGGTAATGACAGAAGAGGAAAGGAACAAGGTGCTAATACATTGGGATTTAAAATAGGTCACTGAACTAGAAGGATCAGTAGATTAATTCTTTTATGGTAATTAGAAGAATCACTCAGATTGCAGGAGCTGTTGATCATAGGGATTTGGGGGATTTTTGTAGAAAACTACGGCAGTTAAGGAAAGCTGTCCTTCAGAGAAAGGGCACACACCCACACAGACGCGCGCACATACACACACAGAGGAATCCAGATGAAGTACAAGAAATGTAGTAAGGGATCAGCTGAGCTAACTTGTGAATTTCACAAGAATTTCCTTACAAGAAGGAAGCATCCACAAACTGTATGTCATAGCATGGGAGATAATTGCCGAAGGAAATAGAGGCTAACTCTGGAAGCCAAGAAACAAATAGAAATTCAACTTGCAAGAGGTATCAGTGATAGCAAGAAATGAATATGTAAGTAAATTAGTAGTAAGAGGAAGCACTGGGAGAGTCTTGGCCTGCTTCTCAACACGAAGGAAAGCTACAGATGATACTCAGTAGGATGAAGAGTATTTTATGCATTTTTTGCATCAGCTTTCGCTGGAAAGGCCTGTGGTGAGCAAGGGACTAGTACTGTTCAAACCAAGAAAGAAGATCTTACCCTATAACTGGGAAGGTACAGGCTACAGTGTACATAAACCTAGATGTTTTCAAATCAATTAAACCTGAAGAATACATTAAAGGACTGTCTGAGACAACATCAAAGCTACCTGAGAATTAATCAAAAATGAGGGAAATTCTAGCAGATTGGAAAAAGCAAGTGTGGTGCCCATCTTTAACAAGAAGGAGGTTTGGCAGAAAAAGGAAGAGAAACTGGTGAATTATGGAGACCACTCACCTTAACTTAAGCTCTTTAAAAAATAAAAACTGCTTTAGGCACCAGCAAATATAAGCTGAGAGCTGCCAAAATGGTCTTATCAACAGCACATTGCATCAAGCCAGTCTAGTTTCATTCCACAGTAGAACAACACAGGCTAAGAAAGAAGCTGAGAAGGTCGTATACTTTGATTTTATTAAGACATTACACCATCTGCCACAGTATTCTAATAAGGAAGCAGTGAAACTTGGTCTAGAAGAAATTACCTAGTCATGGTTACAAAACTAGTTGTAAAAGTGTGCCAGGAAAGAGTTGCCAGTGGTTCATTGACAGTAAGGAAGGATGTGTCAAGTTGGGACTGTCCAATTCTCTCTCAGATGCATTGATGCTCTGAATGATGGAATTAACTGCGCTTGTAAAGTATGCAAGTATTTTAGAGGATAAGATTAGCATTCAAAATGATCTTGACAAAGTGAAGAAAAGGTCTGAAAGACCAGATTCAAATTCAATAGCAACACAGGCTATTCCCCTAAAACAAGAATAATTGGCTACAAAAACAAAGGACTGGAAACAACCAGAGAACAATGCACCTTTCCCAGACATGCTAGATCTTGCATATTCCATCCTGAAACATCTGATTCTCTCTTACTCTAGGGAGTTAGGCACAAGAGAAGCAGTGCATCCTGCTCCTGAGAGCAAGGATCTAACAGCTAGGTTTGATCATACCTGATGACTTTTTACATTCTTTCTTATGCTTTGTTACCACAGAGGCTCTGCTTTAAATGCCTTCAAAGTTGTTTTACATTGCTTTTAGCCAAATGTTTCTTCAAGGTGTTCAGCACTTCAGAAATGTAGGACAGCTATTTTATCAAGTTGTCTGTAAATTACAACAGACTGGTTGTGTCTGCCAGAAGCATCCTGCCCTGTGAGCGGATGTTGCGAAAGAATTAAGCGTGCTTGGCTGTCTCGCTGAGACATTTGGCAGAGAAGGAGGTGAGAGGAGGCCTTTACCAAGAAAGGCTCCAGAACACCGAGTCACCCTGGACTTGGAACCCCATGAACAGCTATAACTGGGGAGGAGCCCTGATGCCAGTCCTAAAATGTCATTGTCTTGAAGTCCATAAAACATGGGCTGCATAGAACAGGCTGGGAAAAGCATCAGTGCACAAAAGCATCAGTGCACAAAAGCTAAAAAATCTATGTCCTTTTCAGTCATGCGTATTGAAGCAACTGAATGTTTCTTTCTCATATTTGGGCGGCAATCACAAAAAACAGATGTTACACTGTTAATTTTTGTCACTGGCATCTAGCCCCCTGGCAAGATTAAAACAACTGTTGGCATCTTTGGAGCAGCTGGGCAGCAGAGCTGCTTCCTTTACTTACACAATACCATTCTGAATAACCTTTGAGCCTAAGATTTTGTTGCTTTGTTATCCATGTTTTGGCAATCTTCTTCCACTCTCCCTGTTCAAACATGGTATTCCCCAATCCTTATGGAGTCTAGCATGTATCTTTATTACACCATAAACTTTGATGAAAAATAGATGTAAAATCCATGACATCTATGACACCCATTTAACTGCCACTGCAGAAGGAAGGACATTTTCAGGGTTATCTTTGCAGTTTAGCTTCTTAGTGTCTTTTTGAATTCAAGCTTCATCAGTAAAGCAGGATAAACAGACTTCGGCACTGTGTCATATGTTTCACCTGGATGTCTAACATAAGTACATAATTTTACATAAAACATTGAATACTTCTGACATTAGACATATGATTTAAAAGTGAAAATGGCAGTCATTGGCAAAAAATCATTTGAAGAATGAGCACTATTAATTCCAGCATCGATAGGTGGAATAAGAAAAATGATTTCATATAGATTGCAGTTCTTTTGCTAGGAGCTATATGTGATGTCTTCTGGGGAAAAAAATGTAAAAAAAAATCAAACATAAAAATGATCTAGTGTACAACATTAGGAACGTGTCACTGATACAATATAAAGAAGTAGAAATACTATACACCTGGTTAGACATCAGACATAACTTTTCCTCCATTTTAGTTAATTGACATTAGGAATGAAAAAATGAGTCCAAAAGTAAACAATCTGCAGCTTACCACTTCTGCAGTCTACACTTTAAGTTGTAAGATCACACAATAAAATACGAGACAGTGCTATATAATGTTAATCCTATGGGTGGGTGTTCCAGCAGTAAAATGGGAGATATACTTAGTAACTAGAAAAGAGAGTCATGATTCCAGGGAGAAGGGGAAAAGCTAAGTGGAACAGTGTTTCAACACTCTTTGAGCATTTTAATGGTTTTTACCATAATGTTTGTAGAAAGACCATGGTTTTTTCAAATGTTACCTCTTAAAAGTGTTTTCTGTGAAGTTCAGAAATAAATTGATACCTTTCAACTAAATGACCCCTTATGTAGCCAGCACTGTAGGCATTCTATTTTCCCCCATCAAATAAAAAGCTGAGTGAAATAACAAGTTTAAAAGAATCTTAAATGAACTCAGTTTCCAGTTACAGAAATGTAATAGTGCTAGTTTGCCAGAACCAACAGGATACCTGTAATATATTAAAAGCAATTTTATATGACTTGGAATCCAAACACCACCCAACGCCCTAGTGCCTATAGGATATGTAGAGTTGCTGTGACAACGCCCAACCAAAACGCTTTACTAATGTTAAAAGTCTCATAAAGGTAAGAAGGGAAGCACAGCCAAGGAAGCCACTGTGATCATAAACTAATGCCTGGGACTGTCCTCTGACATGGAGGCAGTAGTACCAAACCCTTCCAGTCTCCAAAACACACAGTTACGTCCAAATTGCTTGTCAGGAATGGGCTTTGGCCCATACGAACTCCCAAACAATACTTGAGAGTGGGAGACTGCCAGTTGGCCTAGGGCAAAACTATACTCATGGGCACTCTAACAGTTCAGAATTACAGACAACTGAGTTCCAGTGGCCACAACATTCATGCACATTTTTCTACTTACTTGGGTAGACAGAGCCTTGGAGGACAGAGTAGATCTAAGCAGCTTCTTGATCTGTATTATGCCAACTATTCCTCTTTGACTCTGGAAAGGAGAACACAACTGCTCTGTGCTACTATTTCATCAAGAATGCATAATGCAATGGTCAAAAATCGTCATAATTTCCAGTATATCTTAATAACAATCAGCCGTTTCAGTCATGCTAGCTGTCAAAAACTTAAGCATTTAGAGTAAGTTGGACTGCTCTCTCTGCAGTTGGTCAATGAAGAGAAAATAACTATTTCCTATCTCAAATCCTGTTTTCAGTGGGATAAAATGATCTCTGGAAGTGCCTGCTTTTTGCCTGCTTGTTGCCTCCTTGTCTTTGCCTCCATATACTACAGAAGGAGCAGAAACAACATCATCATTTAGGAAGGAAAAAGTATGTAAAAAAGAATTCCACAACTGCCACCTAAGATTTCTTTAGCTTCTGCAGGCTTGGTGAATATATTATCTATGGGAAAAGTGGTTGCACGGAAAATTCCACTGAAAATTTAATTTGGTGCATCCTCTTGAAAAGAGAGACCTGTTCCTAAAGGGACAGAGCAAGTTGGTGCTAGAATTAAGGAGCTCCTGGCTTTTAGCCTTTGTTCAGTACCCTGGATCTTGCCAGCAGAGACAACCTTCTATGTTTGGAAAGAGTAGATATTTTTAAAGGGAAATGGTGTGGTAAAACAGTTCTTAAAAAACAGTTTGGGGGAATACATTCAGTGTAGCCTCATGAATCATTTGTGAAATATCTGCCTATACTACTCCTAAGGTTTTCAGGCAACATTGTGCTTCATGGAATGAACTTGAAGTGAAATGGTCCTGATAGGAGGATATGCTACAACTAACTCTTTTTCAGGTTTCACTGGACATGTGTAGGATGGAGAATAACTACTGAGCATAGATACCAAAACTGAATATTCTTTTAATAAATATAGAAAAACTGTACTAGATTTATCATATATCTGTATAAGCTGGTTATATCTTTTTGGGAATCATAGACAAAACTCTGCAGGATATATTTTTAGATTACTGCATGATTGCACGTGACTTGAATCCAAATTTAATCCAAAATTAAAATGAGTAACTACATTATTTCAAGCCCCCGGAAGCTGGAGACCATTCCAATAGATAATTCAATACCAAACCAAAGAATTTGACTTTCAATGGGTAGAAATGTAAAAATATAACTTTACTTAACAAAAGAGGTGGTTAACTAGTTGAAAAAACAACAGTGTGTCACCCAGGGACACAGAAGGGACTGCTGTCTAATGAAGAGAGAGCTGTCATTGCGTTAAGCATTCCTACAGTTGTACATTTTAGAACACTCTCATTAAAATTGGGTGATTCAAAGGCAACTTAAGTAATTTATTTGGACTCTCTCCCCCTTCTGGTTGAATGTGGATCTATAGAAAGATGCTTAACTGTTGGCAGAGGGGACCGAAGTCCCTAGGATGTCTGATGACACAAGTCCCATGTTTCCCATGAATCCGTGCAGTCAAACCTCATGCATTAATAGCAGCCAGTGCTTTATTCCCATGTCTGTTAAGTCTTTAGCTAAAATTCTACTTTTTGGGGGGCAGAGCCTGTACACCAAGGGAAGAACATGACTCATAGATATGTTCTTCTGTTGTTTTTAAGAGTAGGGGTCAGCATTAGTTCTTTTGCTCTTACTCCTGTAAAAAGCAGACCATATCACATAACCCTAGACTAGCAGCTTGTCTTTCACAAAAGCATATCTTTCCAGGCTATGTCCAGATCTGGTCATGAAAGCTCAAGAAGCAGTGAATCCATGTCATAACTGACACCCAGACCCACAGGTTATTATGCAACGATTACTAAACATTTGTGCTTGTGTTTGTCTGGCTTTAACTTCCCTTTGTTGTTTATCATTACACACACCTTCCTCCACTGCATCAGAGATATCTATGGTACTAACTGAACTCTCATTAATTACAGAACTGGAATTAAATTGTCGAATAATTCCATGTAGACAACATATGGCAGAGACTTCCAGGACACACTGGCTTAATCTCGGTATAAACCACAGGCTTAAAAGGAAAACATGTTATCACTTCTAACCTATACGACCTATTAGTCCATATCCAGGCATGTGTCCTTTGTAACAATCTCCCTTCCCCTCCAGTGTTCCCTAGCTAGCTGTATCCACCTTCAGGTAGGCTGCATTGAAGTTTTTTTAAGCCACAATATATTCAGTTATTAGTAAGTACAGAGGAATGCAAGCTCATAATAAGCCAAGATGAAATATTTAAACATCCACTATTTTTGTCAGTTCTGAAAATGACGAAAGCTTCCCAATTCCATTATATATGCAGTTCCATGCCTCTGCTTCAACACTGCAAATCTACGAGCAACTGTTATTAACTGTTTTTCTATATTAAAGGTTATGTAGTCAGAAGACTGTGGAGGACTTTGTTTGACTGTAAATAGCAACTTTTCCTCACCAATTTTCACTGTGAATCACTCATATTCTCCACTGGTTCTGTCAGCATAACATCCCTTGCAAGCACACTGGAGGTACCCCACTCGAGTAAAATACACAACATGCTTCAGAAATGTACATTGTTGTCTGGAGAGAAGGATTTTCCTCAAATTTGTTCTCCATATATTGTCTTTTCTATTCATCTGCCATGAAGGGTATTCAGGAATCAGTAAGGAGAGAAGAAAGGAGTCCATTAAAATCACTGGCAGGAATAACAAGGAAAATAAGTGTAGTAAAACTAAAATGTAAATTAAACGATGTGAAGACTGTGTGTGTGTTTGTGCCCACATGCTTGCGTACGTGAGGACACGCAGAGTTGCGTACATTTGTGGACTAGGGTGTATAAATTCAAAGGCACAGCTAATTTAATAGCTTGACAATTCACCTTTCTTGTGACAGTCAATTGCTAGGTATGTGTATGATCTGCCTATGTGAAGAGGTGATAGCACAGCACAGCACAGAGGTATGCAAAGATGTTCAAGCAGGTCGTGGAAATAGCAGTTCAGATACTGGCAGCAGAACAGGTCATCCACCTAGCATTCCTCAAAAGGAAATTAGCCCATGTGTGTCTGGTCATGACAGCAGTCATTCTAACATGCATGCTTCATAAAGACAAATGAGTCCATCACCAGTGTGCATCTAGAAGACAGGGCAATAACATGAGATACAGAGCTAAAACAGAGCAAAAATAACCTTAGTGACTCAAAGTCTCACAGGATTCCTCCAGCACAGCAGACTGCAAGATTCAGAATTTCACTGCCCTGATTGATTTCTCACTCCTTGGAGCAATTACAGTAAATTTGAGGGAAGGGAATGCTGCCACCATGTTCTCCTAAACAGATCATCCTCCTACCTCCTCAATTAAAAAGCAAGCAATGCACTTCTGAGGCACAAATAGTGAAAAATCTTTGAATTTTCAGAAATCTAACTGAGTTAAAGCAAATTTAATAAGTCCAGTTGATGACTAAGATTTTTTTCTGCTTTTAAAAAGGTAGTGTGTTTTTTTCTTGTAGGATGTTGAACCCTTGTTGTGCACTGCTGCCATTGAATGTGCATTATAATGGAAATGTAGAAGATGCCAAGCCCCAGCATGTGTTTCCAATTAAGATTCTTCATTTTCTGCTCAGATGTTAGGGTATGACCTGATTAGCTCTGCCAGTTATCAGAGCTCAGCTTCTGTGACTTCTTATCTTATTCAACAACTACTGTCTGACTTTGTATATTTGGAGAGGAAAGAACCATATGCCTCAAAGATCAGGGAAATTTTTTGAAGTCCATTGACAACATGGAAAATTTAGTGTGGGACAGGGGAAACATGTCCAACCTGTTTTCTGTCCTTGAGTCTCCCATGGTTGCTCATACATTGTAATAAGACACAACTGACACAGCTCAAACTGCAACTTACAACCTAACAGTGCAGGTAGCTGTCTATTTTTCAGGTACAACAATTTTACATAGTAGAATTTACTGCAGTAGAATTACCTGCAAATTGTTAAGGCTTAACACAATAGGAAATTATTTCTTTCCATCTAGGATTCCTCAGTGATGTTATCAAATAAGGAGAAGCAAGAAAGTCCTTTCTTAAGAACTACTGTTCTTTGTCAGCTAGAAAAGAGCAGTGTATTATTTATGGAAAGCAAACAATATGGAATCAGAGTGAAAGCAACTGACAGGAAGGGTGGTAGATGAAGTGCCAGATTAAGTCTGAGCTTTGAAAATGTATTATATGTCACACAAAAAACAATTCAGCATGTCTGTTAGGTAAATTGTATACAACTACCAGAAGATACCTTTCTATGTAACTTTTACTTTAGGTTTTAATTTCAAGTAGTGGTCACTCATATTCAGACAGAGTCATAAAAATTCTTTTTAAAGTACTTCTACATCCTACAAAGGCAACAGTTGCCTCTCCTCACCTTCCCCAAAGACTTACACATAGATATTATGCAGCCATTTTCGGTGTCTTGTTCTGCACCAACAGCATGAAAGAATAGCTAGAGAGATGGGGAAAAGAGGAGCAGGTTCTCCAGCTGAGAAAGGGAATGTTTTTAGAACAGAGCTGCATACGCAAAGACTTAGCCTGGAGGTGGGTGTTAACGTAACTTTTTTAAAAGTGACAGTAAAAATGCAGTGCCCATAAATGGCGGGCCAGATGGATTTTTCTCTGCTTTCACGGGTTATGCCTCAAATACCGTGATGCATATGTATTTGGTGTGTGAGGTGATTTTCCTTCTGGGTGAAATATACTCCTAGTCATTGCACCCAAACCTATTGGTATTGATAACGCCATAGATAGACTGGAAGTTTTCCAGGCATTAAGATGACAAGTTTACACTTTATTGACAAAGGTGTCTGTTATCTCTAGTTTTGTCCTTATGTTTACCCCAGACTGCCTGCAATACACTTGCCCATACTGAACCGTACCTTCAGGGTGAACAAGCCCATGTCAAACAGAACTGAGAAGACTATGTGCTTTGGGCTCGTGGAGAATACTTACTGCACCCAATGAAAGGGAGGAGGACTTGTCTTACCAAGAAGTTAAACCTCTAGGTTCAGCCCCTTGCCTGGGTATCCCTTCTAACCAATTGAAGGAGACAGATACCTCCAGACAATGATTCCCCATGCCATCTTTAGGAGGGAGCAAAGCAGTGCCTTTTCTCCCCGATCGCCTGTAGTGACAGACAGGATGACCCATGGAAGTAGATGCTTAACTTGCGGGTGGCTGGAGCAAGGCGAGGTGAATGCTGTCCTGGGCATGGTCACACAGTGCATTAGTGCAGGATAGCAAGCCTCCTATAAATGCTCGCCCCAGCATACCACACAGTAAATTCCACATAGAGACCAGTCTAGTCTAAGCAAACACAATCTCACCCTTTGGGAGTCCAACAGATGAGAAGGGAAAAAAAAAAGAAAAATGCCCATCAGCCCATATATTATGATGTGTATATCTGGAATTATTCATGTTTATTTGTTGCAGTACAGTTTAGGATGTCTTCACCTCTGCCTTTCCAAATCTTTTTCAAAAATAATCCTTACTCCTGGAGCTAGCTTTGCAGAGTTGTGTGGGATTGCAGTGATGCAGATTGTACTCTGCTAGAACTTTCTAGCCTGAGTTGCACTCCAAACACCCACGGACTTGCACTAGAAATTTTAGGCTCGTAAGTCTCAATGTAACTTTTCGAAGTGGGATAACAGAACCTATATCACTCACATGCTTTTATATATTAAACTGCTTTTAGCTTAAGTCTGGATATCCTGAAGTCTCTCTCATTACCAGTCCCTTCTAGTAATCTTACTGTAACTTAAAGTAGAACGGCTGAAGGAGCAGGTAATTAGTGTGCTTACTGTGGGAGGGAACAAACAAAAGAAAAACAAAAGGAGCTATAGATTTCTGTGTAACCATGAAGGAGGAAAAAAAAACCCGAAGCCCTTTTTACTGTACCTTAGGGAGGTTTGTCACATTGTGTTTCAATAACAGGAGCGTTCTCAGGAGAAAAAGAGACAGGAATGTACAAGGTTCTGCCTTCAGACTCCTGCTGAGCAATAATGGAAGTATAACTAATTAAGGGCCTGATCAAGGGCCCATTGAAGCCAAGTGAAAGCCTCCAACTGATTTCAGTGGGCCTTGGATCAGCTCTAAGTGCATGGAGTGTAAATATGACTGCATTAAAAACATGATGAGCCGATGTCTGCTTTCAGTTGGGGCTGGCTGCATTATGCTGTGCTGCACCAGAGCTGGCTCAAAGCTGCTCAGGAGCATCGCAGGGTCAAAGGTTACTCTCCAAAATGGAGAGCTCGAGCAAAGCTACTCTTGGTCTGAGAATGGTAAATGGGCAAAGCTGGTAGAGGGAGGCCTTGCAGAAAGCTGTGGTGAGCCAAGCTTGCTGCTGCTTCTGCCACTGGCTGGATGAAAGAGAAGAAATTAGTACCTCTGCAAGAATTCCCCTCTACTCAGCAGTGGTGAGGCCACACCTGGAGTGCTGTGTCCAGTTCTGGGCTCCTCAGTACAAGAGAGACATGGACACACTGCAGAGAGCCCAGTGAAGGGCCACGAAGATGGTGAAGGGACTGGAGCACCTCTCCTATGAGGAAAATCTGGGAGAGCTGGGTCTGTTTAGCCTAAAGAAAAGAAGGCTCAGGGGCCATCTTATCCATGTATATAAATACCTGAAGAGAGGCTTCAAAGAGGATGGAGCTAGGCTCTTTTCAGTGGTGCCCAGTGACAGGGCACAACCTGAAACACTGGACACTTTGTCTGAGTATCAGGAAACAATTTCTTACTGTGAGGGTGACTGAGAACTGGCACAGGTTGCCCATGGAGGTTGTGGAGTCTTCCATCCTTGGAGGTATTCAAAAGCCACCTGGACACAGTCCTGGGCAACCAGCTCTAGGTGGCCCTGTTTGAGCAGGGGATTGGACCAGATGGCCTCCAGAGATGCTTTCCAGCCTTAACCATTCTGTGATTCTGTGAATTTGCCCCCATCTCCTCAGGCATACCCATCTCAACTCAGCAGCCTGAATTCCCAGAGCTCTGGCTAGACTGAGCTGCAAGACAATCATGATTTTGAAATTCCCAGTAGTCTATTTTCTACTTTTCCTGTGCACAAAGCCAATCCTGCACTCACTGATGACAGTGATCTTTCTATCACACTGTTCAGGTAGCCCTTACTTGTTGTTTTGTAAGAACTGAAAACTAATGACTCTATAAGGGAATGGTGCTTACTTTACAATTTCTTTTAACTCAGAGTCCTGACTGGTTTGGTGCTAAACTGTTTGTAGAGAACGGAAAATCTGTAATTGCATTATATATTAGTTCTCAGATTCCACAAATGCTTCTTTTCAGTTCTTTGGCCATTTATAGTACATTAGCTTAGTTTTTAGTGAACAAATATTCTCCCCAGTTTCTTAGTGTGAACTGACCTACAGCACAGTCTTCATATGCCTGTTCCTGAGGTCACACTCTAGAGGCTATGACACAGCTGACTACAAATGTTGACACATCAATATCATAGGGAAAAAAAAAAACTAGTTTGAAAGGCTGTTTGCAGTCCATATAGGAGTGTGGAGAACCAAACCTTTGATTTCCAGTGCTTTATGGTGTGTTATTCCTCTTTTTTTACATCTTGTTAAAAGTGTAAACTCAAACTGTCTGGGGGCCTTCCTGCATGCACTGCTTCAGAGCAGCCACACCTTTTCCCTAGCCCAAAACATAAATAAATGAAAGCCTACCCATGCAACATCTGTTTACTCCCTTGTATTCTGAGTCAGTAGATTAGGAAAAAAAAAGACTCGCTCATCCATAAGGAAAAAACACAGAATACAGTTAATTCTGGTCTTAATTCTGCAATCAGCAAGAAAACTGCCACATGAGAAACTGTCCAGGCTGAAAAAAATGTATATTCTTTCCTTTACTATAGTAATTCTAAGCTGTAAAATGCATGTTCTTTTCCCACAAAAAGGGGATTAGTAGGCAGAGAACAAGAATTTGTCAAAATTATTTATCAAGTCAGGCCTGTTATTACACAAGTTAGTTTAAAGTCACGGATTCTGCTGACTTTTAACACCCTCTTCAGCCTACTAGAAGTAGGAAGTTAAATTAGTAGACTCTGGTGCAATGGCAGATATTTTAAACAACTGAAATGCTGGAACTCCACATGCCAGGCAAGTCAGATGTGATCCTCTGTTCTCTAATTCTAATCAAAATAAAAGCATATCCTCAGTTCCAGCCAGAAGACAAACACACAGGCAAACACACAAGAGCACACATTATGCAAGATGGGAGAAAAAAATCAGCCTTCCCAATGACCAATAAAAAAGGAAAAACAGAACCAGGAATCAATCTGTATCCTTTTTTTCCTATTCTTTAATCTACCAATTGGTTAATGAATGGTATGGTTGAATCCAAAACCTGCCTTATAAACATGCAGTATGTGCAGAAGACTAAACTGACCCTGACAGGAAAGTAGATATGACCAGTACAGCTGATCTTTACAGGATGGGTTCTAGGTGGAGGAAATAACAGATTTCAGATTGCCATTGATTTTGTGGGTGTCTCCTTCAGGTTGACTTGTAGCATTGCCTTAAATTTATTCAGATTAACCCTTAGGTACTATTTTACATGTATTTTCTTTTTAATCAATATTCTAGTGATAACTAATTCTGATAATCAATCCTTTTTTCTTGGAAAAGAAAGAAGTAAACATGGGGGAAAAATATGCAAAATCAAGAAAAGTCAGAGAGAGTAAAATATCTTTAAAAAGAAAAAGCAGAAAAAGTATCTAGAACACAAAGGAAGAGATTTTCTCCTTTGCAGACAAGAAGCAATTTGTGTTCCGAGGTCATGCATCATAGTGTTGACCAAAGAAAAATATGTATCATCTCACTTGGCAAAGTGATTTACCCTCATAGGCTTAAAAAAATCTGCACATAAAGCCCTCTTAAACATGATGTCACCATTGCCATTACCTTGCTATCACCAATGGAAATCCAACCTTGTCTAGTAATGAATGAATCAATCACACCATTGCTCTGCATGGGGTGACAATGATGAAGTTTGGGTCTTGATATTAAGTAGGCATTCATATGACACAAATGATGGATAGACCAACAGACAGACAGACACATTCATATATATACACATATATATATATCTTTCATTGTGAAGAAGCATGTGACAAGAATCCTTATGTTAGACCTGTGCTGCAGATGGTGGGTTTACATACCACGAGCAAATCCCTGCTCTGTGTTTAGGTAGATCCATTCAAGCTCAACGTGGTCAATGCAAACCTCTCTCCTGAGCTTAGCTTCCATGGGAAAGTAAGAAGAGAACCATAGCAACAAAGGAAGAGAAGAGATGCTAGCAAGAAAAGATTCAGAGAGCTGCATTTTTAAAGTGTTGGTTCCACAGAAAGACACAGAGCAATTCTTCACAGTGACATGAAAACTCCTCCCTTCAAATCACATGAGAACTTTTCAAAAAATGTTCTTAAATCACTGGGAGTTCTTAAAAAACAGGTTCATTTACAAAAGAGGTCTTTCCAATTCAAAGACAGGAAAACTGCAAATAGGTAGTTTTTCAGACTCTCTTCCAATGCTTATGCAATCTATTTGTTTAAAACAAAATCAAATATACAAACTTCTTTAGATGAGTTCCAGCACTATGCTTCTGACTGCATCCAAAAAGATAAAGGAAAGAGTATCTTTCATACCATTGTTTTCCTTTTTTCTGATTAGAAGACTGATACAATTTTTTTGGAATAGAAGACAGGTCTTAGTGCAATTGTCTTTGGACTAGGGTTCATAAAAAGCCAAAGATTTAGAAAAGGGAAGGTCCCTATTTTATCCAAATTGAATGATTTGTCCATAATTCAGATCATCTATTTATTTGTAGACAAAGTTGAACACCTTAGGGCACTCACAGAAAAGTTGTATAGATTGGTTTCTATTCTAGCTGGTTCAGATGTTTGGCTCAGATCCTAAAGAGATTACTTCTGTGCAAAAATAAAATGGGTATTTTAAATGTCCATTTTACTTCTGAAATCTTTGCTTAGTAGGAGGTATTGCTGACATTTGCTATGATTAAATTTTAATTTGTCCAACTTGAAAAAAATCAATGTTTTAACCTAATGATTTTTCAACAAGCAAGAAAAGTACAGAACACCCTGTTGGGCAATTGATAAGGAATGATAAATACAGGAATTCAGGATACAATTTTGCTAATGCATACCAAAGAATAATAGAAAACCACATTTGTCGAGACTGTATCATCATTTGTATTGGCTATTTTTACACTGGTTAGAGACAAGACAATTTGTTGACATAGCTGTCCTAACAGGATATCCTGGGACAGACACATCCACTCTAACAAGAACACAGTTCTATAACGTGATACCTCATTTCACTTGGGACACGTGAAGTTGTCACAGAGATGATACCTCTTACTACAACTCCAGAAGCTGTTTTCCACTAAAATGTGAAAGTGTTCTCATAGCAGTAAAGAGATCCTTATGTAAATATAGCCATTAGAATAAAATACGTAACACATACAGCACAACAATATCCTAAAAACCTCCCAAAATATATTTCAAAACAATTTTTCAACACTGCCAGTACACACTTGGTGTTACTTGCAGCATAGATTTCAGCTCCCATTTTGAAGAATTAGTATTTCTAGTACTAACAAAAGTAGCAATACAACCCTTGCATAGTACTTACACATTATCATTTGGAGTAGTTTAATCTATGTGCCTTTACTGTTTTCCAGAAAAAAAAAAAAAAAGAGGGCCAGTTTTTTTAAGGTGTTTTGGTGCCAAAATAAGTAGATGTGTCCCATAAAGTACTTTCAGAGCTGGCTGGACATTTACTCTCATTCATTTCTCAGCGTCAGCACCTGCCTAGATGAAATTTCCACCAGTCTCCATATGTGCTCCAGACAGACCAATGTATTTTATAATTTGACACAGCGCTTCCCAGGCTGGCAGGGTGTGAAAGAACAGTGAAAAGAGACCACAAATAGAAGGTAATACAAGGTGCCTTTTCTGATCAGTGCAGCCTGCAAGGTTAAACCAAAGTAATACCCTTCTGAGCAGCCCCGAAGGAGTTAAGTAATTCACAAGGACTGGCAGAATGAATGAATTCCCTGCAGGAAGCTCAGCAATTCAATCTGGGGTACTCCTAAAAGGAGATTGGGTATCTTCGTGGGTTACAGTCTATTTGAAGAAAGTGATAAATGGCAATAGAGGCCACAAATTCTCCCCTGTCTCACCTCCCCCTTTCAATTTCCACTCCTGATAGACTGTACACATATTAATGGCTTTCTGTGTCTTTCAAGGGTATGTATTTCTGGCAAGGACGTATACTTTTCTGTCAAGGTTTACAGAACATTTTGTTCTGCACCATGTATACACATGCTGCTGGATCCTATTCCTATTATATATTCAACCACCACACATAAGATTGCCATCACACAATCTGTCTTGAGCTATCCCAATGAGCAGAAAAAGTCCAAACTTTGATGTAAAAAAATAATTCACTCTCTACTAATTCTTATCCAGAATCAACTGGACTGGTCTTTCTGTACTGATAGGCACCCTGTGGGAGAAAAACACTAAGATATCCATTCCCCACCTCTCCTCATCCATTCTTTTATCCATCTGCACCTGCTCTTAATAACTTCATGGAGGCTTGTCATTTCAGGAACATCTATCCATAATGGAAGTATTCTGTCAATACAAGTCCTCATGCCCTTCTCCATTATGCCACCACAAAACAATTTCAGTGGCATTTAACCATCTGCTTAAACAGGTGTGCAATTGCTTTCCTGACTAGAGAGGTTTTGCAGTATTACTACCTTAATACATGATGAAAGCTGGCAAGCAGATGAATAGACTTTGTCAAGGATTCTAGACCACCAATAATTTTCAACTTAGCCAAAAATACTGCAGCACTAAGTGTACTTTGTACAGTCAGCAGCAGGTCATCTCAGGAAGTACTGGAACAAAGGAACTTATACTACTGCAGAAGAAGGGAGAAAACAGTGTTAATTTAATTTCTAAAAGGAATTAATTAATGCATATTTTACATTAAACTGGTACTCTCTATTATTGAATGACTTTACTTGGGTATGGATAAAATGAAAAATTATACTAATTTTTCATGGGTGATGTAAAATCTGCTAAGAGACATCCACCTAAAAAAAAAAAAAAAGACAATCTGTTCTAGTCAGGAGAGTTACACAGTGAGTTATTCTCCAAGTCCTATCACATCCAGAGTAAGGAGGATATAACTTTATACTCTTCTCAGAAGATAGAGGGCTGTAACAAAATGAGAAATACACAGAGCTGCACAGCAACAGAAAGTTGTGCAAGCAAGGCTCTGTGTAATACATTTAAACATAAATTGTTCCCTGATTAAAATTTTTATCCCATACCTAGAAACCAGTAACTTAACCAAAAACACCAAAGACAACTATTACTCTAGAACTGAAATTGTGCCCCAGGGGTAAAAATATTGACTTGTCATGGCTTACCAAGACCTTAAGGGAAGCTGCTTAAGTTTAATGGATCACAGAGCTGTCACTGTTTGAGCCCCCGAAGGTGCATATTCTGCACTAACTGTGGGCAATCCTTTGAGCAGCAGAAGGCACAAATTCCTGTGGAACTGTCCCATGTGAATTCTCCACTGCCTAGCAGTAAGTTCAGTCCAAGCAATGGCTCCTTCTCAGCTGCCAGTTTTCAAAAAAAGTTCCAATAAATTAATGTGATTGAAACCTCTAACTGCTCTGACAAATGTGGTAAATGTGGTTGAAACTGATCTCAAAACTGTTGAAGTGTTAGCAGAGGAAAAAAAACAGACACCATAGTCACAACAGACTTGTTTCAGTAGGAAATCAGAATAAAAAAGAATGATAGCACTGGGGTAATTTATAAATATATTTTATTTTAAAATGGCTGAATTAAAAAAAAACCCAACAACATAGAAGTTGGCATAGAAAAAGGTGTTAATATCAATGTCTCCAAACAGAAGAAATTAGGCATTTTTTCAGTCACATCAAATACCAATCTTTGCTGTAGCGTCTCCATTAAAGTGCAAAGAAGTCACCAGTTTAAATTTTCCTTCAGCACTGCCAGAAAAGACCAGTGATTCATCCATCTAACTGCTATTGTTTTGGCTGGGAAAAAAAAAAAAAAAAAAAAAAATTACTTGGATGCACATGTCTGCATCATCTATTTGAAACTGAACATTGTCTCATTTCTGGGGTGATTTTATGCAGCTCTCCTCCCTATTAAGCTGTTTTCATTCTCTTCTGTCAGACAGTTGGAAGCATCTTGGACCTTCAAGGTCTAAAGCTAAACTCCAAAAGCTCAGTTCTTCCACCTTTTCCTCAAACATTATGCACTAACCCATCAAACAGTGTCCAGCCTCCTGAGACAGGTCTGAATAGGCTGTACCCCTCACATAGCGTGTCTTACCCAAATAGTTGTTCAAGACCTGAACACAATACAGCCATGTTAGCACAGCGCTATGTCCAAGGTAACAAACTCTGCTTCTCAGCAGGCTGACTGGCTCCTCCAGGAGACCCTGCCATGCTGACACAGTCGTTCTGTTTCCGATCTCCAAAATGGGGCTGTGCTCTACTCTGCAACCCTCCCGGCTTTGCATAATTTACGTGGGTTTCTCTGGCCTTTCCATGCCTTTGAGCTGCTTCAAACACTTCTACCCCTACACGGTATTTCCTCTCCCCTATCTGGTGTTATCCCCCCATTGTGCCCCTCTCCCCTACTAATGCAGCGTGAGCTGGTTCTGCTGAAGGCAGGTAATTTCCTTAGGGCTAAATACAGAAAGCCAAGTACTGATGTTTCTTCCCACAAAAAACAGCCTTGCTAATCTCTTGAGGAGTAAACTACCACTCAATGTGGCTATGCTTGGTAGAACAGGCCCTGAAGAAGGAGTTCAAGATTTTAGCTAAATCGCTAAAATAAGCAGCAGCAACAACAAGAAGGAAAAGGGTAGTGAGTGGAAATCTGTATATTTCAAATACAACACATTCTGTAGATCAGAGACCTTCAGATTCAGAGAACACAAAGAAAATCAGGTTTAAATCATGATGCATTTCAACAAAACATACAACCAAAACACTGAGTGCGCCATGTTTAGCTATGCATCTACCAAGAAAGAGGCCGGAGGGGAGATGGGGCAGGGAATAGGTAGATGGTTTGGGGCTCTTTTTGATTTCTTTGATCCAGCTCAGATTGCTATCATGACTTTCACTAATGGAGGTACTGTGCATAACTTCTGTAGTAAAGAATGCACTGTATTGTTCTAGGCAGAATGAAGAAAGGATTTTAAATCATAATAATAAAAGTTGTGCTGAAGAGTGCAGCCCAGGAACCTCAAAGTGCTAAGACCTATTTTATTCACTAAAGAATTGCAATGAGGTGTTTCTCTTTTCAGATAAGGACGTATAAGATAATTATAAAGTGCTGGGGTTAAATACTCTGTATACATTTTCTGGAAGTGGAGCTGTGATGTGACAAACCCATTAGTTCTTGACTATTGTTAATTATGTATTTGGGTATGCCAAAGTAATTTTCTGGACCTGTTTAGTAAAATGGTAATAATTTCTTTCTCCTTGAATCTAAAATTCCCCTGATATCACAAAATAAGTGATTTTGGAAATGATGTGACCTTGTGGATAAGGTCAAACAGAGCCCATAAACAAACAAACAAAAAAACCCACACAACCACCAACCAAAGGAACCCCTCCTAAGCAGAAAATTAAAAATTATCTAAAGGTGCTAGAAGTTTCATGCCTGTCTGATAATGTGCGAAAAAATTCTCCTTTGGAGACCTGAGTAGCAGAAAACAAAAGGTAATTACCATCTGACAGCTTTCTCTATATACAAAGAATTCGTAGCTCCTAATGGACAGGTGTCCACATTAGAAAAAACATTAATTAGTACCCTTGTTGGCGGGCTCAGCTGAGAAAAACATGACTAAATGAGCATGGAAACTGAAGTGCCTTCTGTGATGATAATTGCATGTACCCACATTTATTGTAATTTGGGATGTGATTTTTCCATTTGGATCTGAATCACTGAAAGGGTCTAGTTGTTGTGACAACATACAGGGATAATGACTCTATTAAAACACTCAGGGCCTAATTTCCAAAGGTATTCATCACCCACACCTTTAATGGGATTAGAAAACTTTTGGTAGCTTGGAAAATTTGGACACTCCTCATAATTTCAGCGCAAAAACTGCCAAGTAAGAATTATGAGAAAGCCACAAAGTAGCAGTGACTGTCAACACAATGAAGAGCAACACCAAACTTTAAAAGAACGGATTTCATGAAAATAAGGAAGACAGAGAACTGTGAGAGGGAAAATGTTTTGTTTTCTTTCATTTTACATGAAGGAAGAAAAAGCAGTAATAAATGTTGGTCCTGGGAATTACACATATCACCAACTACCTTCAGTAGCAGAAACACAAATTCAAGTAGTATATTAAAACTGAATTATCAAGTTTCTAGACAAGTTGAAGGTAAATTGTATTTTTCACAAGGATAGATTGTAAGCAAGTCTGAAATTACATGGAAAAGGCTGGTGTGATTTAACCGGATCCTCAAAGGTATTGGATGAAGCCTTTTACAAGAGGCTGGTCCCAAGGCTGTAACACTGAAATGCCATTCTGGGCTCCAATATACTGTGGGTCCATGTGCAAAAAAGACTGACAGCTGTAACCTGGGATGATCTGGGTCATTCTGGTAATGTTCCATAAACTTGATTTATCTGACCAGTTTCAGAAGCAATTACACACCATTTCATAAAGCCCAAACAAGTCATTTTCCCCTCATGTAAGTGTTTGGAGTGCCTGTTCTAAATTTTCCAATTGTTATTTTAATCACTGTGGTAAACTTCATGTTCTTTTAACTTGCTTGATATGAAACCCTTTGTAGCCATGATTCATACCAGCTTGCATCAAATTAGTAATTACACAGCAATCAATTTAGCAAAGTGAAAATCATTCTGAGCTGAGGAATTGCATCATCAGGGTTGATTTCAGAGGGTGGACAGAAAAATGAAGATATCTTGTTACTACTGTATACTCAGAAAAAGAAAAGGAGAATTGATTTCTCTCCAACAGAATGCAAACCAAGGTAGTCACTTTACTTTGGGGCTTTTCAAATACCACAGAAGAGCCTGAAAGGAAGTCAGAGCCTTAAGCCCTGATCCTGCACTGAGACATCTCTGTCTAGACTGAGCCTACCTGTGGTCTGACCACATCCAGCAGAGCTTCATGAAGATGTCTAACAGGTCTCCCTGCACCTAATTTCACAATCAGGGCATATATGCCTATATTGGATAGCATTCTACAGGCTTCTGCAGCTGAAATTGCTCTGGAAAGAAACAGGAAAACAGAAAGAGCTGAAAAATAGTCCATAAAGTTGCACATCAAGGCTTTGCAAAGCAGAACAAGCTGTTCCACTGAATGGTTAGGAAAGCCTGGAGCTGATCTGTTATAGTACGAATGACTAGAAGTACAGCTTTATTTTTCTAAAACCAAAACAAGCAAACAAAAAATTAACTAAAAGGTATCAAGAAATGACAAAACACCTTAACTAAATCGTGATCCCATTTTCTGTGAGTAAAGATTAATTTAGCCTTAAATTACCTAGGGTTTTCTGAAGACTCAAGCATTTAAGAATTATACTGCAGACATCAAAATCAAGTCAAGCTGCAAAACTCAGAAGATTTTTATGTATCTCATCTATTTTGCACAGTGGTAGAATGCTTAAGTTAATAGCGCAGTATGGGAACTGTCATGTACTTATCTTTTTATTAACCAGGTTTGCACATAACTGAATGAATGTTGGGCATAATCTAGAATTTGGGGAGGAGAAAAGACACCATTAAAATAGGAAATGAGGATATTTTAAAAATTAGAGAAAAAAATATTTAAATACTTCTTCTGACTACATTTATTCTTGATTAAAAATTCACAAAACAACTCTTAGGAAACATATTTGTAACTGAGTAATAATGAACTTCCTCATAATTTTAAAATTCAGGACACAATGGAGTTAAAAAAGATAATTGTAATGTTTTTTCTCAAAAAGGTAACCATTGTTAACCACAAATAAATAAAGAATAAGACCAAGAAAGCCCAAAATTGGAATAATATAACCGGAAAATTCACAGAACAACCTTAGAGACTTCTGACTTCTATACCATCCAGTGCAGCATGGTGCAGCTATATCCAACTGATCAGAAACTGCCCTACCTCTTAAAGTGGAGACACTCCTGTCATGTCAGTGCATCCCAGGGCCAAGCTGATGAGTTCCACCCACGGCATTATGGTGATGCAGCTTCCCAGCCCAGCCCCTCCACGGGTGTGCAGCTGTATTAGCTGACATCGGCGGTAGACAGGAGGTCTCTGCACTGTGGCCAGTGTACTGAGGAGACTTGTCCTAAGTTTACAGATAAATGCACTCAAGGTGACAAAACCCAAGAAGGCTTCCCAGCTGATAATCAATTTGTGCTTGATGTGCAATAAAGCTCTGATGGTCTTCTGAGTCTTTGCTGCCTGGCATGGCCTTCTCTGAGTGCTGGCTTTGCTAGTGCAGCTCTAGGGCAAGGTGAGCACCTCACTCCTTCATACACAGGCTGGGCCTGAATATACTCCTGCTCTCTGGTCTCTCTGTACTGTTATAGAAGGTGTTTATCGACACTGGGAGCCTTCAGACTTCACACAGGACATAGGCCCATGGGCAGCTCCAGAGGTTGCTCTCTACCGTACTGCTGCTTCTACTTTATACATGGAGGCATCTCAGACAAGAGGGAAGAGTAGGTAAAACAGTCAAAAAAGGTGGAGGAAAAGGCAGAGCTTTGTAAGAGTCGAAGGAGCAAGGACTCCTTTGGAGCTATAGTGAGGGAAGGGTGTACGATACAGGAGCTTAGAGGGCTCAGGAAAGAGCAATCATTTAGGAAAGTGATGGACAGCCTTCTTAGAGACATCAAGGTACAGCAGAGGAGCCTAGAAGATATATCTGCTAGTGGTAATATCATTACAGTTTGATATCTTTGTATTGGAATAAAATGCTTTATCCCATCCCATCTCTATTGGAGCACATATTTTTCCCTTTAGAAGCTAATAGCTATTAATATTTTATTACTATTAACACTTAACTAGATTAAAAGCAACAGAAATGGCTAGCTTCATGAGCTGACCTTTTATCACTAGCATTATATATATTATTTTGGGGGTAGTTAAACTTAGAGAGAACCCAAGCTAGTACATTTTGAAATCTCTCCGTTATATGGCACTGTATATAAAGTACACTGTATATAAAGTGCAATCAGCTGTACTATCTGAGGAACACAGAAATTTGCTGTGTCTGACTTGTAAATCTTTAGTCTGATTCACACAGAGTTTGTCTGGATATTCCAGTTAAAATGTATTCAAATCCCCAAGACACAATACAGATGTCTACATGGCACAATACAAAACATGTCTAGGTAAAAAGCTAACTCAAGTATTAGCAGCAGTTATATTACTGCAAGGCTCTTGCAGACTAATTTACTTGTTGACAGTTGTTCTTTCAGAGGCTGTTTGGGGATCTCTAGGCAGCATTGCACTGTGCCGAGCTGGCGTTCCCTTACAGAAAACAGCCTCTGGTTTTAGTTTGAAACAATAAACGTGTATGCTATCTCTAGTCTCAGCCAACAATGAGCACGAGTCTCCTAGAGCAGTCAGAATCCTTTGTCAGTTTGGTCTAAGTACCAGGAGAATGGCAAGAGCAACAGTGCAATGATTTTCACCCTGTTTTGCGTTTTTATTAATGAACATTTTATACTTCTCTGTCATTTGTGATCATGTATAATATAATATGTTGTACATATTATTAAAATCAGAATATCTCCACAGTCTAAAGACTTGAGGCGATGGTATGATTAAGCCTGCACAGTTCAAGCAGTAGACAGTCCCTGCCTCAGAGACGTACAGTCTCTTTAGATAAGATAGATAGTACGTGTGGGTTTGAGGGGTAGAGAGGGAGGCGTGCACCGTGTGATACCAACAAACAGCGTGCTAGTTTCACAACCGTTCTTTTTGGAAGTGTGGGAGAGTGTGAAGAGAGGGAGAAGGAAGGTTAGTTATAAAGTTAGATGGAGAGAAAAGGGAAGGGAGAGAGCATTTTAGGAAAGGTGATGGGCTGGGTAAGACAAGACAGAACAAGAAGAAGAAACAGTATGTGGGGGTGAGCAGAATGGGAGGTGAAGGGTAGGAGCAAACCTTTAGCACAGCAAAAAGATGATAGTCAATACCACAACAATTTCAGACAGCGGGGGCTTCGTACCCCCTGTCTTTAGCCATATAACGAGTAAGTATTTAGTTTGATTTAGTCATGTCAGCTGTATTTCTAATGAGTTAGGCACTTCCACCAGTGATTCATCTACTTGAGAGGCTGGGCTAGCTTGCCTTTGGAGGTGCTGGTTTTCCTTTGTTGATGCTACAGAGAGTCTAAATAATTTACTTAGATTGTATATCCAAATTTTTAGTAGGCTGAACTTAGGTGACATGAACCCCAAGCCATATGTCGGAAGGTTCCTGTTTTGACTGTTTCTGCTGCAGCTGCTGTTCTTCATTAGCTCTGAAAAGCTGGCAGATCGAAGGCCAGGGTTGTGCCTTTGTGCATTTGGGGAAAGACCGAGTTTCACTCTAAGGTGAGAAGGTCACTGATAACAAAGTGATCATATGGAAAGTGCTACACTCTCATTTTCTGATTTTTCTGTGTAGAAGACACCAACTTGAGAACGAAGTCTCAGTTCTTAAATTCAGAAGGGCTGGTTTACCTCAACATTTCTCTTTTCTAATGCTTTTGCAGTTTCACTGAAAAAGATCTGTGTAAGCCAGTTGGTATATCAGCATAAACAACCGAAGTTTAATTTTCACTCAGAGAGTAGTAAATGGGAGGTATTTTCAGGTATTTTTCAGTAGGACAGGAAGGTATTTTCATTATTAGCATTTTTGCATCATCTGACATGTTACTTGTTCTTTTTCAACACATCTGTTTTTGAAGATTTTTTTTAATAGATTTAACAACAAAAGGCTGCTAAAATTGGAAACTGTGTGAGATGATACTTCAGTATTATTCAACTGGAGCCAAACCTGACACTGAAGACAGTTCTTGTTTAAGAACTTTCATTGAATAAACATGATCATAGCACAAAACAAAGAAAAATGTCAGTTCCCTTAGTTGTATGTTCATCATTTAAGTCTCACAAGGTACCTGAGGAAATAGGTTCAGCTTTGAAATGGTTGATCTATTCTATTCAGTTATGAGTTATTTTTACAATGCATCAAGGCAAGTAATAAACAAAGCATACTTTATTAGATCATTATTCTCTTAAGCAGTTTAAATAATGGTTTCTAAATTAGTTCAGGCATGCTTCTACTTAAAATTTTTCATGTGAAATTCTCAGTCTATAAATATTCTTTAAGTCATTCTTACTGAAATACGAACTTTAATGCTATAAGAATACAAACAACCAGCTGAGATTTTCCCTTTGGGGGGCACAGAAGCAATGAGTTCATGAAAAACTAAACATACACATTATTAACAGCTGAAAAGATTGGATAAGCATTTTAAAGTCTCTTTTCTATAGTGAATCTCCTCTTTTGTGTTTCTATCAACTTTTCAAAGTAAAAGGTAGCTGTTGTTATCTCAAGGTAACTTACATTTCTTCTATTACAGTTCAGGATATATTTGTGAATTATGCCCTAAAAAGGAAAACAGCAGTTTCTTAAGAGTTTGATTCAAAGGTCCTTGAACTGGTAAGAACATCTCCACTGATTATAGAGCTTTTCACCATGCATTAAATGTACACTGCCACCTTACCTGCAGTCTGGAGATTTAGATGACAAAGCATATATAAGATTATCCGCTCAGTCTTGAAGACTGTTTGCTGAGATGTAATTTATGCTGGTTTGTCCAATGTGGTTTTAACAGCCCTAAGTAAAAAGCTTTCCAACCTTTTTAGTATAGCATCACTACATCACTTTGTTGCCAGGATATTCTTCTCGATTTTCAGCTTATACTTACACTTGCTTAGTTTCATAATGTAGGCTAGAAATGTTGTATGTAAGACTTAACTACTCCACTGCAATTACCTTCATCCATAATTTGTTAGAACACCCAAGCTGAGCTTCTCAAAAGCAAGTAGAACATATAGTTGGCTGTCAAAGTACAGAAGTGGAAGCTCTCCTAGTGTTTAGTCAACCCAACTCATTGTCTTAGAAGAGATGTATTTTTACTGAGATCTGAGGGAATCAAATAAATCTTCAGACATTCTGTAGGGTCCTTGTAATGGGAGGTGCAAATTAAGCTGATATACTTCACCCTCTAGAGCAAAGAAACTAAGAAAATATACCTGCCTTTAATCATGTAATAATACCACAACATTACTTAACTCCCACCTTTGGTCTTTTAGATACCCCAAATATTTCTTTATTAACCTATCACTGTGTAATGTTCCCATTAGTTCCTTAATGGCCATTTCATATTAATGCTTAAGTGACTCTTCTACAGTTGACAGCAGAAGCAACAAGTATTTAACAGCATAAAAATGTAGAACAGAATTGTTCGTAAAATAATCTGCATCTTCTGGCACTGTTACCATGATAAATTAAGGATACTTAAATGCCTGTAGTTCTTAAGCTTGCTGCCAAAGGTAGGATTTTTAAATATTTTTTTAGATTCATGTTCTCTGCAATCAGTTGTAATAGTTTAAAAATGTGAAGTTCTTTAGGTTATTTAAGAAAAACTGAAAACCTGAAACTGACTACAGCTTAGGTCCTACTTAAAATGCCGAAAACATAAAGTCTTTCTCTCCTTTTCTTTTTTTTTTTTTCATAGATATGAGTATTCTCTCTCCTGCAAACTCAGATTATTTTTTCTCTTTACCTTGTTCAAACAATTTTTTATTTATTTGTGTTCTGGTAGATGCAAGTACCTTAAAAAATTGTAAAAAACATTCATACATACTCAACAGCAGTCAGTAACATTTATTTATGCTGTTTCTGTTCCTAGAAAGATTTCCTACCCTCAGAACCACCACATGCCATCTCCACTGTTTAATATGTGAATATTTGTTCCTCATAGTTAAAGAATGACAATGTATTTGCAATGGATTTAATACATGACTCTGTGAGCTTTGTATCTTGAGTCTGAGGGGAGTTGACAAGCTTCTCTAGAATTGCTGCTTGATTTTCTGCCTGGAAAAAAACAGAGATTTTTCCATACATATTTCACAGACCAAGTGTGAATGATGAGTAAGTTAACTAAAAACTATGAGAAATGTAAAAGCTATATTCTAGAACCCAGGGAAATAAATTCAGTTCCTCCTGCTGTTAATGCAAATTTCCTCCATGTAAGGCATCTTATATCAGAGCTACTGAGAGTGCTTTATGACATCTGAACACATTAATGAGCCATACTCACCCCTACTGCTCGATAACTCTGGTGAACCCAGCTAAGGTACACCCTCAGTGAACTCTTCTCACTCCATCTATTCAAATACTGTATTTTAAGCTCATTCCAAGTGATGCAAATTGAATCACTTCTTGTGCCAAGCACAGGATAGACCTCTAAAATGTATTCTTAGCCATTCAAATATTGGGATCACTGCAAGGGAATGCAGATTACTTGCTAGTATTCTCACCTTTGAATGTGAGGATGAAGCCAATTTGCTTGAGATCACACTGTGCTGGGTCCTGCACAAATATAGTCATTACAGTCTCTACCCCATGAGTTAATTCTAGAAGACAAGACAAAACAGGCAGTTGGGACCAACCACCCTTCTTTGTATGGGCAAGACAGAATAATAAAAATAAACAATACATATACACTATTTTTTACCTTTGGGACAGGGAGGCATGAAAAGCAACTTCCATAAATCTAGGCAGGTCTTACATACAGCTTGAATTTTAGTAATAGTAAAATAATGCCATAACACAGCCATCTTGTTGTTAGAGGTCCTAAAGATGGGCTATTAAGCTATTTTTTCCCCTCTGTTGGATATGTGTCCAGATAGAAATGAAAGTTCCTATGGTGTTTTTCAGAAGGAAGAGCTCCAACTCCTTCCAACAATCTCTCTCTACTTAAGATAAGCTATGCTTTCCAGAGCTGAGTGTAGGCTATTGCTAAAATGAATAACACGTAATGAGTGCTGCATTTGCCTACACACTATTGCTTAACAACCAGTATCTAATTCATTACTGTAAAGCATTTGAAGATGTCACGAGTATGAAAGACACTATATAAAATGAAATTCTATTATTCTCATTTAATAGTGTTTCAAACATAACACCATTTCCATGTAGTTTGAAAAGTAATTTAAGATATCCCAAGATAGATTACTCTAAGCTAAAATTTCAGGAAAGGTTCTTCTTTGCTTCTCGCTCATTGAATTTGCATTAAGTGATTGAATAGCTATTGCCTTAAAGGATATATCAATGAAATTACTAGGGATTTGCCAATGAATTACTTTCAAAAGTAACAAAGCTTCACAAAAAGTATGTGTAATGAATATAATGTATTTGAGTTCTGATCCATAGTTCAGCCAGTACCGGACTGATGAAATACTATTAGAAATTTTAACCAAAGTTCTAGATTACTTCAATAGATTCCTAGCATGTCGGTGCACTGTGTACTTGTGAACTGGCAAAAGTACAAAAGAAGTTTCAGCCGTGCAGTAAACAAACAAAACAAAGATAATGATCTCATCAATTTGTGACAGTTGAAGCCATTGAAGAGGAACTTACAGGATGTACCCGTGTCCTTCTAGCAGAAAAATTACAGGAAGATCATGCACTCTCTTGCCCAAGAATTTTTCCTTGCAAGACAAGTAACCCAGGTACTCTATGTTTTTATTCCCACCTGGAGTTTGATGCAATCCTCACTGTCTGCTTATGCATGACACTGAAAAAGTTAAGTCTGGACTGCCTTGTTGGCACTATTGACATCTTCTTGTGCGCCCTCTGACAGAACCTATGGCAGACCATGCAGCATGGGAAGTCAGGCAAGGAGAGCTTTGTATAAAGGTGCCTGATTTTCTTTGGCAGAGAATTGAAAGAGTGATGTGAAGGCCACACTTTCTGTGTTGGCACTTAGAGCATCACATTAAACACATGAATGTTGCAACAGCATGATAATAATTTGAGATTAAATTCAGTGCAAGACAGGACACCACAGTCTCGAGATATTGTAGGATTGGGCAACTGTTCATTTGCCTTAAGGAAGCTTATAGAAAGGAAATATCTTTAAATCTGTCTGATTATTCAGTGAGAAAAGGCACCATGAGTTGATAATAATGTTTAAATTTCACAGAAGTGTCAAACAAACTCTTCAAAATAAACTAAGGCCAGGCACACAGCTAAAAAGAAAAGGGAAAACGGCTCCACTAGAAAAGGAGAGTTTGCAGCTTCTTTCTTACACCCTCAGCTGAACGAAAGACCTCACCAACAGTGCAAAAAGTACAAAGAAGCATTTTAAATAGGCATTTTTACTAGTTGAAGTTAGCATGCTTCCCATACCAATTTGCATTTCACACATCCCTTCTTGCATCACAACAATATCATCTATCACTTGCACTTTACATGCATATCATTTAAAATATGAAGAGCGGGATTTCTTGCATCCAGGAAGATGGTAGCCATCTCACACAGGTATGCAAGGGTAGCACACGCCTGCACACAATCCAGTCTCTTACCAGAGCAGAGTTTGTCTCTGCTGCTCCCCTGAGGTTGTGGAAGATTTGGGCTCTTGGCCCCAGAACAGGTACACTGTCAGCAACAGCCCATGGATTCAAACCCTTGCAGAAATCACTCCATGCTGACTACAGAACTACAAAAAAAGATACGAGCCTCCCTGTGTTAGGAGAGATGAAAAATAAGGCCTGCTTTTCTTGATGTGCTTTCTGAGGTGGCAATTCTTGTTTACCCAGTAATCTCAAGAGGGAATATTACCACATTCTGCCCTTAAAGACAAGTTCTGTCCTGAAATGAAACACTCTGTTGTTTGTTTATTTTTATTTCTTTTTTTGAGAGAAGGCAAGTCTTACTTTGCTGTCAGTCTGTATTCAAAATCACATCTGCTGAAGTCAGGACCAAAAACACGTTTTAATGTTGGGGGGGGGTTTCTCCCTGAGTTAATCTGTTAGAACTCTGTCAGAAAGGATAGAATTCCTTGTTTATCTGCCATCAAAAAACAGATTTCTTAGAGGTGTTCAAATTTTCTTAAAATATGCCACTTTTTGATAAAACAGACAAGTGGAAAAATTTGCTTAGTTTCCAGAATAATTTCATAGTGTGTATGTGTGCATGTGCTAGTGATCATTAGAGAAAAGGAAAAATGCAAAACTTGAGAGGATTATTTCATACAGATTCTAAACTTCGGTGATAACAGTAAAAAAGATTATTTTTTTCAATAAAATACCTGGAAAATGGGATGTCATTTTTTAACCTGTCCTATTGAGAAATTACGTTCATACAAGAGTACCTTTGTCTTCTAAAGAAGGAAGATCAGAACTTCAGAACTTTCAATATTTTCAGATGCAGCAATTAGTTGAATCTTTACTGCCATTTCATGTTGTCTCTCTAATAGGGAAATTCCCACAGGTGACAGTACCATAAGCCTGAGAACCTTAGCTTTCTTCTTTAACCTGCTATACTCTTAACTGCTGCAGTGAAGACATGCAGTCTCTTCACATGTAAATGTTTCTGTGCTTACCTGTCAGTGGTTTCAGGCCATTACTGGAGGAAAAAGTACATTCTGTTAGTGCTTGCCTTTACCAGCTTCTTCAAAACAAATATTTGATCATTAGCAGAACTCAGAGGCTAAAAAACTTATAACCATTTCCTTATACATTATATTTAATACTTTGACTTTAAAAGGAAATGACATTCTAGTTTCCCATGTCCTTTTGATAGACCTGATCATTAGTAAAAAGTATTTAATAATATGCAAGAGCAAGGTATTAATATTTAAAATCACAGCTTGTTATTAGTCTAATAAATCCAGCCTTCCCTCTTCAGGGCTCAACATTGATCTTCCCCAGCTGTTTGTTCCTGATAAACTATAATGTCTCTAGTGGAAGGAGGTGTTTTAAGGTCACATTATAAAGCAACATGGACACAAATTACTGATGATTTTCACAGTGTTGTGCTTTCCTTTGATGATTAATACCATGCAAGAAATTGCCATGCAGGACTTTTTTTTTAACTGGCACTTTTGTGCTATTTCTTTCTTCCTCCTTTTTTTCTTTCATAGTAATGCATGAATCTTATGCTGAATGCTGCATTATCAGCATGGCTTAGGGCATCAACCTCACCACAGATTCAGGACATAAACTTAAACCTTTCTCTTAATATGAAATGCTCTAAAAGGGAAATGCATACAGTTGTGAAGCATTATCTGCTCGTTTCATGCATTCCGATGTTTCCTATTACCATGAAATGTGAGCTTCTTGTTAGCAAAAGTCTAGCTTTCTGAAGTGCAAGTAATAGTATATTTGGTATAGAAAATATTTCTTTTAGATTTTTTGCACCAAATAGAAGCCAGTACTGGGATAAGACAGAGATGGATAGACCTCACCTCCTCTCAAGTCATGAGATGATCCTCTCTTAAATAAAGCAGGAAGGGTAGTTCTTGTGACAGCCTGGCACCTCTGCAGCAGGGTCTGCTCATGTCATAGCCAAACAGCATTGGAAGGCTATGTCTATACTGTCAAATAACACCTGGCAGGGACCATTCTCAGCCCGTGGCTTGCCTCAGTGCTGTTTGTTTGTATAGACCCAGCCAAAGAGAGATGCTGCCACGCTGAATCCTGACCCCCGCCATTTCAGCAGCTACTGCAGGCCACCCTGCCGAGAAACCTGTTCCTTGTCCCAGACCTGAGATAGGGGACAGGGGGCATCTGTTTGGGATCGCTGCCCATTAAAGTCATGTTTTGGAAGGAATACTCTCCTCTGCTGAGGTTTTTGGGAAAAAAGCTGCTTGGATCAAGAGCTGCCATCTGCACACTCATGGCCCACTAGACCCTCTCTTGCAGCCTTGACGGAGGTGGAGGCAGGCTCCCACCCACATTATTAATAAGTGTTGACACCCGGCCCTTTTCCCTTTGACTTTTCCAACTGGACTTGCCAGCTGTGGTTAGGACTAGTGAACATCTGGGCTGTTTGCATTTTGAAGACAGCTGTGGGATAAGGAACAGGTAACCACTAGCTCTACTTATGCACAGGGCTGGGACTCAGTCACAAGCACGAATATGCTTGTATAGTTTCAGGGATCGTAAGGGTGAGATCAGCCCCCCCTGCATCTTCTCAAAACCAGCTAATTAGAGTTTAAAGGGCTCTGAAGGGCTGAATGATTTAATTCAGCCCAAACTCTGGTTCTGAAATGAGGAGATTGGACACAGCCTCCATTACTCTGGCTGAGGCATGCTTTGGGGCATCGGTCCCCGTTAAGGGCAATTTCACCAAATCCAAGGGCTCTTGGTGGACAAAGCCTTCTGTCAAAACAGGCTTAGTTACAACAGGTGCCTGAAATGGGAAAACAAAATTAGATTTAAAAAATGATGCCAAAAACAACTGAAAAAGACAAGCAGGTTTGATTGGGAGTCCCTCATGTATCAAAGAAATAAATGAAGCAGTACTTCAGTCAGTTTATTTCAGTGTCAGACCCAGTACCACACCACTCGCTCCAGCTTCCGTATGAAATTTATTTATTTATAAATAAATGCTTTCTTTCCTTCAGTATATCTGTTTTGTGGGATGGTCATTTTCATATCTTTTGTCAGGAAGTCCTAACACACTTGCAAATTTTAGTGCAGAGCGCAAAACAGAGGAGGATTTCCTCTTCCATTATCACTTTGATTGAATAACTTCAATTACTCCAACTAGATACACACACACAGAGAAAAATAAATACAAGTTTCACACTTCATAGTTGACACAATCCAGAGACTACAAGAAAAAGGACCCCAGAGGTGCAGGATTTTTAGAAATAAAGTTAAAATCCTAAATAAAATAGAAATATATAAAGGATTAATGTCCTTCCCTCACATTGCCACTTGCACTCAAGTGTATTTATAATTATATATATATTATATATATATATGTGTTTGTTTTTTATTTTGTCTGTTCCCCCAGGAGAAGTCCAAAAGAGAAACAGAGATGGCCAAATTGACAGAGTCAATGAGTGAGTACAAATAGGAAGTGCAACCACTTTCTTTTTCCGTCCGTCCCCCTCCCTTACATAATGCCACAAAACCAGAAAATAGTGCTTGCATTCAGGGATCTCATTCAGCCCTGTCTTTACTCCTAACTTCATCATAAACCATTCCACTCCTTAAAAACAAAAAGGAATCCCCAAAACAAGGACTGCTATTTTCTTCATGCACCTATATTTGGACCTAAATCCAGCAAAGCAGCTACTACATGTTTGACTTCATGAGCCTAAGTTTTACTTAAATAGAATGTAACTACTTGTGGATTTAATGAGTGCCTAATTTACTTGAATCAGGTTAGTGCATACATTCCTTCACAAGCTTACAAAAGGTCGTACTAAATCCAGTGCAATTATTCAGGATTGTTGCCTGTACCAGATTCATCCAACAGGAATTATGCACAGAGATGTATGTGGCAAGCTTTCCATTGATTTCACTGGTTTCTAAGAGGTGTGCACTGTCTTAAATATGTAACGAACAAGAGGTAGTTTGTACTTCTGCCATAATATGGGGTCTAGATAATGGAGTAGTGCCTATAAACTCTTGTAGCTGAGAGACTGAGACTGGATAATCTATTTCTGGACAAAATTTGGAGACAATTTAGGATGAAATCCTGGCAAACCAGTCTCTTTCCCAAAACTTATCTAGCTCCTCAGCCTATGCAAGCTTAAATAAATTGACTTTAAAGGGGAGAAATCTTTTAGTCTGCTTAAACAGAGACTATAGAAAGACAGAAACAGACATGCATAAGACTCATTTACATTAGAAAGTTTTTTCCAGTTAATTTTTTCTGTTTGTGTGCAGAAGGACTGTTCCTAGGGCAGCACTTCCCTGCTTTTTTGTCCTCCTAATTCACTTCACTTCCTTTTGAAATCGTTCTCTATCCCTTACATATACCATTGCAGAGCAGGGTCACCACTACTAGCTATAAAAAGTTATTTCAGTATCAGAAACAACTTATCCCACAAAAAGGTGCTGCAGACCTGAGAGATACAATATAGGCAGCAGAACATCTGTGTAGCAAAGGCCCTATTCCTAAAGCTTCGTGCACAGAAGTCAACCTGAGAGCTCCTCTCCCCACAGGGAGAGCATTGCTAATCAGTAGTAGACTACAGGCAACAGTATAAGATACACGGCAACCTGCTGATGGGTAGTTAAACTCTCATTAAAGCACTTGATGGAGTTCTTGCCATGGAGGTGTGCGTTGTTACCTGAATGCTTTTCTGTCAGCTTCTTCTTCTTCCCCATTGTCTGCATCTCATAAGACCTGGCAAAATTCAAGTTTCTAAGGGAGATTCATAAAAGAGATTTTCAATTTTTTGAGCTATCAATAGGATCCACATTCCTATACTTTCTGCAGTATTCATAAGTAGAAAGAATTATTTCTCCAGGGTGCAGCAAAGCTTAGGTGGTAACAGTGGGAAGGTCAACATTACAGTTTAGCAAGGCCCAAAAGGACAATGATACCAGACCCTAGAGAAACTCTCTGCTATAAGGAACAGTACTTCTGCTCCATTAATCTCTGTGGATGTACAATGTCATCCTTAGAAACATCCTGCGACCCCATCACATCTCTGGTGTTACTGGATAGCTGTATAATTATGTCTTGATGTATGGGTGGGAGATGGATGGAACCATGAAGGAACCTGTTATCAAAGGTGGAAGCAGATAAGTAGTATCTATCTACCTATGCATTAGATACTTGCTGGGCTTTGCACAACCTTTCTGAAACAAGGTGAAGGAATCTCACCAAAAAGTGTCAGGGGAAAGCAAGCAGAGTCTCTGAATGGTCTGAAGAGTCAGAGTGGCCTCTGTAAAACTTTATAACTGATCAGGAACACGAGCTCAAAAATGCACTGTGTGGTTCCTTCAGGATTTGTGTTTGTCTTGTGAATTACTTTTGTTTGGCTTCTTTAAGATAGCATGCTTTTAAAAGGATTTACTGCTGCTCTGTATGAGGATTTGTTCATACTTCATGCAAGCCTTTTATGAAATTTTCTGATGATTTCATGACATATTTTTAAATATTTTTAATAAATCATAAACTGCATTGCAAGCTGGCAAGAAAATTCTTAGTGAATGTAGTACAGTGCTCATTTTAAAGCTAGTGCAGATTGAAAGGAAATAAATAGAATGGGGAAGCAACAAGCTGGCAGAGGGTGGGCCTCTGGTTTGGACTGCAGGGCCTTTTTTCTTGGAATTGAGAAAAAAAAGAAAGGCCTTTGAGGCCTTAGAGGGTTTCAAAGGCCTCAGAAAAGGGCTTGATCATGGTACCAATATAACAAAATTATTATTTGCCTTTCAGTTTCACCCAAGAGCTGTGCTTCTTGTCTTTTTCCTCTGTTCACATCTTTGCACAGTTCCAGAAAATATCAATTACCTTCCTTCCACTGCTCTATCTTTTTCTCTCTATCAAAATGCTCTGATGAAGTTACCAAGCACTGCTCTCTGCCCCTTCTTCTCCATAAAGATTCTGTGGATGTTTCTGCACTAAGAAACTCCCCATACCTGAGATTCACATCACACTGCACGCTAAGAGGAAGACTGAGAAGACTGATGCCGTGGTTGTTCCAAGTCTGTTATCTTTGCCAGCGGGGATAACAGTCTATATTTTTGTCACATTTTGTATTTCCATTCTCAGAGGATCTGTCGCATTGTAGGGAAGATTGGTAAGGAAAAAAAAGTTTTAATACTTTCTGCCCTATTTCTATAGGATCTTTATGATGATGGAAAGATATGAGGTATCATGACAGATCCCTGTACTTGTGTGTGTTGAGAGAACTGTCTGCTTTGAAAGTTAAAAAAAAAAAAAAAAGGGGGAAGGAGAATCATTTTCATATAACAGTTAAAGTGCAAACTAAAAAAATGTTATGCTAAATTTTTTGGGATAGTCCCTTAGAGCTGATATAGAAGCAGAAATGCATACCAAATAAGACCACATTTTGCCCCAAGTTATTATTTTACAACACTTGCACAGAATTAATAGAAAGCCACCATAATTACATTGAGCCCTAGGGAGCTGTCCAAGAATTCCTTTATAATGCCTTAAAATCCATATGCACTTTGAAATTTCTTTATAGCCTGAGTTGGGCAATTTACCTCATATAATCTCAGCATACTTAAAAGCTAAGCATATAAATGAAACCAGGAACCAAATTATTTTCCCTATGGTTTTTGTTTTCTTCTGTCCCTGTTTTTCTCATGCTTCCCATGCACTGGTGGTCATTTTTAACCCAAATGATGTCATCGTCTCACCTGCAAATAGCTAAAGCACAGCAAGCAAGGTAGGAGAGCAAATATTAAGAAGTACAGGAAGGTATCATATGTTCAGCCTGATGTATTTGGCCAATATGAAAAATTAGATATTCAGAGAAACATCCTGTACAGAACTATTGTGCCCACAGGTTTGATCACCGTTTTGGATACTTTGGGGAATGAGAATTATTACAAGACATTTAGTGAGTAGCCAAATATGGTGATGCCTTGATAGTACCTTAGAAAAGTCGGTTTAGGGTCCAGTTTTATGATATTGAAAGGAATTTCCTCTCTAGTTCCATCAGTTTCTCCTCCTGCTATCCAGCTAGTCAAGGTGTGCATCATGTTCCTGAGTTGCCTTGGGTGAAAACAAGCTGTCTACATCACAACCCCTAATTGGTATCGGTGGGATGTCTACTTTATGTCAGGGGCTAGCTGGTGCCTTCTTTTGCGACATGATGGCTCGATGGCTTGGATAGCACCTGCAGAGCTCTCCTCAGGGTCCTGATATTTCTAAGAAGAGCCCTGCCAGACATGTGCTCTTTGCTGAAGACCAAGTAAGAATATGAGTGTGTCCCTTCTCTTTCATCCATACTGAGCTCTGAGGTCGCCAGGTCACTGGTGTACAGACAAGTTTGTACAAACTCTTCTCCCTAGGGTACTGAGGAATTCCAAAGTCTCAGCTCTGAATTATGCAGAAGCGTGGATCTAGTGTGCCATATGATGGCTGCAGCATAATCAATGTATGACATGAATAGTGTGAACTTGCTACAGGCTAGAATCGAAAATGGGCATGGTTGGCTGCCTTAAAGCATTTAAACAGAGAAGTGACATCCAATTAAGATGGTCTCCAGCAGTAGGGGCACATCAGTAAACAGTCGTGTTTGTTCTGCTACCCAGTTAAGCCACATGATATACCTGCATGAGGACAGCCAGAGGCAGAAGAGTTGGTTTAAAATAAGGATGTTCCTTCATTTGTTACAAAAATGTGTACTCCAAATGTCTGTAAATTTACTTCTAAACACAGTGAAATAATTAATACTGGGACCTTAGATGACTCCAGATAAAACCTTCTGAATTATGGATGCCATGAGTTTTACTCAGGATAGGTAAAAAAAAAAAAAAAAAATCAAGCTAACCTGAAAGAATTTCAGGAGAAGACAAACCCTAGGAGAGATCTGGTTCGTGATGGAGTGCTTTTCCCAAAAGCTTTCTTTTTCTTGTCTCCAGTGTCTGAATCTGAAGTGTCCCTATTGCTCTTTCATACTTGCAGAGAGGGTTTATAAAGAGAAAAATATTTCTGCTTTGTGTTACTTAAAAGTCACAGCATTTTCAGATTTACATGTGCCAGGGTAGTCTGGAAGTTTTTGAGCAGTTCTAATTACTTTGAATCACTGTTTTATGACATGTAAGAAAAATGTATGGTATGGTATATTACAGTAAATACATATCCAATACACTCTCTCTTGCTATAGGACATTGTGACCTTTCTACTTCAACCTTTTTTCCTAGTACTACACCGTTTGTCTTTTGTTCAGAAACCTAACCTTTTTATTATCACATCATGAGTTGGTGGTGCATGCATAAATGCTATCTTGTGTGAATACACCACCAGTTGTGCATACACAGAATCAGGACTTTGAACAACTGATCCTAAATCCTAAGTTTCCATCTCAGCAGTCTAGAATACTGATTCTTCAGTCTCAGAAAGCATTTCTAAGTACAAATATCCAGTTCAACATTTTCCACTGATATCAAGTACCATCAATTTGTTAGAAAGAGCAGATTCTTACAGTGCAAAATTCAAGTGCAAAAACTCCAAAGCATTCAGAAAACTCATTCAGGAAAGACATTTTCCCATGCTTGAGGAAGTTAGAGTCATTTATTTTCAAGATACCCAGTCATCCTTTTTATGAGGGCGTGCCAAGAGTAGAATAGGAAGGCTGGTTTTCCCACAATATGTATTTTCATCATCCCTTTCTTTTCAGTAAGAAAAGAGTTCCGTTGTGATAGTTATTTCTGGAGGAGTAGTTTTGTAGCAAATATTTAGCCACAGAGATAAATGTTTTATTAAGTGGAACATCTAATTACTGTTGATTCAGTACTGTATATATAGTTTGATAACGTTTATTTCAAAATTAACTCCTTAAATCTTTGGTCAAGTTTAAATTACATGTAACCAGAATGTGTATTATTTTATTATTATTATTATTATTAATATTGTTGTTATTATTTCAGCAGAAGTTAGCTGATGCATATAACGAAAGGAACAGAAAGAACAATGCTATTATCATTAAATGAAAATACAGTCTATTCTTCATGGTAAAGGTCAAGTTATGAGAGGAGAATGAGATTCTAAAACAGGAGTTCATTATGCAAGAAAGCAAGTTCTATTGTTTCAGTGATACACTAGCAGGGGCTTAGAAATGTGAACTTATATATGCAATAAGAAATCAGGAAGCTGATTGAAAGTATTTCCAGTCCTCAGTATACAAAAATGTGAAGAGTATTTGCTTTGCATTCTCTGAGCTTTTAAGGCCCTTGTCTTTAATTTCTTTCTGCAAGTGTGAGGGACAGAAATGTTTTTTTCCCAACTGAAAACCAAGACTCTTATATAGTCATATGATTCTAGAAGCTTAGATTTTTCAAAAACATATTAAATTTTGATAACACTGCTAATATTACTTTGCTAAGCTAAAATCTTTGTGAAAATTAAACTCAAAATATAGGGGATGAGATAACCAAGAGCTGAATTATGAATGAAGTCAAAATTTCTCTTTTTCTAGTTAGGAACAGTGATTACATATAGGCTGCATTGTGCTGCTTCTTATTGATGCACAGTATTTCCTGTTACTTACACCTTTAACATTCATTCTGAGGTTGTCATTTTCCATGGTAGGTGTGTGTTTCAATAATTCCCTTACTTTTATTAGCTCAGGATCACCCATTTCTAAAACAGAGGCTACAGTCAGCCTGACACTATTTAAGAATTCTCAGTGCCTTTCCTTTGCATTGCTATGGGCCATGGCACAGGGAATCTGGGTTTTTTGGTCACGTGCTTCCCAGAGCAAGCACTCACCTTCTATATTAAATCTAAGTGGTTAGACACAAAGCTATTAGATAAAACACCTTCACAGCTTCCCACAGCACTGCTTTGTACAGAACCCAATCCATAGTCATATTGCAATAACATCTTCTGATCAGTAGTAGGGCAAAATTGTGACTCCGTATGGCATTTGGTATGAGATACATTTAGGTATAAGACAGTCTTTAGAGGCAAAATACATGCCCAGTGTTTCCAAGCATGACCAGAATTAGTTTAAGCATGTGCAGAAATTTAATATTGAAAGCAGAAGTCACTTCAGATTTTAAGTACCAGGTTTTGAGGACCTTGGGATGGGACTGAGTTGCCAAAAATGTCAGTTAGGTGGCTAAAGCCCTTTTTGAGACAATATTTTCTCATCACACCCTGAATAATATGAGTATGTTCACATCTGGGCCAGTTGGAATTGCACCCTTAACTGTCTATTTCCAGCTATTCGGGGCTCAGCTTCACAATTTTAATGCTTTTCTAACACAGAGCTTTTTCTATATTTATGTAACATGCACTTAAATCTCCCACAGGTGCTAACCAACAATGGTCTTCAGTTGGACAAGTGAGCAGTGTGCAGTGCTGAAAGAAAAGTGCTGAAAGAAAAGCCCACACTGTATACATAAAGAGCAGGAAACTCATATTCACTCAGGACAAAGAAGTCATTAAAAATGTCTAATCAATTGTCTTCACAGAGAGTAGATGAATTGAATTAAATGGTGAAAAACAGGATCAATGTTTCTGAAAGCTGTAGAAAACTGTCTGACCTGGATCAGGCTTATTGAGCTATCAAGCAGATAAGAGACCATAATGGATTTTAGTTCTAGGAAATAAGCATAGCGTGATGAATAGCAAAGAATGCTGGTCAACAGTTAAGGGAAAAACAATCCAGGAAAAAAGGTATCTGAGATGTACAAGAACAGCTGTTAAACAGGTAGTACCATAAGTGTATTGGATTTTGAAACCCTTAGACTTTGAAAATGAGTTGCAAAGGCGTCCAGAATCAATGAATGGAAAATGTCATAGAACATGGTAGAATAAACTATTTGATGTGAAAGACAAATACCCCACTTCATTGGAAAAAAAGGGCCCAGTTGCATTATTCAATATAAACAATGAGAGAAAGGTCTTATCATGGTATTTTTGACAGATGTCTTTTAAAAGCCTTATAATCGGGTATTAAATTAATCCCTAAAGCTAGACTATATTCTCGCTGTATTTTTCACCTGCCTCCATTGTTCTTCAAACATTTGACAGGGAATAGCAGGGACCATATTAACCATATTACAGGCAAAAGAATGCCTAGAAGTCAAACTCTCTTGCGCACAGAACACATTAATTCAAAGTGTATTATTTCTGAACCACTGCCATAGCTCAGGCTCTTCTAACTTTATTTACCACTATTCCTTCTACCATAAAATATCTTGAACTAGATGGAGGAGAAAACCAAAAATACTCCAGTGAGAGTCATTGCCAAGAGTAAGAGAGCAGTTAAAATAAAACCAAAAGAAGGAAGAGACCTGTAAGATCTGTCCTCCTTTGAGTCAGTGCAGCACTGTTTTCAGACACAGGGTTAGCAGTGGTGGTGCAATGGGGCTGTTCTGCACCCCAACATCAGCCTATCCCAGACTTCAGCATTGCTCCCTTTGCTATCTCAGCCCAGGCATGTTGCACAGGCATATCTCTCTGCAAGGAAGGGAGGACACAGTTGTGCGTACCTGCTGATCCTCACTGTTAGCACTGTGCACTGCATGAAATTCTGCCATATAACGAGAGGTTGCTCCTTCTTCCTATTATCATCCTTCCCGTAAATAATTCCCCTGTCTCCCCTCTTCACATATTTGCCAGCTTGCAGAAGCCTCTCTAATCACCTTGTAATTAAACTGCAGAGTTAGATTTTATAGTCCACTTCAGGGCCTCCAGCCCTGGTTGTTCTTTGATGAACTCCCTCCACTTTGTCATCATCATACGTCATAAGCACATTTCTTGATCTACATACCTATAAGCAAAATAATGGAAAACAGAAAGGCTTGCACAAGAGAAAAAGAATACTGGTAGCAGCAAAAGTAGGCATGCAGCCCTTACTTACCTAACTGGCAATTAAAAAGTAATGCTTAAGAAATGTGGTGTTTCTTTCACTCTCAACACAGAAGTAGCAGCAGCAGCAAAGTTACTTTGAGAAGCCTAGCTCTTGCATTTCCCCTTCATCTGGAAGCCTTCCACTGGATATTGGAGTTGGAGCCCAAACCTGACTTGCTGTTCTTACTTTGGCTTAATGACTTACATCTTCACAAAAGCAAGCTGCTATAACTGACCATTGTTTTGCTAAGTGAAACCATCAAAATCAATATTCATCCAAAATAAAATCTTGTCTTTCCTGAGGACAGACACAGGTAATTTCAGCCCAACTGATGGAATAGCACCTCAGATAGATGCATTTCTCTTTACCCTTCCTGGCAGCACCGACTTGTGGAGAGGGGAGATGGCAAAAGACAGGTATCAGAAAACCTTAATCACATCACATCTGAGGAAATACTTTTCATAGAGCATGCAGCCTACAAAACACTTTGCCACAAAATACAATAGAGTAGATAAAGAGTTTAAAAGAATCCTGGCAGGTGGGCTGTTGGGCTACAAACATGCAGTTTAGTAACTTGGACATGAAAATACAAGGAGTTGGAAGGAGATGATCCTCTAGGAGGAAGGCTAGAAGGAAGTCATCCACTAACCAGTAATGACTAGGCAAAAGTTCTTCTGTGGATGGTTTCACCGAAGAACTTCACATCAGTCTGCTTGAGAGATTAGTTTCTATATCTACCTTGTCATCACCTATGAACACCACCTATTACCATCACCACCACCAGCCCCACATTAGGAGTATCACTCAACAGTTATAAGATAACTTTCCCTGTCTTCTTAGAGTTTTAAGGCCAGGGACCCTTTTAATCCAGTGTCAGTATGGGCCACCTGTGTTCACCTGAGCAGTAGTAAGAGCTCTAAGCATGGCTACAAAACTATTCCCGTTTGGTCCTGAGACCTTAGAGATCCTATCGAATTCCCAAAGGCAAGGTAGCAGCTTACAAAGAGACAGAAAACCCATGACACTTCTGAAGGTGAGATGAGTTGCTGCTGAGTGTTACAAGGGCTTTCACCGAGCCCTGTCCTTCCTCAGCTCTTCCTCACCAAGCTAGCGTGGGGACCGAGAGCGGTGTGGCCAAAGAAAGTGGAGACAAAATCCACAATATATTTGGCTTGTATAAACGCATACTTTCTGCCTCATCTCCATCAAGTCAGTCAAGTTTTAGTGGTATGTAAGTGATTGGGCTCAGTCCTTGGGTGAAATTTAATTGGTCATTTTATCTAGGAGATCAGATCTGACGCTCCCATCTGACTCCAAATCTGTGTCCGTATGTCTTCACGCAGCTTACAGTTTATGCATGGAACAATATCAGGCTCTGTTCTACTACAACTGATTGTGAATGACTGATACAGAGATGATTATGCTTCCGAATCATGACACCTTAAATTACCATTTTCGTTCATTCACAAGAACTAAATTCACAGAATGATTGTCATCGTCTGACATATTTATCATTGTCAATCTGAGCCTGCTATCTCTACATCACAGGTTTCCTCTGTTGCTCCCAGGAACTTACACAATGGAGTCACGTCACGTGTCATGAAGGATTTGCTAACCTAGCTGCAAATCAAAAGGACAACAAATAGCATGATTAATTGTCCTTAAAAGTGGCACATTTTTGTTGAGTTTAGAAAACCTATACTTTCACTTGACAGCTTTGGGAGGTCTGCTCTGTTTTCTAGTATTGTTTGAATACTTATTTTAATGATAGGCAGAGAATAATTTCCTCTAAAACCTACTGAAACATAGGATGGTGTATTGGAGCACATTTTCTTATCTTTTTTTTTTTTAATAAGGCAGAAAAGAACTATCTACAGACCTCCTGCTAAGTCGGTTTGTTTCCTATGGCATATTGCTCTTGCATGCAGTTGAGTGTCTTTTTGGTGATAACATTATTATTTAGGGGAGTATTGCTATTTAAGGCACAAGTAACTCATGCTGTTGTACTAATTTGTGGGTGAATGCTGCATATTTTTAGTATCCATTCAATCATATGTGCTGGGCTGTAATGTTTAAAAATGAATTCATGAAAAGCATGATACAAAACCCATTAAAGTGAACAGAAAAACTCCTACTGTTTTTCTACCTCCTAATTTTATGAGGTGCCCATGATGTTAACATGAAAAGGAAGGAGAGAGACTCATGAACTCATTTAAATGATTGCTTTATGTCAGTAACTTTGAATGGGTAGACCCCTGCATTAAGCTATGACCTCTCTGACTGCTAGTCAGACAGAACAGTCCACACAATGGAAAGTCTGCCAGTGTCAAGGTCTTAAATATCTTTGTGGTGCCATGTCTTGAGCATGTGATAGGTTTTTAAAACCCACTGTTGTCTTGGTTCGTTCTGTGCCCCCTACTGCAGAAGATTCTGCTCTGGGTTTCACCACACAGTTGACTGATGTTTACAGAAGTCCCAAAGGCTGCTGCTTTGCAGGTGTAAGGACAACATTTTAAATGACCACATTTCAAAGCAGCTTGAAATGGTCTAGTTTTAAAGTATGTATATTCAAATCAGTACAATTTACCCTTTCTTCTCTTTTGGGGTAGATCTGAAACAACGATGCAGAAACCTGTTGGCAAATAGGTGGACTGGTAGCAAAGCTTAAGTCAGGCTGTTGGCACAGCTCTGTTGTTCACTGTTCAGAAACATCTGTAGAGCTTTGTGAAATGCCCGTGAAGAGCAGTCAGGGATACATAACTGAGAGTCCCTCCCTCTGAGATGCAGAGCCACAAGGAGAAGGAGGCAGTGGTGTCTCTATGGCCACTTTCACAGTTTGAATGGATAAGTCCAAATGGTAAAACTCCTGGCCATGGGGAGCCTGACTTGAAGCCCTGGAGAAATATTATTGGTGGGAAGGATTAACAGTGGGATTTAGGCTTCATTCTGTGGAAGTGATTTAGTAAGAGTTGGTGTGTCAAACCATTTACACGTGGGTCATTTGCAGTGGGTGTTAGTTCCTTCCCCAAACACCCCACTTTTTAGGAGCAGGCAGTTGACTCTCTCTGCCTCACTGGCAAGGTCCTGTTCTCCGTGAAACATTTCACTCCTGAATGCTCCTATTTTGGACACCCCAGCTGTAATCAAACCCTTCTCTTTTCCGTCCCTCCCACCTCTACTTCCAAATCCTTGACAAAAGATCTTGCAGATCTACATCTTCCTACTCAAGAGCAGAAGGCCTGAAAATGCTTCTTAAGTGCTCTTGAAATTGGTCAGTGGATTAATTTTTTTTTTAAGTTGTCACATTGAATGAGTGATAAACAGACTTCATAACAGTATATTTCTTAGAAAACTAGGGTAAAAATCTAAGGCTAGCATTAAACTTGATAAAGGCCTTTCCAGTAACCCTTGCAAGTGTTGTTGGTTTAAATGCAGCTATCCTTTTTCCATGGCTTTAAACAAACAGTCATAGCAAAAGAATTTAATAATTTAAGAATAAGAAGAGGCCAAAAAACAACCAAATTATACAAAATTTATAATGTACAAGGAAAATGAGTGCTAAGAATGTGTATTTTTAACTTCAGCAGTGCTGTTAGATGATGGTTTTTAATTTTAAGAAACTCTATTCAAACTTCCTTTGGAACAGAAGAGAGGTATACCACTGTAGCAAAATGAATTCTTTTTTTTTTTTTTTTTTAAGAAAATACACTGAGAAGGGGGCTGGGGGAATCTCATCTTTATCAAGAGATTATAATTTCAAATTAAGTCTGCATTGTGTGTTACTATAGAAACTCCCATTTTGTGGCATGTTTGTGGGGAAAAAGTCAAAAGTTGCATTTTAATGAAGGCAGATCACACATTAGCTTCCTCAGTAAAGCAAAATAAAATAGAAGTTTCTATCAGAAATTGAATAATTACCCAAAATAAGGTGAGCTAATTAAGGTCATGGGGAAGGGATATTAAATCCTGAAGTGACAATATGTCATGTTCATTTTTCAACACTAGTCTCCGCCTTACAGATTATGTATTAGATACTGCGGGAGTCTGATGGATTGAGAGGCTTGTTGCCATGGCAATATTTGCTGCTTTGCTGGTATTCCCTACAGAAAGTAAAGGATTTTTTTTTTTTCTACTCAGTTAGACAAATTGGCTATATATAGCAAGAGATGTTGGAGAACTGAAACAGCAGAATCTGGTGGGGGGAGGCTTGGGGGAAGGACTGACATTTATAAGTCTTAAGGAATCACAATAGACCACTTATCAGTGAGGAGTGAGGGGGGCTGCTGAAAGAGAGAAAGAGAGAAAGGGAGAGACATGAAGAGAAAGAGAAGGAAGGAAGTAAAGTAAGAGGGAGGGAGGCAGGTAGGCAGGCAGGCAGGCAAAAGGGAGGGGAGGAAGGAAGGAAGGCAAGAAGAAGGAAGAAAGAAAGAAAGGAAGGAAGAAAAGGAGGGAGGGAGGGAGGGAAAGGTGCTTATATCATACACTCATAGTATATCTTGTTTTTAGGGGCAGAGAGGACAGCAAAGGAGAACAGGTAGTGTTGCCTAAGAGAAAGCTACAGCTGCTGTTGGTTTACTATGCTTGAGGTGGTTTATAGCTTCAGAGCGAGCTAAGAGGTAAAAACCTCTAAAATGGAAAAAAAACCAACAATGGAATTGCTTACCACTGAAATTGTCAGGGTAAATCACAATTTGAGCTCCAAGTATAAGCCACCTTCTTCTGTTTTTTTTTTTAAATCTGTGCTCACAGCATTTTTAAAGCAAGGTGTTGATACCATTTCCATCCTCCTCTTGGCACAGTGAAAGCAAATGTGCTTCAGTCAGATGTTAGGGAGTACTGTCTCTTATGTATAGTTCAGTCTGTTGCTTGGAGGTGTGGGAAGAGTGTGACAATGTGCTTTCATTTTAATATTAGCCCATCTCAGCCAAGCATCTATGGATTACTGCAGAGGAAAAAAAAGACTGTTTTGTTTCTTCCTCTTTTCCCCTCCTATCCCTTTTATATACAGAAATGCACCAAGCAATCTATAGCATTTGCCCTGAGGCTTAGAAAGACACTATTCCAATAAGACTGACCAGGCAGCTCTAACTGTCCTTAGTGTTAATTCACTCACCATACCCCTATCCACTCTTTCTTCCTCCTTTTCATGCCAGTTATCCATTACAGTTTTTAATTTTTAGAGTATCAAATACATATACTGACCTGTACAAAAGACAGTCTGTAGCAAATCACTAATACAGCTCTTGCACCAGAGAGTTCACACTTACAAGAAAGAAGAGCACAAGGAATATGTACTTCAGTGACCACGACTGACTGGCAATTTCATGACTATGGGATGTCCTGAGGAAACACACTTTTAAAGGATGCAGCGTGAATAGACAGAGGAGAGAAGAGCAGGTCTATAACCAGGATCTGATTTCTTGCTTTCTGAAAGGCAGAATAAGCTTCAGTTTAATAATAGAAAGAAAAAAGTGCTAGCAGAGAGACAGAAAAAAATGGGAACACAATTGCAAAAGTGAACAGCGGAGGGGGATGTGAGAGTATATGAGTGCAGAGGGGAGGAAGAGGAAATCTTAGCAGCAGCCTTACAGACTGTTTCGGTCTATGTATATTACACAGAGTGCGTATTACAGCAGTTTTAGTGATGTGATTAGATAGAAAAGACAAACAAGATCATTATAAAAACACTTAACCAAGTAGTGAAGAAGTGAGGGAAAACCAGAGGAATTAAAGATGATGCTGAAATGATGAAATGCTAAGGAGACAGAAATAACAGAGCCCTCTGGTCACACCGATAACTAGAACTGAGAATGAAGAGAAGAGACCTTTTGGGGAAGGGAGGAGGAGAGTAAGAATTCCTTTCTTAGACATATTAACATTCAGCTGTCAGATAGACCTTAAGAAAATTAAACTAGAAATCAGAGAATAAATTACAGTTCAACAGAAACAGAGAAAAGTTGGGAGGGGGGAAGAGAACGGTGAGAATCTTAATATCCTATTTTCACCTGTATAACTTCATAAAATCCACACCTCTTTGAAAGTACAGGTACTAGAAGACAAGTCCTCACATAACTCACAGTTCAAAACCACCGTGCAGAGGGGTGGGGGACAATGAACAGGGATCAGAAGTAGGGAGACTCTTGGGACAGAGGCATCAGGCTAATGGGAGTGGGGCTAAGGGAGCAATGATGGCAGGGACAGAGGTAAGCTTTCACTCCTTTCACCAGCAGATGTATATACACCACACAGTTGTTGAATCAGAGATTGCTGGGGAAGGTTTTTGGTTGGTTTTGGTTTGTTTGGGGTGTCTTGTTTTGTTTTTCTGAGGGGAAGGTTGTTTCTGTACCAATAACCCACACAAAATAAATGAAAAAATGCAGCATGTCAGGGAAGAAGGCATAGTAGAATCATCAGGAATGAATGAGAGTTTGTAAAAAAATGAAGAAAATTAAAGGAGCTCAAAAATGGCTGAGATCCAAGGAGAAAGAGCTAGGGACCTGAGAGTCAGAAAGAGAAGAGTCCAGAAAATTCGTTACAGATCTACAAGAGCATAGAAGAGATTGATGAACTCTTTTACTAGAACAAGCAAACTGAGCAGGAGCACTTTCAGAGTAGCTCAAGTAAATGCTTTATAGGTGTGACAGAAGAAGACAGAGAATTAGGGTTGTCTGAGGTGGACTGTGTCCCTTTGGAAATCCTTAGCCACAGTGTTTCTCCATGAACACTTAGCATTTCAGAAGTATTAACTACCTAGTCATCATTATGTTGCTGAGACTTACCACTGAGGACAAAACCATGTGTCCCACAAAACCATACTGCCCCATCCCTGACATCTGGCTATGAAGCCAATGGGACATTGTGCTTAAATAAATGTCAGCTGTACACCTCTCTATACAAGAAGTTTGATTTACTTAGGCATAGACAGTGAGGATCTTAAGTTTCCACACAGGGCTATAGGTTACCCTGCCAAGATTTTCAATAGAAAATGTAAAAAAATTGACCAGAACAAAGATCTGGATGGGATACATAGTATCAGGCATTCCCAAGGTGGAAACAGAACAACAGATGTGGTGTTTCAGCTTTTGCCTCCCACCAGCAGTGGGGAAGCTATTAGCGAAGCGTCTGTTATTGATTCACACTGCTTAGAATCCATTTATACTGGCTGGTTTGGGAGCCATTATAATTTACAGTCTGTCATGTAAATTGTTCTTGGTCTGTGAAATATTGATCTATTAGATAGACATGCCATGCATGCACACTGAACACATGGACTCAAAATCCTTGGGGATTTTGCTTTTTAAACAACTGATTATTGCCCACGTTCGCTAGCTACTTCTACAAACAGCTCAGCAATTTCAGGCTTTAATATCCTCCTCAACTCTCTTCCCACATAACTAGAGGTAATATTGGATGTACTAGGTATTAAAGACCTGACTTTTTTTCATTTAAAGTAATTTTCATGTGCACAAAGTATTTCTTAAATATCTTAAATGGATATCTATACACACACATATATGCACAGATTTGTGTGTATATAAATGTATATGTGTCACACAGCCTTTGATTAGATTGGGGGAGGTGGTGGTGGACTGACTTCTTGGATAAGAATTTGTTTTGGCTATAAACCTTACACTGCCAGTAACATAAAGAGAAACTATGTACAGCAGATCTGTAAATGACAGTGACGTATGAGAGTAGCAGGGAAAAAGCAGTTCTGTCTATACATATTCTGTGCCCATCAGTCTGCAGTGAAACGCTTGAAGCAGCTGTGGTTTCAGAGCACCCTCAAGCTCGGAAGTGCCAGTACTAACATGCCCACGTGTACTAACTTGCTCACATATTTCCTCCTGCGTTGTCCCGCAGGACTTTCGAATCCGTGTCTAAGTACTTTGCAGACAATAAAGGAAGTTATTTCTGTCTCTGCCTTGTAGACAGAAACGGAGGCGGGAGCTCAGACTTACCTGCCAAAGGCCACTAGAGGAAACAGAGACATGGGCTACAACTAGCGGTGTCCTGAGCCCCAGTCCATTTGCATCCCAGTTGGCCTTCTGCCAAAGGTGCTAAGCCTCAGCAACATCAGGTGCAAAGGCTTGGTAACCGAGATTAAAACCAGAATCTTCAGGTCTCAGCTGAGCACCCAGGAAATGAAGAGTATGTGGTTCTAATGACAGCCAACCACAACTTTAATTAGGTATTTCTGTAAGCTTTCAAAAAGGACAACTAAATGAGAGTTAGGGACCAAGAACTAAACAGCCACCTAATTACAAGGTCATTATTTATATGCCTGTGAATTTTATAAATGAAAGAGAAATTATATGTACAACTAGCCACCTTTTTCACTACATATGCCTGAGTTACACACTCAACATTACTCCTGCAGATGGAGATTTTCCAAAGGAAAAACACAATTAGAGACCATATTATAAGTACTCAAGTCATAATTTTGCTAACATCGTGGCCTTAAAAAGATCTTTTAATACAGTTATTTTTGCATACCAGCTCTTCTTTTTAAAAGGAAGAGGAAGCTACCTGTCATCATACAATGATGGGATACAGATGGAATACATGTGTATGTTCCATCAACATCAGATTAAAATACAGATCCCACACTGGTGCAGCAGACTCCCTCCCCCATCCCGTGGCACAGAAATAACTGCTTAAGTGGCAGAAGGCTGCCCTCATCCTGCTTGAACCAAGCACTGGAGAACTAAAGTACACTGAAATAGCAGTAGGTGTGTAGCTACCCATGCACCAGTAGTTGGACTACACAATCAGGATACTCAAGAGGAAAGAGGCAGTTTGCTCTGAAACGCAGTGCCAGTGAGTTTGATGGGCAGAGATGCTGCTGAACGTGTGATCTGATTCTGCTGCCCCATCCCATGAAAGACAAGGCCTAGCTTTCATTAATGAAGAGCCCTTGCTGATAAACAACTTTGAATGCACTTCCTTCTTGGCCCAATGGTTTCTGGCAGAAGAAAGCATGGTAGTCATGACCAGACATCCCCACTGTATCTATTTCTGATCAGACTCTGTTTTAAAAGAAGTGAGGTGCTGGAGCAATGTACCCAGTGCTATAAACCACTGATGGATTTGGAGGAATGCTGCCTTTTTGTATGGCATAAACCATAGGCAGAAAGTGGCACCCAGAACCCAGAAGTCATTTTCTGAGACAATGCTAGGGAGATTAACATCAGGCCAGAACAAGGCACTCCTAGCCTCCAGTCAAACATAAATGTCTTTCCAAAAAAGTTGCAGGTAGTATAACTTTTCAAAGAAATACCCCCACCCAAAAAAGGAGGGGAAAAAAAAGAAAGAAAGAAAGGAATCAGTAGAGAGCATTAAGCTACCTCAGCATGACAGATACCTGCACCTGCTGTAGGTGGAGAAGACTGCCAAAGCCCTCTGCACCTTTGATGGTGGTGGATGTTCACTCTACTACAATTGTATTCAGAGAAAATCCAGGTTCTCCTCTTTCATTTTTTGGTAAAATTTCTGGGATACTTCTGCCCACTAGTCTTATAAGAATAAAGAAACTAGTCTTCATAAACTGAAATAAATCTACATGGCAAGTGGTTGCTGTTAAAATGCCTGTTGGAGATTTAACATCAAAGAAAGGTGAGCTGGCAATGTATTTGCCTTTGCACATCATATGAAAAGTCATCTGAGAGAATCACTGGCAATATGTTCTCACAGACACGGTGGAGAAGCACTTCAATTTTTTACTTCTCACTGCCTACAAGACAGATAATACATCACTCAGTCTTCGCATCAAGGTGAGCAAGACCAGTTACAACCATGTATGACAACAAGCACTAGCACAACACCTGAAATAGTCATGTATAGAAAAGGGATGTGATTTATCAAGCATTTCATACTCACTTCCAAAAAATCTAAGAGCAGTAAACGAGTTTACTATTTCATTGAGAGAAACAGACATAAATTTTCTCAAATCAGCTAAACTAGTTTCAAGAAGAGCTGAGGATGTGCCCTCTATGTGGGTTCTCCCAAGGGCAGTGCAGCAGAAGGCCCCTGCCTTTAGAATTATAAGGTCTCAGTGCTGCTAATTCCCATAGCGTTCATGGTAAAATCCAGCAACTGTTCAAAGATTATGACTTTGTACTGTGTTTCCATCTAAAAAAACCAGCCTATTGATATGTTTTCATCTTGGTCTTGAATGAATGGAACAGACTTCCCTATATACTATGAAGAGAGCAATAAGAATTTCACCTTAAAATGGTCTTGAAATATGGTCACACGATGGACTAAGCAAGCTATCTGTTTGGGAGATGGATTTCAATGTAAGGAAAGTATTTAACAAAGCCAATAGATCTGGAGTCGCTCCAAGCACACATACCTATACAGGTTTTAAAATAAAAAAGAATCAATTAGTTCTTCCATATTATCAATGCATACAAAGCAAAATCTTTATTTTTTGCAATTCCCCCCTGCCTCAAATTGGAAGTATTTCAATGGATTACAGTCCTTTAGCACCATCTTGAGAATAAAGTGACAAAGTTAACATAGTATTATTTTACTGCAGCAGTCATTTCATCTATAGTAGTGTAGAAGACTGATGGGGTAACTCCTTGTTCTTTCTTCCTGTAATCATTACTTCACATTATTGTATATTCATCTCACTAAATGCATCCCAAAAGCAGAAACGTATGTCACCGAAGATTATTATTTGCTACTAGCTTTATTATATAAGCAATAGAGTTCAGAAAATGATAGATAGCTCTGCAGCTACATTGGCAACACCCTAATGAATTGCCATTTTAAGATACATTCTAACTAGTTTTGATGGAAGACTGTACAGGAAAGTTATCACTCAAATTTTTAAAAGTGATAAATATTATCAAGACTGTAAAAACATGACAAGTAGGAATTGTCACTCTGCATAGTGTGCAATTATTTATTCCAGCTTTATAATATAAATAAAATGCTCCGTGAAAAATCCCTCTTAAATATTATTTTAAAGCTTTTTCCTATAAATAGCTAGTGAAAGCATTCATTTCCATTCCCTTAATGCATTAGGAACAAAAGGTCACTAAACAGGAACTAAACAGTTAAAAGCAAAAGTTGATACAAAGCTTTTTATCTCCAATGTGCAACAAGACTGAATCTTAAGCAGTGCTTATGAAAACCTAGAGTCACATTCATGTGACACACACATAGGTGTGTACACAGGCAGGTACATACAGGCACATGTAAGAAATTTTCTAAATATTCATGTTCATTACTCCATATATCTGAGGTTTCTAGAGATGTGGCACTACCAAAATTAATAATGCATTAGCTGAAATTCATTTCATGCATATTTCAGCAAAGTTGTATAGGCAGTACTTCAAATCACTGCTGTCTGGAAGATTTTAAACTTCTGTTCTGATTTAGTGCTTATGCAAATGCAAATGCAATAGATAAAGCCAGGAGCAGTTGAGAAAGATGCCTTGCAAGCTTCCCCTAACAAGTTTGCCAGTACACCTCATCCTCATGCTCCCCTATCCCTCCTGGTCCTGCAGGTCCTGGTTCTCTCAAACACGTGGGAAAGAGCAGTCGATTATTCCAGCTTCACATCTATGCAGGTCCACTTGCAAGCTCCCCTGCAAGATTCATTTCTGCATTTACGGGCTGTGATTATTTTCCAGTAATGCAACCAAGCAGAACATAAGCAGCGTGGCAGCGTGCAGAGTTTGTGGTTCTCAGAGCCAACAGCTGTAAATGTGAGAACCACCAAGGAGCTTCGTCTTCTCAGTGTGCGTTCATAGGAAGTTATGTGCACGTATTCTTTGTTCAGCCTAAAAAGCCCATCATGATACTTTATAGAGACAAACAAGGTGAACAAGTGCTTTCCTTCCCATCACGCCTCCCTGCCTTGTTCTTCTCCCAGGGTAGCATTACTCATATCACAGGGTAGCTGGGAAGTATGGCACCAATGCTCTAACAACTGAGATTCCTAAGGAAAAACAAGTCCTCTCTGATAGCTTTCCATCTGTCTGTGTTCCCTCAGCGGCTTCTGCACCAAGGAAGCCCACAGTTATATTACGTGCCCACATTATTTTCTAAGGACAAGTGCAGAAATTACAGTTGGCTTATGATGCATTTTGCCCTCAGCTGGGAACATACAGACTGAATCATCACCTTTTTCTTCTTTCAGTGCTTTCCACACGGGAGGTGGTCACATCTCCCACTACCACTCAGAACTTGGCATGAATGTCTCAGCCTCTGCAGAGAGCCACCACTCTCCTGTGTCTTGTCCTTGGTTCACTTGCTGAGAGCTCCCTACCATGCCACAGACAAGATTGGAGGTGAAAGGGCCAGGAGGATACTCTATTCTGCCATCACAAGAGTATCAGGTTTTCCAAAGAAAACAGAAGATTCTGGTGACAGCACTGTTGACGTCAGTAGTAAGCAAAAACCTAGAGTTCTTCCAAAAAACCTGCCTGAAAATAAATCCCAGACAAAACTGAAAAATAAGCATTCACTTCAGCTAAAGTTACATAGCAGATAAAAAGTGCTTCTTAAATCAAAGGTTCTTCAGTAGCTGTTGCAAGGTCTATAAATAAAGAGCTAGAGGTGTATCAAAAGCCTCTTTGGTCCCCCTCTTCCCATAGGGAGCTTGGGTTTGGAACTCACAGCTATGAAGGCATCAGCAGGTTTCTGGTGCCGGCAGTGGCAGTCACTGATGCTGAAGTCAGGGCAACAACATGTCAGAATCTGTGATACTTTATATTCCAAGGTCAGAGCTATAATCTATAAATGAATTAACAGACAGAAAATAAAATTATGTATAAACAATAAAAAAAAAAATCAGAGCACGTTCTCATTTGAATGATTTCCCTGGATCCCGTATCCCTCAGTAGAGCTGCATGTCATATGCCTAGGTCTAGAAGGCCCAAATTTCTCCTGCAAGGCAAAAACACTGTGCCTCCAACACTGTGCCATCTACAATATTGACAAGTATTTGGAGCAGTGATGCTTCCTGTTTGCAACAGAGGTCGATGCACACGGGCATCTTTGCCTATTGACCCTGTCCAGAGACCACTTCAATCTAGCCCATAAACCAAGCAAGTTCAAGGCAATTGTTATGATTGAACAGTACTTGCACACACTACACACAGCGAGTAGGAAGCATGAAGAAAAGAAAAAAGGGAATGTTTCTAACCATCCATTATAGAAACAAGAATAAAACAAATTGAAATACATCACAATGTTTGTGCAAACAAACAACGTGCATGAACTGAGTACCATAACATTTCACATTACAGTTGTAATGGCTCTGGGTAGCCTGATGTTTTGCTTTGAAAATGCATTTGTATTTTCCCCTAGGCTAAAATAGCCAACTGCAGGCTGGATTTTGGTATTCCAGATTTCATATCTAAGCTCTAATAAAACCTTGGGAAAAGACCATAGCATAAATTCACCTGTTTATGAGATGCTTAATGATATTTCATCAGTCATAATTTTGTTGTTACTTTAAACTGTGTCAGTAGTTACCTAGTTTAAACTAATTCTTATATTCCTAATAAAACAGTCTAATACAGAGGCTTAGAACTAATAGCTGTCCTAGCCAAACTGACAAATGTCCATGTTCCTGCTGCGACAGACTCTAGAGTGCTTTGTTGCATTAGATTGTTGAAAACAGAAGCAGAATTGAAAATCTCAACATTATTTTGACATAAGAAAGAAACTTTTTACAGTAAGAATCATTCACTGGAACAAACTCCCCAGGGATGTGGTAGAGTCCCCATTGCTGGAGATTTTCCAGATGTGATTGGACAGGGTTCTAGATAATCTTGTCAGACTCCCTTCCCCACAAAAGGTTGGACCAGATGATCTTTTGAGGTCCTTTCCAACCTGGGCTATTCTACAATTCTATGAAACCTGACTCTGCCCTTCGAAATAAAATAAATCATCAGTTGTTGTAGAAGTGGATGGAGGGAAGTGAAACAGATGTTGCCCGCGTGAACACACCATCCTGTTAAATCTATCTATTTACCTTTGCCCCTTTTTACCCATACCCTTATTTACCCTTTCTCTATTTGTAATTGTTCATGTAATTACATTACTTTCATCTGAAATGTAGTTCTCCTGGATAGAATAGCCTCCTTTCTGTAGAAATGAAGGTCATATAAGATCACAGCTCTGTTTATCAGAAATTAGCCAAGAAAATATCAATACAATTTTTATCTAATTAGCCATTATAGGCATTTACTGTTTCCAGTATTCCAGGACAGACTCTAAGGTCCTAATCACGCAACAAGCTTAAATGGTGTGTCTGGACCATTGCACTCTGTTGCTGAACTGGAGCCTTAGGATATATTTGCAGTGCAGTCCCTGCTGCGGCCGTAACTGGTGTAAGTGTTCCCCGCTAGTTTTAAACCAGCTGGTTTAGACCTGGCTTGCAGTAAAAAATCAACAGCCTGGAAGTTCACACCAGGCACAAAATCTGCCTGATAAAGTGACAGATCTGGCAGAGGGTAGTAAAGGCTTGTCTTGGGAAAACTAAGGGTGCTCCCAGACGTTGCTATGGAGGTCATCCTCAGGGGCTCTGCCCAGAGCTCTGAGCTGCCCGGCAGGCAGCTCTCCAATCACTGCAGTTCACAGCATGGAGTTTTAAGGCAAATAATCAGCAGTCTCCATGACATTTCAGGCTCAGTCACACCCCATCATCAATTAAGAAACTGAATAATTAGTCGAGTGGTTAGTCTGGGCTAAGCAGCGTCAGCTCCTTTCCCTTTCAGTGGCAGTAAAGGCAGCTCAGCCTGCAGGGCTTTGTGGATCCTCCTGTGAAGGTACATTGCTCTCTTCACTGACCCGCTGGGGCCATGAGCACCTCTTCAGATCCTTCAGGTCCCTTTCCTGGGACCATCTGCCTGACTTTTAACGCTGTACCAGACCAGGGTTAGAGATACCCTCACAGTTGCACCAGAAGTCTTAGGAAAGACATCTCAAATGTGACTCAAGGGACATGCATACATTTTTAAGTGGAGTGTCTTAAGTAAACTCACCATTCTGAGAAGTTCACATTCTCACAGCTTTGACAGAATCACAAGCAGCAATATAACTTGTTTGTAAAGCTGTCTGATAAGAAGCATGATGTTCTGTACACTCTACAGAAATTGAAAATACAGTCCCTGCCCTGGGGCACGGGATCAGAGAAACTAAAACCACTTATGCAACTCAGAGCAAGAGATAATTTAGCAGTGAAGTATTGGAGCTTTATTTCTTATACTATTTATTGATTATTAACTCACTTCTTGCAGACATCCCAGATTTTGTGCCTATTTTACACTGAAGTTACAGATCCAGGGTAATTATTTCATTCCTATCGACTGAAAAATCATAAGCAGGACTACAGTAAGAAGACAGTCAGCTAACCTGGGAGAAATTCACATCTGCTTCAAGAATGAGTCAAAGGCATCTATTGTTCCATTAACTGATCCTCCAGCTGATTACAAGCCAGTTTCACCAATTAGTAGTATGAAATGAAAGGATGACTTAGTATGACTACGGACAGCAGCGACTGTCTAAAGCTCTCCCAGCTATTGACCAGCAGTAGCAACATTTTATATACCAGCTGCTGTCCAACTTTGGAGAGGTCAATCAATTAAGCACTGCAGCAGCCCCAGGGCATACATATTATGTTCATCTGTGTTATCAGTGCTGAAAAAAAATCACAAGATCTCACAGGGATTCTGAACTGGATATCTGTTTTGTTCTGTCACTTTTCAGTAATCTCATTGCCAGTGCCTCCCAGTCTCTCCCAATGTCTCCATTTCCACTGGTATAAGGAGGGGTAACAACACTAATTTGCCTTTAAAGAACTTTACTACCCACGTGATATATTATAAGTACATTTTCAGGAAGAATATTTACAAATATTTAAAGAGGAGTTCAATGACCAAATGCCTTCCAAGTATCTGAAAATCAATCCAACTCTATATCAATGTATTGTGTGCATAGTTTCTAGGTATTGCTACATGTGAAAGTTCCCCAAGCCAAGGAATTCAGTGATTAAAGCCAAAAAAAGACACAAATACAGAAACAAAAGACTAAAGAGCCTACAGTTTGAAGCTTCTGATAACTCCTCAAGCTTTACTTAAGTGTGCAAGGGTAAAATAATCAGTTTGTGTATTCCATAAGCAACCTGAACTTGCATTTCCATTTATCATTTATACGGCAAGGAAATGTCTTGCAATAATCAAGTAATAATAATGGTACCATTTGTAAATGCTCTTTTAAAAGCCAACTAGGAGTGCAATGAGAAGCTCAATGCATGCTGCAGTGAAAATGTGCCCTGGCCAGTTTGTTCTGCTATCCAAGGAGGAGGTAAGAAGTCTTATTAGACTTCTGGCATGACAGCTGATGTTACCACAGGGCACTACAGAGTGGATTAAGGACAGAATTATTTTCAGCTTTAACTCTGGGTCTGAGTCAAGCTCTTCATATTACTTAGCATTTGTATTTGCTTAGGTTTAATAATACTTCTTTAGCTGTTTGAGGGCAAAAAGAAAATAGCCAATTTACTAAGAATGTTTGGCAATGAGAATTCAATTTGTTGTTGTTGTTGTTATTTAAAGGCACTGCCATATTATTTGAGCTCCTCAGAAACAGTAGTTTTACCTTTCCATAGGACTATAGGGTGAGGCAGTGTTGCTCCCTGAGGTGCAAACATAGGCTTATATTTTCAAAAAGTCTGAGCTGAGCTGTGGTGCACTGCAGCAGAAATGTGTGCGTTTGAAGGGGGCAACAAAATCCAAAGACCCCAGTTTCAATCGACATGTACCAAAAAAAAAATATCTGCTGATAAGACTTGCTAGAGATCCCAAAGGATGTTTAGGGAAATATGGGGAACAGATTTCCTGGGTTCTGTGCCTTGGGAACAAGTACAGTCTTCTTCTGGGACACATTGCAATGTAAATGTAACTAAGGTTGTTAACAGAAATACCTCAGGCCACCGCAAATGCCCATTGCTAGCTCCCCAAATAGTGTAAGTATGCCAGTTACCCTGAGAGGAAATCTAGTCTCGTATACACACCCTGCACAGGAAACCAATACTGTATTAATCACTTGAGCCTAATCCTGTTATTCAGCTCACAAGTAAGGAATGCGCTGCTATGTTTTACCTTCATCAACGGCTATGTTTCATCTCATTTGGAAAGATGGAGTAGGAATAGGGAGCTGGTAGAATTGAATTACGCCTATGAAAATGGTACCTTCTCCGTATGCATTACCCAGTGGCAAATACGTTTTTTCAGGTTTACAAGCAAAACTGCTTTTCTTTTACGAGGTCTGGTTAACCAAGTGCTATAGTTCACATGCTATTTGGAGTCTGAGTGTGACCACCTCTCCATTGAATTGCAAGTAGCCTGGTGTCCATTTGACCTCTAAGCTGGGAATGAAAAACACCAGTAAACACACAGTGCAGAAGATTAATTTTACTTTTCATGATTAGTGCATGCACACCAACTGTTCCCTTGTTTGCATGCATGCTCAGTTCAGACAAATATTCCAAAAGGGTAGGTTTCTATGCATATTTGCAACAGAGGCAGATCTCAAGCAGAAGGGTAAAGGCAAAGAGGAATCAAAGTTCCCCAGCATGAAATACGTTAACTGGCTTCCTGACACGGAGAGAGAGAGTCCAAGGCACCTTACAAGCCCAGGAGATCCCCTCGGGCCAGAGATGCAGAATTCTGTATTTGTGCTAGAAAAGGCCCTCAGGGATGTGCCAAACTGCCATTAACTAATCAGTGAGCAGCAAATACAGAGTAGCTGCTCTTACTGCCTTCAGTCAGAAATGCCCTGGAGTGATCCTTTCATTGAATTCCCAAAGACTGCTTAGGTACAGGGAGGGGTTTTTAGTGTGCTGTGAATTCCTTTGCAGAGAGTAACAATTCTGAAGGCAACTCAGAAATAGCGCTAAGTCTGAGGATGCAGACAATACAGGTCCATGTCAGCTGGCAGTCACTCTGACAAGCAGATGAATATGTCGGGAAGATCCAGAATTTCTCTCTTTCTCCCTCAGGCATGCGCACACAAAAAACCTAACCACCCTTACTCTACAGTGCTAGAAGAACAACACAGTATTTTAAGAGCCCACGATTGTCTGTTACTGCCAGCTCATAGAAAGCAATATTTCTGAAGGAAAGCAGAGGGTTTTTTTCTTCGAGATGGAACTGTGCGCTTGGCAGCTGGGTGAAATGTGTCGCTCATACAAGCAGAGATATCAGTCTCTTGAAGTACCACACCAGCACTAAGGCATAGACAAGAAGAGATCCAAATCAAACTTTGCCCTGAAGCACTTTGTGATGTTTGGCAGAGCTGCTCCAGCAATGGAACTGGTGGCCATGAAATGCAAATAAAACAGAACTCTAAACTACAGTACCAAATATGCCAAAGAACCTGCTGATTGCAGTAAAGTGGACGTAAAATATAGCATGTGCTCTTGCTAATCATTAGTAGTAATATTAATACATGCCACTTTATTTTATTTCAGTATTCCAAACTGTTGAATTGACAGCATCTTGTACCTGTTTTTACCAGGAAAAAGTAATACATATATGTACACAACCAAATAGATAGAAGTATAGACATACATGGACAGATTTGCATGAAGTCTCCCCAGCTGGTTAGCACAGAGCTAGAAACAGAAGCCAAATGCCTGAAACTCACTCCCTCTGAAAGAATAGCCAGAAAGAGCCTGGCACTCCCAAATTTCCCTGACAAGAGATATTAAGAGGACCTCAGATCCCTGGGAGTCTTATCTGGTGGTTATTACTGAAGCACTAAGAATGATTCAGCCACTCAGAAAAAGTCCTTAGAAAAAAAAGCAACCATCACATTTTGTGTGGAGGTTTTTTTGTCTGTCATTTTTGTGACACTTTTCAGTTCTTTGTCTGCTGGTTAAAAAACAAAAAAAACCCAACTGTGTCATATAATCATTAGATTTCTTTCTTCCTTTGTTCACCTTCCAAAATACAATTGCTTCTTTTGGGAGGTAGATTATCTTCATCTATTTTAATGGCATATGATACTCATATGCAGATCAGTAATTTGGAGGGAGTTTTGGTGTCTTGTTTTCCTAACTATCACTGAAATCCTTTCCAAGCCTGCCACATCAAAATACACCATCTTTCATTAAATGTCATTTGGATTGTGTCATCAAGAAGGCACTTTTATTAATTTGCATTTTAGCACTAAAGCATGCTTGTGCATATATTCCTTCTTCCTTCCACTTACAGTCCTTATGGTCTTGTAGGCTATAGCTTGGTCTGAAAGCCTCTCATACTGTCTTACCAACTACTGCAGTGGGAACGCTGGAGGTCAGACTGGAGATCAGTCATCAGGAGTTGCTTCATGAAATGAGCTAACTCTTACCCAACATGATACAGGAGCCAGCAAATGAGAACTGAATCTGTACTCCCTTAGGCCCATCATTTCTTTACAAGAATCGATTCTTCCCATTTTCCTGCCTCCATAAAATATGGAAAAAACAGGAAACTTTACTGTAGCACCATCAAACACTGACTGGTTGGAAAATCCACCCATTTTTCTTACTAAGCAATTTCATTTTATTCTTTTCTTGAAGTTTGCATGCTGTTTGCCTTTACATGACATAGTCCAGGGAGTATTTTATGAAACATCAGAATAATCAGTGACACCACCTAAATTCCAGGGCTGTGTCAGAAAGCTTCTCTTCAAAGGCTTCTGCATAGGTTAGTTTAAATTCCCATTTTAGGTACTCTGAATTAGGGAGCTCTGCAGGAGATCCTCTCCCTCCACTGTTTACAGAAAGAATCTGGGGAGATTGCCATCCAAGCTGACGGACCCTAGGGCTACATGTATTCATTTCAACTGTAAGTTTCCATATTCACATTACAAATCCAAGCCAGTAACCTTCACCTCAGCATGCATAATTCTTACAAATGAGCATGCTTCATATGAGTATTTGTGAAGGAAAACTTGGATTTACTAAAATAAAGAGTGGTCATTTCTTTCCTGTAATATCTGACACAAATTCCTCCTTCTTGAAAACCTGTAGTAAAAGTGCAAAAGGCAGCAATGTTTCAGAAAATGTCCCAAGTGGGTCATCCACTCAAGCCAGCCAGGAGTTAGGGGAGTATGCTTCTGCCCTCATACACTGCAGGGGTTAGCTATAGGTTTGCTTTTGCCTCTGTCACGCTTACAGGTAAAAATAAAAGCTTTTAAAAATCATCTTAGCCTTCCAAATCAAAACCAGCAAATTTTGAAAACTCTGGACAAACAAAAAAATTCCTATAATTTACACCTTCCTAGGTAAGACGTTCAGAGGCATGTCTGCATGCTGTAGTTGTCTGGTCACTCATTTATTGTGACAGAAAAAGAAGCTGCATGTGGGAAGATAGTAAAAGAAAGAAATCGAGTAGTTACATCTAATTTGTTATTGAGGGCAACTAAGTTCCTTTACTAGATTACTGCCGAAAACTTTAAATATGAGGTTTCCTTCTAAGGGCCTTAGTAAGTGTTCAAAATACAGTTTGTTTTGGTGGAATAATAGCAACTATGTGTTCTACTGAATGACTCTCATGTGCTTGCCCTCTTGGCTTAGAAACCCACCATCTAGGCTTTTATTTCTTAGTAAATGTGTTTAGACCTTTCAGTTGGTCTTCCCCCAGCTTTTATTGCTGCACACAACATCATATGGTATAGGATATCCCTTTGGTCAGTTGGGGTCAGTTATCCCAGCTGTGTCCCCTCCCAACTTCTCATGCACCCCAACCTACTCACTGGCAGAGCCATGTGAGAAACAGAAAAGGCCTTGACACTCTGTAAGCACTGCTCAGCAATAGCTAAAACATCCCTGTCTTATCAGTTCTGGTTTGGTCATAAATCCGACAGACAGGCACCGTATGAGCTGCTATGAAGAAAATTAACTCTATCCCAGTCAAAACCAGTACACAGAGCCATTGGCCTCTACCATCGATGTGGTTGGCTGTAGACCAGTCAGAGGAGTGAAAGAGAAGCCTGTGAGGGAAATCCTGACTCTTGTAGGAAACTTGTAGGAGAAAGAAATGTAGCAGTGGAACAAAAAGACCCTGTTGAGTGTAGTGCACTCAGCCCACGGTATCTTCACAACGTGTCATCTTCTAGTGGTACTGAATATGGAATATAATAGGAGAACAGCCTTTAAAAACATCTGAAAAATACTTCTGTTAAAAGGCTTTTGGTTACTTATAATGTTTTGCAAATGCAATGCACCACATACTACGTGCTGGGGTTTTGTATCATAGTGAGATAAGAAGTGTTTCTATTCCACTTAATATACAACATCTGCCTCCACATAAAGGAAGAGACTCATGAGGAAAGATTTCTGGTGAGAGCTTACCTAAATAATACAGAGGGAAATATACCAGTTGCTAAGACTCCAACACCATGAGCCAAGGAAGACCCATGTGTGTCATTTTCCTAGTAGTCTTTTTCTGAAGAGTCCTTTAAAAAATCTTTTGAGAGTTTTGCAGCCTGCTGGCTGAATCCTTCATCAGTCATTAGGATTGGCTTCTTTCATGTGAAAACACATCAGAACTTCTTTATAACTCTAACTATTTCAGGGAGAAGAATGCAATGTGACATTCTTCGGGTGACATACATTGAATCAGGACATAGCTGTCTTGACTCATATAGCTAGGGACTCAATTCTAATAATGCAGGTTGCATCACAGCTTGATGCAGAGTTCTCAGGGTCAAGGGAGAAGACACAGAACTGAGGGGCAACATGGATTCTCTAAATTATCTTCCCCTTTTGGCACAAGAAGATAAGTGTATTTTGCAACTATCATCATATTTCTGTTACACTGTGATTTCAGAACAAGTCCCCTCCTCCATGTTTGTCACCCAGCCACTTTATGCTAAAGTTGTTGCTTCCATGCAAGAGGCACATTTAATGAGTGAAAGGTTAAATGGCTGATTTCTGTGCACATGAGCTTAGCCTGAAGTCCATGTGATAGCTGGGTAAGTCAGCAGAACATTAGTTGCAGCAAAGTATTTCCTTTAGTGTCCAAGCCTGAAGGAAGGTTTGTTCAGTGAGGCAAAACAAAGGGCTGGGCAAAAGAAAAAGGTGCTAGTCAGCTGTTTGGGAACTGATGTTCTTGTTCAAGGAAAGTTAAACCTCTCCATTAGGAAATGCCATGGCCCTGATCCTATGCCATCAGCCATAAGCCATCAGAGCTCCAGCTCTCAGGCTGGAGCTACCTTGAGTCTAAAAGGCCTCCTCCTCCCTTCACTGATCACCAAGAAAAGATGGAAGTTAAGTCCATCCCCTACATCCTCACAACATATATTATCAGAAGAGAAGCACCCTTTTCTGGATTCTCCAGAAGATCTAGAAGAGGATTCTTAAACTTGGAGAAGATGGCTGGCCCATTCTTTGCACTAGTCCTATCAGTGCCAAACCATAGCAGCTTGCTCAGAGTCTCACAAGCCCTTCAGGGAGCACAAGCAAACCCAAGAGGTAAAGCCAGGAGGTTATAATCAATTTTGCAAGCTGACTGAAAAGGTAAACAGGATTGTCCATTGAGTGACAACAGACAAGTTTGTTTGGCTTACCAACACAGTGAAAGAATCTCCTAGCCATTTAAGTTATTGCTCTGCTGTCCAAGGGGGAGCTGTGGGAACAGGGACATTTGCAGTCTCTGGAACCAACCAGCTGTCGGACTACCTTGAAGCCATTCTTTCAGATAGATACTTCCTAATTTTGAATTACATGTTACAGCCTGGGAGAGGTACAGAGGGAAGAAGATTGACATCTGTTCCCAGGGCTTTTTTTTTTTCCTTTCATCTTCGCTCAGTCACATGTGTCCATTCACATCCATCATACAATTTCTGTGTTCCAAGTAATGGGACCACTGAAGAGCAGAAAGGAAGTGTACAGACCAGGAGTTAAACCCCAGGGTCTGGACTCCAAGGAAGGGACAGAAGATCTCTTAAAGTTTTGTCCCCTCCTTTGCCATCCCTAGTCCCATTACTGGAGAGGAAGTAAATTCTGGCCAAAGACTGTGAGCATGGATACAAAATCAGTCCAAAGTGGTATGTGCTCTGTCACCACCTAGGCACAGCTCTCTTGTGCAGATTCTGGCTTCTTGCAGAAAGAAACCTTTCTTTTCCCCCAAGAGTCCTGAGTCTAAAATGTTTAGTGCAATGAAAGGGCTTCAATTTCTTCTGTTTCAGGATTACTATTGAATTGAGGCTGTAAATGATTTAAAAGCATAATCTACAGAAAATGTTTAACTCTGAGAGTGCTAAGTGCTGACCTTAGAGAAAATCAGTCATTTTGCTCTTGCATGCCATTGTCTTGTTGGTTCCAAGCTCTGCTCTACAAATAGGAAACGTAGTTCAGTTGCCTTTGAAATTAAACAGCTATATCAGACTCAGCAGTTTGGAACTACAGGAAGGCATCAGTCAAATGGCTTTAATTATTCACATTCTCTCCTTTCTCCCTCCTTTCTTCTTCCTCATTTTCCTCCAAGTGATCAAAAGCTAAGCTGTTTTTTGTGTCATGGAATATCAAGAAAATTTTCTTATGTTCCGTAGATATCAGTCATGATCTCGTACATCTGAGCAGCGTGAAAATGACTGCTGTAATGTGATCTAAGCTGCTCCAGAGTCCTGACTCATTGATAAATAGACCACATAGGTGCATTGGGTGCAACAGTGCACATTTCTGACAGTGATGGCCGTGAAAGTCTTCATAAGAGCGGAGATGACTTTTTCCCAATGCGCAGCTGAAGTCCCCTAGGCCTCAGATTTCTCCCTTCCTCACCCTCTCATGACCATCCAGTAAGTCCATCCATTCAGTCCATCTAGAGCAGCCCCAGCTACCTGCACATCACATCTGCAGCTCTGGGTACGCATGTAAACAATAAACAACTTCACAGGAAACCATGGTACACCAGAGTCTGTTGCTTGTGCTACTAGCAGGGGTTTTCATTACACATAGAAGCTTCGTTCTCATTATTATTATTGACAAAAGTAGTTCTTTTGGTTGTTAACCAAAAACATATTTCAACAGCTGTCACTGCAGATGAGAAACTGGTAAGTCACTTTGACAGAAAAACTACTCAAGCCAACCTGAGAACAAAACTCTTGAAACAATATTTGTGTTCTCAGAAACAAGCAAAACTAATATCCAAATTCCTATATATTCCACCAAGATGATGATGAACTGTCAAAATAATGCAAAACAAAATCTTATTAAAGAAATAGGAGCCATCAATGACAACTGCTCATTGGTGGTAGAATCATCAAGTGAGCAGAGCGACATTTCTGCCAGGCACGATATGGCAGAAGAGGGATCAGGAAGCTTTCTAAGGAAATCAGATCACACTTGACATACAGCAAGTGTGAAATCCACAGCAATGCTTCCTCTCTTCCCCAGCACAGTCTTGCTGAGCATATTCCTATCCATGCAGCTGGGTCCCTATGAAGCCCTGAAGGACAATTCAGCAAAAACCTTTAAAATACTCCTGAAAGTATGCAAGAGTCGTTCTCTTGCTTGGAATGGTGCTCATATCCTGTGTTAATTTAACTTGTAATGGTAAGGTATCTTCTGCTACAGTCATGAATGTACTTCAGAAATAGAAAATTCAGATTCATATAGGATGCCTGACCAGGAACATTGACACATCTATAAAACTTCCAAATACTGTTTTAGCAAAAGTGGAGTGTATCAAAATCCCTTTCCCTTAACAGCAGGGCATTTTTCAGTCTGAATCTTCTGCCCACCACCTTCTTCCCAAGGTCTTCCGGTCTTTCTTCCTTCATCCTTCACAATTCTTTGGACAGTCTTCCACTCAAGTACCAGAAAGACCTGCAGGCAAGCAAATTGGTGATCAACCTAGCTTCATTTCGTCTTGCATTACCACAGATTTCCGTCAACATGCAGCTGCTAAAGCAGGGGGAAAAGGTCTTGACTTGCCCTTTCTCATAATTTACTGCAGGGTAGCTTGAGAAGGGAACGGTCCCTGCGAAGAGATGTGATACTCCACTCTGTGCACATTGACTGATATTTGTGCTATACTCCATTTGAGTAAGGTGAATTTGAAAGGGAGAGCAAGAGCTACATGCCCCTCCATATTCAGTAATAACTGGTATAAAACAACCTAGTAGCAGAAAGTCACAATGCTCTGAGTTGCAGCTTCCCTGAAAAAAAGAGGATGCAACCTCCTTTCTCCCTTTTTTCTTTGTTAAATAGGGAAGAGTCACTTTTTCTAAGAAAGGAAATTGCTCTGCATCTTGGTAGTTTAGATTAGCACACTTTCATTCTCATTTTCTGCCACCTACGTTTCATTTGGCCTGTCGGCAACCCCAAAAGCGAACAAGGACAATGCAAAAAAATCTCACCAGCATGCAGTCATGAGACCACACTCCCTGGCTGACAGCACTGTGGGAAGCCTGGAAGCACAGGAGCCGCATAGATTCCCTGCACATTTTGAAGAGGTGATATAATTTGAGCAGCTTCATTATAAAAGGGCAACCATTAGGAGAGCCAAGCGACACTAATGAAGCCTTGGGTATTATCACACATTGATTAAATACTGTTTAATGTCTAAAAATGACAGGAAAAAAAGGAGCTCAGGGAAGCCCAAAGGAGCAAAGGAAGTCAGCAAGGCAAATAAATCTGCAGTGATTCTCTCATACTAAACAGACTTATTTTGATAGAAAAGGGACAAGGAACAATATGCAGCAACATTAGGAATTTTCTAGCATCTTCCCATTCATTCTAATTAAAAACATTAAATGAATTCAACATGTGTAAGAATAGCTTTATTATCTTCATATCCCATTCCTGCAGGAGAAAAGAAAGCTCACATCTTATGGCAACTTGTAGTCTAACTAAATCTCCCACCACATGAAGTTCTTCACTTCATCCTTCTTCCTGCATTTCCTGCATATTAGCTGTATTTACATATCAATCACACCTTACATGTCAAAAAATAATTTTCTTCCTTCAAAATAATTCATATCAGACAAAAGCAATTAATATACAAGTAAATAGAATGAAATGCAAAGCTAATGGCAAACTTACCTATTAATCTGCTAGCTTTGTTTTCAGTAGGCGTCTTGAGGATAAATGCAGTATGACTACTCAATTGAATATTTTTTGTGGGTTATATCTTTGAAGATTTGAATTCTGGCTTTTGTACATTGTCTAGATTGAACTCATTATTGTTTAGAACAACAGTTTTTAGAATGTTAATCCTGCTCTGAACAAACTGAATAATAAAACACACCCGCAAGTGTTGTTAGGAAAGTCAGCTGTACCAACAGTGCCTTTCCTCACTGAAGGAGAGAGCTCATTGCATTTCCAGAAGGCCTGGTTATAAGAATCCACTCTCAGCTACTCCCTGTCAAAGGCAGCTCCATGGATCACGAAGGAAAGTTTGGGATCAGTTAATCTCAGAGCACAGTATAGACATAGTACTTGGATTTTCCACTCTAACCTGGTGGTTTGTTCATCCTTTGAAACAGTTGAGTTTTAAAATCGATGAAGATACTAGAAGGGATGCTAGCTGTTAGCATTTGGGCTTTAACTAATGCTAGAGTATAAGTTAGGTGAAATTCCCAAGGAGCAGGAGGACTGAGCCCAAACTGCATCACCTCTCTGAACAGCGCATACTTCAGGTTTCTCCACTTCCAGTCATCAGCCTGACCTCTGTTAATCTGCAGTAGCCTTTCATTTGCTGGTTTCTTTCTGCTCAGAGGCTACTCCAGGCCAGCAGGTTGACAGGCAGCTCAGGCTGCTGTGACAGCTCAAATTTTGACACTGGCATTTCCTAACTTGTAGCTCACAGATAATGTACTGGCCAAAAGATTCAGCAGTTCTCTTTACAGCCTGATATTTTGCCCACTGCTATTTACACATTTCTTCAGGCTAAAAGATGGAGAAAATGTGACATTGCTGCTTGTCCAGGGGCAAGTAAATACTGGGGCTCCCCGTCCTGAGCCCTAATCTAGCATCCAGGCAAACACAAGGAGTTATGGACATCTATTCAGTGTCACAGGGGATTTAAATGTGGCCAAATTAACCTAATTGAAGTTCCCAGCTGTATCACCTATTGTTAAAGCTGCCTTATAATTCCCAGTACAGCAACATTTTCAGCTTGTTTTAACTCCCATCAGAATAACTGCTTGGGCTGAAATTTTCCATGCTGAGGGTCAGCTTCAGTCAAAGCATTTTACTGGATGTGGCAGGGAGAAATGAAGAGAAATTAAGAAATGTACTTATTCAGAAGGTCCAGGAAAACTTCACATTCCCACCTGCCTGAGCACATACATTATGGAAGAGCATTTAATTACGCAATACCACCGTCTCTTGTTTCCATGGGTCCTGTCTCATTCAGTGCACAAATATGCATAGTGCTCACTTGACTGGAAGATATTCAGTATTTTGTTTTATTCTTGTTATTCAATGTGGCTTTACACTCTCTCTCTTGCAGATCATTTACCCGCAGCTCAGCAGACAGAATTACTGACTTCCTCATGGGCTTTGCTGCAGAGCCACAGTAAGACAAAAGAAAACTGACAGAAATTTGCACTGTGTTGCAGAGGCTGACCTTAGTAATAGACTATGTGGAATAATAGATAATTGAGCTAGGCTTGAAAGCATGGCAGCAGAAAGAGAAATGGCAGTAGATAATTACTTTCTATTACCAAAGAACATCCCTCTCTCAGTTAACACCCAGGTCCAATTAATGGTTTAATTATATTCTAAAATAATTGGTTATATTACACTAAAACCACATATTATTTGCATCCTCTTGCCTCTGCCTTCTTAATATCTTTTTCCTCCCTATATCAAGAATAATTTGGGTTGCAACTTGTTCTGTTCATGTTGGCCCCTGCATCCATGTCAACCCCTGCTGAATTCAACAAGGCAAGATAGAGTGGAAGGAAGGGAGATCAAGCTACTTATGCAGTGTAGATCTAAAACCAGAGCTCCTAGACCTGTTTTCATCATACATAGCTTTAGGTACCTACCAGAGGGGGCTGTGTTAGAGGAAGCATGGCCATCTTTCATAGACAAAGGAGACAGCACATTGAAAGATTATCCAGACATATGGGCCAAATTATCCCCAGATGGTGCTGAACTCTCTCCTTTGACCATACAAATGACCTGTTGACACTGAGCCCGAATCATAGAATCATTTAGGTTGGAAAAGACCCTTAACACCATTGAGTCCAACGGTAAACCTAACACTGCCAAGTCCACCACTAAACCATGTCCCTAAGTGCCACATCTGCACGTCCAGGGATGGTGACTCAACCATTTCCCTGGGCAGCCTGTTCCAATGCTTGACAACTCCTTCAGTGAAGAAATTTTTCCAAATATCCAATCTAAACCTCCCCTGGCACAACTTGAGGATGTTTCTTCTTGTCCTACCACTTGTTAGCTGGGAAAAGAGACCGATACCTACCTTGCTACAACCTCCTTTCAGGTAGTTGTAGAGAGCGATAAGGTCTTCCCTCAGCCTCCTTTTCCCCAGGCTAAATAACCTCAGTTCCATCAGCTGCTCCGCGTAAGACTTGTTCTCTAGATATTTCACCAGCTTTGTTGCTCTTCTTTGGACATGCTCCAGCACCTCAGTGTCTTTCTTGTAGTGAGGGGCCCAAAACTGAACACAGTATTCAAGGTGCAGCCTCACCAGTGCCGAGTACAGAGGGATTATCATTTCCCTAGTCCTGCTGGCCACACTATCTCTGATATGAGCCAGGATGCCATTGGCCTTCTTGGCCATCTGGGCATGGGCCGGCTCATATTCAGCCAGCTGTCAACCAACAGCCCCAGGTCCTTTTCCACCAGACAGCTTTCCAGCCACTCTTCCCCAAGCCTGTAGCATTGTATGGGGTTGTTGTGACTCAAGTGCAGGACCCAGCACTTAGCTTTGTTGAACCTCATATAATTGGCCTCAGTCCATTTATCCAGCCTGATTAGACATATTAGCTGTGGTATCCATACTTAGGCAAGATCCAAACAAGCAGTAGTCAAGAAAAGCGAAAAGCAAAGATGTACTTACGCTGACATCTATTTCTGCACTGTAGACGTGGACAGTCTGAAATCATGTTCCAAACCCAGTCAGGGTGCATTTGGCCATGACTCTTCTCTGCACATCCTGGTCCTTCAGCCAGCATGCATTATCTTCATATCAAGTATGTCACATGAAGCATCAGAAGGATGCCATGTGTCATCAGATGGCCAACAGTTCATATGAGAAAAATGACATGGTAAAACCACACCAAAGTGTAGACATCTCCTCCTTGATCAAGCATATGGTGAAGGAATAAGCTTAAACTAAGGCTTGAACAACTGTAGGTCTTTTGCTGAAAGCAAGACCCATAACACATGAAGGGCCTGCACAAGGCACCCCATCCCTCTCTTTCCCCATAAGACAATTTTCACACACTAGTTTCTTGTATCTTCCAGACCCATGCAGTGTCTTACTTGCACTATAGCACTTTAATCAGATGACTGAAAACTGGTAAAAAGGACAGCAAAGAAAAGAACAGAGTTAGAAGGCTTCATGTGACTCACACCACATAAGTAAAATAAAACAATTTCAGAGACACCCACCTCCTTCCATTAAAGGAAACTCCCCAGCAATCCTGGGAAAAGCAAAACAAACAAAAACTGGCTACAGAAAAGGGAGACAATTGTGTAATTTTACAGACCTGCATCATTCAAGCACTGATAGGGGCTGGGGGCAGCCCCAGTGGGGTCGAGGAGAAAGAGAGGGGGATCTTCTTCTGCAACAAGACCAGCTTGAAAGCACATGTGCTGCACAGATCAAGCTACAGCTCTGCTGTGCTTACCCTTCTCAATAAATCCATACCTTCACATCAGCAAGGAATACAGCCTCTTCTGTGCTGGAATGTGGATTTTTTTTCCTACTTTCTCTACTGCTTTTAAGGCCAGAAGAGACCAAAAGTTCTGTATAACACTTGCAAGAATATGTCATCCAGTTACCCCTGTAGAGGGGTTATTACTTTGCTAATGCATTCCTCCTACACTCCATTTCCAAACTAAAAAAGAACCCTTCTGCCTAAAAGCATGTTTGTTTGTTTTTGATGCCAATTATATGAGCTGATCTATTAGAAGATACAATTATATTCCACAGGCAATGTGGAGTCACCTTACCTCCCATGTGAGAGTAACTTCAGGAACAGCTTCCCACCCTGTTAAAAATAAGTCACTCCTTTCTTGTTTAGGTTTCTTTTATGGCTTCCAGCCTTTCTAGTCCCATAATTTCTTCCTGTTTCTGATTCTGATTTCTATGCAAGCCCAGAAGAACATTGCCAGTATTATGAACAAAGAAGAAATACATCTGAGTACTATCTCAGAATGAAGGAGACACAAAAAAGCAACAAAACCCCAGAATAGAAAGCCAGCTCTTTTGCTGAACTGTTTCTTTTTGTACCCACGTGTACCATAGCTCCTAAATTGCCCATGCATCTCATCCTTCCTTGCACCTGTCTCAGTTTTCAAACCCAGCACTTCACGCAAAAGATATGCCTAACAGCATATTTGTAAGTAAGTGCTGGGAGATAAGGGGAAAAGCTGCCTCCGATGTCAGGCTTGGAGGCAGGGTGTCTGCAGACTGCATTTTCCCCTATAGGAACCATCCGCTGCTTGGTATGCACCGCAGGCTTTGTCATCTTTACCACACACTCCCTACAACCGTCCTTGTAAAGCAGTTCAGACAGAGGGCAATGAGCCATTTCCAGGGGGAAGGGAGGGGGATCGTGTACAATATCTGTCCAAGGAAACAAATGGGCAGGATGTGGAATAGATCCCAAGAGAATCCTAATCAAGTCGGTATCAAACAAACCCTCCATATGCTGAAGGAACATAACACTAAACTCCTTTTGAAGTTAGAAGTAGTACAGTCCTTTTCTATTAATGCACAAGCAATAAGACTACATCTTAGTGTGGGTTCTGCTGGTTTTTGTCCGTGTGTCCCCCCCCCGCAATATTTGAAGTACTTCTTAAAAATAACAAAAGTGGGGAAATTACATTCATGGTTTTCTGTTTCAAATATTTATATGTTTTTACAAAAGTGGGGGGAGGAGTGCTGGGATGTACATATACATGCAAATAAACATCTGGGAACTGATCAAACCATTGAATGCAGGAAAGTTTTGGCAATCAAAGAGTATGCATGCAGATCTAGGCACAAAAGAAGAGAAGAATGTATCTTTTATAGGAAAAGACGTGGGGGAAGGCGAGCAGGCAGCCAGCAAGCAAAGGATGGAGTTGTGTTATTCAGCAAGCAGTTCTCCACGTCAAAGGGAAGGCTGCTTGTCAGGTCAGACAGTTGGCACAAGGAGAAAAAGAAGAGCAACAAAACCCAGAAAGGTATTCAGGCACTGGCTTATGGAGGGGGGGGTCACTCCTCACCATGCCAGCCCCATATAATGCGATCCTGCTGGGGCAGAGAAGCCCTCCCTCTCTCAGCCACCAAGTGCTGCCCTGGCCCTGCAGGCCAGAGGACCCAAACCTTGTTTGTAAGAGCCCACAGCCCTCTCTCCACTTGCGTAAAGCAGCTAAAAGCCACGAGAGCTTTATCTGCACTGGGCAGATCCATTGAGCAAATGTCTTGGTTTGCAGCTGCTGATATGGCTACCTGGCAGAAAAGCATTTTGCTGGTAGGTATCCGCTACCTGCAGGCTTGTGCAGCTGGAGAAGGAGGTAGCATTCAGTGCCGAACAAGCTAAGTGGAGCCATCTTACATCAAATGTGTGCACAAATGCGTGTAGTCTGAGAGGTGACTTCCATTGTGGAAACTGTGCGGTGCAGCCCAGGCCCAAGGCAAAGAGAGGGATAAGGGGCACCTTACAGAAATCAGCATATCAGGCAGCAACAAGAGGCTGAGTCAGCACCTCAGCAAGGAAGACTTAGAACAGCTGGTGAAAGAGAGACATTTTTTACCACAATTCAAAACTCCCCTGATATCACCAAGCAAGCAAGATTCAGACTACACCCCAAAGAGGTACCTAGCACTGGCTGACTTTTACCTCTGGAGACATGCTCTTTGTAACCATCCTTGCTGAAATTAAAGAAAGTGCATTCAAGATGCTTTTGGTCTGTTGTGCTCTTGAGTATCATAATGGCAGTGGCTAATACCTGGAGGCTATCATCATGGAAGATGTGAATTTTACTTTAATTTCCTTTCCAGTCTTGGCACCACTGAGAGGTAAAAAATCTGAGCCATCCGTGAAAAGACTTCAAGGGAGTTTCTTCTGGCATACAGATGTTATATCTTTTGCTGAGGTTAGGTACATAAGGATCTGTTCATTTGTCATAAAAAGCAGGTTCTTCTTGTCCATTTCCAAAACACAGGCCAGCTTCCAACAAAATCAAGCTGCTTTTTCAAACAATGCGACATCCTTTCTCAATTAAACAAAGTGCATATTTCATGATAGCATCTGGCAGGTGCAGAATTACAAATGACTACCACATTTGTTTTTGCTAGAAACCTTGTTCATGCCATGAACAGAATGGTTTTGTCAGCTTATTTGAAGACAAGGTGATTTTCCTTATCATGTTGCCCTTAGGACACTCAAAAACCACTTTTGCAGGGAAATCTTGTTTTATCTTCCTTTATCAAACAGAAAAAAAAAGAATATATATATTTTTGTTCTAATCCAGGCAATATTTAAAGCTTGTCGTGGTTTAACCCCAGCCAGCAACTAAACACCACGCAGCCGCTCACTCACTCCCCCCCACCCAGTGGGATGGGGGAGAAAATCGGGAGAAGAAGCAAAACCCGTGGGTTGAGATAAGAACGGTTTAATAGAACAGAAAAGAAGAAACTAATAATGATAATGATAACACTAATAAAATGACAACAGCAATAATGAAAGGATTGGAATGTACAAATGATACGCAGTGCAATTGCTCACCACCCGCCGACCGACACCCAGCCAGTCCCCCGAGCGGCGAATCCCTGCCCCCCACTTCCCCGTTTCTGTACTGGATGGGACGTCACATGGTATGGAATACACCGTTGGCCAGTTTGGGTCAGGTGCCCTGGCTGTGTCCTGTGCCAACTTCTTGTGCCCCTCCAGCTTTCTCACTGGCTGGGCATGAGAAGCTGAAAAATCCTTGACATTAGTCTAAACACTACTGAGCAACAACTGAAAACATCAGTGTTATCAACATTCTTCGCTCTGAACTCAAAACATAGCACTGTACCAGCTACTAGGAAGACAGTTAACTCTATCCCAGCTGAAACCAGGACAAGCTGTTGCTGATAGATTTGGAAAGGCAAACAAACAAAGGTGCATGCCAGATAGTACCCACGAGGAGCCAATTTTCCTATTGGATGTCTATTTTTTAAATTGTGATAAAAAGGCACTTTCAGCTCAGCAACCAACTGCACAACAAAGGCAGCAAATCTGACAGTGCAGGAATTTGCACATACTTTAGTGGGAAAGAGCAGGGCATTTTGGCATGTTTCTCATCCCAATGTGAACTGATATTCAGTGGAAATAGCTTCTGATTGTCTGGCATGGGCCTTAATGATTCTGTTATCATTTTATTCTCTGACTTTCTATTATGACCGTAGACTTTTTCCCCAGCTTTATTTGAGGCTATTATGCTGATGGGCCACAAGGAATTTTGACTAGCCAATTTTAAGAATCAGAAAAAAATAGGATTAGTAAAAGCATATGCAGTTGATTATTTAAATTAAAAGCATGGAGCTCTCTCTTCACCTGAAATCTGATTTTCTTCTTCCCAGAGTACTCTTAGGAACACACCTTGTATGAGAACTCTAGCTAACATAAACCAACAGAGCTCTAGTGAAGATAGCATCTACCAGCCAGAGATTCGTCCCTTGTGCTGTTTCCTTTTCTCAGCCCTTTTAAGAATGACAGACTTTGATGCATGCTTACCTCACCTTAACACACACTTTCTCACCAAGAGGGAGTTACTTATATCTTACTCATTAATTTAGGCCCGATGGTTGAAAGGTTGGTGCGTTATTGTCACACTTTCATGACAACGTGGGGGTTTGTGTTCATTGCACCAAGCTCTAAGCATGGTGAAGAGGAAGCCTTTAATGCAGTGCATTACAACAGGTCTGTGCGAGGGCAACCCACGTCTGGCAGCTGATACGGTTGGTACCCCCCAGGCTATGGAGTGCACCCTCAGCCACACAGGTCTCACACCACAGCCGTGGCCCTCTTGGCCTCAGCTGCAGGGCAGGGTACCCCTAACACTCCCTCAGGTGCTGGTACTCCATATGCACCTTCAGCGACAAGGACAGCCATGAGTTGGCTCTCAGCAGTGTCCGTGTGTGGAAGTAAAGGACCTGCAATTAGACCCTTACCACCGTTTCTCCTAAGGGAGCTCCCAGCTGCAGGAGCTCAGCGTCTCCTCTCACATCAGTTTTCCTCACTCTCAGCTGCCTATCTGGGGCTCCCCGTCCCCCGGCAGTTTGCAAATCCTTGTGCAGCAGGAGAGTGCCAAGATCTGCTTTGTGCCAGTGGTTACAGAGACGTAGGAAGTGCACAACTCCAGCAGAGTCATTATAACCCTTTCATTTGCCAAAGGCACTCCAGCTGTGCAATGAACTACCGGTGTGCACAAGAGAGATTTCCCCTAAAGAGCATGCAATGGCTGGGAGACCTAAAACTTTAATATATCTGTCTTGCAATATAGCATGATAGAAGTTCATTTGTGTTTTTGAAAAGGCTTTTTTAAAAGCTGAGGAGTCTGTTGGAAAACCCAATAGATTAAGATGCAGGGTGGTTTTGCTACAAATGAAGGAGGTACGTTCTTTTATTTGTATTTCCTTTAGGAAGCCCTAAGATTGGAGCTTCAGGAAAAAAGAAAGCATCTACTTAATTCCTCTACTCTCTTGACTCTCAGAATAGTTTTCTTTTATTGTCCTACTTTCTTCAGGGGCTTTTTTTCTTGTGTGTTTCTGTGAGCCTGTTACTGAGAGCCTGAATGATTGTTACACATGATTACAGGGATCGTACAGATTTGATCAGAACTTGAGTCCACCAGAAAGTTGAAATTCTACATTAATAGCCTTAAAGGTTGGAAGGGACATTCAAAGATCATCTAGTCCAACCCCCCTGCCATGGACAGGGACATCTGTCACTAGACCAGGTTGCTCAAAGCCACCCTAACCTTGAACACTTCCAGGGATGGGCCATCCACAACTTCTCTGGGCAACCTGTTACAGCATCTCACCACCTTCACCATAAAAAAATTCTTCCTTATGTCCAATCTAAATCTACTCTCTTTCAGTTTAAAACCATTGCACCGTGTCTTGTCACTACAGACCTTGGTAAAAAGTCTCACTCCATCTTTCCTGTAAGCCCCCTTTATATATTGAAAGGTCACAATAAGGTGTCCCTGGAACCTTCTCTTCTCCAGGCTAAATGTGAAAGAAATATCCAGTTTTGGACTTGGGCAATGGGACTCAAGAGTCAGAACTGGTATTTAACACAAAAGTTAGAAACAGGAGCTCTGGTCTTTATTTACTTGCTCTTCTCTAAGTAGGAAATATCTGCTTAAGGAGCTGGGGGAGGGGAGAGTTTAACATGTTCTCCATGAGCCCTGTGGAGCGCAGACAGAATCACAGTCGTATCACCATATGTTAATGCATTAACTGAGTACAGCTTTTTAATAATTTTCTGTTGCAGCAAATGAAAATCTCATTTGGCTGTGATGTGCATTGTGCCAGCATTAGATACAAGTCTGTGTTAGATCAAAATCAATGCTGTCACTGAAGTATCCATTCCTTTCATTACTCTAAATAGCATTTTGTCCTAATACATTGAGTCATTGCAGTACAAGCAATAAAAATCAGTAAATACTTCTGGTTTATTTCAGGGTATAAACAACCTTAATTCATCCCCTCTTCACAGAAGGGTAGGACCAAACAGAACAAATTTGGATAGGCTTTATTTAGCACAACTGCTATATTTTCCCTAGGAGCAAACAAAAGGGCCTATTTTGAGGAGAGGAAAGGTGAACAGGACTAGGAGAGATGGAGGAGGCAGCACGGCGCAGTGGGATCACACCCGTTTGGGTATCTGCCAAGAAAGAACGGGTCAACCCATCTGAATGTTGTCATCAGGGATGAGGTGACAGGTGCCAGCAGGTCCTGGACTAAATGGATTGAAAGAGCGGATGTGACAAAGAGGGAGTGGTAGCGCCCCAGCTAGAACAGGAGACTGATGTGTACTTCGCGTGTCATTCAAGAGCATAGATTTTCTGCTTTAGATCATGCCTAATGTGCTGCACACACCATAGTTGTCTGGGTAGCCTCGATAGCAAATTACATTGACAAACACATCTGTTGTCAATAAACTTCTGGGATTTTACAAAGTTCCCAGTCTTTGCTAAGGCAACTATCTTGTGTCCACTTAACAGATTGCAACCAGTCACACACCCATGGGGAAAGCAGATCATCAGACCAGAGTCTGCCCTGCAGATCAAAGAGGAGCAGATGTGCCCTCATTGGGCCAAGAATACTGAATGACTGACTCACAGATCAAAGGCTGCTCAGTGCTTAATAGTTACATTAGTGCCTTCTCATATCAGAGGTAACCCAGAAAACCTCAACTCTCTGACTGATTATCCTGCTCGTCCCAGAAAATTTCTTCCTTCAGTCCCTTGCTCCCCAGTGGTTAGTTTAGTCTTGATGTAGGGCACAACAGCTGGCAGTTCCTGGATGGAAGACAATGTTCCAAGCACTGCTCTGCCTCATATAGACCTTGGCTATTTCTCAAAACTATGGTACAATATGCTACTTCTCACGTGAAAAGACAAAACAGCTTGATGTTAGTAACAGCTTGATTACATACGAGATAGAAAAGGCATAGGAACAGTAAAGCTGTGGAAACATTTTGCTCTTCTCTCAATCAAGCATGTGTCTTGCTCCTCCTCACTTCCCAGATTTCTCCTTAGTCTCCTGGAGTCCAGGCTAGCTCACCAGAGATGTGTGAAACTTCAGCGCTTTCTACACAGTTTGCACAAAATCTTTATCCCACCCTATATTTCCTATGGTGGCTTCATGCTCAAACTAAATGGGCATGAGGAGAGTCAGAGGAAAGTCCTACAGGCCATCAGGTCCCTATATCTTATGTTATTTCCACACCTAGCTTGACAGGGGAGCAGGGGCCAGATGCCCCAGGAAGTCGAACCTGTTGGAATGGTTCTGACAAAATTTTTTTTTGAAAAGCGTTTTTCTTTGAAAGCCAAAATGCTTAGCAAGGTGGGTTCCAGTTTCAGGAAAACTGGCCCTGGGAAGGGGTTTCTAAGGCTATCAGGTCAGAGGCACTGCAGAAGGGAAGCCAATTTGAAAAATCTGATCCTGCCAAGACAAAAAGGGAGGTTTTCCACAGATTCATTTCATAAAAAGCGTTCTTAAGGATATGGTTTTCCTTCAGTACAGAAGAAAACCCCTCATAACCTCAGAAGCTGTCACAAAAACTGCAGAAACTGTCATGAAACACAAATTGTTCCCTAGCCAGCTTTACCTGCAAGTCTTTAAACAGCCATGGGTTGAAGTTTAGGTTTGCGAAGGTGCACAAAAGGTAGCCAGTGTCTTGCACATTGAGAATTCATCTGATGCATCTAATACATCTAGATCTAGACTACTTCTCTTGGGAAATCTGAAATGAAAATTTTTTGTGGGAAAACCAGATGGTTTTCGGAGTCTTTGTGACCCACCATGGAAGAGTGCTTAACCCATAACAAATTAGAGCAAGGCATGTAACTCACACTGCAGCTGTAGTAAATTCTATGTACAGTGCTGGATTGCAGGATCATGCCCCTACGATCAGGAAAAGTGACACATTTAGTGATTACTGTGCTGGGAGGTAGCAGATGAAGAGCTACAAGCCCTACTAATACTATAGTCATGATCAGGAAATCATTTCCATGTTGGGAGGACGGACACAGAACTGAAACAAGATCTTCAACTGTTTTCAGTGTTAAAACTTTTTTTTTTTAACTCTCACTCTCTTGGAGGTTGTTTGGGGTGTTTTGCTTTGTTTCTTAAACCTTGTCAATTGTACCTAATTTACAGGCTTCCAGAGACAGCAGGTATAACCTCAGTTGCTCAGGCAATTACTTGCAAGGGACAATCAAAATGAAGAAATGTGCATTTGACTTCACATCTCTGTTGCCCCAGGTACTTTTAGTTTCCATGGAATCTGTGGCTTCTGGCTTTGTTAAGCCTGTTAATTTACGGCTTTGAAAGCAACCAGCTTATTTTGAACGTGTGTGTTGATAGCAGTCCTAAGTGAATTACACCTGCCTGCTGAGTTCCAATGCACGATAAAACATACTACAAAGAGGCTTCCTGGATTTTGTAGGCAACTGGGTAACAAAACCAAAGATGTGATTAAAAGCATTTAATCTCACTTTTGTAGATCAGCAATTTCAAAGTCCTGTTACCATGTTTTCATAATGAGCTCACACTAAAATTTAACCATGTATTTTGGTGGTGACTGGATACCTATTAAGCACTTATTTCAGATGCAAGCCAACCATGCTTAGAAACAAAACTTTATGAAGCATCTCTACTAATTTTTGCAATCATCCACCTAATGCATATTAAAGAATGAATGAAAACTAAAGTCTAGATGAGGACATCAAGGTTTATTCAGGTTTCTATGACTCATCCCAGACTGGGAGCCTGAGCAGGCAGTGAAAGCAGGCAAAATACTCCTGAAAAGTTATTTTCACTGTACTGCCTACAGGTCTTTGAACACTATGGGTGTTTTCCACCTTCTGGAATCATGCATTATGTAAGAATCTCAATACAAAAGGGGAGTTTCTTCTCTGTCATGACTGTGGAGGCAACATAAACATTCAAAAATGAAAATGCAAAGAGGAGAAAAACCTAAATGTAATGGCTTTTTCCTTTTAAGCTTAATCAAAGTGGAAAATTATGTTGGTGTTTTTGTCCAGTATTCAGAACAGACTCAACTTCATTATTTGCTGAATCATTAACAGAAAAAAATATTTTTAAAAACTTCTTAGAAATCTGTAGTAACAAAGCAACTTAATTTCTTCTGTATTTCTAATTTATGTCCCTCTATGTTTCCAGATTTTTATATGCTAGGAAAAGACCCATTGTTAAGATGCTTTGATAAAGTTCTGCAACCGAAAGGTGATATTGTTTGAATTAAGCTTTGAATCCACTTGTTAGATTTCACCTGCAATATTCAGTCCATAGTTTGGAGAGGTAGATGGCATGGTCCTCAAGCAGTGCAGAGGTGAATACAAGTCTACAGAACATAGTCAGGTGCTATTATTCATAAAGCTAACGCACAGCATCCTTCATCTGGTCCCACAGAACTTGCAACAGCTAGACAAAAATCTTTGATGTAATTTATTTAACACATTATATCTTCCCAAGATTAGGAAGCATAGAAATGCAGCAAATTATGACTGAGCACTGAATAATCCACTTGAAAGCAAATTGTGCAAGCTTTTCTTAATCACTGGTTACCATCAGTTAATGTCTGGTTTGTTCTTCCTTTTAATAGCCTGTAAGCATTAGCTTCTGGTATCATTTTAGTAAGAATTTTTTTTTTTTTTTCCTAAACAGCATCCTGAGGCTGAAGTATGTTAAGAGCAAATCAAATAATTCTTTAAATAAAAAGAATCAGCAGACACTTGTCAGAAAGGGCTTCACCAAGTGTCAGGTGACTTGAATATCCTTGCCAGGAAAGCTATATAGGGTGAGCTGTATTGGCTCAGCACAGCTATGAGAGAGTATTCTCAAAACCCTTCCTAGAGGATGAGACCTCATCCTTCATACCAAAATGGCAAACACGACGAGAGTAAGGCTAACCCTGCAGTAGCGTGAGCATCTTGCAATAACCTGGTCTCTCTCAGAACAATGCCGATGCTCAGAAACAAAGCTTTTTAACAAAAATCCTTCCTTGCCTTTCTCCTTCTGACTGTGCTATTTCTCCTAGGCATATCCGTGCCAGCAGACTCCCTTTCAGGCAGCTCCAAGGCCAGAGGCAGGTTAGTCCCCTTGGAGAGCTGTGTTCCCATGCACCCTCAGGGGATGCCCAGGCACAGAGTGTTGTAAGTGTAAGGCAAGATTTCCAGGAGCAGATGGTGGCCTCCCTGGGTTAGGAGTGCAGGCACAGCACTGCACTGGTACGCCGACAGCTCGCTCAGGAGCCAGGCTGGTGTCCCCACGCAGCGGGGCACTGCCGTGACACTGCGTGAATGCACGAGCTCGGGGCTCTCAGCCGCACTGATGGCTCCAGTGACAAATTCAGAGCTTCCATGTGTTCTCCAACCCATCCAACCAGGGAACGGCAACGTCATGGGATTTATGTGACTAGTCCCAGCTGGAGAACCGAGCCCAGACTTCAAATGCAACATATGGAATATTTGCAGCAAACTCTCTAGGACCAGTTCGTCAAGGGAAAGTGGAAAGGGAAGAAAGTCCCAGAAATATTTATCAAATGCTTTCCAGCATGAGTGCCAAGAAGTTGTGAGATGCTTGTGAGTAGAAAATAAAGGAAAAATCATCAAATTCTGCTCCAAAAGTCATCTTCTGCTCTCTTTCTGACATAGTTTTGGAAGAACTCTAGCTCCTTGCTGAATAAAAAGCACATCATATGACATATCATCTCTTGCTCAGCTGCATATTCATTTTCCACTTGGGGCTTTCCTTACTAGCTGTAGGAAGTTCCACAAATGGGCAAAGAGCCCGAGCAAAGATCTGACATAAGAAGTTTACTCCAAAAACTAGGAAAGAAACATTGAAAACATGGGTCACAGATAGGGGTTTTTTTTTTTCCACCGTCCAGCCACTAGAGGGGAGAGGAGACACTCAGCCGGAGCACTCCATGAATAACCGAGCAGAAGGCAGTACACTGCGTATAGAATCCATTCTAATGAAACTGTTTATATGAGAGCTCTCAGAAGGGCAGAATGGAAAACACAGAGACCATATAGAAATGCTCTGCCTGAAAAGTAAGTACCTGCACACAACCTTCAGACTTCTCAGCGATGCAGTTTTAGCTTTCAAATGTGGAGGCCAGGGAAGCATAAAGACACTTGGGTTTGTTTTTTTTTTTAAAAAAAGAAAGAAAGAAAAGGGCCTGCCTTGCTGCTCTGCAGACCGAATACTCCTGGGAGCAGAGTGTGATAATTAAATTCACACTAAAGCTCAATTTTCTAGGTGGAGGAAGCTCTGCATTTTCCTCAGACAAGAGAAACCATAATTGGGCTGCCTCCCTCTCCCAAGTACTTCCCTCCAATTCAAGCAATAAAAGAAATGAATACAAAGTGATAGGATGATGTTTTGGTTTAACAACAAAAACACACATTTATTCCCAAGAATAATATTACCATTGCCATGAAAATTGCAGGTCACATTCTGTCTTCTGCAGTGAATGTGTTTACAGACATACACAACTGACTAGGTCTGGTAGTGCTGGAAGCTGTAGCAGAAGAGCACTGGATGTGCTTGAAAACACAACATTTTAAGGAAATTCTGGAAAAAGTAGTAATATGAAATTGAAGTACAAGTAGTCACAGTTAATAAAACTGTAGCAATGTGAAAACATTTAACTCCTTAATTTCACAACAGGAAAGTTTTAATTTCTTTAGGGTCATCTGAGACAAAGCTAAAAAAAATTTAAAATGCTATCTGAGAGGGAGGAAACGTCAGAGATGTAAAGGAAAAATCAGTAACACTTGAGTGAACCTCTAGTTTAGGGTGAAAATTTTCAGATCACAAAACTTCCTGCCTTGCCCCCAAAATGCTGCTCTTGACAAATGCCACTCTTGCCAAGTGCCACTCTTCCAGACAATGTCCCAATAGTAGCTACATGGCCAAGTGCAATTTTGAATATGTCCTCTGTCCACAGATGAAGCAGCTGAACTCTTACCCTCTGTGTGACATAAGCCAGGTGTTTCCCTTCTTAGCAGCTGCTTTGAACACAGTTATTTGAGTTTTCCTAATTCCCCTCTTTCTGTACAGTAGGTTTCACAACTGCAAAATATATCACAAGTTCTCCATTGTATTGAACCATTTACTGCAGAATGCAATCTCAACAAAAAGAAAAATCCGTGTGTTTCAGCTTTCCATTTCTTCAGTGAGATTTTCAGGTTTTTGATTCCTGGCAGTTTTGCATTCAGACCTCTTCTTTCCCCCTGGTACCCACCCCAGTCTGAAATGAACCACTGCGCGTCCACTTGAGTGTCCTGTTTAACTTCAGTCCAAAGGGCATCCTTACTCTTGGAGCTTTTGTGGGGAAGGGTCAGTTTAAAAAATATTATTTAGGGTGAAAAAAAGAAGATAGAGATCGTATGAGGGAAAGGATAATTTTTTTTTTTTTACTGAAAAAGAGTAACTTAGAAGAGTAGGACTGGTAGGAGGTGACTGGATTTATAGCGTGTGTGCACACTAGGCTAGTGCTCAACATAAAGCTGTCAACTGCCTCATCTGAAATGCTATAAGACAGATTCCACAATAGAAAGTAGAGATAATATTGATAGTCTTAACGACTACCTTGGCATGAATAATTACTTTAATGTTAGGTACTGAATGCTGAAAGACATTGTTTAGACAGAGCTTGGATAGTAAACTGTGTTTGAAAAGGCGGACCAACATCTCCGCCGTGGTTTCCCTGATTTCTCATTGGCTGTTACTCATTTTTCCTCCATGATTAACACTGTCTACAGCCCAGAGATTTAAGACTCTTTCAAGCTCTGCTTTTCTACCCACAACTATGAAACTCAATAGTTGCTGGATTATTTAGCGTATTTGGTGAGGAGAGTTTAACATCTGAGAACTTGAAATGTTCAGGGTGCTTGTACTGATAAATTACATTAGCCAGACTGGCACCTTGACAACTCCTTCGAAAACATGTGAGAACAGTGCACAATTCAAAAAAGACCATGAGAACACAAGATATTAAGATGGTATTGATTTCCAGCATTTTTGTAACCAAAACCTGTGCCACAAAGCTCTAAAAATCAGAAGGAGCTATAAAAATGCGAAGAAAAATGACAAAGGAAAAAGAAAACAAAACATCCAAACTGGCTTTTACATTCAGAGACATCCCAGTACAACTTGGAAACCAATTGTATTCCTCTTTTATTTGAGACAGTAAAATTATTGAGGATGAAAAGCCTAGTGAAAAGAAATAAAAAACAAATCCCGACACGCAACCTAAGTCTTCTTTGCTGCTTTATTCCATTGCAACTAACATATCTCCCACATCTATTAAACTCTACTTATGGTTTTTCCCTCTTTGAATCCCTTCATTTATAACAACAAATTGTCTCCATTTTTAGAGCATCTCACTTTTCCATTCCGAAGAGTTACCATACATTCACTACTTCATACAGAGCAGAAACTATGAAGTGTAAGCAAATGCTAATAATATCCCTTGTCAACAGAGTGATCATCACACTTCTTTCATACTGATGTTTGCAAGGGTCAGGCAAAAAATGAAATGCTTTCAATACTTCTAATATTTCTTTCCATAGAAGTTGTTTCTTTAGAATTTGCAACTAGCAGGCAGTCTGATTGTCCTCATCAAAGTGGATCTATTAAACATAAATATCAGCATGTCTGTTAAAAATCAGTGACTAGGTTACTTTTATACAATTTTTAAAAATTGTTCAGGATTCTACAAATCCCAAGCTGGAAGATGTGCTCCAACAGTCCAGTTCTGCAAAACCTTTCACATGGGAGCAAGCACCACTCAAATTGGTTCCTGCTGGAGCACCACTGCAACAGAGACTGAGACCCTGGAGAATCAGGACACAGTGATGGTCTTAGGGAAGTCAGTAATGGGATCTTTTTACTTGTCTCCATAGTAGGAATAGGATGTTCTAAATTTTCATTCTCCTTATTATAATATTTGCATCAACAGAAGGCTATCCTCCTCAATTGCATTTCCCTCTGGTTTTGCACCATGAAACTAATTGGAAGTTGAGCTTGTCTCTGACGAGAGATGCTGAGCAGAAAAATAGAGGCATGGATGCTTCTGAGTCTGTATACCAGCGGTGAAGGGGCTCTATGGGGGACACGTGCTACAAATGTCTGAGAGTACAGCCTTTCATATCCAGGCGTGGGAACGTTTGCAGCCAAGCCCCAGCCCAGTGCAGGAGTTTCTTACTTGACACCCAGCTTCCTATTAGGCTAATGCTATCAAAGGCAGGGGAGGCTAAACCCACCCCTGAACTCCCATCAGACCCCTCCTTCAGAGCCCACCAGCTCCAGGAGGGCTGAAGTACATCAGGCTGTCAGGAATCAGCAAGCCCTTCACAATGAAACCAAGTAGATTTGCCAGGAATCCCACAAAGTATATTAGCAAGCGTAAATCCAAAGCAGGCACCCACATTATCTTCTCATATTAAAGCCAAAGGGCAGAGATGTTTCAGGTACCAACTGTCCTAGAGGACCCCACAAAACGTGTCTTGGGTCCCTTTCCTTCTCTATTGCCCTCATTTGTAAGCAAGCTAACAGGGTGTCCTGGTTTCAGCTGGGTTAGAGTTAACTGTCTTCCTAGTAGCTGGTACGGTGCTATGTTTTGAGTTCAGTATGCGAAGAATGTTGATAACACACTGATGTTTTCAGTTGTTGCTCAGTAGTGTTTAGACTAAAGTCAAGGATTTTTCAGCTTCTCATGCCCAGCCAGTGAGAAAGCTGGAGGGGCACAAGAAGTTGGCACAGGACACAGCCAGGGCACCTGACCCAAAGTGACCAACGGTGTATTCCATACCATGTGACGTCACATCCAGTTTAGGAACGGGGAAGTGGGGGGGGGCAGGGATTCGCCGCTCGGGGACTGGCTGGGTGTCGGTCGGCGGGTGGTGAGCAATTGCACTGCGCATCATTTGTACATTCCAATCCTTTCATTATTGCTGTTGTCATTTTATTAGTGTTATCATTATCATTATTAGTTTCTTCTTTTCTGTTCTATTAAACCGTTCTTATCTCAACCCACGGGTTTTGCTTCTTTTCCTGATTTTCTCCCCCATCCCACTGGGGGGGGGGGGGAGTGAGTGAGCAGCTGTGTGGTGCTTAGTTGCTGGCTGGGGTTAAACCATGACACAGGGTCCAGGAAAGATACTGTCACTAATTAACAAAAAATTTGTATATGGTTTCCTTCTTTTGTTTTCCTTATCCAATGTGAGTTGGGTTTGGAGCTATAAAACACGTCTAGGCTAAGGCCTACAAAACTGAAGGCTCACCATCCTGTAAGCAGTCTGGGCTGCACCACCAGTGGGAAGAGCTGTGTGAGCTGCCTTTCCCCTGTCCTCCCATCCATACATATGACTCTGAACAGACTCATAGGGAGAACCAGATAAACCCAAGATCCCTTCACCAAGATGGTTATTTTTTCCTACTAGCCCTTCTCCCCTTGTGCATTATGGGCAGATCTTCCTTTTCAGCATCCAGGTACTAATGGAAAACTGCCTCCCCCTGAGTCCCCCCCACTATGCAAACTCCCAGTATGCATTACTCCTGTGGGCAAGCAGCTGGTGAAGCAGCTTCCCACATCTCCTCCCTGGCAACCCTCCCTGCCCTGTGCGTGCACTGCTGGAAGTCAGCAGGCGCAGAGAGCCCAGGAGTCCTCACCAGCACCCAGATACCCCCACAGCAGGGAGCTTGGCAGAGCCTTGGTCGTAGGAAATAATCTGTCCCAGAGTTTACTGCATTACAGCGGCAGCTTTTACATTCTTTCTCCTCTGCAGCTGCATCTTGTAAAAGGGAAGAAAAAAACCCATCTCCCAAACCAGGAGTGTTACAGCTCAGAGCTGGCTACCTCTTTCTGACAATCGCTGGCTCCCAGTTGTCAGTGCCAAACCCCACCACATTACAGCAGTGTATCTTCTCTGTAACCCCTGTGAAAATACCAGGCCCACTTCAGGAACAGCCACTTGCACTAAAGCACATAGGCACCAGTGGTACAAAGTGTCTGGGGCAGGTTCATCCTGTGCTTTGGGTCTGACAACAATTTGAGCACTTAATCAAGCAAAACAGGATTCAAGGCCAATACTGGGTCCAGTCTTAAGTGCCTTGCCAGGTCAGAGATCCCATGCTGCATAATTGCCAGTCCCCTACTTTATCCACTGGTCCTGGCTTTATGTAGGAAAATAGAGTGTAGGTGTGCCCTCCTATGGATACGGGCTTGTTCTCCAGCTCAGAGTCACTTGACCAGAGGCCAACAGTTTCATTTTATTTTAAGTAGGATGAGAATGGAACAGAAGGACTGAAAACAGTGACAGCTTTATGAGGAGGTGGAGGAGAACAAATTCTGGGAGTCTTTTTAATCAAAAGGTCGGAAAGGTCCTGTAAAATCGCTATATCTGATGCATGGCATAGTATGGCCCCTGAAATTTCACCCTGCAATTCCTGACTAAGCTATGACTTCTCTTAGAGGAGATTCCAGGCCACCCTTATTTGCATTAATGTTCCTAGGATAACACCACAGAAGATTAAATGTGTTCAGCCTGCCAAAGAAAGGGAGTGTTCTGTGAACAGCACTGAGCACTGCTTTCCCCCCCGCCAATGTGGAGATAACATAATACATTGCTGCCTCCTACAAACATACTCACCAGTACGCCCAGCTGCATTTTTTAGCTCCTCTTATTAATTTTGTCTGGACCCAATAATGTCAGCACACTTAAACAGTACTGAGAGGATGAGCAGGGTGTGTGAGGAAGCACTGTTCCTTATTGATTTGACAGGGAGGCTCTACCAGAAAGAAGGCATACTAATGCTAAATATAAAAACAAATAATCAAGGTAATTGCGAGAGAGGGAAGGTGAAAGCAAGCAAGTCAGGCAATTTGTTAAAATTGATCACAGATGAAAAGCAAGAGGTTGCCCATTTAGCCATAGCATCCCTGCAATAGGAACTTGTACTTAATTTACATGTGAATAGTATTACTCTCTTATTGCCTATGCTCAGGTCAGCCATGAAACACTGAAATCAGTTGTAACTAATAGACGTTTATCACAGTCAGCTGATATTAATGGCTTGCCAGATGTTGCTAGCAGAGCTTGCTCTGTATAAGCTGACAGTGATAATAAATATATTAACACGGCCAAAGTGTAGTGCCTGTCATGTTGGGCACTGGAGGCAGTGCTGTGGCAGTTCAGGGCATCAGCTCCTTGTACACATCTGAGCTCAAACTGAAGATTAGCTTAGAAATGGGGTTGCAGCTTCTTTGGTACCTGCACAAGTAACACTCAGTGTGGCTCGTTACACGTTTCCTTGCTCTTTCTGAAGGTCTGTAAGTGACATTCTCTCTATTTTAGAGGTGATGACTGAGTCTCCGGAAGGCTTAGATGACTGTGCAGCAGAAAGTTTCTTTGTTCCCAATCCCCTGTTTACCAAACCTCGAGCAAGCTTGTCTGGAACCCTCAGACAAAGCTCTCATTAGGGTCTCTATGCATACACAAAAATGAGAAATGTGAGGAGACTGCTATCTCCTATTAGATAACAGTACACAGAAAGTACTTACGCCACTACCTTTTTTATTCCAACATTAGCAGAGGTGTCAAGGGAGTGAATGTCTCATTGCATTACTATAACACCCTTTCCAGGCTGCCTTCCCAGGGTTGTGTATGTGAGCAGGTAAATCCTACTCGCTACCTCTGACACCCCCCAATGAGAAAGAGGCAGTCTGTGACTAGAGAAAGCAGTGCTTTTTCCACTTTGCTTTAGTGCTGCTGATCATTTCAGGTTCCTCCAGGAATGCTGATTTACAAACTCACTGCTCTCTCGTGCTTCAGAGGAGAACAGGAGGTCCGGGGCTCTCTCCAGCAGCCAAACACATCGGGCAGAAGGAAATGCTTGCTCTGGTACTGCTCCCTGTTGCCTGCTTGAGGAAGCGTCAGATAAAAATGGCTGATGCAGCTTCGTGTAGTGGCCTTTCAGAACGGAATACCAGTTGCACAAGCTGGAGGAGGAGTAACAGCCCCAAAATAAAGGGTTTAGTCACCGTTTCAGAGCTCAGTATCCGATGGAATAAAATTGCCTTTGTATACAGATAAGAAAGAGGTTCCTGTGTGTCTCCCGCACTCTTCCTGAACACATATTCATTGTTTTGTATTCCATGTACCTCAGGTCCTCATTATTCATTTCACACGTGACTCCCACATATTCTGTGTAGATGGAAATAAATATGCGTTTGTTAACACAGATAAGGTCTGTATTGGGATATATGGGAGGTGTGAAAGTCAGCAACGAGCTCAAAATCTTAATCAAGTCCTTATAAAAATTGTAATAATAATGATAAAACTTCCCAAAGTGACAAGGCCAGAGTAAAGTGGCAGATTTTCCACTTTTCTACCCACAGGTTGTGTCTGGGTAACTCTCAGCCACACTGACTCTTTGTCGTGGTTTAAGCCCAGCCAGCAACTAAGCACCATGCAGTCGCTCGCTCACTCCTCCTCCTTCCCAGTGGGATGGGGAGGAGAATCAGGAAAAAAAGTAAAACCCATGGGTTGGGATAAGAACAGTTTAATAACTAAAATATAATAATAACAATAATAATACTACAAATACAATAACAATAATAATAACTGTAATGAAAAGGAATGTAACAAAACCAGATAAATTAGACCCAAGAAAAGACAAGTGATGCACAATGCAATTGCTCACCACCCACTGACCGATGCCCAAGCAGTGATCGGCCCCTCCCGGCCAACTCCCCCCAGTTCATATACTGGGCATGACGTCCTATGGTATGGAATATCCCTTTGGCTAGTTCGGGTCAGCTGTCCTGGCCATGCTCCCTCCCAGCTTCTTGTGCACCTGCTTGCTGGCAGAGCATGGGAAACTGAAAAATCCTTAACTTGGGATAAGTGCTACTTAGCAACAACTAAAACATCAGTGTGTTATCAACACTATTCTCATACTAAATCCAAACACACTGTACTAGCTACTAAGAAGAAAATTAACTCTACCCCAGCCAAAACGAGGACACCCTTCCACAACTGATATTGCAAAGGACTCATCTTCTAAAGCATATTTTTTAGCATCATCCTAGATGTGCCTGAAAGTTACATTGAGACATAGGCTATGAGGTATTTTAATGGCAAATAGCTTATTTAGTGAACAAATGATGCTTTAAGTATTCCAGCTTAAAATCTGTACATTTGGGTCAAACTAGGTAAATATTTTTCAACTTTTTTTTTTTTTTTTTTCTCCTAAGGAGGAAAATATAGCTATTATATGCAGAAACAGTATTATATTTGTGGGTTAGATTAATAAAGAAATGCAGGTGGCATTCCCAAGTCAGTAAGAGTTAAAACCCTTCTTACCTCTCCTTCACCCTTCCTCACTCCCAACACTCATGATAAGCATCAGGCATAAAGGACAGCCTGAGTTCAAATCCTGACTTTGCCTTACTCAAAGGCAAATCCAAGACTCCTCACTCCAACAGCCAAGTCTGTGCAGTGTGAAAAGACGAACATGTTTTATAAATGGCACCTGCCTTTGCTCCTCCCTGCCTTATGACTCTATCATTTTTCTGAACACTGAGTTATAAATCCAAACTATTATTATTTATAGACAGGCAGAATAATTTGTTGGATCCTATTTTAATTGCCAGATATTCTGAAAAAAATCCCATCCAAATCAATCTGAGGACATTTTTCATTCTTCTGTTCAACCACCAATCTGAAAGCCAGTTGTTTACAAAACCATTCTGTGAAGGCAAATGAGGATGCCTGTTCAAAGTCTGAAAAGAACTGATCAGGTTGCTTCTGCATACTAGCCATTAAAAGAAAGAACTGCTTTGAAATTTTGATTTTTGCCAAGAAGTTCTTGTGTCCATCTTGTTCATTGCTGGCTAATTACCACCTTTGCAGACAATCTACATGGTTAGATCTCCTTGGAAACTAGCAAGGCTAGGAAAAAAATCAGTCTAAGACTCTGTATTTGAATTCAGAAATCGCTTTATAGCAGTGAAGTAAGGCCCAATCACCTCTGATGTCAACTGATCCCATTATTTACATGAATAACAAAGTTATTCCTATCAGAATAGGGATAAAATATTTTTCTTAGTATCTGTCCACTTCTTATGAACCCCCCCATTAACCTCAGAGGATGTGTCAATGACTTCAAAAAGAGAAACATGTTTATTATACAGCTGGGAGAATATAAGAAGAAAAGTGCTCTACCGTGCCATGATAGAGGAAGCACGTAAGCCTGACAGACCATTTCCCACCTACTCCCCTGCAACCCTACCTCCTGCGTTAGCCCTCTTGGAGGGAGCATCCCTGCCCCATCCTTTCACTGTCTATTCAAAGACCTCTTGTCTATGGGCTTGCCAAACCACTTCCAAACTTCCTGATATTGTCCAACTCCACAGCCTCCCGGGGCAGCAAGCCTCTGAAGCCACTACCTGCTCTTAAAGGAATACTTTCTTTTAACTGTTTTAAAACCAATCTCCTACTAGTCGTGTGAGATCCATGGTACCGGCGGATTCTCCATTCTCCATCTCCATGGCATTCCTCTCGGCCTTCACCTTCTTTAGACTGAAGATTCCAGGCTTTTCTTACCATCTTTTTCAGTGGCAGGTGCTGGGACTCCTCCACCCCTTTGGCTGCCCATCTCCATTGCCTTCTCCTGAGGTTCAGGGACCATGCGCACACACAGTACAATACGATGTTACGTAGTTTTAGAAGGTGGCTCCTGGCCCTGAGAACAAATGGAGCTGTGACTATTATTTTTTTTTCCTTTTTGGAAGCCAGTAGCCCTTGGGTGTCAGGTCTCAGATGGGAAATAAGGAATATTAAGGTTCACCTTGGCCATCCATAGGATGCCAGGGGAGCTGTGCAGGTGCTCTATCCTCATAGCTGGTACCTCCAAGTCCTGAGGCATCCAACACCAGCTGAGACCCCAGATGAGAGTCAAGGAGTTGAGTAAGACTTTGGGCAAGTCACTGAAAGGAATCGTCACCCGTTTTTCCTTGTCCCATCATAATGCATCCCATCACCATTTGTCCTGGACAAAGAGAAGGAAGCTACAGCTCTAGCATAAAGGGGCTGTTTTGCCACCAGATTTGAAAGGAGTGAAACAAAGGTACTCTCTACACCACAAATTAATTTCATCCTATGCACAAACGCAGACAAGTCTGAATGCAGCAAACTCTTTCCCATCACCCTCTCAAATACAAATCCTGTCCCTTATCTCTGTTACTGTAGTGTCTCCTTCCTCCTTTCTCACCAGCTGCCTGCCTGCACTTTCTGTTTCTGCCTGCTTAAACATACCCATGCCAGTGCCCAGACATTTCACTCTGCCTGCCTACCACCCCCCACATCTCTGACATCCAAGGATCCTCATTTCTTTCCCACACACCCACATCCTCTGATGCTCCCACGTAGACATGCAGACCAGGATAGCACAATCAGACCTCTAGGGAAGGCCCTTTAAAGCTTTTGTTATTTCATTAAAAATGAATCCATGTGCATTTCTGCCACTTTACATGCTGTGATCTGGAAGCCCTCTCTTGCAACTTCTGTCCCTGTTGAGAAAGCCTGGGCATCTACAAAGCCGCTAGTCACATCCTTTAGACCAGCCAGGTGGGCTCCCATCACGTTTGAGCTGCTGGGGGACTCAGGCACGGTGGTGGGCAGCTGAAATCCTGCATCATTCCTGGCAAAGCATTATCTTTCTGCCACTGGCCTCAGCCTGACAAATGGGCTTTGAGTTAGTTTTAAACAGAAGAAAACCAGAAACGTACCCAATAATACACAAGCTAATTTGTTTGCAAATGTTCCGCTCATTTCATGCATGGAAAGCCACTCTGAAGCAGCCAAGCTCTATTTTTACCATCTCAGTTTTCCATTTAATTTTGGTTTTGGATGCACAAGAAGTATGTTCTTGTTACCAGTCTATTCATTTATCAAAAGCTCTCCTCTGTGGGCTCAATACTTTTGTTTACTGCACAGGAGCTGTTTTCTCTTTAAAAGGTCAGCCCCTTTATCAACTCTTTCTTTAAGTGAGTCTGACTACATGTACCTGACTAAAAAAAACATGGAATTCGCATTTTATTCCAGCATATTTATTGTTTCACGTAGTAGCTCTAACAAGAGCAATCTGTACTTCTGATGTCTATGAGCAAATCCCTGAAAGATAGCTCATACACTTCAGAGGTAGACCTTCTCCCTACACAAATCAGGAGATATGTGAAAAGCAGAACTACTCTTTTCTCTCAAGAAATCTAAAGGCTATGAAAACTTTGAATTATTTGTGCTCATGCTGAGCTTTGCTAGCTCCAATAAAGATAGATGGGCTTTGCTAGCTGAAGGCTAATGTACCATCTAAAACATCAATTATTTAAAAAACATAATACCAGTTCAGCCTGTTCTGGTAAGATCCACACATACTGTAGAAAGAAAATTTAAATCCACACTAGTATTTTATTTTTGCATTAAACTCTACATTCAGCCACCCAGAATCAAATGTCATCAAGACTCCTTAACAGATTTGCAGAAACTGGTTGTTGCAATCTAACCAGCCGGGATAACATAACAGCCCAGCACTGTCAAATCTTTCTACTCTTTCAGAAAGGTTCCAGTTACCTCTCAAAGTACCTTATTTTTAGAGAGGAAACTGGTGATCTAGTGACTCGTGCATGGGACAATCCTGGTGAATGATGGGTTATTTTCAGTTAGGCTAGAAAAAACTATAGGAAAAATTAAGAGCAAAACAAAAAGACTTTTACACAGTTTTTAACAAAGTAAGAAAACAAACAGAAAACCCCTACCTCACCCAAAATAGGCATTACAAAGTCTTTCATATAATCCCTCTATTTGAGGTTATTGAATCCTTTTGAACAACTTTGTTTCCTAAACCTAGGCAAAATTTTACTGTGAAAAAGGAGTGAAAATTTGAATTCTGAAACTGTTGCTAAAAGCTCCTGATCTTCAGTATTTCACAGATAAAACACCACATTTTTGAAAGTCTGAAATTAAATGTCTTTTCCTTCATGAAATATTTTGGAAAATCCTGTTGGTCAAATTGAATCCAATTTACAAAATGTTTCAGTACTTACAATTCTTTTTTGCTACCTAGTTCCCTATAGAAAAGGATAATAGCAATTATAGCAATTTCACAGCAACTCCTTTGATTCTTTTTTTCAAACAAGTTCACAGACCTATTTACTTTATTATGTAGCTTAAGTGAAATAACATAGTAAATGGTAGTTTAGACACCATTGAATTGTTTATTTGAAGACAAAAAGTTGCTATTTATTTGTTGACATAGAAGCATTTTTTTGTGGTTTTGACTTATATTTTCAGTCATGTTGGGTTTGACATTGTACTTGCCTGAATACCTCTTTTAACAAATTCATATGTAGATGGGTATAAAATCCTGTATAGCTGATGCTTATTGCAGAAAGGCTATATGGTTATTCATTCAAATTAAATAAAGGTAAGAAAAATTCTGGATTGAAACCAAACATATGTTCATTCAATCTTTTGTTCTGATTCAACTAAACAAATTATTAAAAAAAAAAGAAAGATCATTACTTGAGTCAGTTTTGTTTTCTTGCACTCAATTTGCTTTGTAGACAAAGCCACAAACTCTGACCTAAACAAGCCTGTTGTTGAACATGGAAGTCCTTCTATCAAATATCAGCATCAGGCAGATCCAGCCTGTGGCTGCACTCTTACTGCCTGAAAATAAAAGCACACAACTGTTCAGGCTCCACACAAAGCAGGAGCAATTTTTTAAGATATTTCACAGGGACATTGAGTGGAATAGCTATTTGAGAAAATACTTGACTGTAGCTTTGGGAGCAGCAGCGCTCATGAAGAAGAAACATTTCTTGTAGCTCCCTTTTATACAGATTCCTTGGCACCTGATAGTGTGGTTAACTCAGTCTGTTTTCATGACACTGGTAGGAATTTAGTATTTCTGAGACCTCCACATACTGTCAAATGCTGCTATGCTTACCTTTCAGAATCTAACTGAAGATCTGAAAGAAATCTAAAAGGCTAAATACCAGCCAAAGTTTCAAAAGTGATTGGGGGGAGGCCAGACAGAGTGATGGATAAGGCTCATTTCCTTAGGAAACATGGCTAAAGTACTATTCTGCATTTACCATTTCCAGGTTATCAAAATACCACAACCTGAAACAAAACATTGACCCAGCTGAAATTATGGAGTTTTTAGAAATTTCTTTTTCTAAATGTCTTTTTAAATGTCACTTCCAGCCTTATTTCTCAGTTATTTTTTGTCTGCAGTCTATAAACTGCACAAAGTAGAAATGGGAAATCAGTAGCAAGAAACTAGGTCTTTGTATTTCACCGTGACTTCTTTTGGCAGGGAAAGGGGATGAAGCTAGTGATGGCCTAATTATTTAACTTAAAGAAAGCAGCCAGAATCCCGCTTTCAACTGCAGTAAGAAATGGCAGAGGAGGGGGATGGAAAGAACATAGCAGCTGTTCAGTTAAACTAAGTAATTGTAAGAGGGGTAACTGGTCTCTGAGACGATCTTATTTGTGAGGCAATGTTTGGATGCAAGAGTTTGGCTTTGTATATTAGGCCAAATGAACAATGTCACTCACCCCAACCAACAGAAAACTGTGTACATCCACCGAGTCGCCACCATGAGAGACAGCAGCAATCACAGAAATGTTGTTCCCCACCACCTATGAGAAAAATTTTAGTAATTTTCTTCTCAAGTGTGCAGCAAAGTTAAATTAAAATCCTGCCTGATTTTTGTAAGGGAGGAGCACCTTACTCTTCTGAAATAAGTTGCCTAGAAGCAAAAGCTGCCGAAATCCTCCTTTGACTGCAAAGAAGCTATCAAGAAAGAAATCTCCATTACCAGATTAAAAAAAAAAAGTTCTTGGCTGTTTCAATTTTCCCTGTCTTTCCAGCCCCTTCTGTAACTTCATGCAACAGTAATAGCAGAAGGAAAACCAATATGCTTAGGCAATGTCTGTGACCTACGGGCAGTCTGTTTGGGGTGCAGCTGGGTGTAAACTGAGGGAGAAAAAATATAATTTAAGGAAGGAAGTTTGTGACATTTGTTCATTCTTCTTTTGAGAATTGGGGGGTAGGAGGAAACAGGTAACTGTACTTCAAAGTCATTCTGTTCTCTGTAGTCCATATTTCTTTAAAAAGCAGACATAGCAAGTGACAGTTCTTTCTAGTTCAAACACCTCATCTTTACCAATGGCATTCGAACTGCTCTCCCAAAGCTTTGCTTCATTAGGAAGCTGCTGGTGGGCAAAATCAGCTGCAAAGTAGTAGTCGGTAGTGTGATGCTACTTTACATCATAGCACACACACACACTACCCAAAGCGCCAATGCCAGGTGGTTTCCCCAGTGAACAATCATCTTGACCCAGGGAAAGTTTACTCAGTGTAGGTGATGTTTTGCAAAGAAAAAGTAAATGCTTTCAAAGTCATCTCAGATCCCCTAACCCTGACCTGATCAGGTCCAAGATCTGTATCAATATATAGCGTCTTCTGCCCATTTCTGTAGGAAGGTACTAGAAGTTCTTGTGCTTGGTCTGCAGGCTTATTTCATTGCATAAATTATTGGCTTCAGTCGACTGGTACAGCACATTGATTGAATCAAGTCCTTCCTTTCCGATAAAAATATTCTTCTCCATTCTTCCTATGCCTTATATTTATGATAGTTCATTGATCAAAGCAAAGCAAGCTGTCAGAGTATGTTTGTGCAGCAGTCAAGATGGTTCCAACACCTGCCCAAGGAGCTCTATGAATATTCAGGCACAAAGCTGTCTCAAGGTTGTTCAGCAACGCAGGCAAAAAATTGTATTTGGCTATCCCAAGGATGAAGATTCAAGTAAAGCCACCCTTACTTCAGGAAGGGGAGGAAAAAAGGACAGGAATACAGTTGGGATAGAAAACAGCAGGGAGAGAGAAGGGCTGGCTTCTCCTGCCAACATGAAAGTGGGAAAACTGGTGGTATCAAGTCCTCCTGTGGGGGTCTATTTCTCTCCTCTCTAGTGACCTAACTGGACAAATAGACTTTGACAAGGGCAACAGCTGCCTGCCTTGATTTCTAAACTTTTCACATAGTGGAATATGCACCAGGCCCATCACCAATCTGACTACATCTACAATGCTAAATAAAACCAGGCCAGGAATTGTTCTGCAACCTTGAGAGCACATGGTAGAGGATGTGCATGCCATGCTGCAGAGCACTTTGCCCTGAGTCTTCTGTGGACTTTATGTCTCTTGGTTTTAAGGCATAATTAGTATATTGACAGTGACTTTTTTCCATTTCAGATTATCTGAAATAAGATGACGTCTGTGTTGCAGACCAAGGTTATACATTGCTTAACACAGAGGTGGCATGAGGGCATGTGGAGATGTCTGAGGGAGCAAAGCCTGCTGGCACAGTGTTGGCAGATAAAAGTGAAAGAAGCCAAACCTGATGCAATCCTATCCATCCTGTCTGATGGGAGCAGTCCCTGGCACATACTGTCTTCCAAACTATTCCCATGTATTGTCTCAGATCACTAGTTTGCATGGGCCAAAGCCAAGACGGGTAGCTTGCTAACATTTAGCAGTACAGATAATCAACATTGGACAGGCCAACCAAGCTCCTCTTTACGCTTTAGCTTCCAAAAACAACCAGGAGCACTCCCCACTTATCAGTGACATTACAGGTGCAGAATTAAATGAGTCAGAATTATCTATACGAAATGTTCAGCTGATCAGCTAGTTTTTGTTTCTAGAGTTTTCAGTTGGGAAAATTTTAATGGGAAAAAAATCATGAGAAGAAGGAACTTATTCTCCCCATCTCTTCTCACAAAACTTGAGAATACCTTTTTTCCATGTAACCAGTAAGGAAAATATATGGAGAAACCAGGATTTAACCAGCTCTCACACAACTTCCCTGGAAGGCTGAGCTCTAAATCAACAGCTCAGATGCAAAAGAGAAGCTGCAGAGAAGATGAAGTCATACTCTTCTCAGAGGTGCACAGGGAAAAACAAGGATCAATGGGCACAAGCTATAGTGAGGGAAATTCCAATAGGATATAAACAAAAATAAAAGTCCCTAAGGTGAGAGATGCACCACTGGGCCAGGGCCCAGAGAGGCTGCAGAAACTCCCATCCTTGGCCCTGAGCAACGTAATCTAACTTTGAAGTTGGTCCTGTGTTGAGCAGTTGGTCAGTCAAAAGACCTTTAGAGGTACCTTCTGACCCAAAATATTCTAGGATTTTAAGCAGTTTTTAAATTTATTTATTGTTTATTTCTAGCAGTTAGAGCGTGTAAACACAAACAGTTTAAAACTGGTAACACTCAGGTCAATATACTTCCTTCATGCTTTCTCCTTTTCCTGGTACACCCCACAGACATGGAAAGTTGAGTTCTTAGTAAATCTCTGAAGAAATAGTGCAACTGACAAGTAAAAATTTTGGCATTAGTACACGTGATAATAACTGACAGAAATAGCTGGAGTTCAGTAACTGCAAAAAGAAATCTCTCAGGGGGCCACACCAGACAATGACACGTTACAGCAGCTCAGGGAGACATACATCTGACACAGAGGCATCAGAAAGCAAGCATGTGGCCAGTGTTTGCAGCTATTAAGGCCTGTCAGCACTGTGAATCATTAATGATCCCTATTATCCCTGCTACAGCAGTTGTCAGTAGTTTTGCCACATGGAAATACTAGACATGAGCCAAGGTCTGATGTTGCCAGGTGACATGACTCAGGGTAGGACACCTGGCCTGTCTCTGCAACTGACCTTGTTCCACTGCTTGCAGCAGCAGTGACAATAGTATGCATTTTCCAAGTGCAAAAAATGCATCCTTTCTATCTTTCTTACCTTCTCGGAAGAAACACTGCTTCTGAGGAGGCTGTTTTCCGTATTGGTTGTGGGTAGGACAAGAACACTATAGCAAAGGAGACTGAGGTCTGATTTTTTCAAAAGAGAGAGAGTACCTCTCTGACTTCTTTGTACGGTGCTATGAGCAATTACATGCAAGAGTCTCTGATATTAATGCCAGCCTTGCACACTTATCATGGCCAGGAATCTTCATTCTGCCTTTCTGGTAGTCCTCCATTGTCTAGTCTTCCATTGGTAGGCCATGATTTTCGGAGTAACCACTGCTCCCTCCATCTTGTTGAGCTTAGTCTCCATTGTTCAACATTCTCTGAAATTGCATAGGACACCTATTTGTCTCCCTTTTGTAGCTCTGTGGGTTGGTCATTCTCAGACTTTCCTATTTATTACCTGCTTAAGATAAAAACATCTTTGCTTTTGCCTTTCTGATGAGAGCAAGGGAACAAAAGTGGGGATGTTGAGCATGAAGAGGTAGTGAGTGCTAGACAAGGGTGATAGACCACCTGCCATAAAGGATAAGAAGGAGTTTTTAATTTAACTTATAGCTTGTGACAGAGATTACTTGTACCGTCACACGGCACAAGCCATAGCACATGTGCGATATCAGCAACAGCCCATACTAGCAATGCTGAGTCTGCTCAAAAGAATAGCATCTAGACCGCACTGAACTGGGCCCCCTAAAAAGACTCTGGACATTGGTGCCAGGCACCACATACATAAGGGGGTCAATGACCAGCATATATGCTGACATCAAAAACGATACGTTAATTGTGTAGATTCACAGGCTTTCAGGAGAACCCTTACCTGCTCTGAACCTCTAGCTCAAGCTTTTCTGGAAGCCAAAAGTCTGGTAAAAATCATTTATAACTAGGCTAATCAGACAGGAGCAGAGATATGTAACAGCGAACTCTCCTTATTCCAGAAATCTATTTTCGATGTCAGGCATTTGCACTAGAGATGCCTCTGAATTAACATTGACTCCAAGCACTCAGACTTCAGGTAGTAAACAAGTTTCATAATCCAATTTGGGATCGCCAGCCTAATGAAAGGCAGAAGACGTTGATAATCAACTGTCTCCAGACATCTTTCCAGGTTCAGAATGTGTAGCTTTTTTACACTGCCCCATATATGTAACAAAGCTGAGGCTGTTTGGCTTCCTTGTGCTTCAAATAAAGCTACATTTAGCAAAGCAGATGTAAAAACAGCATTCTGGAGCCTTTAGTGGTAAATTCTGTAATGAAATTGGTTAGAATCCAAGACAAAAACTACAAGGTCAAATGACTACCAAAATCGGAGTTGTGGATTTTAAATTCATGTATCAATCAGCTTCAATTTTTGTCCTCCATAATAAAAGGGCCAAGAATCAGAAATGAATGGAAATGTTTGTACTGCATAGAGGCAAAGCGTTACTCAGGCTGATTTTTTGCAGCTGTACAGGCTTAAAAGAAATGAAAATAGTAGAACGTTATTTTTATCAAGTTGGATTAGAAGGCAATGATGAAGCAGGTAGTGTGAAAAAACAAGGTATCATCCTACCGCCTCTTTTCTAATCATAAATATACTTCAATTTGCACTTCTTTTCTAGTGAAAACTGCTGTTGAAATAAATTTAAATCATATGCATACTCTCTCTGAAATTATATTTGTGATTCTATGGGCACAAATAAGTAATTTGGTTCTTGAAGCAATTTGCCAAGTCAGTGTTTATTGAACATTTCAACATTTCAAAACGAGGACTAGACAATGTTCCCAGCAGAGTGAATAGACAATCTTGCACTGATTTCAACAGCACAGGACCAGATCCTAATTCCGTTCTTTTTCAGAAGAAAATCTGCATTTTGTGATAATGACTACTTACGATTGTTAGCTGATCATAAAAGGCTCCATTTTTTTCTGTAAACAAGACTGTTTCTCCTCATATCTAGTGGTAATACAGTGTCTCGCAGTATGGATTACCTGGTCTCACTGAGAGCGATACAGGCTGAGTTCATCAAACAGGCAAATCTCTCTCTTTTCTGAGAATATCTGCTCCTGTGCCCTCAGTGCTCAACAGACACAAGATTTTACAAAGCTCTGAAACGGTGACTAAAACCAGCCAGAGATCAGGAAAGCATTTCAAAAGCTCCCAGTCTGCTTCCTCTCTCTGACTTCTCCTTGTACCACAAGCAAGACAAGAAACAGAAAGACCCAGACTTAGAGCAGAGTATTGAACATTGCGGAAAATGTCTTGTGCTGTGCAGTGCTATGCCTTCTTCTCCTGATGTCAAAGCCTAACAACCTCGCAGAGGCAGCAGGGAACAGAAATAGCCACCTGGTTCTGCCAGATATTCCACAGATGAGTTCAGTGTCAGGGAGGCTTGTGATCACAGCAAATGAGAAGTGAATACTGAAGACTGTTCACAAAAGGCAAACTTGGACCTTACAAATGCAAACAGCTGCATAACATAAAAGTTGCCCTCATCCTATCAGGAAAGTGGGGAATGACGTGCATGCAGACAAATCACAGTCAAAATTATGTCTGCTTGACATTTGTATACGTGCAATAAAGCCCATGAGAACAATTTGTAGATTATAAATCTTTGAAGTTTTTGAAATTAGTGAATTTTCAATGAATTTGCATACAAACCGTTTACAACTATGTTACAAGAGATAAAATTAGTCTACTAAATTACAGTGAAACATTCACTGAACTCTATATCAGCTTGTGTTACAAAAAGGTCAGTTATAATTTGTAATATTCTCTGTTGAATCTCCTAATTATTTTGCAGGACATCATACAACTCTAATATAGTATACAATCAAAATAGGCTACAAGTACTTAAATTAGACAAGTATGTCCTTTACATACCTCCTTTTGCTTTGTATTTGTACAGTACCATGACAATATCTCTGAAGCACTACCAAAGTACAAGAAAATCACATTGCTAATGATAAAATGATTGCGTAGGGATTATAGTAATATGTTACATTCACAGCCACAAAGGTCGTGAGAGCATCTTCTGTACAGCTTATAGTTTGTTGTTGACACTACATTCATGTTATTTTACAGACTCTAAATAAAAATATGTGCTTGGAAACACTGGATTGTGCCTTTCCAATGATGTTCTGGAATAGACAAGACAAGGGCAACAACACTGGTTGCATCTTTACTGGAAAATAAAATGTTCCCAAGCACTGGCAGCCAACTCCTTGTATGGTAAAATTCCTAGAAAAGCCCCTGGCATGGTTTTGACCAGTGCAGAACTGAGTACACACAATTCCTGGCTACATTTCAGGTGTTATCATGGGACACAGACTATTCCTAATAAGCAGATTGTATGAGACTACCCTGCTTTGAAAACAACAGGAGTTCAATAATACAAGTGTGGGCTGTACTACTCCATTTAGCCTCCATGCTAAAGAATAGGCCTGGGCACAGTTAATTTGCTAATATAGCCATAGCCAGTACCTACTGCTATGATGAAACACAAGCGAACTATTCAGGGACTTATTTAAGAGAACTCCTTGTCATTTGCTGGAAAATGAAACAAGTCACTGAAATCTCATACGTCATGTATGCATTTGCCCAAGAGACTCACTGAAACAAATAGTTTGAACAGAATACTCTAAATTGGCCTAAATTGGCACAGTATTGCTACCTGGCTGTTGTGTTCAAACAAACATAATGTTTACTGGGAGAGGGGGAAGCATTCAGAAGTACTTCTTTTTTTTCAGTGCAGATTAATAATATGTATATATTTTTGTCGTGAAGAAACGCGGAGAGAGCAAAAATAGCTCTCAAGTGAGATAGCTGCTATTCACTCCCCTGTTCCTGGAACCATGACAGCCATTATATAACCAAAAGGAAAATTAAATTAAATAAACAGCATAAGCTAATTGGGTTCACATCAAGTAAAAATATAATTAGTCAAAGTGTTTTGTGGCAAAGGCGCTGACAATATGTGGCTGTTCCTCAGCCTTAGTGGTGAACAAGGATCCTGCCATGTGTTTAAAACTTATTCATCGAGCATTTCCATGGAAACACATAGATGCACAATCCTTGGATCACTTATTTCAGGAATTGCTGCTCCCAAGGTTCACTCTGGAGTGAGAACTCAGACCAGGAGAGGGTGATGGACTGTGATTCTGATCTAGAAACCTTCCCATACAGGTATTCGTTGGGTCTCACAGGAGGAGAATTTGGGTGAGGGAAAGAGTCAAAGGGCATCTCGCATAAGAGAAAAAGACTAAAAACTTGACCTTAATTTTTCCTCTCAGAGACTGCCTGAGAGTTGAGAAATGACAGCACTGGAAGGAGCCTGAAGAGCTTACAAAATGGCCAGATGCCCCCAGGGAGATTAAAAGGTCCGCAAGAGTGTTAGCAAGATGCTATACTGATTGAGACATAGGTTAAATGCAGTCACTGGGTTTGGTTGTCCAAAGCTGCCCTCTTACATATCCAGATGGGAGTCAGCTCTGGTGCAACTTCTCAAAGTTAAGAAAAATCCTCCCACATTGGAAGGGGCAGGTGTCTGAAGCCCACTTACAGTGACAGTGACAGCCCAACACCGTGTTCTGGGGAGCACAGCGGCTCCTTGCTCCTGCTACAAAACCTATAGCTGCTTGAGAAAATGTGGCCCCTACCTCTCTTAGTGGGTCAGCCCATGTACTGTGAAAGACAGGAATGGTTATGATGCAGAAGGGCTTAATCAACACAAAGCATTTTGAAAGCATCAGTAAAATTTGTTGTATGAATAAAAGGTGCTTTGTTGCTAGCAAGTACTTCTACAGGAAATAAACACTGTATGCAAAGCAGGCTAGATGGGTGCAGCGTATGACTGCTAGGCATCCCTGGATGGGGATGTCCCTCCAGATATCTCCTGATGCCAGTAACAAAATCAGCACCTGTGTCCCCTCCCAGCCTTGCTATGCTTTTTTAATGCACTTTGCCATTTCTTGTAAGAGATGCTCAGGCAGGGAGGTCTAGGACATGGTTGCCTTTAATAGCAAGGTCAGAAGTAAGGTATATTCTCAAAGGCAACAGGGGACACCTGCACCCTGTCTCTGTGTTCATGCCAGGCTCTATCTGGTAGGAGAAAGCAAAATATTCATAATGCCTTAAAGATAATGAACCACTTTAAACCAGTGTTACTAGTCTAACATACAGTCTGTTGAAACCTCAAAAGCCAGAGCCTTCGTAGGCTGTTCATAAGTATTTGAGGGATCTGTTACTGCAGTGATGTGATAGCGCCTGTGGACTGAAATTTCCTTAGGCACAATAGAGAGTTAAGCAGAAAGTGTGAAGCCTTAACTTCAAATTTTCTGGCTTTGGCTTAAGTCTGCCTCACAAGGTTCCTGCAATGCCTTTTTATTGTGTTTATTTCGTCATACATTATATAGCATTAGTTATAATGCAAGTAGGCACACTGTCACCAACTGGGGTAGGTTCATTCAGAACTGACTGCCTTGTGACATGACTTCCAGTGCTGCCGCTACCATCAGCCTGAATAATGCTCTCTTTAGACACAGCAGCAACCTGAAAAGGTGGCACAGGATGGAGCACACGGTCTTAAAACACAGAACTGCTATCAGGTTTCCATGCTACTGTCGACCTTTGAGCCTTTCTTTTAACACAGAAAAGGCTATGGGGCTGAACAGAGGCTTGGCTGGCAGTGGAGCAGGACAGAAGGAGAAACAACCAGTCTATGATCCCTTTTTTTTTTATTCCTGGCTATTTCAGTCACCCCTAAAACCTTACAAGGTTCTGTCATCTTTCTCCACAGGGGTGAGTCTGCACATCTTGAAAAAGCTACAGGTGCTATGAGACTCCACAGACGATCTGCCATGTAGCACATGTTTCTAAGAGGGAGAGACTAAAATGCTCTTCGAGCCACACCAACCGGCCAAGAGCAGCCCCTTGTGCAACCCTCTCTCTGGACGAGAGCCCAGGCGTCCCTGGTAGCTCCCCCGTGCGAAAGGGTTTGGGCCCACTGCCCAGGGCAGTGCCAGGCAGAGACACCCAAGCCCGTGGGGTGCCAGAGACAGGACTGCTGTGTCAAGCAGGAGCTTTGATGGGTTTATGCCCCCATTTCCCAGCCCGGCAAGAGGTACTCGGAGGCAACCGGAGCCCAGGGAAATGAAGTGCTTCCCAAGCCAAGCTGCTTGCTCCCAGCTCTCTGCTTGAAGGTGGCCCCTCACAGCAGGGCTGGGCAGCCCACCCGGGCCTGCACAGCAGTTACTGCAGCGTGTTGCTGTATACGGTGGCCATTGCAGGGCGCACCGGCAACACACGTGTCAACGCCCTGACTGTTCAGGAGGAGCTTCTCCGTAAACCGATGGTACAACATCACATCAGTGCTACTCTATTCAGAGCCAACCGTCTAGGCAGAGCCGGCAGAAGCCTTTTCCCTTCACAGCCTGGCAGCAGAATGATAGCAGTTAGCCAGAAGAGAGAAAATTAGGAGTTCAAGAGCTGAAATTCCTGCAGGAACAAGCCCCAGAGTGCAGAAGGTTTCCAGTAAAAGACAACACTTGCCCCAGACCTCACCGTTTCCTCAGCTTCATGCAAAACACATTCAGTAAAACCACTCTTCTCCTCAGTAAAGTCTTTTTTCTTGCACATAAACATAATGAAGCTATTTATCTCAAAAGGCTGGGAAACTAAAAAAAAAAAAAAAAAAAGGCAGTTACTGTCATTTCTGGGGTTTAAATTCTTGTAAGACACAGAGGAACGCTGTTTAGGCCCATACCATTAGAAAAAAAATGTACCCTTGAATTAAGGCCACAGGCATACTGAATTAAAATGAAATCATTTTCTGAAGTACCGTATGTTTTACATTACTGGGAGAAGGACGCACAATTCCCTGTCTCAGTATCAGCAAGATATTGATTTTCTATGGAAATGTGCTTGAATTGCTCTTGGTATATATTACACTGTAGCCTGTCTTCAACAAGAGTAAGATTGGTTCATTCTAAAGACGGGGGTTTTTTAAAAGTCCTTATACTTATTTAATACTTTCCCCATAGCAATGCAATTGAAAGAAAAAATAGCTCAACAGTTTCTCATTTTCTCTGCTCATCTTGTTGACTGAAACCCCCAAGTGAATCCATTTCCTCATTTATATCTGCTATCTCCCAGAAGATCTTTCTTGGTGCATAAGAAATCTCATTTATTAAACTGTAAAGGGGGATGGGGGGAAAAAAGTTCTGCTTAAACACATCTTGCAGAATTTAAATATGGGTGTAGATAGGATGACCTGATAGATAGGAAATGAGAGTTTTCCTTCAAAGTATTTCTATTTAGCAATAAATTGAGGATGCTTGGCATCATTTGACTTCTGTGTTGTGCATCTAACAGGTGAGCAAAGAACAAGGATGATAATTTTATTGATTAATAGCAATTTCATGCCAGTAATACAGGAAGAAGTTGTGTGTTGACTTAGAGAAATAATAAGAAAAATAATGCCTGCCTTTTTTCTTGTTTGTTTGTTTTTCATGGCAGCTAACGTACTGGAAGAAGACTCAATGGAGCAGGACATAGAGAGCCCTGTCACTATTCATCAGCCAAAGTTGCCCAAACAAGCTAGAGAGGATCTGCCAAAAAATATAAACAAAGAATGTGCCAAGAGAAAAATCCAGAGGTATGTTAGGAAAGATGGGAAATGCAACGTCCACCATGGGAATGTCAGAGAGACTTACCGTTACTTGACTGACATCTTCACTACCTTAGTCGATCTCAAGTGGAGGTTCAACCTGTTGATTTTTGTCATGGTTTACACTGTGACCTGGCTCTTCTTTGGAATGATATGGTGGCTAATTGCCTACATGCGAGGAGATATGGATCATATAGGGGACAGCACGTGGACCCCATGCGTCAGCAACCTCAATGGGTTTGTCTCAGCCTTTTTATTCTCAATCGAGACAGAAACCACCATTGGGTATGGTTACCGGGTCATCACGGACAAGTGTCCCGAGGGAATTATTCTGCTTTTAGTGCAGTCTGTTTTAGGTTCTATCGTCAACGCTTTCATGGTTGGCTGCATGTTTGTGAAAATATCCCAACCCAAGAAGAGGGCAGAAACCTTGGTTTTTTCTACAAACGCAGTTATTTCCATGCGGGATGGAAAGCTGTGTCTGATGTTCCGAGTAGGAGACCTTAGGAATTCACACATTGTAGAGGCATCAATACGAGCCAAGTTGATCAAATCCAAACAGACAAAGGAGGGGGAATTTATACCACTCAACCAGACAGATATCAACGTAGGTTATTACACAGGGGATGATCGTCTCTTTTTGGTTTCACCACTGATCATCAGCCATGAAATTAACCAGCAGAGTCCTTTCTGGGAGATTTCCAAAGCCCAGTTGCCCAAAGAGGAGCTAGAAATTGTTGTAATCCTAGAAGGAATGGTGGAGGCAACAGGTAACATTTCTTATACTTTGTATAAGGTAAATGCTTTAATTTTAGAAAGGAAAATCAGTGGGTTTGCTTCACTTTAAAGGAATCACTTCAATAGTCATTACATTTGAAAAAGGCATCAGTTATCTGGTAGCTTCAAAATTAAAAGCATGCCCAGTTTAATTGTCTGTTCCATCTTGCCTAATGGAATTAGTGTTGTTTCTGCTCTGTTTGGAAAATGGGATAGCATTTCTCATTTTCTAAATTTTTCACAGCATGTCACCCAGTTATTTGTCATTCTATTGCAGGAGCAACTCAGCCACTAGGACCCTGTGGGATAAAATGATTTAGAAAGAAAAAATTCAATACAAAACTCTGTTTATGATTAACACGGAAGCACCATAGTTCCTGCTGCTTCCCGTCACCCATGGGTAACTGCAGAATAACTGCCTGCCATGTGAAATTCCTAGCTTGTTTGGATCCAATAGGAAGTGATAATGTGTTCAGTTTTCTCAGTTTGCTTGCTTGTTTACTTGGTTTTGTTTTAACTTGTAACATGGGGCTTGTTCCACTTTAGTTCACAAAAGATCTGTCTGATTTTGTATTTTGCTGAGGCCCCCTACACACTGCAGAAGCGTACAGAACACTTAAATCTGGTATACATAAATAAGGCATGTTATGTCTTCTTGAGAGGCTATTTGGTCATTACCTACGATTACACAGCAGAACATCAGATATCACTTGACGGAGAGAAAATAGTGCTTGGAATTCACAGCAAATGGACTAGTAATGTTTTTTCTTAACATTAAAGCCAGCATAGTAAGAGGATATTTTCTCTAAAACTGCTGTGTTTCCCACAGTCAGAGTGCTGGTACACTTGTTTTAGGAGCTGGAGGTATTTTTTTTCCTGTTAATGACAGTATCAATCTCTGAAGTGAGTAAATATAATCAATACAACAGAACGGTGATTAGAAAATGAAGAAAAGATGTGCTTGGGGAAGAGGAAACACTGAGTATAGGAATAGAAGAACCAGATTTGCCATTTTTCCCCACTGCTGTAGCAAAAGCTAGGAAAGTTTGAGGATGCGGCTTACACATCTCTGACAGAGGTACAACCTTTCTAACCCTGACTCATGTTTTGCAACTGGAGCCAGGAAATAAAGAGCAGTCTCTTACTAGAACATGTGTGTGTGTTTCACACATCTATTATGTGGTGTCAGAAGAAAACTGCATTTGTCACCATATAATAAACGTGTGAGACAAAAATGGAGCAAAAAAAAAAAATTGAAAGGAACTTGGCAGAGAATTTGAAGTGGTAAATGCAAGGCTTCCAAATTTTCCAGGAAGTAGGTGGTACTGAAGAGAAATCAAGATGAAATGTTTAGTGTTTCTGATACGTGCAGTAGGCACAGAGGTTTCAAACATCTGCATCACCTTCAGGTGAGACGATGAGGAAATTGCTGCTTGTTAGCTGAAACCATTTTGAAATTTCTGAATTGCAGCTAAATGAAGTTGACATCCCAAAGAGCGGTGGATGTTTTCAGGTTTACAGAACACCATGTTTTCCAGAAAAATTATTGGCAAGTAGTAGAAGTATAAAAAATATCTCACTGAAAATACCTATAAGGTCAAAAGACAGTATACTTCTGCAGTGCATCAAATGTAGTCTTGTTGTCTTAAGCCTTGCCACTCTTCATTGTTTAACCCTCCCTCCCTTACCTCAGCTTCACCCCTGCACACTCACACAGCTCTCTGGGCTCTCCTTTGCTTCTCTGAGACTGACCGCATCTTCCACTCAGCCATTATTAGCCTTCACCAGAGGGGGCTACCTCTCAGACTGCTTGGGCTGGCAAAGTTTAAGTTAAAATGCCAGAAGAGTCCATATTAACAAAGAAACTGGATGCAGTGAATTGAAAACCTACTGAAGCCATCCAGGATTAAGGTGTTACCCCAGCACTGCACAGGTAGCTACGTTTACCATTTTAAGCTGCTCCATTTTGTTCTGTTTGGGTCAGCTCTCTAGCTGCATGAGATATAAGGGAAGGGCATCTAATAATGCTACTTAACTATGGCATCAGAAAGTTTAATGTCATAAATACCAGCACAATTTCTAAAACATGTTTGTGTGGAAGTAGCCACTTGTTCTGTGCTTTGCCCACATGCATTGGGTTATTTTTGTTGAAGGTGCTATCAGGCCAACTTTCTACCAAAACTAGACATTTTCCCTCTTTTAATTTACAAATATTTTCCAGCTACATCCTGGCAAACACTAAAAGCAAATCTAGGCCATCATATATTCACATTTCCTTCTTACACCCGATGTAGAGTGAGAACAGCAAAAGAAGTTGCTTATAGCAGCAATCTCCAACCCTGGAGAGCAAGCAATACACTACCCATCATACCTGCCAACATTGGTCAAAGTCACACGATACAAAAACATTAAAACTGAAGCTAAGAAACTGTGACCTCAGCTATAGCAATATCATCATTCATGGGTCAAAACCAGACTGAGATCATTAGCCTATGTTATTCATCAGAAAAGCCACTCCCAAGTTTGTCCAGTGAAAACAATCCTTTCTCTATTTTCAGAGCTTCCCCACTCTGACAACATTTATACCTTTAATGAGAAGTAACATAGTGGAAAATGCTAAGTATCAACATTTGTTATTATTTTTATTAATTATTGATATTATTCTGTTTAAAGTTTTACTGAGCAGGTGATATCATTTTATACATGTGTAATACTTTCCACCTTAAGGGCTTAATGATGCACATCTCTCAAGTGTCCAAAAAACCCAATCATGGTGAGAAGTACATTAGACTGCCATGAAGAAACCAACGAGCCTTCAGGAACAGGGGGCAAAAGTCCAACCAAGCGTCACTACATCTGAAGGACACATCTGTTATTTCCACATTTTGCAGCCCCCGTTCCATTTCCCACCATGCTAACAGCAGGTAGGAGTGCCAGTGCGATGGAAGGATTGACACTAACTCTGAAAAAACTGAAGTAACGTCCATCTTTAACAGGGAAGCCATTTCTGAGGCACTTATGCTTCTTTTAGTGTCAGACTACAGCTGTGGCATTGACAGAATAGTCCCATACCAGCAAAGGCTCTGGTCCCACACTTAAGCAGCACTAAAAAACAGGATTCTGGCATCCCTCCGCTCCTTATGGGAGAGCTGTAACATTAAATGCAAATGAACTAACTGGAAAGAACATGACTAATACGCAGATCTCAGTTCAGCAGTATTTGATATTTGCCATTCAAAATAGATCATTTATATTAAAGTACCACCACTGTTTCATAGTATTTTCTGGAGACCACTTAAGAGATTTGTTAGAGACCAATTAAGAGATTTGTTAGAGTATGCACATTTATAGTAATGGAATTTGAGAAAATGATTTTTTTTTCCTCGGACCAACAAAAAAACTTGGGTTCAAAGATCCTGAACCCTGTCCCCGCTAAATAGCAGGCACAAAAGCTTGGATTTGAAGAACTTATTTATTTGTTTTAAATTTAAAAAAAATCTACATTGAAGAATTTTTTAATGATAATTTAACAGCTTCTTTCTAACAATAGGCATGAAATTTTTAAGCTTTTTTTGCCTAGTGAAATCTATATTTAAGGGAGGTCTTATCATCATAAGCAAACTAGTCATTTTAAAAAATTAAACAAGACTTCCAAATGTATAATTCTGATATAGAAAATAAACCAAGATCAAGAAAAGGAAAGTCTTTTAAATCTGGGGAGGTGAAGTGGGAAAGTGAGGTATGTTACAACAGCTAGAGAAACTGAGAGAGAAAGAAAGCGAGAAACTCAGAGAGAGGGATAACAAAAAAAGGTGCGAGAGAAAGAGGAGTATCCTGAACAGCCCATAGCCTTGTTGGTAAATGCAGTTCCTGAATCATAAGCAGCCTGGTTCAATTCCCTCCTCTAAACCTGCGTTAATTTACAGAAAACAGCATTTTCTAACACAGGAAAGGAACATGAAGTATTTCAACCTACTTAAGCTGGCAAGACCCTCAAACTTTGTGAAGTTGTATCTGGCCGGTAGGGTGCACTAAATGACACTCTGGCAATTCCCTCTGCCTAAAAATAAAAACATGAAAATTGAAACAGTACCAAGGCAAAGAAAATTGTCTACACATTTATAACTGTCAAAAAATAAGTAACAAAGCTAGATAGATAACTTTAGGTTCATATGGATAATTTTACAAATAAACTTGTAATAGCGTGCATTTATAATCCTGACACACAGGCAGCTTGAGAGCAGTATTTGCAGAATGGTTTATAGATACGTAAACAAACACACTTGCCAGCTGTGGAAAATGTGCGTGGAAAGCAATAAAATGTTCACATAGATGGTTATTTATGTTGTAAATGATGCTATCAACTAGACAAACATTGTATAAAGCTGTTCCCACTCTTCACTACAGCCCCTTTGACTGACCGATTTATTGTCTTTTTTATTTCTCCCGGATAATTGCCATATTTAGCCCTTATCCTTGCCCAATCCTAACAAATATCTCCCTTTGATATGTATGTTAGCAGTTCCAACCTTTCAAAACATTTCTGCAGACTTTGCTTGCTCTCCAAATAAGCATTGCTCGGGTTACAGTTTTTCACTAGAATTTTTTACTGCTCTTCAAAGAAGAGATGTTTATGCTCTCAAATTGCTTCTTAAGGGGATGTAGATGACAGGAAGAAAAGAACCAGGATTTCTCACACCCAAGTGTTTCTGCAAGGCAACTGGTGAAAGTAGATTTGATTGTTGTACTCTGGGATGTGACCAACGTACATTGACTGAAATACAATTTAAACAGGGTTAAGAATAAATGGCTTCTGCTCTAAGCTGGATTATCATCATTTCAGGAATGGTCAGAATACAATGGCTCTCCAGTCTTAGTTTTCCTTTCTTTCTGTTTTAATAGTTTTAACATCTCTTGATGCTAGGTGCTAGACTTAGATATCTAGGTTCACCTTCTCATATAGCCCCAATTCCCTAGAGCTTGCCAGTAATCCCTTTCACTTATAATCCTTGCTCACATTTTCATTTTGTTAATTCTAACAAAATGTTTCATTGTTATTAATTCTAACACAGAAAATTAGGATTGTTAGCATGAGTGATTGCAGTCATGAGCTGGAGTTCTGAATGCCGGCAAAGAAAGGCATTTCAATGTCATTGTGATGTTTCTTTCAGGAAGCTTTCTCTACAGGTAGAAAAGATTAGTCTATTTGGTGAAGGAGACTATAAGGCTTAAATGAGGCAATTACAATTTCACAACAGTCAAAACAATATGCAAAATGGCAAGAAGTCAGGGAGTAAAGTTCATGAGAAAAGAGATATGCTGATTATGAGTATTTCAACCAAAATTTTGATGAGAGCATCTATATTACTTTCAGGGAAGGCAGGGAAAAGGGATTACACATTTTGTTTAACAGCTTTATTCTCTGAATAGTGCTGTACTATACAAACATGTTGCTGAGTGTTTGATAATAGCCTATTGTCCATCTTTCATACCTTTCTCACCAATTAGTTGCTCAGCTCTTCACAACTACAGCTGCTCCCTCACCCCTAAACGTTATAATACTCAGATTGAAGCAGTAACTCTTACGTTAAAAGTAAGATCCCTAAAAAAAAAGGTTTGAGATCCCTCTGTATTAAAAACCACTTTCATATAGCTAATTAGATATTATTAAATAATTCCTTTCTGAACACAAATCAAACTTGCAGCAGAGCAGCTTCATTTTGCACATCATGTCCTTGCAAACCATATTAGGTCTCTCTGAGCACAGAGAAAGGGCAGTTTCCAGTTCTTCGCACACTCTTGCAGACCTCCGCTGTCAGCATTGCTCCTTTCCTAGCACAGTGGCAAGCAGAGAGAGATGCCGAAAATTTTGTCTTTATCTTTGCTCGCCACTCCTTCTCACTTGTGAGCCTACACACATTATCCCTTGCAGGGCTCATGATCTCCACAGCCAGAGGAATGACAGGATCACAGTGTTGTGCTTTAACACTGGCCCTGCTGCTGTTTCCCTAGCAGAAGGGCACAGCGGGAAGCTGTGCTGGCACCCTCCTCCTTGACCAGCCCAAACCTCACAGGCCATCACCAGCAGACTCCCCCTAAAATCCTGCGGTGCCACTTAACAACCACCACTGCCTCCAGCATAGCTTCAAGCAACTGTAGTTTCCACCAGTTTTAGCACAGAAGCGAGGCAACTGTAAAGGTGATACTGCAGAGACCTTGGGTCTCCAGACCCAGCTCAGACACTAAGGGATGACTGTGTATTACTGGAGGGACCAAGAAAGCAGAGGCTGAGCTGCACTGAGCAGTACTTGTCCCCCCTGTGCCCATGCAGTCTCCGTCACAAAGATCTCCACTTTGCAAAACCAAAGGGATGATTCTCTGCAAAGGGCACAGCAGTGTTATCCAGGTCAAAGGATACCCCAGGCAGAATTAGCTCACTGAACATTTTTCACCTGCTTACAAAATGGAGACATGATTTCTGAGCCCTCCTGAGAAGTGCTTCAGGACAATGAAGTGCCTTTTGCATTTCTGAGCACTTTTCAAGACAACAGCTATTAACCTGAGCATACTCAGTTTGTCCACTTGCTCTTGGAACAGTGTAAATGAAGGGTCAGCACTGAAATGGCTGATTTGGAAAAAGAAAAATATAGCTATAGTTTCTATTTTAGATTCATTTTTGGTTATCCGAGGTTGTTACCCACCTGGAGACGAAGGCTGCTGAGCACCTGCGATGAAATCCCAGGCACACACTGATTTGAGTCAGGGCGGTCTCTCACCCCTGGAACTTTTGCCAAAATGAACTGATTCTTTCATGTTGATTACCTTGTTCATTTGTGTTTGATCTCCAGATATGAAGCATACTTAAACAGCCTGCAGTTCAAAACCGTGGGAAATATTTTTGGCAAACTCTGTTCTCACCCATATTTCTAAAAGATCTTTTCACTTGTCCCCTTGGTGCTTATTTACTTCCAGCTGTATAATATTGTTTCCTCTCACTGAATTGTAATGAAGGATAAACATGTTACATTACGCTCCTTGATAACAGTAAGACCTCTCTAAATTACAAATATTTACATCAGTTTCTAATGAATGTAAGTAGATAGATTATTCACCTTCAGCCAAAAGTTTTCACAAAATTGAATAGAGCGGTAACCGTAAAGTCAAAAGTGACCTAAAAGACTGAAGAATGAGCAAGCAAAGCTGTTAAGTAAACCAGAAATTCAAAATCAACACCTGATAGATTAAAAAGAACAAGCCTATGGACCGCAGCTAACTCCACTGGCTACATAACTACATGAAAAAGAGAGAAAAGACTTACGAGTATATGCTTTTTATTCTAGGAAGCTGCTCTCAGCACTAAAAACTGCTGTTATGGCATAGCTTCTGGGCTTCCCAAGGCCACTACAAAAAAGTCCTCAAGGCGTTCCAGCAAAAACAAATCACAAAGAATTGCAATGGTCTCAGTGGTCTCAATCACAGCATTTTAAGGAAAACCAAACACAAGTTCGGAGTCGCTGATGTGCTCTGCCTGTTTTTCACCACCCTGACACCACAAAGCAGCTGAGCTCTAGTTTATCCATGTAGCCAAAGGGGGTTCAGGGAGCTGCTCACTTGTGTCACTGAAGAGGAGCAAACTACCACCACGCTGGTGAGTCTGAGCCCAAGTCCAAGCAGCAGCGTAGGCACCGATTACAGGATACGCACATGGGCTGCTTATACCAAGCAGCCACACATTTTTCAGCACTCCCACCTGCAACTCGTAGCAGCCTTAACCTGTGCTGCACAGCTGGAGGGAGGCTGGCCTGCTTTTTTCTCTAAGTGAGGAGGACAATCCAGAGCTTCGACCCGAGAATACGCTACCAAATAGCCATATTCCAATCCAGCATGCTCTCAGCTTACAACAGTGAGATTAATTTAACAGGTCATTTAATGCTAGGTGCTAATGTCCCAGTAAGTGATGCTGAATATCTATGGTTTATTATTACAAAGTTGATTTTCATATAAAAAACATTTCCTCATGTGACAACCTGTGCAACTGCCAAGCAACCCACATCTCATTTTTCTGGTTGTACTTCACCCCTCTCTTCTCCAAACCTGCTGTATTTTCAGAAGAGATGGAAAGAGAGAGGATCTTCCCAGACCGATGAGGCAGCCGCTGTGACAACAAATGCGAAAGGCACAAAAAGCTCGTGTGATCAGCCTTGTGCTCTTGCTCACTCACTCTCTCTCCTTCATTCCCACCATTCCCAAGAGAATTAGAGAGAAAACGAGTCAACGCTTTCCAAGATTTCTGTTCCTCCTGGTTTTGACAATTTTCATTTGTTGGGATTTCTGTGGAATGGAAAAAAACTTTTGTTTAAAAATTAGAATTTTAATAAATATAGGATTGTTGAATTTCAGATATTCCATTCTTACAACTTAGCCAATAAAGAAACTTGATTTAAAGAAACATTCAAAACATGAAAACAAAGCAAAAATTAGAGATCACCAAAACCAAATTTTCAGTCATTATGAGAAACTCATTTGAGATTTCTGAGGAATGGCAAAATTTTATTTGGAAAACCAATTCAGAGGGAATATTTGGATCAGCCCCACTAACTTCTCAGAAATAAATAGTGGGAAGGGTAACACACACTCTAGGGTATTTTCTACCCTGCAAAGGATACCAGGTTGTAGGTTCCCAGGCTTCTCCCAGCAGTTTAATTTTACAAACCCATGAACTGTACAAATAGCTTCCCTAGACAGACCTGATCAGGACTTGATCTCACATCATGAGCACTAGAGGAGCACAACAGCATATAGTTAGGTCAGTATGAATGCAGGCCACTATCATAGCAAGGCAAGGGGACAGGGCAGCCAAGACATCTGCTTCAGGACAATTCACGACACTGGCCAAGGCTAATAGGAGAGCCAAAGCCCCAGGGATTTGTCATTGAATTCATAGCTGTTACTAAATGGAGTTGGAAGAGGCCAGCATGCCCCTGATGTCACTGAAGTGACAGTGAGAATAAAAGAGGAAAAAGACAAGACGCAGAAGGAAGCTGGCAAGCACCACTGCCAACCTCTGCCCTTAGGTACAGGCTTCCCAAGAAGATGAATGGGCTCAGGTTCACACATACAATGAACATTGCTGCCCACACTAAAGTCATTGGAGTAAAATGAGTGAAAGTGTCTGCAAACACAGTTCTAAGCAATTCATTAAACTATAACTCTAAGCACAAGCTATTCAGCAAGTGAATGATACACACCAAAATAAGTCCTTTTGGTGAATAAGGCCAACTGCATGCTGGACTGTGGTAGTAGAAGTATACCCATCAGCTTGAGGAAAGTGACTGTTCCTCTATTTACCACCTGTGAGGCCACCTCCTGTGTGCTGTGTCCAGTTCAAGGCTCCCCAGTACAAGACAGACATGGACTTACTGGAGCAAGTCCAGCAGGGCCACCAAGATGGTCAGGGGCTGGAGCACAAGACACACACAAGGCGAGGCAGAGGGAGCTGGGACTGTTCAGCCTGGAGAAGAGACAGTGCAGGGGAATCTTATTGCTGTCTGAACCTACCAATGAGAGATTACAGAGAAGATGGAGGCAGGCATACCTCAGAGGGGCAAGGGGACAGGACAAAAGGCAACAAGTACAAGTCACGACGCAGGTAATTCTGATTAGACACTAGGGAAAAACCTTTTTTTTTTTTTTTTTTTTACCATAAAGCTGGTAAGACCCTGAAACAGGGGTCCAGGGGCATAGGGGAATCACCATCCCTGGAGATATCCATAACTTGACTGCCTATGCCCTAAGCAACTCAAACTATTTGGCTGTGCTTTGTGCAGTGGGTAGGGCCAGATGACTCCATGGATCCCTTCCAGCCTAAATCAGTCTGTGATTATGAAACTCAAAGCCAGCTCCTCCTAGTATTTAATAACTGTGAAGAATTGAATGGCTTTAAAAAATAAATAGCCCAGCTAACAGCTTTCATTGTTCTCCCATGTCACCTTTAAGAAATTGTGGTTTATGTACTTGAAAGCTGTTCTGTGGCCACCATTGAACCACTGGAGACAGTAGTGCCTCAGAGAGGGGAGACAGAACTGGATAAGGAACATGAGTTCATTGCTGTGGGCAGGCAGGCAGCCTGTGCAACCAAGCTTTGCTCCAGGAGGTCTGATGGAAGATCAAATCTTAAACTTGTAAAGCTGCACTCCATCAGACACCTAGTCTTTGAAGAGTGATCCAAAGATTGCACTAACTCACAGCATTCCCTACTCATCCTGGATTTTGTCCCACTCCCCTGGCCATAGTCACCCTTTTTTGCATCTTTCTGCCCCTCTAGACAGTGAGGGAGGTTGAGATGGGCATCCAACATTGCTGTGATTGCCTGCTTCTCACTCCATTGGACAGGCTTTGTGTGATTCAAGCTGCCAACACAAAATCCAGCTACAAGAAATTGCTCAATTATCATTATTGTTATTATCATCATCGTCATCACCATCACCACAACTGGTAGCCTTGTATCCAATAACAGAGTCAAGACATTTAAGATTCGTCTTTGGGGGGTAGCCCTAAGGCACATCAGGGTTGACAACTTTTATTCCACATTTCTTACTGATGCAGACTAATGTGAACTGAAGACACAGGGGCTTACCACTAAAGGAAAAAAATCAATCTGACTACGGCAGAGCTGCCAGGCACCTCCAAAACAAAAAAGATTTATGACTCAGCCAGTCCAATTAAATTGTGCTGGCACTTTTTTTAACCAGCCATTAGGTTCAATTTTTTTCACCCTTGCATAAGAAGTATTAATTTATTGCACGTAGATCCCCAGGATGGGAAAATCCCCCTACCCTCTTCATAATTTTCAGGTTCTTTTTCCATTAGTCTCTTTTTACAGTGAGAAGACAACAAATGAGCTACTTTTTCAGATAATAAGTGCGGGAATGAGTTTCTAACTGCCAATACAGCCATGACAGATGTCGTGAAAAAGTGTAGAAGAGTCCAAAGCCAAAGGTTTAGAGTCAGTCAAGGATTCTTGTCTGGCCAAAAATTTGCTTCAAAGGCAGTAGCCACATCTAGACAGCTGTGAAGTGGAGGAGGTTTAGCTTTGCAGTCTGAGGAAAATGCCCTTCTCCTACCACGAGTCAAGGGCAGGCTCTCTTGGGAAGACAGAGGCCAGCAGCTGCCTTCACAACACAACTGCCCCACAGTTCGCCAGCACCTGACTAATCAAGTTTGGTGCTTTACGAGTGATTGATCTGGCCTCATGTTGTGCGCCCTTATTACAGCAACTCAAGCCTTTCCAGAGCATTTTTGCAGAGTATTCATTTTAGAAATGCAGGCTGTAAGTACCATTACGGTTGTGCGTCAAGACCACAGCAAAGCGGTCACTCACAGCACTTCCACCATGATCTGCAGTGTGGGGTAGGGCAGGAAGGGGAGCCGACACCAAGAGAGAGGGGTTGACATCAGCTCGAGGGAGGCATCACAGCAGCTAGTGCAGAATGAGCACAAGCCCACCCTTCACAACTGGCCTCCTCCAACTATCCCCCTGAAGAACAACAACTGGTCTGTTCCCCTTTCCAATTTTACAGTTAAACTGCTTTTTCTTTCTTTCTGTAGCAAAGAATAATAAGGCAAAGATCTAAGTCCTTTCAAAAGACAAATCTTTCAAAATAGATCCAGTCCTCATTTTTCAACTTACAGATGAGTTAGAAACAGTTGAATGCCAGTTGCCTGTCTGTGCTCCAGAACAGCTTGTTCTCTAACTGTGTTCAAACCCCTCTTTAAGACTCTCCCCTCAGGGCTTGAACACAACTACAACAGGATTTTAAAACCCTGTTAAATTAGTCAAGATCCAGGGTTTGAGACACAAACACGAATCTTAACCTTGCTACATCTGCCTTCCTTTACCCTCCAAAGGGATATAAAATACTGTTCAAGTATTCAAAAGCCATCAGTGATAGAAATCCAGTCCAGAAACACCCCCTACTAATGTGTATGAAATGTTTAATATACAGCTTTGAGCCTGATCCAAAGCTCTCCCAAACCTGTGGAGTAGGTCTCGGTCTCTCGTGGCTTTTGAATTAGGACCCTAAAGGAATAAACTGAGCTGTGCAATGCCTGTCAGCTCCCTAATGGCCTCAGAGAAGAACCAATTAGGTCTCTAATTAAAAGGTAAATGGAAGATTAGAAGCAGATAAATGTTTATAATCTAGATAAAGTACCCATACTGGAAGTTTTGTCTATTAAAAGGGGACTTCACGACATTTGAGGAGACTCCATACCTATGGGTGGAACGGTGGTATCAGGCAGGGTATATTTCCCTCAGGCATGCTGTATTGCAGCAGTCCTGCAGTTGTTCTGTTCTCTGCAGCCACTGTTCCTTCTGCGTATGGATGGAACAAGCCGTTCCACAAAGACAGGCCCAAAAAATCTTGAATATTTCATCACACAAACTGTTCACTGCAAATACAAACACTGCTATGTACAAAAATGCTCAGTCCATAAAAATACACCTTACTCTATCTCCCTTTCTTATGTACTCAATTCACCGCCTCCTACCACGCTTTCCATCTGTCATATGTGGTTTAGTGCATAATCTGTTACCAAGAAAGGAACCAAGAGCCAAAATTTCATCAGGTATAGCAGGTCCATTACAAATATGTGCTAATGATTTCATTTAAAAGATAACAGAACTAGAGCAGAGAGCTAGAGATTCTTGTAAACACACACAGATCTCGAGGCTAATCCTCTTTATGGCAGCCAAGACAGAGATCAGATCTCACTCAAAACTCTTCATTACACTATGTAAATATCACATCAAGCAGGCCACAGGAACACCAAGAGAAAAAAAATTAAAGTATCTCCAGGAGTTCCCCTGGAATTTTTTTCCAGACTAAGCCCTTCTCCCTTCAGAGGCAAGGAGGTTTCTTGAGCATGAAACCCTGTTTATAATATGAGGTTTGGACATCACTCTTCTAGCATTGCCATGCTCACCTCCTCCTCATTTTTTGATATTCTCATTTCTTTTTAGGAGGACCCAATAGGCAGACAATATTTCAAAATAGTCTTCTGAAGAGTCCAACAGCCCAACCTGTGATGCTGAAAAGACAGCAGCCAAGTTTTACTGATGTCTACAAAGCAACCAAAATAAAATGCACAGAAAGCAATAAATAATCATAGTAATTTCCATCCAGAAACTCATACAGCATCGTCCACCTGAGGACTACAGAACAGTCAGGGCAAGACAGGTTAGTGCTGTGAGTCTCCCATTCCCATGTTCTTCAACCAGTTTTGATTTCCAGCTTTATGCGATGCCCCACTCTAACATAGAAACCCATGTGGAGGGAACACAAAATGGCCACATTCATCTTTTGAGGGCCAAAACAGAAATGTAAATCTCCAGTGATGCAATACCAGCAGCCAAGCTAGAGATGAAATATTGTAGGCTGATTCGCACCGAGCTGAAACGGGATGTGTGTGACTGAGGAAGACTGGTATGAGGAATTGCAACAAAGTGGAGGGATGGCGCATGGCACTTAAGAGGCATTTAGGCATAGGTTAGGAATGATGTCTTTAACTTACTGTGTCAATACCACATCTTATACATTAATATGGGTAAAGTAAGTATACATATGTGGGTGTGTGCATGTATATATAATACAGCTGGATGCAAATATGAACAAAATATTTAAGTTAAGTCATGGCCTCTGTCCCTGAGGATGTGAGAGAGCTGCTCAGCCAAACTGGCTTCTCATATGAGTTGTTTCTTCTGCCATCTCAGAAATTATTTATGCCAAGACTACCACAGAGCCCCCAAACTTTGGAATAATGAAGACAGAGCAAAAAGTAACATCTAAAAACCAAATGTATGAATATCCAATGGTCTTTCTGCTGAATATGAACCGCTGCTTTGAGTGTGTGATGGAAATGTGAGAGAGAGAGTTCGGCACATTGGTGCCAAAACGCCCGGCTCACAGGACAGCTGTTTCCTTGCCACACTCTGGTCACACAAAGGCTGATGGCTTGGGACCTGAGGGGAGGGAGCCCGGAGGGCTAAGCAAGGCAGAATGCAGAAGCCCCAACAGGAGAATAGAGGCTCAAATTGGCATCCTCTCCAAGGCAAGCTTTCTAGGCCTGGTTTGCCTCTCAGCAGTCTATTCCATAGACACTGAGTGACGCTACCCAATTTTTATGGATACCTTCTATGTCAGGCAGCCAGGCACTTCTCTCCCTCCTCACAGTCCAGACCCTCTGCAGCACACTGCGTTCCCCCCCAGGCACCTGGGAGGATGTGAGGACACAAAAAAAAAAGTGCACTCTCCTGCAGGGATGCAGGAGGTATCACACCTGTGGGACCCCATGGAGGTCCAGGCAGTCCTGACACAGCTGGAGTCTGCCCTTGAGTAGCACCGTTCAGCCTCATTTCCCCAAAAAAGCCAACACAGAGCTATCACCAGCCACTGGGAGAGCAGTACACTTCAGCCAGATACCTTCCAGGTAAAAACAGCACAATACAATACAGAATGCCTTATCTCCACTATTCCAGCTATGCAGGACTGGAGAAGATAAGGAAAAATCAATTTTAAAGCAATTTAATATTTAATTTGAGGACAGACATAACTTGCTTAAGTGGACAAAATACATAACATACCTGTAGGTTGTTTAAACAAGAAAAGAAGAAAATAGCACTGAGCGGGAACAGGTGTACTGGCAGAAGATTAGCACTCAGTCTACAATTGGTGCTGTGAAAGCAAAAAGTGCAGGTTGTCTCATAAATCCATACTGACATTTATAATATGTGTTATAATATCTTTATCATGAGACCCTGTAGCATCACACTACAACTGAATGATGAAGCCATGCTGATATAAAGAGGATATAACAAGCAGGTGGTGATAATATACAGAAACTGTATTTTCCATATACGTCGTGTAATTACAGTAAGCTCAGTCTAGAAAATCTTGTAAAAGTAATATTCATACCGGGATAGTATCCTGTTCTCCAGACTGTAAAATTGAACTTTCATTATCGTGAGTGTGAAGGCCTGGTGCTAAAGGGACCCTGAAAACGGTTGTAATCTGCCAATGAAGAAACGTAATTTTCTCAATGAATTTTTAACTACAGATTGTTAAAAACACCCTGAGTTTGTAAGATTGCAATAAATACCAGGGAAAGTGTTTGGGCAGAGGCCACTCAAATATACATGGTCACTTAAATCCCAGGCAAAGTAACGAATGAGTAACGGGGTCCTCTAACTCATTTTGTGGTTATGGTGTTTACATATGTGGGAAAAAAGGCTAGAGAAAAGTAGAGGAACTGATACAAATCAAAATATACTTGCTAACATAGAACATCTTGCAGGCTCAGAGGCTGAGTTATACAGCAGTCAGTCGGTTGTCATTCTCGTTATAGTTCAGGGACAATTAGCTCCTCCACTGCAAACTCAGAGACCAGTAACTGTGCTAAGAAAGGAGGTAGCTGCTTTCTACAACCTGGCATAAAGTATTTAGAACACAGATTATAGTTTATCTTATTTTTCTACTTTTGAAAGTTGTACAAGTTTGTCAAGGAAGAGAAAAGGAAATTTGCTTATGGAGAAGTTTTGTTTACAGCACAAAACCATTTTGATAGTAAAACACAACATTTTGAAAGGTATTCCTATGGGCTGCTACCCAGAGGGCACTTGTTTATATTAAAATGTTGAGACCCTAAGATGAAGTGGTTGCCAGTGTGTGAGAACACCCTGAGTTCCCTGAAATCAACAGAAAGACTCTTGTTGCTTTGAGTCAAGTCTAACCGCATCATCACTGGGGCTTGTTATGTTTGCATAATCATTACACTGAGATTTTATTGCATCCAGACCATAAGATATTACACTACATCTATCTATCTCAGATGCTGTATTTATTAGGTTTTCAGTGCAGGTTTTCTACTTCCTCCCCTCTTCCTCATGTTAGAGTAATTGAATGCAAAACCATTTGATTAGAAAAACAAAAGGTACCATGTGAGCAATACATTAAGCCTAAATATGAATACTTCAAGCTCTAAACTTGAACTCCCAAATTGTGCACAATGCTCTTTGCTTCCACATTGGAATAAGATATGGGGGAAAAAAATGCTCAGATCCAAGACTTTTGGCCTCATTTGGCTTTGGGTTGGTCCCACAGAGAGAAACCAGGAACAGGCCCAGTGAAGTAGCCATGCTCCAAAAGCGAGATGTCTTCAGTGGGCAGCAAAGAGAGGAGCAGAGGGCCTCAAGCTTCAGAGGTGTAACCTGCTTCAGAACAAGAATAGACCTTTCAGCATCAGCCAGTGCCCAGCTGCTGCAGCTCACACGCAGCACCACGCTTGCCCAGCGATGTTGCCTCTGCCCTCCAGCTGCTCTCGCTGCACTCAGCTGCCTGCGGTGCCACCAGCTTTGGGCATGAGCTGAGCACCTGCCTTAAGCCAAGGCATAAATTAAGGGGCTGTTTGCACACACCAATGCAACAGGCTGCAGCCTCAGAGGCCAGTTTGAGACCCCCACATGACTCAAAGCCCAAGAACCCCAGAAGGGGCAAGTTATCCATGCTAGAGGAGCACTGTCCCCCGTCCCCCGTCCCCCCCCCCCAAAAAAAAAATGGGAACAGCATCATGCAGCCTTGAGCTAGGACTCAGATTGGGCCGACAAGAATTAAACAGGCCTAACGACCAGACCAGAAAATAGATCCCTGGGCTGCTGCATTACAGACAGACAGGCTGGCATGACCTGGATGAAAGAGCAATTCCCTCTCACCTCACCTTCTGCCTCTTTGGTTCTACATCTGAAAAAGTGAGCACACAGTTCCCCTAGACTTCAACTGTAAAACTCAGTAACAACTTAGACTCATTTTGTAGGCAATTTGCATGGATGTGAATAATTACAGAGAAGGCACATCAACAGAGAATCAAGCCCTGCATCTAATGTTGGTAATGCACTTAATAATAACAACCCCGCTTCCCTGGAAGAGAACATTAAACCTGTTCAAAATACAGTATTTTTTTCCAAATGATAGTATTTCTTCCCTCCTACATCATATCTACCTTAATCATCTGACTCCCACATAACTGGCTCGACTTCAATGACAGTCTCCTCTACTTGTTTAAAAGTCATGTTATTTCCACTGCCATCAAAAAGGCATGATTTTCAAGTGAAGTTATTAAGTTTCCAATACAAGGAACAGTGCGTGGGTGCTACTGAAGTAGACTCTCAGGCATGAAAAAGAGATTCCCTCCCTTCTACCAGAGGATTGGGTCTTCCTTCTCTCTGGGGCCAGGAGACACCTTTATTTATTACAATGTTTTGGCTGTCTCCAAAGTGAAGCCCATGACCCACAGAGAGCCCAGTGATCTAACACTGGCTCTGTAGAAAGAAACTGCAGACCTTTCCTCCGTGTGTCCTTCATGGTGCTGGATGAACAGAAAACTACTCAGTTATTTTAACTAGCTTGCTTACATCCAAAGTATTCTAGCCAAAACATTAAGACGATGGGCAATATAGGAACTCAGCTTTCCCTTGAGGCTCCATAAAGCCATCCTATCTACCTATCTGCAAACCACAGTCCAAGTGAACCTGATCTGTTAGAGCTAAGAGCAGTTAGGGCTGATCCATATGCCTGATTCCCACCCAGCTGCTAAGCCCCTTATATGGGACACAGAAGAATAATTTTGTAATACTTTCTGAAGGAGCAGAAGTGAAAAAAAATCTCTTCAGTTCTAACTTACAGCTTTTAACCTCAAGCTTTGTATCCGTGCAGACAGCATCGTGGACTTTAATCAATTTTACTGAGTTTCAACTAGTTTTATACCAGCCCCCACGTGTAAGTATGGACTTTGTCAAATGACAGTGGTTTATTAATTTTGTGACAATGATCTGAATTGAGAGCTGAGAAATTAATCTCAAACCAATTCTGTGTTTTGTAAGAGTCTCAGCTTCTTTTCTGCACAGATCTCTCAGCAGCTGTCAAATCACTGCAGGTCTCCATTTGCTGAATCTGACCTCCCTGAAGTTTCACTTCATTAGCTGCCCTTTCACAAGATCTTTCAGCTCTGTTCAGTCCCTCTGAATTCAGCAGGATGAGTAGACAGAGGGATGTTCCAGCTGCTACAGTAGGAAACGTTTATGAAAACTGTATTATGCAGCACCTACACTATTAATGAATTAAATCCTCCAGGTTCATTCTTAAAACACTGCCATTTTTTCGAAACCTGTCAGAGCCCCTTAATCAAATTACAGCCTTCATTCAGCTCAAGATTGTACCCAATGGTGTGTCAGTTTGACACACAGGCATCTGTCATTCTCTGACAAGGAGAGAAAGAGAAAAAACAGACAAAGGGAAAAAGTAAAGAAAGTTTTCTTATGTTCCCCTCTGCCCTCCCTTAAGACAGATGTGCCACACAGAGGCCAGATTTACATTCAACTCAGATTCACCTGAGTTGATCGTCTCAAAACACTAAATTGTACAACTGGTAGCAGGAGTGTTAGCGGTACCAGGACCAGAATGGCTCAGGACACAGAAAACGCATGCGCATCCTTCCTGAGCCTGTGAAACTTGCTCTGCTCTTGTAGTTCACATTGGTGTGCACAGTTCAAAACTTCTCCAGCTATTGTTATTCACAGCCTAGGTTGTGTTCTAGTGCTGACAACCTACAGGTACACCCTGAGAGTTATACCTCTCTATGTTGCCATAAAACACTGAGATTCAGGACTAACATTTTCTGGAATCGAAACATCTTTCTCAAGTTCTCCATGACACACTGTGAAGCTGTACTAGCCTACAAGGCAGAAGGGGCATGTCTGCTCCTATGCCAGCCACTTCTGTACAGCTTCAGTTTTCAATCACACGGCATTTTTGCTCAGCCTGGATGCTATCTATCTGTGCTGTTCCTGCATGGCAGTCCTTCATGGAAGTGCAGCATGAGAGTGGGTTAGCAGCAGTCTTTGGGTTAGCCTAGAGATTTTGTCCCCTCTAGAGTATCAAAGCCTAATGCAAAACAAAGAATCAGCCCTCAACCCCACCTGCTTAAATGGTCATGAATCCTGAGGGCTTGTCCCACTGAGCCATCAACTCTGCTTATGGGTGGTGCAGCTGATTGACCCTCTGTGTCCTCACATCTGGCACAATAGGAACAGAAAAGGAAAATTCAGACCTGCCCTTTCATCCTGTCCTCAGCAGCTTGTGTACCCTGGGGAAAAAGCAAAGATGCTCCTGACCAGTCAAGTTGCTATTCTGTCCTTCAGATTTCTCAGTGCTGTATCCTTTTCCGCTGGCCCTTCCTGACTGCCCCAATAAAGAACATCTTTCCTAAGTGATACTTTTCCCAGGAAGAAGTGTTCCCTGCTGGTCTTGTTACTGTCTACCCAGGGAGCTCCTTTTTGTCCCATTCTCAGACAGACCCCTGCTGCTGCAGCATCTAAAGACTTTATGCAGCACAACTGAAATGTATCAGAAGTGGTCCATAGCCTCCCTGCATCAGGAGAATTGTGTGTCAGATGTGATGGCTGGTTCTTTTTTATCTTTGATCCATGCTATTCTGTGTTTGTGTTAAAAAGACAAGGTCAAAAATGCCTGTCTGGCACTTCAGATGAAAACTACTGAGTTTTAGTTGTCATTGGAGTTTATTCCTCAGTCTCTTCCTTCTGTAAAAACAGAAAAGTTCCATTTTGACCACCCTTACCCAAGATGGAAACAGTCCACAGTTATTCTGGTCTCAGGGAATGAGCACCTTGAAAATAAGCACAGGTTTTTATTCCTGGTGTAGAGATGAAATGACAGGTGTGATGTGTCTCTGGAAGTTCTTCGGCATTCAGCATGGATTGGACCCATGGTTTTATGCCCTGCTAAATTGTGTTGTGTTGCCCAGGTAGGAGATGAAGAAGGACTATCTAGGCCCAAAGTCAGTCCACTTACCTGAAATGGATGAGAACCATCAGCTGTGCTTAAGACCTGTCCACATCTTCAGTTTTGGACTAATAATTCCAATTAAATGGTTCCTTTGACTGAAAAACAGGAACAATAACCTTAAGCTCTTGTGTGGAAAACATCCAGTCTGAATCAGAAGAGCAGGAGCTTGTCTAGACTCTTGAATGATGACAGAATTAAGCTGCAGGAAGTTTAAACTATTACTATATGATGGCACCAAGTTGTAACAGTGACCACTCTGATTGCCTATTCACTGCTGTTTCCTTTTTTAGACGCCCTGTTCATGTTGGTTTATCATCGGCTTGCGTTTTCATCAGAAGGGTGAGGCAAACAGAGAGTGGGGCTCAGGGCTCTCTCCATCCAGTCAGTCCCTCTTTCAGTGTCTCTCCCTGGCTTGGAGTCAGACTGACTTAAAACAGCAGATTAAACCTGGCCAGCTAAAGTTTTTACTGCTCCTTGCCAGCCTCCTTATTTCTGACAAACATTGTCACAGTTGGTGCTGTTTTAATGGACACCACTGCTGCTGCACCCTGCAGTTTTCCAGGGTACCTACAAAAACCTTCCCAAACCCCTGGCTCGGATTATGTTAAGCATGAAGTTAGTAAGTGGGTGCACTGCAGGATTTGGGTAGGTGGTGCAGCCCACAGCACTAGCCTTTAGCTCAGACTGCCCTTTGACTGCACAGTAGATGTGTCGGGGCCCCGCTGGGTCAGCATCCCCCCCCCCGATCCTGGAGCAGCTGGTGCCTAACTCAGCGCAGTGTGCACCGACCACAGCCAAGTGCCAGTAGGCGTAACTCACACACAAAAAAGGGAATTGGCTGTTTAGTCAGCACAGCTGAGGAAACAAGTTGCAAAGAATCATTTATCCCTCACAGTTTTTCATGCCTTCTTCCAAGTATGCAGTCAAAAGTAGCAGGGACCCACATCTCCTGACTGGGCGGAGGAGCGGTGGCAATGCAAAACACCACTTGGAGTCTTTCAGTGCTCTTCCAGTCTTAGGAATATTTGCTGTATCAGTAGCTTGTAAAATTATTTTTGCTGGCAGCCTACAGCCCTAAAGCAGTAGTCACTCAGAATCAGGGTGTATGGTTACACCTCTCATCCTACTTCTTCCCCAGAAGTCTTTGCTTCAGACATATCAGGGCTCATGGAAGATCCCTTCTGGCTGACCTGTATTGCCCAGCAGTTCCCTGGAAGAGGCGAAAAGCTCCAGCAACACAAGGAGACTGCTTTAGTGCTCTTTCGTGCCACTGAAGCAGTACAATGCAGCATTAACACATTGAAGGATCTAGTCCATTAACTATTAAAATTAGCTTATCAAGGGAGATGGCAGTACTTGTGGGAAAACAAGACATTCAAAGCTTCTTGCAAATCCAAACCGTCCTCCTCTAAAGCATCATACCTCATCAGTTCTACTTGTAGCCTTCTCTCAAATATAACAGTGTAAAAAGGCTGCAAAGTGAATTTTTCTTCTGCAGCTGCCATCTTAATCTCCATCTTTCTCCCGTTAGCAACAGAGCTGCAAGCTACAGCATTATTCAGGAGTTTTGCAGTGTCAGGGCTCTGATTGTGCTCCTTCTTTTGAGATATTTGTTCACAGCAATTTAATTCAAGGTACAACAATAACCCAAACAGCAGCAGGCCAGTCTGATCTGGCTTCAATGTGGCACTGTATGTAGTGGAAAGCTGTTGTATTGTTGTTAAGTATTGCAGAGTTCATGAAGCTGAATGATACCTTTTAGAGATGAATAACCCAAGTCATGGCACCCTCATTACCTTGGGCTGATTTCCTTTGAATGAGTTCTTTTGTTGTCACTCCATATGTATTACCACACTTGGATTCAGAAACATTCATGTGATTCTCCAGTTGCATTCTCCAGTCACACTGGAGAAATTCCCCCCAAGGTAAGGGATCCTGAAGAGCAACCCCATTCCTATAGAGACTTTTGCAACCCACTCTCATCCGGACTTAAACCACTCCTTTCCAAAAGCCAAGAAATGCAGCAAGAAGATACTTTCAACTATTGTGAAGCTTGGATTGGGCCATCACCTTGTCATTGGCTTTGGACCCATCAGCTGGCTGGTTGAAAGCCTATAGAAATGTGATCACTGGTTAGCCTAAAAGGCACACATCACAGCTAGAGCAGTCAGTTCACGAGGGGACCATATCATATTTCTCTTTCTCATTATCAGTCAGGAAAGCAAACAAGATATTAATCAGCTTCTCCTTCAGTCACAAACACAAACACACATCAACACACAAACAACCTGGCCAAGTTCACAAAGGGATTTATTAAATGAAAGCCTTCATACCTGACCAAACTTTGAGGAATTTTTCCTGAAATACTGCACTTGAAGCCTGTATTCCACCATGGGAGCAGCACATGATTAGCTGTGCTTTTATCCCTGTGCTGACATCTGAGACGATCATAGGTTTTTTTACATTAGTATGCCTGGTGAAATCAGAGCAAACCCTTTGCTCTGTGATTAATAGTGTGTTAAGCCACAGTTCCAAATTATTTCAACTTTTCAATGGTTATGGGAACATTTACAAGACTGATGGCTGGACCGTGTACTGCCAACAGGCTGAAAGAGCTATCATTTATTACAGGGCTTTCTTGCAGCCAAAATGTGTAATACTACCCTGGTAAACTGTGCAGAAAAAGAATTACGAGTTTTGGTACAGCGTTTTCCCAAATTAGAAATCAAGTGAAGCTTTCTGCACGACAAATGTTTCTGTGTGTGGGGAGAAGGAGGAAATGTCATTAAACTTTCCCAAAAATGTAAAACCCAAATATTTCTGCACTGTGATGGTGCAACCGAGCTTCGCTTATTGTGTTGGCTCATTTAATCCCATCATACCACAGTATTTTGTGGTGATTTGTTGTTCAGTTTCACCATATGCTTATAATAGCCTGATCTATCCATCATTTCCCAGTTATTTTCTTGTAACAATGTCTTAGCTGTCCCAGTACCTCTCTGAAGTCTGTTAATTGTCTTCTCACTGCTGCCAGTTAAATTCTCTTCTCCTCCCCTCATATGACAGAAGTAATTTTCATTTGATGATAATCAACATATCTCATTAAGCATTTGAAGGGACTGAGGCTTTCCAAAGCTCACACATCAAGGATTTGCTATTTTGGGTATAGGAAAAATGCAAAATCACTGACCTCGGTATCTCTGTACATCTCTCTCTATCTGTATGTGTGTGCATGCATGTACGCGTGCCACAGCCTCATGTCATAACAGAACGCACAGGCAAAATCTCCATTATTCTGACAGTAGAAATTTTTCAATCACGATTAAAAGAAGGGGAGAGCTCCGCTGCGCAGAGAACAGGAAAAGGCTGAGGAAGCACAATTGTGACTCCAGGAAAACACGTTCACATTCCATGACGTGATTCATCTCATCCGCCTTCTGTTCCCAAAACAAGCTCTCCAGTTTTGTCATCCATACCCTGCATGGCTTAAAGCAAAGGAGAGAAATGGTCTTAGGAAAGATTTTGAGCTCTACTGAGACCCTGGTAATGAGCAGAAGCTTGCCTTGTGTTGAAATAACAGGATCTGAAAAAAATGCTGTTCCAAAACATTAGCTCTCCATGAAAAATGAATCAGTGCTTTAGGCCAAAAATTCCTCCTGGCTCACATGAAAGGAGAGCAGATAGCCAGCATGCCCCAAATGACTGTGAAAATGTATGTATCCTCACACAGCAGCCTTTCTTTTCTACACACCTTCTATGAAGCCTTAGGGCAAGTCACCATTCTTTGCCTCAATTTCCCCATTGGTAAAACCAAAATAATAATATTTCCCTTCCTTTGAGACTTTCAGATAAAAGGTCACAGGAAATAAGAGCCAAACATTACTAGTACTATCCTTTCTGAGCCTCAGTAATTAGTTCCCCACTGGGCTCCTGGATTCTGATGCAAACTTATTGGCATAATACATTCTGTGCTTGTATTGTTGTATTTGCATTGACCTCCATCTCCAGCAAAATCAGAATAAAATGTAATTTTAAAATTGATAGGAAACACAAGAAGCAAATAATTCGGGTTGTACCAAATAAGTTGCAGCTAATGCTCTATGCACATAGGACCCAGCATGTGCCAGCTCTGTAGTCGCTTCTTAAAGCAATGTGTAATGTCAGGGTTTGGGCTTTTTGGGGTGCCGCTGCATTTTTCAATTCATTTCCAGCACTCACATGCATGCTGGGAATAAGCAATTGTGGTTTTTTCTCCCTTTTCTCTTTAGAAATATGTGATTAAAACGAAAAAAAGAGTCTTCATTCTTCGAGACAGCTCTGCCCGTGCTGATATCAGATTAGCCAGGCAGGAGTTCAGCCTTGGGGGGGTGATGAACACTTACACCATGGCCCAGATCCTCAGCTGTACTTTGAGGAGAAGCAAGGGGAAGAAGCCAAAGTGGCCCTATCAATCTGTCATCTGTCCCAGGAGCACCTCCCGGTTCTGGTTAGATAACAAAGTGCCTTATGCAGAGTTTTTGCTTCTTTTATCTCTCTGGTTAAAAAAAGCTCTGCCTGGAGTAAGTACAAAGTGAAGGCGGTGGTGGTGTATTTCATGTGGCAGCCAGGGAAAACTTCTATCATGGTGGGAGGAGAGAGAAGGGCTCACTGCATGGCACAGAGCTGGTTGGATTCAGCATTCTTCCGATGCCTTCTTGAACTCCTCCCAAACTCACAGCCCCTTCGTCAGCCTGCCTTGTCTCCAAACTCTTGCATTATTCCTCCCAGGCATTGTGATTTACACTGTTTGAAGGAAGCACTACTAGCTTTAAAGCCACCCCTGAGCTCCCCTACTACCCAAGCCTGGTTCATGGCAAGCGTGAAAGAGAGAAGGGGTCAGCAAGCTTTCGGAGAGTGCATGCCAAGTTTTATTTCTCTTTCCCGCCCTGGAGGTTAAGCATGCCTTAGGAACACAGCAGGACCCAGAGGATGCTGCCTCACGAGCAGACATCTGCTAGATTGCTTGGGACTTCGCAAGGATCCCATGGAGGTGTAAAACTGTGGAGATCTGAGTCAGGTCCACAGTCTGGAATAGCTATATCCTGACGGAAGATGGTGCTGGTTTGAACTGCTGCTGACTGAGACTAGAATCTGGCGCTGTGCTTTCCATTTGCTATGGCATACGTTTTATTAAAACCTCACGTTAAACACTCGTATGCAATGTTAGAGACAGATCTTTTTAGCGAGAAATGCCTGGGTTTATTTTTTTCCCCCATTTACCTCTGAAACTGGGAGCCTGGTCTAGTTTATTTTCTGTGAGGCAGGACACCATCAGACTGAAGGATGTCCAGTTTTAGCCAAGTGCTCATTGTACAAAGCATATATCAATGAAGTGCTCCAAATTAGCAGTGGTCTGGCAGCAGTAATAAAAGCTGCAAGAAAGAGACCGTGTAATTGTGCTTGTCATGAAGAAGAATATAGTCTGCAGCTGGTGTACAGAAATGCCTCAAATCTGTATGGGAGTCAGAAGAAAATCAAGTAAGCTACTAACCTCTAGCTCAAAGAGAGTTCAGCAAGGTATCTCCTTCAAACTCTACGTTCCTGCCACAAACACACAGCATCCTGGTGGTGTCTCATCTGCCTGCCGGGCCGGACATTTTGAAAGTAACTTTTGCAATAATCTCTTAACAATATTTTCCAGGCATCTTCTTTTTTCTTAGTTTAGATATATGCACACTTCAAAATCTTTGTAAGCTATCTCTTCTGGTAGAAGAGTGCCACCTCATGACTGATAGAGAGGAATGAAACAACCCACAGCGGTAAAGCTGAAAGCACTCAAGTGCTCACAGCCAGGGAGGACAAGAACAGCTCATGCCCTGTGTACCCAACCATCTAGCACCACAACACCCTGAGACAAACACTCCTTTGCCAAACAAGTGTTTCGTGTTCCAGGAGAAAAAGCTTAGCATCTTTGCTGAACGCCAAGCCCATCCTCAGTCTTGAACAGAAATTAATTACTCAGGAGAAACAGACATTTTGCAGGCTTCTATACAAGGTGCTTCTTGCTTCAAAAGCCCGGTATTTTTTTTTCAGACTCCTCTGCACTATCTTAGGTACCTCTCCTCTGAGAACTGTGCAATTTCGAGTGTGAGCACCCTCTTCTACTAGCTTCCTCAGATAGCTCTCTCCATACATAGCAACCTCTTCTCAAGTTCATTATTTTTTCCTTACTAAGACAACTAATTTTTCTCACCAGCTGAGATAAATATTGTTCAACTAAGGAGAATTTCAGGGTGCTAAAAAGTCCTAATGACTCTTTGTTGCTTCCATAAATGAGGTGCATGTGTCAAAGAAACTCAGAATTTCTCTGCTCCATCACAAGTTGGAAATGTTCGTGGCAAAATCAGACACATATTCTCATGGATTGATTTGTCTATGCTCCTCCCAGAAACAGTTACTTTAAATATTTACAACACATGAACAAGGAATAGAGGAAAATAGCCTTTTGCTGGTTTTTTGCCTCTTTTTTTTTTCTTTTAAATGAATTCAGGTATTAAGTGCTACATTGAAAAGGCTAGAGCTTGAAATGTGTTGTTCCTTTTTTTTCCCAGAATAGAAATATCAGGAGAGTAGTACTGAAGCTTTCCTAAAATCCCAACTCTACTGCTGCTATTCGCCTTTACTGGACTCATTGCTAAATGCTAGGCAGTAATTAAAGATCAGAATCAGCTTCTTCCTCACCACCTCAAATAAAACCAAAGTCAATTAAAACCAAGTGAAGTATTAATTTTTCTGAAATGGTCATTGATCTACTAGCAGGTATATTAATAGCACCTATTATCAGACAGGATGCCAAGCAGCTAAAATGTGGGTACAAATTTTGACATAACTTGAATATTAAATAGTGTTTCAGAAGTGAAAGATTTTGCATCTCATTCCCTGAGGCAGCCAGTTTTTGCTCAGTCCTGCATTTCAAAAATGTGCTGGTAACATTGACAGATAGCCAATATTATTAACCTGAAAGCATCAACTTAATAAGTCTCATCCTATAAACTGAAAAAAAAAGAAAAAAAAATCAAAACCCACTTGCTGTTCAGTGGGAGGATTTTAACAGCGCAGATGATTTTCTTTGCATAACTGCTAGAAGGCCTGCAAAAGTTCATCAAAAATCAGAGCTGCATGAAGTCTGGAATTGGCTGATTCTTTTGTTATGATAAAGATAACAATAGCTGAATCAATAAACCTAATTTAAATTTTAATTAAAGATTATTGTTATGACAGATGAATTTTTAAACTTAGTGTGTTTAACGGTTTCCCTTAGAAAGGTTTTTGTAAAGGAGTTGCCCAATCACACTAAATAATAGCACAAACACATGACTGGTTGCTTAAACTCTCGCCCATTAAGAAAATGAAAGGGTATAAGGTCTACTATCTAAACCCATCGTCTGAAATACTAACAAAACCAGCCCAGATATTCCTCCTCCTCCTCCCAGAGCAGGTAAGTTAGCTCTGGGCCATGTACAGTGGGGGGGTCCTTCAGACAGGACCGCAGCACTGAGCCCCTTCAGCTCTTACACTGAAGACTTATAAAACCAGGGACATGCTTCAAAGTATCTGAGCAAAATTTCTCCACCTGCCAAGGGCTATACTGCCAACAGGTCATAGGAACAGCAACTGGGCTAGAGGCAGGTCCATGCTTAAGCCACCAGAGAGAAGAGAGGAAGAGCTCCCAGCTGAATTAAGCCCAGGTCCAACCACCATCATCAAAGGACAACACCTTCAAGGAGCTGAGCTTCATCCGAAATGCCCAGAGAAAGGGCCTGTTGCTTGTTTGCTTGGTTAAAGAACCAGAAAGCAGCTGTGCTGTTATTAGCCAGTGCTATGGAGCTGGACCGATCCAGTTCTCACACATCCCCATGCCCAGCTGCTTTTTGTAGTCTGACGTGTGATAGTAGCTGGCCTTCTCAAATGGCAGCTATGACGGTATCAGTGATGCCGTCAGGATTTAGAGCTTTCTTCTGAAAACCATGAAGCACCTCTACACTAGTCCTCTTGGTACTCTTTCGGGTGAAATATAAATCAAAAACATAATCTCTGAAACTAAGATATCTTTAGAAAAACTGATTTCTTCAAGTTGTCTCTTCTAAAAGCAAGTACCACCTACCCACATTTAGCTTGTTTTCCAGCCCACCTAAAAGGATGCACCGTTACAAAACTGCTCAGGCAACCCCACAGAAATGTTTTGTTGCTTACCAAAAATCCAAGGGATTTTGGATAGAATAGAATTTCTCTTTATTTGTGTTGCATTTCCAAACATCACTTCTCACCAACAGCTGCCTGGCAGAAACAAGTGCTTTATCCCGAAGTCTCTTTCATCTCCTCCTCCGATTTCACAAAAGCTAAACCAAGCTTCAGCAATGCCATTAGCCACAAAACTAGAAACAACCACCAGAATACTTTGTGGGTGATTCACAGATTTTGTTGTCAAAAAGCTAGTGATCTTCCTTATTTCCTGAATTTTACAGCATGCCAAGCTGCGTGTTCACACTGTTTTGTCTTTAATCCTGGGTTCACAAACATTTCCACAGTAAAATGTGACATTTTTATAAAAAGCTCTAAGTCAGCGAAGTTCAGGATAGAGCAAACCTTGGATGTTCTGTTCTCTTTGTAAGCAGCATTTTAAGAAGAGAAACAAAAGCCATCTAAACATGCAGACTCAGATTACATGTTTAAGAAGTCTGCACAGCAAGAGGTGAAATAGATCACACATCTATTTTAATTAAATGTTTATCTCACAGTCATGACAGCACAAGTGTGCAGCAGGTACAAGCTGTTACAGAAAATGTTTCTTTCACAGCAAGCAGCATTCCAGCTAAAGGGGTTTTTCTCCCAGCCATCCCTTGGCATTAATGTTAATGTGGGATTTCAGCAATGCCCAAACATGCCTTGTTCTAATCTCAGTCCCAGTTACCACTGTGTGCTAAATACACATTCCTCAAGAGGGTTGCATATGCTATGCATTAGGTAGCATAGAGCCAATATAGCAGTCAGCTATATTTTCCACAAAAGATTGGCTCTCTGGGTATACATCTTAAAGGATGCCATCTTAGAAGAGTTTTCACATAAACAATGCGTCTACCCCTTTCCAAGACCAAATGCATTTAGGGTCTATATTCACAGCAGTTGAGCAGGCAACCTGCAGAGCATCCAGCTCTACTAATGCCATCCATGGGCATTGCCCTGGGAAGCTTGCTGCAGGTGCATCAGAGCAATTGCGTCTTGCAATGTTAGCCTGAACATTTTGGAGAAGCAGCAGTTCCCATCCAAACTGCACATCAAAACTGGAGTTTTCAGAAAGACATAGGGTTTTATCAAACTGTGAAGTTTAGAAGTGTTAGAGGATGTGTTTTTCTCATCTTCATTTCCTGCCTGGAATTTATATCTACCCCATTCCCATCTTCTGCCTGCCCAGCAAGGAGTGGAGAGAGAGAAACCTGCTTCTGAGGTGCTGATCTCTTTGGGTTTATGCAGAACAGGGAAGAACAGGAGCTGTTCTACTGCTTTCTTCCCCAAGATGAGCAATGCAGCAACTCAGGAAGCTCCTTCTTCACCCTTCTTTTATCCAAAACTAGATTTTCCTGTGGCCCTCCACCTCTTCATAAAAGGTGAGGGAAAGGGCAGGGGACTCAGAGCCCCTGGAGGAAAAGGGACTCCCTTTAGCTCCTCTCAGCCTGAGATCATGCTGCAGGAAGCCAGCTGTAGCACAGCATCACTGCACACCAGTGTGTGGCTGGGCATCCCTCATCCTCTCCTCTCCTGGGGCTTTTATGAGAAGTTTTTCCCCAACGGCAGTGAATCTAGTGACTGGAGAGAGACCATAAAACAGACTAAGCCCAAAGTGCTTTCAAATGCCAAGGTAACTAAACTGGAATATTTGTGTGAACTATGTATTTTCTGAGGTTCTCTGGTATAAGAATTAAAGATGTTGCTCATGACTGTGGAAAAGAAATAGGGAGCCAACAGGAACTCATGCAACGGCTGTGATTCTTGCTGGCTGGTCATCCTCTCTGTTATGGAAGCAACCTAACAAGACAGCTGGAGAGGTCCAAAACCATAAACAGGACTATTAGCCTTCAGGTACCGCCAGGGGTCTTCTCCACACCCCCTGCCACCTCAGATCCTCTCTGCTCCATGACGTACCTCCGCTCTGGTGGGTCAGGTTGCACTGCTTAGTGAAAAATCCTGCCAGGATCCTTCTCTGGTGAGGCATCAGCAGGCGGCTCAGCTGGAGCCCAGTGCCTCTGCTGCCTGCTCCCGGCTGTTTGTCAGGGAATTGCAGAGCAAGCTGCCTGCGCACCGCGCCGGGAGAGAGCGTCCCACCTGCAGGCCAGAATTCAGGAGGAAGCCCATGGATTAATAGCAATGTATTTTTAAAAGGTCAGGACAGCTCTTCTGCTTACTCAGCACTTTGCATTTTGAAAGCAGAGCCACCATAGATAAAACCGTGTGCTGCAGCTTCTTTTAAACAAAATTCCCCTATATTCTCCTGTGGTGGGTACCTGCTAGGAGAAATAAAGCACTTGAGTGGTGCTGATTCGATGTCTGAGAAACCACCGAATCTATAAATGTATCCCAACAGTCAAACACAGAGTAGGGTACAAAATCCTGGTACTTCATGTTCCAGCTCCGCTGAATTGAGTCTCCAGTTTCCAAGGACTCCCAGTGCCAATTCTGAAACAAGCTTCTCTCTCTGGTCAGACGCTGCGTTATTTGATATATTAAATTTCACAGATTTAGGCAGAAAAATGTAATCATCATCCATTTGAAAAAGCACAGCTGAAAAAATGATTAAAATTCATAAACATCAGGCAGCTTGATCTGCTGGGCATGGCCTCAGTATAAGGCTAAATGAAGGTTAAATATTGGCTGAATAATAATTGTACCATCTCTTTGAGAAGCTGTTTATTGAGAATGTATATGGTACTGTTAGCTAAAAGTGGCAGCACATTTGAGATTGAATCAGACAATCTTTTCTGCCTTATGCATACCATTTCTCAGACTAAGCTACATGCAGTTAGAAAGTAAGAAATTAGACACAAAATACTCAGTGAGGTATATTTAATTCCTGATAGGAAAAATATTATCCAAGTATATCAAACATTTCTAACTCAGCATTTTTCCATTGGAAAATATAATTTTACTGGCATTGAAATCTTCTACTGGGGGGGGTGTGTGTGCTTTTTTTTAATATTTTGAAAAAGACTAAAACATGGCCATCTTTTTCTAATTTAGATGTTGCATTATACAATATATCACATTTGAAGAAGTCAGAATGAAAACAGAATGCTTTGACTGATCCAAGTTAGACTTTGTTTAGTATTTAACTGAATATCAGTTCCATTTTTTTATACTTATTATTCGTTTTCAACTTGTTTAGAAAGAAATAGATTTTGCAGTGTCAGAAAGTCCCACGGACTTGAAATTATGGCTTCTCACCAGCTCAATTTCCTACGCATATTCACCTCTTGTGCAAACACGACCTAATAATATACACCTTCTCCCACAGGGGATGTGATTTTATTACTATTGTTGGGGGTCGGGCCAGCTGCTCCAGCCCACTCCATGGCAACTTGCATTTTCTGACGTGGAGCTTGTACCTGGTCCCGTCATCAGCTGTGAGACAGACAGCAGCTACCACAGACACCTCTGATCAGAATTCACAGATAGCATTAGGTCAAAGCCATAAAATTTCAAATATAGTGATCAGCTTCTTGGTCTGATTAAGAAAGAATTGTGAAAATAGAAATACCAAATTACTCAATTCATATACAGAAAAAAAAATACCAATTTTAACTTTAAAAAAGGAAAAAGAAAACAAACAAAAAAAGCCAGTGAAGGTTAATTCCTTATATTCTTACAGGAAAATACATCTGTCCCCCGTCCCTTCCTCTCCCACTCACACACCCGCTCCTCTCTCCAGTCACTGCACCAGAGCCAGGAGCAGCCATGCTGCGATGTAGCGGGGACGTGGAGAAGACACGCACACTGTTCACAACCCACAACACGAGGATGTCGTGCACAGATTCCCAGGCATGCTGAAACACAGATACATTGAAATGGTCACTGACACCCTTTCAGTTTTCACTCCTTTCAAGAGCTTTAGACATTGCTGAGGATGAGATAAGCATCCAATTTCCAGGTGGGTTCTGAATCAAGTTATCAACCCCTGGGAATTTCCCATTGCTAGTGCTGAATGAGAGGTTATGTATATTTAATTATTTTTACTCAAAACTGAAAAAAACACTGATTTCTTGTCAGATGTACACAAATACAAAAAGGCGGGGGAAAATGTCTTATCACAGCGTGGTATTTGCAACATTTTCCAGCAATGACCACTGATGCTTTGGGCTTTGCAAAAAGTGGTGAATTCAGGGTACGACATGACTTTTTTCTTTTTTTCTTTTTTTTTTAGCCTGATTAAAGATAACAAATTAATTAATATGGAATGTTTCTGACAATAACTTGGTGTCACTATGAAAATTTTATTCTAAATCTCTGTTCTTTTTTGAGGCAATCTTTTTCACACCAGGGAGAATTGCTTAGTACAAATTTGACAGGGGAAGTCTAGATGAGGAAGAGAATATACTGCAAGCACATCTACTGCCTTTAAATCTCAGCATATCCCTTGTGGCACCCCAATAAAACAGACCCAGCAAAGCTAGGTAATTTGCCAAAGCCCACACGATATCCGCAGGAGAACCAAGGTATCAATCAGGAGTTCTTGACTCCTAGCCTTTTGCTTGTTTTTAATAGCACACATTGCTTTCTCATTCTCCTTAACATCTAAAAATAGCAGAGTGACAAATCTTGCACCAAATATCTTTGAGACCAAAAGGTCATCCAGGCAGAGACCATGTCTCTGCCTTGTAGCACGCTGCTTTGTGATACTTAACGAACACAGGAGCAATGCTCAGATACAAACCCAGGAAGTCACTGTAGGTTTTTTGAGCACCATACTGAAGTTTCAGACACTTGCTGCACATTCATCTAATTACCTCAATATTAGTGCCATTATCACAGTGTTTAAGTAAAATCCCCCCATCTTCACACCCTTGCCCCAGGCAAGGTGCAAAAGTCAGCTTTAATGCTATGGGTCAGCAAGTCCCCCTTCTTCATAATTCCTACAGCAAAATAGTTTCATCTTGAGCACTGACATAGAGGCTGTAGGAATTAATCTCAAGGGGCGAGAATTTCCTACATGTTTGGTTTTGTTCTTAAAAGGTTCTTACAATGCAAATGAACCTTTTGACAAAGTAGATCAAAACCTCTACAGTGATACCTCAGCACAGGATGTTATGAATAAGGACAGGGTGAAAGCAATATAACGCACGTGGAAGTCTCAGCTCCCAGCTGGAGACCCCAGACCAAATTCTGTACTCCTGTACATGAGTGAAACTCCACTCACCCCAGAAATGAGACCACCACTGTTTTCTGTGCACATCCGAGTCCTCTGCTGCTGAGGTCTTACTCCAGGCTGAACTGTGAAGCAAACTTCCCATGCAATGGTTGAAAATGGGTCATTCTTATGGGATATCCCATTCAATTTTGTGCAGCAGAAAGTCTGCCTTGTTCTGCTAAATGCCAGCAGGAAATCGCTGAACCTCTAAATTGGCTTGACATTGTGGCTGTCAGCCAAAAGATGCAGTCAATAATGGGCCATAATTCTTGCCCCCTTCATTTCATTTAGAGTCCTTTTTTTATCACAGGAGTGGACTTCGAAAATAAAAAGTCCTGTTGTAATAAAGACCACCTCAAGTAAAACAAAAGCTGAATGAGGCTGTGTCTGTGTGTAAGCTGCAGTAGGCTGACCTGGAGCTGAAAATCACTGTACTTCGGCCCAAACGTGTATTTGATTCTGTGATTCTGAAGTACCCTTTTTCCCCTGACTTTTTATAGCGTTTTATTTTTGATGGCTCCCATCACAAAGTGAAATAATATATGGTAAGAGTGCATGACACAATGTATTACTGTGTAAGCTACCATGAAATATTAAATTAAGTGCACTGTGAGGAAATGCATCAAGTCACTCTGGGTCACCACACCAAACCCTTGTAGCACTGTAAGACAGTGCAAAGCATAAGTCTAAATAGCAGTAGACAGCATGAACAAACTGTAACCTCAAAATAACTGCACAGGGCGACTTTTCAAGAGTAATGAATCTGGAGGTGGCATCAACTTTGTTATTAATTCTAATCAGTCAAAGGTGGGGTTGTAACCTTACCCGCATATCAGCAACAGCTTAGGGGAATTATTCTGTCATTTTCTTAGACTACATGGTGCAAACATTAGGCTTGATAAAACCTTTCATTCTAGCTGCAAGGAAAATTGCTGATGGGGTACACTGAAATAGTGTCCATGCTCCCAGTCAGGCAGAGGGAGCCACTGCAGCCTGTGCTCAGAGAGGAACAGCCCACAGGTTATCAGGAACCAGAGCGTGGTCCCAACTCCTTGTTGAAGCAAACAGGACATAATGTCACAGATGTGACCAAGCCCCCTACAGCATCCCCACCCCAGCACAGGTACCTGGCCGCAGGAGCCCAGCTGTGTGACGAAGTCAATGCAGACAGAAAGTGGCTTAGCAGGCCGGCTCCTGCTCACGAGCTACACTCAACTCTGCAGTGTTACCCAAATCTCTGTGCAGTTCAGATCCTCACCTGTTGAACAGGAATAATAAGCATTTAGAGGATAAATTAAAGTTTTAATTACACTGGTTGTATGTTAACGGGACTATCCAAAGTAGTAACTAATTGCTGATTTCAGATACATGGAGCTAATCCCAGCACTGTCAGCAGGACCTTTTTTGTTCCCATTTGAAAACAAAACAATAAAAATGTTGCCGTATTAGCTTGGCTGTCTCAAAAAAAGTCTCCTTCATCCAATCCCCATAATTTAGTTTGCCTCCCCTGATATAACAAGGACCAAAATTCAGCTTGCAACTCGCCTTGCATAGTTCTGACCCAGGAACGGGGACAGGCAAGCGATAGGCACAGTGTCCACCGTGGTGTGTGTCTTTCACAAAGAAGTGGTAAATCTTATGATGCTGGTTACAGTCCACAAAGCTATAACTGAACATTAAACATAATAAAAAAACCCACAATGAAGTAAGATGGCAATTAATTTTACAACTTAAGTAACTTGTCCAGCAATCAAGTATTTGCACAACACTCGGTCATGATTCCCTAGCCTGTACAAACATAAAACAAACAGACCAAAACACTGTCATTAAGACCTAACAGAAAGCTGTAACATATACGAAGGCTCATTACCACTCATTAAAAATGCTTCGAGTTTAAGGGAGTAAGACAGCAGTTAAGGGCAACCATCAGAGGTCTCATCAGCTCACGGTGTATTTAAAATACAGTATGCGGCGAGGTGAACAGGTGCAAGCAACAAGCCCGCTGCACTGCAACCTAATCCTGCCGCTGCCGTCCCCCCGTCCCAGGCAGCAGGGACAGATGGTGTGGGGAGCTGCAGAGCCACCGCACCGGGACGTGCAGGGGCAAGCGGCTGCCCATCCCAGCGGGAATGCTCCTCCGTTACCATCCGCTGCCCCGGCTTCACTCCATGTCCGTCACAGCAGGGCCTGAGAGTCCCGCCTCGAGGTTTTTTTGGGCTCCGACACTCCATCTCAAATAGACCGTTCCTTCCAGTTATAGTTTTAATTAATTTAGAATGAATTATTTGGGTCTCTTAATTTCCCGGCTTATTTTGAAAAAGTCCAATTAATGCTGAGCTAAGTATCTCCAAAGGCTCCCTAGCTCTCATCGACCCTGAAGGGATCCAATTAAAATGAGACACTAGTCAAAATGTCAAACCACAATCATTTTTAAAGCCATTGTGCAGCAGATCTATGGCTACATGTAAACCACACAATTACTGAATAAATCACGCAATACTTGGACACCTAAAGTCTAAAACGCCCTCACTCAAGATGCAGCCTTCCTCGTCAACGAAGAGCATGTTCAGAAATTACAGCAAATAATAAAAGTCACATTTCCTTTTACAGGACAATTAAAACCATGGAGTATAACGAGACGTGTCAATTAGACCATAATATATGATAAGGGCTTAAGTGCAGAAAAGACAGTCCGGAAGCTCTGCTGACTGTGGAGCCAAAGGATCTCTGAACCAGCACAGGCAGAGGCTGGTAAAGACACACCATGCAGAACTGCAGAAATCTCTCTGTTCTGCTTCCAGAGCCATGCAGGCGCACTGGCAATCACTTCAAGGGTCCCCACAACTCTTTCTCAAACCTTTAGAAAGCATTGTAAGGTCTTTCTCATACACATGTCCCTCACTAGATAAAGTCTTTTTTTTGATTTCAACTCTACTTGCTTGAAAAATCCTAACTCTTTCATGCTAGCTCTGAAAGTATTTTGTCTAGCTGTGGAAAAGAAACAGGTATTCAATCATTGCTAAATGGGAGACTGAATTAAAAACTAAGACAGGTCAAAATTTCACGAGTGTTTGTTTTTAATGAGCTGTAACTCTAATGTAATTCAATTAATCTTCTTGACTTCTGCAGAAAATTGCCCCCCTCTTTCCCACCAGTGAAATGAATTTTTCCAACCAAAGCAGCAGGATCACTGAGTACTTGGTCTGAGCACTGGAAGGTAACACTGTTTCAAAGGGACTTCAATTTTTTTTTTTTTCTTTTTTGAATCTCATTGCCCTTCTAATGAAAACTCCAAATTTCGCACTCAATTTGAAGTTAAATTTCAGCAGCAGAGAAAGGGATTAGAAACACATGAGTCTTAGGAACAGCATACTCCTTTGGGGAAACCCATCCAGGGGGTCACTGGTCTCAGAGCACCACCAAGGAGCCGCAAAGATGCTGGTAGGAGACCAGCCCAGAGGGATGCCCGAGACAGCAGGGGAGACATCGCAACCAGCACCGGTCACTGCCAGCCCTCTCTGCCCCCCAGCCTGCTGATGCCTCCCTCCCAGGGGCAAGGAGATCCTGTCAAGTACTGCACCCACGCTTCTGGGTCTGCCCAGAAGAGCACTGCAAAAAAACCCAAATGACACTTTGGGGAAGCTGCTGCACAGCTAGTGCGTTTGTCATATGTATAGTGCTCTGTGAGATGCCAAGTTCATCTCCCTCTGTCATTTTGTGAGAAAGAAGATCTCCTTTAGACTAAAAATCACACAGGAAATCTCACAAGAGATGATTTTGTGTCCTTCAGCCCTTCCCACCTGTGAAATGAACAGAAAAATGGTAAGATCTTTATATTACCATTTGTGCATTACTTGAGAATTGAAATGCAAACATGTCTTGCTCTGCAAAACTGAGAAAAATGAAGGCTTGTTGATTTCTGTCAGGTAAAAGGAAAGAGAAATTAAGATCAGTAAGCACAGTAGAAGTACGGTCACCTTTCTGCCTGGCTGTAGCAGGTAGGTACGGTGCAGCAGTTTTCATGCTAAAGCTTTCCGTGACAGTCACCCCTCCACAGGGTCTGAGGTGCTGCGGTAAGAGGAGGGAATTGATGGAGAAGTGCTGAAGTATCACAGTGCGGTAACAGCTGGTAAATGTCTTTCTAAACATAATGTTATCGTGAAAAAGATAGAGTATCAAGAAACAGCAGTTTTCACCCGTTGGAAGCATGTTATCTGAGCTTGGAGAGGAGGCTCGAGAGAATGAGGGCAGAAATATCTAAAGCAGTTTGCACAGCCCTGAAGAAGATTGGAGACATTAAACTGCCAATGTTTGCTCTTTCTGAGACTCTCCATGTGCCTTTATATGATGATAGCAGTGTAGAGAAATGATGTGTATTTCTACAGGCTGCCATTTGTGCCCCCAAAATTAAACAGTTTTAATTGATTATGATTACCTTCTAAATAACTGATGTGTGGCAGGCTTGTCCAGGGGTTATGTATCATTGCTTATTAAGTATCTGACATATACTGCTTGGCTGATGTCTGCTTAGTAAAACATAGTTAATAATGTGCAAATAATTAAAGGAAAACCATCACATTCTCTCCGTGTACTCCCATTTTGTTGGCAGCATGTTTTTGCTTCTTAAATTCACTTCTTCTGACCCTTTTCCTGGTCAGCTGGGTTTCCCCTTCCACTGGTGAGCATTAATATTTTATCGTAGCATTTCCCTGAGTTGTCTGTCTGAGATGGAGCAGGTTCTCCAAGTCACAAGTCCCTGCCACAGCCAGGTGTTTCTTCACCTGGAGGATACTCTGGACTACACTTTCAGCTTGGAACAGCTGCCTCTCTCCATGCCTCTTAACGAAATATAGTATCTTACAGATTTTTTTTGGCCTATAGCAGCTCCCAGAGTGAGGTTCAGCAGAGCTGTGAAGGGAAGGTAACGAGGTTAGTTCCAGTTACCTGAATTCGACACCACACACTATCACAATGTCCTTCAGCAGTTTTGCTGATGTTTGTGCATTGGCCACCAGCACAAACCTCAAAGCAGTGTAACTAAAAGGCAGCTCCAACCTTTAGGGGAACCAAGTCAATCCATGCATCACAGGCTCAGGGGCTGGCTCCAGCTGAGAAAAACTTCTGTACGAGTTCCTCAGTTAGCCTGGGCAAGTGCTGACCATGGCAGCGTGGGTTCATTACATGCCAGGGAATCAAAGGATAGCATGGTGCAAGTCACATATGCTCTCTATAAGCCATCTGAGACTCGTCAGCAGGTGAGTGACTCGTTGATGAAATACAGGAAGAAGAACTGCATTTAATAAAGAAATGTTAATCTTTGCTCACAGACTCACCACTTGTTATTATGTACACACAGAAGGAAAGGGCGTCAAATAGGTTACACACTGTAAAATTGCCTTCTAAGCTCAACCTCATATGATGTCAAACCTAATTCTTTTCTGGCATGTGCCTTTTTACATACACTTCTCTGCCTATATGAAAAAATAATTAAGGATCTGGGAAAGCAGTGGGTCCTTATTACAGCACTTCTTCCTTCTCTGTTACAGGAATGACCTGCCAAGCTCGAAGTTCATACATTACGAGTGAGATCCTGTGGGGTTACCGTTTCACCCCTGTCCTCACTCTGGAGGATGGATTTTATGAAGTTGACTACAACAGTTTTCATGAAACGTATGAGACCAACACACCAGTTTACAGTGCCAAAGAGCTGGCAGAGATGGCCAGCCGAGCAGAACTGCCCCTGACGTGGTCTGTTTCCAGCAAGCTGGACCAGCATGCTGAGCTGGAAACTGAAGAGGAAGAAAAGAATCAAGAAGACCAAAATGAAAGAAATGGTGATGTGGCCAACTTGGAGAATGAGTCCAAAGTGTAGAACCACCGGAGGCATAAGGGCCACACCACTTCCTTTATCTTCTCCCTCTTTGCTCCCCTTTTCTTTCTCCAACGTGCTTTTTTTTTTTCTTCCTCGTTATTCTTAATTCCGGGAAAATAAATACTTAAGATGCGAAATACCTACCTGCCCAATTTAAACTCAACAGATTCACAGACTAGGCAAAGGCGTGAGTTAAAGCTGCAATACCCATTATCGACGGTGGAATCTCGATCCCCACCCTGGTAATGACTGCTGGCTTCCTCGGCACCTCTCTGAGTTCAGACCTCCAGGTTTATTCACATCAACAACAAAAAAAACCCCAAAGCGATGGGAATATATACAAGGGATTTAAAAGGAAAGACTAATTAATGCTCATCAAAGTAATGGGCCTTGGCTCCAGTTTTGACGTATTTCAGGAGAGTTTCACAAACTGAGTGACAGGCCTCTATGAAATGGGCCTTGCAGCTTTAAGACAAAGGTGAGCAGAGGGATCTGCAATCCAACACAATACTGTACATATGCCTTATGTAATTACTTTCTCTTTACATTTAGTAATAAACACCGCATGTACAAAAGCACTGTAGTAAAGAACTTCTAAATAATGTACATAGATGTGTAATTAATGTAGGTTTAGAAACAGAGTTCTAGAAATATTGGGATGCAAAAACTAACTACCCATCGAGTAGGCATTTCTCTTCAAATATTTGGAGTGTAATATTGATTTTTTTTTTTTTCCCCTATATCTATGGCTCTTCTAGTGCATGACATTTTCTTCAGTGTACCAGACTGGCAGCTATTTAGAGTACCTCACTGTTTGCCAAACAGATCGTTTCACTGACTCTAAAAAGCCATAAGTCTGGGAGAGGGCAGAGTAGAGAAACTGTAACATAATTACTGATATACTGTGAAAATGTTTACAAATAAGGCAAACTGTTCCTGGTTCTTTTTTTGGCAGTTCAACCTAAAATTTAGGCTGTGGCAAACTCATGGCAAGCCAGAATTTCCTGTATACTCTTAATATAGCAAGCATGTTTCATGTGGAGGTATTATCCTTTATGTGCAATATCTAGGGAAACTTCTCCCTTCTCCCCACCCAAACCACGGGATTTCAGCAGTTTGCTACACAAACAGCACAAGCCATTGAAAACCCAACGTTGCACCTTAGCAAGTAGGTTTTTAGCTACTCAGCTGGGAAAGAAACAGCTGAATTTCATCTGAAGCCATAATCAATGAAATTCATCTGTTGACAGCGCCGGTGCTTGGCCGGTCCGGCAGAGTCACGGAGGGTGCAACATCCCTGGGTATATGCTTCAGCAGGGTTTCTCAGCCAAACACACAGCTCCTGCCACCCGTGCTCAGGAGAGTGGTTCCCTAATGACTTTCTCCACCTTGGGTTAGCTCCCTGGCTGTTGTAAATCCGTGTAAATCCTGTACATTCCAACCTGACAACTTTAAAATAAACGGGCAGTGATAATTTGCATAGCTTACACGGCAACACTCATGCGAGTAGGGGAGCTGATGTGTACGGTCACAGTTCCACGGACACGCTCCGTAAGGGGCTGCTCACACCGTGCGGCATTGCCCAGTGCTAAGGACCGCTCAGCCAGGCCCTGCGTGCATAAAATACTACCTGTTGAAAAAAGCAATGCTTTCGGTGGGCTTTCACTCAGGCCCATCAAGAACAGCATTTCTGTCAGCAAAGGAGAAGAAGCTGCAGCCTTAATTTCATTTTTTTTATACCTGCCTACTCCGGAAAGAAAGAATACACTGAAGAGAATCTGAAGCATTTTTGTACAGAAACATTTACATTAAAATAGAAGAGAAAAAAAATAACCTCAGGAGAAACTCAGTGGGCAGGTGGAAATTTTGCACTGTGATATAGCTTTCACATTAAATTCACATCTATTTTCCTTTTTTTTTGCTGAAACAACTGCCCCTTGTTAATTTTCATGGACTGTGGCTAATTGGCAGGGGTTTCTGCAGGTCCTCGAGCTGTGCTTCACGCTGAGGCGGGCAGCATAGGGTGCGGGGAAAGGGTTGCATACCAGGTACTGGCAGATCAGGCTGGATGGAAAGAGTTTTTTGTTTCAGCTCTGAACATTTTCCCTAAAAGGCTTTTACAAAGCAGCATGATGTAAGGAATGGTGCAGAATATGGATTTTTGTTCCCTCCACCTGGGATGGCTGATTCTGCCAACGCAGTAAAGGTCACTTACACTTAATTTTTGTGAAATAACACTCATTTTGCTACAGACCTTTCAAAGTTTGTTCTGCCCCAGCACCAGCAGCTGCCGAGTGCACCAGTTCATCCATCCCAGCCCACCCGTAAGGTTACCGGTGAGAGGTACTGAGCATTTTGAAGGAAGGGTGGCTCCACAGCTCCACTAGAAGACAGAAGCCTTCTAGCAGAGGAGCCGGGGGGAGCGCAGCATCAGTAGCGACGAGCCACCCATGTGTGTCAGTCCTAGCGAAAGGTGTGCGAGCTGAAAGCTAACCATTCCTCTGAGGATAAACCTGCTTTTTGCTCTTGTAATTTACTGGGCCACTCTATAATTCATTGCTGCAGTTTAACAAAAGTTTGCATTAATTAGAACAGCAGCTCAGGGCCCTAATTAAACCTTTTTTTGTCCTTTAGCACAAAAAAATAGACTTTCCGCCACTGGGGCATGCGCATGTGTAAGCTATATTTTTGTGAATAGGGCACTTAAAGCTTAAGGTGTGTGTGTTCGTCCTTTCTCTCTCTCCCCCTGTATTTTATTGTCTTTGGTATTAATGTAGTATGGACTGTAAAGTTTATGAAATCTCATTTTTGTAACATAAGCTTAAAAAAAAATAGAAGCCTCCAAAGCTTTCAACGGGGAAGCTTCACGTAATCTTTGTACTAGAATGTCCCTATCAAACACCTCTATTTTTCTACAATGATTGATTAAGCAGTTTAACAATGTATTTTGTGTCAATGATTTCAACTGAACTGGTAAAAAAATAATTAAGAATTGAATGCTGTTAATTAACAATGGATTTTCAAGCCGTATATACTGAGTGGTGTTTTCATTAACAGTAAATAACTTAACCTGGGAACTTCATCTCCTAATCCTAAGAAATATACTATGAAATATCAGTGCCCTATGGGAATATTTTTGGCAAATCACATTTAAGGAACATGAATAATGCAACATTTTAATATAATTGACTACATAATTAATCAAGACCCACTACATCTCTATATACTTCACTAATAGATTTTGATGTCTTTTTCTCAGAGTATCTTGCAATTTCCAGGAGCAAAAGAATTTACAGAGATAAATGTGAGCTCTCAGTAATCTACTGCAGCTCTCAATTCCTTCTTCCAATGATGAGAAATGCCACAGAGATGCTTTGTACAGACTTCACAGACTTCATGCACAGCGTTGCACAGTCCTCTCTGGCTCCTTCTCACTTTTTTCTTTTTTTTTTTTTTTTTAATAACACACTAATTTTTTTTTAATAACACACTAATTGTTTCTCACCTGCGCAAGTTTCCAAACCAGATCTTTCAGATGTTGCTAACAGACACAGACATACTGCTTTTAATGGAGAAACTCGAACTTATACTGGGCAAGAATTTGACCTTCAGCAAATACTTGAAGCTCTGGCTTATTATTTAGCAATAAATACCATCTTACCGGCATTAAAATAAATTTCAGAAATTATTTCAAAGTAGGTATCAAAAAAAGCAAACGTTCTCTTAGCAATATATAACTGTAATGATCTAGATCTTTGCCCTACAAAACCAGTCATTGGCATTGATGTGAGCCATCCCAACAAATCTAACTTCTGTGATCAAAGTTGAACGTCTGCTCCTACAAAGGGCCTCGCTGCAAGCGTGCAGGTAGAGAGCATTGCACAGCCCCGAGCCAGAGCCCTGCGCACCCCTTGCAAGGCAGAGGACGGAGGTGGCGTGCCAGGGAAGGGTCCCCAGCAGGCAGCTGCTGAGCCAGGTGGGACGAGGTGCAGGCAGATGCCAGAGGAAAACGCTTGACGGGTGGTTTGAAGTTAACTTCAAGACAGGCTCTGGATTTAACCCTCGTGCACGGAGGTGCCCAGATCTGGGGTTGCCCGTGTTCCTCTGCTGGAATTGAAGAGGAAACCCAGGCCTTTCAAAACCAGGGAAGAAATGCCTCTTCTCTTTTCAGCCACAGGGCAGAAGTTCCCATTTCGCTCAGCTGCATGGTATTGGGCTACTTAGGGGAGGGAAGACCTGGATTCAGTGCTCTCTTCAGCCCAGGAGGTTCAAAGCTGCATCCCACTTCTCCCGAGAAACTAACTCTGCCCTAACAGCAACGGCAGAGCCCCAGGCCCTATGCCAAGGGGTGACTGGCTCTTGAGTTCACCTGCTAGCCCAAGGAAACTTTAAATCCTTGTGTTTTTAGCGGAAGAATGGAAAATTCCTCATTCCCTGGGTCTACGACAGCCTCCCTGCTATCGGTCAGGGTGCTCCCTGGCTAACTGCCAGGCCTCAGGCTGGGGAAGGCACGGTGCTCGGGTTTCTCACCTCCTGAGCCAGCACGGCCAGCGGTCAGCTGCTCTCTGCAGAGGTGCGGCACCACAGCCTTTGCCGATGTTTCTGGATGCAACCAGCTGCCGCCTCTCCTAGGAGGGCAAAGCCCGCATGGCCTGGGTTTGGTGTGCTCCGATCACCACCCACCAGACCAGCCTCGCCGGGAGGTGGAGGTGGAGGGGAGCCAAGTCCTTCTATCTCACTCGAGTTTCGCTGGCAGATGGGTACCGCGGCACACAGCCCTGAGGGGATGCACCATGTTACGCCCAAAAGCCGTGGCCGGCAGGAGGAAGGGGTATCTGGGACTCCTCTCTTTTGCAGATTTGAATTTAAGCAAGTGGTGAATTTATACCACTTCCTCCAGTTATTTCACGTGGATGTGAATTAGGGGCTCAATGCTGAAAATGTTATTTGTCTATATGGCAATGGGAGGGGAGGGCACCTCGGGTAGGACATTTCTTAGCAGCTACCACCACAGCTTGTGACTGTGAAACATAAGCTTTTTACTATTATGGTACCTTCTGTCCATCAAATATCTTTCTTTTCAGAATATCAGCCTCCTCAACAGCCACATTACCTCACTTAGACACTTTTTGGGCTATAAATCAGGCCTAATAAAAGAAGAACAAAAGTTAGCTTCTCTTCCACTCATTCCTTCGGCTCGTAAACATGCTGTTTGGAAACACGCACTTGGAAAGCAGGCATAAATTTGGGCTTTGTGCTGTAAATAATTCTTAAAGACAAGACCTGAAAGCTGTTATTTATTGTTCCTATTAAGTGATGCTCTTTTATGCTTCGTGTGTGAATTTTAAACTTGTAGGATTTGGCTTTTTGGAGGGGAGGGGTGGTGGTAGACATTCCAGGGCAAGCTTCATTTTGCGCATTTAGTTCAAGCTTACTTCTACCAATTTCCATTTTTTCATATCCCCTGGATTTCCAGAAATTATAATCTAGTGGCAACTTCAGTGTAATGGCATACTTATTTTACCACTTGCCATTCTCCCATTTATTGTCTGGATACTGATGCTCTAATACAGCCTCACCCAGATAGTACACAGACGTCATATCCAAAGATAGTGTTCTAAAAAGACCTGAATATCTTGCTATTTCATCTCGTGTGAAATCTGTTTTCTATTCTAAGCAAATTCACAAGTATAAACCACAGTTCTTCCCTCATCCTCCCTAACTTGTGTGTCATCCACACAGAATAAAAGCTTAAGTTTCAAATAACACCAACTGCTTTGAGGTTTTTTCCTCAGAGGGCAGGACTGAGGAGAGCCCTCATAATTTTTTTTTTTTAATCAAAGATGGCAGCTCCAAACTCACAGCTGCAGCTCATGGGCAGTCCTCTGGAAGCTACGGGCACCATCTTGCTACCACCTTGCTTTGAAATCTGGATCAGCCACTCTTCCAAGCCATAGAGCAGTTCTCCCTCAAATGATTATAGGCAGTCACTTGCATTAACTTTTCTGGAAGGTTTAAACTGGAAGAACTGGTGGGGAACTGTTACCCCACCACACTTTCCTCCACATGCTTTTCATAGTCTGTTGGACTGTTGTCCTCTGGACTTCTTCCAGCTCAGGAAAGGAGGATGCCTGACACACAAGCACAAATCCTCGCAGCCACCCTCCCTGGCCACTTCCCCATCACCGTGACCAGGAGGACCCAAATTCCTCACCGAAACATCCGTACTAAAGGACGCGTGATGTGGTGCTTGAGATGGCACTGTTCTAGTTCAGAAAGGATGGCAATGCAACGTACAGTGTTCGATCCACGTCACATGCACAGCACGTCATACTCAGCCTTCTGCCGAGCTGAGGAAATGGAGCTGGAGCATCGCACCACTAGCAGGGCTCTTTGAGCGCCTAAGAAATCTTCCCAAGAATGTAACTCTAATCAAATTAAACTCAAAGTCAAAAAGACCTTTTCTAAAAAAGATTATGCTATCTTAATGAGAAATCTCTAATCTGAAAATATCACTGAGATTGGGGGTGGGGAACTCAAACTGTTATACTTTGAAGTCATTATAATGAATCTTGTTCAGGCAGTGATAGAGGTTATTTCCTTTTCACGGCGTTGTTTTTGGTTTAGATGGATGGAATGCTAGAGCTAACCTCCTAAATCTCTGCTTGTGATTTTCAGAAATGTTGAACATTTACCAGCTCTTACTGAGATCAGTAGGAATTAAGAGGCATTTCTGTGAAGAGAGACCATCTGCTCAGATGATGTCGTAAGAACTTGGTGCTGCCTTTTGCTCCTGCTTTTAGGCCCCCTTGGAGATGATGGAGTCAGGAGAGGTCTCCACCTCACTGAAATGCCATCCACATCAAATACATGCCAAAGTCCTAAAGAACCCACAGATGTTGCTGTTGGTTTTAGGCACACATTTTTAGGCACCCTATGGATCACTAAAGGCACTCTCAAATGTGCTAAAGACACTGCCAAACAAGAGCAAAGAATGACTTGACTCTCTTAAAGGCATTTTATTGAAATCAGGTTAGGGCATGGCAGTGGAGCAAGAAGAAGCAGCTTCATAGCTTGCACTTGTGCTGTAGCTTCTGTAGGAAAAAATGGAAGCCATCACTTAGCAGAGAAACCAGCAATCTTCATTTCTAATAAGCTCAATACTTAAAACACGGGAAAACAAGATAACGCACTTTCTAATCAAAAGATAAAATGGTTCATAGCAAATATAAAAGATTCCTAGAAAGGAAGGAATACAAATAAGTGCAAAGTCTACAGATGAAACCCAACAAAAGTCTTGGCCAAAGGGCAGGGCAACTGCCATCAAGAGTTCAAAGCTAAGCCATGCTACTGGCCATTTTTTACTTTTTATACACAAGTATAATTTCTTTCACATGCACAAAATTACTATTAATAAATATAGTAAAAAGTAAAGCATCACCAAAACTATTGCTTAAAAAAGTTGGCTAGCCAAATCATCAGAATGAAATCTGTGTAATGAGAAAAGACAATGGAAAGAATTCATCACTTAAAACCCATTCAGCACTTTTCCCCATCCCCACCCCGTGAAATGCATTAAATTAATACCAAAAAGAAATGGCATTGGTTTTAAACTTACTGAATTCAAAAGAAAGGGGGAAAATGTTCAATGCACAAAAACCATTCTGCCTTTTCAAGACCCATCTTTAGGGTCTTTTGCCACCATCTACATGACAAGGAAGAAATTAGCTGTATGCTTATTAGTACCTACAGTACTGATTGTAGAAAAGCTTTTATCCCTTGCGAGGCACAAATTCAAAATGAACTTGAAGAAAAAATCACAGCAAGATCACCTAATATCATAAGTAATATATGTAAAAGGAGTTAAGTGTCTGCTTAGCCTCACTTCCTGGAGAAGGAACAGCAGAACAGAAACAGAAAAAGAAAACTACATAGAAATTTTCCTGAAAAATGTGGCTCTATTTCATAAATTTAAATAACAATTTCCTTTCTTTTTTTTAATGACAGTGTTTGTTCTCTCTTTTGTTAACACTCTGATTGATTTGCTAAAAATCTGCATGGCCATAAAAACATGACCTTTCAAAAGTAATTCTAGTTTTGTAAAGAAATAATTTATTTGGGGTCTTTAATTATTAATTATTGCATAATCTGTGGATTAGTACTAATAATGAGAACAAGATCAATAAAGTGAAATGCTTCAGAGAAAAAATTCACAAAAATTAAAATACATTACTTTACAAATCACAAGGGAATATTCCATTCACAGCTTTTCCCCTCACATTTCCAAAATAAAGTAATGAAGCATTTTGATATTAGAACAAAATGTTTTGTTCAGATAGAGACTTTCTTGAAATAGGTTGAAAAATCCATTTTTGCTCATCTTTGCAGATAATGAACAAATCCACACCATCAAATTAATGTCAGTTTACCAACTGTAAAAATGAATAGGTATTAATTTTTTTTTTAATAAAATACACTGCTGGAGATATCTAGCAGTGAAGAAATCTGTCACCAAGCTTACCCTTACAATATGAGTCAGTCATTGCCATGACTCTGATTACAGCTAAAATTAAACTATTCCCGGTATAACGTTCTGTACATTTTCACAAAAATGGACTTGCGAAGGGTTTGGACCAAAATGTCAAGGACCCACCTGGGATTTGGGAAGTGTAGGCTCAACTTCCTGCTGTAACTGACTCAGACAGAAATTTTTAATCTTAGATCATCTTAAATATGGAGTTGCAGAAGCTCAAGCCAGACCTCCTTCCTCCCCTGGCAGTTTCTACCCATCAGGTTACAAATTATCAGTCAATCTGTTGCAATCTCTGAAGAGCCATCCAGGAAAAAAGAGAAAAAAAAATTGTGGCTAAGTTGAAAAATTCTGAGCAGATCTACCATAAAATTCACAGTGAGATACAAAGAATTTCTCTAGTCACTGGCTGAAACTGGAGCTGTGCCTCTAAAGGCTGAAAGTCTACCTGGAACAAGTGGATAGCCATCTAAGAAATGAATGATTAAAAAATGATCATAGCTGACAGCCTGTGAGCAGCAGGAGAAAGGGGAAGGGTTACACAAGCACAGGGATGGAAATGCCAGAGTGTTCCAGGAATGGCCCTCCGAGCCGCATCCAAAACACTGAGGAAGCACTGACTGCTTTTTTTCTGGATTGTGGCTGTCCCACGATGGAAAAATTCCATTGCAGGACAAAAAAAGGCAAAATAAAAGGAAAAAAAAGGAGAAAAAAAAAAAAGCAGAGGGGAAGGAGAGAAAAGAAAAAAAGAAGAGAGAAGAAAGAGAGAAGAGAAAAAAGAAAAGGAGAAAAAGGGAAAAGGGAAAAGGGGAAAAAAGGAAAAGGAAAAAAGGGCTTGCTCCCACTCCTCCAAAAGATGCTCTGAATATCTCACTAACTTGTATACTTTGGGTTTTGTTTGTTGGGGTGGGGGGCGGGTTGGTTTGGGGTTCTTTTTTACCACCTCAGTCTGATAACTGTGTTCTTGATGTTGCTCTTGATAAATGCCGTGAGAAGAAAAGCCCACTTTTCCTAAGGAACCAGCACCTCTCTGATGGTGAACGCTGTGACCTTAGAGTACCTTCAGCAATAATAAAGTAAAACTTGTTATAAAGGATTTTTCTTGACAATTCAAGTAAGTAGTAGCAAATAATTGACACTTTTATTGGAAGCCCTGGGTAGAGCCCTCAAAACGGGGAACATATTCGTCTCGGTTTGCTGGCCCTTCAGTAATCTGCGCTGCAGGCAGCCAGCTGGTAACAAGCCCTCGACGTTGCCTTCCTCTCACATTTTCCGTGTGGCACAGATGAACCTCACATGGGTAGAGTAAGGACAAAGGCAAACATCTTCAAAATGATGTGCCCAAAAATCTTCAGGGTATGGATCAGCAACATTCACTTGATACACAAAACCACCTAAAATCATTCCTCTGTTGCTTAGTATGGTCATTTTACAAAAAATTAACTATGAAAGTTAATTTTTAATATCAAAATGGTAAGTAATTAAACTGCTGATTGAACCACCAAATGACAGTATTTTAAAGGTCTGTGACAGTATTTCAAAGTTTCCTGCAAGTAACATTGCACTTTAATATGACCAACGGCTAGAATCAGAGCCTGAAAAGCAATTACTACCATCTTTTCTCCCATTTAATCCAACAAATGGACAAATAGAAATTAGAGCAACTACTTTAGAGGATAAACAGAAATAAAGATTTTGACTTTAGTTTAGAAACCACTTTATCCCTAGCCACAAATTCAAAATTTTTCAAACCCTGAAGTCTGCTATATCATTCCCAGTAGAGTAAGAAATAATAATGTAATCAGAACTTCAGTTTTATGGTGTTGGTGGAAATTTTATTCAGGTAAAAGTGAAACCTTTCCCACACCTCTTCATTTTGAGACATGTTTGTAACCTTTAGAAGCTTTTTACTGATAAGCAAAACATGCAGGTAAAGACCTTTTTTTCTAAACCACTTCAAGGCACAGTCCCCTTTCTTTTTATTCAAATATCAAATACATTTTGTCTTCGTTTCTGCATAAATCTCAGAAGTTGAATGTTAACACAATTAGGTTAGCAAATTAGGAAGTTGTATCTACCCTAAAATACTTACATAGAAGTTTATGAATAAATTAGTAAAACTGTACATGCACATGCACAAATCATCATAGTCAATAAATAAGGAGGAATCAGAAAAAAACTTCTGTGGAAGGTGCATTTACCTACTTGCTGTCACAGCAGTGTCTATACCATTATTCTCTCAGATAAGAGAACATATGGTAGGTATGCAAAAGTAATCGTTTTGCTATTAACCTACCTTTGCATCCTTTTGCCTTTCCCTAGGAACAATTTCAATACACCTGTGAATGGGTAATGATGAAAGCATATTTATTAAGAAAGCACAAGAAAACAATGTATTTAGACAACTAATTAAAATTTTAAATAAAATATATATGAAACTGCTGTTCTGGGAAAATTGTTTACCCACTTTAAAAAAGGGGATACTAATAAATAAATTATTTCCTCTGGAACAATAAACGGTTTTGGACACTGTCTTGATTTAATTTGCTTATGTTTAATCCACTGAAATACCAGTGTGCTATTAACAGAGGGGACAGCTATAGGCGAGAGCTGAGAAGGAAGATCTGCTTTCTTTAGTTCATAGCCTACAGTTCAGGCTTCCTTTTTTGCATCTTTGGTTTTCCAGAGTATTTCTTACACAATTCCAGGACCCAGGGGAAAAATTCACACACGTATTTTGAACACAATTTTTCACTGGACTTTGATTCATTGCAGTATTAATTAAACTCACCGTGAATACAGCCAGAGCTGGGTTTCTTCCCACCCATATCACAGACCAACCAGTGACTGCAAGCCTGCATTGACCTGCAGGTTGTGTACCTACAAGGCTCCACGTTTTGAGAAATGATGGATGTTGCAGCAGGTGTGGGTGAACAAGGACCTCGTTGCAGCCTCAGGTCTGGAAGTGGGCCACATCTTTCATTGACTCACATTCTACCCACCTTAGCCAAAAAGGCAAGCTACGTTCCTCATCAGTACATCATGTTTCACTCTTGGTTGATTTGGCAACTGTTTTATCAGAAAATTAGCAAAATGCTATCTATCTGAGCTAACGCGTCCAGTTTGCCTGCAAACTCACTTTCACCTGGCCCACAAATGCTAGCGGCACGTACGGCTTAAACACAGGCTGCGTGGCTCCAGAGGTCTCCGAGGGTCTGTCCTGTGGGCACCTTGCTGGGATTTGAACTAGCCAGTTCAAAACTGAGGCAACACATGTAGGCATACATCAGGCACTGCTTTTATGGCACAACATGAATATGCACCAACATCAGCCTGAAAACAGAGGATACTCTGTCACAGAAATTATCTGTCAGGAATCCACACATGGTCAAAACTAGTGAGATTTTTGTGTTGTGCTTCCAGGTGGCGTTTCTTCTATAAACATAGTTCTTCATCGGTAGCCATTGGGGGGTTGTATGGTTCCATGTAAACACTGATAATTTGCTGAAAGAAGAGAAACAAGCAAGGCAGGCAGAAAAAAGTGTTATTCTCCCTCTAACACTTAAATAACCTTCTAGTAGATGAAATATAACCTCTTTTGGTTGGTGCTTTTTCAGTTATCCAACATTACAAACTCCAGTGTTCAAAAAGGTAAAAATTTGTAAGATTATCTTAACAGGCATAATATTTAAAATGGTAAGATACTTTTCAATAGGTCTTGTGCTCCTAAATTGGTAAGATGGCAAGATCAGCCTCCAAGCACTGTTTGAGTAAGAGCTTCATTATTTCTACTAGGATACTTGAAATCTAATGCTTCATTAGGTTATAGGACAGTAGGATGAAGATATTTTCTACAGCCCATATGTCTGTGAAGTTCTGCTTTGATTTATATGGGAAAAACAGCTAATAAACTATAAATGCAAAATTTTAAATAATGAGTTTTGGTGGGTAATGATCTCGGTCTCTGAGACATTTTGAAACTGCTTTTCAACAGTTTCAGGTAGCATTTTCTCACAATGTATCAAAGTATATTTTCCTTTATACTTTCTCTGAATGTTACAACACTAGATTATTATGTAACATACTATAATCAGATTTCAATTGAACAGGTACTTCTTTAAATGTGCTTTATACTTAAGCAAATTTTAATTTACCAGAATTCAGTTTTCTCAGTGAGAACTTAGCTTTCTATTCTGTACCCTGTCCCTTGCCTCATCAGTCATTTTGCTATACTAAATCTTGGCCACCCATTGCACCACATCCCAAGGCAAATCTCTGTTTCTGATTGCTCAAGTTCTTTAGAATTTGCTTCTTCTGAAATGCCCATAAGAATTAACTCTAACTCAACCTTGTTTGATCATTATTTGGAGATTGGAATAAACTGAATCAAATTAAAGCCATTTAAATTTTGAGTTAAGTGCCATAAAATGATTCTGTGCAATCATTTTAATCCACTTCAAATTATACCATTAGCTAATTTAGATTAGCTTCCAAAGTAGACAAGTCTCAGCTATAAAGCTAGAGACAACAGATAAATATGAAGAGAAAAGGAAGCAATGCAGCACTATTAGGTTGGGTAAGGCTTCAATATCAGTGAACATGTGGACTAATCAGTAGTAAGGTTTTTGTAACTGTCACAAAAAAAATAGAAGCCACAAGGAGGAAAATTAAAGTTATACATGAAATTATTGTGTTAGTATTAATGGAGAGTTATTCTCAAATGCAAAAGAGAAACACAAGGGAGACGAGAAGACTTTTGATAATTTACACTTAAATTTATAGTATAGAAATTTGCATTTAAATATAAATTTGATGTAAATTTGGGGGCCATAAATCTGAGTTTTAGTGAAGTTGACCCCAGGGACAGACAAGGCAGGACCAGAGCAGAGAGGTAGATTACAGAGTTTCCCACAGAGATGGCTGCTGATTTTTTTGTCAAAGGGTGGGATGGGACAGAAACGGGAATGGGTAGGGAGAAGAGAAGGGGTCCAAGAGACCCTGTAAACTCCTACAGCAAGTTCTGGAGGGACTGAGGTATACCTTTGCAGAAATGCTGAAGAAGCAACTCTAGAGAGCTGATCTCTAGGAGACCCCACAGAAGGCAGCCAGGAGGAGGGAGAATTCAAGGCGACAGGGGTCTGGTGTTTCAAAGGCCACAACGTGCCTCCAATGTGAAGGTTGGAGACAGATGGAGCACCCTTCCGAGATTTGCTTGCAGAGCCACCTCCCCACATCCCCGCGAGGGTGCTTCTGCCCGAGGGAGAGGGTGGGACGAGGGACAGCACGGAAAGAGAAAGACAACAGTGACCGCAAACAGCGCACTCAGCAAGTCGAGAGATGAACAGGAGGAGGAAGATGGGCAAGAGCACTCGTGCTGTGATAAAATGTCAGAAAAAACCACAGATGGGAAGAAAAAGGGGAAGCTGGAATAAAAACCTGTCTGAGAGATCAGAGACAGGAGCCCTTTTAGGGGCAAGGGAAGGAAGAGAACAAAAGCAAAGGTCTTTCTACTTTTCTATAAGCTGTTTCTTCTGTTCCCCAGAGTTCCAGCTGGTTTTCACCTTTTTGCAAATATTTGGTTCACGTTTGCCTTCCATATGACAGGGGAATGGACTTCAAACTGCTTGATGGTATCATAACCCTTCTAAACTTGATATTCAGATTGAGTTATTGGATTCAAACTATTTTTTATAAAAATCATTAAAAGTAGGTAAGAATTTAAGCAACTTCAATGTACCAAAATGAATGGAGAATAAAACCAACCAAACAAAAAAACCCCACCCCCCCCCCCCAAACAAAAACAAAAAAAACCCCAAAACTAACAATCCTGAGAAAATGAATCATTAAAACACATACCACCTCCCACACCTGACTTCTAATACATATTTTTTCTTAAGTTGGTAAGTGAAAATCAGTTTCTATGATTTTATTTCATTATGGAAACAAAGAAGGGAAGAAACAGCATTAACCATGATTCAGTTCCCTGCCGGTATTAAAACACTGAGTCTACTCAGATATAATTTTATAAGATGTTGATAGATTATTGCTCCCTTCATACCAAATTTTACATCATGTTAGATAACTTCTGTAAAAGGACTGAGGATAGCAAAAACATTAGCTAACTCTTCAGAGAAAATTATGTTGCACAAACCCAAGAAAAACTGCTGTTACACAAACTAACCACAAGCCTACACCCTCCAAACAACATGCATATTTTATTAGCGCAATGCAGCAATAACGCTGTTTGAGTTTTGCTGAAAAGTGCTGGAAGAAGAGCAAGACAGTCACATTTTCATCAACATTTTCTTTTTAATTCTGTGAATTTTTCAACAAGAATTGAATGCATCGTGACAACAATTTAGGAAATTTTGTCTTTAAGCACAGGAACGGAGCTTTGCGCTTAAGGTCATGGGTTTGCACAAATACCTTTCCCAAATTAGAGTCTATGAGCGTTATAACAGCTACTCAGCACATTGCACGATCATCTTAAAACCATTTGGTTTTGTAAATGACATATCGTTGAATTCCATTTAACACAGTGGGCTGCAAAGCCGTTATATTTACTCCTCATTGAACAGTAATAACCAGGGCGTGCAAGCTACCAGTCTAATTCCAGAGACACGCTCAACCTGCTGCCTGCGTGTAGCTGTTTGCTGTCCAAGAGAAGAGCCAGGGGAACCACATCTCCCTCCAAGGGAGGGATGCTCTTATGCAACGACCAGTAGCCATCAGCAGAGCTGGCTGAAATCTTTCTAGGCAAATTTGCTTCATTTGGAAATGAAGGGGGAAAAAAAAAAATCTTGCTGGTTTGGTAAGGCTCTCCTGGTTCTCAGTGAACAGAAGCAAATACAAGGGGTATTTATGTGAAATAACCCATTTCATAGGGGGATTTTTTATTTTGCCTTGGTCTTGTCGTGATCCATGAAAATCGATGCTTTCCTTTAAATTTCTTAAGACTCAGGTTATTTGGAAGCTGAAGGTCAAAGGCACATGCAGGAAGGCCTCTGCACCATTTGGTACTCTATGCCAAATGGTCATGCTGTTGCTGGTTAACAATTTACCATAATGACATCCTGTATTTTTATATTAATGCTGAAAAGGAAAGGACTGATTTTCTCTTTTTTGGTAAGAAAACTATATAAAACTGCATTTGGTAAGAAAACTGTATTTGGTAAGAAAACTCCTATAAAACTGCAAATCAGGTCAGAGTTGCTCAAATGCATGCAAACAGATTTCTTTAACTTTCACTGTGAAGAAAAGGGGGAGCTATCAGCCAGACAGCTCTTCCTTCAGTTGTACTTCATGGAAAAAAAAACCTGTTATCACTCAAGCCAGCCAGCACAGTACCTTTTCCATTGAGCCTGCACTGTATTTTTTTTTCCCACCATATTGTTGTCCAGACTCACTCAATGACTAGAAAGAAATGGTTCCTGCATATTGAAAATTATAACTGCATCGGAAGAGTAGATGGATTTCATAGAGGTTTAATTTCTTTACTTTTCTTTTTTTTTTTTTTTGCCTTAGCTTAAATTCTTTACTTTCTTTGAGCTTTATCCACTCTGCTTTCTTCCTGTCACGTTCCACTCTTGACTGACGTGTACAAGTGTTTCTGCTTTCCACGCTGTATCAAATGCAGTCTCACTGCGGTCATCTGATACAGCAGTTCAGCTATTTCTGTGAGGTTTTTCTCTGGCATGGATTTTGGTTAGCTCCAGAAATCTAACTTGCTTATGGACCTCCAATGCGCCAGCTCTAGAAACTTGCATTTTATATTCCATTACTCCACCGACATGACTGAGAAACATCCCCTGCAAACATATCTTACTATTTTTACAAATCCTTCTAATAGCATTACATTCTCAGATTTCTTCCATTGGCGGCTGTGGGATTTTTTCAATGTCTCATTATTATTAATAGCTGTTCATCCTTCATATCTCTTACCTCAAATTCACTTTCAGTTATTTCTGTGTTGACAGTTGCAGCCTCTGCACTTTATCTAATCTACCACGGATGTCTTCCCTTTCTTGAATTACACTCTCCTGAAGCATCATAGACTGAGTTAGCAGCTTTGTCTTTCTGCCCCCAGAAATACAGCACAAATTTCACCTTCACTACTTTGTAGCAAATGGCTTTTTAAATTCTGTAATGAATGTCAAAATATCCTTTCAGTTTTCCCAAGCTGAGGAATTCAGCCTTGTGAGGTTTTTTGCTCATGGTATACCTCGACAAAGTCCAGAACTGCTGGACTCAAGCGTACTTTCACTGGTTTTCTCATTTCTTCAGCAGACAAGAGTATTGTAAGCTTTTACTTTGTCTCTTTACTTGAGACTAGTCACAAACAACACGGTGCTTTTCCTCCATTTCCAGAGTGAATGAGCAGAGATACCCGTTCAGGAGATGTACAATATTTTGCCTTATTTGCTATGTCAGTTTGTGCCCAAAAGAGAAATTATTCAAACTTCATGGAAGAAATCATAACCAAAAAGATGCAAGACTGAAACAATCTTTTATAAAAGGCTCCATTATTACAGGTGTTTACAGGGTACGTTACACACAGACAGAAGTAGTGAAGTAGCTTGTCTAAATCGACGCTGAAAATCTGGCACAGAGCTGGGTATAGAGCTTAATTTTCAAGAATCAGCTTAGTGCCTTAACCCTCATCCCACACACACAAAGAATAACCAGGGGTCAACATCGCTTCAGTGCAGATGGGAAGGGGGCTGCACACACATGAATTTACTCTCCCCTCTCGTGCCCAGAGGCAGGTACTGCTCTAGCCACTGTTATTGGGAGAATGAAGAGGGTACGTGTCTGAAGACATTTCCTTCCCTCCTCTTCAAACCCATGTTTAAGAAATATTCCCTCCTTCTTCTAAATTAATACTTGAGGGGAAATCACATCAAATGCACAAGTGTACTGGATTAAAAAAAACAGGCCTGTTTAATAAATGCATCTTCAGTGTACCATACCAAAATAGATTTCATTAAAAATTTCCCTTAAGAGAAAATCTTAAAATAAAGTTTAAAAAAAAAAAAAAAAGAAAGAAATAATCAAATGCTGAGGCACTTGTTTTAATTGGCTTTAACTTCTGCAGTCTAAATGCAAAGTATGAGGCCCATTATAATTTGGATGGCTGCTGCTTCTAAACATAGTGTCAGAATTCAGTGAATGAAGAGAGGGGTGGCAGGCCAGCACACATGCTGCCAAGCGAAACAGCTACTCCAGCCGCGCTGCAAAAATCAAACGCACACACAGAGCGGTAGCTATAATTAGACTTGAACAAACCATGTCAGATGTGTTAAGAACCCACTTTAATTCAAATATTTCTTAAGGTTTTTCAAGTACGCACTTTCTACTGAGTTGGACTGAAATCTATTTCAGATAGTGATGAAGTGGTACCTTGTCAGGGATTTCTTTCCAAACCAGAGTTAAAACAAGTCAGTAGAAATGTGCATGCTTAGATCTACTTTTTCCTGGTTCTCCTATTACCCCTCCTAAATCCTTCTCTCTCTTGTTCGGCTTTTAAAGCATGCCTTCTTGAACTCACATCTGTGAGTTTGGCCAACATTCAAAAAAAGGGACAAGGAGCTTTTTATGTAATACAGCTGAAGCCAAATGTAGATTTGGTGATGAAGGAGACAGTTGCAGGACAGGCAGGCTTTGATAAAGCCCTTACATGGTCATAGAAAAGATCTTCAGTATCTTCTCCCCAACTACAGCAAGCACCCAAGTTTCAAAGGAAACAGCTACAGCAGAAAGCAGCACGGGCAGCTTTTTGTACCAAGAAGTAGCAAGAAAGTTTTCTCCTAACTTTCAATAATTAGAACTGATTAATGCCCCTAAGATTGAGGGTGCTTGTTCTCTTCAGTATCTGTTATGCATTTTGATTAAGCATTATCCATACGTTCTCTAATGCTTTCTTTTCAGTCTTTGGTTCCAATGAGAGTTACAGGAATGAGATACATCAGCTTAGTAGTGCAAAGCATAGAAAAGCTTCGACTTTGTCAGTTTCAACTTCAATTCAATTTCAATTTTTCCAGCAAAACATTTAACAATATTTCACCTCAAGAATAAAAAGGTGAGTAGAAGGTTTCACTACTCTATATCAGCACATATTTTTAAGTTCCTCTACATGCTCTTTGTCCCTTCTTATTAAATAAACAGCCTGAGTCTTTCCAGTCTCCCTCCATGAGAGCTCTTCCATTCCCTTCATCCTTTCTTCTTACTCCCCGCTTGAGTCTTTCCCTCTGGACTTTTTCACTGAGCTGCAGATATCCAACTGCAGGCAGCGTGCCGTTCAGTGAATTCCCCAGCTTGGTGAGGTGCCTCTCAAGTTTCTCACAGCTTTCATGAACTTTGCCCAAGTTTACCACCCCGTGTCATTTACAGGATTTGCCATTGTGTTCCTCACCCTCTTTCCAAACGTCTAGTAAGGATACAGGTCCTAATCTAGGACCTTTTCCTTGTCACTTGAAATATTGTTATTGCTTTTGTTTGCATTGTGGTAACTTCTGTCCTCTAAAACAGCGTCCTGCTGTCCCTCCCTGCCCCGGGGCTCCCATGGAGCACCTCCTCAAGAGCAGAAACCATTTATGCAGGTGGCTTTGAGCCTTCTGTACACAGCCAGAGCTACGCAGTCAGGGCAGGAATTATCCTGTTCCCTTTGCTTTCCAGACAATGGAGCAGAGTAAAAGATCTACACTTCTCTGTCAATAATAATGTTTGCTTGCTTTTCATTTAAATAAAAAATGTAGTGTGCTTTCATTATTATTTGTTCTATTATCAGACACTACAATTTTGTTTGCCATTTATCTCCTCACCGTCACTTTGGGAGGTGGGGTTTTTTTAACTTGTACCACGCTGGTTTCTTTCGCCAACCAACTGCACCTTTACTGAGGAAGTCAAGAGGACATGTCAAGTTTTTGATAGCTCTTGAAGCAAGCTGACCCAAACAATCAAGGGCTCGGGGTTTCTGGTCTGAATTTACACAGCAATGAAGCAAATGTCTGGTAAAATGATTTATGGCATTGATCTTCCTTTCCTTTTCCATGGTACACACTGATTGCGCCACATCCAAAATGAGTTTAAACAGGCTTAGCTTAATCTTCACCAAGCATTTGCATCATGTCACAGAGAAGGTACCACTTATTACCTGAAGGCAGGAACAGAGAACGTTTTTAAGCAAGAGGCTCAAAACCTTCTTACACCGCAGGTGAAAATTGGTCAGCTTACAATGGAAATATGTTGGGTTCACATCAGTAATTACAAGACCAGCCATCAGCGCTAAGGACATACCATATTCTTTTTGCCTTGGACATAAATATATTTCAACTGAGAAGAGTCAGAGAAAAATGAGAGAAGTCTGGACTTCAGCACTTCCTAGGTTAGACAATTACAGACAGCTGTACTTTGGACCACAACGGATTGTGTCTCCCAAGTTTTGCCCTGGGCAACATGGGCCTTTTGCTCAGGGAAGTTTCATATCAGTTCTCTAGTAACAAGGTTCTCTCAGTCTTTTTCACACCTGTAAAACAAAATGCTATAAAGACAAAACTAAACAGAAAACAGGGAAATATTTGAAAGAGAACTAAAAAGCGTGAATGACACATTTACAGCGCTCAGAAGTGGACCTGAAATGTGCCTGCATTGGCAAAATTAACACCACGTGGAGGACCGGAGTCTCACCACTCCCGACCACCCAGCAGTAGAATTAGGTTCTTCTCTAGCTAAGACATCTTTACCAGATCCGCTTTCACGTAACACCCTGTCAGACAGGAAAGTGCAACTACCTCTACTTCACAGAGGAAACAAGGGCTTGGAAAATTTGTTGTAACATAAGCCCAGTACCTTAGACCTTCAGATGCTGCCTGATTGTTTAACCGTTCCTCCCTCAGAGGAAGGAAACTGGGTTCTTTTGGTCTTCCAATACTTACTCTATTAGTTGTCCTTGTTCAAATGACAGCCAGCTACAGAGGTCATAAGCTACTTGTTCATACTCTTGAAAATGTTTATTTTCAGAGCAGAAAATAGACACGTCCAAGAAGAGGGATGAGCTCAGGGCAGCATAAGCACTCACCCACAAAAGAGAATGTTCTCTTCTTCCTCAGAAGTGAGAATTAAGGAAAGAGGGTTTGGATAGATGTCAAATTTTTTTTTCTCATTACAATTTCCTTAGAAACAAGATTTTTAGTGTAGTAATCTTCAAAGTTTCATGATAAAAGATTAGTACGTAAGCTATTAATAATTATTTTTATTTCTGCCCATGATGAAATGGGGTGATTGTTATCAATCCAGACCTTACCTTCCAGAAATTACTTGTGCCTTTGCTTATCTTCTAAGTCAACAGCTCTGAGTGACAAATAACCAATTTTAATAGTAATCTACAGAATTTCTAGAAGCCTTACAGAAATGGCACTTGCATACAATGAGTTGTGTATGCACAGGGAAGCCCAGTGCACAACTGCAATAACACACCGTGCATGCAATATAGTCAGTCGTTGCTTAAGTCACTCTTTGCCAGTCTGAGCCGTTCTGGATGCCCCCAGTTTTCTGTGCATGCAGAAATAACAGCACAGCACACAAAAGCATATCAACCTGTACAAGTGCAGCAAAACTGATGTGCAGAAGCATGTGCAACAGGCTGAAGACACATGTTGTAACCTGACTCACTGACTCTTTACAGGCTACTTGGGCAACTTTTTGTACCAAATCACAAGGCATGTAGTTTTAATATACACGTTCATCCAAACTCCAGCCTGGAGGTTTGAGTTTCTTTTTCAGAAACATTCAGAAGGAACATTCAGAAAAGAGACAACCAGCAAAGCATAAGCTGAGAAAGACTTCCCAGCCAGACTCCCCTGTGTACTAGCCACATCTGCTTGCGACTATCATAACAAAAAAGGAAATTATGTACCTCATAAGACAATTGCCACCATGAATTCTTCTTTACTTAGCAAAATAAAATGTTACCTCAGCAGAAGTGGTAACAAATGATATTTTGCATTACATTCTTGTCTATTTTTCTAACTTTAAACACTGATGAATTATACACTTGTCCCTTTTGTTCTCCTATTTCTCATCTTGTCCTCTCCCCCTATTTTTAAAAGTCTTCAAAGACAGTTCAGTGGTTGTACTTATGCTTGGAAGTTATCAACAAGTTTAAAAAGAAACCATATGTTTTACTCAATAATCCAATTTTTCTAAAGACGGATTGGTTGGAAGTATTTTGTACCATTTGTAAGATTCAACATTTATTCCAGAATTCTTATTTTATTACAGTTGCTGGTAACAATCTTGTAAAAAAGCAAAGTTGCTGGTGGTGTCATCCATAAGAAAGACTATTTTAAGAAATGTAAACTAATTTCTTACTTGCAACAAAGATTTTAAAACTTGAAGAGGTCTTCTACTCGTCAAGATAAATGGCTTTACAAAGATACTGAATGGCTCGAACTGTCACATGTATCTTACAGCAGGAGAAAAACTATGTTATTACTCCTTATTTGATATTCCCATCTAAGTATGGTCACAGCAACACAGTGAGCATTTCGGACTTCACAGTTGTAAAGCCAGAAATGCTAGCTTAGAAGCTGTTTCTTCATTTAGAGTCATTCCTACCATATTTCTAAATAGCTCACTAAAAATTTGGCCAAAAAGAAAAAAAAAAAAAAAGGAAACTATACTATAAAGCTCCTCTGGAAATGCTGCTTCCATATAGACCTATTAGCTTTGATGGATAATACCTGGAGAATCTCACACCAGCAATTAAGCACCTTTGTTGCAGCTGTCTGTCATAATGCTGCCAAAGCAGGCGTGGCAGAAGGTACTATGTGCCTACACCTCTGTCACAGTTTACTGCTGTCCTGGTTTCAGCTGGGATAGAGTTAACTGTCTTCCTAGTAGCTGGTACAGTGCTACGTTTTGAGTTCAGTATGAGAAGAATGTGGATAACACTGATGTCTTCAGTTGTTGCTCAGTAGTGTTTAGACTAAAGTCAAGGATTTTTCAGCTTCTCATGCCCAGCCAGTGAGAAAGCTGGAGGGGCACAAGAAGTTGGCACAGGACACAGCCAGGGCACCTGACCCAAACTGGCCAACGGTGTATTCCATACCATGGGACGTCCCATCTAGTATAGGAACGGGGGAGTGAGGGCAGGGATTCGCCGCTCGGGGACTGGCTGGGTGTCGGTCGGCGGGTGGTGAGCAATTGCACTGCGCATCATTTGTACATTCCGATCCTTTCATTATTGCTGTTGTCATTTTATTAGTGTTATCATTATCATTATTAGTTTCTTCTTTTCTGTTCTATTAAACCGTTCTTATCTCAACCCACGGGTTTTGCTTCTTTTCCCGATTTTCTCCCCCATCCCACTGGGTGGGGGGGGAGTGAGTGAGCGGCTGCGTGGTGTTTAGTTGCTGGCTGGGGTTAAACCACGACAGGCTACATAAATTACCTCTATCCTGAGTTCCTATTTTCAGTCATTTATTCAAATTATCGATAACTACTACATTTAGCAACTAAACCACTCAAATAAAATCCCAATGTTTTCTACTATAAGAAAAATATTCTCTTTAAGCACATACTTTGCATCATTTTTAAAACACCCATACAACCAAAAATCTAGAGCCAAAAAACTTCTGAACATTTGAACAGGAAACATTTTGACATTTGAACCAGGAAAAGCCTTCACTGACATTAAAATGCCTGTGCTGTATTTTGTGAAAGAGGCAATGAAGAGCAAGGCATAAAAATCACAACATCAGTTCTCTTATCAAGGGAAACTCATGTCAAACTGGCAGAGATTTGAGCAAACAGAAGGCTGATTTACCTTCTATAGGTCAAAACTACAAGGAAAAACTGCCCGGAAAGGGGGGGACAATGTTAAACTCACTACAGCCATGGCCCACGCAACTGGTACTTAGATGAGAGTAGTATGTCTTCCAGAGCTTAATCTCTAAAACTGGATGATTTCATTACTGGATACTTTGGTTTTACAGCTGATATCCACATGGTATAAAGTGGCTAGACTACAAACCTTGGCACAAAAAGCCTTTCACCATTACAAAGAAAAACTACTGAAATTTTTTATTAAAAACATCAACAGGAAGAAACAGGGAACAGGCGGGTCCATTTTCAGAAAGACAAAGAGTAGATATGTTCACCTGAGGGGACAGAAAAATGAGAGAAAGATAAAATAGATTTACCATAGATGCCAAAAGCCCTTGATGAGAGAGACAGCACATACAAAATATCAGAATAATTAGAACTGTGTAAATGCCAAAGAGCCTTTTCAACAATGAGTTATTAGATCAGAGCAGAAAATTTGTTTCAGTTGAGTTTGTGTCTGCTCTTCTTTAACATCCAAGCAAGCAAAGTTCATTCCAAATGCGCTCCTGGAAAGCAAGTTTTATGGACATATGCTCAACTGTTTCAACAACTTGTGTGACTACTCTATCATGGAAAACATCTCATCCTCCTCAGGGATGAGATATTGTTGCAGAGGCAGGACTGAAGTCTTCAAGCACTTCAAGTGCAGACAAAAACTGAAATTCTGTGCTGCATCGCAGGGGTAGAAAAGACAGACATGGGCAGGGGGAGGACTGACTCTGTTTTAAATCTCATTAATTCATAGGCTACCACAGGTCTTCAAGGTTAAGTAAGTTGTGGTGACTTCTCTACACTGGTTATGGGCCATAAAATTCTACATGATCTCTGTATCTCCTTCATATATTTTACTAGAAGCTGCACTTGTCATTGAAAGACTGGTACCAAGGGAGGATGCTGGAAGTCAGAGTACTAATCAGATGCATACCATATACCACAGTTTGAACAAATACTGTCTTGCACTGTTAACTTATAATATACACATGAAAACTACCTTTAAAATAATCTTACAAGTCTACCTAAATAATGGATTTTCTCAGGGTCTTTACACTTCTTTGGTAGACACCCTACAAGAAAAAAAATGCAGGCTAGTGTTGCCATATAGATAAATGTTGACTGGAAATATGACAGGGTCCTCCAGCATAATTTACTGGTAATTCCATTTATAAATTCAAACTTCAAGGGCAGAAAGCTAGTGTAATAATTCAACTACCACTTAGCAGTGCTCACTTCCAATTAAACCCAATATAATGAAACTTAATCAACAAATTCTTTTATTTCAAGAATTAAAGTTTGAGTTCTCAAATTCATCTCATGTTTCCATCTCACATTCCAAAAATCACGGTGACCGGATCCCGAATTTAGGTTTTCGTTGTTACTATTTCCTATCATGCTTTGCTCCAGTTCCCGGTACTTTCAGCAGCCTAGAAAAAACAAATTTCAACCTACCTGGTCATTTTCCCCTCCCTTCACAATGACCTAGACCCCTTGTCCTAGTTTCAATACTGTCCTAGTTTCAGCTGGGATAGAGTTAACTGTCTTCCTAGTAGCTGGTACAGTGCTATGTTTGAGTTCAGTATGCGAAGAATGTGGATAACACTGATGTTTTCAGTTGTTGCTCAGTAGTGTTTAGACTAAAGTCAAGGATTTTTCAGCTTCTCATGCCCAGCCAGCGAGAAAGCTGGAGGGGCACAAGAAGTTGGCACAGGACACAGCCAGGGCACCTGACCCAAACTGGCCAACGGTGTATTCCATACCATGGGGCATCCCTTCTAGTATAGGAACGGGGAAGTGGGGGCGGGGAATCGCCGCTCGGGGACTGGCTGGGTGTCGGTCGGCGGGTGGTGAGCAATTGCACTGCGCATCATTTGTACATTCCGATCCTTTCATTATTACTGTTATCATTTTATTAGTGTTATCATTATCATTATTAGTTTCTTCTTTTCCGTTCTATTAAACCGTTCTTATCTCAACCCACGGGTTTTGCTTCTTTTTCCCGATTTTTCTCCCCCATCCCACTGGCTGGAGGGGGAGTGAGTGAGCAGCTGCGTGGTGCTTAGTTGCTGGCTGGGGTTAAGCCACAACACCCCTGCATTAACTCCCCACTTAAGTTTTTATCTCCTTCCCTTCCCTGCCCTTGTGCTACCCTTCTGTTGTTTTCCGCTTAATAGAACATAGTCGACACCCATTTCACATCACTCTTTCGTACAAATGGTCTTAATCCTAAGCCCTCTTCCTTTCTAGGAAATGCTTCAAAGCCACAATGCTACACACTTCTCCTTTTCGATTCTCTGCCTGCCCGAATGAATCTTGAACCCTTAGCGCTCAATAAGGTAATTTTAAGAGGTGCGGTGCACAGTGCCTCTTCTTCCTTTTCTTTCACCTTCTCTTCTGAAAACACATGAAAGAAGTGATACCCCTATGGTGGTACAGGAGTATCTCTTTGAACCCCTATGGA